>NC_137270.1:14712717-16068342 GCF_053477335.1 Acartia tonsa
TAACTATAGCTGTAGCCGCAATTAAAACCAATTGATAAAGTTTTGTCAATTTTCAAACTAAGCAACAGCTGTCAGAGCGTCAAAACATTTTTGACAATTTGTAGTAAAAAATTATTGCTTGGTCTCATTGCCAAAGTTTCGGCCTTTTTTTTAACTGCAGCCAATGATAAAATCTTTTTTAGCAATCCACAGCTTTGGTCTACCTTCAGTTTTAAACGTCTACAGCTTTAGCAAAGTCACCCTTTTCTCTCCTTAATTTTCACCTAATTACACAAGGCTACTCTAAAATTTTATAATTGATCTCTTTTATTTAGGGTAAGTAAAACCCTTGTCTTTTAAACAATGTAACCCAAAAAAAATATTCATCTACAGAGCCCTGAAGGAGCCCCCCAGGGACAGGAAGAAGGTGAAGAACATCAAGCACAATGGAAACATCACCATGGAGGATATCTACACTGCTGCTAGGTATCTAGTTTCTATCTATATATATATATCTTACAAGGACAATGGTGACATCTTCATGGAGGATATCTACACTGCTGCTAGGTATCTAGTTTATATCTTTCTATCCATATATCTTACAAGTATAATTGTATGCTTATTTTTAACATTTTGTTTACCAATTAAAATGATTTGAAATATCATTGAGAGGTGGTCTGAAACTATGGGTAATTTGGGAATCTTTGCACATTCTTATTTTTTTTATTTAATTTATAATATTTCTTAAAGAAATATATGTACAGTTTGTGACGACCCTAGTCACTAATTCTTTAATTTTTACCCTTCAAATTTTTATTTATTTTTGTAGAGTAATGAGGCCCCGCTCCTTGGCGAAGGAGTTCAGTGGAACCGTGTGTGAGATCCTTGGCACAGCCAGATCTGTAGGATGCACTGTTGATGGCCGTCCTCCCCAGGTAAATTTTCAGCGATTGGTATCCAATCAGGCATAGAACTCCCCCCTTCCAGATTTAGAAATTAATTGAAAAAAAGTGGTTTTGTTTTAGTTTTATCCAGAAAAAGTTAGGTTATATTGGGTACAGGGTATTCCTGCAGGGTTAGGATCCCTGGCATCAAGAAACTGCCATCGCGCGCTCCTTATTTGCAATTTCTTTCCATAATAAGGGGGGTTCTGTGCTTTGAGGAAAAGTTAAGCACTTTATGTTCTGTCTGTTTAGAGGAGACAGGGTTATTATTGTATCCATCTCTTAATCCAATAATATACAATCAAAAAGGCTATAAAACAAGGATGAAAACATCCATAAGTAGCGAGTCTCAAACATTTTGAATGGAAATCCGGAAAAAAATTACTATAGAGTAGTGTCATACAAAAATCATTAAACCTGATAAGATAGGAAAATCACGAAGCCTTTAAAATCACGCAATCTTTCAATGACGAAAACTTTAAATCTAGGAATCGATTTAGCACCGTAATTAATAGAAAAATCTTAAAGAAACTTGTTTGAAATATGTAGAATATAAGCATAGGAATCTTCACTAAAACTTTCAGCTATCTATCTTGAATAGCAGCCGAAAAAATAACGTTTCTCTCATAGCGTTATTGACTGACAGACAAAGTGAATTATAGAGTAGCTTCGCTACTAAAAAGACCCAATGGACAAAAGAACTAATCTAATGGGATAAAATACTAAATAGACAAAAGAACTATATGAACAAAAGACCCATTGGAACAAAATGCCAAACTGACAAAAGACCTTAAATTAGGCTAGGTTTAGTTATATTGGGAACATGAAAGCCCTGCATGGTTATGGCCCATTACAATGGTTAGGCATAAAAAAATCTTAGGTCTTTTGTACCATTTAGTTTTTGTCTATTATGCTTTATTATAAAGACTAGTGGCTACGCCCCTAGAGGCCTCTAGTGGCACTTTAAATGTTTTTGTTTGTTAAAGTTAATTTTTTATGTACGATACCTCTTTATTTGACGTTGAAGTCTCCCATAAATTTTAACATTTTTTGATTTTTTTGTCATTTCTCTTGGGAGGGTGGTGGTGCCCTCCCCCAAAATAGTTATAAACCTTCCCGGGACTTATGAGAAGCTACCCTGTTAAGGAGAACCCGATCGGTTCAGCGGTTAGCGAGATCCTTCGGTACAAACACACAGACATCCTGTTACTTTAGTATAAGGATTTGTTTTTATAAATAATTACATAAATAAAAGTGATGATTTTTTTCAGGAATGGATTGAGCAGATCCAAGAGGGAACTTTTGAGACTCCAAGTGAATAAATTTCCATACCTGCGTTCATTAATTTCATCCTGGGAAAAAAGAAATTGTTAAATTTTATCTTTCTAAAAAACAATGATTTCTTAAAATTTATATCTCTTGTACTTCAAGAATAACAAATATATGTTTAAAATACAGAATGCATTATTTTTCATTTAATAAATGTGTAATTTTTTTTGTTGTAATCCTCCTATAATATAAAGTAGAATGTTAATTTTGTCTGAAGCTTAAGATTTCGAATGGTTTTAGGCTATTTTATTATTATATTTAAATCTTTAGATTATTTTACGTTATTTTTTAGATATTTTGAATACAGATCCCTAGACGCTAGGGGCGCAGTCAATAGTTGTATAAAATATGATTTGAATTAACAGATTATTTTCAATAAGAGGTTCGGTGATTTTTGGAAAATAAGATAATAATATACTGATTATGCTGACCTAATAACGCAAATCTAATAATGAAATGAAGTTGAATGTTGTTAATTTATAAAGAATAATAAATAAGATTAACTATAAATTAATTTTTAAATGTTCTCATTTCTTTATTTTCTTTGGGGGACGGGGAATTTTTTCTCAAAAAATAAGTTATAAATCTTCCCCGGGCCTCTAATAAGCTAAAATTCAAAGGAGAACCATATCGGTCCAGCAGTTAACGAGATCCTTCGCTACAGGCGGACTGACACACATATATACAGATCCTGTTAATTTTATAAAAGCATATACAGTAGATTAATATCTGTCCTTCCTTTTGCTCCTTAAAATCTCACAAACTGTTGATGAACCGAATAGGATAAGCTTTTCATGGGCTGGGTTGGAAAACTACCCTCCATAATGCTTTCCACAAAACTACAAAAAGGAAAAATAATAAGACCAGTTATGGTAAATTACATTTTACTAGATACATATTTTTTGTTTGTTTGAGAACATCTATATTAAGAACTCAGGATACTCCTATGTATAGATTAGAATTCAGGTAGCTCAGTTAACACTTGCCAACAAATACTTGCTATACGTTTGACTTGTAAGAGACAGGGAAATTCATTTTAACTCGTCTGATAGGTTATAATATAGTACCTTAATGTCTTAGGAATCATTATTCATATTAATGAATAGGATAATTATATGAGACAAAAAATAGGCATGTTTAAATTGGAAGTATGGACTTTCTGGTAACTATTTTATAGCTTTTACGCTTACTAAATTGTACTTAATTGTTACAGACGTCATCGTGGAAAGTTTTAAATCGATAATAGTTATTTCTTTCATCGTATTTAAACGACTTTCCGCGGATATGTTTAGAATGTACAATTATAAGATTAAAACCAGTTTTTTTAGCCCCGAAGTGACGAAGGCACGGGCTAAAAACACTTGTTTTAATCTTATAATTGTACAATTTTATATTCGTAGAAAGCTGTATATAATTCATGCTAGACATAGTTTTTTCGTATGGATGAGAACCGGTTCCTATCCACCGGATTCGAATGAATACGAGAAAAATAATTCTAATATTCTAAATTAACGAAAGGAGTTATTTGGGAAAACCGTGCCCTAAATATAGAAAAGCTTTGCTTTTAAAAACAAAATAAATAAAAATGTTGGAAATTATTTCTTGACAACGTTGTAAGATTTCTGATTCGTGTATGCTCTTTATTGTTCTATGTGGTGCATTGTTAGAATAGATAAAATCTAGATACATAATCTCTAAACCAGCCAATTGAAAAACAGTGGAGGAACAATCCTTCCTTTTGATTGGTTAGAAAGTGTACATTTTTTTAAAACGAAATTGCAGTTATTTATATTTTTATTTCATAGGATAAAGCTTTGCTTGTATTTTATACCGTATAAAAACTTCTTTAAAAATGTGACAAAACATATAAAAAGCGGGTTCTTCTTGGGATCCCTTTTTAAGTTGGACGGATTATGAAGCCAGATTGACCATCTAGACATACTATATCTATTATTGTTTGCTAACCTCTTCCTGTGTAAAAAGATGGCAAACTAGAAAACAAATAACACCCTTTTAGGTAATATCCCTCTTAAAACTTAGACCACAAATAACCCTAACCCACTTATACTTCTAATTTGTAAGGCTAATAATAGTTTATGAGAGCCCAGCTAGGATGTTTGGGGGGAAACGCCCCCAATATTTTTGTAAAATTATACCATAAAATTTTTTACATGAAATCTTTTTGAAAAATTTTTCAAGTGCCAATCTTTAGGCAGAGTGGGAGGGGGATTAACACTTCACTTTATAGTTTTTAAAAGAAAGAGAAGTGAACAAAAATTCAGTAGGGGGTTATTTTTTCCAAAGGCGATATCTCTAAGGAGATAAACATCACCAAAAATAGTACAATCTTCCCAGGACCTATGAGAAGTTTCATCGTAAAGGAGAACCATATCGGTCCAGCGATTAAGAGAGATACTTTGGTACACACAGACGGACAGACTAACAAACATCCTGTTACATTAGACAGGTTAAAACACAAACAACAACATAAAAGTTTACATTTATCAAGGAGGGAGGGGACATTGGACTTTAAACTACACTTGTACCAAAAGTTTTATAATTAAGTTATCTTATATAGCTGTCTATAAGATCCAAGCAAAATAGGGATAGATGTCACCACTTTTGACGTGCCTATTCTATTGACGACATAAAATACACTGTACCCCATCTATTTTCTAGGGGTTCCTTTACCCCTTCCTTTTCTCTTTCCCTCTACTATGACGTCAATAGAACACATAAACCAAACGCGGAGAAATCTATCCCCATTGTGCTAGGGCACTATAGACAGCTATGTATCTTGTTCGTTGGCTCTAAAATTTTTATTGGTTGGATAAGAACTAATTATATCTAATATTTAAAAACAATAATTTAATTTACAGAAGTGGTGTGTATTTATCATCACTGGGGCCGGGGTGTACATAAATTTATCGCCTATTGTCTTATCCCTCAAGATATCTGATATTTATGGTCTTGTTTTTATCGCATGTTGTTTTAAAGTCAGGGTGATATAATTCAGGACAAGAAATTGTTATTCTATTGTAGAGAACAGTTTTGTGCCATTTTTGTTTCTGGTAATTCAGGAACACAGTAATAGTGTCTGACTGATTATGACGTAACAAAAAAAATTAGCCAATGAGAGGCCGTTATTGACCTATGGTAAAATCTATAGTGGCCTCTCATTGGCTATTTTTTTGTTATGTCATAATCAGTCAGACACTATTACTGTGTTCGTAATTCAGTAGCACAGGCTACTCTACAACTAAAGTCGGTCCGTCCAGTTAACAAAATTTTCTCAGAGCCTTTGAAAGATAGATGTTTGTTATTTTTAGTATAGTAATGGACATATTATATAAATTATCTATAATACAAAGTAGCTTGATGTATGTCTGTCCGTCCGTCCGTCTGTCCGTCCGTCCGTCCGTCCGTCTGAAGCTTAAGATCTTGGTAACCACTGAACCGATCGGATAGTGGGAGGGGAGGGGAAGGGGTAAAGGGGTTTGATGGCGGTTTTGTTATGAAAGCTAGATTCGAATATAACTTTATTAGAGGACATAAAAATCTGGTGCAACATCTAAGTAATAATATATTGATTTGATAATATTGGCAGCCAGACCGTTCATTGACTGCTTCTTAGCTGCTTACATATTTTTATTTATTTTCCTATTTCTCATCTTTTATCAATTATAGCAACCTAAACATTTTCCTAGATTCCTCTAAAAAACGGTTATGTTCTTTTATTTCATGAAGTTAGATCTCAGATCAAACCTTAACATTTTTTGGTCAAAACGTGTTCTAGGGTTAATTAATGTATGTATAAATTTTCAAACTATTGTTTTCTATATAAAACCCTGCTGAAACTATTTATCTGTACAAAAATACATAACGAAATACGAAAAATATTTGGATTGTAAAAAATCCTAATTTTTTAATGCAACGCTTTTGCTACTCATAAATGTCCTTTTTTGTTTGTTTGTAATCAACAAATTAGAAATAAAAGTATACGTTCAAAAAACATGTTCAAATATTGCTTCTTGCACAACAAAAGAACAAATTAAGACGGTTAGACAGACGGACATTTAGAAATATAATTATAGATTAGCTTCTCACAATGAAAGACCAAATGACAAACAGACAGACATTTTGTAACATAATTTTAGCTTTTCTCTTAAGTAGAAGATTTTCTTTACAAAGGTCTTTTCTCTTGATTGAGCTCTCTTATACTCCCCACATAGCTAAACACATTTTTGAGACATAACAAAAGCTTCTCTGTAATGGAGAACTCATTCGGTACAGACAGACAGAAGGATATTTATCTGATTCCTTTACAATTAAAGATTTTTTTAGGGGGGGGGGTGGCGTGTGAAGATTATTAATTTTTTAGCGATTTCTCTATGGAGGATGGTGTTACCCATACCCAAAATAGTTATAAACCTTTCCAGGACCTATGAGAATAAACCTTCCGAAGACCTATAAGAAATTACATTATAATGAAGAACCATATAAGCGGTTAGCGGTTAGGTAAATAAAAAGGTAAAGGGTAGTTTTTGCTTATCATAATCGGGGGGTGAATTTATTTATCTTCCATAGTCCTTTCCCTACATTGTTACATAAAGAGTTAAAGCAAACAAACATTAAGACACTGCTCACAAGGTTTTCTTCCAAATATTTGCCACAGAAATACGTGACCAAGGACATTATGGCGCATAGGAATACCAAGAACTATATTCTTTATCCTATTACAAAATAGTTATTTTCTCGCATCGTATTACAAACAGCTTTCCGCGGATATCAAAGTGTGCAATTATAAGGTTAAAACCAATTTTTTTAGCCCCAATATGCTGAAGTCACGGGTTTAAAAAACTTACAGATAATTTTCATAAAATTCAAGTAAAAAAATGTAACAGGTCAAAGTGTCCAAAAAATAAGCCCTGTGACGTCATAAAAATGAGGGAGATGAGTTGAGAAGTCGGAAAGAACACCCCTAAATGGATAATCCCTCATTTTTAAGACGTCACGTGGCTGATTTTTGAGACACTTTGTCCCACTATAAAAAAAGGATTTAAAGGTTAATTTTCTAAAATTAAATGTATACTTAAACCTCCACTGCACTGTGTGCAGCTCATACCAATAACGAAATTAATTCGTAAAAAATCACCAAACCTATACGTGTTTTTCAGCTGTCGTTGGGGGGCAACACATCGTAAAATTGACGACCTCTCCATTTGCCCCCCAAATATTATTTTAGATTTATTTTGCTTGTTGGTTATACCTTATTCCTGCACTGTGTGTGAGTTTCTTTTTTCAATAATCTATATTCTGAAGCAACCAAATTTAACCAAAATTATTGGAAGAGTTTTGAAACTTTATACAACAAGTGGTTAAATGCAAAAATAGTAAACATTTTTCTATTATATAAAGTAATAAGCTTTTTTCTTTAGCAATGGATTACTGCTAAACTGATAAGGTCCTTCTTTACCATGAAGCTTCTTATAGGCCCTGAGATAGTTTCAGGATATTTCATTTTTATAAATATGGTTTTAGGCCCTTCCATATCCCTTCGAATATGATAAAGCCTAGATGATAGGGGCGCTGCCGCTAGTCTCTAATAGAAAGAAGAACGATGTTAGTCCGTCCGTTTGAAGCTTAAGATTACCGCCGAACCGATTAGGTCTTACTCTTTGGGGAAGTTTCTGGTCCTGTGGTGATTCTAAGCTATTTCTTCCGGGGTGGGACACTCCGTCCCCAACCCCCAAAAAAGTAAAAATATTTCCCAAACTCTAACCATTTCGGAAAAGGAGGGAACATTGGACTGTAAATTACACTGTTACCCAAAGTTGCATGATCACGTTTTCTTAATTGTTGGCTCAAAACTTTTTTCTTTTTATCTCATTCTATATCGTGGGGTTATTTTGTTTATCATTCATGGGGATGTACTTATATCAAAAATAGTACATTGTCATATCCCTTAAGATATCTTAGAATTTTAATAGCATTTTTATCAAACATTTGAGGCTATAATTCCAACCCATCACAATCCGTTTAGGAGCGTATGAACTCACGATGGGTTGATTAAAACCGATTAAAATCAATGTATACCCCGCCAGGTTTGGGTTTTATAAACATTTATCACAACATAATATAAACAGCTTTCCGCGAGTATAAAAATATACAATTATGAGATTAAAACGAGTATTGTGAGCATCGATATGCCTAACAAAACTGGTTTTAATATTATGATTGTATATTTTTATATTTGAAGAAAACTGGATATAATAGAATACGATACGTGATTTTTCACTATGGCTTATAACCGGATATCAATCGGTTTGGAAGCCATACTGGAAAAGTTTGTGTAAAGTTATAACTTTAAAATAAGTTGTATGTATAATGTAAACATCATGTAATTTAATCTAAATTGACCAACAATGTATTGAGTTGTTCCAGTTGGGCAGCTAAAAAAGTCGCATTTTATCCAAAAAAAATTACAAAAAAAGCTATGATATTGTTGTCTGTTAGAAGTTCAGCAATAACAATTTAAAACAGTTTTTTGTTTAAATTTTGTAAGAGGAGCTTCAACTACACTGAGAATGAGAAAAAAAGCAACTCTGAATTTTTAGATTGGCAAGTTAGCTATTTTAGATGATTTTACTAAAAATATAAACTGTACATACATCTTTTGGTAACTAGTTTTCATTGTTAATTTGGTAAAGAACAATGGAAACTAGTAACCAGAAGATGCATCTATATTTTATATCTGTAAAAACAATGTGAAAATTCGAATTTGCCTATTTATTTGGTTCCTAGTGTATATCCTGGGCTGGTTTTAGTCTAGTAATCAACCCCCCTCCATAGTGTTCTTCCCCCACCTAGTTGCAATGGGCAAAGCCCCTAGTGTATCCTTATTATAAAGTAACAGGATGTCGGTCTGTCTGTATGTTTGTACCAAAGGATCTCGCTAACCGCTGAACTTATCAGGTTCTCCTTTATAGGCTAGCTTCTCTTAAGTCCAAGGAAGGTTTCTATTTATATTTTCATTCTTCCATTTTCTCTCTCTTCTCCTTCTTTAGTAAATTGGGATCGAGTGGAAAATACAATAAAGATATTTTTCCAGCTTGGCTTCAAAACCTATTTATATTCCTTGGATTAAAGCCGGTTATAATCCATACTAAAAAATCATGTAGAGCATCGCATTACAGACATTTTTCCATGAATATTAAAATAAAAATCATAAAATTAATTCCAGTTTTGTTAGAAGGGGGCCTTCAGCTGGTTTTAATCTTATAATTTTACATTTTAAAATTCGCGGAAAGCTGTCTATAATACGAGCAATAAAGAACTATTATGACAACTTTAAAAGTTTAAATAACCGTCTGCAACCATAGCATCTATAAAAATTCTTTAATAAAAGGGATGGGCAGATTTTTTAGCATTGCTAAGAACCGGTTCTATGCACCGGATATTAAGAAGTCTTGTAGCCTTACTGGAAAATGCATTCTGTGCCATACATTTGTTAATAAGTTGCAGATTCGTAATTATTCGCTTGCGAATTCGTTGATTTTCTGGCATTTTCCTAGCGAAACGGCGACTGGGTTGCTGACTTCGTAGGCCCGTCTTGCTCCGTATAAACTGTATTGAAACAAATTACAGCTATTTGGTAAAGTGTTTATAAATAACTCTTTCCTTCACTCACAACTTCCAGAAGAACAAGGATGACAACATCCATAAAAGCGAAGCACTGAAACGGTAGGACAAACGGACATTAACACTTGTATAGTGTTAGAACTTAACTATCATAATATAAATTTATAAGAGTCAAAGCAAAATTGTAAGTAAATTTGTTGAAAAACTGCTTGGACATACTTACATTTTTAGGACTTGATTATAGAGTTGCTTCACTTATTACATTATACTTTGTTGTCCCAGGAATCAATATACCAAAAATCAGATCATTCCGATGATTAGATCACATAAAAATTTGTTATTAAAAAAGTAAAAAAATCCACATGTTTAAAATGAACGTACGGACATTTTTGTAATGATTATAATTAACGGAAAAAGCTATCCGTTACGGACGGACGGACGTACGGACGTAAGGACGGACCGACCCTAATTATAGAAAAGCTTCGCTTTTAAAAATAACAGGGAGGGAGAGGGCAAATGGAAAATAATCTACACCTGTTTGACCTTCATAATATTTACCAACTAATCAATATAGAATTTTACTGATCTATTTTTTTGGATACATTTACTTATCATTTATTGTTTGATCCCTGTATCCCTCTTGCATCTTATTTTTTTTCTGAAGATGAGCAACTCTGTAGGTTCTTTTAGTTTAGGAATCAGTATTAATAAAATCAGATGAATCGTATAATTTTAACAATAACATACAAAATTATATCAAAAAAATCAGCATGTTTGAATTTCTATTAAAGATGATAGAGTTGCTTCGTTTTTCAAGTCTTACCTAACTGTTATAGGAAACATCATAAAAAGTTTGGAATCGTTAGGACAATTCTAACCTGTATAAATCTAAGAAATAAGCTAACCGTTATGGATGTACAGACCGACCCTAATTATAGAAAAGCTTCGCATAAAAAAAATTCACTTAACCCCAGTTTTGATTATGATTAAGCTTGTTTAGCATAAACTTGAGAAATCCAACTTTTTTCTTCTAAACCTTAAATACTTTACTTCAATAAACTTTTACAGGACCAAGTATAATTCACATGGCCCTTAAAATTATTCTAATATTTATTCATGTAATTAGCGGGGCGGGGTGAAGTTTTAATAATAAAACAAAGTTATTACTTATTTTTACCTGAGGGTGATTTATCTTGGGAGGTGGACCTACAAGATTCTTATCAGTGTTTTCCCTCAAAGTGCCCAGCGAGCACAGACACCCTTAACCTAACAAAAATGAAAATAATGGATGATCGTTTTTTTTATCTATAACCAATGTGCCCTTACCCTGCGGGGCTACCCAGAGTACCCAATATAACCTAACATAACCTGACTTTAAGTAATAAACAAACAAATTAAAAATTATCCCTTCTCCCTTATTTTCAACTAGCGGCTACGCCTCTAGAGGCTTCTAGGGGCACTTGAGGAGGGGGGAGTCGACTTTGATAACCCAATTTCTTATTTTAGATTTTAAAGAAAAAGTTAAAATAAAATTTTGGAAGGTGAAAAAACTTTTTTTGGGAGGGGTTGCACCCCTCCTTTTTTGATTTTAGTTAAAAAGATTTCTAAGAAAAAAATTTGGGGGGGGGGCCTTTTTCCTATTTTTAAAGGGTTGGGGGAGTCTCAACCCCCAATAAAATAGTTATAAACCTTCCCGGGACCTTTGAGAAGCTACCCTGCTAAGGAGAACCCATCCGGTTCAGCGGTTAGCGAGATCCTTAGATACACACACACACATCCTGTTACTTTATTTAAGGATTTAGTTCAAAGTAAGGGGGTAGGGTATCATTACTTAATTGGGTGATTTTTGTAATAGGGCCAGGTTTATTAAAATAGACTTGATTTTAAACTTATCCTGTGCATTCAAGTAGTTGAAAGGCAATTATGAGAATTTATACTTTATTTTACTAATATATTTTACTTTTTAAAAGCGAAGCTTTTCTATAATTAGGGTTTGTCCGTCCGTACGTCCGTCCGTCCGTCTCCAACGGATAACTTTTTTCGTTAATTTAGGCATGTTAGAATTGTCCTATCGATTTCAAACTTTGCATGGTGATTCCTGTAGTAGTTAGGTACGATTTATAAAGCGTAGCAACTCTATAATCGTTACTAGAATGTCCGTACGTCCATTTTAAACATGTTGATTTTCAACTTTTTTAACAACAAATTTGCATCAGATAAAATTATCCTATTTATCTGATTTTTTTAATATTGATTCCTAAGACAACAAAGTACAATATACTAAGCGAAGCATCTCTATAATTCCTAAAAAAGTAAGCCGTTTATATGTAAGCTTATATAGCCGTTTTTCAAAAATTTACTTATATTCTGCTTCGACTCTTATACATATATTTATATTCTGATTATTCAGTTCTGACACTACACAAGTGTTAATGTCCGTTTGTCCTACCGTTTTTATGCTTCACTTTTATGGATGTTGTCATCCTTGTTAATTCTGAACTAATTAGCCCACACACCTAGCCTCTAAGGGAGGACGGAGGAGTCCAGAAAATAGCATAAAACACTCAAAGTACAACCAAATCAGACAAAAACTTTACTGAATTTTTTAAAACGTATATATGTGCGAATAGTCAATAAATAAAATGAAAATCAATATTTTTTAGGTACCCAGGGGGGTAGGGTACATTGGACTGTAAATTGTACTGGTCCCTAAAGTTTAAAATCACAAACCCTCTTTCATTAGCTTTAAAACTTATTACATCTTGATTTAGTTTTACGGGAATAGTCCCTTTCGTGACAACGCCCCTTAAGAAGCGATTGGTCATATTTATTAAATGACTTTTGATAGGTTAGGTTAGGTTATATTGGGTTAGGTGATTGCCCCACAGGGTTAGGTAATTGGCCCCGCAGGGTAAGAGCCCCCCGCAGGGGCTAGAAATAGGAGAAAAGCTAGTGTAAAAAAAAACGAGAGACGCCCCCTAAGGAGCGTTGCTACAAAATGGACTACACCCAGTTTTACTAACTAGGCAATGTCAAAACATTCATACCAAAGACTTTAAACAAAAGAAGGGGGTTGATTTTGTTTATATGATTGGCAGTTGTTTAAAAGGACGATTTTTATACTAATTTATATAAATAATAACTGAAATAAAATCTATCTTCTATTTAAAACCCTTGAAACTCAACAGATCCACTTAGCAAGATGCCAAATTTTAATTTCTCAAATTGAAAAGATCCGTAATTTGAGAGAAAAAAGGGATGATATCATCCATATTAGCAAAGCTTAAAAATAAGACAAACGAACGTTAACAAAAAAAGAAAAAATCATTAATCTTTTTTAACATAATGACAGTATTAAATTTAAAGACTTGATTGTAGAGATGCTTCTGACCCTATATAATTATAGAAAAGCTTCCCTTTAAAAGAACGAAATTTTAAACAATTCCATAAAATTGAGAATAGTTATTTCTTGCATCGTATTATAAACAGCTTTCCGCGGACATAGAATGTACTATTATAAGATTATACCGAACTGGTTTTAAACTTATGATTGTACATTTTTATATTCGTAGAAAGCTGGATATAATACGATGCTAGGCATAGTTTTCTCGTATGGATGAGAACCGGTTCCTATCCACCGGATTCGAATGAATGCGAGAAAAAAAATTTAATTTACCAAAAATAAAATAGATTACAAACAATTTATATTCCTGGGATTTCAATTAGGCTGATTAAAATTGTTCCTTAGAATATGTAAGAGTGCTTGCTCAAGTATGGCAGGGAATTAGCACCAGGAGAAAAAAAGAGTTATCAGTTTTTAAAAGCGAAGCTGTTCTATAATTAGGGGCGTTGCGTCCGTCCGTAACGGATACCTTTTTTAGTTAATTTAGGCATGTTAGAATTGTCCATTCGATTTCAATCTTTGCATGATGATTCCTGTAGTGGTTAGGTATGATTTAGAAAGCGTAGCAACTCTATAATCGTTACCAGAATGTCCGTACGTATGTCTTTAAACAGTATTAGGAAGTTTTGCAACAAATTTAAGTAAAATTTTGTCAAAAATTATATATTTATATTTTGTAAATTGAGTTTTGACACTCTACAAGATTTAATGTTCGTCTGTCATAGAGATTCAGAGCTTCGCTTTTATGGATGTTGTCATCCTTGTTTTTGCAAAATTAAAGTGAGTGATTATAAGCTGTTTCTCAATTATAAGAAACTTTTCAGCAGATGCATATGGTGGGGGTGTACTCAAAATTAAATTTTAAAGCCCTGCCTTTTCCTTTATTAACCGCGTAATAGTTCCCCTCCCCCCTATGCGTTTCCCTTCGTATTAGATACTAGCAGCTACGCTCCTAGAGGCCTCTAGGGGAAATTGAGGAGGAAAGAGTCGAATTTGATAACCCAATTTCTTATTTCAGATATTAAAAGAAAAAAATAGAAAAAAATTTTAGTTAAAATTTTAGGTTTTTTTTTTTTGGGGGGGGGGGGTAATTTTTTTATAGGGGCGATTTCCTTTGGGAGGGTGGTGGTACCCTCCCATAAAATAGTTATAAATCTTCCCGGGACTTATGAGAAGGTACCCTGTTAAGGAGAGCACGACACACAAACAGACAAACAAACAGACAGACGGACAAATAGTTACTTTATTATAAGTATTAAGGATTATCAGTGAAATATTTAAACAAATTTCTCGTATTCATTCGAATCCGGTGGATAGGAACCGGTTCTCATCCATACAAAAAAAACTATGTCTATGTATTATATCCAGCTTTCTCAGAATATAAAAATGTATAGTTTTTTTAGCCGCTGCCTTGTACATTCTATATCCGCGGAAAGCTGTTTATAATACGATGCGAGAAATAACTATTAATAAACCTCAAATAAAAGTAACAGGATGTGTGTGAGTCTATTTGTGTGTCTGTCTATTTGTAATCAATGATATCTCTAACCCCTAAACTGATATGCTTCTCCTTTACAATGTTGGTTCTAATAGGCAATGTTTTTAACTACTTTAAGGAAAAAGTAATGTTTGGAATTAACTTACGGACTTTCTGTTAACAAATATAGAGTTGCTATTCTTCCAAAATCGTACCTGACAGGTAGAAAAACTATAACCTATCCAAACTATTGTTAAGAGCAATCTGTTTCGGACGGACAGAAACTAAACTGTCCGTCCGCTTCGCTTTTGAAAATAGCTTAACTGCTAGAGAATAAAAAAATGACATTTAAAAAGTTATGTTCAGTTTTGTTGGGAAACTATATTTTTTTATGCATTAGTGTTTCCTTTATCCTAATTGGATGTCTACATGTTAGATGGAGAATATCATGTAAATTATATCCTACTAGCGGCTTCGCCCCTAGCCTCTAGGGGCTTTGCCCCAAGAGGTTTGATCAAACCAATTTTTCGTATTTTAGATTTAAAATAAAAAATAAAATTTTTTTTTTTTTTGGGGGGGGGGTATTTTTCATTTTTGGGGGGGTTAGGGGTGTCCCACCCCCCAAGAAAATAGTTATAAACCTTCCCGGGAACTATGAAAAGCTACCCTGTAAAGGAGAACCAGATCGGTTCAGCGGTTAGCGAGATCCTTCGCTACAAACAAACAGACAAATACACAAACACACAAATACACAAACAGACAGACAGACATCGTTCTACTTTGTATTATCTTCCTATAATATAAAGTAGTAAGCGTTTTTTGTCTGTCCCGAAGGATCTCAATAACCGCTGAACCGATATTGTTCTCCTTTACAGTGAAGCTTTGTATAGATCCTGGGAAGGTTTTAAACTATTTTTTTTTTTGGTGGGGGGGTGTCTTCACCCCCTCCCCCCAATAAAAAAAATTATCTTTAGAAACTCAAATTTAAAATGGGATGAGGTCGACTTTTCCCCCTCCTACCTTAAGTACCCCTAGAGGCTTCTAGGGGCGTAGCCGCTAGTAGATTATATAAAGTAGTAAGCGGTTTTTGTCTGTCCCGAAGGATCTCGCTAACCGCTGAACCGATATTGTTCTCCTTTACAGTGAAGCTTCTTATAGGTCCTGGGAAGGTTTTAAACTATTTTTGAGAGGGTGTCTTCACCCCCCCCCCCAAAAAAAAAAATATTTTTTTACTCTTTTGAAACTCAAATTCTAATGAGGTCGACTCTTCCCCCTACTACCTTAAGTGCCCCTAGAGGCTTCTAGGGGGCGTAGCCGCTAGTAATTTTACAAATTAAAATAGTACAACTTTTCAAATATTATGCTTTTTTGAGACTATCAGCTGCGTCCCTAGCATCTTTAGCGACTCTGTTTTTTAAGGGAGGGATTGGAGTGGATAGGAAAATAGCCTAAAACTAAACCAAAATATTTTTGTAAAGGTTTTCTACGTTTTTAAAAGTTAATATCATGTAAAGCATACAATTTTACAAAGATGGAGGTATGTTGTGCTAAACTTTCGTAAAGGTTTAAGTTTAAGGCTTAAAAACAGTAGTAGAACGATGATATTCACTAAATATAAATATATATAAAGTTTTGTCTATGGTTATTTTCAATAAGGAATGCCCATATTTTATGAATATTATCAATCTAATACTGGTTTAAGCCCTAATACTCACACCTTTACGGATTTTTAGCACAACCTACCTCCCTCTTTCTAAATGTTTTTTTCATGACTAGCAGCTGAGCCCCTGGCATCTAGAGTGACTCTCATTTTCAAAGGGAGGGATTACAGAGGAATATAGCCTAAAACCATATCAAAACATATTTTCAAAGGTTTTCTTTATTTCAGACATGTAAATTACAAAATATTACAAATTCAAATTTTACAACCTCATACAAACACATTGATAATAAGCCTATTAAAGCATTTTTACCTTAGAACGGCCATTGACAGGTATACCTGGCACCAGAAGTACCTGTTACCTGGATTTTGTCATCCTTGTTGCAAAAAGAAATGACACAAACTAGTTAATTATTATTGAACACCTGTCGAAACTAGTTTCCTTTATTAACTATAAAAATGTTCCAAAAAATTAGTAAAAAGAAAAATATGATCAAAATATATTAAAACTTTTTATTACAAAAAAAGCACTCAAGGATGACAACATTCATAGGTACAGAAACACAGAAATTATTAAAATGTAGTAAAATGGTAGAACGGTTAGAATTTTAAAGTGGGGAAATATTTAACATAATTTTAAGAACCTCATATACCAAACTCTGTACAATTTAGCTTGGGGGCCATACGAAAGGACGGTCAAAGTGAGTTTTAGCATAGATGGTTATTTATAATTCAAGTTCCAAAGTAATTTTTACAAGAAATCTTAAAAGTCCATCCTTCATACAAGCCAAAATTAATCATTTCCAGTACAGTATTAAAAAATATATCAAAACTAGTATTAATCTTATGATTTTTATTTTATAATTCGTAAAAATTGTCTATAAAAATTTTTCAAAAATTTCAAAGCTATACTGAGCTGGATCTTTAAATCATTTTAGTTGTGAGCCAGATCGGGGTGAGCCAAACCGATCTGGCTCACCACTAAAATGATTAAAAGATCCAGCTCTGGAAAAACGTTCCTTTACAATTTTTTTAACCAACAGCCAGACAGACAGGCAGATAGACGCACATTTGGAGTGGAATGCTGAAGGGGCTTTGCTTCTTTAAAAAAAAACTTTTTGACATATATATTTGTACTATACCAGGGATAAAACAATAAACGATAAATTAATGTAAATCCCCAATAATGATAAACAAAATCATATTAAGATTATTCAAAATCTTTGGACACAACTAGTTTTTAACGAGCCAATTAGAATTTAATTAAAGTACCCAAAGTTTTAAAGAGATAACGTGGTTATTAAACTTTGGGTAGGAGAGTAATGTATGGTTTAATGTCGCCTTCCTCCCTGGTACTATACCCACTCTCTAGTAGGTCCCTCAACACACTTGTTATTAATTTTATCACAAAACTTTTACTGGCTAATCTACTCAACAAGTAGACTGTTTTTGCTTGTGTATTTGAAATGTACTTTTTTCTTTCATAGACTTTTTGGTGCTAATAATCCTCCCCCCCCCCTCCTTATCAAAAATTAAAAATAAGGGGGGGTGGTAGTTTCTTTCCTGTCCCTATCTGCAGGGGCCCTAACATTACGAAGTCTATATATGCGTAACCTTAACCTTTCGGGACTAGGCAGTAACCTATGTAACCTAACTTTACCTGAACTGTAGAATTTCCTTAAATGAACAACACATCGGTTCAGTGGTTAGCACATTAACGGTCATATAAAGTACTTATTACTTTATATATAACTAGCGGCTACGACCCCTAGAAGCCTAGGAAGGAGGAGGAAAAATCGACTCCATCCCATTTTAAATTTGAGTTTCAAAAGAGTAAAAAATATTTTTTGGGTTGGAGGGGGGTCAAGACAGCCTCCCAAAAAAGGTTTAAAACCTTTCCAGGACCTATAAGAAGCTTCACTGTAAAGGAGACAAATATCGGTTCAGCAGTTAGCGAGATCCTTCGGGACAGACAAAAAACGCTTACTACTTTATATAAAAGGACTAGCGGCTTCGCCCCTAGCCTCTAGACCTTTGCCCTAAGAGGTATAATTACATCTTTTATTACCTGGAGATGCCCCCACTCCACCACTATTTTAAATAACTAGTGGCTTTGCCCTTAGCCTCTAGGGGCTTTGCCCCAAGAGGTATAATTACATCTTCTATTACTTACCCAGCAGAACGGATCACAAATTTTCGCACCTACCCAGCAGGAAAACATTTTGCGATTAAATTCGAAAAATTCGTAAAATTCGTAAATTTCGTAAAATTCGTAAAATTCGTAAAATTCGTAAAATTCGTAAAATTCATAAAATTCGTAAAATTTGTAAAAAAAAAAAAAAAAATGGGGGGGGATTTTTTTGTTTTTGGGGGGGTTGGGGGTGTCCCACCCCCCAAGAAAATAGCTTAAAACCACCGCAGGACCAATAGGTATATACCCTGAAGAGTAGAATCCAATCGGTTCAGTGGTTACCGAGATCTTAAGGGACAGACAGACGGACAGACGGACAGACAGACATCGTTCTACTTTGTATTATAGATAAAATAAAATTTGGTGTGGGGAATTTTAGTATTTAGTGGTGTTGGGGGTGTCCCACCCCCAAAGAAAATAGCCTAAAACCATGCCACAGGACCAGTAGGTATATTCCCTGAATAGTAGAATCCGATCGGTTCAGTGGTTACCGAGATCTTAAGGGACAGACGGACAAACAGACGGTCGGACATCATTCTACTTTGTATTATAGGTAGGGTGTATGTATATACTTTTAACGTAAATGCAGTTTTTTAAATTTGTAAAAGTTTTGCTGTCATTTTTAAAGCGAAGCTTTTCTATAATTGGTGTCTGTCTGTAGGTTTTTACGAATGTAACAACTAACTCTTTTCATTATTTTAGACATGTTAGAAGTTTCCTTTCGATTTCAAACTGTAACCATAGGCGTCCAAGGGGGGGGGTAATGGGCCATTTGGCACCCCCAAAATTTTGTGAACAATACCCCCCCCAAAAAAAAATTACCCCTACCTTGGGGGTGCCGTAGGCACCCCCAACGATTTTGGGGGGGGTATTTACCCCCCCCCCCAACGATTTTGGGAGGGTAATTACCCCCCCCAAAATAAATGTTCTTTAAAAATTTTTTTTGGGGGGGGGTATTTACCCCCCCCAAATTGAATGTTCTTAAAAAAAAAATTTAACTGTCCAACCAGTTAAAACAGTTCTTAACCATGATAACAAAAAATTTAATAGTTTGATCATGTTTTATTTGCTTGGGCCTTTATAAGGGCTAAAACCATCCCGGGGATCTATGATGTAATTGTAAAGCACTGAAGATTCCATAAAATAGATACCTAACTAAATTAAATATTTCATTAAATAATGAAAAAGAATTTCTATAGGCGATTTCTTTTGGGAGGATGTCAGGGTGTCTCAAAACTAGTTATAAAACTTACCAGGACCTATAAGACGCTTCACTTTAAAGTAAAATCATATTGGTTCATTGGTTAGTGAGTTAATTATTGTATTTTTATGTTCTAAAGAATGAGATACTACTATATATTTGAATAGTAGTGGCGCCCTTAGCATCTAAGAACTCGTGTTTTCTAAAGGGTAAAAAGGGAGGAGAAAAATAGCCTAAAACCACTCAAAGGATTGACCTATAATAGTGTGGAACCATCATGGGATCTATGTGAAGCTTTCCTAAAAAGGAGAACTCAGTATTAAAAGTAATAAAATCTGAAGCTATAGTCAAATAAACCTTACTTACTACTTTATGTTATAAGATAGTACTTATTAACTTAATAGATTAGGTAGGTGCTTTTTTTACATAATTAAATTACCCCCCCCAAAAATTTTACCCCCGGGGTAAATTAGTTTGGGGGGGGTAATTACCCCCCCCAACAGATTTGGGGGGAGTATTTACCCCCCCCAACAGACTTTAGGGGGGGTAATTACCCCCCCAAATCAAATTTTACCCCCGGGGTAAAAATTTTGGGGGGGTAAAAAAAAATTTCGGCGCGCTTCGCGCGCCATTTTACCCCCCCCAAACACGAATTACCCCCCCCCCTAAAATTTTTTACCCCCCCCAAAAAAAAAAGCTTGGACGCCCCTGACTGTAACAGTAAGGAAGGTACGTTTTTAAAAAGCGTAGCAACACTAAATTATAATTGTTACCAGAAAGTCCTTACGTCCCTTTAACACATTTTATTGAAAGATTTTTTAACATTTATTCACTTCACAGGACAACAGGGTACAAGGTACAGCATAATTGTTATCAATTCCTAAAAATGTAAGTCCTTAAACAAAATTCCTTATTTAGGCAATTTTGCAACAAGCTTATATAAAATTTTCTTTTTACATGTAAATCATTATTCTGCTTATTAAGTTTTGACAATTTGTAAGTGCTTCGATTTTATGTTTTTTGTAATCCTTTCTTATAACAGAATTCAAATTGAACAGCTAAGGTACTGATTTTTGTTTAAAAAGATAAAAAAAAATATTATATAAGAAATATATAAAAAGCTTCTTTCTCGTATCTATTAATATCCGGTGGATTATAACCGGTTCTCATCCATACGAAAAAGCTATGTCAATCATCGTATTATATCCAGTTTTCTAGGCATATAAAAATACAATCATAAGATTGAAATCAGTTTTTTTAGTGCGTACCTTCGGCGTCTTAGGACCCAAAAAACTGGTTTTAATCTTATAATGGTACATTTAATATCCTCGGAAAGCTGTTTATAATACGATGCGAGAAATAACTATTCCCTTATTTGACAAATTAATCATTGGGAAAATTGTGCAATATTTCTCTTTGTAAGAGATACTCAAGGTTTTGGAAAATAAAGCTTAACATTTATTGAAAGTAAAAAGAGATAGTTTAGAAAACAAGGATGACAACATCCATAAGTAGGAAAGTACAAAAACATCATATATAAGAATACGGACAAGGATATTTAAAGAGCATTTGTTAAAATCAAGAGTAGAGTTGTTGAAGAAAAAAATCACAAAATCTCTTTTTTTAATATTAATATTTTGTATGGTGACTGAAAGACTGACGGTCAAAACAAATTTATGCTCGCCCCCTAGTCTAGTTCTATGGAAGAATTGACAACCTTCCTATAATTAACCTTGCAAGTAAAAGATCTTGACAGATGGAATGTTAAAATCTTGGAGGGATGATATTTACCAAATTTCTCCCAGCTCTGATTATGGCCTAAATATTAGTATTACATGCTAGTGGCCTCTTGGGTACTTGAAGGAGGGGGAGGGGGATAATAAATCGCCAAGAAAAAGTAAATACTTTTTTTTATAGTGATAGTTTTTTAAGGGGCAATTTTTCTTAGAAATATCCATAAATATCCACAAATAAGAAGCTTCAATGCATAGAAAAACTTACTACTTTATTTTCTGGAATAAGAGAGAGAGAGAAAAAAATATTCTCCCACCCCACCTGAAGTGCCCCTAGTAGAGGCGTAACCGCTAGTGATAGTATAAAACACTTAATCGAAAAAAAGCGTTTTAACAAATACGACATATATGTACATTATACATATGTTTCAGGTTAAATGCAAAAATATACATATAGAAACGAATCTTTAAAATCAGATGGATAGACAAGAAAACAAATGTACCTAAACAACATTATTCAACACTAGCGGCTACGCCCCTATAGGTCTCTAGGGCATTTTAAGTAAGTGGTGGGGGGGAGGTTTAGTTGACCCATGTGGTTCATTATTTCTGGGAATATTTTTTCTTCGGATGGTGAAAATAGTTGTAAACCTCTCCAGGACCTCTGAGAAGCTACATTGCAAAGAACAACTTATCGGTCCAGTGGTTAGCGAGACCCTTCAGTACAGACAGACACACAGACAGACCAATATCCTAATAGTTTTACATAAGGAATACGTGTAAAAAACTTTGTCTTTAAAGTGTATTTTCGAGAATGGTTCTCTAAAAAAAGGGATAGCAACATCCATAAGTAGCAAAGATCTAATCTTTAAAAGTAAGAATAGCAAAGCAAAGAGCAGAAAAAACAAGGATGACAACATCCATAAAAGCGAAGCTCTGAAATGGAAGGACAAACGAACATTAACACTTGTAGATTGTCAGAACTGAATTAGCAGATTATTATTTAACAAATTTGTTGCAAAACTGCATAAATAGATGATACTGTTTAAGGTCATACTTACATTTTTGGGATTTGTTTATAGAGATGCTTCGCTTATAACATTGTACCTTGTTGTAATAGTAATCAATTTTCAAAAAATCAGAAGAATCGGATAATTTTAACATACAAAAATTTGTTGTCAAAAAAGTTAAAAATCGACATGTTTCAAATGGACGTATAGGCATTTTGGTATTGTTTATAGAGTTGCTACGCTTTCTAAATTGTACCTAACTACTATAGGAATCATCATGCAAAGTTTTGAATCGATAGGACAATTCTAACCTGTTTAAAAAAACGAAAAGAGCTAACTCTCTGTGACTGACGTACGGACGGACGGGCCGACCCTTATTATAGAAAAGCTTTGCTTTTAATAATCATTAGAGACAGGAAGACATAGGAAAGTTAGTTCATACGAATCTTGACACAAAATTTCAGCAGTCTTTCTTTGATAAAAGGAGAAAATTGTTTAAGAGTAGTACCGATAGACATATGGACAATGTGATTTGAAACAGACGCGCATAGGTCAGCTAAATTCTCATTTAAATAGAAGTGAAAACAAGGATAACAACATCCATAAAAGCGAAGCTCTGAAATGGAAGGACAAACGAACATTAACACTTGTAGATTGTCAGAACTGAATTAGCAGAATATTAATGCATCAGTACAAACAATATTTTAAGAAAATTTGTTGCAAAACTGCATAAATAGATGATACTCTTTAAGGACATACTTACATTTTTGGGACTTGTTTATAGAGATGCTTCGCTTAATACATTGTACCTTGTTGTAATAGGAATCAGTTTTCAAAAAATCAGAAGAATCGGATAATTTTAACAAACAAAAATTTAATGTCAACAAAGTTAAAAATCGACATGGTTAAAATGGACGTACGGACATTCTGGTATTGTTTATAGAGTTGCTACGCTTTCTTAAGTGTACCTAACTACTAAAGAAATCACCAGGCAAAATTTGAAATCGATAGGACAATTCTAACATGCCTAAATTAATGAAAAAAGCTATCCGTGACGGACGTACGAACGGACGGACCGACCCTAATTATAGAAAAGCTCCGCTTTAAAAAAAAACAGATGGACAAAGTTGGGTAAAGAGTAAAGAGCCTACAGTTTTACGAAATATGTAAATTACATGTTGGATGCTCATCAGTATAGGGAATTTTAACAATGATTTCAAGCCTATTATCTTGAATAGAATCTGAGAAAATCACGTTTCCCCTTAAACATAGCTGGCAGACATAATCACCTATAGGGTAGCTATCAAAAAAACATCGAACAATATATTTTTTTTTATAAAAATCAAACATATAAATCTTCTTTAAAGGGTTAAAAAGTCAAATTGATATTTTTTAAATTTAATAAAAATTCAAATAACAAATAAAAAGGTCATTTCATTAAATAGAAATCGATAAAATTACAATTTTTAAAGAATTTTATTTGTACATATTATATTTTGAAATATTCCGTTGAGGTCAGCTGAATTTGAGTTGCCGATTGTGTATACAGTTTCCTCGGTATTTCCTCATCCTATCTCAATATTTACCACTAGCTAAAAAATCAAAATTTGAAAAATTAAAATTTGAATGTATAATGTATAAATCGTTTATACATTCAAGTTTGAAGTTTTTTTTAGTCAGTAGTAAATATTGAGATAGGATGAGGAAACTATGTAGACAATCGGCAACTCAAATTCAATTGACCTCCTTTCATGTTGTACAATTTTACCTTACTGTACATCTTTAGTGTTTCCAATAAAAATAAAAATACATAGGAACAGTAAAATTAGAATTGGAACGCTACTGTGATTTTAAATTTGCCTAGAAAATAGAAACCCCAAAAAAGAATATATAAATACAGCTAACTGATTTCATTAGATGCAGTTCAAACGGAACATCTTTAGCGACAGGTTAATAGATTTTTTTTATTTTTCGTTTATCAAATTTGCTTATATTTCCGGTATATGGTTTATTTAAAAAAAAATTATATTTAGATTTTTTATATCATTGTAATTTAAATTCCCTATATAATGTTCATTTAAATTTAATCTTCGAAACTGATTTGTAGTGTTGTTGCTACATATAACTTTATTATTAATATTTTAAATTATTCGCTTTCGCTCCATCAATTAATACGTTTAGATTTTGATAGTTTTTACGCTAAATTTTTAAATATTTATAACTCATTTTAATTATTGACTCAAATAGGAGGTTCTTTTTCCCTCTCCCACCCCTAGAGTCTACTACAAAATAATAAAGCTTAGATATGATGGCATTCTTGTTACTTATGCTTGCAATCAAACTTATTAAATAGGCGTCATGCAACTATCCCTTTTAACATTCCGATAATTATTTTTGTTCAATTAAGAAGTTAAACTTTGTTTATTACATAATTATTTTTAAGGGGGGAGGTGGATGTGCCACTTTTTGAAACCAAAAGTAAAACGTGCATGATCTTAGCACATAAAAGAGTTACAACTCTAAAATACGGCACAGCAGTTGCTTTTGTGGAGATCAATATGGAACTGTGAAGAAATTGCGGCGGAACCGCCACTCCCGCCGAAAACTGCCGTTTCTCGCCGATTTTTTTTTACTTTGTTTTGCCAAATAAGACTGTTGTCAATAATCTGAGAAGCAACTTTTTTCTCATAAAAATTTCCCTTATATTTTCACGTGACACTTGTAAATTTCAAACATGTCCATATTAAAAAAAAATTGCAAGTGTAAACTCTTTCAAGTGAAAATATAAGCGAAATTTTTATGAAAAAAAAGGTTTATCTCATATGATTGAAAATTGTCTATTATGGCGTAAAAAGGCAAAAAAAATCGGCGGGAAACAGCGGTTTTCGGCGTGTGCGGCGGTTTCGCCGCAGTTTCTTCACAGTTCCATGTTGTTCCATCAAAGCAACTGCTGTGCAGAATTTTAGAGCTGTAACTCTTTTTATGGGCTGAGATCGTGCACGTTTTACTTTTGGTTCAAAAAGTGGCGCATACGCCTCCCCCCTTTATTTCGGCTAGCTTTATAGGTATTATCCTCTTAGAAATTTTTTTTTCAATATTGAAAATTTGAGTACCCCGCCCCCCCCCCCCCCCCCCGACAGCGATCTATGTACTCTGGCCGCAGCGCTCGGCTCCCTAGCCTAAAACCTAACCTAACCTAAAATAGTTGTTCGTCGGTAGTCTGGAGGGATGGGGGGGAGGGGTACAAAATTGAAAAAAAAATTTCTAAGAGAATAACGCCGCTTTATATACTACTAACCTATTTATTTTTTCATAGTTTTTAATTTAATTCAACTGTTTGTTTTAAGAGATCTCTTTTAACTGCTGGACGTTACGTACGACATACAGACAGACTGATCGACTTTCTATTACGATTATATAAGGGTTAGGTATTTCATTTTGTTGAATCTCTTTTGACTGTTTTTAATAGTTATATTTCAGAATCAAACTTTTCCTGTTATATTTTACCTATTTATTTGCCCACCTTCAAAAAAGCTATGACATTTTTGTTAAAGGTTTATAAATAAGATTTACCCATGAATATTTTTTTTCTAGGATGGGTCCTGTTTGCATATTTTTGTTGGTGGTCTCTGCAGCCCTTTCTGTGGATGGCTTTGGTCCTCCCCGTCCTCCGTATAGTAAGTCATTTCTACTACTTAAATGGCTATTTTAACTAGAAGGGGGGGGGGGGGGGGGTTGAGGGGCTTAAAAGATCCTTATTTGCTTTCAATTTTAGTTTTAAAAAGTAACAATAATTTATTTGAGGTTTGTTTACATGGGTGATTTTTCTTTCTGGAGGGTTGAGTGTGAATTGCCTTAAACTCGAAATTAAAAAAACTTTCTCGTATTCATTCAAATCCGGTAGATAAAAACCGGTTCTCATCCATACAAAAAAACTATCGTATTAAATCCAGCTTTCTACGAATATAAAAATGTACAAATATAAGATTAATACCATTTTTTTTTAGCCTGAGGTGTCGAAGGCATTGGCTATAAAAACTGGTATTAATCTTATATTTAATTTTGTACATTCTTTATCCGCGGAAAGCTGTTTATAATACGATGAAAGAAATAACTATTCCTTATTAAGAAATAGCGGCTACGCCCTTAGAGGCCTATAATGGCACTTTGAATGTTAGTTTTAAAAAAAATAACTAGTAACTTTTCTATGTTGCGTTCAAGTCTCTAGGTAAAAAAAAATGTTTTTGATTTTTATTGTGATTTCTCTTAGAAGGGTGGTGGTACCCTCGCCTAAAATAGTTACAAACCAGGGATCGGAAGCCTCGCGTAAGCCGCGCATAAGCCTCAGTTTTAAACCTGCTTGTGAGCAGAAAAAAAAAATTTAAGAAAGAAGGATTGTCTGCTAAAGAGCCGTTTTATACATACAGCTGAATTTTATAGTGATAAAATCACGATTTCACTGAGGCTTACACGCGGCTTACGTGAGGCTTCCGATCCCTGTTACAAACCTTCCAGGGACCTATGAGAAGCTACCCTGTTAAGGAGAACCTGATCGGTTCAGCGGTTAACGAGATTCTTCGGTACAAACCGACAAACATGCATCCTGTTACTTTATTATAAGGATTTAAGTTTATTTTTGAAAAGATTAATAATGCTTGTTCCAATAAAAAAAACTCGCGTCAGTCTTTAGTAGGCCTTTTAAAATCTGCAGGAAGTCTAAACCTGTTCAAAGCGTCTAAACTTCTTTAAATTTGAGTCTTTGTCACGGCTACTGAACCCTGAAAACCTCTATTTACATTTATCTTATTTTTCTAGACAGACCTCCGTACAACTACAGACCTCCATACAACTACAAACAAGGATATAACCAATATAACCAAGGTAAACTCTAACATAACACAGTGCGTTCGAAGGTGCTTTGACTTTTGTGTCAGAACCTAAATTGGGACATAGTGCATTACCCTAGGTTAGGCAACTTTATTTCACTTTTCAATAAAATCTAAGATGCAGACGTTTTTGAGAAAATTGGATTTGAAAATTTCAAGTTCAAAGAGTTACCGCACAATCATGACAAGAAAAGCTAAGATTATTTATTTTAAATTTTGAACAACTTTGCCCTTATGAAGTCTTTCATAAAACCTCTCTATATATAATTTTAAGGCTAAATTTTCGTGACCTTAGCAAAGCAACTAATAAAAATTGCCATGAATAAACTCATTTCAGGAGTGGTTGTCCTACCCAGGTTATTGTAGGCAGTGGGGTCTGTTCTGTTGGCCCAAAACTGGCAGACCCATTTTAGATTTAGTCTGAAGTTGTTGATACACGTTTACAACGGTTTAAAACAAACCTGAAAGAAAAATAAACCAATAAGTAAAAAACACAACAGTTTCTTTATTTTTAAAAGTTACAATAAATATGTTTAATTTCTTAAGGTTTGGGCTTTCTACTTTGAAATTCTTAGGCATTTATCACTTGAATATAAGAGTCATTTTGAATTGTCAACAAGTACTTTTTAAGAATTGAGCTTATTTAAATATAACTTACTTCGCAAGGTTTTTATCTCCACGTTCAACTTGGCCCAGATGTTACACCAGAGATCCTCAACCAGCCTCTTCAAACAAAGCCGACGTTCAAGTTTTCTTCACCACAGAGTGTTCTGAAAATTGGCTTTCATAAGATGACTAGCAGATGATAATTTAGTGGGAAATTATTTAAGGATTGGGCATATGTGAATTTCAAATCTTTCTTGGAGCAATTTTGTTTAGACTTATATGTTGTTATATTGAAGAACCGTACCTTTAATTGTAGCAGGAGCCGTTTCTAGCTACACCAGTTTGTCTTGAATACTGGGTCCAATCCTTAAAAAGGAAAGTATCATTAGCATGGAGGAGAAATATGCCTTGTACAAGTTTCTTTTCTTCATGATTATTAATTTTTCTTATTTGTTCCAACAACAAATTAGTTACCTAGTATTCTGTGGGTTAAAGCAGCTCCTCAATGGCTAGTTGAGGCCCACGAAGGTCCAAGTCCACAAGTCCAGCTTCCCGGCCGTCCCAGGTTGCAATATCAACAGAACCGTTTCCCGTCAATCCTTAAATTAGCTCACATGAGATTGGAAATTTGTTAACATCTGAATTTCAAATTTCTATTTATACCTATCCCCGTTTTCTTTTCATTATTTTATGGGCTGTCTTTCTCTCATCTAATTGTAGAATTTTAAATGTTTTTACCTTGCAATAAGCTCATAGTACTTGGAGTTTCATTTTAATAGGTTTGCTTGACTTCTGAAATTATAATATGCCTTTCATTTTCACTGTTAAAATTCAAATGGATTTACAATTTAACATTACAAGATTCTTACATATAAATTGTTAACAAACAAATCTTTTTATTGAATCTACCTTTTTTAAGGATTGACCACGCAGTGTAAAAAAGATGGAGTTTTGCTTTAAATATCTTAAATTATTTTAAACGTGGCCAAATACATAAATACAATTTTCTAGTCTGATACTTAAATAAATTGGTCTTTTAAATTTAAGAAGAAACAAATTTGAAAGGAAAATTAAGCCAATTTAATAATATAAACTACAACTAGGTTTCTTTGTTTCTCATTGAAGAAAGTAGCAGGTTCGAGTCTTCGCCTCTAGCCAGAGGGGGGAATCCATAAGCGTAGATAGGGAGGAGTTTCTGAGCCTCTAAACAGATAAATACTACAGTGGTTTTATGAAAAACTTTAAAAAAGCAAACTTGTTCAAAATTTTAAATAAATGATCTTTGCTTTTCTTGTTATGAATATGCGGTATCTCTTAGGGTATGAAAATTAAACTTTAAATTTTCAAATCTAATTTTCTCAAACGGCTGCGTTTTAGGTTTTATTGAAAAGTGAAATTAAGTTATCTAACCTAGGGTAATGTCCCAATCTAGGTTCTGACACAAAAGTCAAAGCTCCTTCAAATGCACAGTGATAAAAGCTATTCTATAATTTACCATGTTTGGTTTTTCGTCTGTCCGGGAAAAGTTTCTTAAAATTTAAGTAATTACTTTTATTATTGTAGTAATTCTGTGCAGGATACTCTTGCTAAGAATACCTTTTAAACTAATTTAATTTTTAGGCATGAACTACAACAATGGGAACTATGGTTACCAGGTAAGATATATATTCGTGGTAGGCCTTACTAAAGGATAAGGTAATGGTCTAAAATGGCTCTAACATATGGATAAATGAACAAACCAATCAAAATTTAATAAAATTTAAGTACACTAAGTTTTTAGTGTTTTATTAAAGTAATCCTGCAGGAATTAATCCGCTGAAAGACTACAAGTAGATCCAATATCCTAAATGTGAAGCCTCTATCTTCAAAAACAAAACCTTTCGCCGAAATAAGCTTTTAAAACTTAATTTTCAAATGGGATGAGGTTGACTGTTTTTCCCTTTCACCTTAAGTGCCCCTAGAGGCTTCTATGGGCGTAGTGGCTATTATCCTTAAATTGTCTCAAAAATGGCCAACCGCTGAGCTGCAGCTGTTACCAGTATGCCATATGGATGGGCCAACACTAATTTTGGTTGTTTTTTAAGCTTCGAACCCTTATAAACCTACTCCTAAACACTTAACAAGCCATATCTTCAACTTATATTTTTTACTGTTAGTAGCTGTTCTCAGCCGTTTTTAGCTGTTAAACAGGTAAATCTAGAAATTTAAATTTTTTCATAATATATCTACTTAATAAATTAAAAATTGTATTTAAAGAAGATAAATTCTACTATAATAAATAAAGTTTAAATATCCCAAGAAATGGCTAACAGCTGAGATGCGGCTGGTACTTGGCTGACACATTGATGGGCCCACGCGCTCTTTTTGGAAGTATTTTTTAGCTCTGCATCTTTTTTAAAACCTACCCCTAGACCTGTATAAGGCTATATCTACAACTTAAACTTTGGCTGTTCGTAGCTGTTCTCTGCCGTTTTTAGCAGTTTAACAGCTAAATCTGGAAATAAAAAAGTATTTTTTCACTGAAATAAATTAAAAATAATTATTTAATAAAGAGGGGGGGGGGGGTTAATGAAATCTTCTCGTGATTAATGTATAAATAGCACTTAGAATTCGAATTTCTATCTAAAATTTTGCATGAATAATTCTTGGTAGGTCTATTTTCCTGAAATCGAACAAAAAGTTGGAAAAGTAACTGCTAACGGCTGGCGGCTCAGCCGTTTTGCCATATTTCGGCTATCTTAAGAGCAAATTAGTCACAACTTTTTGTCGCTCAAAACCTTATCAAACTGTTCTAGCCGGTAGCTGTTGGTACTAGAAATTGGAAATTAAAAAATTGTTATTGCTATCATTTAACATGAATTGCACCAAAAATATGTTTTAAAAAGTTGATTCTTACGTAATTAATGATTAATTTGCGCAGAAAATAGGCAAAAATCGGCTAAACTGCTGAGCCGCCAGCCGTTACTTTTCCAACTTTTTGTTCGATTTAGGGAAAATAGACCTACCAAGGATAACTCGTGAAAAATTTCTGATAGAAATTCGAATTCTAAGTACTATTTAATCATTTATTACAAGATGGTTGCATTAATCCCCTCCCCCCCCCCCCTAACACTTATGTTGAAATATCCTTAATTGGTTTTTAAAAATTACTAAAAGCTGAGCAGCGGCTGTTACCCAGCTGCCATAAAGATAGGCCCATATTAATTTTAGCAGTATTTTTGAGCTCTCCACCCATATAACCTACCCTTAGACATGTCACAAGCCATATTTACACAACATACACTTGGGCCGCTCTCTGCCATTTTCAGCCAGTTCTAGCCGTTAAGCAGCTGGTACTAGAAATTTTAAAAATGTTTATTGGTTCATATAACATATATTAAAGCAAAAATGTTTCAAAATTTATCTACTAAAGTAATGATGGAAAAAACGGCCTAACTGCAAAGCAGCCAGCTGTTAGCCGTTATTTTTCCAACTTTTTGTTCGATTTAGGGAAAATAGACCTACCAAGGATGATTCCTGCAAAGTTTCATAACGAAAATCTGATTTTAAGTGCCATTTTCGCATTGATTACGAGATGGTTGCATAACCCACCTTCTAAACTAGAGTTTAATGTTTGAAAAGATTTTAAACTCTCTAAACTGCCATTTCAAAATGCCTAGATATATCTTTTTAGTTTAAGCTAAAAGGCTTTAAATTTAAAAATTGCCCTACTTGTGGTAGTCTTTCACTATTTCCAACTGGTCTTTAAAAATAAGTATACTTCAATCAGAAGTGTGAGTTTTGATGCTTTAAAACTCCAATTGTAGAATTTATTATTTTAACCGGTTCTCCGTCATTCTGGAAATGCTGGAAAATCTTGTATAGCGTCCTTTATATACAACTTTTAAAGAATTTTTTTAAATCTTAAATAAATAATCTTATGATTTTTCATGTTAAAATCCAGGTAAAGCTTGTCTTGTCTGTCGTCTTGCTAACAGCTGGACCGTTATGGTTTTCCCTTACATTTAAGCTTTATGGGTCCAGGTAGATTTAATCCAATTGGGGTAAGATCCCTCTACCATCTAAAGAAAAATCTCTTTTACAATACGTACATACTTTCTCAAGCTTAGCCGCTTGTTTATCTTTTTTTTGTCCCGTCAATGTTCCTGTAGGCTAATTTTGAAAGTAACTATTAAGTGCAGATTTTGTGATAGCATCATTGAATTGGCTTTCTGTTACATTGATTTTCTGAGTATAGTCCCTTTTGTGGCAACGCACCTTAAAAGACTATCTTTCTTATTTTTCACAGTAGGTCTTCTCTTAATTTTAGCCTTTGTGGGGGGTTTTAACCCTGCAGGACCAATTGCCTAACCCTGATGGGCAATCAATTAACTCAATATAACCTAACCTAGAATAACCTATAAAAAGTTATTTTAAAAATACGACTTATATCCCCTTAAGGGGTGTTGCCACAAAAGGGACTAATCCTGATTTTTTGTTGCAAAGCATAGTATCTATTTGGGGTTATTTTGATAGGTTTTTAATATATTTCTTATATTTCTTTAAAAATCTATACATTTTCTTTTTAGAGCAAAACATATTCTGGTAATAAAGGTCTGTCAGTTCTACCACGGTGTACTACAGGTAAGTTTCTCCCTTTGTACAAAAAAAAAGGTGGGATGTCTGTTTATTGTGTAATTAATATCTCTCATACGGCTTGACCAATAAAGTGTTTCAAATAGTATATAATATTGTAGTTTTATTTAAAAAAAAAAAAAATTAGATGTCCTAGATTTTGTATTATAAATTTCATCCATATTTTGTTATACAGTTAGGGAGTTGAATCCATTTTTATAGAAGCAGAAATATAATCTATGATTATGGTTTGGACCCTCTAAAACTGTAATCTACCCTTCCACTTTCCCCTCTCTTGGTAAAGAGATCTTCAACGGCGATACGATTTTTGAAATTTAAGATTCCACTTTTGCCTCTCTTGGTGAAGATATCTTCAACAAGAGAGACAAAAGTGGAATCTTATATTTCAAAAATCGTATCGGCATTAAAGATATCTTCACTAAGAGAGGGGAAAAGGGAATCTTACATTTTAAAAATCGTATCGGCGTTGAAGATATCTTCACCAAGAGAGGGGAAAGTAGAATCTTACATTTCAAAAATCGTATCGGCGTTGAAGATATCTTCACCAAGAGAGGGGAAAGTGGAAAGGTAGATTACAGTTTTAGAGGGTCCAAACCATAATCATAGATTATATTTCTGCTTTTATAAAAATGGATTCAACTCTCTAACTGTTATAGGTTAGAGCTATGTTTCTACAACTTTTAGCGTAGTTTTTATAAGTAAAGCTTTATTGTCTTTAAAGGGGAGAAAATTTAGACAATCTTTAAGGACAAAGTCAAGGGGTTGTAGTACGTACCAGGGGCGTCCAAGCTTTTTTTTTTTTGGGGGGGGGGGGAGTGTAAATTTTAAGGGTGGTAATTTTTTTTTTCTCCAAAAATTTTTACCCGTGGGGTATAATTTGATGGGGGTGGGGGGGGTATTCCCCCTCCCCCCCCCCCCTGAAATCTGTTGACGGGGGTAAATTTATTTTACTCTCCACATTTCATTTTTGGAAAGTATATACTTTCTTGAAGTCAATCTTTACGAGGAAGGTATATTTGGAAAGGGGAAAATGTGTAGAAAACACCCATGTAAATTAGAAAATCCGCAGAAATCATTTTTAAAAGTTATTTGCAAAATTTAGCAATGTTAATTTGCAAAATTTATTTCATGCCTTAAATGACATATTTTGAATAAATCTTTTTATAAAAGTTTTTCATCTTTAAGTTAAGGGCATATATAAGACAAAATAAATATCTTCAGTGTCAGTTTTTTCGCCTTATATATAAAAAAAGGCTATCATTACATTTCATTTAAAAAAAATGCATATAAACAGAAATTATGATTTTAATTAAAGTCAACACAATAATTGATATAAAATCTATCATTTTAAAGTTGAAAGTCGGATAAAAAATTCTTTTTAGAGCAAATATAGTGCAAAAAGTAACCAAAGCGTTTTAGCAAAGTATGAATATCTAAAGAAATAAATACTTTTTAATTTTGATATACAAATCAGATAAAAGTATATAAAAAAAAAAAAAAAAAAAAAAAAAAAGAGATCAAAAACTATAAAACAAGGTATATTATTTTTCACTCTGTCACTGACTAAAGAGCACTTTTAGGTTTGATTATAACCAAGGCAGTATATAAACACTCATTTTTTAAAGTTAATTAAACAAAATGAATGCAATTATACAATTAAACCAGTTTTATAATGCAGTAAGCCTTTTTGTGGATATTTTTTTTGGTCGAAATTATTCTTTATTTCTGTAATAAACTTGCTTAAAATCTAATGATTTGAAAATTCGTGATTAAGAACTTCATATTTACACTGTTTAGTAGGGATGGGAATCCGTCGAATTTTTGGGCCGGATTCGGATTCCGGATTCTGAAGGAATCCGTCAAAAAAAGTGACTGATTCTTGCGGATTCCGGATTCTTAATTTTGGTGGATTCTGGATTCGGATTCCGGATTCTAGCAGTATTTTAAAAGGCCGTCCATCACAGAGGGATAGCTTTTTTCATTAATTTATCACTATGTTACTTGGTTGAAGCCTTGATTTGTTTAAAGTGTTGACTTCCAGCATAACTAAAACATTTACATCACATTAGTAATTATTAAAATTTGTTATGTAGAAAAAAATTTAAGTGCTACGTATGTCCTAAAAATGTGCTTGGTATTTTCTAACGGGAGTGTGTATATTTTTATGTCATGTGATCACTGTACAGTACAGCCAATTAGAGGGCTTAGTTGATGGTCACTGTGGGCTAGAATTGAATCAAGACAAAAGTAAGTGCCGAGCCCTGGGACCTATGTATGGTGAAAATAGACTTAAAACCATGATGAGTCCAGGTAAAACCAAAATATTTCAGCGGGGGCTTTTTGAGAAAATTAGATTTGAAAATTTCAAGTTCAATTTTCACCCCCTAGGAGTTGCCGCATAATCATGACAAGAAAAGCAAATATTATTTATTTTAAATTTTGAACAACTTTGCTTTTATAAAGTTCTTCATAAAACCACTACTGAAGGGAGTTAATAAATGGTTATTTTTATCACTTGCTATGCAAAGGTCACGAAAATTCAGCCTAAAATAAATCATATATAGAGAGGTTTTAAGAAAGACTTCATAAAAGCAAAGTTGTTCAAAATTTAAAATAAATAATATTTGCTTTTCTTGTCATGATTATGCGGCAGCTCCTAGGGGTTGAAAATTGAACTTGAAATTTTCAAATCTAATTTTCTCAAAAAGCCCCCGCTGAAATATTTTGGTTTTACCTAGAATCATCATGGTTTTATGTCTATTTTCACCATACATAGGTCACAGGGCTCGGCACTTACTTTTGTCTTGATTCAATTCTAGCCCACAGTGTGGTGAGTAGATTACACTTCATCACGTGGTCGTTGGCTGTCCAATCTAAGGTCTTGGAATTGAATAGCTCATCACGTGATCGCTGGCCTGACAATGAGAGCTCTGTGATATCAGCTGGTATATCAACTTCGTGGTTTATGTGGGAAATGGGGGGGGAGGGAAGGTGGTGTGTTTGCCTTCAAAAAGAGGGAGTTGTAAGAAAAAACTCAAGACAGTAATTTTAGCCTACCAATTTAGAATCCGGAATCCGCTATAAAAAACGGATTCTGGATTCGGATTCCAAAATTGGCCGAAAATTGGGCGGATTCCGGATTCCGGATCCGGATTCCCATCACTACTGTTTAGACATATAAATTTCAAAGAAAAAGATTAAATCCTTAAAGTTTAAATAATACTTTATTCATTTACATAAAAAAAACGTTAAAATTATTAGATAAAAAAAAAGATAAAAAATAAGTAATTTTTACAAATCATTTTGTGTCGTCTTCATAAACTATTTCCCCTTTAAAAAATCAGTTTGGTAGAATTCATAACTATAAATAATCTTTGTTGAGCATATATATGTTTTACTAAAAATATTTAAAAGAACATGAAACAATTTTGGATTATTAAAATATCAACTATTCACCTAACAATTTGTTATTTCACTATTTTTTTTTAACTCTTTTATTTTTGTTATAAATTTTATTTACCAGTAAAAGCTCATAGGGAGTTGATAACCTTTATTTCTTGTTTTTTATTCTAATGAGAATTTTAAATGACTGAATTTTTCCAACTATACAGCATGCATGTTTTTGTCAATAATTAAGACATTACGGGTTTTTATGTACAAAATGGTTGTTTTGATTCAAGAAAAAAAATATAATTCTCTAATAACTAATATGCACTATAGTTTTGAATATGTCTATATTTTGGTTTTTTAAAAAGTACTATACCAACAAACATGCATGCCTGTGAATTAGTTTCAATATAAGTAAAGTGTGTCTCCACAAAATTTACCCCCGGGGTAAAATTTTTGGGGGGTAATTTAATAATGTAAGAAGGTACCTACCTAATAATGAAATATTTAGTATTAAAAATTGAGCTTAGTACGCCAAAAAATTTTTGTTAAGGGCTTTTTATTTTTTGGGTCTATTTACTCTCCCAAAATTGGAGTGGGTAAATACCCCCTTCTGTATTGTTGGATGTGTCTACGGCACCCTTAAGGTAGGGGTAAACTTTAAATGGGGGGGGATAATCACTCCTTTACCCCCACCCCTTGGATGTCCTTGTTACGTATAAAAAGAGGGTTGTATTTTTTCGTTTTATGGGAGGGGGTAGATATACGATACCCCTAAATGTCTACCTACTCAACCAAGTCCTAAAAGTCCAAATTATTGCATGAAGTAGCTTAACTTTTTATCACTCTTAAAATTTAAGAAGTGTGTCTTTATTACCTCAAAATTCCCCTTGGCTGTAATAGATGTGTATCAGGGGCTGTAGACTCCTAGCAATTTGTGTGTATAGGGGTATACTAAAGGGGTGTATATATTCATAATTTTGCTGTTGGGGGGGGGGGGGGTGGATACATCCTGATTTATGCCTCTGATGTTAACTTTGTACTTGTACAATACCCTGTCCTGTTTTAGAAAAATTTTGTTAAAATTTTGGCCCCCAGCCAAAATATGGTTGACTTCTGCTAAAAAATGATTCATGCAAATTTTTTTTTCTGTAATGCAAAAATTGCGATGGTACAAGCACTGCAAAGTTAAAGATCTGCAAAAAGACCTGTTTTTAAAGCTCTTGTACCATCTTAATTTTAAAGTTTTTTTTACAATATTTCAATTCTAGTATGTCAATATAAACCTGAAATTTACCAAAAAAATGGGGGCCGTCTAAATTTTTAACTTTGAAGGACTAAGGTGTAGTAGTAATCTTCCAAAGTCAAAATTGCCAAATTGCATACATAAATAATAGGGTTGGGCCAGATTAGACGGAAACAGATACCCGGCTGATTTATAATGCTAGATATCAATTATTCAGGTTTATTTTGACACACTAGAATTGGAATTTTGTATCAATAATAAAATTGAGATAGAACCAAATCTTTAAAAACTGTCTTTTTGCTATTCTAGTGTCTTGATATAAACCTGAATACTTGATATCTGGCATTATAAATCAGCCAGAAATCTGTATCCGCCGAATCCAGCCCAACCCTATTATTTAAGTTTGCAATTTGGCAATTTGAACTCTGGAAGATTACTTGCTACACCTTAGTCCTTCATATGATAAAATTTAGACAGATCCCTTTTTTTGGTAATTCCAGGTTTATACAGACACACTAGAATTGAAATTTTGTACAAATCTTTAAAACTGACATGGTACAAGAGCTATAAAACAGATTTTAAAAACTTTGCAGTGCTTGTACCATCGCAATTTTTGCATTTCAGAAAAAATATTTTGCATGAGTCATTATTTTTGCATAATTCAACCATATTTTGGCTGGGGGCCAAAATTTTGTAAAAAAATTTCTAAAACGGGACGGTGTAGTGTACAGCTTTGACATTTTAGGATCTACAAGATTGGAGATAGGTGTAGTTGGGCCAGATGGAACCTGCATGCCTGACGTATGTGTGTATGTCACAGATAAATCAACTTCAATCAATGTCACTACCAACAGTCTTGGACTTGCAGCTGTTAATGTGAAAGGCTGTCATGCTAGAGTGTCTGTAGCCACCATAGAATATGAAGCAAAAGTCCTTGATATTGACCTTGAATCCTGTGAGGATGGAAAACAAAAAGTAGTAGTGAGCTTGACGAAAACCTGCAACTTCAACATTATATTCCAGTATTATGGTTATAATTCTGAAGACCTAACTGGTATTATGATTCCAAGTGCACATCTGCTACGTTATGAATATACAACATCAAGTGGTGCCACAGGTTTTGGAACCACTATAGGCGGCTGTTTCACGGCTCCTACTTGTATTTATGTTAATACAGACGACCCATACACTGAAAGACTAAAGATTTCTGTCAGCAAATCTTCTGGTGGAAACACAATTAATGTACTGGACGTTAGTATGCTTGATTATGATGAGGATGATGATGAATATATTATTTCTTATGGAGCTAGAGTAACCATACCTTCAACATTTAGTAAAATTGATCCGGAGGACGTACTTTTTTATCTTTATCTAAATGTTTGGTTGGAATCTTACTTTAAAGGATGCGATAATATCATTTGCTTAGGCTATGGAGATTATCTATTGACAATTGACTATGATGGGTATTGTGAATATATAGATCAATATGCTGTCGTTACAGCGGATTCCTCTATGACTCTGAAACCAATGGGCTTTGCTGTTGATAAAACTCGTGTTGATACAAATAGAGACATCCTGATGTGCCTTCCTTTAAAAGCTGAAGATGTATCTTACGGCTATCCATATTTTAAGGTAAGAGTTTTAAGTTTTATTTAAGTAAATTTTAAGTTTAGATTTCTCTTTCAGGTTTAAGGAATGTATATTTTGCGCGGATTTTCTGTGAAGGTTTATTCTAATAAATTAAATTTGACATGGTATTTGTTATAATAAGGTACAACATGGAACTGTAAAGCAACTGAGACAAAGCTGATGCTTAAAACTGTTATCTTCCGCCAATATTTTTGCTTTTTCTCGCTAAATCTGGCAAATATGAAGTATTTAAGACTATTTATTATCTTCTCAAAGTTTACCTTTTATTTACTTTTGACACTTAAAATCATTTTTTATAAACATATCCCAACTCTACCCAAAAAAAAAGTGTCTGGTGCAAATAGAGGATAAAAAGGTTGAATCAAGTCAAAAAGAGTGTGCCAAACACAAGTAAAGTTGAGTATGCTAATATTTTCTTCGTCTTTGCCGATTTCGCCTCCGTACATCCGTGGTCCCCAAATAAAAAAAACTTTGGCGTCCTTGTCTCTAATATAAAGATGACCCCCTTCCCACCTCTGAACTTTGTGGTTCCGTAGGCACCCTATAAATCTTAATTTAAAAAAAAAAGCTTTGACTTCCTTTATTGCTCTTGTATAATAATTTTATGATTCTTCAGGGCGGTGCTGCATTTGTTGATTATAATGGCAAAGTGACAACTAATGAAGTTAATGATTATATGTAAGTTTTATTTCCTTTCACAAAAGTAACTAAATTTTTGTCTGTATTTTTTTTAAACTAAGACATGTACAGTGTCTCGTCCCAAAATATGGTTGATTCTTGGGAAAAAATTAATCTTGCAAAATGTTTTTCCTTTATTGCAAAAATTACAGTACAAGCACTCTGCAATTTTTAGGTAAAACATCCATTGCATCAGAACTATGGCTTCATTGTGCTCCCAGGAAAGGCCTTGAGGAGTAGAATCTGAAAACTTTATCCGTTTCATAATATCTCATTCCTAGCCTTAGAAATGACTAAAAATCACATTTTTTTAAAGTTTATTGAGAATTGTCAAATTTGTACAGTTTTTTTTATATTTTTTTAAGGCTAAGAATGAGATATTTTGAAACTGACAAAAGTTCCTGTACAAAAAAAAATTATTTTTTTGAATTCGTCATTTTTTGTATCAATCCACCATTTTCACTGTTGGGGGAAACTCTTAATCTTATGATTGTACATTTTTGTATTTGTAGAAAACTGTATAGGTATATTACGATGCTAGACATATTTTTTTTGCGTATGTGAACTGGTTTTAATCCACCGTATTTAAATCTGTTTGAAATAAATACGAGAATAGTTATTTCTTTCATCGTATTATAAACCGCTTTCTGCGGATTTTTTTTAGCCCCGAGGTGCCGAAGGCACCGGCTAAAAAAACTGGTTTTAATTTTATGATTGTAAATTTCTATATTTGTAGTAAGCTGGATATAATACGATGCTAGACATAGTTTTTTCGTATGGAAGAGAACCGGTTCCTATCCACCGGATTCGAAAGAATAAGAGAAACAAAGTAATACTTTTACAGACACTATATTAACCTTAATTTCTACATGTTGCTTAATGGAGTTTAATGCGTAACTCTAAACATTATTCGCCATTCATAGTTGTCTCTTTCTAATTATTAAATATATTAAGAAATTGGGACGGTGATGACTACGACGAGTATTTTATGCCTTTCTGTGTATGCGAAGGAGATCCGAAGAAAGTTATGGCAGTACCTCATGATAAAGTCATGGCGAGATCTTGTCCTGACAGCAAGTGCGAGTTTTACGAACGCTGTCCTTGCCCCCACAGTTATGATCTCGGTTATTGCACCGGGGGAACGCCTCCATAATTAATTGAGGTAATATTATCTTATAGGTCTGAACTCTTATTTCTTTGTTTTCCGCGTCGTTTCACTAATTAGGGAAGGATATTTATGGGAATGTTCTTTTTAAAAGCTAAGCATTTCTATAATTTGGGTCCGTCCGGACGTCTGAGATGGATAGCTTTTTTTCAGTAATTTAGGCATGTTAGAATTGTCCTATCGATTTAGAAAGCGTAGCAACTATATAATCATTACCAGAATGTCTGTACGTCATTTTAAAAATGTTTGCTTTTTTATATTTTTAACAATTAATCTTAATGTGATCCAATTATCCGATTGTTCTGATTTTTGGTATACTGATTCCTAGGACAAGAAAGTACAATATTATAAGCAAAGTAACTCTATAATAAAGTCGTAAAAATGTAAGCATGTCCATAAATATTATGTATCAAGAAGTTTTTCAACAAATTTACTCACAATTTTGCTTCATTTATATTCTTATTTTTAGTTTTTAAGTAATAATGTCCGTTTGTCCTACCGTTTCAGGGCTTCGCTTTTATGGATGTTGTCATCGTTGTTTTAACTTTTTGTGTGGACAATCTTAACTAATAAAATGCGAAAATTTATTCAGTATGTTTTTTTTTTAACTAGAATGATAGTTATTTATCGAATCGTAAAAATCAAAGCTTTCTGCGGGAAATTAAAGTTCCTTGCTTTGCATTGTTGTAATATACTCTGTTTATTAGTAATTACTAAAATCTGTTCTTATTTAGGTTCTGGCTAATCACGAGCATTGGAAACTGGATCTTCAGAGATTATTTTATCACCTATGTATATTGTTGTGCAATAAATATTTTATCCTAATTTTTTAAAGATTTTTAAAAGCTAAGCTTTTCTATAATTAGGGTTTGCCCGTCGGTAACTGTTAGTTAGTTTATTTAGTTATACTGGAATATACCTATCCATTTCAAACTTTGCATGGGATATTTGCAGCAGTTAGGTACGAGTTAGAAAGCGAATTAACTTAAGTCTATACGTTTATTTTTACCCTCTTTAGTAGCGAAGCTACTTTATAATTTGAAATGTCCGTCTGTCCGTCTTAGTTTGGGGGAAACGTGATTTTCTCGGCTCCTATAAAAGATAAAAGGCTGATTTTTTTGACAACGTTTCCATTATTAAGGAGCACAATTAACTATAAAACCTCAACGGCGGTAGGACCGCTTTTTAGCAGGTTTTAGGCTATTTTTGTATCTTTCACATTTTTCTCCATCTTTGATTTTTATGGTCTGATTTCCAAATTTTTTTCAGTTTTAAATTTTAGTATATTTTTGTATTTTTCTCCATACCTTTGGTGTTTATGGCCTGATTTCCAAAGTTTTTCAGTTATAGATATCAAAATTAAATTTCCTGTCGTTTAAAAAACAAGGATGACAACATCCATAAGTAGCGAAGCACAAAAATTGTGGATGGGAATACGTAGAAGTAGATTTAAAATCAATAATAGATTTATTGGAGAAAATAAACATGAAACCTTGTTTTATTTTGTATGATGAAGATGGTTAACGTAAATTACATACTAGATGCACATAACAATGGGAAAAAATATTTTGAAACTGTTAATGCAAAAAAGTTTTAAAATTGGACCAAAAATGCCAAAGATATAGGGAAATATATCAACATATAAAAATAGCCAAAAACCTGCTAAAAGGTAGTTTGGCCGCCATTTTTTCTTTTCATAAAACGCCAGAAATTTAATTTTAATATCTTTAACTGAAAAATTTATGAAAATTGAACCATAAACACCAAAGATATGGGTAAAAATGTGAAAAATATAAAAATAGCCAAAAACCTGCAAATAGGCAGTCTGACTGTCATTGTTATTTTCTTCAAACGACAGGAAATTTAATTTTGATATCTTTAACTGAAAAAATTTCGAAAATCGGACCATAAACACCAAAGATATGGAGAAAAATGTGAAAAATATAAAAATAGCCAAAAACCTGCAAAAAGGCAGTCTGACTGTCATTGTTGTTTTCTTCAAATGACGGGAAATTTAATTTTGATATCTTTAACTGAAAAATTTTTGAAAATCGGACCATAAACACCAAAGATATGGGGAAAATTTGGAAAATATAAAAAATAGCCTAAAACCTGCTATAAAGCAGTCCGACCGCCATTGATGTTTTATAGTTAATTGTGCTCCTTAATGATGGGAATGTTGTCAAAAAATTTCAGCTCTTTATCTTTTATAGGAGCCGAGAAAATCACGTTTCCCCCAATTCATTAATTACGGACGGACGGACAGACGGACGGACAGACGGACGGACGGACGGACATTGTGAATTATAGAGTAGCTTCGCTACTAAAAAACAACAATGACGGTCAGACTGTCTTTTTGCAGGTTTTTGGCTAATTCAAAATTTTAAAATTATTATTTTAGCCATTTGTATAATGTCTAATACAACTTAAATCCATTTTCGCTGCATATTTATTAATGCATCCTTTTAGATCTGTATTAGACATTATACAAATGGCGAAAATAATAATTTTGAAATTTTGAATTCTAAATTTGTATACTCTGTTAAAAACCTTATTCCATCTCGAAGATCAATGCCCCGTACGATTTTAACAGAGTATTCAACTTGAGAATTCAAAATTTTAAATTATTATTTTAGCCATTTGTATTTTGTCTAACACAGCTCTAAAAAGATGCATTAATAAATATGCAGCGAAAATGGATTTAAGTTGTATTATTTTGAATTCTTATGTTGTATACTCTGTGTTGAAATCCCATCGTCTTCGTTCAATCAATCAATGTCTAAAAAATTGTCGAAAAAACGCGGCATCTTTTAAGAACCCATCTCAGAGTATTCTAATTATGAGAACTATTTTTTCATTTTCTCTAATAAACACAATGGCATAGACTCGAAATAAAGTATTACCACACTTTACCAATAAACTGTAAACAAATATGATAAATATACAAGTAAAATAACAAGTTAATGTCGAATTTCAAATCCTTCTCGTTCCTTCTTGAGCATAAAATGAATTTGAAAATTTTTAATATAAATTTTAATTTCATTATAAGAATGTTGTTTTTATATGTCGTCTTTATGACAGGTAAAAATTTCAAAAATATATTTCTTAAATTATATATATAAGAAAATATTGTACGATAATATCAAATTAAATCAAAAGTATTTCAACTTGTTTTATTTTTTTTGTACTCAAATCATCCCTGACTTGAATAAGAGAAAGAGTTTGTTATGATTCAGATTGCAGAAAGAACATTTTACAAAAATACACAATATTCTCTTTGTGAGTTTAAATTTATAACATTATTTTTTGTTAGTGAATTAATGAAAATTATTTTGTTTAAAATTTGACTAAATGACATCTCATATAATATACTTTACATTCCATCTTAAAAATAAATCTGTAAGGTATATATATGTTTAGATATCTGTAAACCACCAATTTATAACTATTCAAATTTGATCAGCTGATAGGGTCAATACTTGATGTTTTTTTTAAGTAGCGCAGCTACTCTAAATCTAGAGAATAAATCTAATTTTGCTTAGACTTTACTTTTAGGTGTTTTAAACATTGTAAATTAAAGATTTTATTTTGATAATTAATATTTTACAACAATATCTTCTAAAAACTGTGAGGAAGTTTGATAAAATTACGTTTATTTTGCAAACTTGTTTGAAAATATTTCATTATTTTTATAATTCTGACAAAATAGAATTTCTGTTTAAATAAATAACATAGCCACAAAAAGGTTTAAGTAATTATTGAAATATTTTATTACTATTCTTGCTAATTAAATATTCGTTAACTATGTTTAATTTGCATTTTTAAAATAGACAAGAAATAGAAAATATCCTACTTAAATGCTAATTTTATGAAGTTATCTTAAACCTTTTCCAAAAGTTTGTTTTATAAAACTTTTTTATTTTTCAATTATTTTATTGATTATATAGGTTAAAAATATCAAAAGTATTTTTTAAAGGCTATAGATTAATATTGATTAATTCCGATTTTTGATTTTTAAAATTTTTTTCAAATCTGAAAGATTATGCATGTCTTTTCAAAGAATAGATTATATAAAAAACAAAATTAAACATATTCAGGCTATCAAAAAGCAAAAATTACTCTTTTTTACCATTAAATCGCAAATTTTTAAAATCATTAGATTTTAAGCTTATTTTACATGGAAACACATTTTTTCAGTTATTTTTTCTCAACAATGGATCTTAAATGATTATTACTGAAAACTTTTATGAAAATATTATTATCCAAAACTTCAAATAAAGGAAATAATTGCCGTTTGCGAAAATGTGTGCAAAAAGTTGCCAATATCTAGTTAGAAGGGACTTAATGGATTTAAATTCTTACTGCTTACGACTTAGTGGACTATAAACTATTAGAAAAGTATCACTTTAAGGTGAAATTTTGAGGGTCAACTTTTTTTCTTTTAAAATTCGCAGTGTAAAGTGAAACTTGCAGTGGGCTAAAATAACTATTCCCCCTCCCTACTACTGGATGAACGAGCTGGCCAACAAACTATTTTTCCCCTGTCAGAACATCGGCCACGTATATTCTACATCAATTCAGTACGTAGGGTATTGAAAAGTTAGAAATATTTATTCTTAAAACTACGACATTCTATGTCTAGTTATTGAATCATACCTTGCAAAATGAGGGAATGTGCCTACGGTACCCCCAAAATCGTTTTGGGGGGGGTGGGTAATCGCCCCATTACCCCCCCCCCCATTGGACGTCTATGCTTCGTAACATACCCTAATTATACAAAAGCATCACTACAATTCGAAGTTATACTGAAATTTGGGTAGGTCCGTCCGTAGCGATAGCTCTGATTGTCAATTTTGACATGTTTTAATTCGTCTATCTACTTAATAAATATTGTATGATAATTCCTGTAACAACTAGATACAATTTTCAAATGTACTAAATATTTATTTTTACGAGATCCTTAGTTTATCTCCACCTGCCAAAGGTATTCTAACACCATGAATTAAAATAATCGTGGATATTATAACAGAGGATAAATTGCCGTCAATTTAGTTCGCTAACATGGAACTTCTATATTGGTCAGTTCGTCCATCCTGTTGGAGGGCAGGGGATGGGTAAAATTGGTGGATGGATGGTATAGTCATTTTAGCCTATTGCGAGTTACATTTTATTAGAGAGCATGAAAACCTGGTGTAACTTGAATGTAATAATATATCTCCTTTTAACACGATGCTGTAATGAAACCTTTAAAAAAACAAGGATGAAAACATCCATAAAATCGAAGCTCTGAAACGGTAGGACTAAAGGGCATTAGTGTGTCAGAACTGGATAATCAGAATATAAGTGTATAAGAGTCGAAGCAAAATTGTAAGTAAATTTGATGAAAAATTGCTTGATGCAATAAAATGTTTAAGGACATACTTACATTTTTAGGACTCGATTATAAAGTTGCTTCGCTTATAATATTGTACTTTGTTGTCCCATGTATCAGTATACCAAAAATCAGATCAATCGGATAATTAGATTGTTAAAAAAGTGAAAAAATCAACAAGTTGAAAATGGACGTACAGACATTCTGGTAACGTTTATAGAGTTGTTACGCTTTCTAAATTGTACCTTACTACTACAGGGATCGCCATGCAAAATTTGAAATCGATCGGACAATTCTAACGTGCCTAAATTAACGAAAAAAGCTATCCGTCACGGACGGACCGACCTTAATTATAGAAAAGCTTCGCTTTAAAAAAAGTTTATCTATAATTATCAGTGACTTTCAGGGATTATACAATAGACGATAAATTGATATACTTAAATGATGTGACGACCCCTATCGCACGCCACTACTTCTGTAGATAATTAGGGTCAAGTCGTCCGTAACAGCTAGATTTATCATTACGCTATAATGCTGTAAACGGATCCTGTCTTTTAAAACTTTTTATGATGATTCCTGAAACAGTTCGGTAAAATTTATAAAGCGTAGCAACACTTATATCATGTCTATAGATGGTAGCATGTCCCTAATTAATAAATTAGGCATTTAGGAAAAGACAATTTCGTGACATCGCCTCATAAGGGATGTTTTGTCGTATTTTCACAGTAGCTTCTGATAGGTTATTTTAGTCTAAGTGATTGCCCCACAGGGTTGGAGCCCCCCGCAGGGGCTAGAAATAGGAGAAAAGGTACTGTAAAAATACGACGGAACGACCCTTAAGAGGCAAGTATTTTAACCCTTATGATACCCAACGTATAGGCCATATTTGTAGAAAAGGCTCGCTCTATCTAGAGAAACAGAGAGAGAGAGAGAGGAAAGAACGAATGGGCTAGATATATAGGAGGAGGGGAATTATATTTCTCCAAAGAGGATCTTAGTGTGTGTGTGTGTGTGTATTTGTATGTGTGTATGTATGTTAGTGGGTGTGTTATGAGAGAGAGAGACAGAGAGTAAATAAAGAGAGGCCGTGTTTAGGGTGAAAGTACCTCTCAGAGAAAATTATCGGAGGAGGGAAGGGGGGGATGGATGAGTGGTCTAATAGAGAGGGGAATCTGGAAAGGCAATTGCACCCAGAATTTGCTACCCAGCTGTTTATATATTTTTAAAAAGTTATTTTTTACCTTTTTGACAATTCTAATGAATTTTTTTTTTGAAAAATAAATTCTGCATTATAAATAGTTTTAAAAGTTAAATTAGAAAAAATGTTTACAGGGGGAGGGGAATATTATGGGAGCGGTGAGGGATTTATGGAGAACCGGTGTATTAAAATCTATCTATCTATATAGATATATAAATGTATAATACATTAATTGTAAAGGAAAGAGTAAGGTTATGGTTTTAGTCAGAGATATGTTTACAAAACAGCTGGTTCCACAAAATTACGAGTTTTTAATGTGATATTGTTATGAAAATTTCAGTGAACTGCATTTTTTGAATTGATACCTACTTAGAATACAAAATCAATTCTTTTTTGGGTTTTATTTATATTATTTTGTGATAAAAATAAGATATAATTATTTTTGTTTATGTTGATGTATATGTACTTTAGATAGTATATCTCTTTATATTTTAGGATTTTAAAAATGGCAACTACTATATCTTTACTAATTGAATCAAAATCTCCCTAATTTACTCAAGAGGTTTATATTTTTATTTGATTTTTTATAGTAGCTGAGAAAATCAAATTTCTCTAAATCTGTTCTGTACAAACAGAAGGACATACAGACGGCAATTTTGAAAAATAGAGAAGCTCCGCCACCAAAAAAAGCACTAGTGTACGATTCTAAATTCGTTGGTAGGGTTACTTTTCCAGTATGGAAAATATCTTTAGAAACCGATTAACATAAGGTGGAATGGAACCGGTTCTCAGCCACACTGAAAAATCATGGTTATCATTGAATTACAGACAATTTTCTTCGGTCCTTCGGGGAAAGCTGTCTATAATAAGATGCTAAAAATAACTATTTAACTTTTCTATCCTTCAAATTTGTAAAATTTAATAAGTAATGACACCCTCCACCCCATTTTGAAATAAATTAAATGAATGGAGGTTGGGGAGTTTATCGTAGTGTCCTGTACTTTAATTAAATAAGGTTATATTGGGTACTGGGGTGCCCCGATTGAACAACGTAGGTATAGTCCCACAGGGGTTAGGCATAAGAAACATCCAACCCCCCAATAATTATTAATTTTCATTGGGCAATTTTTATTAGATAATATATATTTAATTTACAAATTTAGATTTTTCTGGACTGCAAATTTATTAACATACCTAATCCTGGCTAACAGTGAAGATATTTTTGTGTCTCTCCAACATTATTAAAAACTGTATCCTCTAGGTATAAAGAGATACTTTAGTGACAATTCTTTTATAAAAGTATCAGGATGTCTGTTTGTCTATCTGTTTGTCTGTCTGTTTGTATGTCTGTTTGTCTGTCTGTTTTGTCTGTCTGTTTGTCTGTACCGAAGGATTTTGCTAATTGCTGAACTGATATAGCTCTCTTTTACATTGTAGCTTCTCATAGGTCTTGGGAAGGTTTAGAACTATTTTGGGGAAGGGAACCACCACCCTCCCAAGAGAAATCGACCCTAAGAAAATTTTAAAATAAAATAAAAGCTGGGTAGAGTAGAATGTCAAATGTTTTGTTATTGTCAAAAGTGCAAAAACTGTTAAAAATATTTGTACAGATTCTTTTATAACGGGTAGGGGGTTGTAAAGGGTGTTAACTCCCCCTCCTTCAAACGATATTGAGATATAGATTTAAACCTCCACCACCCCTTCCCGCGAAAAAAAATATATCCTTGTATATAGTGATTCTATAAATTGTGCTTAAAGCTAGCATAGAGTCTAAACTAAGTAGCTAAGCACTTCCGCGTGAATTCATGGGTGTTACTTTTATACCTTATCGTCCTTGTTATCTGCTGTAAATGTATCCCTTTACTGTTGTGCGCGTGTGTACTGAGTGGAATGATGGTCCACTATAGCAGACAGGAGGATCAGGAACCTGATCTGGAGAACCGGAACGTATCTCCCGTCGACGAAATTTTAAAGTAAGTTATTTTATTTTTCCTTTCCTGTAGTCTCCATTGAAACAAGATTAGTTATCACGAATTTTTGTAAGTGTCCTTTTGTATATCGAGTGACGTCTGGTAGATTGGTGTCAACATCCCCGTTAAAATTAGAAATGGGAAGGTCTGCCTTTCCCTTATTTTATACCCTGATGGTTTAACATACTTCCTGTGAATTTCTGTGCACGCCACTGTTATATACATTCAAAGCCCAAAGAATGTCGAATTTAATTTCGGTAACAAAATTAAAAAACCAAAGAAAAAAAATCATCCTACTACTTATCCTGGCGTATAGATATGACGAGAAGGAATTACAACAACTTTGAATTGTTGGAAGAAGTAAAAACTATACTTCTTTTTGAAATATGCCTTATTTTCAAAATAGCATAAAAAAATTGATCAAAGCTAATCATAATAGATATTTATACAAAATATTTAAAATGATGATATTAATACCTTTTTGTTAACCCGTGCCTCCAGCCCCTTTGAGGATACCAAACACTGGAATTATTTTATTTTAAATTTTATTATCCGCGGAAAGCTGTCTATAATATAACGATGCGATATGAATAACTATAATAATGTCCTGTTTGTATTTTAGCGAAGGAAATGGGAGAGTCACTTTCATCTCACCAACATTCAAGTAAGGAAAAACTTTTTATTGAAATTCATTCTCTGTATCTCACTTTGTCTGTCCGCCCGTCTTTCCATAACGCTGTGGAGGAAATGTAAATTTCTCAATTGCTTAGAATTTTTTGTTTGAAGATTTCTATGACTAAAGAGAATCTGCAGGTATAACCCCCTGCCCCCCCCCCCCCCCCCACCTAGAAGTTAGACATTTAGAAAAAACACAACCTATTTCCATTACTTTCAAGATATCTAAAAAAATAAGGGGGAAAGGGGGGAGAGGGAATGTTCTACGTTCACTTTGAGGGAAAGCACTAAAATTAGGGTATTGTCGATTGTGCGACATCGCCTCTTAAGGGGCGTTTCGTCGTATTTTCACAGTAGCTTTTGATAGGTTATTTTAGGTTAGGTTAGGTTAGGCAAATGTTAATCATTGCCACGCAGGGTGAGGCAATTGGCCACGCAGGGTTAGATGGGGCTCTAAATAGGAGAAAAGCTACTGTGAAAATACGACGAAACGCCTCTAAGAGGCGATGTCACGAAACCGACAATAAAAAAAATTTCAGGTATACGATGAGAACAACAAATTTACTGGCTGGGAGAACTAAACTCGAGAAAATATTAATTTGCTGTATTCTTCTTATTAGGAACATTAACAAAAAAAATTTAAGCGAAGCTTTTCTTTAATTATGGCCTATCCGTCTGTACGTCCGTAAGTGATAGCTCTTATTATTAACTTAGACTTGTTATTATTTGTCCTATTTATCTTGACCTTTGCATGATAATTCCTATAACAATTTTGCGTATAAAAGATGCTTATCCCTAACTTTTTGACTTAAATTGTCGTTAATGCTTACTTGCTGTTTCAGGGACGCCCAAACTTTTAATTTTGAGGGCGGCAAAATGAGAGGTTTCAAAGGTTTGAGGGGGGTAATGTAATGTAATGTAATGTATTTTTAATTTTTATGGCGGAAAATGAGGGGTTTCAAAGGTTTGATTGGGTAATGTATTGTATTTTTTTCAACTTTGATAGCGGTTAAATGAGGGGTTTCAAAGTTTTGAGGGGGTAATTTAATTTTTTTTAGGGCGATAAAATGGAGGGTTTCAAAGTTCGAAGGGATAAACACCCCTTTAGCCCCACCCTTGGACGTCTCTGCGCTGAGAACAATCTGAACCAAAGCCGGCATTTTAACAAGTCGCCAGTAAATTTAAATATTTTCATGTTGAAATTTACTTTCTTGCATAAGTGTTAAATTATACAAAGTCAGCATTTGATAACATAATTCAAATTCTTTTATTTTTAAACTTAAAGAATAGAATTTAGCAGCGAAGCCACTCTAAAGCGAATACCTAATGTTTTGTTTGAAGTTTATATCTGAATCTGAAGTTTGAATAACTCATACAATTAATAATGAAATTTTAGTAAAGAAGAAAAAAATTTGTTTGTGGTGGGGAGTCTTTTTTTCTAGGGGCGATTTCTCTTTGGAAAAAAATTCAGTGATCATAAGAATTTAGACAATGGACGATAAAATTAAACTACATCCCCAATGATGATAAACCAATTTATTCCTTATGTAAATTAAATTTATTGGTTTATAAGTTGTACATTATGATTTTTTCTTTAAAAATACCCAAAGTTTTTGAGCTAACAAATGAATTATCGTGGTTATATAATCTTTGGGTGCCAGTGTAATTTACAGTTCAATGAGATCCTTCCTTCCTGAAAAAAAGTTCAAATTGGATATAAATATAATGTTTGTTAATGTTTATGTATAAATTTAGTATAGTGAATGTTATCTGTATCAGCATTACTTTGAGCTTATCAAGGTAAATAAAATATGTAAAAAAAAAAACAAGGATGACAACGTCCATAAACTTTGTAGGGAAAACGCTAAACTAGCAAGTATTGATACGATTTGATAATTTAACAAGGATGACATCATCCATAAGTAGCGAAGCACAAAAATTAAGGATGGATATCCGGAAAAAATGAACTTTATTGCAGTTTCATAAAAAAAAACATTAAAGATTTATAACGTGAAAATCTAGGAATCGATCAAGCACCTCAGAAAATTAGCAAATCATTATGAAACTTTGTGGGGATATGTAAATTGAGAAATTTTTTAATCCCTAAAAATATCAGCCGTCTATCTCAAATAGAAGTAAAGAAAATCATCAAAACCTAAAAATCTAGGAATCGAACTAGCACCCCAACCAATAAGCAAATCTCAATAAAACTTGACAAAAAGTATGCCTAATATGTAAATATTAAATCCCTGAAAATTTCAGCCGTCTATGTTGAATAGGAGTTGAGAAAATCATAAAAACTTTAAAATGTAGGAATCGATCTAGCACCCCAACCAACTGACGAATCTTAATAAAAAATGATGAAAATATGAAGACTGTTAACATAATTAATCCCTGAAAATTTCAGCTCTCTATCTTTTATAGGAGCCGAGAAAATCACGTTTCTCCCTTTTCTGTCTCAGACGGACAGACGGACGGACGGACGGACAAGCGGACGGACGGACATTTCGAATTATAGAGTTGCTTCGCTACTAAAAACAAGTATAACTCTTGTTCTATTTAGGGGAACCAATATAAAGATGTACCTGACTCATACGGGTAAAAACTCCACAAATTCTTCAGATAACACAGGTAAAGCAAAAGAGAGAGAGTGGACAATGGGCTGTTTATTACTCTAGTCCCCAAATTTTTTATTCACGTTTTCTTATTCGTTGGCTTGCCAACTTTGGTGACTTAAGAGGATTTTATACGTTGGTTTATTAAGTGTTTAAACGTATTAACCACTAATTTAAATTTACAAAAGTGGTAATTTTGTGTATCATCATTGAGTATGTATCAATTTATCGGCCATTGTCTTATTCCTTTAAGTCCCTGGGTAAAACATTTTATAAAAATATTTCTATGAATTTGACAGTAGAAGTAGGACATTTTTTTATATAAATCCTCTACATCACTAATTTCGGCCTTTACGTGTCCAGAAAAAAAAAAACATGCTACAGCTGATTTTGTACAACAAGCGGTCTGTCAGCTGATTAACACCAAAAGAGGCGACCATTTTGTTTCTTTTTATTATGCCCAACAACGCAATTTCCATTTTTTTAGATAGATTGCTTATCAGGAGGTCAGGAGTCCCCTAGGAAACAAAAAACGGAATTTATCCAATATTTTTTCCCACAGTAAAATGTAATAACATATAACAGTAAATTAAATTGTATGCAGAATAATGTAGCCGCTTTTGTGACAACGCATCTTAAGGGGCGTTTCGTCATAGGTGTTAGGTTAAGTTAGGTGGTTGCCCCACAGGGTTAGGCAATTGGCCCCGCAGGGTATGAACCTCCCGCAGAGGCTTGAAATAGGGGAAAGGGTGCTGTGAAAATACGACGAACTATATCCAAAATTTTTAGAAAAGTGTTTGTCAGCTGATTGTGTACGTGTTGCAGCGGCACTTCTGGATTCCGCAGATTTTTCCGTTGACCCTTGCAATGATTTTTATCAGGTAAAGTATTTTCCGTAGTTTGGCTTCGAATCCAATTCATTACCAACGGATAAGATAACCGGTTCTAAGCTATACTGAAAGATCCTATATCGTATCATATTATAGACAATTTTCCACGAATAATAAAATATAAAACATAGATTTAATCCATGTTTTTTTACCCAAACACTTTAGAATCTGCGAAAAACTGTCTAGAATACAATACACTAAATAATTAGTAAAACATTGCATGGCAGTGTATTAATTTCTACTAGCCAATAATTAAGATTTATAGAGTATTTTTGCATCTAAAAAACTGTAAAAATACTATTAAGTTTTTTATCCTGTGAGTTAAAGTAGATAATTGGTGTTGTAATTGTCCATTAATCTCGGCCATGAAAACGTTGGATCTATTGCAGTTCACGGTAAAATATTCCTGGTAGCGATTATCTCCAAATATAAATTGACTTTAAATGCTGGAACGAATATATTATGCTCGCACAAAATAGACCAAAGAAGGCCTACAAATAATCTGAATTATTTATTAGTTACTATTCAATGATGATTAGTTATCTCGCAGTGTACTTTTTACTTAAAACATACAACTTATAGGCCTTCTTATGCCTCTTTTTATGGTTTGCGGGTATGACATATTTGTTCAGATTTTTTGCAGCTACCAGACTCTAAAGTCCTTACATTAATGGAGAATATCGTTACCAGGAACATTTTACCGTTAACTAGATCCAAAACTTGTATAATCCTCCAACCATTTATAGCTGACTTATTGTGCAAACAAAATAAAAATGACTGCCATTTCGTAACAAAATCTGTACACTTTTTAACCAATAATATGGCCGTAATGTTCCACCACTGGTTTCCTATTGGCTGATTTAGAGATTATATATCCAAATTATATCTATGGGATTTTCGGACCACGAAAAGAAAACGAAGCAGTGGGTTTCGTCGTATTTTAACAGTAGCTTTTTTTTCCTATTTCTAGCTTCTGCGGTGGGTCCATTCCTGTGGGGCAATCATTAACAATTCCCTAGTCTAACCTATAACAAGCTACTGTGAAAATACGACGAAACCCGTTACATCGTTTTCTTTCCGTGATCCGGATTTTCTGTTTAGTATGCCTGTGGTAACTGGGAGAAAAGAAACCCCATCCCGGAAGGAAAATCATCTTGGAATACTTTCAGTAAGCTGTGGCAGGTACGTGGCTACCTTATTGTTCTTATATTGGTTGGTTTTGTGCTATTTTGCATGTACATGGATCAGATACAACCATACAAAAGAAATTATAATTTAAAGTTTAAATAGGCAAAAAGATTCACTATTTCTTTCTATCCAAAAATGGCACAATTATCATATGTTTCTGGAGATTGAGTATGACAGGTGTCCCATTTTGATCTACCCTTATAAAAAGTATGGCAATTATGTTTATATTTGTTAAACTTCATTCATCCTATCTTTTCATTAATCCATAAATAAATAACATTTATTTTAAATTTATATCCTAAGTTTAACGAATTTAACATTGTTCTTTCACATAAAGTTCATGTTGAACACTGATGGCGTAGCTACAAAAGACCTACTCTACAAAAGACCTACCCCTACTAAAGACCTACTCGTCGGTTCTACAAAAGACCAAAGCCTACAAAAGACCTACTCTACAAAAGACCAACGCCTACATAAGACCTACACTACAAAAAATCGTAATGCTAGAAGGTCATGGCCGCAGAGCTCGGCTCCCTGGCCTGCCTACCTAACCTAACTTATATGTAATAATGTATGAATGTTTATGGTACATTAACTTAATTATATTTTAGAATTTCGTTGATTTACAAAAAGTGGTTGGTAGATTTTTTCAAATTTTAATATTTTTTTTTACAATATTTAGGTAAGGTTAGGTTAGGTTATAGGCAAGGGGGCCGAGCGCCCGCGGCTAGGCAGGCCAGGGGGCCGAGCGCTGCGGCCATGTATTGATTATGTATTACTTTATTAATAAATTTGATGTTTATATAACAATATATATTCGTAGGTCTTTTGTAGAGTAGGTCTTATGTAGGGGTAGTTATTTTGTAGATAGGTCTTATGTAGGGGTAGGTCTTTTGTAGAGTAGACCTTTTGTAGGGGTAGGTCTTTTGTAGAGTAGGTCTTTTGTAGCAACGCCGCACTGATTACTACATCCCCCCCCCACATTTATTTTTAAAAATGAATTGAAAATGTAAGGTAGGTTTTTTTCTATGCCTAACCCCCCAGGGGGCTCTAAACCTTCGGGACTACCCAGTACCTAATAACCTAAGCTAAAGTAATGAACAAACAAACAAGCGAAACTTTTCTATAATTAGGGGTCGGTCCGCACGTCCGTCCGAGATATATAGCTTTTTTTCGTTAATTTAGGCATGTTAGAATTGTCCAATCGATTTCAAACTTTGCATGGTGATTCCTGTAGTAGTTAGGTACGATTTAAAAAGCGTAGCAACTCTATAATCATCACCAAAATGTCCGTACGTCCGTTTTAAACATGTTGATTTTTCTACTTTTTTAACAACAATTTTCATTTGTTCTAATTATCCGTTTGATCTGATTTTTGGTATATTGATTTGTAGGACAACAAAGTACAATATAATAAGCGAAGCGCCTCTTTAATCAAGTCCTAAAAATGTACGTATGACCATAAACATTATCCTGTATCAAGCAGTTTTTCAACAAATTTACTTAAAATTTTGCTTCGACTCTTATACATTTATATTTTGATTATTCAGTTCTGACACAATACAAGTGTTAATGTCCGTTTGTCCTATCGTTTCAGTGCCTCGCTTTTATGGATGTTGTCATCCTTGTTTTATTTTAAATTTATTTAAAAATAAGGGGGGTTGGGGTTATCAATGCTAAACAAAGTACTTTGTGTGAAAGGACCTAATTATTTTAAGGACAACCAGCGGGTAATGAAAACTTTACTGGAGGAACCATTAAACGAAACTATGGTAAGGATTAATGTTTATTTTTGTTTAAGCTTTTATTTTATTTTATTTCATTTTACATAAAATTCGAATATTTTGTGTTACTTAATGTTAGCTTGACCTTTATAGAGCATTTGACGTAACTATAGTCTAAAGACAATACAAAATATTTGTATTAAAACGATAAGAGCTGACCGTTGCTTACTGACAGACAGACGGACGTAGAGACATATTGACAGACCCTAATTATAGAAAAGCTTCTAAAAACATAATCATTTTATTTAAGGCTGGATGTGAGGCATGTAAGAAAGCAAAAATGTTTTATAGTTCATGTCTTGACAAAAATAAAACTCTAGGTAAAATTATTTATTATCTAACATAAAATATAATTCTAATTAAATTGCTGGTCTAAACATTAACCAGATACTATAAAAGTTTATTAATTTTCAATATGTTTAAAAAAAGATTTGGACATGACTCTTTTTAGACTTAAAAAACTCGCATTGTTTCTTTACAAGCCCAAGTAATTAGTTCTAAGATATGTGTAAAGACTTGTAAAGAAACAGTGTGTGTAGATCCCCTTGTAGTAAAGCAATAGCAATCTTTCAACCACAGAATTTTATTAAATATTTAGTATTAAAAATGGCGCAAAAATTTTTTTTGATAGAGATTTTTATTTTTGGGGGGTTATTAACCCCCTAAGATTGTTTGGGGGGGGGGGTTAAATACTAGGGTTGGGCCGGATAGTTTTTTGGCCGGATACCGGATACCGGATATCCGGCCGATTTTAAATGCCGGATATCCGGTATCCGGCCGGATATCCGTCAAACTACCGGATATCCGGCCAAATTGCCGGATATCCGGCCAAATTGCCGGATATCCGGCCGGATAACCGGCCAAATTACTGGCGTCTTATTATATAAAACTGGCGGCTACGCCCTTAGAGGCCGCTAGGGGCACTTGAGGGGGGGGGAGTTGAATTTAATAACCATTTTTTTAATTTCAGATTTAAGAAAGAAAAAAAATTTAGGGGGGGCTGACGCCCCTTATTTTTATATTTAGTTGAAGAATTAAATACTTTATTATAAGGATTCAGGTTCAAACTTAAAAATTATATAACTATTAAATGATCTTACTTCTAAGCAATTAATCTAATAAACTATTACTACCCCCAATCTGTAATATTAACCCCTGTTGGAGGATGGGCGGGGAGGTGGCATTGAACGCATGCCCCCCCCCCCCCCCTGTGCATTTTCTCTGTATAAAAGGTAGAGGGCTATAACTAAATGACTTTCGAAATATGGGTATGACACATAACTGAGAGTTGGAATTTTTTTAATACCTCCTTCCTGGCGGGCACAGGATGCCAGCAAACCTGGCAAGGTCATTCAGGTAAAAAGTAAAAACATTTTTTTTACTTAAACAAAGCATTTCATGTTATCAAATACTTAAATATTCTATAGTCGTACGTCCTCATATGAAATATAGGTGTTCAAGTCGATTTCAGGTTTCAGGTATAGTCCTGCAAGTCTTGAACCTCCAGGTCTCCAGAAATCTTTAATTGGTTCCTGTGACAGCAATTTTTTGACTTAGACACTTCAAATTTTAAATTTAGGCTTTTTATATGTCTTCATGACATATTACAGTTTGAGGCTGGCAGCTGCCAAGAACTGCTGCCCCCGCCAAAATTTATGTTTTGAGATTTCTAATATAAAATTTACATAAAGAAAAACATATTCAGAAAAAATTGTTCTTATAGCTTCAATAATAAGAAAATTACAGCCATTTATAATTAAAAAAGCAGAAATTTTTGTTGTAAAACATAAAATATTATATTGCCGGATATCCGGCCGGATAGTTTCAATATCCGGTATCCGGCCGGATATTGAAAATGGCCGGATATCCGGCCGGATATCCGGCCTCACCGGATATCCGGCCCAACCCTAGTAAATACCCCTTCCTGAATGGTTGGGGATGCCTACGGCACCCCAGGGATAGGGGTAAATTTTAAATGGGGGGGTAATCCCCACTTTACCCCCCCCCCCCTTGGACTTCTATGTTACCTAGTACTTTATATAATAAGATACAATATACATGTTGAAATATGATTATTTTTTTTTAGAGGAGCTTGGAGGAGAACCACTAATTAACATTCTTGGTAAATATCTAAAATTTTTGTGTTCTACTTTTTTATCTTTTTTGTTTTTTTGTTTTATATTTGAAAATTTTTTCAGTTGATAATCTACACTAAAACTCATTTTGTACGTCTGACTGTCAGGCCGTTCAGCAGAATAGTTATCGCATATTGTTATAGACAGCAATCTGCGGATAGTAAAATAAAGATTTCCCATGCCAACTCAACTAGTATTAATTTTAGAATTTGTATTTTTTTAGAGAATTTTTACTGGAATATAACCGATTTTGATGGAAACGGTCAACTAGACCATTTTAATCTACAAGAAATAATGGCGAGTGTAAGTACTTTTTGCCGTTACATTTTAAAAGTAGACATAGTATATCTATTTGGTAGCGACCACATTTTTCTTCAAAATTTTTAAGGGATTTTTTGCAGACAGTGTTGGTATAGGAACTACAACCTCCTTATTTTCAATTTATTTTTAAAATAATAGGAGGGGGAATATTTTGCTCGCTAGGCAATCTGAGGGAAAGCAAAAGTTTCGATTTTATTTAAAGAAATCAAATGTCCCCTCCTTCCCTATATTTTAAAAAACCGCGCCAAAATTGTTTAAAATCATCCTTATTTAGATTCAAAACAAGTATAATGTAAACGGTTTGTTTGCTTGGAATGTGGGAGAGGACGATAAGGTAAACTTTTCATACAGAGAAGCTTTTCCTTTTATATAAAGTAGTAGGGTTTTTCTGTCTGAACATTAAGATTTTGATAAATACAAAGTCCTCCTTAAGAGTAAGCTGTAAATAGTTACAGGATCATATGGTTGCAGACCTTTTACTATTAGATTTAAGTATTGGGATGGTTTTAGGCTATTTTTTTGCCTACCATTCCTCTTTAAATACATAGTCCCTAGATGCTAGGGGGTAATTAATGAGTTTATCTTTGTTGCTTACGACATTAGGTTTTGTTAGGGATCTGAAGGGATAAGACAATAGAGATGAATTGATATACATTGCATTCCCAATGAGGTTAAAAAGATTCCCGCTTCTTTAAATAAAAAAAATATTTGAAAAATGAGGGGGAATTGTATCAGTACCCATCTTTATGTTTAAAAGAATGATGCCTAGGTATACACAAAATTACTACACTGCAAATGTTTGAGTTTGAAATCAATAGAACGATGCCATATTTGTTTTTATATGTTTAGAACTCCAGCAGTCATGTGCTACAAATTGACCAAGGTGGCCTCTCTTTGAAGAATAGGTACTTTTTATAGCAACTACGCGCCTAGAAGCCTCTAGGGACACTTGATATTAGTGGGTGATGGGGTCCACCCTCCAATTTTAGTATAAAAGAGAAAATAAAATAAAAAATTAAGAGAGTTTATTTTTTCTAGGGACGACTTCTCTAGGAAGAGTGGTACTCCCTTAAATAATTATAAACCTTCCCAACCTATAAGAAACTTCACTGTAAAGGAGAATCATGTCATTTCAGCGGTTTTTGAGGCTACATAAAACATTTTCTCGTATTCATTCGAATCCGGTGGATAGGAACCGGTTCTCATCCATACGAAAAAACTATGTCTAGCATCGTATTATATCCAGTTTTCTACGAATATAGAAATGTACAATCACAAGATTAAAACTAGTTTTTTTTGCCGGTGCCTTTGGCACCACGGGGCTAAAAAAACTAGTTTTAATCTTATAATTGTACATTCTATATCCGCGGAAAGCCGTTTATAATACGATACGAGAAATAACTATTTTCCATTTTTACAAGATTTACGAAAATAACATAATAAACATTTTGAAAAGATGAAAGATTTTGTTTTTAATCCGTCTTAAGAAATTAAACAATGGCTTATTTTTAATCTTGATAAATAAGTTGTTAATTCGGTATCAATTAACGAAACAATTATGTAAAATAAAGATTTTTAATAAAAATCTAGTTTCAATAGTTCCGTCTGTCTATCGGTCCTGTTTCAAAAGACATGAAGATAATTTTAATAGTTTTTGTGATTTTCATTGAATACTCTCTTGAATGTCTCTTTCTTTCTTTTCTTCGTTATGACAAATTGAATCGACTATTTGCTATATAACTTGCTTTGTCCATTGCCCATCCCATGATTTTTTTGTGCTTCGCTTCTTATGGATTTTGAAAGGAATAAATTATAACCAAAAAGCAAAATAATTCTAAAATAATATTTGGGGGGTTAAGATCGTCAATTTTACTATGTGTTGCCACCCAACGACAGCTGAAAAACACGTATAGGTTTCGTGATTGTTTTTTCTAATTAACTTTATTTTTGGCATATAGCTGGGATTTTTGTGATTCTTGTTATAATTTAGAGAGTATTACTTGAACAAGACAGCCAATGAGAAAATTCTACAAGCTTTACATAGTAAGTAAATTCTTTTAAATAAAAAAAATATTTATTGATCCCTCCAACTTATTCGATCCCTTTAACCCTCTCGTTTGTGATTTAACCCCAAAAGATTGTACAAAAAAATTTTCTAAAAAAATTATATTAGATTTGACCCCATCCTTCATTCCCATAAAAAAAATACTCCTAATTTGGAGAAGCCGTAGACAAAAATAACTTATTTTTTTTTTTTTTTGGGGGGGGGGAATAGAAAGGGGGGGGGGTCATTACACCCCTGATAAAAAATCTATGAAACCCGTCATTTTATTAATATCGCCCTCTCAAAAAATGTATTATAGCCCCTTATCAACAATTTAAATTGTCCTCATTATCATTCCTTATCTTAGAAGTCATGGTTGATGTAACAAGTTTATTATACAAAGAGAAAAGAAACCTTTCTGAAATCAATGATATAGTTCTGGTGAGTTATTTAGTTACTATACCTGTCATTTTTCATTGTTACCTTACATCGTAAGGGCGGGATTCTCCATCGATTGATAAGTGATCATCCATAGAATCCAGAGCATCGTCCGCGTGTAATGGTATATGATACTTTAACACCCAAAGATGTTAGGTTTAGTAACATTCAACAGACAACCAATTCTTTGATTGCAATACCTTTGTATATATGAGTAAGTCCTAACAGTGCATAGTAATAAGTTGCGCCTGTAGCACTATGAAGAGCAGCAGTAGGAACAATTGTTAACGTCTTTAGTTTTGACGCGGTGTCGACCCGAGATTCGAACCTATCACCTTCCCAATGACGTGCGGATGCGCTACGTGTTGAGCCACGACTATGGGCTGATTATTTTTCATGTGTAGTTGAAATTTTAAAAAGTTTTTCTTAACCGATTTGTCTTGGTAGGGAGGAGGTTACCTTCCCCTCAATACTTATAACCTTTCCTGGACGTATAAGAAACTTCATTGTAAATGAAATGTCTAGCAGTTTCCGAGATCTTGACCCGTAGACAGATAGACTTCCTGTTACTTCTTTGTAAGTATGAATACTCGAAAATTACATACCTAATTAAAATTAACAAAATATTGAAAAATATTTTGCTCCTAAAATTTGCTAGACATTGTAATAAAAATAATTTTTATAAGAAGATTTGCACGAATCAGTCATACATACCTTTTATGAATAGATTTAACTGTGCACCTTCCTCCCCCCCTTTCAGTTTTAGTTGTAAATCTTCTTAGAACCTAAGATACCCAAGTAAAGGAGAACCATATCGGTTCAACGGTTAGCGAGATCCTTCGGTGCCTACATTCTGTTAATCTATAATACAAAGTAGATTGATGTCTGTCCGTCTGTCCGTCTGTCCGTCTGTCTGTCCGTCCGTCCCTTAAGATCTCAGTAACCACTGAACCGATCGGATTCTACTCTTCAGGGAATATACCTACTGGTCCTGTGGTGGTTTTAGGCTATTTTCTTGGGGGATGGGACACCCCCAACCCCCCAAAAAAAAAAAAAACAACCCCCCCAAAATTTTTTTTTTTACATTTTTTGTAAAATCTCAGTAACTGCTGATCAAATTGGGCTCTACCCTTCTGGGAATATACCTACTGGTCCTCTGGTGGTTTAAGCTATTTTCTTGGGGGGTATAACACCCCAACCCCCCAAAAATAAAAAAATTCCAACTTCCATAATTTTTAATTAATTGGGGTGGGGGAACCCCACTGCAACATGGGGCGAAGCCCCCATGAATCCCCCCCCTCAAAAAAATGTTTAATTTTTTTTTTAATTTTAATTTTTGTGTATGCGAACAACCTAGGTTTAATTTTTACAAATTGAAATTTTTGTACAAATTAAAATTTTTGTGCATAAAGCATACAACCTGGGTTTGATTTTTCCACAGAGTAATTAAACAAAGAATAATTTTTTAAAATATTTCTATTAAGGAGGGTTGAATTCCCATAACTATATAGGGCGAAGCCCCTAGAGGCTAGGGGCGAATCCGCTAGTTTATATATAAATTATTGTGTTTTTTTATGGGATACCATTTAGAAAAAATAATAATAATGAAATCTCTTTTTTTAAGAATGATATATCCCGTCAAATGTCTGATGTTATCGAGTTCGAGACCAAGATTGCCAATATCACGTCACCTGCTTCCGAACAAAGGTAACATCCAGTGATCTAAAGGGATAAGACAAAGTCCATTAAATTAATGTACATCCCCAATGATGATACACAAAATTACCCTTCCTGTAATATTTTTTGGCATACCCTAAATGCAAATCTTTATAGATACTAGTTGAAATTATACTTTGGCCAAATATTCTTTTCCCCCAACTGTCTAATAGCCTAGAACCTGCATATGACTGATACGAAAATAGTGGAACTATTGGTCTTGCTATTTACGAGATCATAAAGAACATACAGTCATACATAACTATAAACTATTACTTCATGATATAAGATACAAAATATGATCCTAAGATGAAAACAAGGATGAAAAAATCCTTAAGTAGCGAAGCACAAAAAAATCATGGAATGGACAAACGGACAAAGTGAGTTATAGAGCAGATGTTTCATTGTTTAAAGCAAAGAAAGATAATATGCAAGAACACAAAGAAAATCACGAAACCTTTAAAAAAGGTTTGTAATTTTGAACTTTTACTGACAGACAGACGGACAAAACAATGTAAAGACTAGATTCGCATACATTATAGGAATCTTGACCGAGAATTTCATCTGTCTATCTCCATAGGGATACTGATCGACTGACGGACAGTCAAAGTTAATTATAGAGTAGCTTCAATACTAAAATGAAGGTTCTCATATTTTGTGCAAAATTGATGAAACTGATATTTGTATTTGGTTTAATTTTGTTTATTATTGTAGAGATGAGGAAAGACGATACCATAATTATACAATTGCGCAACTACAGAATGAGACAGGTACAACATAAAAACAGACAGAGTACTTTTTGCTGCAAAGCTACTCTTAAATTCACTTTATCTATCTGTCCGTAAAATATAATTTTATCGGCTGATTTTAGCTTAGATTATAAGCATCGAGTATCTGGTATACTTGGTCTGTCTGTTAGTCTGTCATCCCACAAACTTGGCTGTTCAGTTAATAATGTATTTTTTACATCCTATTATATAAAGTAGTAAGCATTTTTTGTCTGTCCCAAAGAATCTCGCTAACCGCTGAACCGATATTGTTCTCCTTTACAGTGAGGGTTCTTTTAGGTCTTGGGAAGGTTTTAAACTATTTTCGGAGAGGGTGTCTCCACCCCTCTACCCCTAAAAATATTTTTTAAAGTCTTTTGAAACTCAAATTTAAAATGGGATGAGGTCGACATTTCCCCCTCCGACCAGTGCCCCTAGAGGCTTCTAGGGGCGTAGCCGCTAGTTATATAAAAACGAGAAGGTAAAAATGAGTTGTAAATCAGCAGAGGTAAAGTATCCTAAGGAGATATGAAAAAAGGACGATAAACTGATGTAGACTCCAATGATGATAATCAAAAGCACTCCTTCTGTATATCAAACTTATTGGTTGAAAATTTTTGACACTGCTAATTTAAACCAACAAATCAAGATTTCATAAAAGTTTGTCGGCCAACGTGTTTAGAGAAGTACTTGGAGCAACGTATTATTTATAATAATTTTTTATCTCCTTAGATTTCAAGTGATTGAAATTACATTATCCACTTGTAATGCGATACGCATCCACTATTGTATATTTGGATAATTGACATGAAAACAACCACCTTTTGATTACACGACCATTTTTCTGTAATTCCTTACTGTGCATGTCCATGAGTTGCCAAGGCATTATCCCTGCACTCAACATTAGTGTCATGTGCTAGATATAGCAGCAGTAGGTACCGTTTAAACTATTCTAGTATGACGCCCTGTAAACTAGACTCAAACCCGACCCCACCTCGACCGCAAGTGGACCGCAAATAGTTGGTATATTAGACAGTATATCTCTTTATAAAAACCTTTTGAAAGAAAACATAATATAATTAGATTTGCAAACTTTGTAAAAACTTTTTCTTTTTATAAATATTTCTGGTTTTAGGATAAAACTTTTATGATAATGATTATTTTTTTAATAATGGAAATATAATTTTGATCCAAAAAGTTACATTTAAAACTATAAGTAAAATGTTATAAAAAATCCTTTGCCATGAACTTTTCCATAAAGAATACTTAGCGACACTACTCTATAAATCTCGGTGTGTAATAAGAGATATAAGTTTTCCGGAATTGTAATGTAGGGAGTAGATTTGTAATCTGCATCAAATTTTAAGGATTTTATATAAAATTCGTTTTTTGTATAATTCTTTATCTAAAAGCGGAAATACAAATTAAGTTAATTAATTTTGGCATCTGTGATTGGTGGATTTAAAAAATCTGCGCTCTGATTGGATGTCGTACATCATTCAACCAATTAGAGCGCAGGTAGTTTAAAATCCACCTATCCTATTGGTCAAAATTAATTAACTTAAAATGTATTTTCGCTTTTAGATAAAAAATTTTACAAAAAACGAATTTTATAAAAAATCCTTAAAATTTGATGCAGATTTCAAATCTACTCCCTACATTAAAATTCCGGAAAACTTATATCTCTTAGTGTGTAAGTCCGTTATTCTATATGATAAATGTGAATTTCTCGGCTTCTTTTTAAGATAACAGCGGATTTTTTTTGTGAAGATTCCCTATACCTTAGAATAATACCAAGTATATAATTTACATAGTTCGTCTGTCTGTCTATCAGTCATGCTACAAAAATATAGATATTTTTCCCAAATTAATGTATTTCTGATTTAAAATCTGCTCATAAAATTCCTTTGTCCCTATTATTATGCTTTGCTACTTCTTGATGTTGTCATCCTTGTTAAATTATAGACAATCTCTCTCCTTTTATTAATCGATTTAAAAGTTAGATGAAATGTGATGTATCAGCAAAAAAATATAAAAGTTAGATATGTTTGAAATTAGATTTGGAAATATAACTACTTATATAACCAAATTATTTAAGAGAAAAAATCCGCACATAAAAAACTAACCACTTATATTCTTTAAAAAATTGTAGATTTTTTTGTACAATTCTCAATAATTATCCCAGGCATTAAAAGAATTGTACTTTCATATTCAAACTAATGATCCTATATCTGATTTTTTTGTATTAATAATTCCTAGGACAATATAGTGTTTAAGCAAGTTTGCAAAAAGTTTTTATGCAATTTGGTTTATACATTTAAATTAAAGTTATGTCATTAAGTTCGTTTCTTCTACAGTTTGATTTCAGTGCTTCACTTTTATGGATGTTGACATACTTTTTTCCCTCAGGTTTCTTAAATTGGGAGCAGTACTTCCAGGGGTCATTTGACACTGTGCATATCAAAATTAATAGCTCCAGAAAAATTATAGGTAAGAACATTTTTTTCCTAACATAAAAGTATCAGGATGTTTGTTTGTATCGAAGGATATCGCTAACCGCTGAACTGATATTATTCTCCTTTACAATGTAGCTTCTCAGAGGCCCTAAGAAGTTTTGGAGAGAAAAATAATTATATGAGGGGGAAGGGGTTAAATAACTGTATCTCACTATCACAGCGTCCTTGTTTCGACTCTCAGTTGGGTCATTGGTGTCAGTTATATTAACACAGCCAAGTAGCAGAAACAATTTGCTAGCAGAAGAATAAGGTCATTGAAAAAGGGAGAGAGTTAGTTATCTGTATATACATCTATACTATAGATCTGTTATCCAAACTTAATTTTTTAGGGAGAATAACTGAATAACATATTTTTTCAGTTTACTCTCCTCTGTATTTGAAGCAGCTAAGTGAATTGTTGTTGAATTATACAGAAACAGAACAGGGGAAGAATACAATTAATAATTATCTCATGTGGAATCTTATTAGGTAAGTCAAAACTTTGTCTGTTCGTCCGTCCGTCCGTAACGCCACTTTCTCGACTGCTATTAAAGATAGACTGCTGAATTTTCTGATGAATATACCCTTTACTAAAGAACGTCCAGTATTCAACTTACTTGGTACGTCAGTCTGTCGGACATCCTCCATAAGATATGTATATCAATCTATTCATATAAGGTTTCGTGATTTTATTACCTTGAAATGCTCTACGTCCGTTTATCCATCAATGAGTTTTGTGCTTCGCTACTTATAAATGTTGTTATCCTATTTAAAGGAAAATGTCCAAGAAAATTAGATGTCAACATTCAAAAAACCATAAATATTACAGTTCAAGCAGTCTATCTTAAATAGGAGCCAAGGAAACCACAACCACAGACAAATGGACACATATCTGACCTATAGAGTGGAATCGCTATCAACAACATCAATAAATAGGAAGGCAAATTATAGATGGACAAACGTACAAAGTGTTATATAGCAGATGTTTATTTGTAATAAAAAAAAGGAAAGAAAGCGATTTTTTTATAATTCAGAGAAAACCACGAAACCTTTTAAATATTTTAAAGCATGACCGACGGACCAAGTAAATAATATACTAGATTCCCATTGATACAGGGAATCTTCACCAAAAATTTCAGCTGTCTATGAAGAATAGAAGCCGAGAAAATAATATTACCGAAGTACGGACAGACAAAGTGAATTAAAGTGTAACTACGCTACATAAAAGTTTGTCTTGAAAAACATTATATTTTAAAAAAAAAGGAAAATTCCAATTATAATACTAATAATAAAGAAATGGAAAAAAGCGAAAAATATTATAGTACTAATATGAGATTAGAATTTTTCCTCGAAACTCTTCTTAAATATTTTTATTTTTTTGTTGTAAAATTTTCCATTTGAAGAATACTATTAATATTATAATTCCATACGGAATTGAAAAATATAGAATTTTTTTTACATATTATAAATGTTACAAAAGAGTCCTCTTTGGAAATGAGTAAAAAGTATTGATAAAGTATTAGTTTTTCCTTTTCTCATTTTATATCTTTCACATGATTATAAATGTGTGGATAGTTAGATTGTTTTGTCTGAATTTTTATATAAAAGCAACAGGATGTTTTTATATCTATCTGTCTGTGTATGTGTATGTGTTTGCCTGCTGACTGCTGAACCGATATGGTTCTTCCTCACAGTGAAGCTTCTCATTGGTCTTAAGAATGTTTCTAACTGTTTTGGAGGAGGGTACTACCACTGCCCCTAAAAAATAATGAGCCTCTCTTGTAGGGAAGCCTCACATTGTCCAAATGGTTTTAGGCTATTTAATTTTCATATTTAAGCCTTTGCAAAGGCTATTTACCCCTTTGAAGAGTCCCTAGATTCTATGGGTGCAACCGTTAGTATGTAGCTCATGTGTTAGAATATCTATACATATATCTGTCAATATTACTACTTATCTATCTAACTTTCATTTATATTTCTCTTCCTATCTAGCTATCCAAAAATGCACTCTTGCTACCCCTTTCTACACTATATATATAGCTATCTGATTATCTCTCTTGCTATCTATCTATCTATTCTATGTAGAAGTTACAAAAGTGCGCTATCAGAGAAGTATAGAGATGTAGATAAAGTATTAGAAGAGGCTCTCATGGGAGCTAGTGTTAAAGAGGAGAGGTCAGTTACATTTTATATTTTTCATTCTTTTATAAATAGGATGTTTACCTGTTTCTTTATACCCAAAAAAAGACTTAAATAATGTTTTCTGTGCAGGTTTAGGCCTTTTTTATTGTTGAATTAATGATATCGCTAGGTAGAGTAAAACGTAGTTTTGGTAGAAATTTATAGATGGCGTTAGAATGTTAATGATAAAAAAATCTGCTCTATTTGTTTCTTAAAATTTCTTCTTAGATGGCGTGATTGTCTTTGGCCATACTTAAATTTTAGCTCAAATTTACTTGTATAGATGGCGCAAGTGTTCTTGGTCATGCTTTAATTTTAGTTCTAATTTACTTGTATAGATGGCGTGAGTGTGTAAGTGATACAGACAACGTGCTTGGATTTGCTCTTGGTGCTATGTTCATTAATTCAACATTTAATAAACAATCAAAGCCTGAAGCAGAGAGTATGATAAAGGTAAAATACTCCATAGAGAATTTATACGCCCATACTGTAGGGGAACTTGTGGGAAGGAGGGTAGTAAGTCAACCCTCCTATTTAGTTTCAAATAGAAAAAATAGGGGAGGGTGAATTTTTTTACAAGGGCAATTTCTCCTTGCTCACTGTAACGGAGAACCATATCTGTTACCACGACAGACAGACACGCATTCTTCTACTTTTTATTTAAGATTTTATGTAAACGTCCCTCAATTTAGTTAAAATAAATTATATTTGTTACAATTACAATGAGAATCAAATCATATTATGAAGCTTGTTCGAATGTATATTCATAAAATTCGTCAATTATCTGAGAGAAAAAAATCGGGAAAGGGTGTCCCACCCACCCTTAAATTTTTTTAAAACCAAAACAGGACAGACTGGCCTGACATATAGACATCCTTCTACTTTGTATTGTATGTATATAATTTATTGTTTAGGGAATAACCTCTGCTTTTATCAAAGAACTTCACACCAAAGATTGGATAGACGATGAAGTAAGATTTTTTTTAAAATTTACTTAACAAGCGAAACAAATCTAAAATAATATTTGGGGGGCAGGTAAAAAAAGGTCGTCAATTTTAGTTTGTGTTGCCCCCCAACTGCTGAAAATCACGTGATTTTTTTCTGAATTAATTTCGTTGTTGGTATAAGATAGAGAAAAATGGTAAGGGATTTAAAACAGGGTAAAATATATAAACGCTTTAACAATCCCTAATGTAGATAAAAATTATTGGTTTAAAATTTTTAAAAACTACTATAGTTTAGAATCATCTAATTAAATTCAATACAAGTACCCAAGTTCTAAGACCAACGAATAAGAAGTCGTGGTTATAACACAGTGTAATTTAGAGTCCAATATCCCCTCCCTCCATGCTCCTAAATGTTTAATTTCTTTAAGATCAAATATTTTAAACAGTTAATAAAATAATATCTTAAGACCAAGATAGCAGCTGAACAGAAGGCTAAAAAGATCTCAAATATGATTGGATATCCAGGTGATATTTTTTTTACATCAGTTGCCATCCCCCCCCCCCCCCCTCCTTGTATCTTTAATAGTAAAGTTGTAAATAAGTTGATGTAGAATTTTAGATACTTTAGGTTAATAGGTTAAGTAACATCCAACAGACAACAAACCTTTTGATTGCACGGACATTTTCTTGAAGTCTTAACTGTGCATGGTATTGAGTATCATACGTTTACGAGCCAATTCTTTCCCCCTACACTTACTTTTAGTGTTACGAGCCTGACACTGTAGTTGCAATTTTTAACGTCTCTTGTGTGACGCAATGCTAAAAATATTTTACTCGATAAAAACTAACTTTAAAGGTTTTCCAATTTTTACAATTTAAAGAAACAGCGTAAAGTGTTCAATAAAAATGACGTCATACAATACAAATAGCCAATGATATGCCAGTATATAATATACCATTGGTCAATTACAATGTATACTGGCCTATCATTGGTTATTTGTATTGTATTACGTCATTTTTTATTGGACACTATACGCTGTTTCCCATTTAAAAAAATATATTTCAAAATTCAAATACCTAGGTACTTTATTTTTTTCTTTTAACCTTAAAAAGTCAGAAGTTGTTTCCATACTTTGTGAGAAAAGTTTAAAGCTGTACCAAGTTTATTACGTAACATCCTTTTTATTTATTAGGACCTTTATAAAACCCCTATCTTTATTGTAAACATGCTTTTTAGTAGCACATATAAGATGTTTTGGGTAGGGCTTTTCAAAATTGTAAAAAATTATAACCATAGATTTACCTTGTCAATTTATTTTTGTGACTCCAAAACTTAAAGTAATTAGTCATGCATGCACAACCCCAGCCCTTTTCATTTACTTTACAATAATTTGAATGGCGCCTGGGTGAAAGTAGTTTTCCGTGTGTTTTAGTTTTACTTTTGGTCAGGTTAGGTTAGATTGTATTTGGTATAGGAAAAATATTTTTAAAATTTTTAAGGGAAAGGGGGGTATTATTGTGCTTGCTTGGTATTTCAAGGGAAAGTACCGAACCAACCTTTTTTATGCATTCAGTACTAAGGTTACCTTTACGTATTAAGCTGACCGACAACGAATTCAAAGATAGCTTTATTACCAAAAAAAAGTTGTCGGCTTTTGGTCCAAACAAAATGAAGAGGATAATGACAAGTTTGTTTTGAAATTGTTGAATAGAAAGTAATTATAAAGTTTAACATATTTTCAACTAGAGAGGAGATCAAACTTTTTATTTATTGAAAATTTAAAGTGGATTTTTTAAATTATAGGGCTAGATCAATAAAAGATCAAAAATAGTTTGCATTAAACTTGGCTTACAAAATTTGTTTGTGTATCATATTATACGGTATAGTTACTTAATTTTCTATTTCATAATTGATTTATCTAAAATCGAGAAATGAATCTTTATTTTCAAGTATGGCATCGTATTACAGACAGTTTTCCATGAAAAATTTGAATAATAATAAAAGTTTTTGTTAGCTGGGTTTTCGACACCTCGAGGCTAGCAAGCCTGGAATTAATCTATATTTTGATCTACGCGGAAAGCTGTCTAGAATACGATTCGATAACTTTTACACTTCCATATTTTAGAAGCGAAGAAACTCTATGAGTTATTAATATCTGTTAATGGATCTGTTTAATTTAATGTTTTTTTTTTAGATTTCATCACCAACATGACGGCTTTGAACGAGAAGTATGAAAAACTAGATATAACAGAGGTAAAAAATTTTAGAAGCAGCTTACATTGCCTAATATAAAAAGACGTCATACAGCAGTGGCGTGCGAACCGAAGGGGGCATTTGGGGCAATCGCCCCCCCCTAGCGACCAAAACGCCCCCCCCTGCCCCCCCCTAGCCACCGCCCCCCCTGTCCCCCCCTAAATGTTGAAAAATGCCCCATTTTGCCCCCCCCTGGTCAATAAAAATGCCCCTTTTTGCCCCCTACCCTACAAAAAGCAAATCTATCCCAGTTTCAAAAAAAAGATCAAGAAATACTCCAAAAAAAATAGTTACTATTCATTTAACCTTACCAAATTTTTTAATTAGTGTAGAAATTAGGTTATAATCTTTTTTCACTGAACATAACAAACCAGGTAATAGGAAGTATTGTATTTTGTATAATATAAACTTTTTACAAAAGAAATTTTGTACATCCCCAATGATGATACACAAAATCACAAACCCTTATTTAGATTAAAATTAGTGGATGAAATGTATGGAAACTCGACTTAATTAACCAACCAATCAAAATTCCATTAAAGTCCCCAAAGTTGTTGAGCCAACGAATAAGAAAATTTTATATGAAATATTGGGGACTAGTGTAATAAATAGCCCAAAAACCCCTCCATCCCTGCATATTTGAAGAAAAAAATTTGCACTTCGAGCCCTTCCAAACGGTTTCTGCTTTTTATCACATTGCATTGTATATTGTGTTTTTATTTCTTTAAAAACATGTGTAAACAACAAATATTAATCAAAAAGTTATTTTATATAAAAAAGAAACAGTGTTGATATTTATCTAAGCCTTTTTCTCAACACTGTATGTCTGTCTAAATGAATAACTATATATGATGTCATTTTATTTTCAGGATAATTTTATCATTTTTTTGTGTACATACCCTTACAAAAAGACATGTTTTTTTATGGCAATTTTCATTAAAAACCATTAAAACTAACTACACTCTATATTCCTAACCTGATCAAATACGCCACTCTTGTTGTCTTTAATTGATTTTAGTTCAAAGGGGGAGTAAATATTTTAGGTGCGCTTCACGCACCGCCATTATAAATCCTTGGAAACACCACTTAATCAAAAATTACCAGAGTTTTAAAGTGCCATTTAAAGAGGGTAGGATATGTTGATATAACTTTTTAGCTTCTCTATAATTCACTATGGCTATCAGTACGTAATGCTAAGGGGGAAATGTGATTTTTTCAACTGCAATTAAAGATAGAAGGCTAAAACTTAATGTTAACATTCCCATCATTATGGAGTATAATTAACTATTAAAAATTCATGGAGGTTGGACTGCTTTTCAGGACGTTTTTTGCTATTTTTGTATCTTTTAAATTTCGGGTATAGTCCCTTTTGTGACATTGCCTCTTAAGGTGCATTTCGTCATATTTTCACAGTAGCTTTTCACCTATTTATAGCTCCTGCGGGGCCAATTGCCTAACCCTGCAGGGAAATCACCTGACCTAACTTAACCTAGAATAACCTTTTAAAAGCTACTATGAAAATACGACGAAATGCCCCTTAAGAGGCGTTGCCACAAAAGAGACTATACCCTAAGATTTTTATATCTGTAGATGAAAGGACAAGTAATTTTTTTGTGGATTATAATATTTAAAAAAATAAAATTTCTCGCTGATTCGAGCATCCAGTATGTAATTTACTTTGACTGTCATCACACAACATATAAGAAAAAGGATTTGTGACTTTTTCTACCTAAAATATATATTTATTTCAACAGATGCTCTTTAAATTTACTTGCCTGATTCTTATTCATGATTTTTTGTGCTTTGCTACTTAAAGATGTTGTCATCCTTGTTGTCATACAATAAATAAATATTTAAAATCAGTTTTACATATTAGGTTAATTTTTGGTAAATTATTTCCAAAATGAGTGTTTTTATCTCCCCCCCCCCAAAATTTTTTTTAATGAGGTTATTTATCCTTCCTGCTGAGATTTTATAACATCCCCTTCCACCCATAAAAAATGTTTTGTGGTGGGGAGGAGGGTGGGGGGGGGGGAGGTTAAATTATCTTCTGTTCTTTTTTTTCAAAGATGTTTTCTAGCTCCCTTCCCTTCGGTCATTGCAGGGTGGGGAGAAGGGATGGGGGATAAGAGATGGGGGGGGGGGGAAGGTGTGGGATATAAATGGGAAAAAGGGATGGGGAAGAAGGGATAAGAACTAGAAGGCCCAAAATCAAATAATCCCACCCCTTAAAACGCCCTTATTTAAAATTAGTATATATAATCAAAATGCCCCCCCCTAAATCAAAGTGCCCCCCCGGGGCACTTTGATTTAGGGGGGGGCAAAATTTTACAAAATCTTCAAAATGCCCCCCCCTAGACAAAGTGCTTCGCACGCCACTGGACTCATACACTACAAATAACCAATGATAGGCCAATATACATTGTAATTTACTAATGGCAAAATGCATACTGGCCTTTCATTGGTCATTTTTATTGTATGATGTCATTTTTATTAGGAACTATAAACTGGTTCAAAATTTTGATATTTTAAATTGGGGGGAAATATAAAGGTTTCGTGAATTTTTATGAAACGGAAATATTTAGAATGGAAACTTAATATAATATCTGCACGCATTTTAAAGGGTTAATTTTTATCTAATATACTAGTTGCTTCGCCCCTAGCCTCTAGTGAAGGACAGAGGACAAGAAAAAATAAACTGAAACCACTCAGAGACATTTACAATGCTTCCATGAAAAGTACCAGCTGTTTTCGAGGTCTTTTTAATACTTTTTGTATTAGGATACTAGCGGCTTCGCCCCTAGAGGTCTATAGGGGAAACTAATGAGAAGATTCGCCCCTTGGTCTATGACTGCAGACTAGTAATACTTGTAGTGTAGCCTGGCTACTAAGGCAATCAATAAGATCACCTTGTTGGTGCAGAAGTATTATTATTACACAATAGGCATAACAATACAAATATATGTAAATATTGAATACATGATCATTAACCTGTCTTTGGTTAGAGCTCCTATGTCCAACTGATATTGCGCACAAGCAAACAACATCAGAGACAAAACAGAACTAACTTAAAACAGGGCATCTAGCTATATTTATAGATGTAGACATTCATTCTTGGACAGCTCTCTAGCTTTCCAAGCATGAACCGTCTTCATGATAAACATACCTATGATGCAATACATATAGGATAACATATAATAATTGATAAAGGTGTTCACATAATATCACATTCTCCCCCCCTTATGAGAAGATGTCATAATCTACTCAGAATTTACCCATGATATTGTATGCAACCTTTATCCGATTACGAGTATATATATATGATAAAACAAACTCAATCAGAATTCATTGAATAAATCAATAAAAAGAAAATGTAAAATAGGAAGCAATTAATAAATTTGGAATAAAATGAATCAACATAAAAAACTAACTGAAGCATAAGGCAAGAAATATAAAGTGCATTTTCATTACAAGCATAAGCAAAAATAGATTAAACATATTTAATAAAATTACTATCCCTGTATCCATAACACCAAAACATATCCATTCCATATCCATTCCATAAACCATATTCCATGCTGCCAACAATCATGTCCAACCATGCCGCCAACAATCATGTCCAATCATGCCTCCAACAAACATGTCCAACCATGCACTGCCAACAAACATGTCCAACCATGCACTGCCAACAACCAACCATTACAAAGAAAGAACACCAAATCATTTATCTTAACAAATAACAGTATGAGTAACAGGATTAGAGAAAATAAAATACCAGCCACATAGACAGGTATTGATTGCAGGCAGAGAACAGATTATCAGTCATAAAGACAGATATATAGATGGTGTAGGCAGGAACACAATTCCTTCTTATCATTTCTTTCCTCGAATCCAGTATCATCAACATTCATTGGTTCTGCACCAGAAACTGCTGGTCCTGCACCAGAAACTGCTGGTCCTGCACCAGAAATTGCCGACAGTAGTCCTGCCATTTTCTCCAGATCAGATCTAATGACAATCACAACATTCTCTATTTACCAAAGATCGCATCATCAATCCTGGCTTTGAACTCCTCACATCAAGTGTTTACAGTGTTCTTGATTTCAGCCACTTCATTCTTTACTGTTGTAATATCATCCTTGGCAGCTACCATGATCCCCAATGGACATTTAAACTCTGCATACTTAAGTCTCTAAGCAGGTGTTGTAGCAGAGACAAATACAAGCAACTGCCTCTTGGTCTTATATTTAGTACTTGGTGTATTTGACAGTAGTAGCACACCTTAGTTTGGCAGATTGTAGCAGAGACAAATCTAAGCAACTGCCTCTGTGTCTTGTGTTTAGTACCAGGTGTATTCTACAGTAGAAGCACACCTTAGTCTGTCAACAAGCAACGAGAATCCTGGTTTCCAGGTCTGGTAAGATTGAGCAGCTCGAGTCCATGAATCAGCCCATGTTGCACATGCAGCATGTGAATGACTGCAAGCAAATTTATCATAGCTTCACCCTCCATTATGGTTGGGGAATACTTCCTCTAATGATATATCTCCATCCAGCTCCACTGAAAATAATTCAGCGTGCAAATTTATCTTTGGTATAGTCAACCACATTTGACTGATTGATCAGTACTGCCACCACAAATAAGATATACATAGATATATATGCATAAATTATCCCTTTCTTGAATTTATATATTAAGAGATTTTTATTGCATCTCAAATTTTTTTTTCTCTTCAAGTCCTGTCTATCCAGCATGTCCAAGACACAGGATATACACTTGTATATTCCATGAAATGTTACAATTGTAACTTCAATTTTAACAATTACAACTGCAATTTGTTTAATCCAAAGAACAGGAACTTCAGGAGTTCATTCCCAAAATTATTTTGGGCATGACCATCAGTATGTACTAACCCATCCAGAATTGAGGAATTGGTTTGTAAAGGTGAGACTTAAAACAGTCATTCCCAAAAATTATTTTGAGCATGACCATCAATATGATTTAGTGATATATAAATCATACATATCTTTGACATACATATGTAAGTTTATTTATCATATACTTTTGGTTTATCTTATATATTAAGAAAATTGATAATCCATAAGAGTTAAAAGGTTGGACCATAAAATATGCTCATGAATTTTCATAACCATAAATTTTAAATCCTGTATTTTAATAATAACCTTGTTTATTGGTAATTATATAATCTTTATTAACCATAACTATTATTAGACACTTCCACATTTATTACAAGTGTCAATAATCCATCAGGGTTAAAAGGTATTTCCAATTTTAACCATTTACCAAAGTTGAAATCGTGTTACTTTAGTTTAGTTTATATCAGTATATTTAAACTTTGTTTAATTTGAACTAATCTGTTCAAAACTTTTGTTAATTATACTAATTATGTATGATATAATTTGAACTACTTAAAAAATTAAACCGTTCAAATTGCATACCAAACAGAGTTATTTTCAAAATTACCAGGATCCTCCCCCCTTGTCAAAAATTTCATTCCAATATGACAACAAATTTATTGACAAAGGTAAATCAGTCATAACATTATTCTCACCTGATTCCACAATGGTATTTGAAATTCATTGTCAAAGGCTTAATCTGTTTATTTGCAAGTCCTGAGTTTTTTTTTATATTAACGTTCCAAGGCAAAGCTTGATAGGTTATATCTTCAGTTTTCCCAAGATTGGGCCCCAACCACCTCCAATTTCTCTGATTTTATTGTCATTTTAGTGTCTGACATATCACTGTGCTTAAAAATCAGTATTTGTGATCTTATTTGGCCAAGTGATCTTGTGAATTCTCCTGAGACATTTGATTACCTATGTCTGTAGCTTGGAGACCACTGCTGTGTTTAGGAACCAAGTTTCAGCCCCAATACAGCCAAACAGAGAAAACATTTGACTTAAACAGTCTTAACTTGGTTTTTATGGAAATGTTGTTGGAAGTCCAGAACTTGTCCTAGATCAGTTAAAGTGCCTCTAGCATCATAAATTTATAATACCGAGATACTCAAAAACAATCTATACATTCCCAAGAGTTTGGCCTCCAATAAACACTGAAAAATGGCATTTAATCTGAGTGCCTTGATCATATCAGCAAAGCCCAGATCTCCCTAGTAATTGGAACTGCCATGCTTTCATGTTTCCCATCAGTTGTTGACACATTCTTGATGATCCCGTGGATCTAGATCGTGTACCTCTTTCTCAGTCATTCTTAGTATAGGGTTGTTGACCATTCCTAGCAAAAATCTTCCGAACAGTGTATCCATCTATACCCAGAACCGCTAATGATCTGTGCAGGATCAGTGTCATTCCTCATTCTGCCATGAAATCATTACTACTAGATGTAATATTCATGAATAAAATGTTTATAGAATCCTTATAATTCTATAATTAGTATTAAATGTAATTTTCATGGATAATCTTAACTATATGATTACATAAAAGCCACATAATAATTTGATTATATAAAAGCCAATAAAAATATTGTTGTTTATTTTATATTGTCATAAAGATTTTTATAAAATAAACAATACCTTAAAACTAAAATTAGGAAACATATGTAAAGTATATATATGTCCCGAAATGATTAAATAAAGATTAAATACCCATAACATATGTATATATATATATTTTTTTTATATATCTGGTAGTGCGAGTGGTTCAAAAAATTTTGAAATTTAGATGTCGCATCTGGTATATATATATATCTGGTAGTGCGAGTGGTTCAAAGAATTTTGAAATTTAGATGTCGCATCTGCATATCTAAATTATTGCAACTCTATTTCTTCATTAACACCGATTCCCGACCAACATTTTATATTTAACACAAAGTTTACTACTTTGTACAACCCATACACAGTTAAACCAGTCATTATTACAGATAAAACAAGAATAACAATCACCATTATTACTCGCTTTATCCAATATATAAAATCCATTAGAGTCCACTCCCACAAATTTTTCTGAATGCTTTCAAAAGTATGCACCAACCCATCCAAAATAGATGGACTAGCTTGTAAAGATGCTATATCCAATGGTTCATCCTGTTGGATCTGAAACTCATATAGAGTCTCCATATCATTATCCTTAAAGATCTCCTGAAACTTAACAGGATTCTGTGGATCTGACAGTTCCTAGTTCATTATTGGTTACATAAACATTATCATGTATCCATAGAAATGAAGAAGAACTTTTACAATCTACTATGGTTAAATTATCCAATTTTTCAAGGTTACGAGTCTCAACTTGCAGACCATGTCATACACCTTGATAGTTAACCCTTAAGTGATCCAAATAACAATATCCCTTGTCCTGATGAATTTCAACAGAAATTTCTTTACATTGTTCTACCCTTATAAGTTCCCCAAGTTGAACAATTTTAAAACCTGGAAGATATTTTTCCTTAACAAAAATATATTGCCTTATTCTATGCTGACATGGAATAAGTTGTTCATATTCCTTCATCTTTTTGTTTAATTCATGAACTTGCCCCAGTGTGAAAACCAAATTGTTAACATTCCAATCTGATTTTAGATAGTGTAATGTTTTGAATTGCATCCTAAAATTGTGCTAATTAAAACATTTTATATATCAGTTTTTGCCATAAAACTTACAGTATGACCATTTCTTATGACACTATTATATCCTGTTAGAAGCAATATGAAATAATATTTCGTACTCTGTACCTAAATGACTTTTGAACAATTCAATAAAAATCATTCAAAATTTATTTTCATAAAGTATTTCGAACAATATAGTAAAAACCATTCGAAATTTGTAAACTTTTTGTCACCAAAGTGAAATATACTTTAAACAATTTAATAGAAATCATTCAAAACTTATTTTCACAAAATACTTCGCTACCTATATTTTGAACAATCTAGTAGAAACCATTCAAAATTTGGCACAAAATTAGATATACTTTGTCCGATTAATTATATATTTCGAACAATCTATTAGAAACCATTCAAAATTTATAAATTTTTGACACCATTTCATAGAAAACAAAATACGTGATTTAATAAAACATTAAACCAGTCAAAAATAAGAGAAAGATATGTTGAATGTACCTAACAAAAAATTAGCCATCCAATTTCCCTCCCCCATTATTTTGATTTCTCTAACACTCAGAGGTTTTTTTTTTTCTTTAACCTGTGTGAGGAGAATGATTTCAACATGAAATAAGCAAAAGAATGTTCATAACATGTTGTTTTACAATCAGCAGTAGTACCGATTATTGTACCACGTGACAGATCAATAATATTTCATAACATGTTGTTTTACAATCAGCAGTAGTACCAATTATTGTACCACGTGACAGATCAATAATATATTCTGTATTAACCAAAATGGTTATCATTTCCACTTCTACTTTAATTATCAATGCTAAAATTAGCATCAGGAATAAAAGTATCCCCAATGTATACTCCTAAAGGTTTACAAATTTTCTATATTCTGCCAATTCTATGCTTATAGACCCATTTATCAGAGTAGAAAGAGTATTACTTAAATTAACCTTAGTGTTAAAAGTTTGTACCATTTACACTATGTACACTATTTTGTACTTTTGCCAGAATATTCAACATATGTAAATGCGAATACAACCCGCAGTATCAAGAGTCCTAAACTAATGTCTGGCATCTAATGCTATATTGTACAGTATCTATAATTATACTAACAGACATATTTTGCTGAATTACTAATTCATGTTCAATAGTACAAAGTGATGGTCTATACTTGACTCCCACCACTTCTTGACGATTGTATCCAGTTAATTGTACTGCTACAATTCCCTTCATGGTATAAAGTAAAATAAATAATACCCACCTAGGATTAACATTTCTATTTCTAGCAAGATAACAGGGCTTCTAGATTTCGATGAATGCATTCTGAATTTTTTGAGAAACTCTCCTGATTCACAATCACAAGATTGCAAAAACAGTATGAATCTTCTTGTGTTTTTAAATAACAAGTCTGTTACCAAAACTATGAATCTTCCTGTGGTTTAAATAACAAGTTTGTGACCAAAACTTACAAGTTTATAACCATTGTTTTCTTCCTTGTCAATCAATGTTTAGTTATACCAATAAAAACATGATATGCTCCAAACTACCCAATACTAACCAAACTGCTTCAAAAATATATTGCTTACATATGTTATGTATGATTTAGTGTGAACGACCTAAAAATTAAACCGTTCAAAATATAATTATACCTAATATACCTCTCCCCCCCTTTACAAGATATAAAATAATTATGTTGTAAAGGAGCACACTGATTATGTATGATATAGATTGAAACTATATAGACAGGTACATATATCAAAATATATCATCCCACTCCCCCCCCCTTTACAAGATATAGAACAATTATGTTGTAAAGGAGCAGGCAGACACCTACAATATGAGAAATCGCATGATTTCAGGAATAAAGGGCACATGGGGGCACAACTTCCATATTTTTTTTTTAATTATAAAGCAGCAGTACTAAACATTCTGCTAATCCAATTGAAATCCATCCTTGATCTCTCAGATGCATATGTAACCTTAGAGTGTAACATAACCATTAACCATGGCATTTGCATAATTAACGATGATGTATTTAAAAGATGAGAACAAACTTGTTCTTAACTTTTTAAAAGATTAGTCAAACATTTGCTTACTTTTAGCTGTTAATTCAGCTGTTAATTTGTAATTAATGTCAACATTAACTCTGTAAGTCTTTTCAACAGTCTGTAAACCACTGAAATATGCAGGTTCCCTAATTCAACCAGGCTAAATTCCGTTTCACATAACATTTACACAGAATTTACTTAGATTCCATGTAAGCAGACTTTTTCATTTCATGTTGAATTAAAAATAGACAAAAATATAAATGAGATTTTCTTCAATTTATACCTTTACTATACACAGAATATATATCCACACAGAATTTACTGTACATATACATTTGCTATACACAGAGAATATATACACACAGAATATACTGTAATATACACATTGATCAATATAAATAAATTATACCGATCCCTTCCCCAGCAGTAAATTTCAATATGGACACCATATTGAATTCTTAAAATATAATGGATTATAAAATAATAATCAATTTCTTCATTAATAAAATTGCAAATCTTAATTATTCCAAGAAATGCATATGATAAACAGGTATTACCTACATATCACTTCACTGCCATAACAACATATATGCCACAATAAACATTTGTTTACTGCAAGCATCAAATTTAGAATTTTTCTGCGTAATAAAGCCATGCAAATACGTTTATAAGCAAAATCTATTAAGATTAGCCGAAGTAATGAATTAGTCACTTCTGAGCCCAAACTGTTCAATTCAATTTAAATAATAACTCCGTTGATATTTATTCCACTTGACTATACATATAACTTATATATGTATAAGAGGTTAATATGGAAATTAATTTTATATTCATTCAAACAATTAACATTCAAACAATAAACCTTTTTTGTGCTCTAGATTTTAATATTTTATGTATATATTTTGTATATATTTCTACATATACTACTATATGTATTATTCGAAAATGGATAACTAAGATTTATAAGAAATCTTATCTCCCATATTCTTAAATCATCTTAAAACTTTGTCTTGTTATCATCTTTCATTGTCTTATCATTAATTGAATTCAGATTATAACTTGGCAACATCTGAACACAATAGAGATATAATTGTATAATTGTAGAAGCAACAATTGTCATTTGTTGTATAAAAGTGATACTTTCTACTTTTATTTTGGTACACGGATCAAGTCCATCATATAGAGGACTGCATTCATTTCGTGGTGTAACATTTATGGTTTATCTATACATAAATCATAAATCATTTTGTAGTATCTATACAAGTTGAATTCATACAACAATTCATCTCTGCATCATTTAGACCAGAAATGAAGTAACTTGATCATCTTTATGTAGTATGTATATTGTAAACACTTAGTTAACAATTAATACAAAAGTTGCATCATTTTGACCAGAAATAAGGTCACCCGATCATTTAACAGTAACGCATCCGCTCGTAGTCAGAAAAGTGAAAGATCCGAATCTCGGACCAACACCACGCCATAGCTAAACACATTAGAAATGCTTCCTATTGCTGCTATGTCAGGTGCATGACATAAATAGTTAGGATAAGGGAAATGCCTCAGCCTCAAAACAAGCGCAACTCTTTACCATGCACATGTGGGACTTCTCATACGGAAGTCATGCATCACAGAAGGTTGGTTGTCTGTTGGATGTTACTTAACCTAATGTCCTAATATCCTTGGACATAGAAGGGTGCGTAACAGTCATCCTTAGTTCTCCTAGATTGCTGGACCAGGACCTGGATAGTACATCAAGTCAGTAAGATTTTTAGCTGCAATCCTGCCCATATAAAGTAGTTGAAAGTAGGTGGCACAATTTAACATTGCTAAATGTTGCTAGAAAATTCTATAGTATAATTAGGATTTTCTGTTTTAGAAACAATTCCCAAAACATTCAACTTTAATGCATATTTTTATATGCATTAATATTGTTTGTTGAGATAGTTTTCAGATACATATCCATAACTGCTATTTCTGAGCCATACTTTCTAATTTCATGGAGTATGGACGCGAATAATAAAATTTTGTTCTAAACAAAGAATATCTGTCTTCAGAAGTATTTTTGCCCTGAACATTTTTAATGCTCATTGCCACACATTAATTTTCAAAAATTGAATAGTTTTAAATGAATAACAACTAATACAGTAGTTGAAATAATCCTGTTTTCTGAATATTTTACAAACCCCACAAATACAACATAAATGGATTAAACTCATTTTATGTTAAACAGAATGCACAAACTAATAATATGCATATCATAAGGGGATTGTCACACACAGAATTTTCTAATGTGGACAAAATCAACATAAATTTATAACCAATTTATTCATTAAATCCTGTACCTTTTACAAACTAATAATTATGTCAATTATTACTATGTAAAAGAGAAATCATGTACTGTATTTACAGCACATGACAAAAATAAAAACTTAGGCAAATTTTGCACATCCTTGTTTTTCTGAACTTTTACTAATTATATATAAAATTATCTAATAAATTCAAGAATCTTATCTTTTTTTATTTTCAGTTGACCAAGAAAGTCAGAGGATTAGTTTATCCCCCTATCAGTATTTTTTACTTTCAGTTGACCAAGAAAGTCAGAGGGTTAGATATCCCCCTATCAGTATTTTTACTTTCAGTTGATCAAGAAAGTCAGAGGGTTAGTTTATCCCCCTATCAGTATTTCTCTTTCTTTTTAGTGGGGTTTATCATTAGTCCTAATTTCTTAATAAATTCGGAACTAATGATAGAAAAAGCCAGTTTCCAAATCAAGACAACATTGTGCTATCACATTTGGATTAATAGCACATGCTGCATGAAAATTCGTTCTTGGTTTAACATACATTATGTATATTAAATGAATAAAATAAAACATTTCAAAAAATGTAAACAATACCTTAATACAATTAGGTATATTAATTTATGATTTTACGTAATCACATTCCTTCATTTATTTAAACTTAAAATGTAATTATTCATACCTAATTTAATTTAAATGTTTTTAATTTATATTTTATTGTTTCGGTATGTTTTTCTTGTATTCCCTGGCAAGTTCGAACCCATTAATCCCTGTTTCCTTACACCAAATTTCCTAGAGAATGAGTGTGTTACGCGGCATTCCTAACTATCTCCGCGCGGCGCGTGGCTTGTAAACGGACAAAAGAAACGCGCACTTTTCCTTTGATTAGTCCCACGTGAGGAGCTAAGTGAATAAAAATAATGTATTGCTTTAATATACATGTGCTCTGATGTGTGGAATATCTCAAATAAGCCTTCTGCTTAGTTTGACATCATAATGTGGTAAGAATTTATCTTCAATTCTTAATAATAAGTGTAGTATGGTATATTTTTACGAAGAAATTTAAAACATTAATTTTTCAACAAATAGACCATTTAACTGCTAACTTTTGACATACGAATATTTTCCTTAATTTTATTGATCATTTGAATCTAAAATTATCAATTTCTGATGCTATTTAATATGTTTCGTGCCAATTTAAAGTTTTTTAGAAATTTTATATTTTTAATTAAATTGAAATCACGCAACCTCGATCTACAAAAATAATAAACCATTAATATTATGTAATTAATTTTTATATTTTTGTTTTAGATTCACTGTTTTCATGGTAATAAATACACATTCGTAAACATTCACATGTTGGTCATTAGGAGGGCTTGAGATTAAAATTTCGTGAACGGCAAAGCATGCGTTCCGAAACATTTATATTTGTTTAATTACTCTACCATATCATAATTCTTTATGTAGACATTTCGAACAATTTAATACAAATCATTCGAGCCTTTACCTAATTTAGATTTGTATATACTCCGAATAATCTAGTAGAAATCATCCGAAAGTTGTATAAACTGTTTCAATTTTATTTATATATTTCAAACGATTTAGTAGAAATCATCCAAAATATATAACTATATCCTAAATCATACCATAGATATATATATTTCAAACAATCTAGTAGAGATCATCCAAAATATATATAACTTTACCTTAAATCATACTATAGATATATATTTCAAACAATCTAAAGAAATCATCCAAAACATAATTTTACCCTAAATCATACTATAAATATATATTTCAGACAATCTAAAGAAATCATCCAAAACATAATTTTACCCTAAATCATACTATAAATATATATTTCAGACAATCTAAAGAAATCATCCAAAACATAATTTTCGAACGGTTTAATAAAACCATCCAAAGATATACAAACAGTTTAACAAAACAATTAAACCATTTTACAGATAAGAAATGTTAATATTTTGAACAACTTAATAAAAATCATTCAAATTGCTACTAGACATATTTTTGAGCCAATTTTCGTTTTTGACTATAATCAAACACTCTAATAAGAATTAGATCATTCGAAATTCATTTTTAAAAAATATTGTGACTGTTACATAACTTCAAACTATTTGATAGAAATCATTCGAAATGTATGAACAATTGCGCAATTTAATACAAAATTAAATCGTTCCAAAATATATTTTTCTTTCTCCTATGTACATATAATTCGAACAATCTAATAAAAACCATTCGAATTGTATGAACAGTTTAAAATAAGAAAAATGTTATAATATGATATAGAATTAATCCATCCAATTATAACATTTCCCTCCCCCCCTTTTACATACACAAAAGATTTTATACCTTAATTTTAACACAATGTCACCACTGCTAAAATGTATAACATATTTGGTATGTAAAAGCATAGGCATGCATTTAAACCTTCCATTTGTCATGATGTAAGATAACAAAAGTTTAGATATGTTTATATATTTATAAACAATACTCATGTAAAACTAAAATGTTCACATTTTTTAGGAAATAGAAAAATAAGATTTTACTAATTTTATAATCGCATTAGTAAAATATCAAATTAATGTACATCCTCATTAATGGTGCACAAAGTTACCCCCTTCCATATAAAAGGGATAAGCTAATGACCAATAAACTAATGTACATCCTCATTAATTGTACAAAATTGCCCTCTTCCATAGAAAAGGGATAGGACAATGACCGATAAATTATGTACATCTCCATTAATTATACACAAAGTTATCCCCTTCCGTGGATCAGGAAGCAAAAGAAATAGGATAAAGATTGTATACCTCTTCATTGATGGTACATAAAATTACCCCCTTTCTGTAGATTAAAACTAGCGATTGAAATGTTCATACACTCAACTTAATTAATCAAAATCGAAGGAAAGTCCCCAAAGTTGTCAAGTCAACGAAAGCAAAAACGTTATGACAAAACTTTAGAGAATAGAGGATATGTAATAAACAATCCAATGTCTTTTCCTCCCTGAATAAATTTCTGTAATACAAATGCATATCAACATTCCAAGGATTAAAATTTTATGAAGTCATCACATTTTAAAACAAAATGTGAAAGTCAAACAAGCGTTTATTTATTATTTCATTTTGAGTAGCAAAACTACTCTATAACCCGTCTGTATTAAACAAGACAGATTTATTCTATTTTGAGTAGCAAAGCTTCTCTATAAACCGTCTGTATTAGACAAAAACGATTTATTCTATTTTAAGTAGCAAGACTACTCTATAAACCGTCTGTATTGGACAAAAACGATTTATTCTATTTTAAGTAGCAAAGCTACTCTATAAACCGTCTGTATGAGACAAAAACGATTTATATTAGGATTCCTAGATAGGATGGTCCCATATAAAAGAATGATTTTAAAGGATTAATATTAGTTATATTATTCCAAATCTAACTAGCGAAGCTACTATATATAACATAACAGAACGATTTATATTATATATATAGCGAAGTTATTATATATAACATAACAGAATGATTTATATTATATATACATATTGTATTTTAAGCTAAAAATAAGAATTAGTTATTCTCATTTAAAAGGAGTAATATTATTTGTATTATTCCAATGTTAAGTAGCGAAGCTACTATATATAACATAACAGAACGATTTATATTATATATATAGCGAAGTTACTATATATAACATAACAGAATGATTTATGTTATATATATTGTATTTTAAGTTAAAATAAGAATTATATTATTCTCATTCTAAGTAGCGAAGCTACTCTATAATACTTCGTGTTGTACTACTATCATTGCTATCACTGTCAGAAATTTCTGTCAGAGATATTAGTCCAAGATTACCAGAACTAAAAGATTCCTGTGTAAGATGATTCCATTTGTCCTGATTAGAACAATTATTCTTTTTTCGTTTTTTCTGATTACCAGAAAAAACCTGCTTTCTATGAGTAATACACAATCTTTGTATATATTTCACCCTTGAATAGAATGAAAGCCTGTAAGGCCAAAATCGATGACGTTTGTCATGTAGCCTGCTAGGAAAATATTGTCCTTCTGGAAGCAACATAGACCTATTATACCATGGAGATGTTGATGTTTTGTTTTCCCAAATTTTCATATAAAAATCTGCTACAGATTTATAATTAATATTGGTAGATTTTCCTATCCCAACGTCCGTACCTCCTTCATTGAGTGATACTCCACTAGTATTATTAGATCCATTATTGACATCAATAATTTCAGATGTGCCGCCAATGTTTTCATTAATAACTTGGCTAACCTCAGCATCTCCAGTATCCATTAAGCTGGCTACAGATTCTGAAACCGCTGATGTAGTCTGTACTACTGATACCGTAGATACAGCTGGTACCGCTGCTGACACAGTTGGCACAGCTGCCGCTGACATAGTTTGTCTGCCAGACCTGCTTACAAAATCAGAAACCACCAGTGTACCTTGTACCCCGGCTACTGCTGGCAATGCTTGTCTGAGACTAGATACAGAATCAGAAACCACAGGTGTACTCTGATCTACCGCAGCCGCAAGCTGTACAGGCTGCCCACCACCAGTAAACCGCTGCATAAATATTGCTATTTGCTGTTGCATACTTTGCATAAAATCCATAAACAAAGCATCCCTATCTGAATCAACCCTCCCCCCCTCAGAGGAAGAAAACCTCCCCCTTTGGGACAGGGCATGAGATGCCTCAGTATTACTAGCCATGACAAAGACAAGGAAGCGCTAGTTCGAAATCGACTGCGCCACTTGAGAAGATTCGCCCCTTGGTCTATGACTGCAGACTAGTAATACTTGTAGTGTAGCCTGGCTACTAAGGCAATCAATAAGATCACCTTGTTGGTGCAGAAGTATTATTATTACACAATAGGCATAACAATACAAATATATGTAAATATTGAATACATGATCATTAACCTGTCTTTGGTTAGAGCTCCTATGTCCAACTGATATTGCGCACAAGCAAACAACATCAGAGACAAAACAGAACTAACTTAAAACAGGGCATCTAGCTATATTTATAGATGTAGACATTCATTCTTGGACAGCTCTCTAGCTTTCCAAGCATGAACCGTCTTCATGATAAACATACCTATGATGCAATACATATAGGATAACATATAATAATTGATAAAGGTGTTCACATAATATCACACTAAGGAAAAGGGGGTAGTCGACCATCCCACTTTAAATAGTTAAAAACGTTACCATGAATTATGAGAATCTACATTGGAAAGAAGAACCATATCAGTTCAGTTGGAAGCAAGATCCTGCGATACAGACAGACAGACATCCTCTCACTTTTACAAAAGGATGAAATTATTCATAAAAATATTTGTTGATATCTAAATTAATTTAGGATTATTTTGCAAATAGTGTTCGCTATGTCAAGTTTGAAATGGATGAAAATCTTTCACAGGTAACAAAGTAGTTGTGTTTAGTGCCCTAGAAAAATGGGGATAGAGGTCACCGCTATTGGCCTACCCATTCTATTGACGTCAGAGAAGAGGGAAAGAGAAAAGTGAATGGGGAAAGAAACCCAATAGAAAAGAGATGGGGTATTACGTATTTCCAGGCGTCAATAGAATAGGTAGGCCAAAAGCAGTGACATCTATCCCCATTTTGCTAGGGCCTATGGTCAGGCACGTAACAAAAATACTTCAAAATATTGTTTAGTATGGTTACGAATCCGATTCATTTTCGCCGGATTAAAACCCGTTGTGGGCCATACTAACAATTAAGTTTCATATCGTATTAAAGATGATTTTCCACGAATAATAAAATGGAAAGCGTGATAGTTATTTGTTGCATCGTGTTAAAGACAGCTTTCTGGTTATTAATCGGTTTCGAAGCCATACTGGAAAACTAATTCCTGGTATGTTGGCCCGGCCTTTGGCCAGTGAGGGCCAGCAAAACTGGAAAATTCTCCATTCTACTATCTGCAGAAAACTGTCTATAATACGATTTGAAAGCCTGTGGGTGCTAAATTTTTACTTCTGAGCCGATTTGAATGGCTAGCTAATTATTTATTACGGATTATTGAAATATTTAGTGGATTTTTTGTTTAAAACGGCTATAGCTGTTGAACAGCCATTGTTCAGAACGTTATATCATAAAAATCTTTCTGCTTACGTTTTTTCTTCTAAAATCAATTTTTTAATGTTTTTAACCTAGAAGTTTTTATAAAAGCCAAAATAAAAATGAGAAAAAGAAAAATATTGGAAAATGTTTTATTGGTAATGCATCTTTTATTACCCTTTTTACTGCCGTGATATCTAAATCTGATAGCGGATGAACTGAATTTAGTTTCCGAAAGTGTGCGTAGCTTCCGCGTCCTATCTCAATATTTGCTACTAGCTAAAAAAGCTTCAAACTTAAAAAAAAATTAAAATTTGAAAAATTAAAATTTTTGAATGTATAATGTATAAAACGTTTATACATTAAATCGCTTTTCCATTTGACTTGAGTCGCTAAAAATAGGGTCTGCAATAATTGGGTTATCTGCTGTACACTTTAGGAAACTAGGGCTCGAATAGGAAATTTATTTCAGCTGATCTGATAGCGGGCCATATTCTTTAAACATCCTTTTTATTATCATTTTCTGAGTTTTAAGCTTCAGATGAAAATGACGTTTTACTTCAGGATAGGAGGATCCACTTTATTTTTTAGTTACAAAAGTAAAAAAAATGGGAGGAGGTCGGGTTTTCAGTGACATTTATTCTTAGGAGAGTTACCCTCCCCCAAAAAAGTTATGATAAGCTTCACAATAAAGAAGAACCATATCAGTCGAGTGGTTAGCGAGTTCTTTTAATACAAACACACAGATACACGGACATCCTGTTACTTCTATGCTAAAATATGAGTTCTAAATAGTGAATGTCTAATGAATTGGACCATTCTTTTCTATATTTTTTTTTCTGGAATCACAGAAAATAAGTAATTCAATTGTCTGTCAGTTTGTCTTTCCTTATAAAAAGTAACAGGATCTTTGTCTCTGTATGTGTGTGAACCGAAGGATCTCGCTCACTGCTAAACTGATACTGTTCTCCTTTACATTTTAGCTTTTCAATAGTCGTGAGAAGGCCTGTTGCTATTTTTTATTTTTAAAACAATTATTGAAAATCCTGCAGGGGCTCCAACCCTGCGGGTCCTGCACCTGCTGTGCACTAACTCTAACTTAGAATCCAATATAATCTGGCATAAAGTGATATGCAAACATACGAAAAACTACCCCCTTCCATATTTTTAATTATTTAAAAACTAGCTGCTTCGCCGTTGACGGGTCCGGAGGGAGGGGAAGTTGTGTCGACACTTTCAATTGAAATAAAGAAAAAGTTTTTAACAAAATATTTTTAGGGGGTTATTTTTTCTAAAAGATGCTTTCTCTTGGGAGGGTGGTTATACCATCCCCTAAAATAGTTACAAACCTTCTTAGGACCTATGAGAAGTTAACCTTTAAAGGAGAACCACACCGGTTCAATGGTTTGCAAGATTCTTCCGTACACACACCGACAGAGATCCTTTTACTTTAATGTAAGAATAAGAGAGAGTGGGTTATCAATTATCAGTGTTCAGGAGGGTACTTTGTTTGATAGTTCAAAGAAAAATAATGCCTTGACTGTTTGGATGTCTTCATCCTTGGTTACATGAGAATGTGTTTACTAAGCGTGGAATTAACTAGGAAGGAGTGGGACATTGGACTGTAACTTTCACTGGTACCCAAAGTTTTATGACCATGTTATCTTATTTTTTGGATCAAAACTTTTTTAGATTTATTAAATTTTTATTGGGAGGTTCCAAAAGACTATTTTTCAAACTTTTCTACCAGTAATTTTAATCTTCAGAGTGGGCAATATTGTTTTTCATCATTGGGGATGTACATAAATTTATCTTTTATAGTCTTATCTCTTAATGGTCCCTGGGATTAACCATAAATTGAGTAAACTATAATTTTGCTGGAAAAAAAGCAAAACATAGGAATTCTCAGGGATAAGGGATGGGAAACGTAAGAAAATATTATTCCAGGCCTATTTTCCAACTAGGCCTAAAAAACTAGTTTCGGGATGACGCAGTAGTTAGATTTGAAAACTATGAACAATGATGAAATAGCTATTATATGAATGCAAAGAAAAAAAGTATAGAATAGAATTCAGGTAGTTGATTTCACCAATCATAAAATATAATAAAAACTTTCCAAAGAACCAATATGTTAGTGGCTTTAAGTAGAATCCCGTTATTACTTCGCCAACCCCCCCCCCCATTTAAAAAAAAAAAAATTTTGAGATGGTTAAATCTGATTTATTTTCAAACATTTTAAGGGGGGATCTACTTCACCCCAAAATTTGTATTTAGAAATATACACCGCTTTAGCCCCCCAGCTTTAATAAATAAATTAAGTAGATTTGAATAAGTACATGGGTAACATTCTATCAACTAATTGTTCCATAGCATACATATAAATAAAGAATTTTAAAAAAAAAATTATTTTACGTTAAATATTAACAGAAAAGTTCAATTAAGTGTGCAATAATTTTTACCAAAATTAATGAAAATTTTTTTTTAACAAAACACAGTACACTTTTATTTACACATTGAACTAGTTTTGTATTTGTAATCATTTAGGTGGGTTATCAATTCCACATGAAATGTAACTTTTAAATTGTCTAAAGACAATGAGTTTTTCACATTGTTCTAAAGTATAAAATGTTGAATCCTACTCAGTCTTCAAAAAACGATCTCTCAATTTATGTTTTGCTATATGGACATTTATTAATGTGTAGATTTAATAATAAGTTGATGTGATTGAACGTCATATATATTGTTGTCCTTCTGATAGCAGAAACTTTCCATTGTTGTCTTTCTAATAGCAGAAATTTATGTTTGCTTGAATTAATTTAGCCAATAATAAACTGGGGGACGCGTTTGTTATTAATAATTGGTTAATGCTAAAAGCAAGTTTCAGGCTATTGGATATTGGCCTACAGCCAATAATGAACTGGCGAAAATGAGTTGATTTTATAGGCAAAAAAGAAAAGTTGCCCCATCACTTTTAAAAGGAGGCTGAGACCTAATTTTCGGTCAGGTTTCCCATCCCTTATCCCTGGAAAAATGTAATTCAATATCTTGACAAAAAGGTAGATTGTAAAAAAAGGAAACAACTCCTCCTTTACATTCCCTGTAATACATTAATGTATTGTACATCCCCAATGACGGTGCACAAAACTACCCTCTTTATTTTTTGAGTTGTTGAAACTTTTAAGCACTACTAATTTTAAACCGGCTATTGAATTTTGATGGATTGTTTCATTAAATTAAGTGTCCAAACGTTTCAACCCATAATTGTAATCTACAGTCGGGGTAATTTTGTGTAACATTATTGGGGATGTACATCAATTTGTCGCCCATTATAGATCCCTGCTTAAACACCAAATTTAACATAACATTACTTTTTCAGCTGACCAAGAAGGTTGACCGCAACAAGTGGGGGATGACTCCGCCCACTATTAATGCATACTACACACCCACCAAAAATCAGGTTAATAATTTTTGCAAATATTTCAAATGCAACAATTTTTAATATTAAATTTCATATAACTGTTTATTTGCGCAACTTCTCTATATCTATGTAAGACGGCACTCTCTAATTCACTTTGTCTGTTCGTCAATCCGGTAGTTAGTTATTTAGTCCGTAGTGCTATGGGGGAAATGTGATTTTCTCGGCTGCTTTTGAAGATATTTAGCTGAAATTTTTAGTGAAGATTCCTAATATGTATGCTCATTGATTTGTCCGTCTGTCTGTTGGTCATGCTACAAAAGACTTAAACCTAATTCTTTAAAGGTTTAGTTATTTTCTTTAAGTTTTTTTTTTGCATATTTTCTCTTTTTTCCATGTTATGCAAACTAAATACCTTTGTCCGTTTGTTCATTCCATGACATTTTGTGCTTCGCTACTTATGGATGTTGTCATCCTTGTTTTGTTTTCAGATTGTGTTCCCAGCTGGAATCCTGCAGCGGCCATTCTTCAACCTGGAGAGTCCCAGGAGCCTCAACTATGGTGCTATGGGTGTTGTCATGGGTCATGAGTTGTCACATGCTTTTGATGATCAGGTCAGCTTATACAAATATCAGGAATCTAAGAACTAAGAAAATTACTCCTTTTTAAGATTAAAATTATAGGTAAAAAGTATATTTTATGGTAGTTTGTATAAACTAATCAAGAAGATTTAATAAAAGGGAAATATTGCTTGTTACCAGGATCATTTTAAGAGTTGCAATGGTTTTCCAGGCTTGTTCCATAAGTTATCGGAAACCATAAAAGTTAAACAATGGTGGATCCATGATTATTTCTTGCACTGCTGGAACCAGGAACCTTGTTTTAATCCTGGGAACTTGGAAGCAAAAGTCACCAGCAACATTTTACCATGAAATGTAATTGACCCATTTAATAAACAGGGTCAATTTATTCTTGTACTTCTGGAACCAGGAACCTTGTAATAATCTCAGGAACTAGGAAGCAATATTTACCAGCAACATTTTGCCATGAAATGCAATTGACCCATTTAATGTATAGGGTCAATTTATTATTTTGAACACAGTAATAGTGTCGGACAAATCATCTTAGTGACGTAACTAAAAACGAGGGATTAGAGGGGAGGTGGGAAAGGAAACCCCTAAAAAAGAGATGGATAATAGAGGTGATTGATAATTGATAATTGATAAAGAAAATGTAGGAAATAATTTATACTCTCTGTACTTTCTACCATCGATTAATTAATTTGTATTTTCTAGACAAGGATTTCAACATCCATAAAAACAAAGCACAAAAATCAGAAGGTAGAACAAACGCACAATAGCTAGAGTGTCGGAACTTAATAAGCAGAATATTAATTTTGAAGTCTAAATGAAATTGCACATAAATTTGTTGCAAAATTGCGTAAATATAGCATACAGTAAAAGGACATACTTCCGTGCAAAATTTGAAATCAATAGTATAATTCTAATATGTCTAATAAATGTTGTCAAAAAAAGGTTGAAAAAAGTCCGCATATTTGATTAAATTTTTCTTAAAATCCGCATATTATGTTGATAAAAACTATAATATATTATCACTAGCAGTCACATCACTAGAAGCTTTTAGGGTGGTAAGGGGGAAAGTTCACTCTTCCAATTTTCAATTTAAGTTTTAAAACAAAGAAGTAAAATTGCGGAGATGGTACTTTTTTTCTAGGTGTTATTTTTTTTGGAGAGTGGAGAGCCCTCTTCCTAAATAGTTATAAACTTCTCTATACCTATAATAAGCTTCACTGTAAAGAAGAACCCTTTAGGCTCAGCGGTTAACAAGATCCGTTGCTACAGTCAAAAAAAGCTTAGCTTACTAATTTATATAATAGGATATAATAAAGTAACAGGATGTCTGTTTGTCTGTCTCTTTGTTTGTTTGTTTGTCTTTTTCTTTTAAAATCTAGAAAAATAAATTGGTTTATTAAATTGGACTCTCTCCTCCTCAAGTGCCCCAAGAGGCCTCTAAGGCGTAGCCGCTAGTAATAGGATACAGTAACAAAATGCTAATCCTTATATCAAAGTAAAAGAATGTTTGTGTGTGTGTGTCTATTTATATGGAAGGATCTTCCTAACTAATATGCTTCTCCTTTGCAGGGACATAGGTCATAGGTCATGGGAAGGTTTATAACTATTTTAGGATAGGGTACCTGCACCCTCACGCGCTTAAAAAAAAACCACCAACATTTTTTAAAATTTTTTCTTTTAAAACTAAATTGTCCTTTTAAGTATATCTGTCAGACAGACAGACAATAAATATATGGAGCAGATCTGTATAAATATAAGGTATCTTGACTAAAACTTACAGCTGGCTATCTAAAAAAGCAGTTGTGAAAATAACATTTCTCCAACAATAAGGTTTTTTAAGCATGACCGACAGTCAGACAGACAAAATAATGTATAGAGTAGATGCAGGGGGGGGGGGAAGGGGTGATTACTTGAGGGCACCCTCAAATTTTGGAAGTCGTTAAGTAGATGCACATATATCTTGGGTATAGTCCCTTTCATGACAATGCCTCTTAAGGGACGTTTCTTGGTATTTTCACAGTAGATTTTATCCTATTTCTAGCCACTGCGGGGGGGGGGGCTCTATCCATGCGGGGCCATTTTCCTAACCCTGCAGGGCAATCACCTAACCTAACCTAAAATAATCCATCAAAAGCTACTGTAAAAAAAATACATTAAAACACCTCTTAAAAGACATTTTCACTAAAAATTTCAGTTGTCTTTCTTCAATAGCAGCCAAAAAAACACACAAAGCATGTTTTAAATGGACGTACTGACTTTCTGTTAACAATGATAGAGTTGCTTTCTAAATTATACCTAACTGTCATAGGAATCATCATGAAGAGTTTGAAATTGATAGGATAATTCTAACATGTCTTGTTTAATAATCTAAAATCAATTAATAATTTTATCTAATTTCAATTTCAATTTATCTATGAAATAAATGTAAAGCTGTACAGGTTAAGGCTACTATCTGACTCAATACATTTCTTTTTCTCCTCTTTTTAGCAACCGAATGAAAGTAATTCCAGATAATTATAAGAATTGGTAACATTTGCTTAGATATTTATTTTATAAAAACATAGCAAAAAAAATAATAACCGTATTATAATACAGGTATTAAATATTCATATACAAACAATAAAATTGAATATGAATAAAAATTAAGGATAGATCAATCAAATAATAATTATGTACAGTGTCAAAGGACTAAACAATCTTGTGAGAGGTAATATAACTTATGCATTTTAAAAAGATATTTGTTAAATAGACTGATTATTTAAAGACATATTTGTTAAATATGTTGCTCTACTGGATATCATTACCCTTGTTAGAATGTACCATACATAAAGAAGGTTATTTTTTAATGGCAAAACTGTTTAAGCTAGCTTTTTTAACAATTACGTTCAAATTCCGTTAAATTTATTGATATAAATAATCTAATAATTGATTGTTTTGTTTTTATTCGTAATTGTCTTTATTATATATACATTATTATGCTTAATTAAAAATTTCTGATAAACATCTCATTATATTTAAAGAAAAATTAGCTGTCTCTAAATTTAATATAGAAATAAAATTATTATGGAAAATCAATTGATTTTTCATGGTAACAGTTATAAGTTACAAAATACAGACGAATTTATAGATGTAATCTTGAAAAGATAGCTTTAATTTAAAATGATAAATATGCGTTATTTTTACCAAAAACTAGACAAAACCCTTTTTTGTTGTTGTTGATAGCAATATCTTATTTCTTTACTCTCGTTTATATATAGTTTTAACCTAATATCTTTTGATTTAATTGTTATTGGTTTGAAATTTTGACTAAAAAGCTGGCTTAAAAAATAGCTCATATGTGATAAAATATATAGCATTTTGCGCTAACTTATGAGGGGTTTATACAATAAGTATAATTATAAAAGCAAATATTTGAAAATTATTTAAAATCATTCAATGTTTAATGTAAGATTAAGCCAATTATTAATCACGAAATTACATAAAGGTTTTTTATTATTTTGCTAAATAATCTATAAAATATTTACACATTGTAAGTCAACTCTTGAGTTATGTAAGAAGTACAATATCAGCTGATAGATCTTATTTCAATTTTGAAAGATAATTTTATAAAAAGAAATAAAAAAAAGTTGATTTTGTATTTTAAAAGTGAGCAAAAATAATGAAGAATTTTTAGAAATATTTTTAATATTTTTTAAAAGCACAAAAAATCTTGATTTCAGGCCTTTATTAACAATTCTTAAAAATCCTAGAAGTATCGACACATCCTATTTTTTTTACGTCACTAAGATAATTTGCCAGACTCTATTACGGTGTTCATTATTTTACTGCAGGAACTAGGAACCTTGTTATAATCCAATGAACTAGGAGGTAATATTCACCAGCAACATTTCACCATTTAATGTTTAGGGTCGAGAATACGATGCAGATGGAAATATACGAAGTTGGTGGCAAAATAAGGTAGAAATATTTTAATAGTTATTTCTCGTATCGTATTATAAACGGCTTTCCGCGGATATAGAATGTACAATTATAAGATTAAAACTAGTTTTTTTTAGCCCCGTGGTGCCGAAGGCACCGGCTAAAAAAACTAGTTTTAATCTTATGATTGTACATTTCTATATTCGTAGAAAACTGGATATAATACGATGCTAGACATAGTTTTTTCGTATTCATGAGAACCGGTTCCTATCCACCGGATTCAAATGAATACGAGAAAGCATTTTATCATGATATTATTTTGTCAGGGATCTTAATGGATAAGCCAGTGGACAATAAATTTAATTACATCCCCATTGATGAAAACAATATCAACCCTATTGTAGATAATTATTTGTTAAAAAGTTTAGACACTACTATTTTCAAACAATACATTTTTAACGTACCCAAAGTTTTATAAAAGTTCAAGTACCTGTATAATTTACACTACTATTTTCAAACAATACATTTTTAACGTACCCAAAGTTTTATAAAAGTTCAAGTACCTGTATAATTTACAGTCCAATGTCTCAGGGAGTAAGGGAGGGGACAATGGGCAATTAATTCAATATAAGAGTTATCAAAGAAAGGGCATGAAATCCAGTTTAATCCAATAAATTTGTAGGAAATTATAAAGGGATTGTTAATTGAATAATAGATTTCCATAGCGTCATGTAAAGTGAAATCACAACTTGTTTTTTGATGAAATATATTGAGGTTTTTTGGTGTGATTTTTATATTAAAAGATTATTGGACCCGGCCAGCTGCTAGCAAGAATATGACTGCCCCTTTTTATTCTGTTTATTTCCCTTGCCCCTTGCCCCCACCTCCCTTCTCCCCGTCTGGTACATTCCAAACTAACACAACGAATGTTTATTTCCCTTCCCCCCACTTCCCTTATCCCTTCTCTCCGTCTGCAATATTCAAAACATACATAACGAGTAGCGGCATTCTATGCGCAAGTCCCCAAACTCAGTCAGAAACTGCTAAATTCTTGCACATTCCCTTTAAGCCAGTCCCCAAAGTCTGAGACTCCAAAAAATTGATTATTCGATCCATTGTCCCCTCCCTTACTCCCTGCCAATGTCTCCTACCTGAATTTATTTTAAAATCCGCAAAGGTTGCGTGATTATTTAGATTTATGATTTTCTAAAATCTAGTTCCTGCCAAAGCCCCTATTAAGATATTTATCACACCAAATTGAGTGTTCCAATTTCCGAGATGTTTGACAAAGAAATCCTTACTACTTTTTATTATAGGTTTTTCTAATTTAGTTGTATGTCTGTAGTACTTCAGTGGCCCTTTTGCAACTATCTATAAGTCGTCTGTTTTAGACCCTGCTTGAATACAAGATGCGAGTTGGCTGTATGGAAGATCAATATGGAAATTTTACCGTTAACGGAGAAAACGTTAACGGTAAACAAACGGTTGGCGAGAATATCGCCGATAATGGAGGACTGAAGGTAATGAATAAAGAAGCAACAATAAAGGATTTTTTTTCTTGTTGGTTGATTAGATGTATTCTAATGATGCAGAGCTTCTATAAGCCAAAGGCGCAGTCGCTTAAAAGCCAGATGGGAGTAACATTTTATCAGGTTATGCCAGAATCTTTAACAATATCCACGTATTCTACATCCATTATATCCAGGCTGCTTATGAAGCCAATATGTCCTGGATTTGAGATTATCCAGGCCTAGAAAATACCTTTATTTTTATTTGTTTCCAAGGAACCTGGATTTTATACTCCTTAATATTTATATGTATATTAAGATCTGCATCAAATTTTAAGGATTTTTTTTTTATAAAATTCGTTTTTTGTATAATTCTTTATCTAAAAGCAGAAATACAATTTAAGTTAATTAATTTTGAAATCTGTGATTGGTGAATTGAAAATTACCTTCGCTCTGATTGGAGAAGCTTAAGTGTCGCACATCATTCAACCAATTAAAACGCAGGTAGTTTCCAATCCACCTATCCTATTGGTCAAAATTTATGAACTTAAATTGTATTTCCGCTTTTAGATAAATAATTAAACAAAAAACGAATTTTATAAAAAAAATCCTTAAAATTTGATGCAGATTTCAAATCTCCCTCTAACATTAAAATTCCTTCCAACTTATATATCCTATATATCTATGAATCTTTCTAACTATGTTACTTTCTATCCATCATTTTTGCTATCATTCCATCTAATTAAGGCTGCTTATGAAGCCTATATGTCCTGGATTGGAGAGAATCCTAGCATGGAACTTGGAACTCTACCTGGAGTTGAATTGGACCATAAACAGCTGTTCTTCCTCTCATTTGGTCAGGTATAACAGGTTTATCAAATGGTCAATACCATTTGTATATGGCATTAAAGACCTCTAAAATAGTTTTTCTGTTTAGTCTGTCCGTCCTTTAAAAAAAATGTGGCATGTCATAGAAGTTTTTTCAGGAAACGTTATACAAATATCATATTGACTAAGACAATGTCATTTTATCCAGGGACGTCCAAGCTTTTTATATTTGTGGTGTTCAAACCCTGTGGGGCTACCCAGTACTCAATATAACCTAACCTAACCCTACCTAGTTTAATCAAAAAACAAACGAAAGCCTATTCCCCCTTTTTTTCCAATTTAATGAAAAATAAGGTGTGAGGAAGTTACCACTTACCAGTGCTCAAGAGAGAAGCTTTTTATAGTGTCTGTCTATACAAAAAAAATTATGCACATGACCAACGATACGCCAACTCTCAGAAAATATTTTCATTTACATTAACATTTAAATGACCAATGGTAGACGTTATAAAAAGTTTTCTCAAGAGGGTGTGTTTAATAGTAGCTTTACTATTTTGTACCAAATTATTTTTTTAGGTTTGGTGTTCTCATGCTACGCCACAAACAGAACATTACAACCTATTAGAAGATGCTCATAGTCCCCCTAGGTAGGATATCTAGACCTGAGACCTAAGCGCATCCGCTCGTCGTCGGAGAGGTGGGAGGTCCGAATCTTGGCCCGATACCGCGTCATAATTAAATACGTTAAAAATAATTCCTACTGCTGCTATGTCAGGTGGACAACATAAACAGTCACAACACATTACCATTCAGTTAGGACTTCTCAGACAAAGGTCTTGCAATCAAAGGGTTGGTTATATATTGTCTATGTTACTTAACCTAATATTCAATTGTAGGTGTTAGAGTAAAATTACTTTAATAATGGTTCTCAATTTGGACATACTTACATTTTAAAGCTTGATCATAAATATGCTTCGCTTATAACAATATACCTAATAATCATAGAAATCTTGGATCTACTGCAGTTTACGGTAAAATATTGCTAGTAACGAATATTGGCAAAAAACTATGAATTTTAAAGGCTGCTAGCTGCCAAACGGCTGAACGTACATCGATCATGCCCGCACACTGTTTTAAGCAGCAAAAGAAGGCCGACAAATAATCTGGAATAGTCATAAATCAATAATGCATAATTATCTCGCAGTGCAGAGAAATGCGCGAAAAAGGCATATTTTACGCGTTTTTTCTTCAGTGAAGCTTTCCCTGTGCATCATTGGATCTTGGCTATTCCAGATTATTTGTAGGCCTTCTTATACCGCTCAAAATGGTGTGCGGGTATGATCTGTACGTTCAGCCGTTTGGCAGCTAGCAGACTTAAAAACTCATAGATTTTTGGCAATATTCGTTACCAGCAATATTTTACCGTGAACTGCAGTAGATCCGAAATCTTTAATGAAAAAATGACCAAAATCATCATGTTGTAATATTAACTTTCTCGTAGTGATAACAGAGTTTTTACATCTTAAAATTGTCCCTAACTGTTACAGGAATTGTCCTAACGATTTCAAACTTGCGGCTGCTGTATAGTCATTATTAGAAAGTTATTCACATGTTGATTATTTAGCTACTTAATAACATTTTGTAAATGATTTTTAACCACGTGATTTTTGGATTCCTTGAATTGATTTCTAGGTTAATAAGGTATAGCAGTAAAAGAAAAGCATCTCTTCAATTAAGTCCTTGAATTTAAGTATGTCCATGTTAAGCAGCTTATGCCAACAACAAAGTAAATTCGAGAAAAAAATCACTAAACCTATACGCGATTTTCAGCTGTTGTTGATGACCTTTTAATCTGCCACCCCCACCCCTCCAAAAAAATCTAAATTATAGATTTATTCTTGCAAGTTAAGCATCATGCATTTTAATATTTTCTATGATATATATAAACGGAGAATTCTAAATAAATGTTGAATATTAAATGCGTTGTTACTCTACATTTGTAAATGTTAGTTTGTCTGACCATCTGAATTTGCCGAGCTTCGTTTTCATAGATTTTTTTATTCATGTTAACTTACAACGTTTTTATTCAATACGGATAAATAAGCTTTGATACTGCACCCATAAAAAATATTTATAATATATAGTTTATTATATTGCCGATAGGAGTCTCTATTTAATTTTTAGATATGAACTTTTAAAACTTATCTCATGCAAATTAGTAGGCAAATAAAGATTTCTTAGATAATAAAATTTATTTATTATTTTGGTACTGTCTAAAATAAATAATATTTCAAATATAGAGTGTTAAAAGCAATCAAACTTTTCTATAGTTTATTAATTAAAAATTATACATTCAATGTATGAATACTGATTAGATCAACATTCCACTCTTGACATCTCAATCTTTATTTATGAGGGCTTAATTGCCTTATAAATCTTTGACAATGGATAATGAAAACGTGGATACTGTAATATAGAATTTTGTGTCGTTAGTTGAGGTTGCTAACATAGTTCTCAGATATTAGAAAATACTTTTCTCCATGGTCAGGTAAAAATTGTCGTCAATCTAGGTTGCTAAAATGGAACTCGATTTTAGTCAGTCCATTCATCCAGTAGGAGGGAAGGGGATGGAATTAATGGGGTGGATGACTGGTATCGTTGTTTTAGCCCGATACTAGTTTCACTTCATTAGATAACATGAAAATCTGGTGTAAGTTCCAAGAAATAATATATCCATTAATGAAATATATTTTAGACTGAGAGTGCAGGGAACACTGGCTAATTCAAGATACTTTGCTAAGGCCTACAACTGTCCTACGGTAATTATTTCAATGTTTGATCTGTTTCTAGTGGCTGTTTGGGAGGGTTTGTAGGTGCTCTCCCCCCAAAAAGTTATAATCCTTATCTGGACAAATAAGAAGCCCAAAGTGTTTTTGAGTTCATGCCTTTAGTTATGATGAAGAAAGATTATTAACCGAAATTTTCTCCTCCCTTTCTAAATTGAAAATAATACTGCTTTTAAAAATTAGTAAAATTTAGTATGACTTCGAAACCGATCAAAATCCGCTGGATTAGAACCGGTTCTGAGCCATACTGAAAAAAAACGTATCGTATTGTAATATAGACAAATATAACTGGAAATAATTTTTAAACTTTTCATATTAATACCCGCGGAAAGATGTCTGTGATAACATGAGATTAATAAGTATTAAAAGTATTTTTGTTTTATTTTAGGGGTCCAAAATGAATCCAGGCGAGAATGCAGTTTGTACTGTGTGGTAAACATGTACAAAGATTAAAGGGAAGCTTTACCTCTTTACTTGCAATATAGCACTGTAAAATATGCCTTTTAAAGCATATTTTTAGTCTTTTTATCAGCTAAACTGTTGGAATTGAAATGCTTTGGACAAGCTTTAGCATGCTGTCAAAAAAGAATCAAAAAAACTTTACCAAGTGATAAAAAATGTCATGTATAAGATGGCACAAATTGAAAAGTGATAACGTTTTCTGATTTAATTTTAGATATTTTCAATTAAATACTAAAAAAGTTAAAGAGAATTGAATCAATGAGAAAACATACAAAAAAAATGTTTTTTCAAATAATATTCTAGTCCAACATAATTTTTTTTTATGTTTTTGTATTGTAAAGATTTATTTTGTACATGTCGTTAAAAATCCTACATTATATGTCTAAGAATAAACCATCAAAAAAGAAAAACTATATTGCCTCTGCTTTTCCACTATATTATGGCGTAACTCTTAAGATCCAAGAAAACAATATCTTGTATAAAATATATTATTATTTTTGACAGGTGGAATTGTTAGAGGGAAAATGGTTTTCTTAAGTTTAATCATCCATTTTAATGAAGTAAATTTATGATTATTGTGTTGTGTATTTGTTAATATTTGCTGGAATTACATACAGATCAAATCAGGTATGCATATCTTCACATATGAAAAATCAAAATGATTTATAATAAAGTGAAACTTTTAAGCCTTCGAAGGAAATTGGTAACTATTATTCCAATATGGCTTCGAAACCGATTTTTATCTATTGGATTAGAACCTAAGCAATACTGGAAAATAATGTATAGCAACGCATTAAAGACAATTTTCCATGAATACTCAAATAAAAATCATAAAATAAATGCCAGTTTTGTTCCTATTATTTTTCACTTCAGTATCCACGGCGAGCAGTCATTTTGAGCATTTTAATGGCTTGATAGTCCTGGTTTCCCATTTCTTTCTAGGCTTAAAAATTTCAATTTAATTATAATCATCTTGGTAGATATTCATATAAGATGGCTAACTAACATTAGTGTGAATCCACCTATTGATATTATTTGTAAATAGATGCACAATTATTATGCATTCAGAAATAATTACACAACTTTGAATTTAAAAATTAATTATTTGCTAATTTTAACCAATCACGTGTTTCCTTCCATCAAATTAACCAATCACATGTCTCCATATTTTCATACAGACACATGATTGGTTATTTTTGTCGGCAAATTATAAACTTTGACCAATCACATGTCTTCTTGTTTTCATAGTCACGTGATTGGTTATTTTTTATGTGCTAATATTAACCAATCACACGTCTCCATATTTTCATACAGGCACGTTATTAGTTCTTTTTAGCGGCAAATTATCTATTTGGAAAACAATAATTTAATACCAGTTTTGTTAGCCAGGTTCTTCGGCTACTCCGGTCCGACAAAACTAGAATAAATCATATAACTTTCTAATTATCAATATCCATGGAAAGCTAACTATAATATGATGCGATAACTATTTATTCCAGTATGGCTTTGAAACCGATTAATATCAGCTGAATTAGAACCGCTACTCAACTACTGATAGATCATATAAAGCATTGAAATTTTTCACGAATATTAAAGTAAAAATCTTGAAATCAATAGGTAACATTTTTGTTTTGTTTTTTATCTAACAACTTTAAATTTTAATATCTGCGGAAAGCTGTCTATAAATAACTATTCTTGAACTTTATAATGCCAAAAAAATAAAATGTTAAATCTTTTAAAAACAATTTACAATTATTCATAAAATAAAAACCCTATATATGTAGCATCTATAAAACTTTAAAGAGCTTAATTTTTATTTAAACATGTAAAGTATCCAAAAAATAATAATATCATATCTCTTGAAATTTGTATCCAATAAGGATGACAACATCCGTAAAAGCGAAGCACTGAAACGGTAGGACAAACGGGTATTAACATTTGTATAGTGTTAGAACTGAATAATCATAATATAAATGTATAAAGTCAAAGCAAAATTGTTTTGCTGAAAAACTGCTTGATACAGGATAATGTTTATGGACATACTTACATTTTCAGGACTTGATTATAGAGTTGCTTTGCTTATAACATTATACTTTGTTGTCCCAGGAATTAATATACCAAAAATCAGATCAATCGGATGAATAGATCACATGAAAATTTGTTGTTAAAAATGTAGAAAAATCCACATGTTTAAAATGGACGTACGGAGATTCTTGTAATGATAATAGAGTTGCTACGCTTTCTTAATCGTACTTGACTACTAAAGGAATCACCGTGCAAAGTTTGAAATCGATAGGACAATTCTAACATGCCTAAATTAACGAAAAAAGCTATCCGTTACGGACGGACCGACCCTAATTATAGAAAAGCTTCGCTTTTAAAAACAGTATGAAGCTCTTCTTTTATAATTACCTGTGGCTGCGCCCCTAGCACCTAGATAAATATTATTAGATAATTGTAAAAGAAGAGATTTTGAGTCACCTACTCAACTAGAAAATATTATGTATCCAAAAATATACAAGCTAATCCATTTTTCTAATCATATTTATATTATGATAATATTTTTATAAAATGAAACTATTTAAGTTAAACTATTTATTAAAAGAAATATTTTATTTTTATGTAGTATTAATAGAAATGATAATTTCTGAAATTTTGTTCAATTGTATATTAAAACTGTGTAAAATGTCGGATTATTGAAAGGAAACGAAGTAGCGGGTTTCGTCGTATTTGAACTGTAACTTTTCTCCTATTTCTAGTCACTGCGTGGGGCTCTAACCCTGCGGGGCAATCATAACTTTAAATAACTTATCGAAAGCTACTGTAAAAAAAACTACGAAACCCGCTACTTCGTTTTCTTTCCATGATCCAAAATGTGTGTTAGCTTTGTGTTGTAGTTTTTATGTTTATTTATTCTTTTGCAAAATGTCGGATCAGTTGCAGTTCATGGTAAAATGATCCTGGGACCTTTTATTTTCAGAAATGTATGTATAAGCTTTAAAAAGCTGCTACCAGCCAAACGCGCAAAATTTTAACAAATAACCTGGAAAAGCCATTATTCAATATTCACAGTAGAAAAAAGTGTTTTCCTCAGAAAAACCTTCCCTTAACTTTATTTTATATAAGGTATTATTCAAAAGCCTTCTTATGCTGCTTACAGCTGACTGGGAGCATAACATGCACGTTTTTGTAGTTAATCGTTCCTAGGTTTATTTTGCAGTGAACTGTAACGGATCCTAAATGTCAATAGTTAGTGAGAAAAAAAATTGGGGTTATAAAATTAATTTCTATTTTTATATAATAGGTATCATTTTTTGCATTTTTAAATCTTACTAAGATTTTCGGGTATAGTCCCTTTCGTGGCAACGCACCTTAAGGGGCGATTCTTCGGGTTTTTTTTACAGTAGCTTTTTTAATAGTTCTAGCCCCTGCGGGGCTAATTGCCTTACCCTGTGGGGCAATCACCTAACCCGATAAAACCTAACCCGATAAAACCTAACCTAACCTTTATAACCCATCAAAAGCTATTTTTAAAATACGACGAATCGCCCATTAAGGGTCGTTGCCACGAAAGGGACTATTCTCAGATTTTCATATTTTTAAGCTTTTGTAACTTTTTACTTAAATAAAAGCTAGTGGCAACACCCCCAGAGGACTCAAGGGGCATTTGAGGGATTTACGCCCTCCAATTTAAATTTGAACTCTAAAATATAATTTGTAGGATAATTTAGTATTTTGGCAACGAAACTATTCTACAAGCATATTACCGTACGTCTGTCGGTTGTACAAATCTTATCTTTCCCCAACCAGTCATTGCACACAAAATACTTTATTTTTGTAGTATTTTTATCTTTAAATTAGCTAATTTGCATTTTTTTTAAACAATAAAACAACAATATAAAACTTGGTAAATAATTTTATAAAAAATTTACTTTCTTTTTAAAAATGTATATTTAGTATATTGTGATTTTGATGTTATTTGTATGTTAAATATAAACAAATAAATGTTATTTTCTCATAAATGTTTTCATAATATTATTTAATAATCTCTTATTGGAGAACACTTTATTTTACCCTTCTTATGAAAAAAATAAGATAGGGGAGGGGAGGGGGGGGGGTAAAGTTTTCCTTAGCTTGTATACTTTAGGTTAAGTTATATTTAGTAGTGGATAGTCCCTCAGGGCACATATCATTTTCGGAAAGTAAATACTTTCCGGAAGCCAATCTTTATGAGGAAGGTATTTTTAGAAAGGGGAAAATGTGTAGAAAACACCCATGTAAATTAGAAAATCCGCAGAAATCATTTTTAAAAGTTATTGGCAAACATTTGCAATGTTAATTTGCAAAATTAATTTTATGCCCTAAATGACATATTCTGAAATAAATCTTTTATGAAAGTTTATTATCTTTGAGTTTAGGACATGCTTAAGACGTAAAAAATATTTTCAGTGTTACTTTTTTCGCCCTACATGTGAAAAAAGGCATTTCTCACATTTTATTATAGAAAATTGCATATAAACAAAATAATTATTTTTTTCTACAGTCAACACAAAAATTGGCATAAAATCTTTCATTTTAAATGTAAAAGCCAGATAAAGAATCCTTTTTAGAGCAAATATAGTGCAAAAAGTAACCAAGACGTTTTAGCAAAGTATGAATATCTAATGAAATAGATGCTTTTAAATTTTGATATACATATCAGATAAAAATATATAAAAAAAAGAGATCAAAAACTATAAAACAAGGTATATATTTTTTTCACTCTGTCACTGAATAAAGAGCACTTTTAGGTTTGATTTTAACCAATGCAGCACGTAAACACTCATTTTTCAAGGCAAATAAACAAAATAAATGCAATTATACAATTAAGTCAGTTTAATAATACAGTAAGCCTTTTTGTAGCAATTTTTTTTGTTGAAATTATTCTTTATTTCTATAATAAATTGTATTAAAATCTAATGATTTGAAAATAATTAAGAACTTCATTTTTGACATATAAATTACAAAGAAAAAGATTAAATCCTTTAAGTTTGAATAATACTTTATATATTTACATAATAAAAACATTAAAATTGTTAAAGATTAAAAAAAAAGATAAAAATAAGTAATTTTTAAAATCATTTTGTGTCGTCTTCATAAACTATTTCCACTTTTATATTTTAGTCTGGTAGAATTCATAACTATAAATAACCTTTCTTGAGCATATATATGTTTTATTGAAATTAATTATAAGAATGTAAAACATTTTTTGATTGATTTAATATTAACAATTCACCTAACATTTTGTTATTTTACTTTTTTTTGAAACTCTTTTATTCTTATTAATAATTCTATTTAACACAAAAAGCTCATAGGGAGTTGATAACCTTTATTTCTTGCTTTGTATTCTAATCAGGTATTTTGGCCATTTTTTGTTGAATTAAGAGGAATATTGATATTATTTTATTGATCGATTGCTGAAATACATCACGGAGCATTCTCGAAAATTGCGCGTCACACGTTTTTATAGCCTGCCGGCACACGAGTTGAAATCTCCTAAAACTTACTTTAAAACAAAACGTTTTTTATATTCTCATTCGTTTTCATTCCACCGATAGAGATAGTACTCTCTCTTACATCGCTTTTTAATACGTTTTCAACAGTAAGTTTTAGTTTTTTAGTGTATTATATATGTTTTTTCAACGTATTATTTCATTTACTATTTTCAGTTGGGGATTTTATTTGCATTTGGGGATTATTCAGGAGAATTTCAATAGTAAATGGAGATTGGTTCCTAAATACTTATCGAATTCTTCGAATTTTCCCAATATTTAAACTCTTTTAGCTTATTTTCGACGGATTCTTTAGTGATTTATGGAATATCGATCGATAAAAAATATTAATTGTAGCATAAGGAAACGAAATAAGACGTTTTTAATGGAATAACATGAAGTTACAAAATGGCCATTTTTTGTTGAATTAAGAGGAATATTGATATTATTTTATTGATCGATTGCTGAAATACATCACGGAGCATTCTCGAAAATTGCGCGTCACACGTTTTTATAGCCTGCCGGCACACGAGTTGAAATCTCCTAAAACTTACTTTAAAACAAAACGTTTTTTATATTCTCATTCGTTTTCATTCCACCGATAGAGATAGTACTCTCTCTTACATCGCTTTTTAATACGTTTTCACCCACCCTCCCTAACCCTTTATTTTATTATTAGAAATTTTCTATTTTTTTGCTTTTCTAATTCCTGTATTTTTATATTGATATTGTTCTTTCTAATTTGACATACTTAACTATTCATGTCTCTACATTTTTTTCAGATCAACGTTTTTTAAATCCTCTGTGATCATGACACCTTTCGAGTACTATAAACTCAGGAATGTTAAGTCATTCCATGCTCACAATATCGTTGCCTATAAGCAGATTTTAGGTTTAAACCTGCATTATTTTGTCGTTTATCAAAGTAAAACTGATAAACATTTAGTAGTCAGAGAGCTGATTAATCGTGCATCTCGTTTTAAAGATCAATTAGAACAAATTAATCATACTTTAGATGACAGTTTTTTATCCGCCAAATCTGTTTATGATAATTTTGGCCAGTCTTTCAAAGATTTTGAAGCAGAATGTCGCAACACCTTGTCACTTCTTGATTGATTTAACTTACTAAATTTTTTCTTTTTCTTTCTTATCCAAAAAAATTCTTATTTTTCTTCATTTAATGTTCAGACACTATTTTTCTTGAATTAATTTCAATTTTTTCCTCTTTAGATTTTCTTCTTAAAAAAATACTGATTGTTTAATTACAGCATGTCTTATTTTGTTAATATTTTTGCATGAATTTTTTCGTGAATGTTTTTAATTTTACATTTTGTTTGTTAAATTTTTCTTTTAAATTTGAATTTCCTCTTCAGACCTAAAAATGCCTGTTCCTACAGGACATTCGCACAACTCCTCAGATGAGGATAATTCCCCCCCCCCCGCATCTTCCACAGTGGTTCCTACCACAAATTTGTCTAGATCCTATTCGGCTCCAGTCAATACCTCAGCTCCCTCGTCGGTTGTAGCTCCAGGTCCGTCATCGGTCGCACAAACGATTATTCCCCAGGATCCTAAAGATCCATTGGGGTTAAATAACCTTCCCCCAGCCGGCTCATATTTGCCGGGGATAGGTTTTGTGCCACAAATTAATCAGCCGCCGAAAATGACAGCGCGACTTCAAGAGTCTGCAGCTCCAGCGCGACCACCAGTGTCAGCAGCTCCCCACATTGAATCTGAGAAAGTTAAGATGCCTGTCAGACATGCTTCAGTGTCTTCAGGTAAAATTCATACTTAGTACTCATGATTTTGATTCAATGATTTAGAAATTGAAGTTCATATGAATTTTGTCTTCTTGGCAGTTTTTTACCCTTACAAAAATTTTTCTCCTTTCTCAACTTTAAATTTTTTCCCCCCCTTTTTTATTCTTTCCTTTTTTACAGCTATAAACCTTTTTTACGCTTTATTTTCTTTTAAATCTTTTCTATTTTTTTTTTTTTTTTTAGACGATTTTTCCCCTAAACGCAAGAAGTCAAAAAAGAAGAAACGCTACTCTAGTAGTTCCTCTTCTTCCAGTTCTTTCTCTTCATCTTCGAGTTCTACGGAATCAGATGAACCTAAAAGGAAAAGAAAAGGTACTTTTTTAAATACTTAGACAAAAAATCCTTTCTTTCTCCCATTTATGAACTTTTTTAAAAAATTTCTACGATATTTATTACAGAAATTTATTTTGGTTCAATTATTTGAAATATAAATTTCTTGTTTCTATGAACACCGACTGAATATTTGACGTTATTCTTCGGATTATCATGTCTTCATACATTCTTTCTTTAGGAAAGAAGAAGAAAAAGAAGAAGAGCAAGAAGCACTCTTCCGATTCTGACAGTAGCAGCCAACTAGTAGGCGGCCGAAAAGCTAGACGTCGCCTCCGGCGAACAGCTGAAATACTGTCAGACCCACCTGCTTGGATAGGTATGACGTCAGCAGACATACATGCCGAACGGGAACGCCTCTTCGAACATCTAAACGTAAGAAAAACATTTTAACAAAAATTTTTTGATCAAACATATATTTTTTAATATATGTAGGGGTTATTTAGTCTATTTAAATAAAAAAGGGCAGTTATTTTGGGTCAAGGGCATTTTCTTTTTCTAAATTCCTTAAAATTTTTTCTCTTTTCAACATTTTGAATATTTTTGTTATTTCAACTATTAATTTTTTTTTTTTGTTCATTTCTTTATCCATGTTTATCTTTTTTCAAATTTGAATTTCTTTTCTTGGAAATCTCACAATAGTTTTTTCTATTAAGTCTTTGGATGAAAAGAATGACGTCTCTCTCACATTTTTAAAATGCGTCTTAAGAGACACCTGCCGTTCGAAGAATTATGTTGAGGATGCTGCGAAGCGTCTTGTGGCGTTGAAGGCCCCCAAGAACTTGTTATATGACCTACAGCAGTCGTTGCAAGCCTGCTATCAAGCAATAAAGGCAAGAAATTCATAAATTTTTTCTTCTTTTTCGTAACTAAACCTATGCCATTTTTTAGTTTTCTTATTTTACGTGCAAATTCGATCAATAGAAACCGTTTCTTGTCTATGAAATCTATTTAGTTTTTTCAAATTTGTTTTTTAAAGAAGACGTGCAAATATTTGATTAACACCAGTTTTATTAGCTCCCGCACCACAGAAAAGATTTTTATAATATTATTCCGTGACATTTACATTATTTTTCATTTCATTTAAGTTTCATTATTTGTCATGTAAAGGAAAGATAATTCCTACGATACTTTTCTTTTCATAGAGCTAGACATCAACATATTTTATTCAAAATTATCAAAATTTTCATTTTATCTAGATAGCTGAAAGCTCCATCGGGTACATCGAATTGGCTTTTTCGAAAAACATCGGCCACGCCAACCGGGTGGCTCTAGCAGGTAACAGACGCTACCTTACCACCCAGCAGCAGCGTATCTCGGATTCCCTGCCTGACTTTCGAGGGGACTATAGCAGAGGAGCACGCGGCGGCTTCTCTAACGGCCGGTTTAACTCAAATGGAGGCTCAAACCCTAGGGGCAGAGGATCCCGAGGACGAGGTCGAGGATCTCTTCGCTGTCACGGATGTAACGGCGAAGGACATAAAGTCGACGACTGTCCTTCCGCCAACCCTAAATAATAATTCTACCCCGCTTTACGCTATTCAAGATTTAAACCTACCGATACCTACCTCAGATATTCCAAATTTTCATATCGCTTCTCTAAAAAATTTTTGTTTCACAGAAGATTATGAACATTATAAACGTTTATATGATATCCAATCGGACTTTTTATCTAGTTATTCTCCAGCTTATTCTATTCATTCACTTACAGCAATTAATTTCTATAAAAATATTCTTAATGCACCATCTTTTGTTTTGCAAACCCTTACTTTTGGATATCAACCAGGTAGATTATTGAGAATAATTTTTTCCACATTTTATTTATTATATGATTTTTGTTCCACAAAAATTTTTTTTTTTACATATTATTCTCCATAATCTATCTTTTTTAAGTTTTTACATCTCCAGTGTTACCGTATTTCGAGAAGAACAACAATAGCGCTGTCCGCAATCCAGAATTTGTTCGTCAAGAAATTCAATCTTTGCTAGACAAAGGTATTATCGCTCAAATCGATCATCAGCCTTATTGTTGTTCACCTCTTACGGTAGCTAGTAGAACTTGTAGTTTAACTAACACAACTAAACTCAGGAAATTTTTCGACACATAAACATTATTCCAAATTCTTCCTTCAATTCTTTTTTTGATTCCCCTCTTTTTTCTACCTTTTTTATATAATATTCTTTTCTTTTTTCAATTCTTTTCACTACCTCTCAAATATTTTTGTTTGAATTCATTTTTCAAAAAATTTTTTCATATTTACCCCCCCTTTTAAATTTTTTCGAAATATTTCCTGCTTTTAGATTGTGCATCGACTTATCCCGCCACATTAATCTACTTCTCCAGCCGGAGAACGTCTCTTTAAATGACATTAAGACAGTGCTGCCTCCCATTTCTCAGGATGTATTTTTTACGTCCTGGGATTTGCGGGGCATGTACCATCAAGTACATCTACATCCTGCCGTTACTGAACTTTTTGGTTTTTGTTATAAAAATGCTGATAATTCCTACTCTTTTTACAAATATTTAAGGCTTCCCTTCAGGGGTTGCCTCAGCCGTATTTCTAGTTGATGCCTTGATACGCCCAGTTAAACATTTTTGTCACCGTCACAATATAGACGTGAGTGTCTATATTGATGACGGCCTGACTGTCGAATTAAATTATTTTAAATGTCTTCTTAGTACTCACTTTGTCCTATCAGTTTTACTATGTGCAGGTTGGCATTTTCAACTTTCTAAATGTCAACTAGAACCTGTTCGTCGTATACAATATTTAGGTTTTATTCTTGATAGTAGTAAAATGATAATTTCCCTGCCCATAGTTAAAATTCAGAAAGTTTTATTTCTTCTTGACAAAATTTTAGCTGCTTTTGATTCTAATGATCCTGTAGATGTTACTATGTTAGCCTCCTTTTTAGGCAAACTATGTCATGCATATTTTAGTCATGGAGATTTTATTCGTGTTGTGGCTAGAAACTCTAATCATGCTCTTGGTGTTTACACCTCACAGTATGGTTGGAAAGGAGCTTTGTTTGTCAATGCAGATATGTTTCAAGAGTTGTCCCTCTGTAAAGAACATTTTGTTTCTTTAAACGGACAACCCATTCGTACTGAATCCAAAACAATAGAAGTTTTTTCCCCCCATCAAACATCTTTTTTAATTGACAACATTGATCCTAATGATTTAAACAAACATTGTAATATTTTTGTGTCAGACGCCTCTGACCACTCAGCCTTTTCATTCAAAGCTGGAGACTGTAAGATTATTTCTGATTATTTATTTACTCCACAAGAGGCTGAATTATCTTCAGGCCATAGAGAACTTTTAAGTATTGTTAAAGCTTTTGAACATTATAGCAATTATTTCGCCACCCTTAAAGGACAGTTGGTTATTTGGATAACAGATAGCATGTGCCTTTACTCTTTTTTGCGTATTGGAAGCCGTAATTTAGTTATTCAAAAATTATTAATTCAATTAAAAATCCTAGAGTTCCAATACGCAATCCGTATTATACCTAAATGGATGCCCCGAGACAGCTCACTCATCACTTTAGCAGATTTAGGTTCTAAGCTTTTTAAATCCTCTAATGAATTTGGGATTAGTTCTAACGATTTTCAATTTCTTCAAAGTTATTTTTCTATCAAATTTTCACTTGACTGTTTCGCAACATCTAAAAATTGTAAAGTAGAGAAATTTATTTCCCCTTTCCCCCAACTAAATTGTTTCGATATTGATTTTTTCACAGTTTCCCTGACCAGTTCAGAATGCTACTACATCCACCCCCCAATTTCTCTCCTTTCTCGTGTTTTTAATAAATTAAAATTATATGAGGATATAACAGCAGTGGTAGTTTTGCCCTTATGGCCGACATACCCTTTCTGGAATTGTATTGTTAAAGGATCTTATTTTAATTCTTTTGTAAAAAATTTTCTGCTCTGGGATCCTTACTACATTGCTTCTACACCAAATAATTTTTTCAACGGTCATAAGACGTTTAAAACTCTCGCCTTATTGATTCATACCGGTAAAGACTATGCAATTCCTTTACCACAATTTTAATCAATATGTTTTTTAATGAATTGTACAAAATTTTTTCAGCATCCTTACAATGAGAACGTCTTTCAAACATTCAACTGTAAATTATCATAAGTTTAATGCTCAGTTACAAACTTTTAAAGACAATAGACCTCTAGAAAAGAGAGGCCCTCTTTATTTTCCGTCAGTTTTAGAGAAATACAACCTTACAGAAAAAAGGAAACGCCATATAAAATTGACAGCGTCTTCAAGAACTAAGTCCACGCAACTACTCCACAACCGTACTTTACGCCGTTTTGAAATTTTTTGCGAAAACAGAAATAAAACTCTGTTAAATTTTTCAAAAAAGGATTTAGCCGCCTACATAGAATACTTAGAGGACTCCGCAGCTAAAAAATCCGCCGTAGTCGGTTTGGCAGGCGCGATAGATTTTCTCGCCAGTGCTTTAGATATGAAATCCCCCTGGACCCCCCAAATTGAAAGAATGTATCAGGGTATCACGAGAAGAGCCTCTGCAGAACAGCCTTTGACCAAGAAAGCGCCTAAACTGCCCATAAAATACCTGACTTTGGCCATCGATAAGCACGTGACACCTTTTCTAAAGAATCCAGATCAGGTAATCTTGTTTCATATGAATCATAAATCCTTTTTTTCGAATAAATTTTGATTAATACTTATTACTTAACTATGTTTAAGTTTTTCGGACCAAACTACATTAATATACGGAGTTTTTTACATTTTCTTTCTTTTGTCTAGCATTCATATTGATCTCTAATAGAAATCTTATTTCTTAAAAATTCAAATTTAGTTTTTCGGACCTACTATTTTAAGATATGGAGTTTTCTACACTTTTGTAATTTCCATTAATATTGTTTTCTAATAGAAACCTTGTTTTCTTAAGATTCCAATTGTGACCCTCCGAGCAATCGTGGCTCAGCACCTTCAGTACAGCTTGTGCGCGCGCATATCTGACCTGTTAAGATTGAGAGCTTGTGATCTAGCGGTTACCACACTAGGAGACACGCCAGCAATGAGCATAACCTTCAGATCTTCTAAGACTGACCCTAGGTACTTATTTTAACAAGAAAATCTTTCTTAAATTCTTCTTTTCTCAAAAATTTTTTTCCTGAAGTTTTCAAATATCATACGACATTCTTTTCTACCTATTTTTTACTTTCTATTAAATTGGAAATTACAGTATAATTGCAAAATAATTTCTAATTATCTTAAAACAAAGTTTTTCAAAGTTTTTTAATGTCTTAATTTGAAATGTTTATAATTACAAACGATTTCTTAACTATTACCTATTTTCCTCTACCGTAAAATTGTTAAAGAAAATTCCAGAAAAATCTTTTTTCAAAATTCCAAATTTTTTATACATTCTTCAACTCTGTATTTCATTTAGAATATCATTGTTTTTTACACAAAAACATAAACATTATTTTTCTAGATTCGAGGGCTCCACCAGTTACGTGATCTTCAATGGATCAGAGTATTGTCTTTATTCACTGCTGGTCCTGTATTACAATAGGCTCCGGTTATATTCATCAGATACTTCCTGTTTGGATACGAGTTATTTGCTGCCCCGTACAGGGAATGGTACCACTTCGAAATCTTCTAGGCGAGTTTTTAAGCATAATACATTCATACATTTCTTATTCCTTTTTTAAGTTTTCACAAATTTTATTGGTAATTATATTTTTTAGAATCCTAGTCGCAGATGGACGTTACGCCATTTCAGCTTCCACCTTAATGAAGGATGTAAACTTAATTTATAGTAACTTAGGACTTAAGCATAAAATTACATCTAAATCTGCTAAAAGCTTAGGAGTGTCATCTGCCTTTAGATTAGGTATGAGCGATGATCATATCCGAGTCTTAGGCAGATGGCGCTCCATAGCTACAGCTCAACATTATCGAGCTATTGATGATACAACGCTCATTGAAATTTTTTCCAAGATTATGCTAAAATCCTCGAGCACAGCAGTCCCCAGGTCTTTAGCAGCCCTTACAGACCAAGCCTCCAATTCCATCGCTTCACGGACGACTCCCTCTTGGTCCTCAGCCCATTCAGCGCCTCTGAACCGCGCTCTTATCTTCCAGATTTTGTTAGCTTCGGGCTATCTAGACCCCCAAGGATGCCCTCTCAACACCGAAGGTTATCCCCTCCCTCAAGACGTTCCGGAGGTTAGAGCCAACGGCGAGGAACTCCTAGCCATCGAGTCTTCTCAAACCTTCATAGTAACTCTGCCGAACTAAGTTATTATACACTTTGTATTATTTTTATTTATGCTTTTCATTTTAAAAATGCTTAAATAAAACAGAAATTTTTTAAATTGCATATTAGTTCTTTTCTCAGTATTTTTTCAGATTACTTACAATGTTTCTTTTTTAAGAAAAAAGAATTTTTTAATAACTACCTACCATAAAATTTTTTCGATTTCGAACTGGTTTTATTTATCCGATTATTCTCGCGAATTTCTTCGTTTTCATTTCGATTGGTTCCTAAATACTTATCGAATTCTTCGAATTTTCCCAATATTTAAACTCTTTTAGCTTATTTTCGACGGATTCTTTAGTGATTTATGGAATATCGATCGATAAAAAATATTAATTGTAGCATAAGGAAACGAAATAAGACGTTTTTAATGGAATAACATGAAGTTACAAAATATTTGACTAATTTTTTAAAAACTATACAGCATGCATGTTTGTGTCAATAATGAAGACATTACGGGTTTTTATGTACAAAAAGTTGTTTTAAAGCAAGAAAAAAATATAATCTTTCTAGTAACTAATATACAATTTCGTAGTTTTATATATATCTGTATTTTGGTTTCTAAAAAAAGTACTATACCAACAAACATGCATGCCTGAAAATTAGTTTCAATATTCGTATTAAACAGGAAAAAGAAACTAAGTCGTCGTTATAATTATTGTTTGTCATTTTTGGTGTAAGGTTTTTTTTAATGAAACTTTTTTGGATCTCGTGAATTCGATTTCTGCGGATTTTCTGGTTGCCAGAAATGAAATCTACGCATCTTTTTTAGCAAGATTGCATTTGTCTGGTTAAGATTGGATAAAAAATTCTTTGGTTGGTTAAATTTAATAAGTGTGAGGGCTAGTGCCCGCATGGGTTAGAAATAGGATACGACACACGTTTTATTACATACAACAAGTGAAGCTCTAAGCCTCAGAAAATCGACTTTTAACAATTTTAAAAATCAGCCAGAAGTTTAATTCCCTGTTTTAAAGGATTTAAATTTGAGGCTGCCAAGCCCTGGTTTCAATCCAAGAATTATAATGTTTAATATTTCCTTCACGTAGAATCATGATGCTTTTTTTACTGCAATTTAGGAAATTACATTTCTAAACAAGCAAATTTACGTTAATGATTAGCGGAGCTTTCGTATTTTTCCTATAATTTTTCCTTTTAATGTCCCCGGAAAGCTGTCTATAATAAAAACCAAAAAAATAACGATACAAACTAATAATCACGAAACCTTATCTATTTTCTAGATTTAGTAATTTATTATCAGATTTTATAATTGATATGGTTTTAGGCTATTATTCTGCCTTTTCAAATACCTTCTATTAAAGAGCATATCCTTGATGTTAGGCCCCTAGCTGCTAGTTTCAATGATATTTGAATAAGTCAATATTATGAATTTGTTTAATTTTGAATGAAACAAGCCTCCTTTTCAATATTTTGATATTAAATAAAATATCACAAAATCAAAATCAAAACTTAGACCCTAGTGATACTGCTATTTCAGTAATCTTAAGGGATAAGACACTAGGCGATAAATCCATGTACATTCATACAATAAAGATGATCTCTATGTAAATCACCTATTAATTACCTCATACAGGCTAGGATGGTGTCCATGACATTCTAACGTCATGTTTAACAGCCCAGAGCTGGATCTTTAAATCATTTTAGTGGTGAGCCAGATCGGGGTGAGCCAACTTTCCACCAATGCAATGAGAGCACAGCATTTTATAAAATGTCGCGCTGTGATTGGCTTAAATTCGGCGCACCCCGATCTGGCTCACCACTAAAATGATTTATCATTTAAAGATCCAGCTCAAGATAACTAAGGGGAGACAAATCTCTTCTTTTTCTGTCCAAACACTCGGGTTAAACACCATTCAGACAACCAACTCTTTAATTGCAGGACTCTAGTCTGAAAGTTCTAACTGTGCATGATAAAATGTTGCGCCTGTTTTATGCTAAGACATTACCCCTACTCCAACTATCAATGTCGCGCACCTGACATAGCAGCAGTAAGAACAATGTTTTACGTCTTAAGTTATGACTTTTTTTTATTATCTTTAGCAGGAACACATTTACTTGTAGATGATAAAAAACGTACCCCTTCTGTAAATTAAAATATAACTTTTTTGACCAAACAATCATAGTTCAATAAAAGTACCAATAGTTTTGTAACAAAGTTGTTACATAACTTTGGGTACCAGTGTAATAAACAATCCAATGTCCCTCCCGCTAATAAGGAAGTTGGACCATGCAGCCAGACAGACGGGTGGGATGACCCCATATTTAAAGGTGTGCAATCAATTCCGTATTTTATCACGTCTGCACAGTGTTGTTTTAAACCCGCAAAATACAACCAATACTTTTAAAGCATGATCTTTGTCAATTAGTTCTAGCTGTGCATTCTAATGAGTTGTGCATTTTATTTTTTATGACGTGGTTGATTTGTGCTGACATAACCCATAACCTTCCCCCCCCCCCCCCCAATCTGCGAGCTACGTGTTACGCTACAGTCGCGGGTCCTTTTAATCGTAAAACTTTAAAATACAAAATAAGAAGGAGATGCTTTTGATTATCATAGAGGTTATTAAGCTAAAGGGAATAATAAGGGGTGCGGTAATAATATGTAGTTCTGACGATTTGATAGTATGTTTTACATATGTATGTGAATGGATATACGTGGATATATTGACAGGGAATTTTTTTTGTAAATTTAGCTTGCTTATATAGACCCCATTTATTGGTTAATTCGCTCATCTAGTGGAGTGGAGTGGATAGTATGTGGTAAAGGGGGTATATGGGTGATTTCATTATTCTGCAAGCTGCAGGCATCAATTTATCAGAGTAAATGAAAATCTGGTGCAACATCCAAGTAATAATATATCGATGCATATGTGTGGAAATGGATGAACACAAATGGCCTAAGTGAAGAATCAAGGTTTTACGGATAGTTCTATTGAAGATAAATTATCCCCCCCCCCCAATATTATGTATGACATTCTACTTTATCTAAATTGGGAGAAGAAATGTATATCCTATTATGAAAAATTAGTAATTAAGGTTTTTTCGGTCTGAAGCCAATGATCTTTAAAAATTTTGGTTGGAATAGGTTGTACTTTTCAGGGAAGACTCATATATATACTGGGTTGGTTTTAGGCTATTTTTACTTTCCTGTCATTACCTAGAGGCTAGGGAAGAAGCAACTAGTAAAAACATAATCATTTTGCAGTTGTTCCCTCCCTCCCTGAAAAAGGACAGTACATTTTACATCACTCAAAATTATATTTTCACGAACCAGTGAAACTTTATTCAGCAAAATTATAATTACTTCTTTCTATTGCCAAGATGGGGAGAGGGGGATCATTATTTTAACCAGCTAAAAATTCCAATTTATTATAGTACATGATAATCTGGGTTAAATTCCAAGTAATAATAAATCTATTGTTATTATTAATCAATCATAAAAGTAAACTATCTTTTTTTTTACTTTTTATTACTCATTTAAGCAAAAATCGTCTAAATTTTTACAAAATCTTCAAAAAATATACTTAAGCAAAATTATTCATTTGATGTTTGATGGAAACGTCCTAGAGAACTGAAACACGAAGATTGAAGGATAACTCAACCTAAATGCCACTGAGTTTAACCAAAAAATGATGTTTCAAGCGTTTATGCTAATTTATAAATAGCAAAAAATAATAAATTTCAAGAATTATTCTACGAGAATTTAATAGCTTATACACCAATGTAGCAGTTTGTCCGTCCAATAAGATCTTACAATTTTACTGGTTGATTACGAACCATATAAATGTTACTGCTTGTCTAGTCAGGTTTCAGGCTATTTTTTAGGGTGGGAGCTATATAAAACACCAGTAAAAATATCTTTATATTTTCAATTGCAGCCTTAATATAATAAAAAAAAATCTGTTTTTTTTTAATCTTGATTTATTAAATTAAATTTACTCCAATCCAATAAAATACTAAACATTTTTCTGTTAATGCTAGACAAAGCCCATTTAAAATTCTTCTGTTTTCCCTAAAAATTTTTGTGACCTTTACGTATTTTATTTGCGGTTATAATGACCTCAGAGGCCTCTAGGGGAACGAGGGGAAAAAAGTAAATAAAAACAATGTTTTAGAGACTGTCTTTTTTTTCCAGGAGCGATTTCTTTTGGGATGGTAGAAACTAGTTATAAACCGTCCAAGGACCTATGAGAAGCTACACTGTAAAGGGGAACCTTATCGGTCCAGCGATTAGTCAGATGCTTAGGTACACAAAGTTATTCTTATACAAGGGTCATTTAATAAGAAAGCATAAACAAATAAATACAAAAAATTGCGAAAATATTTTCTTAGTCATAGTTATGAAGGAACATATTTCCTAGAAGTCATGGTCAAATTTAAATTTGGGGAGGGTGAGAGGGAGGGGAGGATAGCGCGTAATAGGAAAGGGTGAAGAAAGAAAGAAAGAAAGGAGGGTACATTTAAAAATTTTCTTCCCTATTCTCATAAACTGTTGTTTCTACGCGCAGCTATCTCTCTTTCTCACTTTCCCTTTTTCTCTCTCTTTCTCTCTCTCTTTCTCTCTCTCTCTCTTTCTCTCTCTCTCTCTCTTTCTCTCTCTCTATCTTTCTATCTCTATCTTTCCCTCTCTCTCTCGCTCGCTCTCATATGTGTCTAAGGATAAATTCGGGTATGAGTTACCAACAAATCGCTTATTGACGCGCGCAAGAAATTATGGGAAAATTAATTATCCATTCAGGTTGCTAATATCGACCTCATTTACTGGTTAGTTCGATCATCCAGTAGGAGGGTAGGGGATGGGTAGAGGGGGTGGATGGGGGGTATCTTTATGTAAGCCAGCTGCGAGCATCAAATTATCAGAGTAAATGAAAATCTAGTGCAAGATCCACGTAATGATATATCAAACTTTTAATGGACGCCTGCATGAAATACCACGCTTAAACTGCTGAAAGACTGCCACAAGTAGACCCAATACCCCAAATTTAAAACCTTCAGCTTTAATAAAAAAAAGTTCTAGGCATTTCAAAAAAGCATTTTATATACAATGGAAATTTTGAAAGATTTCTGATGCTCATAAAAGAAAAAAACAATATTAAATTACGTCCCTAGACACAAAATTATAACCTTATCTTTGTCAGAAATTTAGATTGCCGGTAACTTATTACATTTTTACAATAAAAACACCACATTTCTTTGTCAAAATCTATGAAAAAAATTCAATTTAAATTGCATTTTAAACAAAAATCATAGCGGAAACAAAGGGGCAAACTTCTGCAAGCTCAGCTGTGATTGGTTGCTAAGCTGATTCATTCTTCTGATTGGCTACAGTACACTCGGTACAACACAAGTTAAACTTAATTTTTTTTAATGATTTTGACTATAAAAATGGGTATTTTTATTGTAAATATATAATTAGTTACTGGCAATCTAAATTTTCATTGTACATAAAATGTCATTTTAAAATGCCTAGAACTTTTTGTTATAGAAGCTAAAGGCTTCAAATTTTGGGTATTGGGTCCTTTAAGGAGAGAGCCATTACACCCCCAAGATTGGAAATTTTTTTATGATTGAAGTAAAATCTTTTTTTTGAAATGGAGGGGGGGGATACTATCTATGTAACATAAAAGTTCCTAGCAAACTTTTAGTTCTCATATTTCTCATGTTATCTATTATTTTTTTATCATTTCTTCTTATCTGCAAAGGCTACTTGATATTACCTCGAGAGAGATTATTTAGTCCTTTGACACAAATTTTGAATGTGAATAATATTATCTTTATTATTAGACTGTTAGTAACCATGATCAATTTTATTGTTTGTTTGTGATTATTCCATGTTATGTATATATATTTTTTTGTATGTGTCATAAAATAAATATTTCATTTCATTTCATTTCTCATTTTCTTATAACTATAATATGTCTCATGAACATTTTAACTAATAATTTGTAAAATAAATCTTAAGGAAACCAAAATATAGAAATAACTTTAAAAAGCTTTAATTTGTTTATCATATGTTTACTCTTAATAGAAAAATATACACATACAAACACACACACACAACTACGTACACACCCACACACATATAAATACGTAGACTCAGCGTAAGCCAACTACGGCTGACTCATCATCTCTACGTTGTTCTAAGAGCGATGCAAGAGCAGGGGGGATAAAGGGGGTGAAATCAAAGAGAAGTGGGGTAAAAAAAAAGTAGTAGTGGGAGATTAAATGAAAGGGAATGGAGAGAGGGGAAAGGGAAGGTAGAGAATAATCGGGGTAGCACCAAAAGGGAAGAAATTTTTTCTGAATCAGTCGAATTTTAACAAGAGCCGTGGTGTATGATAAGTAGTTACTACATTAACAAATATATTTATAATATATTTACCTTATTTCTCTCCAGTGGCGTGCGAACCGAAGGGGGCATTTGGGGCAATCGCCCCCCCCTAGCGACCAAAACGCCCCACCCTGCCCCCCCCTAGCAACCGCCCCCCCTGCCCCCCCCTAAATGTTAAAAAATGCCCCATTTTGCCCCCCCCTGGTCAACAAAAATGCCCCTTTTTGCCCCCTACCCTACAAAAAGCAAAACTATCCCAGTTTCCAAAAAAAAAGATCAAGAAATACTCCAAAAAAAATTTTTGGCGCTTCGCGCCAAACAGACAGTTGTTATTCATTTAACCTTACCAAATTTTTTAATTAGTGTAGAAATTAGGTTATAATCTTTTTTCACTGAACATAACAAACCAGGTTATAGGAAGTATTTTATTTTGTATAATATAAACTTTTTACCAAAGAAATTTTGTACATCCCCAATGATGATACACAAAATTACCTTATATAGATTACAATTAGTGGATGAAATGTATGGAAATTCGACTTAATTAACCAACCAATCAAAATTCCATTAAAGTCCCCAAAGTAGTTGAGCCAATGAATAAGAAAATTTCATATGAAATATTGGGGACTAGTGTAATAAATAGCCCAAAAACCCCTCCCTCCCTGCATATTTGAAGAAAAAAATTTGCGCTTCGCTCCCTTCCAAATGGTTTCTGCTATGAAATATTGGGGACTAGTGTAATAAATAGCCCAAAAACCCCTCCCTCCCTGCATATTTGAAGAAAAAAATTTGTGCTTCGCGCCCTTCCAAATGGTTTCTGCTATGAAATATTGGGGACTAGTGTAATAAATAGCCCAAAAACCCCTCCCCCCCTGCATATTTGAAGAAAAAAATTTGCGCTTCGCGCCCTTCCAAATGGTTTCTGCTATGAAATATAGGGGACTTGGTAATAAATAGCCCAAAAACCCCTCCCTCCCTGCATATTTGAAGAAAAAAATTTGCGCTTCACGCCCTTCCAAATTGATTCTGCTTTTTATCACAATGAAAGGACAAGTAATTTTTTTAAATTTTTTACACAGTTCATTATATCTTTGGTTTTTATGGTACAATAGATTTTTTTGTGGATTATAATATTAAAAAAATAAAATTTCTCGCTGTTTCGAGCATCCAGTATGTAATTTACTTTGACTGTCATCACACAACATACAGGAAAAAGGATTTGTGACTTTTTCTACCTAAAATATATATTTATTTCAACAGATGCTATTTAAATCTACTTGTCTGTATTCTTATTAATGATTTTTTGTGCTTTGCTACTTAAAGATGTTGTCATCCTTGTTGTCAAACAATAAAGAAATATTTAATATCATTTTCTCATATTAGGTTAATTTTTGGTAAATTATTTCCAAAATGAGTGTTTTTATCTCCCCCCCCCCCAATTTTTTTTAATGGGGTTATTCACCCTTCCTGTTATTTAGATTTTATAACATCCCCTTCCACCCATTAAAAATGTTTTGTGGTAGAGGGGGGGGGGGGGAAGGTTAATTTATCTTTTGTACTATTTTTTCAAAGATGCTTTCTAGCTCCCTTTCCTTCGGTCATTGCAGGGTGGGGAGAAGGGATGGGGGAGAAGAGATGGGTGGGGGGGGGGGAAGAGATGAGGGGAGGAAGAGATGGGAGGGGGGAAGAGGTGGGGGATATAAATGGGAAATAGGGATGGGGGAAGGGATGGGGAAGAAGGGATAAGGACTAGGAAACCCATAATCAAATAATCCCACCCCTTAAAACGCCTTTATTTAAAATTAGTATATATAATCAAAATGCCCCCCCCTAAAGCAAAGTGCCCCCCCGGGGCACTTTGTTTTAGGGGGGGGCAAAATTTTACAAAATCTTCAAAATGCCCCCCCCTAGACAAAGTGCTTCGCACGCCACTGTTTCTCTCTCTCCCTATGTATATTTTACACAAATATAACAATTTATATAGCATATACTCCCCTCTTTATGTGTTTTTATTTAAAGTAAATATTATAATATGTGACAAACGCTAAAATAAACTATGTTATCAATATAATAACTAACATATGAAGTGACTAAGAAAATAGTGAATAATTGAATCATTTTAGTGAACACATTTTTTAAAGTGATTATATTATTTAATTAGAGTGATGATAATAAAAAAATCTTATATTTATTTTAACACGGATGAAAACATCTTTAACCAGCGAAGTTTATTATTATAAAAATAGCCAAACAGATGTATAAACTTATCCAAGTAGATGAATTATAGTTAAGAGAATCTTTAGACATCTATCTTTAAAATCAGCTGTGAAAATCATATTTTTCGCATCACAAGAAATATCTTTTATATCCTTAAGCCGAGAAAATGACTTTTTCCATGTAATATAACTGACGGATGGACAGACGGTCGGACAAATGGACTAAAAGAGTAGCTTCACAGCTAAGCAAGAAAGAAAAAAAAACAATAAGTAGCGAAGCACAAAAGGCATGGAAGGTGTATGTATGTAGAATCTTCGCTAAAAATCAGTCACCTATCCTCAACAACGACTAAGAAAATTACTATCCTATTTGACATGACATATCAGACGAAAGGACATACGACGGACTTGTGGAATAGCTTTACACCTAAAAAAAATATGAAGTAAATAAATAAATCTAAAGAAAGCTGAAAGAATTGTTAAGCAAATGTGTTAGCATGTCCATGTGAATTTTTATGGCTCATAACATTAAATTTAATCCCTATGTACACAGGGAGGGAGGGGACATTGGACTGTAAATTATACTAGTGTCCAAAGTTTATTAACTAAGTTATCCCATATTGGTTGGCTTGGAAACTTTTAAAACTTTTTAACTAATAAGTTTAATCTTCAGAAGGGGTAATTTTGTTTATTATCATTATGGGTGTACAAGAATATCAATTTATCGTCCATTGTCTTATCCCTTAATATCCCTGATAGTTTTAATCTTTACAAACAAGGAGTTTTCTTTCTTTAACTTTGTAAACAAGTTTATGCAGGGATCTTAAGGGATAAGACAATGGACGTATAATTGATGTACATTCCCAATGATGATAAACAAAATTATCGATTCTGTAGATTAAAATTATTGGTTGGAAAATATTAAAACACTATTAGTTTGGAACCTACCAATGAAAATTCTACAAAAGTACCCCTCTTTTCCTGATTTCATGCTATGGGTGTTTTATAAAAAAAAACTTTTTGGAACAAAAATGAAAGTATTTCCTTTTTATTATTAAATTATTGCACAGGGTGTCTCAAGAATTTAAGAAAAAGATATGAAGACATATTAAATTGAATTTCAAATTCCACCATTTTCATAGGTGAAATAAAATACTACTTTATTTTAAAGCAAACATCATTTTATTAATTCTTGAATTTATTATTTCTAAATTCAAAAAATAAAATATTTTAAAATACACAGAAACCTAAGCCTTTGGTGTATACCCTAAGGTTTAAGGCTATTTTTAAGTACAGTATGAGCAACTACAAAGTGTTTTCAATTGTCATAATAGTAAATCATAGTATATATTTTTTAATTTTTAAAGATTTTATTTCGAAATATTTTGAGTCCTTAAGCATTGATCTTTTAATTCATTTTAAAATTTATACGAGTTTTAGTTTTAAATTGTCTGAAATATTTTTTTGGATCATACGGTAGTATTTTCTTATTAAATTTGGTGACACCCGTTAAGCAGTTTTAGAGAATGTCTTGGGGTGGGGTAAAAATTTGTCCAAGCATGAAAGCTAAAATAAACTCAGAGGAAATAGATAAATAGTAAAATAGATAGATAAGAAGATAAATAGATAGATAGAGGGAATATTTGAAATAAAAGTGTGACAATCTACTTAATGTATACATTTCACTTTCTTGACGGACAGAAATTGTTATTTAATCTAGTGCAGAAAAACTATACATTGATAGAAAGGTTCTATAAATCAAATGATTGTTGATATGACTTATTTCTATTATTATTCTTCACTTGCGGCTACGCCCCTAGAGACCTCTAGGGGCACTTGAAGGAAGGGGGGGGGGGGGAAGAACTTACACTTTTTATTTTAAAGAACAAAATTTCTTAATGTCGATTTTTTCTTGGGTGGGTCGAGGTGCTCTCCTTCCTTGGACCTAGGAGAAGCTTCCCTTTAAGGGAGAACCATATCGGTTCATTGTGTAGCAAGATTCTTTAGTAGGTACACAAAGACAATCTGTACTTCTGGTAAGGATTTTTTTTTGTATATCCAAAGTTCATCAAAAATTACTGCTATAATCTTATAAGCTAAGTAAATAGCAACAAAAAGTAAATAAATCCTTTTTTAGAGAGATTTACATTTTTATTTGATTATTAAAAACAGATAAAAATCTACATGATTCATAAAAAATAACTTTAAGCAGTTAAAGCACTTTTATTAAAGAGAACAGTAAATTTAGTAACAGTTATTTAAATGGCATTTAAATAACATAATAAATCCATCTTTTGTTTTGTTTTGTCACACAAGGGTTTTGATTTGAGGCTCATACGCGGCTAAGGTGCGGCTGCCGAGCCTTGGTTAAATTTAGGTTTTTCAGAGAAAAATAAGATATCAAATAGAAACTTTTGATTTGTGCAGCTTTCCATTTGACATAAACATAACATAACAATATCATAGAATGGAATAAATATTCTGAAAAATAGAAAAAAGTATGTAACATATTGTATTACAAGAAAACTGTTCTTAAAATTCAGTTCTATAGGACAGTTGCATAAATAGTAACAGCAAATTTCTTTTAAGAATTTTTTTTATTTTATAAAAATTGCAGACAGATTAATTTCTCCTTGGATGAGCTATTTTTCCAGTAATATTCCATTTTTAAATTGACTCATTTTGTTCTCAATTTAAAAGAACTGCCATTATCTTTATTTTCATTTTAGCTATCCCTATCACTAAAAAACACTAGGTGTGCCATTGGATCTATTTTTACTTGGATGTTACAACAGATTTTTGTGTTCTCTAATAAAGTGAAACTCGCAGCGGGCTAAAATAACGATACCCAGTATCCACTCCTTTACCCCATCCACTCCCCTCCTACTGGATGAACAAACCAACCAATAAATAAGTATATATTAGCAACTTAAATTTACGACAACTTTTTCCGCTGTCATAATATCCACCTGTATTATATATCCAATTGTGTGCTTATGTTATCCTTTATTATGTCAAAGGTGAATTTTTCATTTGTCAACAATATGAATTTCACATCTGTAACAATTCTACCTACAGGTTGTAGAAAAAAATAATTAAAATAATTGATAAAAAAAATGTTCCAATGTTTTCTACCTATTTAGAAAATCGTCCAACATCTTACGTTTTCATGGATTTTTTATTGGATTAGTAGTAGTAAAGCTAATCAATACTTCGAAATGTCCGTCTGTAAGAATCGGTTAGGGGAAAACGGCTGCTAATCAATATAGACGACTGATTTTTAAAAAAGATTCCTTATCCAGTATTTAATTTACTTGGTCCGTCGGTCTATCGACAAAAAATATCAATTTACAATTTTTTGTGCTTCACTACTTATGTATTATGTTATCCTTGTTTTATTGTTAAAATAAAATTTCAGGTTAAAGAGAAGCAATAAAAAATGGAGTGATTTAAACAAAAATTGAAAAACAGTGATTTCTAGTTATAAAAAAAAGTCAATAAAAAAGTGGTGATTTTGACCAACAAGTGATTAAGTGACAACTAGTCAACAAAAAAGAGCGGTCACCATGACCGTTGACAAGATCAAAGTGGCCGTCAGGGTCAGGCCTTTCAATCGGCGCGAGATAGAACTCAAGACTCAAAGGTTCATTGAGAAATATTAAAACAAAAATACATATATATATACAATTATTTTTAGAGAATTGTGATTTACTCAGCCCCTGTTTAAGGTAGACGGCTGAAATTTTAAGTATGATTTCCTTTATCAATGAATATTTGGTACACATCTTATTTGGTCCGTTGGTTTGTCGGTTGTGTGTTTTCAGAGATTTTTTTTGTCAAATTTGCTGACCAAATGGCGTCTACTCATATTTTTATTTTGGCTGTATGTTTGTTGATAACGCTTTCATTTTAGTAAATTTATTAGCTTTTTCTACTTATGGATGTTGTCATCCTTGTTTATGATTTTTAAAGTGAAATGATAAGGAAAACATACATGTGCTTGAAAGTGCAATTGAAAATACAATTTATATTACATAATTTTGACACTAGTTCATAATAAATGAAAAATTACTTCATTCATACTGAATTTAGAAAGTAAGAAAAATATACATTTAAGTGTTGCTATATTCAGTAAATATACATTTTAAATATATATTCCCACCCACCTCCAATATTTTTTTTATTAAAAAGAAATTTTAACTGCGGTTTTTGGCGTTTTCGCCGCAGTTTCTCTAACGTTCCTAGTTGTACTTCATCAAAGCAACTGCATATCAAAATCTCATCTTATATAAGCTATTATATAGCTATTAAAAGTCTTTTTTAGTTCGTTACAAGACGTTTTCATTATTTTTTCTTGTTCAGTTATTAAGTTAAAAAGTAATGAACTCGGAATTTTAATTATGAGTTACAAGCATAGTTTTCAATTAGCATATAGGGAATCTTTTTCTCATCTCTACAGGGAGTGGACATTGGATGATAAATTAATTTTAGCATTTAGAATATTTTTCTCAGCCTTAGGAGAAAGAATGTTTACAATTATTTTAATATTCGTGGAAAATTGTCTGTAACACGATGCTTTACATGGTGTTTTAGTTTGGCTGAAAATCGGTTCTGATCCAGCGGATATTAATCGGGTTGGAAGCCTTACTGGAAAGAATATTATACTACAGCAGTGCTTATTGGAGAGAAATTGAAATTTATAATTTTTGACAAAAAGACATTGTTGACCAAGAAAATAAAAAAAAAAATTAATAAATTTAGAATTAAAGATATATATTATTTTTTTCAAAGTGGAAAATGGAATAAAGAAATATTGAAATGTTAAATCTTCAGATATCATGTTTTCTGAGAGGTTGGTAGAGAAATATCTTTCCATCTTACAAACCATTCAGACGATATAGTTCAATTTTTTTTTTACAGGTTTTAATCTATTTTGGAAGAGGGAAAGATTCTCAGAGTTAAAAAATAAACGCAACTGTACGGACAATTATACTTATTTCTTATACCTCTATAATGTGGCAACTTGGGGGGGGGGGGGGTAGAAATTCTCCTCCAATCCATTTTTTGGTGTTTCCCAACATTCCTGATTTCATGTGAAATATTGAATAATTCATCTTAATCATAGAAAAATTTAATTACGCCAGCTGAAAAATTATTCTATAATTAAGTTACCACTACATGGTGATATAAAGTTATTTATTGACATTGCTTATCAAGATCTGAAATAACTTCTCTTTTGTATACCCAATCGTTCTCTGGAATATTAAAAAAGCTGCCCGACATTTTTTCTACAGTGTTATTCTATGTTATTCCCTGACCTTCAACTTAAGGATAAGGTCAATATTGAGTTGTTAGAATATTTATGATATTATAATAGATATAGGACATCTAGATGGTTAAACTGAACAGATAATCCGTCGAAACTAAATAAAAATTATAGCAGACAAACCACTTTATTTTGTGACTAGCGGCTACGCCTCTAGAGGCCTCTACGGACACGTAAAATTGTTTCTTTTTAATCTATTTTAAATACCTAAAGCTATTTCCCAAATATTTTTTTTCGCCGATAGATGGTGTTAGTTATGTTTTTAGCTAGTTGCAAAAATGTCCGCAGGGCGGCGTTTTTTTATTTAATCTATTTTTGTCGATTTCTCTGGTACCCTCCCCAAAATAGTTGTAAACCTTCCCGGGACCTATGAGAAGCTACCCTGTCAAGGAGACCCCGATTAATTCAGCGTTTAGCGAGATCCTTCGGTACAAACAGACAAAATCCAGTTTCTATATTATAAGGATTCATTTAAATAATAAGAGCAGCGATTTTTTGAAATAAATCTAACTTTATCTGAAGAAATTTAACTATTCATTGCTGAATTGTTATTTAAGTTTTTTTCATATGCTTTAAATAATGCGAGGGAAGAAATTTTACACTATACAATTTACCCATAAAAAGCTTAACCATAACGAGCACGATTATTTATAGCTGATGCATTATGCAAACAAAATGAAAATTGCTCTTTCGTTACAAAATTTGTACACTGTCTTTGTTATGATATGGCCGGAATGTTTTTCAATTTGTTGATTCAAAGATTATGTATCTGGTTTATATCTATTGATATTATGTATGCACATTTTTGAATAATTTTTCAGTTACAATATTTTTGAGTAAAATTGGCTAGACTTACCATTATATTGTAAGGACTTTTGATCCTTTATAAAATAGGTACTATTTCTAGATACTCTATATTCGAAGATTGACAAATAGCCTAAAACCATACCAAGACTTCCCCCAAAAAATAATAGATTATGTCTAACTCTACATCAATATACTCTTGACCCTAAGTGCACTCTAATAGCAGTATACAACTTTTCTGTTAGAAGGATTGAGGGAGTGAGTCTGTCAGGCAGTGAGGGAAGCGAATACTTATGGAGATTCTACGCAATAAAAAATATATCTTACGTACTTGACTATACAATGAGAAGTGGTACTTGAACATTGAGTAAGATTGGGGACAGTAATTTTTTTTGTAAAAGTAAAGTAGAAAAGGACAGTCTGGTATCTTAAGGGATAAGACAAAGGACGATAAATTGATGTTAAACAAAATTAACTCAAAATTATTTGTTGAAAAGATTGGTTATTATCAGTATATAATCAACCAATCAAAATTCAATAAAAGTACCCACTCAACGTGTTTGAGCATCTAATAAGCAAACAGGGCCAATTTACTTCCCTTACTGCTAAACAAAGTAAACTAGAATAGGACGGACAAAGAGTTCAGAAAGGAATTGGTTGAAATAAATTCAGGGAAGATACAAGTAACAAACATGCGTTGTAAATTATCAAGGAGGAAGGCAGGGATCTTAAGGCTTAATGCAATGAACAATAAATTTGTTTACTTATTAAAGAAGGGTAAACAAAAACTTCTATAACTAAATGTTATTAGGTCAATCAAGATTTTTTTTATAAAGTTATAAGCTCTTATGTAAACACTTTTTTTTAAATTTTTTAATAGCTTTATCTGTCCCTCCATACCCCCCCCCCCCCCCCTCCTACCATTATAAACACCATAAACTTGAGACATTATTCAGACAGATAAACTGTATGAGGGTTTGGGCATACACAATTAACAAGAATGTCTATTTGCCTAGCTGGGGCGTTTCCACTAAGAATTTTTCTGAGGATATTAACTTTAGGGAATGAGGGGTAATTGGACTGAAAATTACACTGGTACCAAAAGTTTTATAACCCCATTTGCTAAAAAAAAACGTTGGGTACGTTGATTGCATTGTCATTGGTTGGTCAAAGTTTTCTAGCAATAATTTTATTTCACAGAGTTATCAACCAAACAATTTGAAACAACCAAACAAAGTTCAATAAAATTTATTTGAGCTATCGAATAAGTAAACGTGGTTATAAAACTTTGGGTACAGATGTGATTTACAGTCAACTAGTTTTATCAAGTACCTTTAATTGAAATACATCGTGTACTATGTTACTTATTTTTATCAATTTTGTCATAATTCAACTATAAGAAATTTTAATGTTTTATTGCGGTTTATAAACGTAATCATTTATAATTGTTTTTTTGGTTAAAATATAATATTTGTCAATTGTATAATAAAACAAGGATGACAACATCCATAAAGCGAAGCTGTAGCTCACGTTGTCCGTTTGTCTGTCAGTCGTAACAATTTCGTCGGCTATTGTCAGAGATAGACTTCCAATTTTTATGAGAGAAATATCTATATCTCGGTTGATATTAAAGACAAACGGCTGATAATTATGGAGATCTTTGATTTTCTATCTGCTATTAAAGATAAATGAACAACCAAGCTTTTACTCATTATCTGACTATGTCTTTTTTATCCTTTTAGTGAATTATTGTATTTATGAGTTGCATTACTAATGATGTTGTCATCCTTGTTCTTATTCTTGTGAGCTATGTAAGATAATAAATGATAAATGTGACTATTATGTATTATATGTTAATGAAGAAAAAGCTATGTAAATGTTGCTAGAGTTGGGTGGCTGATATACTTCCTTCTTAAGAAGATGATTTTTATTATAACATCATATAAAGATTAAAATTCTTGAAAAGACATACCTACGAACAAGCTTAGTTTTATAGTAGATTTTCATGTGCTAGGGAATCTTCAAACAATAAAAAAGCAGCCCATCCCCAATGATAAAACACAAAATTACTCTTTTTGTAGATTTCAATTTGTGATTGATAAGTTTTGACACTCTAATTAATGAACCAGCCAATTAAAATTCAATGAAAGTCCTCAAAGTTGTAAAGCCAATTAAATAATAAGAAAACGTTTTTTATAAAACTTTTGGGAATAGTGTAATGAACAGCCAAATGTCTCCATCCTTCCTGGGAAATCCCAGTATATCATTGTATGCGGATTTTTGAGGATCCGCCCTAACTAAGAATATAATGCAGATGCGCGCTAATAATTGATGGGAAATACATATAAATAGTGTGCTATTACATCCCCTAAATGTATAATTCATTAGATCATCAGAATTGCTAATTATGCTGTCATCAAACACCTAATATATAAAGTAGTAGTATTTTTTTGTCTAATGCTTAAAATTTCAATAACTACTATACCTTTTGATTTCTCCTTTGCAGGAAAGCTTCACATAAGTCCCAGGAAAGTTTATGGCTATTTTGTTTTCAGATTGAAGTCTAAGGATGTTTTTTGGCTATTTTCTGACCTATTAGTATCCTTTAGAAAACAAAGTCCCAAGATGCTAGAAGCGCGACCGCTAGTTTATAAATGAAGGGACTTTTAAGATCTTTCTATTTAAGAATACGAATATGAAACAATTTATAATTGTCAATATACGGAAGTTATTTCACACCCAAACAAATAATACATGTAGAAGAAATTGAGGGATATTTTATAATATTTCTATAAGCAAGACCTACATTGCAGGGATCTAAAGGGATAAGACAATGACCTATAAATTGATGTGCATCCCCAATGATGATATTAAAAATTCTCCCCTCTGTGGATTAAAATCAGTGGCTGAAACGTTTAGACCCTCATCTTTCTAAAAACAACCAATCAAAGTCCCCAAAGTTGTTGAGCTAATTAATAACAAAGCGTTATTATAAAACTGTGAGGACTAGTGTAATAAACAGCCCATATTCCCCTCTCTGCTTAAATTGTCATCACTCTGAAGGATTTATTACAGAGATCTTAATAGGCGATAAATTGGAATACATTCCCAATGATGATAATCAAAATTTCCCCTATATTCTTTAGATTTGAATTTTTGGTTTGAAAGGTTTAAATATTATCAGTTTTCATTTTTTTGATAAAAGTGCTATCCTGATTTATATTATTTAGCAATAATAAGATTATTGATTTTCATGAAGGCGATATGTCAAACATTCTTTCTTCAACAATGAGAATAATCTATTATTGATTTGTATTTGTTGACTTACTATTGGATATTTGTTTCCTTGTTTCTTAATTAGTTATTATGATACTAGAGAATACGCCCCTAGAGGCACCTATCCAATCCCTTTTTCTCATTTGCTGGCTTAAAACTTTCGGTATTTTAACTAATTTTGATTGATTGGTCAAACCAGGGTCTGTGATTCAGTCAATTAATTCCATCTGAAATTGCCGAAAATTAGATATTTTGTTGCCGTTGAACTTGTTTTTTACGTGGCTGGTTTTCTTCCTTTTTCTCATGCCATAAATACATTCAACAATGGCAAAAATACATCCAATATTTTGATAAATATGTCAAAAATACATCTGACACTGGCATTTACACATCCATACTTTTTCAATTATATGTCATAAATACATCCAACACTGGCAAGTATACATACACGAATAATTTACATCAATTCTAAACAAATACAAAACTTCAATCTTGATAATTGGTAAGGAGATTATTTTATCCGATAGTGTCCTTTCCCTGGTAATATTGCCAATTAACTTGTAACAAAGGTGTGACCTGCTAATAACTGAATTGCACGATTTCGGCCAGAATTCATTAAAATAAAATTAAGAGAAGCAACCACTAGGCGTTTAATCTTTATTTATAGGCCAATGGAAGATAAATAGTAATTAAATTTATCCCTTCTGTAAGAGAAACAGTTGGGGTATTTCTATTTTGGACCAAACAATTAAGGATTATTTAAAGTATACAAACTTTTTAAGCTAATGAAAGAAAGAACTTGGTTGTAAAACTTTTGTTACCAGGAATGTTTAAATGTACTCTCCCTCCCTAACTTTGAACAAGGATGACCACATTTGTAAAAGTATTAATGTTTTTTTTTTTAAATTTGCTTTAATGTTTTGCTTGTAATATAGTGGTTGATTAAAAAGGAAAATTCTAAAAAATGGTAGAAAATTATTTTCTATTCCATTTCAAAAATAAAGTTATTAAAGAAAAAGCTACTAAAATTGTATTTTATTCTTTAACTCATTGCTTCAAACAATAGATTTGGGAATCTTAGAAATTTTAAAGATGATATTAAAGGCAGAAAGATGAAACATTAAACTTAAAATATTAGGTAGTCTTAGGGTCATAGTTTTTCACGTTTTGTGTCAAATCTGTCGTTTAATATATGCAAAATTTATTTACAGAGAAGCTTTGCTCTGAATAAACATGCACAAATATGTAGTATGTAACCAATAACTCAATTAAACTGCGAACCAAAAAAATAGGCAAATCTGAATTTGCATAATAGCAGCTTTAATATTCATTTAGGATGATTTTACTGTAAATATAAAATGTAGATGCATCTTTTGGTTACAAGTTTCAACCGTTCATTTTTTATTAGTCAGCACCAATGAAGCACAAGATCTCAAATACAGCATTTTGGGTAAAAACTGGTGAACCAAAAAGATATGCAAATCTAAAACAAATCAATGGAAAAACGATTTTTTTGCACTTTTCTTCTGTTTCAAAAATTGATTCTGATAAATTAACAATTTTTTAAGGGATTTATGCATTAGCTATTATGAAATGTAGTATAAGATAGAAATTAATGATTTTTTAAAACAAGAAATATTAGAAAAAAAGAAATTCGACCACTATCACTTTAGAGGACAGTTCTTAACCTCCAGTCTTATGGATGAAGCTAAATACATATTAAAAATAATAATTTCTCCCAAAAGTATACAAAAATGATTTTTAATGTGTTAAAAAATCAATTTTAAAATCTTGATTTTGAGGATGATGGCCTTTAAGATGCTCCTATAGGTAGTGATGGTGAGCCAAATGTTATCAAAGTGCATGACCATGATGACAACTTATATATTGAACTTATGGTCCAATTTTTGTATTCATAGCAGCCTCCAGCCAAGCAGTATTAAAAAAACAAAAAAATGTAATTTTAATTACTTCAATGCATAAGGTAAATACTGTCGTATTTAGAAGATGTTTATATTTCTTGTCTTGAGGCTCCATTGGAGATTGCTATGACTACAAAAAATGGTACATAGGTTGATTGACAAGTTGTTGTAATTGGCATGTACTTAGATAACATTTGGCTCACCATCATAACCAATAGGAGCATCTGAAGGACATCATCCTCAAAATCAAGATTTTAAAATGATTTTTTTTTACACATTAAAAAGCATTTTTGTAAACTTTTCAGGGTAATTTCTATCTTTATAATGTATTAGGCTACATACATTAAACTGGAGGTCAGCCGCTGACCTCTAAAGTGATAGGGGTTGAGTTTCTTTTTTTCTAATATTTCTTATTTTAAAAATCAATAATTTCTACCTTATACTACATTTCATTATAATTAATGCATAAATCCCTTAAAAAATTGTTAATTTATCAGAATCAATCTTTAAAACAGAAGAAAAGTGCAAAAAAATCGATTTTCCATTGATTTGTTTTGGATTTGCATATCTTTTTGGTTCACCAGTTTTTACCCAAAATGCTGTTTTTAAGATCTTGTGCTTCATTGGTGATGATTAATAAAAAATCAACGGTAGAAACTTGTAACAAAAAGATACATCTACATATCATATTTACAGTAAATTCGTCTAAATGAATAATGAAGCTGCCATTCTGAAAATTCGGATTTGCCTATTTTTTTGGTTCGCAGTTTATTAGTTGTTGCCTGTATATGGGTGCAACAATTTCATACTATTTAAACTCTCAGATGTACAGGAAGGAAGGGGACAATGGGATGTTTATTACACTAGTCCCTAAAGTTTTTCTTTCCCGTTGCCTTAAAAACTTTGAGGACTTAATTTAATTAGTTTATTTATTAAGATGAGTGTCTAAACGTTTCAACAAATAATTGTAATCTATAGAAGAGGGAATTTTGTGTATTAACACTGGAGTTTTATATGAATTTATCGGCCATTGAAATATATATATATATAGTTTGTATATTTACAATAACTGCTCATGGCTTTGTATTTTAGAAAAATAGCCTTAAACCATCTCCTGTCATAAATGAAGATTTCATTAAAAGCCCAGTTTATGAGATATTTTGATTCTAACAAAAAACCTCACCTTTGTACCAAAAAGAATGTTATTGATAAGTCGACTGTATTTTAGTAATTTTGCAACTTATTCTTTATATTTATTTTATTTATGCTTCTTTTAGTATTAATGTTCGTTTGTCCGACTGTCAGATTTGTTGAGCTTCCCTTGTATGCATGGTGTCATCCTTGTTTTACAGCTTTTAACCTAAAATTATCTCCCGTCGTGTTCAGATATGTGTTAGACCAAATGTCATTTTATTGATCCAATTTTTATGTATTCTCTTTTACTTTAAATTCCCCGGATCATGTCAGGAAGACAGCTGTGTCCCAACAACTGATAATTTTTTATAAAAAAAAAAACTAGTTGCTCAACCCCTAGACTTCAGGTAAGAGTGGTGGATTTCAGAAAAATAGCCTAACACAACCCCAAGATATTCACAAATCTCCCCTGAAAAGTATAACCAATTCATAAGAGTATTTTCTGATATCTAAAGCCACAAACATAAAATACTCTTTATATAATGAGATAGGATATTAGTAAAGGAGTCATAATTATAGCTGGTTTTTTTCGGAGGGGGGAGAGTCTATTTAGTATTGGCGACCTCTTTTTCTAACTCTAAAATTCATTTTAATTTTTTACATAAGCAGATATCAAAATTATTACACGGATGGAGCTTCCAGCGCACGTAAATGAAAGAAAAACGCCGTTTTAGACAACTTTTCTCCTAATGCGCGTAAACGATGTGTTCATAGAATTTACATTATGATGTACGAAAGTAGCCGTAATGTGTTCATCCATTAGGCTAGCAGCCTTTAAATTCGTTGTAAAATAACTTTATTCGTATATCTTACTTGATCCAACTTCCCCTCCCTCTAAAACCTATTTATTAATCCCCCCCCCCCCCTGCTACCTAACAATACCCCCATTCCCCATGTCCAAATGTAAAAGCCCATAAAAGTACAATTATTTCCCCATTCTTCTTATAGTTTCCCTTTTTCTCTTCCAAACCCTCTGTTAATGTATATTTCTCTTTATAATAATACAGCTAATCTTTAACTATAGAAATTCGTAAGTTCTTTCAGTATGGCTTCGAAATCAACTATTAGCCGCTGGATTAGAACCGGTTCTAAGCCATAGTGAAAAATCATGTATAACATTGTATTACAGACAATTTTTCATTTTAATACTCGCGGAAAGCTGCCTATTGTACAAAGGGATAAACAATCATCTTCTACTTTCATACTTGCGTTTATTATCAATATTGCAGAAAAAAAGTATTTTATTAAAATGAATAACACAGTCTAATTTATACAAAATAATGTTTCTGTTGCTGCTTTGCTACTTATGAATGTTTCATCCTTGTTTTTTTCTCTGATTTTTGTCTTCCTTGCTCTCTCGGTATTTATTACATAGGTATTTAATCATTGATGGGGATTTTATTTATGATTCTAATCTGCCCCAAATTTTGTGAATTTAAATTTGTGCCTTTGGTAATTTTTTTCTTAATTATGGGTAGTAAATGATATTAATTAAGTTAATTTTATTCATTTTTTCGGTGCCAAGCTTATCCTATCATGTTAAGTATTAAGGGCTTTTGCCTTAAGCTTAAGATTTAAAAAACTAATAAACTGATTGAGTTTTCTTTTTAAGAAGCTTCACATAGGTCCTTGGATTGTTGGAGGCTATTTCATTTTTAGAGTTCAGCCTTGTCTTGGTTTTTTGCTATTTTTTCTGTCCATTTCTTACTTCTTTAAATGCAAAGCTCTTTCCCTAGTCTTTAATAAAAATATTACTTTTTTACTAATTATATTTAAGAATATTTGGCCCTATTTCCAACTACATAATTAATGAAAAACAGATGAGATATGTATTTATTTACTCCTATAAGTTACTCTTAGCCTATATGTTTATAAATATCTATTCAAGAGAGGGAGAGTACAATGGACTATAAATTACAATTTTACTTAAAGTTTTATAACACGTATCTTATTCGTTTCCTCAAAAACTTTAATTAATGGATGGGAACCGGTTCTCATCCATACGAAAAAACTATGTCTAGCATCGTATTATATCCAGCTTTCTACGAATATAGAAATGTACAATCATAAGATTAAAACCAGTTTTTTTAGCCGTTTTTAGCAGTTTTTAATTTTATAATTGTACATTCTATATCCGCGGAAAGCTGTTTATAATACAATGCGAGAAATAACTATTCTCGTATTCATTCGAATCCGGTGGATAGGAACCGGTTCTCATCCATACGAAAAACTATGTCTAGCACCGAATTATATCCAGCTTTCTACGAATATAAAATTGTACAATCATAAGATTAAAACCAGTTTTTTTAGCCGGTGCCTTCGGCTTTTTAGTAACGATTATTTGGTTGATACGCTTCCTAAATCATACTTTATTGTTATAGGAATCATCTTGCAAAGCTTGAAATCGATATGACAATTCTCACATGTTTAAATTAACAAAATAGCTAACTGTTCCGGTAGGACGGACGGACGGACCGACCCTCATTATAGAAAAGATTGGCCCTTAAAATGGGATAAAAATAGTCCATCTAAAATTGAAATGAAAATGCTTACTTTTTCTCCATGTAAATAAATAAATAAACAAAATTTTCCAGCAATAGATTTAAGTGAAAACACAAACGCAAATAAACCATAAAAATACTATCTGTACATTTCATTCATTTTTTAAGGGCTCGGCAGCCGCCCGTCAGCCGCGATACTTTAAAAATGATAAAATATTAAAAGAAACCAGCCTAAAAATATGTATGTAAAAAAAATCTCAAGGTATGCAGTCAGTTTTCTAGAAATTAATCATTGTTACAGACCAACAGACAAACATAAACACTTGTAGAACAGCTTCGCTACTAAAAAAACACAAGCATTTTTCAAAACTTTGTTTGTATAGCAGTTTAAAATTCTAATGATTTTTAAAAGGAAATTAAAAAGAATACGATGACATCCTTTATTATTATTATTATGAGATTTCTTTGTTTTAAAAGAGCACTGCTTTTCTATATCATGGGTATGTTTGTCTGTTTAGTAAAAGCGTGATAACGGTTAGTTTTATCATGTATATCAATCATTTAAATAAATCGGTTATTTTTCTCGAATATTTTTGTGATTTTTTGGATGGTATGTTTTACTACGTAGCATTAGTTTATTATCTTTAATTTGTCACTTATCCCATAGAATTATTCTGGATGGGTTTCGCTCTTATGGGTTTTGCCATCCTTGTTTGAAAGATAAATGATGAATTTTATTGTTTGATTTTGGAAGACTTTTTAACAGTTATTTAAGCTGTAAGAAAAGGTTATTAAGGGTAAGTAGGTATTTAAAATGATGATATTTTAGGTATCTCACATTCTTTTTAAAAACGAAGATTTTTTATAATCATAGTCGGTCCGTACATCCGTCCGTAACTGTTGGATTTTTTAGTTTATTTACGATTTTGAAAGCACAGCAACTTTCAGTATTTGATTCCTAGGACAACATGGTACAATATTACAACCGAAGCATCTCCATAATCAATTCCTAAAAATGTTAGCATGTCCTCAAACAGTATCCTGTTATTAAATATTAATATTCTTCTTATTTAGCTTGACACTCTACAAGTGTTTATGTTCATTTATCATAGCGACTAATTTTATAGCTTCGCTCTTACGAATATTTTCATCCTTATCATGTGTAAATGGTATAAAATTACGAAACAAGTGCACTACTGTTAGTATTTTATACTTAAGTTGCAATTTAGAAAAATCTAATAAATGAAAAAAATACTTCACAATGTATTGTGTTAAAAAATCCTATTTTATTTTAATCATAAAAGAAATTATTAAACAAAGATGTTATTGTTTTATTCATTTCTTTAATGAAGGTGTAATAAATGTCGAAATTTCCAGTCGTTTAAAGAAAACAACTATGACGGTCAGACTGCCTTTAAGCAGGTTTTAGGCTATTTTTGTATTTTTTACATTTTTCTCCATATCTTTGGTGTTTATGGTCCGATTTTCAAAATATTTTTAGTAATAGATATCAAAATTAAATTTCCTGTCCTTTAAAGAAAACAACTATGACGGTCAGACTGCCTTTCAGCAGGTTTTAGGCTATTTTTGTATTTTTCTCCATATCTTTGGTGTTTATGGTACGATTTCCAAAATTTTTTCAGTTATACATATCAAAATTAGATTTTCCCTTGTTTAAAGAAAACAACCATGACGTTCAGACTTCCTTTTTGCAGGTTTTTGGCTATTTTTATATTTTTTACATTTCCCCCCATATCTTTGGTGTTTTTGGTCCAATATTAAAACTTTTTGGGATATCAGTATAAAAATAATTTTTCCCATTGTTATGAGCATCTTTTATGTAATTTATTTTGACCGTCATCATTATACAAAATATTTTCTCAAATATATCAATTAATAAATACACTTTAAATTTACTTCTACGTATTAACATCCATGAATTTTTTTTGTGCTTCGCTACTTATGGATGTTGTCATCCTTGTTTTGATTATCAATAATAATGTATAAACAGTTTAACTTTTAAATACCAATTTTTTGTCAATATTATGGATATAGTAAATGATAGCTAATAGCAATTTAAAATTTTTTTATCTTTACAAGACCTAAACTTATAAACAAAAACTATTTATTATCATAATTATGTATAAACAGTTACTTCTTTAAAAATCTTTGGAGTACTCTAATAGATATAGTAAATGATAGCTCACTCCCATATAAAATTTTTTTCAAAATAACCTTCTAAAAATTGTTTTTTAACCATCAATAATAATGTATAAACAACTTGACCTCTAAATACTAATTTTATTCTACAGTATCTATGCAGCATAACCTAATTCTAAATACTTTATCAATAAAAGTAAACTTTAATTTTGAATGATAATTTAATAAAAAAGAAAAGAGTTTTTTTCATATAAAAATGTTAAATAATAAAATTTATGTATATTAATGTATTTTTTAAACACCCCCCCCCCCCTGCTGATTATTTTCTCCTGCTAAAAAAATTCCTTTCAGTTTACTTTTAACATCCAACTAAACTCAAGGTTGATCATATTATTTTCTTCTTTTTTTAGCAACATTTTCTGCCTTTATATTTCTACAAATTTCTTTATTTTTACCTATCTTTTAATATGTAAATTAAATTAATATGATTTATGTCATTTAGACTGAAGAGGGTGCAATGTCCACCGAAATATATTTCAATAAATAGCTGGGAAGTATCAAAGACTTTTTCACTCAGTGAATTTATCATATATTTTTTCTATAGCTAAAATCATATGTTATTAAAAGCGAAGCTTTTCTATAATTAGGGTCGGTCCGTCCGTACGTCCGTCCGTCCGTAACGGATAGCTTTTTTCGTTAATTTAGGCATGTTAGAATTGTCCTATCGATTTCAAACTTTGCTTGGTGTTTTTTTAAGTAGTTAGGTACGATTTAGAAAGCGTAGCAACTCTATAATCATTACTATTTAGAATGTCCGTACGTCCATTTTAAACATGTCGATTTTTTTTACTTTTTTAACAACAAATTTTCATGTTATCTAATCATCCGATTGATCTGATTTTTGGTAAATTAGTTCCGGACAACAAAGTATAATGTTTTAAGCGAAGCAACTCTATAATCAAGGCCAAAAAAATGTAGGTAAATTCATAAACATTATCCTGTATACAGCAGTTTTTCAACAAATTTACTTAAAATTTTGGTTCGACTCTTATACATTTATATTTTGTTTTTTCAGTTCTGACACTATACAAATGTTAATGTCCGTTTGTCATACCGTTTCAGTGCTTCGCTTTTATGGATGTTGTCATCCTTGTTTACTTAACATATTGTAAACAAACATACTGAGAAAGAGTTTTTTTTCAATTTTATACTTATTTTGAGTTATTTAGTCGCTTGATAATATTAGTTTCTTAATTCCTTCAAGTGCTTAAATGCTTCAATTAATAATATATAATCATTTTAAAACAAATTTATTGCTATTGTGTCCGTTTGTCATACCGTTTCAGCGCTTCGCTTTTATGGATGTTGTCATCCTTGTTCAACATATGATTAACATCATACAAGGATAAAAATGTAATTAATAGTATAGCAATAAATAATCTATAATTATTAGTTATTATAGGTCAAAATCTATTTTTTTTTTTTTGGGGGGGGGGGGGATGGTTGCGGGGAGTTAAAAGCTTGTCAAAAAATCACCTCAGGGGTTAAATTGACTTGGGGGAGGGGGGGGGGGGGGGGCGGTAATTTCTTCTTTTTATTAATGAAAAGGAAAACTGACATAAAATCAAAAATTTGTCAGTACCACTGACGAGCATTAAGATTTATGAAGTAGCTACGTTGCTGAAAAAAGGCAACATTTTTACAATAAAATGCAAACAATAGGTAATAAATCAAAACCAAAAGTTTCAAGTATTTTTAAAAACAAATCTTTTCTATAATTAAGTGTATGTATGTCTGTACTACAATGTAATATTATAAAAAGGTGTGTTTTATGTTAAGTACCTACTGTATTTTTTCATCAAAAAATGCTTTGAAGAACCTCCAAGAACGGTGTGTCTTTAAAGGTTCTTTAATTAGAGAGGGAGGAGACATTTGACTTTTGACTACACTAGTACCCAAAGTTTTATAACCACTTTGTCTAATTCATTGGCTCAGAAACTTTGGGTACTTTACAGAATTTTGATTGGTTAGTTCAAAATTAGCAATGTTTAAACATTTAAACCATTAATTCTATATTTCAGAAGGGAAAATTTTGTTTATTATCATTTAGGATGTATATCAATTTACTGATCATTGTCTTATCCCTTTAGATCCCTGTACTTAAATCCATATTTAATCATTATGAAAAATCATATTCTTTAGTGTGTTAGAACTTCGCTGCTATGAATGTTGCGATGCTTGTAATAGTATTGCATTAATGTGTGTATGATACTTAGTAGACGTGTGTGAAGGCCAAAAACGGTATAAATAACATTTTTAACAAATAAAGATAATGATTTTTAATAATAAGGAAAAATAAGAAAATTTTGCCTTCTCAGATTTTTACTTTTTTTTATCGCATTTTATTACTGACAATTTTCAGCGAATATTAAAGTAAGATTATAAGATTAATATTAGTTTTGTTAGCCCAGGCCTTCGGCCTTTCGGGAATTACAAAACTGGTTTTAATTTTAAAATTTTTCCTATTAATATCCGTAGAAAGCTGTCTATAATACGAGGATATAAATAAGAAATTAGTTATCATTACAAATATGATTGGCGACTATAACCATTCCGGGACTTATTCGAATTTTCCCTATAATCGAGAACTCCTAAGGGGTTAGCGAGATTTTAACGTACAAACCAAATATTCTTTATTTTACTTAATAGGATGATAAGTTTATATTCAAATAAATTTATTTTTTAGACCAAAAAATATTTATAAACTTTTTGTATTGAAAAACTTCACTTACGTAAGGATTACATAACTTTATAATAATGATACCACATTTTTAAAAGAACATCATAAAATGGTTTAACAGCAGCCTTACTAAAAATTAATATAAAAAAATCAAGATGTTTCTCTGTACTTTTGTATTGCGAACTTCTGTCTAATTGTCTGTGTTTTGTGGAAAAAGATCGCAGCTATTTCTGAACCTAATATATTATACTCATCTTATGATTATATCCAAGTAGTTGAACAGCCCTATCTCTTAAAAAAAAAAAAAACAATATTAGAAAACGATCTTAAGGAAGTAGGGGGGAGCAGGGGGGGATTCACAATTTTATTATGAGAGGTTGAATTCGAGTTAACACTAGGGTTGGGTCGGATATCCGGTGTGGCCGGATATCCGGCTATTTTCAATATCCGGCCTGAAAATGCAGCTTGTCACCTAACTTTGGAGGACAATAAAAAAAGGTGCCTAAAACGGGTGCCGAGCCTTAATAAAATTAACATCAATGTAACCCCACTAAGAAATACTAGCTAATCATACTTAATCTTAATATACAACAATTTTTTACACACTTTTTGCAAAGGACATTTGAACAATATGATAATACAGATTAATTTTACAAGGATGAAAACATCCACTATAAGAAAAAAGCTGAAGTTAATCCTCTAAAATGTTTATGCTATTTTTATATCAACCCATAAGGAGAAGGCCTGATGTCATTATCGGAATAGTATTATATGATCGACATTTTTCAATAAAAGTATGCATAATATGTCAACGTAATTGTAACGCCAAATTACTTTTATACTTTTTATATTATAATTTGTATTCAACAATAAATATATAAGTATAATTGAATAACCCAGACAACTAGGTACCTGGTTTCAGTAGTGGAGACTATTTTTGTCTGCTAGTAAATTGCTTACTGCTCTATTGTGGCGACTTGGCTGTGTTAAATGTGTTCCGACGCCAATGGCTGATATTCAAAGACTCAATTGAAAGTCGGCACAGGGTCCACACCCCGTTACATACAATTATTTAACCCTTGCTTCCTCTATACTTTTACTTTTATATCAACCATATTTCGCGACAAAGGTGGGTTTAAATAAAATAGAATGTGATATTTGTCAGACAGGCAAATACAATAAATAATTGTAGAGCAGTCTCGCAACTAAAGTGCATAATCTGAAAGGAAGTGTTTAATCTAGAAATAAAATGAAAATACAAGTATCTAAACGTATAGCATATAAAATTATCAAAGTTTAATTAACAAACTCTCAAATTCGCTAGCCTAAAAAGTTTGTGGATTTTAATTGATAGTTTTGAATAAAATCAATAATTTCAATTAACACAGGGAGTAATTTTTAATCATATTTCAGGGTTTAGTATTTTTGTATTGTATTGTCTTATCCCTTAAGATCCAAGTTTAGACTGCAGATTATTAAAACAGCTCTAACTGTTCTATAAATGCGGAAGTAAAGGCACACTATTTAAAAAATTCCTATATATCCATGGAGGTAGTAGACATTGGTTTGTAAACAATACTGGTACCCAAAGAATATACACACGTTTTCTCATTTGTTGGCAGATTAACTATCAGGGTTTATTTCATATCTTGATTAAGTTGTACAGACCAGTTATTGTCCATTGTATTATCCTTTGAAATCCCTTTATATATATCCCAAATGCAATATAGGCATAGTTTTAATGAAAAGCTAGATTCCCAATTTTAAACGCTAGATTCTTCGAAAGAAATTGACATACACTTTAGAATATATGAAATGAAATAAGATATTGATGATTTACAAAAGTGAAAACTTTATAGCTAGGATAGGTCCGTCCGTCCGTCTAAACGTACGTCTGTAACAGATAAATATAGGCAGGTTAGAATTGTCCTTTCGATTTTGAATTTTGAATGATTATTCCTGTAGCAGTAAGGTATGATAAAACTCTATAAAGAAAGTCCGTACCTATCAATTTATAACAAATTTGTTTAGACTTATAAATTAATATTCAGCTTATTATGTTCTATCACTATACAAGATTTAATGTTCGTTTGTCCTACCATCTGAATTTACAATTTCGCTTTTATGGATGTTGTCATCCTTGTTTAATTATAAAAATTATTATTTTGGCCTATGGTATTACATACTATTGTTTAAGGAAACATATTAAAAGCAAAATGATTTATTAAAAATTTATCTCATTTATGCAAAAAAGGACATAAAAACATTACAATCATAGCTACAGGTATGGTTTTGTGGTTGATACTATTCTAGTTAAAATATGTCTAAAATATATAACAATACTTATACAAAAGACAAATGCCAAAAAGTATTTTTAAAAATCAGCTAATAACATTTTAATTGTTTATTTAGTATTCCAATTGTTAAAAAATGTTTAATTGACTAAATATAACATACTCATTGTAAAGCTAATTGAAGTTTAACCATATTTAAAAATATACTAGGTAATATAGATAAGAACCGCAGTTACCTTCTAGAGCGGAGTGACGTATAAACAGACAATATTTATATTATAGCTGCACTGTTAAAAATTAGCAGTATCGAAAGAACATCTCAAATCCTAGACTATATGTATTAAATAGATATAATATACGTGGATATATTATCTGAGGAAAATTTGTTGTTAATTTAGGTGCTAATTTGCACCTTATTCATGGGTCAGTTCGTTCATTTAGGAAGGGGATGTGGTTTAGGGTGTGGATGGAGGCTATTACTGTTTTAGCCAGCTGAGAGTATCACTTTATAAGAGTACATGAAATTCTGGTGCAACATCCAAGTAATAATATATCGATTATGTCTTAGGAAGGCTCCAATTTACTAAAATAACCGTATTTACTATTAAATATCATATTTTTTTTAACAATGAGACCAATTTTTTAAGCGTAGCTTCTCTATAACTTGGGTAAGTCCGTCATATTATTTTATAATACAAAATCAATCTATACAATTTTAATATTTCTATGATAATCCTTACATAAGAGTAATAGGATGTCTAAGTGTAACTACTTAACTGATATGGTTCTCCTTTAGTTACTCATAGGTCCTGGGAAGGTCTACCACTTTTTTTTTTTGGGGGGGGGGGGGGATACCGCTACTTCCCAAGGGAACATTAGAAAAAAGGATCCCTACCCCAATTATTTTAATAACTAAAATTGAATATGGGCTGAAGGTCGAATTCCCCCCTCAAAGTGTCCCTAGAGGCCTCTAGAACGTACCCGCTAGTTTGACATAAAGCCATGACGTAGCAACTTAGTTTTTTGTTGACCGATTTTTTAATTCGTTTTTATGAATGTTGTCATCCTTGTAAGATAAACAATGAGAGTAATTTTAACAGTAATTTGACTGCATTTTAGTCAGGGATCTTAAGGGATAAGACAATTGGTTGAAAAGTTTAGACATTACTAGTTTTAAACAACAAATTTCAGTAAAAGTACCCAAAGTTATAGAGTCAACGAATAGGAAAACGTGATTATAAAACTTTGGGCACCAGTGTGATTCCCAGTCCAATGTCCCCTACCTCCCAGATTTTAGTAATATTTTAAACAATTTAGATTTAACCCAACCCTACTCTGTCTGTGGTTTAATGATTACTGATTACAAAAAGGAAGAAAGTCTGGAAATGTTTGTACCATTAGATCTCTCTGACCACTAAGAATAATAGAATTGTTCATTAGGTTAAAACTTATGTGCGAAGATTTATTTAAGAAATTAATATGAAATTAAGTATTTTTTCTATATGCATATTTATAATTCAAACGCAGTAAAAGACGTCCAGGGGGGTGTTAAAAGGTCCCCCCCCCCCCAAAAAAAAAAAAAATTATTTTTCCCCCAGAAATATCTAAAGTTTAACCCTTCCCCCCCATAAAAAAACGCACCACAAAAGTTTTGAGGGTGGTGTTAACTAGGGTTGGGCCGGATATTTTTTTGGCCGGATACCGGATATCTGGCTGATTTCAAATGCCGGATATCCGGTATCCGGCCGGATAACCGGCAAAATTATTACATATTAAAGTATCAAAAAAGGATATAGTCCCTTTCATGGCAACGCACCTTAAGGGGCGATTCGTTGTATTTTAAAAATTGCTTTTAATAGGTTATTTTAGGTTAGGTTATGTTTGGTTAGGTGATTGCCCCGCAGGGTTAGGCAATTGGCCCCGCAAGGAGTCCCCCACGAGGGGCTAGAAATAGGAGGAAAGCTACTGTGAAAATACGAATAATCGCTCCTTTAGGGGCGTTGCCACAAAAGGGAATATACCCACAAAAAAAAATTTCTTCAAAAACTGGTGTTTTATATTATACTAGCAGCTGCGTACCTAGTATCTAGGGATATTAAAAGGGACATGAAAGTGCAGAAAAAATAACTTAAAACCTTACAACGGCTTTTTTTTATAAAATTAAACAGCCTAAAACCACCCTGGGACCTACAAAAAGCTTCACTCTAAAGGAGAACCATATCGGTTAAGCGGTTGCGAGATCCTTCACTACAGACAAGAAAAGCTTACTAAGCAAATTAACTAATTAACTATCACTACCCTCAATATCAATTCCTAACGGTTGGAGGATGGGCCGGGAGGTGGCGTTAAATGCCTGCCCCCCCCCCCCCCCTTTGTTTTTTTCTATCCTATTTTCTGTGTATAAAAGGTAGAGGGCTATAACTGAGTGACTTTCGAAATATGGGTATGACACATAACTGAGAATTGAAATTTTTTAATACCTCCATCCTGGCGGGCACAGGATGCCAGCAAATCTGGTAAGGTCATTCAGGTAAAAAGTAAAAGTATTTTTTTACTTAAACAAAGCATTTCATGTTATCTAATACTAAAATATCCTATAGTCGTACACCCTCATATGCTATATAGGTGTTCAAGTCGATTTTAGGTTCCAGGTATAATCCTGCAAGTCTTCAACCTCCAGGTCTCCAGAAATCTTTAAATGGTTCCTGTGACCGCAAATTTTTACTTGAAGATTTCAAATTTAAACTTAGGCTTTTTTATATATCTTCATGAAATATTACAATTTCATAAATCTTTTGCCGTTTACCTGCCAACCGTTGGTTTGCGGCTGGCAGCTGCCAAGTATTGCTGCCACCGCCAAAATTTATGTTTTAAGATTAAAAAAACAGAGATTTTTGTTGTAAAATATAAAAGATTATATTGCCGGATATCCGGCCGGATATTGAAACTATCCGGCCGGATATCCGGCAATATAATCTTTTATATTTTACAACAAAAATCTCTGTTTTTTTAATCTTAAAACATAAATTTTGGCGGTGGCAGCAATACTTGGCAGCTGCCAGCCGCAAACCAACGGTTGGCAGGTAAACGGCAAAAGATTTATGAAATTGTAATATTTCATGAAGATATATAAAAAAGCCTAAGTTTAAATTTGAAATCTTCAAGTAAAAATTTGCGGTCACAGGAACCATTTAAAGATTTCTGGAGACCTGGAGGTTGAAGACTTGCAGGATTATACCTGGAACCTAAAATCGACTTGAACACCTATATAGCATATGAGGGTGTACGACTATAGGATATTTTAGTATTAGATAACATGAAATGCTTTGTTTAAGTAAAAAAATACTTTTACTTTTTACCTGAATGACCTTACCAGATTTGCTGGCATCCTGTGCCCGCCAGGATGGAGGTATTAAAAAATTTCAATTCTCAGTTATGTGTCATACCCATATTTCGAAAGTCACTCAGTTATAGCCCTCTACCTTTTATACACAGAAAATAGGATAGAAAAAAACAAAGGGGGGGGGGGGGCAGGCATTTAACGCCACCTCCCGGCCCATCCTCCAACCGTTAGGAATTGATATTGAGGGTAGTGATAGTTAATTAGTTAATTTGCTTAGTAAGCTTTTCTTGTCTGTAGTGAAGGATCTCGCAACCGCTTAACCGATATGGTTCTCCTTTAGAGTGAAGCTTTTTGTAGGTCCCAGGGTGGTTTTAGGCTGTTTAATTTTATAAAAAAAAGCCGTTGTAAGGTTTTAAGTTATTTTTTCTGCACTTTCATGTCCCTTTTAATATCCCTAGATACTAGGTACGCAGCTGCTAGTATAATATAAAACACCAGTTTTTGAAGAAATTTTTTTTTGTGGGTATATTCCCTTTTGTGGCAACGCCCCTAAAGGAGCGATTATTCGTATTTTCACAGTAGCTTTCCTCCTATTTCTAGCCCCTCGTGGGGGACTCCTTGCGGGGCCAATTGCCTAACCCTGCGGGGCAATCACCTAACCAAACATAACCTAACCTAAAATAACCTATTAAAAGCAATTTTTAAAATACAACGAATCGCCCCTTAAGGTGCGTTGCCATGAAAGGGACTATATCCTTTTTTGATACTTTAATATGTAATAATTTTGCCGGTTATCCGGCCGGATACCGGATATCCGGCATTTGAAATCAGCCGGATATCCGGTATCCGGTATCCGGCCAAAAAAATATCCGGCCCAACCCTAGTTAACACCACCCTCAAAACTTTTGTGGTGCGTTTTTTTATGGGGGGGAAGGGTTAAACTTTAGATATTTCTGGGGGAAAAATAATTTTTTTTTTTTTGGGGGGGGGGGACCTTTTAACACCCCCCTGGACGTCTTTTACTGCGTTTGAATTATAAATATGCATATAGAAAAAATACTTAATTTCATATTAATTTCTTAAATAAATCTTCGCACATAAGTTTTAACCTAATGAACAATTCTATTATTCTTAGTGGTCAGAGAGATCTAATGGTACAAACATTTCCAGACTTTCTTCCTTTTTGTAATCAGTAATCATTAAACCACAGACAGAGTAGGGTTGGGTTAAATCTAAATTGTTTAAAATATTACTAAAATCTGGGAGGTAGGGGACATTGGACTGGGAATCACACTGGTGCCCAAAGTTTTATAATCACGTTTTCCTATTCGTTGACTCTATAACTTTGGGTACTTTTACTGAAATTTGTTGTTTAAAACTAGTAATGTCTAAACTTTTCAACCAATTGTCTTATCCCTTAAGATCCCTGACTAAAATGCAGTCAAATTACTGTTAAAATTACTCTCATTGTTTATCTTACAAGGATGACAACATTCATAAAAACGAATTAAAAAATCGGTCAACAAAAAACTAAGTTGCTACGTCATGGCTTTATGTCAAACTAGCGGGTACGTTCTAGAGGCCTCTAGGGACACTTTGAGGGGGGAATTCGACCTTCAGCCCATATTCAATTTTAGTTATTAAAATAATTGGGGTAGGGATCCTTTTTTCTAATGTTCCCTTGGGAAGTAGCGGTATCCCCCCCCCCCAAAAAAAAAAAAGTGGTAGACCTTCCCAGGACCTATGAGTAACTAAAGGAGAACCATATCAGTTAAGTAGTTACACTTAGACATCCTATTACTCTTATGTAAGGATTATCATAGAAATATTAAAATTGTATAGATTGATTTTGTATTATAAAATAATATGACGGACTTACCCAAGTTATAGAGAAGCTACGCTTAAAAAATTGGTCTCATTGTTAAAAAAAATATGATATTTAATAGTAAATACGGTTATTTTAGTAAATTGGAGCCTTCCTAAGACATAATCGATATATTATTACTTGGATGTTGCACCAGAATTTCATGTACTCTTATAAAGTGATACTCTCAGCTGGCTAAAACAGTAATAGCCTCCATCCACACCCTAAACCACATCCCCTTCCTAAATGAACGAACTGACCCATGAATAAGGTGCAAATTAGCACCTAAATTAACAACAAATTTTCCTCAGATAATATATCCACGTATATTATATCTATTTAATACATATAGTCTAGGATTTGAGATGTTCTTTCGATACTGCTAATTTTTAACAGTGCAGCTATAATATAAATATTGTCTGTTTATACGTCACTCCGCTCTAGAAGGTAACTGCGGTTCTTATCTATATTACCTAGTATATTTTTAAATATGGTTAAACTTCAATTAGCTTTACAATGAGTATGTTATATTTAGTCAATTAAACATTTTTTAACAATTGGAATACTAAATAAACAATTAAAATGTTATTAGCTGATTTTTAAAAATACTTTTTGGCATTTGTCTTTTGTATAAGTATTGTTATATATTTTAGACATATTTTAACTAGAATAGTATCAACCACAAAACCATACCTGTAGCTATGATTGTAATGTTTTTATGTCCTTTTTTGCATAAATGAGATAAATTTTTAATAAATCATTTTGCTTTTAATATGTTTCCTTAAACAATAGTATGTAATACCATAGGCCAAAATAATAATTTTTATAATTAAACAAGGATGACAACATCCATAAAAGCGAAATTGTAAATTCAGATGGTAGGACAAACGAACATTAAATCTTGTATAGTGATAGAACATAATAAGCTGAATATTAATTTATAAGTCTAAACAAATTTGTTATAAATTGATAGGTACGGACTTTCTTTATAGAATTAGTCCGCTTTTTTATTATACCTTACTGCTACAGGAATAATCATGCAAAGTTCGAAATCGATAGGACTATTTAAGCCCAATTAAATCTATCTATTCTGTTAGAATGCACGGACGGATTGACCCCAATTATAAAAATCTATAAAAATCATCGACTTCAATTTCATATATTTAAAATGTCTATCAATTTTTTTCGAAGAATCTAGCGTATAAAATTGGGAATCTAGCTTTTCATTAAAACTATGCCTATATTGCATTAGGGATACATATACATGGATTTTAAGGGATAAGACAATGGACTATAAATTTACACTGTCTCTACAACCTAATAAAGATATGAAATAAACCCTGATAGTTAATTAGCTAACAAATGAGAGAACGTGTCTATATTCGGGTACCAGCTGTAGTATAATTTACACTCCAAGATCTCCTCACTTACTAGATATGTAGGAATTATATTTAATGGTGTGCATTAACTTCCGCGTATTAGAGACAGTTTGAGCTGTTTTAATAATCTGCTTTTTTAACAGGGATCTGAAGGGATAAGACAATACAATAGAAATATATGTTCATCCATCAAAAATGATAATCAAATTATTGATTTGTTCAGCAAAATCATGAATTAAAGTTCAAAAAACTTTTTAAGCCAACGAATTTGAGAGTGTGTTAATTAAACTTTGATAATTTTATATGCTATACGTTTAGATACTTTGATATGTATTTTCATTTTATTTCTAGATTAAACACTTCCTTTCAGATTATGCACTTTAGTTGCGAGGCTGCCTGTCTGACAAATATCACAATCTATTTTTTTTTAAAACCCACCTTTGTCGCGAAATATGGTTAATATAAAAGTAAAAGAATAGAGGAAGCAGGGGTTAAATAATTGTATGTTCACGGGGTGTGGACCCTGTGCCGACTTTTAATTGAGTCTTTGAATATCAGCCATTGGCGTCGGAACACATTTAACACAGCCAAGTTGCTACAATAGAGCAGAAAGCAATTTACTAGCAGACGTTGACATATTATGCATACTTTTATTGAAAACTGTCGATCATATAATACTATTCCGATAATGACATCAGGCCTTCTCCTTATGGGTTGATATAAAAATAGCATAAACATTTTAAAGGATTAACTTCAGCTTTTTTCTTATTGTGGATGTTTTCATCCTTGTAAAAATTAATCTGTATTATCATATTGTTCAAATGTCCTTTGCAAAAGTGTGTAAAAAATTGTTGTATATTAAGATTAAGTATGATTATCTTGTATTTCTTAGTGGGGTTACATTGATGTTAATTTTTTCAAGGCTCGGCAGCCGTTTTAGGCACCTTTTTTTGTTGTCCTCCAAAGTTAGCTGCATTTTTCAGTAAAAAAATGCAGAGGCAGACGCCTGAAGAGGTGCTTTCAAGATCACAGAACCGGTCCCTATTATTATTTAGGAACTAAAAAAATTACAATCTAATTCAAAATAGGGAGGGGGTTCTGTGGTCCCTTAAAAATTTGAGGTAAACCAACCAGAAATAACTTAGGCTATCCAGTGCAAAGTTAGCTACCTTATCCTTTATTTATAGTTAATGATACTCGTATATCACACAAACAGATAAATGAAGTCAGAATGCTAAAATTAACTTTGCCCTAAGGCCTTTCCTTATTACAAATTTTATACAAAATACTTGAAAAATATATATACCAATTATGTTTTTTGTTTAATTTATCATGCGTGTATTTTTAAAGGCAAAGTTTTTCTATGATTAGGGTTGTTCCGTCCGTACATACGTCCGTCCGAAACGGATAGCTCGTTGACTAATGCATGTTAGAATTTTCCTTTCGATTTCAAACTTTGCATGATGATTACTATAATGAAAGTTTGTCCTTATGCAGTATCATTATTTCCGCAAATTCATGTACAATGTTTGCTTCAAAACTTTTGAAACTTTTAAATTAAATCTTAAACTTGCGTAAATTGGTTTAAATGTTTAAGTCAATACTGTTAATTTTGTTTATCATCATTGGGAATTTCACTAACTTATCTTCTATTGTCTTATCCCCCAAAATCTGTGATTGAACCGTGTTATTAATCTGTTTACAATTAGATAATAAGTTATTTTAAAACAATAGATTGTATTTTAGTAGGAAAATACATAATACATGCATTTACTTGTATCTTAGGGCTAAATTAATAACAATTTGTTCCATTATATGTAAAAGGCATAGATATTATTTAAGTTTTTAAGTCACAAAATGAATTAAACAAATGGGTAAATTGATTTACACTCTAAATTATAATAAACAAAATTGCCCCTTTTATAAATAAAATTAGGTTTGGACACTGATTACTTGTGCCAACATATGAGGGAACGTTTTGATAAACCTTTGTGTAACAGTATAATTTACATTCCAATGTCCCCTTCCTTCCTGCTAACAATTACTTTATTTTACTGGATAATACTTTACTGTTTATTCACCAACAAAGATATATACATATTATTTCTAATTATTGCAGGGATCTGAAGGGATAAGACAATGGCCGATAAATTTATGTACAATTACAACCCCAATGATGATACACTAAATTTCTCCTTCTTTAGATTACTAATAGTGGTTAAAACGTTTTACTTTCAACATAATGAACCAACCCATCAAAATTCAATAAATGTCTCCAAAAATTGTTAAGCCAACGAATAAAAACGTTATAATAAAACTTTGGGTACTAGTGTAATAAACAGTCCAATGTCCCCTTCCACATTGTAATTATTTCCATAGTTGAATATTTGAAACTAAAATTTAGGTATAAAAATATTTGACAATGTAAAAACACATTTCCTCTTAATCCCTAAACATCAGGGAGGGAGGGGACAATTTTATTAAAATAAACTGATACTCAAAGTTCATAGCTGTATTATATTATCCTTTAGCATAAAAACTTTGGCACTTGAAGTTAATTATTGATATTTAATTGGTAGTTTACAAATAGTTTACAAACTAGAACCGTTTCAACCAATAATTTTAATCCATAAAAGGGGTGATTTTGTTTGAGAATGTATATCAATTTATCACCCATTGTCTTATCCCTTAAGATCCCTGCTAAACATAGCCTTGAAATTTGCATTGAATGGAAGTATATAAAAAGTATAAAAGCCTATTCATAAAATCATAAAATTCAAAATTGTGCTACTATTTCTTAGTATTATATTCTATTAGTTGGGAAGCTACTCTTATGATTAACAGTTTCTGTCCGCCTGTCTGTATATCTGTAATGCGAAATTATCCTTATGTTTCCTTTCCTTTCTCTCACTCACCCCTCTCTCTCTCTCTCGTTTTTCTCACTTTCTCTTCATCTCTCTCTCGCTCTTGCTCTATCTTTCTCCCCCTTCTTTCTATCACTTTCTCTCTTGCCCTTATAGCCTATATTCTAAAAAAGCTTTGCTTCTATTGGATATATTAATCCTATTTCTTTTTAAAAGAGAGGAGGAAATTGGTTGATCTTTGAAAAACTAAAATATTTCATTCAAAAACCCTTTATTAGTTTATTGGTACTTCGCTACTTCCCTTCAGTTATTTTATTGAAAAGAAACTTTACATTATTTTTTAATTTTGGGGTAATTTTTTCCAGGGCACATTTCTTGGGAGGGTTAAGGTACCCATCCCCAAAAATAGAAATAAACCTTCCCAGGACCTATGAGAAGCTCCGCTGTGAAAAAGAGCTATATTGGCCCAGTGGTTTGCGATCCTACTTGTACATAAGTATTTGTTGTTGTATATAGTAGCTCTGCATCTAAAAAATACATTAAATCAATGCAAATGGACAAGAACTATTTAAGGCAAGCATTTGCACAAATTGCAGGGATAGGACATCCTTGTAAAAATCAATTTCAATCCAAAATTTTTCGGTGCAAAAAATCGCAAAAAAAATCTTTGAACCAAAAATCATGACTCACTCATGATCTTTATGATGTTTGAATGGTCTGCATATACTCGTTATAATGATGTTGTTTTTTTGTCAAAGTTTAGTTTAAAAGACAATTAATAGCATTATTTAATAAATAGACAAAAATATTATAATTATAAAATTATATTTTTGTTGATGCAAAATTCCTAAAGCCATGAAGAATTCTACTAATCCGCTTTTTCAGCTTGCACTAAATTCTTTCTAAATTTCCATTTTAAGTTTTTACTTTTTCACTTTTTACCGGGCAAAATGATCAAGCCTTGCTAAAATGTCTTTTTAACGTACATACGGACGTACGTCGTACATGCATACCTAATGATAGAAAAGATTCGCTTACATAAACGCGGTAAATGATATTTTAAAAATATAATTTTGACAATTAAAATATTGCTAACTGTTTTAAAACAAGGATGACAACATCCATAAAAGCGAAGCACTGAAACGGTAGGACAAACGGACATTACACTTGTATAGTGTCAGAACTAAATAATCAGAATATAAATGTATATGAGTCTATATTAATTGTAAGTAAATTTGTTGAAAAATTGCTTGATGCAGGATAATGATTAAGGACATACTTACATTTTTAGGACTTGATTTTGAAGTTGCTTCGCTTATAATATTGTACTTTGTTGTCCATGGAATCAGTATACCAAAAATCAGATCAATCGGAAAATTAGATCACATAAAAATTTGTTGATAAAAAAAGTAAAAAATCAACATGTTGAAAATGGACGAACGGACATTCTGGTAACGATTATAGAGTTGTTACGCTTTCTAAATTGTGCCTAACTACTACAGGGATCACCATAAAAAATTTGAAATCGATACTACAATTCTAACATGCCTAAATTAACGAAAAAAGCTATCCGTTACGGACGTACGGACGGACCGACCCTAATTATAGAAAAAAGTCTCTGTGGATCAGCTGAAATAAATTTCCTATTCGAGCCCTAGTTTCCTAAAGATAGCCTGATATCTAGTTGCCGAATGTGTACGCAGTTTCCTGAGTGTTTCCTCATCCTAGCTCAATATTTACTACTAGCTAAAAAAGCTTCAAACTTCAAAAAAAAAAAAATCAAAATTTAAAAAATTCAAATTTATAATGTATATTGTATAAATCGTTTACACATTCAAATTTTGATTTTTTTAAGGGAAGTTTGAAGATTTGTAGCTAGTAGTAAATATTGAGCGAGGATGAGGAAACACCCAGGAAACTGCGTACACATTCGGCAACTAGATATCAGGCTATCTTCCTAAAGTGTACAGCAGATAACCCAATTATTGCAGACCCTATTTTCAGCGACTCCGGTCAAATGGAAAAGCGATTTAATGTATAAACGATTTATACATTATACATTCAAAAATTTTAATTTGTCAAATTTTGATTTTTTTTGAAGTTTGAAGCTTTTTTAGCTTGTAGCAAATATTGAGATAGGACGCGGAAGCTACGCACACTTTCGGAAACTAAATTTAGTTCATCTATCTGTGCACAAAGTACCAGGGATCTTAAGGGATAAGACAATGACCGATAAATTGATTAAAATCCCAAATTATAATTAACAAAATCACCCACTGCACTGATAGGAATCAATGTCATAATAGAAGAGTTTAAACACTACTAATTTTGACCAACTAATCAAGATTCAAGTACCCAATTTTTAAGAGGTTTTAAAAATTTTGGGTACTAGTACCCTTCGTCCTTGACAAATACTAGCAATTACTTTTATGGCCATGTTTTATCAAATATTTGAAAACAAGGATAATTATGTTCTTGGCATGGAGAGAGGGGACATTGGATTGGAAATAAATCTCGTACCCAAAGTTTTAATATACCAAAGTTTTCTCATAATTGATGAACAATAATTTATCATTCATTGTCTTATCCCTTAAGATCCCTAATTACAACTCTTTTCTAACCATAAACAATAGTCATATGTTGATAGAATAACTGCACAGCTAAATTATTCGAACAAAAAAGCACAAATAATTGGACGTTTGTATTTTACATTTATGATTAAAGAGTTGTTACGGCTCTTGAAAAGCATCTAGAGTCCTAAAATGCAATTTTGTATTTAGAATTTGTTATAGTCGAAGGTATTCTACGATCACAGCCGCCCCGTCCGTCCAAACGTTCATACGTTCGTAAAATATAGCTCTGATCGTTGATTTAGACATATAAGAATCATCTTATCGACTTGAAAATCAGTGAAGAATCTCAATAAATCTAATAAGTTGGTAAAAATGTCATGTATTTTTAAACATATAAAAAACAAATATAGTTATCATCCTTGTTTCAAGTTAAGCCAGAAAGAGGGAGGTAGGTTGTGCTAAAATTTCGTAAAGGTGTTAGTTTTAAGGCTTAAAAACAGTAGTAGAACGATAACATTTATGTTAACTTTAATAAAAAACATTGTCTATACTTCTTTTTAATAAGGAATGCACGTAGGTATACAGTGAATATTATCGTTCTACTACTGTTTTTAAGTCTTAAAACTCACACATTTACTGGATTTTAGCACATCCTACCTCCCTCTTTATAAATTGTAGGTCGACAAAGATAAGTTTATTAGAAGCAAAGCTATTCTGTAAGTCTATGTCTGTCCGTTTGTCTGTAAGCTACTAGGGATCTAAAGGGATAAGACAATGACTGATAAATTGATGTGCATTCCAAATAATAATACACAAAATTACCTTTCAGGAGATTAAAATTAGTGGTTCAAATGTTTGAACACTCAAATTAATGATCCAACCAATCAAAATTCACTAACAAAAAGTCCCCAAACGCCAACGAATAAGAAATCGTTATTATAAAACTTTGGGGACTAGTTCAATAAACAGCCCATTGACCCCTCACTTCCTGGTAAGCTACGTTAATGTACTCAGTTTGTTTGTCTATTCTTAATATTTTTAAAGTGGTCGTTTTATTCATATACTCGCTAAAAATGGATGTTGTTACTTGAAAATTTTTATCTATTTTATTTGTTTATGAATTTGATTTAATAATTTATTGATACAATGCAAATATAATTAACAAAATAGTAATTTATAATTTTGACTACCTAAATATTTTAATTTTCAAATCGTCCAACCGACTTTTAAACCTTTAACGAGAATGCAGCTTTTATCTGCGTAGCAACTCTATATTTGTTACCAGAAAGTCAATACATCCTTCTTTTATATATGGATTTTTAAATTTCTACATGTAATAAGAGTTTTATCTAATAAAAATTGAAAATGGCGATAGAGAATAATATTATGACGGGTTAGCATTACATGATAGTTATTATTGCATCATATAAACGGTTTGGAAGCCATACTGGGAATAATATTCTGTTTCACTTTCCATATATCTCAATGTGTCCTTCTCAGTGTGATAGAAATGGAGCAGAACTCAACCATCCTGCGGACACCTCCGCAGGGGAACAACCAACCAACCGACCAGACAGACAACGCCAGAGGAAAATCCGCGAAAAGTTTCAGCTTTGACCACTGCTTTGATTCTATGGATAAGGCCACAGGTATGAGTTAACCCGCTATTTTGGCACATCCGCTCGTTGTCGGGAAGGTGATAGGTTCGAATCTTGAACAAATATTGCGGCATAACTAAAGATAATGTTGCTTTGTCGGATGCACGACATTAATAGTTAGAATAGGGGGAATACCTCGAACCAATAACAGGCGCGATTCTGTACCATACACAGTTAAGACCCAGGGACATTATGAATTTGTGATTTTTTTATTGGAATTTGTTTATTTTGGTTGCTAATTTCTAAATTTTCTGCTAACCTCCATTCTCTTTAATACAGCTTAAAACCACCCGAGAACCTATGAGAAGCTTTTCTAAAATGGAGAACTTAATTGGTTGAATAATTATCGATATCTTAAGCTACAAACAAAATAATCTTACTACTTAATATTACAAGCGGCTACGCCCCTAGAACCTCTAGGGGCAATTATTGTGAGATATCATCTCCCTAAATAGTTAAAAACCTTCAATGGACCCATAAGAAGCTTCATTGTAAAGGATAACCATATCGGTTGAATGTTTATCGATATCTTAAGCTACAAACAAACAAAAAAACCTTACTGCTTTATATCATAGGATGTATTTCTGTTTTAGGTGCTTCCCAGGAGCAAGTGTTTGATTCTCTTGGCGCTGATATTCTTGACTATGCTTTCAAAGGTTACAAATAACATCATTATCAGAATATGGTTAATTTATTGGTTCGATCAAATTCAAAACATTATTAAGGACAGCGCATCAATAAATTTTTTTTAAGATTTAAAAAAGAAATTGAGGATTAAATTTTCCCCATAACCTTTATGCTCTAATCCTGCGGGGCTATACAGTGCCCAATACAACCTAACCTGATCTATTGTTATAAACAAAAAATACCTTTCCTCCTCTCCTTATATTTTTTTTTACAAAAATAAGGGGGTTGGGGCATCGTTGTTCAACAGGGTACTTTGTTTAAAAGCGCAAAATAATCTTTCCTTTTTTCATTTGAAATCTTAAAATTTGATATTTAAAAGCAGGAAATACTTATTATTTACTTAAATATCATTATTTACGGGTAAATTTTTTCCACTATAAGATATTTAAGTATTTAATATATAATTATTATATAGTTTATACTTGAAAACAGACAAAATAAATATAAATTGAAATATTCCAATAATAAATTGGTGTTTTCTGAATAAAAAACTATGAATTATTCTTCAAGTACCATATCCCTTATATGGTTAGCTTCGCTTGCAATCTCTGAGACATTTATGATGAATTATCATAATCTATGTACAATGGATATGATATACGTGGATTTTAAGACAGGGGAAAATTTGTGGACCTCATTTATTGATCAGTTCTTTCATACAGTAGTAGGGGATAGGGTAAATGGGGTGGTTGTGGGGTATTGTTATTTTAGCCAGCTACAAGCATTACTTTACCAGAGTACATAAAAAACTGGTGCAACATCCAAGTAATAATATATCTATTATCATTACATTGGTCATGGGAGTAACGGATGAAGAGACATAGATTTTTTTACGATTTTTAAATTTTTCATATATTAAATTTCTGCAGTAAAAAAACTGACCCGAAGATAGTTAATAACCATATTGTATATCTTGGATTCGTGATTTGAAAGAAATTGTCCTTAGAAACGTAAATAAAAATTCTTAGCAGAGGAACAAGAAAGGACATTATCTTGTTTTATTTCAATAAACTAATCCATCGACCATTGCCTACAAAATTATTCTATAAAGTAGTAAGGTTTTTTATCTGTAATTAAGGTTTGATAACTTCTGAACCGATTAAGCTCTTCATACTAGGGAAGCTTTAAATAGGTCAGTGGGATGCTTTAAAGCTTCTTTATTGTCCACTTTGAAAACATATCTCCACTAGATGCTAGGGGCGCAGCTGCTAGAACATGTATAAACATGTAGTTTTTTTCTTTAAGTGACCGATCCCTTTTACCTAAGTATGGGAACATTTTTGATATTATTTATGTTTAATCAGTCATGAACCATAAGTTAAAATGCTAAAAAATATATATTTTTATATAAAATAGTGAGTTTTTTTTGGCTGAGCTAAAGATTTCAATTAGCACTGAACTTAGATCACCTTTTTTAGGGAAGCTTCATATAGGTCTTGTGATTGTTTTAGCCTATTTTAATTAAAGATCTTAACCTTAAAATAGAGATCCCCTGATACTTGGGACGCGGCCGCTATTCACAAAGTAGTAAGAAAACAATTTTTATGAGGGAAATATTTTTTTGTAAAATCAATGGAATAAAGAAATATTAGTTTCGTATTACTCCCTCCCCCATTCCTCTTGTTTTAATTTAAGGACGGGGTTGCTTGGTCCAGTATAGTTTAGAAGGAAAGTCCCTTATTAACTTTGTTTTAATAAGCAAGAGTTTAATTACAAAACAATCATCTTGGATTTCATTATTTAATAAATTTGCTCTAAATATAAAATGTGAAACAATATCTAACGATTTTTAACTAAACAGCTACTCTATAACTCGACCATTATTAAGATCAAAATATTTAAGATTTAAAAAGATAAAGAGATGGGGACCACTTTTATTTGAGAAAGCCCAATCTTTCCCGCTTTTGTATTACTTTTGAGGAGTACGATTCCAGTTACGTCATATACGTTTCGGAAAAGAAAAAGGGAAGGGGGGAAGAAAATCTCTTCAAAAGAGATGGGAAAAAAGGGAAGAGATTTTCTTACCCCCTTCCCTTTTTATATGACGTCACAGGAATCGTACTCCTCAAAAATTATACAAAAACGGGAAAGATTGGGCTTTCTCTTTTATTTTATGTTGACATTATGCTACCTATTTTGCTTACTTCTCTATTGGCTGTGTATTCTATGAATATACATATATGTTTGTAATGTAATGCTATTAGGCAAATGTGATTTTCTCGGCTGTTATTGAAGATAGAAAGCTGAAATTTTCAGTAAAGATTCCTATGACATGCCCTCTCTTTTCCTTATTATGACAACTGAACATATGCTCACATTATTGTTTGTTGTATGTTGTAGCCATGATTCTCTGAAGTTAGGACTCAATTGCACACAGAGACTGGAAGCTGTTTGTATTCTATGTATGTTACATTACAAGCTGACCCGCAATTCTCGTGGAAGCTTCTCCATTATTACATCACCCTGGCCTAGAGTTTTGGCAGGGGTTTTATATTAAGCCACCCTAATTAATGACACTCTCATACGAGGAGCATGGATTAGGGAAAGCATGGTTAGAGCTGCTTGATTTGTAGAATCCTAACTTCCTACAAATCTCCCCCCTTACAACCCTAGGGCATCTTTGAGAAGGTTGCGTGATCATAGTCTGACAAATTGCGACAACATTTGTCAACCAAGTACAAAGTCTATGTGGGGACTTGAACTCGGTTTCTCCCAACCACAGCATAGTGCGCTAACCACTACACTATGGGACACCCTATGCTCACATTATCCGCCTGTTCATCGCATGATTAGTATCTGCTTCGCTAGTTAAAAATGCTATCACCCTTGTTTTATTGACATAAAATAAAAAATTTTAAGTATCTTTAAAATCCAATTATCTCTAATTTTACAACCAGAAATTATCAGGTAGGAAGGGAACAATGGAATGTAATTCATGCTGTTACCCAACGTTCCAGCATTAGTTGACTTCAAAACTATTATAAAATCTTTAAGAATTGTTCATAATTTTCAACCAATAATTTTAATCTAAAGAATTGGTATATTTGTTTATCGTCATTGGGAATGTATACCAATTTTTCTTCCATTGTCCATTCCTTAAAATCCTTGGAAATTATTGAGGATAAGGGATAATGCATCTCAAAACAATTATACTTAACTCTATCTAAACTGGTCATACAGTAATATGCAATTGACCTATCTCCAATAATTTTTGTATAAACTTGTTGCTTCGCCCTTGCCTCTAGGAGCGGGCGGGCGAGGTCATGGAAATAGACTCTAACCTTTTCAAAATGTTTAAAAATCACCCCTGAAATAAAATATTTAAACCAACAATGTAAATTTTATATTGCTTGCCTATGCTATATCTTTATTTATTTTATTTTAATATGCGTCAGTAAAATGTTTTTTACTGCTGCTATGTCTGGAGAGTGTCATCAATAAAAAAAAGTAGTGAAGAGATGAAGCCTAATGATATTACTTAAAAATTTAGAAAGTTTAAATTTGTTGGAAAGGTCAAAAATGGTTTCTTTGCTTCCAAATTTATATTGCCCTCAAATAAAACAGCTTATAAATAAAAAGGAAATTTTTGATAATCTTTACCTTATTCAAATACTTTTAGGAAGAGGTGTTATCCTCCCCCCTACCCCTACATTATATTATAACTGAGAAAGTCCTATTTCTTAACCCCTCCATTGCTGGCCCGGGACTAATACTAAACTTGCTTTACAACTCTCATTGGTTGAACTGAAGACTTTTTAAATCTTGATTGGGTTGAACATAAATTCAGTGTTCACACTTTTCCACTTATAATCTTAATTAACAGAAGGGGAAATTTCGGTGATCTATAATACAAAGTAGAACGATGTCTGTCTGTCTGTCCGTCCGTCTGTCCCTTAAGATCTCGGTAATCACAGAACCGATTGGATTCACACTCTTCAGTGAATATACCTACTGGTCGTGTGGCGGTTTTAAGCTATTTTTTCTTGGGGGTGGGACACCCCCCCCCCCATTTTCGAAATGGAAGCGGGCACATCAAATTTTTTATATTTTTTTAAAATTGACTAATGGGCCCCTTGAGTCTAGGGCAAAGCCGCTAGCTAGAGATATAAAATAAGTTTAACTTTGAATTAAATTATCTTCATTTTTCTTTGCTGGTTTTCAAGGCTCATTTTTTTGCAGTTTCTGAGAAACTTGAAATTTTGCAAATGGTTTTCTTTAGAATGTAAAGAGTAGTTGTGCAAAATATTGATATCTTCAAATGCAAAACCACGTATCGATAAATAAAACAAGAATTGTTTGGGAGCAAAGAAGTGTAGCTAGCAATATACTTTAAACAAGAATAGCAAATGTATGTGATAGGAAACATAAAGAAAATATGTTAATTAGATCTATTATTGATAACCGTACGGGCAGGCAGATATTTTAAATTATAAGTCAGCTGAAATGTTAACTTAAAGTTAGGACATACTAACAGAAATCTAAATAAGTTCTGTAGAGTAGCTTAACAACTTTAAAAGTATAAAGCCTAACTATTTTTGTTAAAAAATATTTCATGATGCTTTTTCTTATATCTTTGTAAGGTTTAGTTTTAAAGATGTTTCATAAGACTTCCAAAAAAGAAGAATTCTAGCAGCCTTTTTTTATGGTCACATATGCTACAATTCCATAAAGACCTTTAACAAAAAATAAATAGATAAGAGTTCATTTGGGAAAGTACAAAAGAGTTATAAGCAAGATATTGCAGAAAAGCTATCTGGACTTTTATGTTAAGTTGTACAATAAGCAAAGTAACAATTTTTCTATAATCGAGTCTTCTATACATATGGATTTATGATAAATGGATAATGATATTGTGAGAGATTCTTGCATACACTGATAAAATGTTTCTCACAGCTGGCTAATATAACAATATACCCTACCCCTCCCTAACCATAGAGGAGCGTATTGATTGATAAATATCTGGTGATTATATTAGCAACATAAATTAACGAAAATAAATACCATGTAACATTATCCACGAATTCTATAACCATTACTACACACGTATTGGTCAAGTTACTAAGCATGGTGTTCCCACAAACCAACAGAGGCAATTTTAGATAGGTACTTCAAACTTGTTGTATTTTCTTTATGAAGCTTAGGTTATTTAATTTTTCTTTCATTTATAGTATAAAATGAAAATTTAGGCTCTTTTGGGTTAGATAGGGTTAGGGGGAAGGTCCTAACAGGCTAGAGCTTAAGAAATAACTGTCTTTTCGTATCAAGTTTGTACATTTACTAACCAATAAAATAGCCGGATTCTTCATTCAATGTTTTTATATTTTATTGATTTACTGAGTATGAATCTATTCATTCCAAACTAACGATTTTTACTTTATTTTACTTAACACAAGCACAAATCCATCTGCAACAAATCTCAATTAACCGGTTTTATTATCGGGATCAAGGGGACACCAATAACCGCGTATATATTGTTATCTCATCCTATGCTGCGGTCAAAAGGTTTTCTAAAAGCAATCAGGTGTTTGCAAAATATGTACTATTGGCCGTTAGCGGATTTTTGTGTGCAAAAAAATTAGAAGATTTTTTTGGACCTAAGTTTAAAATAGCAGATTTTAGCAACTTTTTAGGTATTCTGAATTTTCAAAGTTATAAAAGTTTTTTCAATAATTAATGGTATAAAGTAGTAAGAGATTTGTTCTCTAAATAAAGTAAGCGTCACACAGGTCCTGTGATGGTTTTAGGCTAATCTATTTTCAGAATTAATCTTTGGGATGGTTTTCAGCTACTTTTCTAGCCCCTCTGCTTCATCGAATACAGAGCCTCTAGTTATAAAATGTAATAATCTATATAACAATATTTTTTTCCTAAAGTAGTGCGGCAATAAATATTTTCATACAATATTCATTGAGATTTTTTAGACAAAATGTAAAAGTAAACAGTAACAAAAAACTTTGTAAAGAAAATCATAATTATTCAGTTTACACTTGAATTTCGTAGAGTTTTTGATAGAGTTTTTGATAGCTTAATTTTTGTCCATTTTAAATCAGTGTGGCCCTGGGAAAGTATTGGAAGAAAACAGTTAACTTTTTCTTTTGATGCAATTCATTTTATACAAGAGTTACAGAGGGGATACGACAATGGATGGTAAATTATTCATCTTTTCCCTATCCATTCTTTTTGTGTATTAAATAATTGCTTTGCTAAGAGTTGATTTAATCCTAAGTAGCAAAGCCATGAATCAGAAAAGCAAAAAGTATAAAGTTTTTACCCATTTCAATAATTAAATTTTTATTGCTTACTCGTCATTTATTTGGCTTAAGGATCTCTAAAATAATAGTCTCCATATTTAAAAGCAACATTAATAAAAATTTTAATTACAAAATACAAAGTAGAACGATGTCTGTCTGTCTGACCGTCAGAAACGATGGGGTTTCTCTGTTCAGGGAATAAATCTGCTAGTCCTGAGGAGGTTTTAATCTATTTTCTTTGGGGGTGCGACAACTACATCTTTCAAAAAAAATTATACTCCCCAGTGGCGAAACCACTAAGACTCGTGGCAAAGCGTAGTTTTATATAGTAGCAACGATAGAAAAAAAAAGATATTAATAATGTATTAAGTGACATCTGTGGTAATCATTATTTGATAATTTCTTTTAATTTCTAAAATTTTTAAAGCTAGCCAAATGATATAAATTTATAAAAGGGCCAGAATGTCTGTTTGTGTGTCTTGCTGTCTGTATAGAAAGATCTCGATAACCGTTGGACTGATAAGATTCTCCTTTACACGGTTAGGGGTTTATCTATTTAAGGGGAACGTCCATATTGAAAGAGAAGTTTTTATAATTCAGGTTATATAAATATTGCATTTAAAATACATTAAACAAAACGGCAATATCCCTTTTTATCGATTTGTGGACCAATTAGACCTCCCCCCCCCCTCATCACTCATCCCACTTTTAAAATAAATTATTGAAGTAGTTGAAATAAAATTGCGGGAAGGGGCAGTGATCTTAAGGGATAATACAATGAATGATGAATTGATATACATCCCATGATAATCATAATTATTTCTTTTTTTGTTTAAAGTAATTGGTTGAAAAGTCTGCACACTACTAGCCAACGAATAAGCTAACGTGTTTATTATACTTTAGGGTACCCGTGTAATTTATTGTTCAATGTCCCCTCTCTCCCTGAGGAAAGGGGGGGGATTTCAGTTTAACTAACAATAAGGGGGTATTGCCAACAAATCAAAAACTTACGCACTACAAAGATAAGAAAATTTCACATAAAGTAAATCTTCAACTCTTTGTCTTCTAGTTTATTTTCATAAGGTCAAAAAATAATTAAGAATACAAGATACCGAGCACAGCAAGGGTACTTTTGTACCAGGAAATCTCAGGAAGGGATGGGACCTTAGACCGTAAATTATACTCGTACCCAAAGTTCTTTAAGCACGTTTTCACATTCAATAATTTTGCTACTTTAATTAAAACTTGGTTGGTTGGTTGAAACTAGTTGTAATCTATAATTTTAACCCTGGCTGACCCTGCCAGGTTTGCTGGCATCTTGTGCCTGCCAGGAAAGAGATTTTCAAAAAATTCTAACTCTCAATTATGTGTCATACCCATACTTAAAAAGTCAATCAGTTTGGGCTCTTTATCTTTCACACACAGAAAATGAGATAGAAAAAAACGGAGGGGGGGGGGGGGGGGCGATGAACGCCCCCCCCCCTCACTACCGTTAAGGGTTAATGATTTTGTTTATCATCGTTAGTGATGTATATTAATGTAATAAGTAGTAAGTCTTTTCCCAAACCTTACTTACATTTTCCATGTGGTTTTGTGCAAAAAAAAGTTTAAAAGCCTTTTTTCTTTATCTCGAACTTTCAAACTCGCAATCAATCACTCCTATGTTTATGCAACGATTCACAAGTACGATAAGGTACAATTGTAAAAATATTTCTCTTGCGTTTTAAAAGCAAAGCTTTTCTTTGATAGGGTTGGTCCCGAACGTTCTTATGTCTGTCTGTAACGGTCAGTAAAAAATGGAAAATTTTTATTCTGGATGTTGTCATCCTTGTTTTCTTTAGAAATTAGTTTGCCTCTTGTGTTGTATGATTGTTTCAGCCGTTTGTGAGATTGTACATCTGACTTCTTTATGAAATAAAATTTTACAATACTATCTGTCCTCTTCTTTAAAACCTATCTTCGTTATTTAACCTTTTGTGCAAAGAAATATACTTGTTAAAAGTCTAAAATAATTTTGTAAGTGTATAGCTACTAATTTTATAAACAATAGCTCTGTAATAATAATTTATTTCAATGAGAAATAGTTTATTGCTCTGTTAATAGCGTAGCTACTCTGCTTCACGTTTTTTGTCTGTTTGTCTAATCTTTAGTTATGCTAGAACGTTTTGAGATTAGTCTTGTTATATCAAAACTATTGAAGGAATTTTTTTTAAAATCTACTGTTAGATTTTCAATATTTCTCATAGCTGCGCTATTTTTTATCAATATTGTCCCAGCTACTTGAAATTTATTGTTACAATTTAGTTAAAGAACCATATTGAGAAAAAAAATAATGCCGCTCGTCAGCCGCACATAAGCAGCTAATTCAAACTTTTTTTGGTAATTAAATTTTATTGATAGATTTTTGCATGCAAATAATTTCAAGTTCTAAAACTTCGTTTTTTACTGCAATTTACAGGTGACTTTGCGCGGCTGCCGAGCCCGGGAAAAATGAAAATAATTAATTGTAATGATTAAATTGGACACATTTTATAATCAATATAATTTTGTAAAGCAAAGGTTTTCTATGTTAAATGTTAGTCTGTTCATTCCGGATAGGTTGGTTGTTAATAGGAACGAATAATCTATTTCTTTACTCAATTGTAAAATAAAGCCCCTAGCCTCTAGGTCCAATTTCAATAATAAATTTACGTGGCTGTGTTAATATTCCCGACACTATTGGTTGATTTTTAAAGACCTAATTAAGAGTCGGCACAAGGTCCTTGGGATTGGGACATACTTTAACCCCTTCAAGCTCTAATGTTTTACTCTGATTCTTCAATAACGAAATGAAATATTTGTAATTTTATTACTGCGCTAGATACTAAAGGAAATAATCCTTGTTTTGATATAATGTTTTTGAATATTTATACATTTTAATTTAGTATATCTAATTTTTTTGTAATTTAATAATGTTTACACCCAAAAAAGTACAACAAATACCTAAAAAAAAACACAAATATAAAAATTATGAAAAGTGTTTTTCTTTTGCAAAACCCCCACATCGAGAATTTTTTTTGCATTTTCACGAGAAAGAGGGAGGTGTAATTTTTTACACGAAGGGACATCAATAGACATATTTTTTTTTTTTTAAGTACTTTGAACCAGCGATTCACTAGGGGGGTGTGAAACCATTAGGAAATAAAGGAAGAGGCAGGCCTTCTGAAAAATCATACATAGCATCGTATTACAGACAATTTTTCACAAATATTAAAATAAAAAATATCAGATCAATACTATTTTTGTTAGTCCGGGCCTTCGACCTCTTGGTGCTATTTGATATATAAGTTTTCCTACAATGAAAAAAAACCCAAAAAATTTTTGTTTTTTGGTTGACTTAGAAGAGTATATTTTTAACACTCTCCGCCTTTTCTTCAAATCCCACCTATTTGTTATTTTCTCTTTTAGTCTCTCTCTCTCCCTCTCTCTCTCTCTCTCTCTTTACTCTCTCTCTTTTAAGTGCACATATTTATCTATGAAGGAAGTAAAAAATTGTAGCAATTAATAGTTGAATTAACACCCAAATACACATACTTCCACTTATTTTCTCTTTTTTATACTTTATCTGCAAGCAAAACTTTTCTATAATACCTACATAATTGTATACTATAACGGCTGCGCTCTGATAGGCTTTTAAGTGGTGATTCAAGTTTAATTAACAGCCTACTCTTTGTCTAAATTTTGTGTAGTAATTAAATCATTTTGTCATGATGTCATTTGATTATCACTAAGTCGATAATATGAATGGATATATTATTACTTGGATCTTAAACCAGATTTTCATTTTCTCTAATATAGTGAAAAACGCAGCGGGCTAAACTAACGAATCCCCCTGTTCACCCCCTTTACCTCCCCTTTACCTCCCCTTTACCCCCAACCATTTCCTTCCTACTGAATAAACGAACTGACTAACAAAGCTAAATTGACGTCAATTTTCCCCTCGTCATAATATCCACGTATATTCGACTATGACGAATTTCATATAATGCTATGTAGTTGACATAAATGTCATATCGATAGATAGTCACTAGTTTATATACGGTACTTAAAGCCTTAAAGAAAGCTGCAAGAAATACACCGCTTTAATTGCTGAAAGACTTCCACAAATAGGCCAATTTTTGTGTGTGTATTTTTGGTGATTTTGCTTGGGAGGGTGGTAGTACCCTCCCCACAAATTGATTCAACGGTTAGCGAAATTCTTCTGAAGAGACAGACACACTCACACACACAAACATCCTGTTTCTTTATTACAAGGATGATAAGACATAAAGTCTGTATTATAGAAAATAATTGCATCCACAGACCTTAATTAACGTCCTACACGATGTCTAATTGTATGTCTTCTAATGAGTTATAATTAATGAGTTTTTTCTCTCGGAACGCAGCTACTCTGTGTGTCTTTATGTTGGTTGGAAGATTTAAACTGTATCACCCAAAAAGAAAATTTTTTTTTTTTGGAAGGGGGAGGGAATGTTTGTCCATAGATTTTAATAGTTCCCAAAGTTTTTTAAAAACGATATCTCTTTGTTTGACTTTAAAACCATAGTGATTAATTAAAGCTTGATTCGGTTTTACAAACCTTTAGTGTTTTATCATTTCAACCATTATTTTCAACCTACAGAAGGGGTAAGTCATGGTCCATATTAAAAGCAAAGCTTTTCTATAATTTCGGTCGGACAGTCCGTCAGTCAGTCCGTCCGGAACGGATAGCTTTTTTCGCTAATTTGCGCATGTTAGAATTGTCCTATCGATTTCAAACTTTGCATGGTGATTCCTGTAGTAGTTAGGTACGATTTAAAAATGTTTATTTGTTTTAATATATAATTTGTTCAATAAAAGCTACACATCTTATTAAAATTATCGCACTTGTTTAGCTTGAGACAACATTTGATGTATTAATTAAAAGGTTTTAGTAGCGAAGCTACTCTACTATTAACTTTATCTGTTCGTCAGTCAATCCGTCAATCTCGGCTGCTATTAAAGATAAACAGCTGATGTTTTCAGTAAAGATTTCTAGGACACATAATATTTTAGGTTCGTCCGTCTGTCGTTCACGCTTCAAAAGATATAAATCTTATTTAATATAGGTATCGTGACTTTCTTTGAGTTTTTGCATATACTCTCTCTTTCTTTTCTTTGTTATTACAACTTAACTTATTATAACTTACGTTGTCCGTATGATCATTCTATGACTTTTGTGCTCCGCTACATATGAATGTTGTCACCCTTGATTTTTTTTATTTTTAGCTCTACCACACCTGGCGAATAAAATAAACAATCTTAAAATAAATATCATATCTAAGTGTACTTAGACAGTTAGGGAGTTGAATCCATTTTTATAGAAGCAGAAATATAATCTATGATTATGGTTTGGACCCTCTAAAACTGTAATCTACCTTTCCACTTTCCCCTCTCTTGGTGAAGATATCTTCAACGGCGATACGATTTTTGAAATGTAAGATTCTACTTTCCCTTCTCTTGGTGAAGATATCTTCAACGCCGATACGATTTTTGAAATGTAAGATTCCACTTTCCCCTCTCTTGGTGAAGATATCTTCAACGCCGATACGATTTTTGAAATTTAAGATTCCACTTTTGCTTCTCTTGGTGAAGATATCTTCAACAAGAGAGACAAAAGTGGAATCTTATATTTCAAAAATCGTATCGGCGTTGAAGATATCTTCACCAAGAGAGGGGAAAGTGGAAGGGTAGATTACAGTTTTAGAGGGTCCAAACCATAATCATAGATTATATTTCTGCTTCTATAAAAATGGATTCAACTCCCTAACTGTTAGAGCATGTACTTAAAATTATTTTGGACAAGAATGTTACTTTTTATTGATGCAAAGCTTTTTAAAATTTCTTATACAGGGTAATGCTCTAATTTAAAAGTTATAATAGTAATTAAGAGCACTTTACAGATGAGGGGGGTGGAGGTTGGAGGACCTACATAAATTTAATTTTAAAAAGATGAATTGAGTTGGGGCATTTTTTAGGGGCGATATATTATCCAAGAAAAATATAGTGTAACCTTCCCAGGACTTAAAACAAACTTCACCTTAAAGAGGAGTTAGAAAATTTTAATTCTTTTAATAACCAGAGTATTACTTTTTAAAATACTAGCGGCTACGCCCCTACAGGCCTTTAGTGACACTTTAAATGTTTGGTGTTTTAAAGAATAATAAGATACCTTGCAATGTTACGTAGGAGTCTCTATTCGAGGGGAAATTTTTTTTTTAAATTTCTCTTAGGAGGGTGGTGGTAACCTCCCCCAAAATAGTCATAAACCTTCCCGGGACCTATGAGAAGCTACCCTGTTAAGTAGAACCTGATCGGTTCAGCGGTTAGCGAAATCCTTCGGTACAGACAAACATCCTGTTACTTTATTATAAGGACTAGCGGCTTCGCCCCTAGCCTCTAGGGGCTTTGCCCAAAGAGGTGATAAAAAAAATTATTGCGAAAATCGTAAAGGACCATGGAAATCTCCTTCAAAAAAAAAAAAAAAAAAAAAAAAAAAAATGGGGGGGGATTTTTTGGTTTTTGGGGGGGTTGGGGGTGTCCCACCCCCCGAGAAAATAGCTTAAAACCACCACAGGACCAATAGGTAGATACCCTGAAGAGTAGAATCCGATCGGTTCAGTGGTTACCGAGATCTTAAGGGACAGACAGACAGACGGACAGACGGTCAGACGGACAGATGGTCAGACGGACAGACGTACAGACAGACATCGTTCTACTTTGTATTATAGATAGTTCTCTTAAATCCAACCTTTCTCTCTGTACTCCTTAAAATGAATGAACATAATTCTCCTTGTTAAATTAAATTAATTTCAAATAATCAAATTATTGGGCCAAGTAGGCCTTGATCTTTAAATATTAGGCAATTAACAAAATTAGGGAAATAGAAAAACTTTCAAAAGAAAAGAAATAATTGAGGAGCTTGCAAGCTACATGCAGCTGTTATAAAATTAGCAGTCGCAGCTAAAATTCATTAATCACTCCAACTCTTAATTGCCAGCCGCAACTGCTTGGAGAAATCGTAAGCTGACAAGTTAAAGTTAAGTTAGAGCGTTAGCTGCTATATTAGAAAACTAGCGGCTACGCCCCTAGAGGCCTCTAGTGGCACTTTAAATGTTTTTGTTTGTTAAAGTTAATTTTTATGTACGATACCACCTTATTTGACGCTGAAGACTCCCAGATTTTCAGAAAATTTTCAATTTTTTGTCATTTCTTTTGGGAGGGTGGTAGTACCCTCCCCCAAAACCTTCCCAGGACATATGAGAATCTACCCTGTTAAGGAGAACCCGATCGGTTCAGTGGTTAGCGAGATCCTTCGGTACAGACACACAGACAGACAGACAAACATCCTGTTACTTTAGTATAAGGATTTGCTGTATCATAAATTTAGAGAAAGACTAAACTACTTAACTTTTGTGTCACTTTTGAGGAAGATGATTCCTGTGACGTCATATGTTTCGGAAAAGAAAAAGGGAAGGGAGGAAAAAATTTCTTCAAAAGAGATGGGAGAAAAGGGAATCGTCTTCCTCAAAAGTGACACAAAAGTTATGTGGTTTAATCTTTCTCATAAATTTAATATTACACATATTTAATGGCTTAGATTGATTAAAATATCTGATTGTCATTCCCTTTCCCTAGCTTCCTGGGGAAATAAATGGATGTAAAATACAAGGATATATTGACAGGGGGAAATTTGTTGTCAATTTAGGTTGCTAATATAATATTGGTCAGTTTCATCATCGAGTTTGAGGGGAGGAGAGGGGTTAAATTGGGTGAATTTAAGTTTTTGTTATTAGCCTGCTGCGAGTATTACTTTATTAGAGTACATGAAAATCTGATGCAACATTCAAGTAATAATATGTCGACTGTTGAATCAAATTTTTCAAGTTAATTTACCCAACCTTCAACATTCAAAAAATCAATTAAAAGAAGAGTTTTGAAGGAAAAATTATAGGGGGGTTTACACAAGGATGCTGACATTCATTGAAAAGACAAAGTATTTAGTGTTTAGTTCAGAGCGTGGAGCGAACAACATCTCTCTCTCTCTAGCCCATGTGTATGTACTAGTCTGTACAGCACACCCCCCGCTCTTTACTGATTCCCCTTTACCCCACGTCCGTGGTCCCTCCGCGTGTTGGTACTGGGAAGATATGGTAGCCATTGGCAAACTCGTATATAGTTTTGGCACCATATTTTACACCGCCGTCTAGGCAAAATCGCCGGTGTAAAACCGTTAATACTATCCTTGTGAAAAATCGCCTAATCAAGTGAAATAAAAATCCGCAATATTTTTATCTATTTCTATTTTTAAAACTTGGCCACATCACACGAGGGCCAAACCAGTGTCGCTCTCTCATTGGCTAGTAAGCAAGTAGCGTCCACAACAAACCACGCTATTAGCTGTTATCAATTTTTCCTCGCTTCCTATTGGCTAGTTGAACTCGAAATCACCGCCATCTTAGCCACACGGCTTCACTCGCTTGAAAATGTTGCCGGAACAATCATCTCCCGCATTTTGGGAAAGAATGGAAGTGATTTTCGACAAAAAATTTGAGGAATACGATAACAAAAAAGCCAAGGTAAGACATGAAGAAGTTTTTAATACTATCTCTAGCCATAAAAAAGAAATAGATGCGGTAAAAAAACAATTCTCCGAACTTAGTGATAAAATCTCTGTTCTTGAACAAATTGACAATTTTAAGGATGCCCAAATATCGGCAGAAACTTTAAAAGCGATAAAGGATAGTATTGCGGTCCTCCAGAGTAAGTTCGAATGTCAAGCAAAAAACGATGACAATTTTAAACGCTATTCGTTTTTTCAGAACTCCTGCCGCGAGCAGCGTAGTAGGGCGTGGTCCCTGAGGGTGACGAATTTCCAGTCGCCCCACAGCCGTGAGAAGATCACCATGCTGATGATATACAACACACTCATTCTGCCCTCACTGAAAATAGCCCACCGTAACGGCCTACTCGATTTCGTCCCCCAGTACTGGGGGGACGTCATCGAGTACGCGCATCACTTGCCGTTCAACCCCAAGAAGAAGGAAGTCCCACAGGCCATCTTCAGGTTTCATTCCCGCGTCCACCTCCAAGCGGTAATGATATCCAAGCGCCCTGTCCTCGAGGAATACACAGCTAAGTTGAACCAGTACAAGGCAGCCAGCCAGAGTGTGTCCCCTGCACCCTATTTTCCAGGTAGAATGATAAAAATGCAATACGATACAACGCGTTTGAATAAAAACGTCCAGACATTTTTGCATTCAACGAAGCTGATCTCCCGTACCAAAATAATGGGGGAAACTGTGGGTTTTCAGATCAAGTCAGGATCCAGATGGCAAAAAGTTCTGAATCCATTTGCCGACACATTAATTGGTATGACAAGACCAATACCTGGCACCGAGAAGCTGTTCAGCACATCAATGGAGCCCCCCCTGATCAAATACAACAGCGTGCCCTATGCAGACAGAGGATCATTCTTCCCCAACTCAAAGTTCTGCAATCCCCTCATCACAGAGGATGATTTTGAGGATAACTTTGAACCTCCTCCCAACGCTGCCAACATGGACGAGTTCCCTCCCTTGGAGTCCGCAACCACCTCTGACACGGCAGCCGCCGATGTCCCTGAGGCCGAGGATGAGAACGCAGCCGAGCCGATGCCAGCTCCAACAACTGCACCCAGCGTAGCAGCAGCTCCAGCCCCTGCCACAACAGCAGCCCGCCCAGCAGCCAGAGAGCCAGAAGCGGAACCACCTAAACTGCAGCTGCTACCACAGCTGAAATCTATGCCTCCAAGAACTGCAAAGAAAACCAACGACAGTAAGATAAAATGATTAGATAGTACTTTCTAGCAGTTAACAAATACTTACTGTCCTTATTATTAATGATTATTGATTAATTACTAAATTAATCCGTTTATTTTTTCTTGTCATATAATGTTATGTCATCGTCTGTCAAAGATTAAAAAAAAACGTAAAGAATTTAACTCTATTTTACCTACCTACCCCCTATGCCAACTTTTAGATAAAAAAATACTGATTAAAAGATTTTTTGTATCTAGCTAATACCACGGTGGGGGGGGGAAAGAGTAAAGAGCGGAGGCACATCACCTCCTAACTAAATGTTTTATCTATCTCACTATTATTACTATTGTAAATATATTCATGTTTTATGTATGCTGATATATATTGTTTTTCAGTCGTTCCCACTGGTTGATATACGTGCTAATCCTCCTGCGATAAACTTAGACTCCACACCAGTACCCTACAAGCCTCCCTAATGGATTAAATGAACAGGTACCTGCTAATTTAAATCTTAACCCTACACTAGACCTCCTAAACCCTATATATGGCCAACATTTTGATGGACTTAACGAAGAATTTGGTATTAATTGTCAATACATGTCAGAAAATGAAGCAATAACAAAATTAAAATCTTTTAGAGAACAACTGATAATTTTATTTTCTTTAAACTGCCAATCGATAAATTCTAAATTTGATGAATTGGTGGCGTGTATAGATAAATTTAATTGCAAAGGAATACGGCCCAGCGTTCTTGCGTGTCAAGAACTCTGGGCAAATTCCAATGCAAATTTTGACGTGTATAATATTGAAGGCTATAACTGGCATGTCAACCTTAGGAAAACACAAAGGGGGGGAGGGGTGGGATTACTCGTGCAAAAACATTATAAAGTAGTAAGAATGTTTGACAATATCTCCTTCAAAGAACGTATATGTGAATCTATCTGTCTCAAATGTTCGTTTAATGGATTTAAATTCTTAGTGTTGAATACCTATAGACCCCCTAATCAAAGTAGTGCTGAACTTGATGAATTTTTTGAAATTTACCTTGAATTATTGGATAGGATTATGTCACTCAACCTACCGTTTTTTATTGTTGGAGACATTAATCTTGACTTGTTCAGGATTAATGAAAACAACAGCCCTAGTATGCGTCTGCTAGAGTCGCTAAATTTCAACGGCATTTTGAATACAATTACCAAGGCCACCAGGATCACAAAAAACACTTCAACACTGATTGACATTTTCGGCGTTGGTAATTTTATTCCAAATCTTATGTTGTCTTGTGTCCTAACATCACAAATAAGTGACCACTTGTTGCTGATAAATGCGTATAGAATTAATGCTAACAAAAAACCAAAAAAACCTGATACATATGAAAAAAGATTGCTAGGCGATGATAACATTAATTCACTAAATGACGCACTTTTCAGTACCGATTGGTCAAATGTACTTAACCAAAATGACGTCAACGTTGCCTATAGTAATTTCATAGCTAAGTTTCTTGAGTTATATAACATCTCATGCCCCATTGTAAAAGTCAAAAAAAATTCTAGGGTCCAACCCCAGCAGCCCTTCATGAACGAGTACCTCTTGAGAATGAGGGAACACAAACATACCCTCCACGACAATTTTCTTAGGGAAAGAACAAGGGAAAGTGAGCTGTTGTATAACTCTTATAGAAACTCTTATAATAGGAATGTACGTCGTGCAAAACTAGAATACTATAGGTCAAGTATAAGAAATTGCGGCAGAGATAGTAAAAAATTATGGCGTTGTTTAAAAGATATGCTAGGATTTGATCAAAAGAGTGCTGAGTGTTCATATTTAGAGGTCGGGGATAGGAAAGTTGAGGGTGACCAAGCTATCGCTAACGAATTCAATTCCTATTTTAGTCAGATTGGAACCTCCCTTAAACCTGAGATCCCAACAACAGAAAAAAACTTTGCAGAATTTTTACCCCCCCCCCATTCAAGACTCAATCTTTTTTGAACCCCTTTACCCTTTCAAAGTAATAAATTTGATTAGGAACATCAGGCCCAAAAGGTCCACAGACATCAATGATGTCAGCATGTTTTTGATTTCCCGTTGTGCGGATGTTATCGCACACCCCCTTTGCCACGTCTATAACCTTTCCCTCCATTCTGGCGTCTTTCCTGACGGTATGAAAGTAAGCAAAATTCTTGTCCTCCACAAATCAGGTTCACTCAATCAAATGGATAACCACCGTGGTATTTCATTAATTGATAACCTAAGCAAGCCCCTGGAAAAGTACGTATGCGATAGCTTGGTAAATTTTTTGGATGAAAAAAACTTTTTTAACTGCAGACAGTTTGGATTTAGGAAAAATATCTCAACTTACCATAATGTCCTTGACCTCTCAAATATGATCACTCAGTGTCTAGGTCGAAACAATTCCTGTATGTCCATATTTTTGGACATACGGAAGTGTTTCGACATGATCCCTAGGAATCTGTTGTTTGAAAAGTTAAGGAATGCAGGGATAAGGGGATTACCATTACAATGGTTCCGTTCTTATTATAGCAATAGACGTCAAAAGGTGTATTTTAAGGGGCTGTTTTCATCTACGTTGGAAGAGATTATCATAGGCGTATTACAGGGGTCAGTCCTTGGCCCAATATTGTTTTTGATTTTCATAAATGACCTTGCAAATTGCAGCCCAGAAGTTTTTATTAATCTTTTTGCTGATGATGCCCTAACCTTCATGGAAAGAAACTCATTAGCAGAATTGATTGAACTCGCAAAACTAACCATCCCCAAACTGACCGCCTGGTATAACGCAAATGAACTCTTAATCCATCCCCTCAAGACCAAAGTTATGGTCTTTACTTCCCCCAGAGAAAATCTTACCCCTGAAGAAATTCAATTAAAAACGGAATTTAATGTCTTCATAGACATGAACAACGTAGGTGAAAGCATCCCTGAAAAGATCACAAAGTTAAACCTTGTAGATGATAATAATGAGGGTTTTGTAAAGCACTTAGGAATCAGCTTGGATACAAAATTAAAGTTTTCTTATCACCTTAAAAAAGTACATGCAAAAATTTCAAAGATTATTTACTCTATGCGCGTCATGCGCCACTTGCTCGATAAGAAACACTTAAAGATTTTATATACAAGCTATATTAAATCTAGTGTGGAATACTGCTGCCTTCTGTTCACAGCCTGTCCAGCCTATCTTTTAGATCCCATTTTGAAGATACAGAAGGCGGCAGTAAGAATTATAGAAAACTTACCTAGCAGAGCACACACAGCAGAATATTTTAAAAGTAATGGGATATTGCCCATTAATTTATTAATTAAATTCAACGTCTGTAAATTTATGTATAGGTACCTACATGGCTTACAGCCAGAAATTTTTAATAATACCTGGGAAATCTCCCGTGATCGCCACAGGTATAATACAAGAAATGTAAATAACTTTGCATATGCAAATGGAGTAAATAGAACTTTTTTACTAAATTCACCCCTTCATTCTTTCCCCACAATTTTTAACAGTCTCCCCAATAATATAAAGCAAATAGTAAATGAAAAAGAATTCAATAGAAAATGTTTTACTCACTTTCTTAACCAAATTGATTTTACATAGGTACCTATAACTAACAAACTAAAAAATGGTAAGTGTTCTAGTAATATTTTATTCATCCATGTCTTATACTCAAAAATCCAAAAATAGGATCTGTAAGATCCGAACTCTCACCCGGGTAGCTAAGGAGGGGGGGGAGGGGGGTATATAGTGCTTCCTACAAAACTTCACCAAATTCTTGCATTCTGACATTCTAACTTCAAATTTAATTATGTTTTCATACTCATTATATTCATCAAACATCATTAAATTCACCAAAAATCTTTTTTCCATTAACCATAATTTCACCAATTCCATTGTCATCCATTCTACAATTTATAGTTTTTTGTTGAGGCCGGAAAGTCTTATATTTGAACGCACGGAAACATCCAATTATAGAGCAGCGTTGGCGTTATTAGGCGTTAGGCGTTATTAAGTTATTAAGTCGTTGAGCATTAAGCTTAGGCGTGTAGTTGGGACACAGCGATACAGGTTACTGACAACTGCAACAACAGTAAGGTTGTTGACATGAAAATTAATCCATTAAATTGGAGAAATTATTTATTTCAACAATTATTACAAACAAATCTAACTCAAGCAATTTTTATTTTTATTTATTTTTATTTTATTTTATATGTTGCTGCAGTTACAGGTTAATAAGCGTTGGAGCTGGGTGGCTCTAGCAGACTCATCTAAATATATAAACGATAGGTTGATACATACTTTTTCACGTATACATTCATCACTACAAAATTAGGCGTCAATATTATAGGGTTCAACCAAAATTAAATCCATCACTCATTCTTATAGTCTTTAGTCTGTAGCCCACTCTTCTCACACTCCTCTCTATCTCTATTCACAATCAGCCATACCGTCGGTCAGTTCCTCCCCAAATCAGATCACTCAGTCATTCAATCCTCATTAGCGTCAACAATCTCTGGCAGGTAAGGTGACCGACGCCGCCCACTAAGAGTCTGAGCGCATCTTTCCGCGCACGCCATGAGCCGTTCCTCGATGATAGGAACGGCGGCTTGTGTGCGCCGCAAAGAGCGCAACCCGGACAGGCAGCCTGCCAAGCTACGGGGTTGTCTGACAAAGATAAATGAGCGCAGCTCATTAATCTCGTCATAAATCCCAAACATTTCGAGGTAAACAGCGTCCTCAATTGAAACCTCCCAGAGGTAGAACTCTGCCAACAAGGAAGCGTTTGTTAAACGCTCAGATAAGTTATTCCAGGGACCGGTCGCCGCGGTCAGTACTCTGGTGCGCAGCCACTCGGTCACCAAACCTGCCATCTCTTCCTTTAATTCTTCTTCCTTTAATTCTTCTTTATCTCTAGTCCAGTCCTTGTCGCCAAATCCTCACCTCAGTCAAAACTTTTTCTCCTTAAGTCTTAACGTCTTAGCGTCTTAACGTCTTAACGTCTTATAAATCTTTACAAAAAGAACCTTCACTTGAAGAACAATGCTAGTAAACTGATGTGTTTCTAAAAATGATTTTTAGCCTTCTTAAATTGAATCTAGCAAAAACAATTTCTTAATATCAAACTTAACAAGATTTTAATTTCAAAGCTGCAAAGCCACTCTACAACTAGCTTAGCCGATATTGAATACACGATCAACTTAGGATACCTAAGTACATCGCCACCTGAAACGCCTGACAAAAATTCAAATAAAATCAGTTTTTCTCTAAAATACTCATAAAATCTTCAAATTTTTATATCTTGTTTAGTTTTATTTTGGTTTTATTTAAGTTTTACTTAACGTACTAGGTACATATGCGCGCCTACCACGCATATGTATTCCTTGTTATTGCAATGTTCAATGTTAAATGTTTAAATGTGGCTAAAATCCATCAAGCCCTCTAGTTTTTACTCAACAAAAAACTCAAATATGTAAATTTATTCTTATTTAATAAACGCCATCAGGGATGTGGGAATGTAGTGATGGGTTAGGAAATAAATTGCAGGTATCAAAGAAGTGTGGGATTGAAATCCCACAGGATTTTAAATTACTCAGTTCTTATAATCTTTTAATCCGGGAACGATAGGGCGGTGGGAGTCGCGGTTTATAACGGGAAAAAAAACATGGCTAACTTCCATGGCACCGATAACATAATTGTATTGGTCTTATTTTTGGAAACCCCGTATGGATTCTAGTGGAATGATTGTTAGATGGTATATTCAGCATACCGTAGTATAGTAGTCTTATATATGTTTTATATATGTCAATATGTAACTAAAACAAATTGTTACAACTATTTTCTAAAAGCTATGAAACGATTTGGTAAGCGCCGCGAAGAACTGCGGTTCAACAACCCCGGCCGGGGTTAAGCCATCCACTCGCTTCACAGCTTGCTCAGTGTTCAGTTATAAAATAATAATTGTATAGTAAAATGTAAAATGTAGGTGAACGGGGAAGGAGAAGTTCACTACAACCCTGAGCTAGGTACATAAATAGTAAATGTACTACAGGATCTTAAAATTGCTAATAAATTACAATTTAATTGATTATTTATTCACTGTAAAATGTAATAATTTATTTATTATCTTACCTGCAATCTCTTTCAGGAAGAAACCTAGTATCTTAATTAACATGCAATCTTTTTCAGGAAGAAACCTATAGTTAAAAAATTGTAAACTTTTATTAGTAACTCGCCCTAATTATATGCACCTTAGAGGAAATAAAATCTTATCTTATCTTATCTTATTTCATATATGCGCAGATTTTATGTTATAAACAGATGAATTGATAGAAGCTCGATTTTAAGGGAACCTTAATATAAGTAGAGGGAATATTTTTTTTTATTTTTTTTAATAAATAGAAAAGATAAAACACCTTCGTTGAACTTTTTAATAGGTAATATTTAATTGTCTTAATTTGGATGGTTATCCCACCCCATCCCAAGAAAAACTGATTTTTTTCTTATGGCTCAAAACCAGAAGTTTACAGAAATTAGATCCTTGGGGTTCAATTGACATGAGGATATCAACCTCTCCTACATTGTTAAAGAGAGGGGGGTGGGGGGATCTAGAATAAACATTTTTTTATGTGAATAATAAAAACATTATCTGATCTATAATTAGGGACATATTTTTTTTTCTTTGGGGGAGGAGGGGTTGGGCAGTTTATTACACATACACTTACTTGGATGTCCCTGCCGTCCGTGCTAGAACTTTTTAATATGAAAACAAGAGTATTAAGTAGCTACGCTCCCCAATGAAAGGAAGTGAGGGAAGAATGAGAGTGAAAAACTGAAGGAATAATTAAAATGTGCTTCCTAAGAAATTTTGCATCATGCTTAGAAAAAAAAGAAGTGACTCTACTCTACAATAAGATATATAAGTTTTCCGGAATTTTAAAGTTAGGGGGAGATTTGAAATCTGCATCAAATTTTGAGGATTTTTTATAAAATTTGTTTTTTCTATAATTCTTTATCTAAAAGCGGAAATGCAATTTAAGTTAATTGATTTTGGCATCTGTGATTGGTGGATTTAAAAAATCTGCGCTCTGATTGGATGGCGTACATCATTCAACTAATTAGAGCGCAGGTAGTTTAAAATCCACCTATCCTATTGGTCAAAATTAATTAACTTAAAATGTATTTCCGCTTTTAAATAAAGAATTATACAAAAAACGAATTTTATAAAAAATCCTTGAAATTTGATGCAGATTTCAAATCTCCCCCTAACATTAAAATTCCGGAAAACTTATATATCTTACTCTACAATCTTGCATTGCTAATAGGTTTCTTATAACATAGACCTCCAAGGTTGTTTGTTTACCCCCCTTAAGCATTTTAACCCCTCATTTTACGTCCTCAAAAGAAAAAAAGCTTGGATGTCCCTGGGTAACCTTTTGATGGCCAAAAGAATGCTTTGTAAAAACAAAAGTCATTCAAACAAAATTTTAAATCTTTACGTTTAATTTATACATTAAGAAGCTAGGATTTTAGTTAATTAAGGAAAGAATACAAGGTTAAGCCAATAAAAGATAGATACATACAAAATTTTATAATTTGTCAAGTCCATCACATACTTACAAAATTATAAAATAGAAGATATTGTTGTTATGTTAGCTTCCTTATTTTGAGTGCCAAATTGTTTAACCTTTTAACGGGGCATGGCAGCCGCGCTTCAGCAAACTTTTAGCCGCAGATGTTTTATAAACTTATTAAGATTTTTATTTTTTGAAACTTCAGATTTCAATAACTAATTAACCTTTTAGGTCCAGGGAAAGTTTATGGCCATTTCGGGGGAGGGTAACACCACACTCTTCCAAATATTTGTCCCTGGAAAAATGCCACCTCACCCAAAAAAAAAAAAAACTATTTACGCGCGGCTAACGATACCTGCTCTTATCTGTATTTCCTTTTACAGATCTTTAAATATTTAATAAGGTTTTTATGATCAGAAATATATAGATTACTAGCGGCTACGCCCCTAGAAGCCTCTAGTGGCACTTAGGTAGGAAGGGGAAAAGTCGACCTCATTTTAAATTTGAGTTTCAAAAGAGTAAAAAAATATTTTTTTGCGGGGGGGGGGGGGGAGGGGTGAAGACATCCTCCCCAAAAATAGTTTAAAACCTTCCCAGGACCTATAAGAAGCTTTGCTGTAAAGGATAACAATATCGGTTCAGCGGTTAGCGAGATCCTTCGGGACAGACAAAAACGCTTACTGCTTTATATAATAGGATAGCTGAAGAAATAAAATACTTTTAGACAGCTATCAAGTATCTTAAGGGATAAGACATTGGACGATAAATTTCTGTACATCCATTCCCCAATTATGATTGGTAGATACAAGCTCGCAGTGTTCAAATTTTTACCAATATATTAGGTGTGTACACTGTGCATGGATGAACGAACTGACTAATAAATGATGTACATATCAGCAACCTGAATCAAAGACAAACTTTTCCCTGTCAATAGATCCACGTATAACCTCTATCCATTATTTATTGGTCCCATAATTTTGACTTGTAAACCAATCAAAATTAGCTACCTAACCATGTCAAACTTTAGACATAGTGATGACACACAATTTCAATAGTTTTTGTCGACTGAATTGTAGTATATCCTAGTCATATTATCAAAATAAAAAATTAATGTCTTTTTAAACTAAATGGATTATAAAATATACGTGAATATTATAACAGGTTAAAAATTGATATAGGTTGCTGTTTCCCCTCTCATTTATTGGTCAGTTCGTTCATCTGGTTGGAGGGGAAGGAATTGGGTAAAGAGAGGATGGGCGGTGGGGAGTACGTTATATTAGCCAGCTACAAGTTTCACTTTATTACAGTATATTATAATCTGGTGTAAGATCAAAGTAATAATAAATCCATTTTCGACTCATTGATTCTAATGAAAAGTGATAATATCTGTCATTATAACGACATGACAAAATCATTGTTGATCTAATACCAACACAAAAGTTTAACAGTGGTGTTTATTTTATTTAGAAGGATTTATAAAATGTAAATATTATAATCTTATTTCAATCATCGTATTAGTCTGTCAGAATCTGGGTTTATGTGCGCTTTTGAAGTGTGTGTGCGTGTTTGTATGTGTGTGCAGGGGGGGAGGGGACATAGAGCAGTTTGTTTTAGTTTAAAGTTTAATCATCAAATTTTCTTATTCGTTGGCTAAATAACTTTGGTGACTTTTATTGAATTTTGGTTGGTTGCTTTATTAGGTTCAGTGTCAAAATGTTTCAGCTTATAATTATGATCTACAGAATGGGGAATTGAGTATGTACATTAATTTATCGGTCATTGCCTTATCCCTAAGATCACTGATGTGTGTGTGTGCGTGAGGGTAAAGGAAGTAAGGGGAAGGTCAGATTTTAAGTGTTTCTATTTACAACCTTAAAAAATTGCGCTGTGATAGTTATTTCTCGCATCGAATTATAAACGGCTTTCCGCGGATATAGAATGTACAAAACTGGTTTTAATCTTATGATTGTACATTTTTATATTCGTAGAAAGCTGGATATAATACGATGCTAGACATAGTGTTTTCGTATGGATGAGAACCGGTATCTATCCACCGGATTCGAATGAATACGAGAATAGTTATTTCTTTCATCGTATTATAAATCACTTTCCGCGGATATAGAATGTTTTTAGCCCCGAGGTGCCGAAGGCACGGGCTAAAAAAATGGTTTTAATCTTATGATTGTACATTTCTATATTCGTAGAAAGCGGTTTATAATACGATGCTAGACATAGTTTTTTCGTATTGATGAGAACCGGTTCCTGTCCACCGGATTCGAATGAATACGAGAATAGTTATTTCTCGCATCGTATTATAGACGGTTTTCCGCGGATATAGAATGTACAATTAAAAGATTAAAACTAGTTTTTTTAGCCCCGAGGTGCCGGAGGCACCGGCTAAAAAAACTGGTTTTAATCTTTTGATTGTACATTTTTATATTCGTAGAAAGTTGTATATAATACGATGATAGACATGGTTTTTTCGTATGGATGAGAACCGGTTCCTATCCACCGGATTCGAATGAATACGAGAAAAGATATTATAATTCACCTTATATGGAAGTAAGTACCCCTAGTGCCCCTAGAAGCCTCTAGAGGGTGTCTCTGCCTCTTGTAAATATAGATTGCACCAATTAGAAACTTCTTTCAACCATATATCCATTAGAAAGCTAGGAAATGGTTAGGTTGGGTTAGTTTAGGTAGGCCCTCCTCTTACGCATTAAATAAAGTATTTGGGTGCCATCCATCCTATTTATTCCAGCGTTGGAATTGGTTCATTTTAGCGGCAAATAAAAAAGAATTAGGAATTAAAAAATTTATCATATTACAGGCCGTTTTGCTAAAATAAATCTATCAAATATTTTGTAAAAACACCCAGACAAGCAAAGATATGGATTATATCAAGATTTAAGATAAAATCAAATTATCAATCATTTATTTTAATATCAACATCAATAAAAAAAAATATACTTAATATACTATCGCATTTTTATCTCTTTTGGCGTAGCTACTATATAATACATGTCTTTTCAGTCAGCTGGTTGTCAACTAAACGTCCGTTGACTGGTAAATTGTAGGGAGAGATGGGGATTGTCTGTTTATTACACTCATCCATCAAGTTTAATTATTTAGGTTGATGTGTCAAAGGGGGGGGGGGGGTGTAGAAGGTGGACACCATGGAGGCTTTGTCCACCAAATATAATGGAGGTTGGTTACAAACCCCTACAGTTACAACCCCACTGGTGTAACAGTTATTTCTTAGAAAGAGAAAGGATACCAAATAAATAAGATATTTTAATGGTTGAAAAAAAATATTGTATTTATTTTACCTAATTAAGTTTTTAATGGTCTTGAAGCTTTGGGGTGTATTGATCCTTGTTATACTCATATATTATTTTAAAAGATAATAATAAATAGATGGGAGATTAGGGAAGGTACTTTTCAATCATTAGGGCAATTCTTTCACGTCTATTCTAACAAAGAAAATTATAAAGTTATTGTTGTAATTGTTGTTATTACCTAAAGTTGTATAACTACGTTATCTTTTTCGTTGGCTCGAGAACTTTAGGTACTTTATAGAATTAGGATTTGTTTGTCCATAATTTTAAACTAACAATTCTAATCTCTAAAAAGGGCCTTCTCTAAAAAAAAACTCAATCACTCCAGTAGTTATTGAAATCTTAAGCTTCAGACAAAAAAAAACTTACTAATTTATTTAAGAATCCAAATTTTTAGGTAATTAATAAATAATTTTCAGTTAAATTTTTAACCAGAAGCGTAATATTTTTTTTGTAATAAAATATGATGATGTTATTTAACTGTACAAACTGTCAGGTTACAACGCATGTATCTTTGCCTACGGACAAACAGGCTCTGGCAAGTCCTACACAATGATGGGTAGTCAGGTAAGATTTTTTTTCCAGTATGACTTTGAAACCGATTAATATCCGCTGGATTAAAACCGGTTCTCAGCCACACTGATATTAAAATAGTTTTGTTAGCCAGTGCCTTCGGCAACTTGGGGCTAACAAAACTAGTTTTAATCTTTAATAATTGTACATTTTTATATCCGCGGAAAGCTGTTTATAGTACGATGCGATAAAGGACTATTTTTATAATTTAAAGTAGCTTCGCCCCTAATGAATTCAAGGGGGGATGTGGACATTATCAGGGTGGGAGGTGACTTCGAGCTGTGTATTACACTAGTCCCCAAAGTTTTATGATAATGTTTTCTCATTCGTTGGCTTAACAACTTTCATTAACTAAGATATTGTTTGTTATATTTCAAGCTTATTAAAAAATGAAGTATCACATAATTATCCCTTTTTTGTTAATCTATAAAAAAAAGTATGTTGATATTACAAAACAATTAAGATTATGTAAAAAGTTTAAAATTAAAATGTATCCCACCCAGTAGTAGCCACTACCCAGTACTAGCCACTACCCGCCCCTTGGCAACTAAAATGACATTTCCTGGGTATATTAAAAAGCTCACGGATTTACTGGATTAAGAATCTTCAGCAATTTTATTATTTTATATAGTAGCGAAACAACTCTTTAATTTACTTTGTCAATCTGTCCATCCGTAAGTTAGTTTGTAATACTATGGGAGAAATCTAATTTTCTTATTGATGTTGTCATCCTCATCAAGCTATGATTGTTAGAAAAATTAAAGAAATCTAGAAGCCTAAAATGGAATTTAATGTAAGGGTAAGGGGGGGGGGGGATTATCAGCACTCCATTTTTCACTTTAGTTTTTTAAAAATATGGGGTTACTTTTAATAGCTATTACTTCTGGCAATAGTTTTAAACCTTTCCTGTACCTATCAGTGGCTCCAGCTTATTTGAGAACCATATTGGATTAGAACGCAGAAAGACATCCTGTTTCTTTTTTTATAAGGATTAATGACAAACACTAAACATCCCTGAACAACAAAACACTATTTTATAATCATGCAATGATAGAAATTGCATTTTTTCAACTTTTGGCCAAAAACACCAAGTTATATATTATACAATGAATATTTCAAATTATTACTGATTTGTGTTAGGTTTGTATTTTAACGATAACAAATATCAGTAATTTAGCCTGGGCGGCGCCCCATACCTTTAAGAGGGATTGGGTTTAGTTTATTATTTAAAAAATGAAAGTAAGGGGAAAATTTCGTGTGGGGATAGGTATTCGTTTAAATGGGCCTATAAGAAACCTCCATGTTAAGTAAAGCCATATGTGTCTTATCAGGCGTTGGTGAGAAATTTGCAAACATATAGGACAAGCTAAAGTAAAATAGCTATAAATACAAAGAAATCTAAAATTGATCATTTTTATAAACTTTGGCTGATAACCGAATTGGACAGTTTAGTAGTAGTTTTGATAATAAAATTTGGGAAAGAACGGAAATACAATATGATTTTAAAATTTGATTTTATACAGAACATTAATTTGTAAGTCTTAAAAAATTGTACATAGATTTGTTGCAAAATTAATAAATAAGGACATACTTTCATTTTTAGGATTTAATTATAGAGCTATCCGAAACCGTTAGAACAATTCCAACATGTTTAAATTAACGAAAAGAACTAACCGCTACGGACGGATGGACGTATGGAACGATCCTAATTATAGAAAAGCTTTGTTTTATTAAGCGTTATCTATAATACAAAGTAGAACGATGTCTGTCTGTCCGTCTGTCCGTCTGTCTGTCTGTCTGTCCCTTAAGATCTCGGTAACCACTGAACCGATCGCATTCTACTCTTCAGGGTATATACCTATTGGTCCTGTGGTGGTTTTAAGCTATTTTCTTGGGGGGTGGGACACCCCCAACCCCCCAAAAACAAAAAATCCCCCCCATTTTTTTTTTTTTTTTTTTTTTTGCTTAAGATTTCCTTGGTCCTTTAACGAATTTTGCCTTAATTTTTTTTATCACCTCTTGGGGCAAAGCCCCTAGAGGCTAGGGGCGAAGCCGCTAGTGTATCTATAATATACAAACCTCATTTTCTTGAAAAACGTATTAAGTATGATGAGTCATTTTTAGCAATTATGTTAACCTTCCTACTCCTTTCCTCTCTTAGCAAAAAGTGTTGGGCTTATTAAACAATTTTCTCTTAGGTTAATTTGGTCCAAGAAAACCCAAAGTAGTAGTGAGTTTTTACAGAGAGGTAGAGGACTTTGGGCTTTTTATTACACCAGTCCCCAAAGTTTTATAATACCGTGTCCTTGTTTGTTGGCACAACAACTTTAGTTACTTTTATTGAATTTTTATTGGTTGGTTCATTAGGCTGAGTGACCAAATGTTTCTACCTTTAATTGAAATATAAAGTAGGGGTAAATTTGTGTATCATCATTTGGGATGTACATCAATTTAAAGGACTTTAAATGGCAAATTCTTAATTTATTTGCTTATGAAAGTAGCGTAGCTGCTCTTTAAATCCGTCATTACTTTGAGATTTAATATCATCCTTTCAAGAATATAATCCAATAAAAAAATGAAGTAGTTTAAACCCTTGCCGTATTTAAGAAATACACTTTTTTTATAATTTCATAGATTTTTATTGCTGTTATAATTAAGTTCATAATTATACTTATCATGAATGTAAAGAAGGGGGTAATATTATGTGTCAAATCAAAATATCTGAGAAAATGTATTCGTTTGAACGCCTTTGTTATTAAGGTATCATATTTCAAGTTAAAGGTTATTCTGAAACACTCTAACACACATTCATAGATAATATTTTCATCACTTCATATTTAACTAGTGGCTACGCCCCTAGATGTCTCTAGGGGCACTTGAGATTAAGGTGGGGGGTCGACCTTCAACTTTAGATCTTGTTATTAAAAATAAGATAAAAAATTATTTTTTTTTGGTTGGGGTATTTTTTTCTAAGGGAGATTTATCTTGAAAGGGTGGTACCCTCCAATAAAATAGCTATTTACCTTTCCAGGACCTATAAGAAGCTAAACTGTAAAGGTGAACCATATCAGTTCAGTGGTAAGCGAGATCCTTCGCTAAAGACAAAAAAGCTCTCTACTTTATTTCATGGGATGAATGATAAACTAAAATTTTTAATAGAATATAGAAGAATAGCATAAATATACACTGTTTTCAATATGTGCTAAAAATTAGCATTTTCTCGTGTACAAACAAATAACAACCCCCCTTTTTTTGCATAAATTACCGAACATGATAGTTCATAGTTACAATGTTTTTTCATAGTTTTTGCTCATATCATATTTGTCTAAATTACTAAGGGCGCGTTTGCCACATAATTTAAGGGTGTCATATCAGACGTTATGACTAACACGTTTATATATATTTTAAATCGTGCATAACTGTTTCAAGAATTATCATGCAAAGCTTGAAATCGATAGGAAAATTATAACCTGCCTAAATTAATTATAAGAGCTATCCATTACGTACGAACGTACGTATGTACAGATGAACTTAACTATAAAAGCTTTGCTTTTTTTATAAAACTGTGTACATATTTTAAAAGGGTGTTTTACAACAAAAAATGAACAATTTTAATTTCTTACTTTTTGCTGATTTTATAAATTTTAGCAAAAATGTTATGATTGAAAGATTTAAAGTGAAAGGTTATTAAAAGACGTGTAAGTAAACAAGGATGACAACATCCATAAGTAGTAAATCACAAAACAAATCATAGAATGACAAACGTACAAAATGAGTTTAGTTGTCATAAAAAAAATTAGAAAGATGGAGAAAATCACAAAACCTTTAAACAATTAGATTAATGTCTTTTTTAACATGACCGAAAGACAAATGGACAAAACAATGTATAAACTATATGCGCCTATGTCATATGAATCTTCACTGAAAACTTTAGCTAATTATCTTCAATAGCAGCCGAGAAGATCACATTTCCCCCATAGCGTTACAGACTGATTGACTGATGGACAGAGAAAGTAAATTACAGAGTAGCTTCGCTTTTAACAAGTGGCAAAAAACTTAACTAAGATTACTTATTGATTGATTGATATAAAGTAAAAGTAAACCTTAATCTTCATTTTTAAAATAATATCCTTATACTAAAGTAACAGGATGTCTGTTTGTCTGTGTGTTTGTACCGAAGGATCTCGCTAACCACTGAACCGATCGGGTTCTCCTTAGCAGGGTAGCTTCTCATAGGTCCCGGGTACCACCACCCTCCCAAGAGAAATCGCCCCTAGAAAAAATCCCCCCCCCACAATTTGTTTTTTACTTTTTCTTATACGACTCTCCTCAAGTGCCCCTAGAGGCTTCTAGGGGCGTAGCCGCTAGTTTTTATGAAAAAAATAATCTTTAGGGATGAGACAATGAATGATAAATTCATGTACATCCCTAATTACAATAAACAAAATTAAAATCTTTAGTGAAAAAGTTAGGACACTCAAGGTTTGTATAAACGAAACAAGATTTTTTATATAATTACCCAAAGTTTTTCTTACCCAACAAGAGAGAAATCGTGTATATGGGACTTTGGGTATCTGTATATTTTACTGTCCAATAACTCGACTCCATCTCTGAATAAAATTATTATAGAGAAATAGTCATTTGACTCTAAATCACACTGGTACCCAAAGTTTTATTTGGGTACTTTTATTGAACATTCATTTGTTTGTTAAATTTGAATTGTCCAATCTTTTCAATCAATGAATTTAATCTTCAGATGAAATAGTCTTGGGTGCCTACTTCGAGTTGTCGTCCATTGTCTTATCCCTTAAGATCCCTAATAATTATTAATTGAATGTAGAATAGAGTAGTTTCGCTACTAAACTGTGAGTAAGTGTTAAAAAATATTTTATGCAAACGCGTTAATTGACTATCAAGTTACATTCAGTAGATTATGAGGCACTATCACACAAAGTAGCCTCTTGAGCACCAATAACAACCCCCCCCCCCCCTACAATTAAAAAAAATGAAAATGAAAGGCGAAGAAAGTTATGAGGCACTATTACACAAAGTAGCCTCTTGAGCACTAATAACACTCCCCCCCCCCCTACAATTAAAAAAAATGAAAATGAGAGGCGAAGAAAGTTATTTGTTTAATGTTTTTAAAAGCGAAGCTTTTCTATAATTAGGGTCGGTCCGTCCGTCCGTCCGTCCGTCCGTCCGTCCGTACGTCCGTCCGTCCGTCCGTCCGAGATAGTTAGCTTTTATTCGTTAATTTAAGCATGTTAGAATTGTCCTATCGATTTCAAACTTTGCATGGTGATTTCTGTAGTAGTTAGGTACGATTTAGAAAGCGTAGCAACTCTATAATCATTACCAAAATGTCCGTACGTCCATTTTAAACATGTTGATTTTTTTACTTTTTTAAATAGCTTTTTTTGTTAATTTAGGCATATTATAATTGTCCTATCGATTTCAAATTTTGCATGGTAATTCCTGTAATAGTTAGGTACGATTTAGAAAGCGTAGCAACTCTATAATCATTACCAGAATGTCCGTACGTCCATTTTAAACATGTTGATTTTTCTACTTTTTTAACAAAAATTTTTTATATGATCTAATTATCCGTTTGATCTGATATTTGGTATATTGATTCCTGGGACAACAAAGAACAATATTTTAAGTGAAGCAACTCTATAATCAAGCCCTAAAGATGTAAGTATGTCCATAAGCATTATCCTGTATCAAGCAGTTTTTCAACAAATTTACTTACATTTTTGCTTCGAATCTTATACTTTTATATTCTGATTATTCAGTTCAGACTATACAAGTATTAATGTCCGTTTGTCCTACCGTTTCAGTGCTTCGCTTTTATGGATGTTGTAATCCTTGTTTACTTTAGATCAAGTTAGGTTAGGCTATATTGGGTATCCTCCCAGAGTTTGTGCCTCCACAGGGCTCAGGCAAAAATTGGAAACTGGGAGGGGGGGAGGGGGGTTCAACTGGCACTTTTTGGGAATCCACAGATTATGAAAAATACAGAATTACTGAGAAGCGTGAATCATAATATGAAAGAGTAGCAAAGTCTTTTTAAAAGTTTTTTGGATGGCGGGTTACCGCTTTTTGGATAAAACTTATAACACTGGACCAAAAAAGCACTAGGATTTGACATAGTCAAATATAGAAAAATTAAGAAACGGTGAAGAAAATCGCAAAAACAATACTTCGTTTTTGAATTTGAAATCAAGCTAGTCTTAAATGACAACCAGAACAACTGAAATAGATTTCATCTGTATATACATTTTAGTAAAAAACTTCAATGAAAATTCAAACCCTGACACATAAAAAATGGTATTAATCTTTAATTTTTTAACTTCATCTAAAGAAATAAAAGTTGGTTTCATGACGTTCAAAGAACTTTAGCTTTCATAGTCTTGGCGTTTTACAGTAACAATTATGTTCAATAGTATTGCAGCATAAATTTATTACCCAGTTAGAGAGAGAGAGAGAGAGAGAGAGAGAGAGAGAGAGAGAGAGAGAGAGAGAGAGAGAGAGAGAGAGAGAGAGAGAGAGAGAGAGAGAGAGAGAGAGAGAGAGAGAGAGAGAGAGAGAGAGAGAGAGAGAGAGGATACAATGGGATGCCTATTACACTAGTCCCCAAAGTTTTATATTTCGTTGGGGGACTTTAGTGAATTTTGATTGGTTGGATAATTGCACAGATTAAAAAAGATTTTCAAGCAGACGAAGATTATTATTTACATTTAGTCAATCACATGATATAAGCAACGAAATTTTTGGAATTTTGTTCCCAAAGAAATTTAACATTTATTTTACATGGATGAAAAATAAGTAAATGCTTTTCCGTGCCAAATGTTTTGGTTGTCCTCTAAAAAATCTCGTAAATCAATGAATACACTCATATTAGAGTCGGTCTCCGGGTGGTTTAAAGCTATTTTTGGGCAGATTTTGGCAAGATGATAGGGATGTAACCGCTAGTAAGATATAAAAATTGATTTTAATTAGAAAAGTTAGAGCTGGAGTAACATCAAGTAAAAAAATAACAAAACACACTAAAAAAACTATAGAGGAGATTCGCTATTTTAAACAGAAAAAATATTGAAATAAATTTGCAATTGATTTCAGTGCAAAAATTGTTTCTATGCAAATTATGAAATTGTTGTGTTGCACCGCTTTCTACACAATTTTTGGAAGCAAAGCAACTCGGAAATTTTTACCCGCCTTTCTACTTAAACCACAGAGAGGGAGGGGACAATGGACTGTTTAATATACTAGTCCCCAAAGTTTTTAATAACGTTTTCTTATTCATTGGCTTAACAATTTTGGAGACTTTTTGTGAATTCAGATTGGTTGGATCAATAAGTTAAGTGTTCAAACGTTTCAACAATTAACTGTAATCTACAGAAGGGGTATTTTTTATGTATTATCATTGGGGATTTACATCAATTTATTGGCCATTGTCTTATCCCTATAGACCTCTGTCAACACTCCTCAGAAATAAGATAATAAAAAGAACTGCCTTTCCTTTTTTGCTATGCACGCCACTGCACAGGTAGAAATTAAAATTAATGCTTTAATTTTGATCATTGTAATGCCTATTTGAATCAAGTCAAATAATCTTAAACTGAAAGCATACACATAAGTAGCAGAATTTTAACGTCTTTAGTATGTTCAAATAGAAGTTCTTAATAGTTTCAAGTAAACTTCCCTTATTAAGAATGTTGTCATCCTTGTCCTTCTTCGTTTGTCAAGTTAATTCTAGTTATTCGATGATTTTTTGCCATATTTTTCCCATTTTTCTGCATAATAGCGAAACAATGAAAGCGGAAAATTCTGATTTTTAAAAAAGATCAAGGATGACAACATCCCTTAAAGCAAAGCTCAAAGGTCTTGATTATAGATATGCGTCGTCTAATATATTGTACCTTATTGTCCTATGAATTATAGTTCAAAAAATCAAATGAATAGTAAACTTATAATCATACAAAAAAGTTCTCAAAAAAAAAAAAAAAACTGACAAGTTTAAGAAGGATATATAGACTTTGATTGTAGAGTTGCATAGCTTTTTTAATCGTACTCAATTGTTACAGGAATCTTCATGCATAGTTTGAATCTATAGAACAATTTTATCATGCCTAAATCAACAAAAAGAGCTAACTATGACGGACGGACGAACAGACCCTAATTATAGAAAGTTTTTAAATATTTAGTTTTATAAGCGATATTGTGTCATTAACCCTGCCAAATAATCCGCAAAAGCAATAGCGTAAAGTGTATCGCATCCGTGCTTTGATTTCATGTCTTTAAATCACCGTCTCGTACAAAAAACGTTCAAATTAAAAATTCTTCAAAAATTGAATATTTGAAGCAAAATCAAAGCTCCTTACATAAATGACTTTAAGATAGGCTAGCAAATGTTTTTTATCTGTAGTTGCGTGCACAGAGTTTTGTAGGAGGATTTAAGCCTTGAGTGTATGAATAAAGGGGAAGGTGGCCCTACAGAATAAAGGGGGTGTTGAGACCCAGGGGCGTCCAAGCTTTTTATTTTGGGGGGGGTAATTTAAATTTTATCAAAAATTTAGTATTAAAAATGCGCACAAAGCGCGCAAAAATTTTTTTTGTTACAGATTTTTTCTATTTTGGGGGGGGTATTTACCCCCCCAAAATTGTTTGGGGGGGGTAAATACCCCCTCCTAAATGGTTGGGGGTGCCTATGGCACCCCAAGGGTAGGGGTAAATTTTAAATGGGGGGTGTAAAATGAAAAAAAATTTGGGGGTGCCTACGGCACCCCCAAATTCGTTTGGAAGGGGGTAATCGCCCCATTACCCCCCCCCCTTGGACGTCTATGTTGAGACCCCCCTACAATCCCTTTCTTTACGCAGACATAATATGGTAAAATATATCTATTTCCTTTAAACTCTTCGCCACTTATGAAAGTAAAAGTCCTTGTTTTTTTTCCACAGATTGAATAACTGATGTGTTTTTCATCATATCAATTTGTGCTTTTATTTATGTTTTCTTTGCTGATAAAATTCATAATAAATCATTTTTTTGATGTTTTTAATTGGGTTTTTTTTATTTTGTGTATCTTTTACTGCGAATCTTTTCTATAATTATGGTGAGGTGAAAAGGACATTTTAATCTTAAGGGATAAGACAATGAATTATTAACTGTTATCTATCACCAATTATGATCAATAAAATTACCGAATCTAAAAAATTAAAATATTAGTTGTAAAATTTTAGTTTCGAACTAATCAATCAAAATTCAGTAAAAGTGCCCAAAGTTTTTAAGCCAACGAATGAGATAATGTCAAAAATTAGCGGTGCATTTTGAGGATTTTAATCGCTTGATAATCATAGTGTTTAAAAGTTACAATTTTAAATATAATAATTTTGAAATTAAATTAATTGATTAATTGACTGTTGCAAGCTTCTTCTAAAGTAGATGCAAAAAAAACAAGGATGACAACATCCAGAAAATCATAGCTCAACAATTCAAACAGCTGGACAAACGGAAAGTAAGATAAAGAGATTGGCTTTGCTTTAAACAATGAAGAAAAATCCCCCAATAGCCTTATATATTAAATTTTTGTTTACCATCTTGGACTGACGGAATGACCGACCCTAGTTATAGAGTAGCTTGCGCTACTAAAAAGTTTAAAACTAATTGATACTCAACGGGTGGAGAGGGCAATTATATTATGCAACAGGGTAAAGATTTTAAAAAAGATCATGGAATGAAATACAGTAAATTGTAACACTGTAATGCATTTATAGACATTTCGGAGGAGCTATAAAGATTTTTAAAAAAAGATCATGGAATGAAAGACAGTAAATTGTAACACAGTTGAAATATCTAAAGAATGGAAAAGCATTTATAGTCATTTCGGGTGAGCTAGCGCACAGATGGATGGACATACTTACTTCGCTGATCATTGTTATAGTGTAGATGCACTGAACTAACTTTTTAAAATCATATTTACTAGTGGCTGCTCCCCTTGCATCTAGGGGCTCTGCATTCAAAGGGCCAAGAAGAGAGTCAGAAAGATAGATAAAAACTATTCTGGGACCTATGTGAAGCCTTCTTATAAAGGAGAACTAAATCAGTTCAGTAGTTAATGTTATCTTAAGCCTCAGACAAAAACAACCTTTCTACTTTATGTAGTAGGACTAGCGGATGCGCCCTTAGAATCTAGGAAATCTGTATTCGAAAGGGCAGAGAAGGGTAGAAAAAAAACCTTACTACTTTATTTGTAGGATACCAAGTTAAAAATCCAGGAATATCTGTTTTAAAAATTTTACACAATGTTTACAAACTTGGTAAAGTGCACAAGTAACACTAAAATTTCAAAAATTTGGTTTCTAAGATTATTTTGATACAATAAAATCACACAAGACTAGCAAACTAAATAAAAGGCTCTGAAAGGATTGTTTTATGAAGTGCATTTGATAAGTTTTCCAGCATGGCTTCAAAACTGATTAATATATGCTGGATTAAGACTGGTTCTCAGCTATACTGAACCTAGCTGTTACAGGGAAACATCGTGCCAAGGTTTGAATCGATAGGACGATTCTAACATACCTTTACGGACTATTTCCCTCTAATGATAGAAAAGCTTCGTGTAACTGTATTTTATTGTAAAATGTTTGTTTTAAGTAACCGCAGAAACCATTGTTAATCTAGAATTATGATCTAACTCTTGTCTTCTGTGAAGTTACCTTTTTACCATGAATTTTAAGGGATAACACAATGATGTACATCCCCTATTATGATATACAAAATTACCCCTGAAGTAGATTAAAGTTATCGATTAAAAGTTTTGAAACTGCTAGTTTGAACCAAACAATCAAGAATTAATTAAAGTACTGAACATTTTTAAGTCATGAGAAGGCATGTTTTGAAACTTTAGGTGCCAGTGTAATTTACAGTTCAATGTCCCCCCTTCCTCCCTGTCATCTACAGTTTCATTTATGATTAAAGTTAAGTCACCAATATCACGCTAACTTAAAGTTCTTATAACCTCTAAACCGATATGGGTCTCCTTTAAAATCTAGCTTCTTATAGGTACAGAAAATTCATAACTTTTTGGGGGAAAGTACCACCACCCTTTAAAAGGGAAATCATCCATAGAAAAAAATAACACCCCCTACAAAAAAAATCTAGTAACTTCAAGGAGGGAGGATACATTGGAAATTAAATTACACTTGGACCAAGAAATTTACAACCACACTTTCTTATTCTTGACTTTAAAACTTTGGGTACCTATATTGAATTATGATTGGCAAGTTCCAAATTTATGGTGTCCAAACTTTTTAACCAATAATTTAGATAAGGGGTAATTTTGTTCATCATTATTGTACATTAATTGACTGTCCATTGTCTTATCCCTCAGTAACTGGAACTAATTCTAATATTTTTGTTATATCAAGTTTGGCCTAACACCTGATTTCTTCATTTTATGCAACAAATGTTTTAGTTTTGATAAGCGGGGTTTTTCTATTGAAGAAATATGTAGGTATATCTGAATTTAAAAAACTCAAGAAACAAGCCATTAGAAAAAAACAACAATTTTTTTGTCTGTCCGTCTGTCTGTATGGCTAAAAGAAAGAATGATTTCTCAGTCTCAGTTCAAGTTCAAGATAAAATTTTTATTTTAGGTTCGTGTCTCTCAGTAAGATATTTTATTGTTACGGGTGATATGTGATTTTACGATTACTTGTAAAGATAGATGACTGATTTTTGTAAAGATTACTTTTGCTATTGAACACAGGGGTAAGGAGGGGACATGGGACTGTCATTTTCTTATTCGTTGGCTTAACAACTTTGGGTGACTGCTATTGAATTTTGATTGGATGGTTAATTATTTGAATGTCCACACTTATAAACACTAACTATATTTTACAGAAGGAGTAATTTTGTGTATTATCATTGGGGATGTACATAAGTTTTTTTGATGGTATTATGGTTATTGTTATATTATGTTAGACATGGTTAATATATTAATTTTAATTAACATGTTTTATTAATTATCTAGTTATAATTATTACACAGTACATTTTGTTAAACAAGAATGACAAATCTTTAAAAGCTAAGTACGAAAATCATACAGTTGGACAAACGTACATTAACGTAGAATATAAATGTAAAAGTATATCCTAAAGTGCATGTAAATTTGTAGTAAGATTGTTTAAATACAGGATGCTGTTTAAGGGCATATGTACTTACTTTTTTAGGACTTGATTATAGAGATGCTTTAATTAGAAAATTGTGGCATGTTGTCCTGGGAATCATTTCTCTAAAAATCAGAATAATAGGATACTTAAATCACACAAAATTTGTTGTCTAGAAAGTAATAATCAACATAAAGTTGCTAAGCTTTCTAAATCTAAATTAACGATGAGAGCTATTCGTAAAAGGACCTGCCCTAATTATAGAAGAGTATCAATTTAAGCAAGGATGATTAAATCCATAGGTGGTGGAGTACATAAATAAGGAACAGTAAAACTACAATCATAGTAAGTTTTACTTATTGACAAAGGGAATATTGACAAAGAAAATCTTAGGCCTGTCTCGTATTTGATGGACGGAAAGATGGACGAACTCTTATAATCAAAGCATAGCTTTATTTCTAAAAAACTAATAATAAATTATGTTTTTACATGAATATTTAATATAAACAAATTATTATCTTAATGTCTATCATATGTTTAATTAAAATTTGATGATTTTATATAAACGTCCTTCCTATTTTTATTTTATCATCATTTTTCCAGTAAAGATTTGAATCCGTTGGATTAGAACCGGTTTTCAAAAGCAATAGTTACCATTTAAAAGATATAATCAGGTATCTAAAGGAATAAGACAATGGCCGATAAATTTGATGTACATCCTCAATAAGGATCACAAAACTACCCCTTCTGCAGATTACTATTAGTAGTTGAAACGTTTGGACGACTTATCAAATCAACTAAACAAAATTTGAATTTGTTAAGGCAACGAGAAAAAACTTTATTACAAAACCTTGGGGACTAGTGTAATAAACATGTCCCCTCCCTCAATAGATCTAATATTGATCAAATCTGAGCTGAAGTATAAAAAAAACTTTAAAATATCAGCTTTTTTTTTAAATTGCCAATGTAGGAACTTTGATCTTTGAAATGCAGTTTTCTAGACGTTCACTGCACATCTTTAAACAAACTAAACGAGTTCAAGTTTTGCCCTATGTAGCGCAGCAAATTGCATTTTTTAATTTGTTAATTGGTTAATTTCAATGAAGGGGAGTAAGAAAGAACAATGGGCTGTTTATCACACTAGTACCCAAACTTCATCATAACGTTTTCGTTTACGTTGGCTGAACAACTTTGGGGACAATTTTGATTCATTCATTAATTAAGTTGAGTGTCCAAACGTTTCAATTAATGATTATAATCCATAAAATTAAATAAATATTTTAAAAATTTTAATTGTCTTATCCCTTTAGATCTCTGGAAAGGACGAAGATCAGACAAAGTTTATATTTTTTTGTAAAAGATGGTTCAGTATGATATCATATAATTTTTAGTTACATTTCATATAAATACACTTTCTATGTGCAAAACAAATCCGAAATAATGGATTGTCTTTTTAGAAACAGGTATAGACATCCAGCTAAATTTTAGAGTCATGAAATGACGATTTTACTGAGACTGGCGAAAAAAGATTATAGAGTAGCCTTTATTTTGACAAATATAAACAATGACAAAATACAGAAATTTTATGCGTCATACAAGTTTTCTACAAATATTGGGTAACATAAAATTTTGACAATTTTTATAAAAAATTTACATGGAAAAGCATTGCATAAAATGTAAGCTTTAAAAGTTGGTTAAAATAACAGTGTCTTAACTTTTTGACTTATTCTACAGAAGGTATAATTTTGTTTATCATCATTAAGGATGTGCACCAATTTAAGAATTAGAGAAAAGCCTTTCTTTTAAAATCGATCTAAAACAGATGATTCTAGTTATAAAGTAGCTGTGCTCTATTAATAATATTTATTTTGACGAAAATATTATAAAATTTGTTTTGACTAACGAAGAAAAATTTATATTTGTAATGGGTTAATTTTTTCCAATAAATCATTCTTTAGATAAATAAACTTAGCTGTAGATATTCATTTGATATTCGATATTTTCACTAAGGTACTCTGACTGAGTTTGAAGGGTGGCGGGGAGAGGGGAGTGTGAATCAGAAAACAGCCTAAAACCAACTCAAGAACTTTTCTGAAGCTTAAATCGTACATTTACTTGTCTTATTTAAAAATTTCTCTTTTTATGGTGGTGGACAAGGTGGTATCTTTCCCCAAAATTGTTATAACCTTTTTAAGACCTATGATAAGCTACATTGTAAAGGCGAACCATATTGGTCCAGTGGTTAGCGAGATTCTTTCACCACACACAGACTTCCTGTTACTTTTATTTGAGGATTAGGCATATGCGCAATATTAGAATGAAAAGCGTTGCGTTGTTACTATTCATTTGTTAATGTTATTACTTTTATTTCTAAGATTATACTTCACAGAATCATTTCTATAGTATACATCCTTTGTTTCTTTTCAAAACTTAACAATAGTAAGTTTATTTCTTTAATCTGTTGAACTTTGTTTTTATGTATGTTGTCATCCTTGTTTTGTGATATCTAGTGAAATTTTATTTTTTTTATTTTTAGGATGAACCTGGGTTGATACCACGCCTGAGTGTTGAATTATTTCAAAGAATAGTCAAGTCAAATGATCAAACTAATGAAACCAAGGTAAGCTTTAATTATATTTTGATATCGTCTACAAAGGGTTAAATCTATTTTTCATTTTTTTAGTTTAAAACTTTACCGCTAGGGAGTCAAATGTCAAGATTATAAACTTTTCATTAACCGTCCTGACATAAAATGAGAATGTAATTGTTTCATTCTATATTAAATTTAATTAATGTTATAATATAAATATTTTTTTAAAAATACTAACATTGTTGTAAAAAATTACCAGAAAGGTAATTTTTACACAATCGCTATAATGATTGCAAATTGTTATTTTTATTTTTATTGTTATCAATAATTTTGTCTACTGCGCTATTGATGGATATTTTCATCCTAGTTAATTGATAAAGCTATATTGTATTATTTCTTATGAAATATATAAAGACATTGCTCTGATTTTTAAAACATTTAAATGTAGGCCAAATAAATTTTTAACAAAGATGAAAAAATTAGATATTTATCGCATCGTAATGTAGACTGCTTTCCGCGGATAAAAAAAAAATGGTGAATTATAAGATTTAAACCAGGTGTTTTTAGACCGGGCTCACAAAACTGGTATTTTTTTAGGTTTTTTTAATACCTATTTGTAAATATGATATTAGAGGGCAGAAAAACTATCAGGGGTCATACATGGAGCTTCCCTAAAATGAAGAACTCAATCGGTACAGTGTTTCATATAAAAGAAAAGCGAGTACGCCCTAGAGGCCTCTGAGAGAAAAGGGGTGGGGATTTTAGTTTTTAAAAGAAATTAACCAAAAATTTGTCGTTACTGCTGGTTGTGAGATCCTTTGTTGAAAAGATGATTTCCCCCCACAAAAAGTGTCCTCTTTTCTAAAGCGCCCCTAGAGGCCTTAACTGCTAGTAATAATATATTTCACATATTTCACTATTTGCCCCCATGCAAAGTAAATTATAGTGTAGCAGTTTCTGTAAAAACTAAATGATACATGTATGACATTAAGCCTTTAATTTGATGCATATGTATATAAATGTAGTATATGTAGAATTTTCGCAAATTATTTAGTGGACGGCTACGTATCTCCAGCTTTCCGCGATTATTAAAATGAAAAATTATAAAATTGAAAGCAGTTCAGCTATCCGAGGTGATTTCTTTTGGGAGTGGGGAAAACCAAAAAAATAGGGGGGGATTTCAGGGTCGACTTGGAGGTACCCTCCCCAGAATAGTTATAAACCAGCCCAGGACCTTCACTGCAAAGGAGAACCATATTGGTTCAGCGGTTAACTAGATCCTAAGCTAAACACATAGACATCCTGTCGTTATCATATTAGGATATAAAGGGGGAGGGGGGGGGGGCTTTTGGATTTAATGTATCACTTTCCATAAAAAGAGGCATTACCATATAAATTGTATATATTTTGCATGTTTTTAACTCAACAATACGTCAAGGAAACTATTCAGCTTAATTTGACTCACGCCAGGCCTAACAAGTTTTTTAAAGCCTTTGTTTCTTCTTTATATAAAAGTAACAGGATATCGGTTTGTCTGTCTGTCCATACTGAAGGATCTGGCTAACCGCTGAACCGATATGGGTCTCCTTTACAGTAAAGCTTCTAATAAGTCCAGGGAAGTTTTAAAGAGAGGGGGGGAGGGTAAAAAGGTGCGCGAAACGCGCCACAAATTTTATTTACCCCCTCCAAAATTTTTACCCCGGGGGTAAAATTTGCTTTGGGGGCGGGGGTAATTCCCCCCCTGAAATCTGTTGGCAGGGGTAAATTTGTGTTACTCCCCCCCCCCCCAAATATACCCCCGGGGTAAAATTTTTGGGTGGGGTAATTTAAATTTTATTAATTATTTAGTATTAAAAATTGTTTGGGTAAATACCCCCTCCTTAATGGTTAGGGGTGCCTATGGCACACCCAGGGTAGGGGTAAATTTTAAATTGGGGGGATTAAATGAAAAATTTTTGGGGGTGCCTACGGTAGTCCCCACTTTACCCCCCCCCCCCCCCTTGGACGTCTATGGTACCGACATCCACACAAGATAAATCGCCCCTGAAAAAAAAACTCTAAAATTTAAATTAGGTCGGATTAAGGCTATTTTTTCGCTCCCTTTCATCCATTAGACTATATTTACCTTAAGAGTAGTGCCAAATCGGTTCAGTGGTTACCGAGATCTTAAGCTTTAATTTGACAGACAGACAGTTCCACTATATATGTAGACGTTATGGCATTAATAAAATGTGGTTATTAGTAAACACTGTATATTAACTGAAAAGTAGATGCGCGTTTAAAGAAATGATATCCACAAACGACTCCTTTATAAAAAGAATATATTAAAGGATTTATTTTTCATGATGACAACCCCTTTCAAAAAAAGAGTTTCTACAAATTATCAAAAAAGTCTATAATCAAATAGTTGATGCAAATAATTTAATGCTTTTTTTGTCCTTATTTTGTTTTTATTAGAAAAGTATTTTTTCTAGTAGGGCTTCGAAACCAAATAATATCCAATGGTTTTGAACCGGTTCTTAGCCATACTGAAAAATGTATTGCAGAAAATTTTTACCGAAAATTAAAATAAAGATCTTAAAATTAATACCAGTTTTCTTAGTCTGGGCCTTTGATCTCTCGGGTCTAACAAAACTGGTTTTGATTTTTCGCTTTTATGTGTGTGTCATAAGTCATGTAAATCTTGCGACAAATGCAAATTGTAGCACCTTTCTGGCAATTTTCAAGACAAAAAGACTAAATAATTATGTATCTAAAGATTAATGTAAAAAATTACAACTATTTTTTACAGAATTACTTGTGTTTTCTTTTTAAAAGCTAAGCTTTTTCTATTATTTAGTTTTATCCGTCCGTAAATTGTGTCGTTAATTTATGCATTTTAGAAAATCCATGTAGTTATGTACGTGCAGTTTATAAAGCGTAGCAACTGTATAATCTTTACATATAAGTTCGTTTGTCCATTTAAAACATAATATTTTTTTGTGGTTTAAAAGCAATATTTTATGTGATATAATCAACCAATGTTATGAGCGAAGCATCTATACAGTTAACTAAAATGTAAGCATGTCCACATCCTGTGTTTTATTTATTAAATTTTCTTTGACTGACCGCTTATATTATTGATCTGTGCTTTAATGGTTATTGTCATCCTTGTTTTTAAAAGGGAAGTCTTCTATATATATTTAATTAGGGCCTTAGACCATGCTTTTATTCTTGACTTGTTTGAGAGAAAAAATATGATATAATTATACTATTCATCTGATTTTTTGTAATAATGATTCCTAAGACAATAAGGTTTAATATTTTAACCAAAGCCTCTCTATAAAATTGTGTTGTCATCCTTGTTATAAACACTGCTACTATCCAAACGACATGAAACAACCCAAATAAGACAAATATGTTTTCGGTCGATCAACATGCAAAAGTCACGAGTTTTTAAAAGGACGTCAACGCTTTTTATTTTAATGGGGGTGTAGATTATCTTAATTTGATGTAATTTATTTTGTCGTTGGGAGTGTCATCTTCCCCTAAAATAATTGGGTTTTTTTTGGGGGGGGAGGGGGGGGTAGGCGGAATTAGAAGGGGAAAAAGTTTTTAAAATTGTTAATTGTATAATATGAATGATAATTATTTATCGCATTGTATCATAGACAGCTTTACGCGGATATTAAGATGAAAAAAATAAAAGATTAAAACAAGTTTTGCTAACCCCGACCAACAAAACTGGTATTAATTTTATGATTTTATTTTAATTTTCGTAGAAAACTGTCAGTAATACGATTAGGTACATTATTTTTCTACATGGCATAGAACCAGTTCTAATCCAGCGGATATTAATCGTTTTCGAAGCCCTAAGGCTACTGGAAAAATTTTTTTAATTCTAAAGATCTTAAAGACAAAATACACATTAAATTGTCATAATAACAAATATGATAAATAATTGCTCCAATTTAACTGTGGGCCTTATTTGTTTTTAGCTGAGAGAGTGCCTAGAAGGTTATAATAACATTTATTCGGATTGGGAAAAATAATAGAAAAAGATTTTCTCAATATAAAAAAGGCTTGAAAATAAGATGGAGCTTTCTTTTCTGTTTTACTGTTTGATTTTAAAATGTCCTTATTGGTGAACCAGTAAGGACTTAAAAGGATAAGTCAATGGATGATGATAATAAATTTAACTCTTTTAAGTTTGGACACTACTAGTTTGGAAACCACCAACCAAAGATTAAAATAAACCCAAAGTTTTTATATAGATTTTTTTGGGAACTTTGGGAACCAGTGTAATTTACAGTCCGCTCCAACCTGTTTTTTTTTAGCTAAATTGTATTAAATGTTAGGGTGGGAGGGGACATTGGGCAGTTTTATAATGACGTTTTATTATTCCTCGAAACTTTGAAAATTTTATTTGAATTTTTATTGGTTGGTTCGTTGAGTTGAGTGTCCAAACGTTTCAGCCACTAATTGTAATCAACAGAAGGGGTAATTTTGTGTATCATAATTGGGAATGTATATCAGTTTATCGGCCATTGTCTTATCCCTTTAGATCCCTGATTAGATTTTTCTGTATTCATCTATATTTTTTTTATAAAGAATAATTATCCCAAACAGTGAAGATAACACTACAATGTTAATCAAATCTCAGTTATTTATTTAACCTAATATCTTTGTCTATTGTTAAGAGCAACGCTTTTCTATGATTTGGTAATTTTATTTTAAATTTAAAGGATTAATTTGTAAATAGTTCTTTATCGTATTATATACATCTTTCCACGAATATTAAATAAAAAAGCTAGTTTTTTATTAAAAGGGAAAATCAATTTAATTATGGCGCTATACATGATTTTTCTGGTTCTAATCCAGTTGATATTATTAGGTTTTGAAGCCATACTAGCGAATGTGTCCCTGGCATCTAGGGGCTCTGTAAACATAAGGGCACAGAAACATAGACTGAAACCTGCACAATTCTTTTTAATGAAATAGTTACTGAGAAAATTTACTACTTTATAAAAAGCATTTGATTTTTTTACTAGCGACTGCCTTCCTAACATCTATGAAAGAGGGTACAGTAAAATAGCCGAAGACCATCCCAGGACCTAAAATAGAGAACTAAATCATTTCATTGGTTATTATAATCACTAAGGACAAACAAAAAACTTACTTCTTATTGTAAAGAGATTTCATATTATTACTAGCGACAGCTCCCCTATAGAAGAAAGGTCAATAAATTGCCTATAATCATTCAGGACCTATGTAAAGATTCCTCAAAATAAAAAAAATCAATCAGTTTATTGATCAGTGAGATCTTAAAGGACAAATAAAAAACCTTTACTACACTCTATTCTATTTAGAAGAGAGGACAGTAAACTAGCTTAAAACACCCAGTTTTTAATCTCCAGAACATACTGTACAAATATTGTTTATAAACACTGCCTACCTAATTTTTATTTCTCTTTGAGTGCATTTAAAAAGACTGACAACTCAAATTTCTTTTTCAGTCACTCAAATATAAAGCCCAGGAATTTTAGGTATTTTTCATCCAAAGATATTATTTTTTTAATAATATAATTAAATATTAAATTTAAAAAAAACAATACAATTCGTTTAAGAATGATCAGTTTGGCAGAAACAAATATTTTTAAAGATACCCCCAATCTCTGATAAAACTTAAAGCTGCTTTATTGTACTTTTGAAAAGGATAGGGGTCAAAAAAAGCTTTAACAATACAAAAATCCGTCAAATAAGTTTTAGAAAATCTTTGAAGTTATTTATAACAAAAAATACTTCCTTCAGAATTAACCATAAAGAGGATTTTATTTTAAAAACAAACATTGCATTACTTTTGGCTATTAGAAACTTTTGTTATTTTGTATCCCTAAACGTATATGTTCTAAAAGGATACTAAGATTTAAAATTTCATCTTAACCCCTAGGGCAAAGAAATTTCATCTTTTTTTCTATTCATAAAAATGTGTATGTATGTATTACGGCTAGGCAGATAAAAGAGCATTAAATAAATTAAAACCATGTTTGTCTACTCCCTTTCACTATTAGAAAAAGAAAAGAAAAACATTTTTTTTTTTTGGGGGGGGCATATTTTTCTAGATATTTTTTTTTTTTTGGGGGGGGGTGATTTATATTTAGAGTTGTACCCACCCCGAAATATCTATAAAACTTTCCAGAACTTATGAGAAGCTACACTGAAAATGAAAACCCCTAGTCTCTAGGAGCATAACTTCAAGAAGTTTGGGGTTTTCTATACGGGTAATCTTTATGGCTATTTTTTGCCAAAAAAAGATAAAAAATTAAACATCCTGACCTGTTAGAAACTTCCCTCAGTGTCTCTATAATTTTAGCTGATAATTTTATATATATATATATAAATATATTCATGTCTTAGAATAGTGTATTTTTTTTAAAATAGGTTGAAAAACATACCAACTTTAAAATAAAAAGATAATTTTAAAACCAAGAATTTTGTCTACCTTAAAATGACTTTTAAGTAAGGCGAATCTTTAAATCTGCCCAACTGCATGACTGCTTTAAAAGGAAGGGTAATTTGACGGACGTTCTGTATTTTTTAAAGCCTAAAGTTTACAAAAATGGTAAACACATGTAGTAAATTCAAAAACAGCGAAACACGTATTATTCTCTAAATGCATCTTGATCCCTATAGGATATATAAATATAGAATGTGTGTGTTTAAGTTCTCTACTAATTGTTCAACCGATATGGTTCTCCTTTAAATTGAAGCTATATACCTATTTTTAGGAAGGATATCTTCAACCTCCAAAGAAAAAGCGGAAAGGTTATTTTTTCTAGGGGCGACAATTTCTCTTGGGAGGGTGTGGTACCCTCCCCAAAATAGATAAAAAGCTACCCAGGAACTATAAAAAGCTACATTGACAAGGAGAAACATATCAGTTCAGCAATCAGCGATATCTTTCGGTACACACAGACATACAGACACAGATCCCATTACTTTTATATAAGAATAGACACCTTTATTACACATCTAAATTAAATTGTTTGACTCAAACTTAAAAATCATTTATGTACACTAAAATGACTAAGTTAAAAACTGAATCATTCAGCTGAGAGATTAATTCATTTACTACATACTGTGACACGTTAGGACTACATTCTTATTTGTTTGGAAATAGTAATCTGGGTTGCCTTATCAAAACTCATCTCATGCGGTATTTTGTGTTTTTTAGGGCGGCAATGAAAGCAAGGATAAATCACATAAAGAATTTTTCTGCCATTTAAAGTTTACAACATTTTCTTTTTATTTAATCTTCAGTTATAGTTTGCAATTATTACTGTCCTTTTACCTTTAAAGAAATAAGAAATAAGTTGTTATTTTATTGCCACGCTACTTATTAACGTGATTGTCCTTATTTTGTAACATTTCAGTAAATATTTCTTTGTGACATGTATGTAATTGAAAAGTCAACATCAATGCAATTTTAGGGTGTCCCCTCACTCCCGCATAATTTATCACATTAACAAATTATCAGAATCAAAACTATTATTAAAGCACAAGCTATATAGGCGGGTTATAGCACAATAACCCAAACCCCCATATTTTGAATTGAAAATAAAAAGGGGGAGGGTTATTTTTTCGTGTATTGGTGTATTTTAGCGCCACCACCTTATCCATTATTTTCAATAAATTTAAAATAAGGACCCTTTGCAAATTACCCTTTACCTTTCTCGTATAGGTTAACAGCCCCTATAATACATTTCAATTGAGCTTCTGATAATGTGAAACATTTTGCGAATCTGACAATATGTAGAAGTGAAGGTTCATAGAATTTAAACAACAACAATTACATAGAATGAAACATTGATTTATAGTGGTTAGGCTACTCTTCAATCAGCCTTTGTTGGTCTGTCAATTAAGTCAATAGTTTCTTAAATGTTTCTTGTCCGTACTGGAAACACATGTATTGTTTCAAATTATAGAATTTAATTGTCTGAGAAAAAGAACCACCCCCCTTAAATTTTTTTGAAAGACCTGCCTTTTGCTTCATTACGCACCGTAATGGTTTCACATTTATCCCCCTAATAAATCGCTGTGCATGCCTATTAGTTATTTTCTTTTTCGCGAAAATCTTTTTATAATATTTGCGATAAATATTCGTTCGCCATACTCGGCGAGGGTGAGGTAATAATGAGTAACTCTAATGAGATAGCGGGTCAAGTCATAATGGGCTTGAACGTGGAGCTTGATAGCCCTAGTGGCTATACAAAAGTGTCTCAGCCTACTCCATGACTACTTGGGTCCAAACCCTAAGAGACTATGGCTAATCAATCAATAAATATTCGTTCTCAAAACCAGGGCTCGGCAGCCGAGTGTATAAACGCAGGGAAATCACCGTTTTATGACTTCGGATATACGGTCACTGCTCAAGAAAATAATAAACTATTTATGACACTTTTTATATCAAAACTAAAAGTCAAAGGGTATTGATTAAAAAAAAAGAGTTACAGCACTGAAATTTTTCATAGCAGCTGCTTTAAAGAGCTTTTTTATTTGTCATCCTTTTTCAATATGTTATCAAAGTGACCAGACCATGACTGACAAATTGACGATCGACATGCTGTTTCAGAGTCCATTTCTGTTGATAATTTTTAAAACTGATCTTGATGTAAATTAATGTTTTTTTTGTTTTCAGGCTGAAGTTAGCTACATGGAAATTTACAATGAAAAAGTTCATGATCTGTTGGACCCTTTATCAGGTACTATTTAGTAGCGAAGCTACTCTTTAATTAACTGTGTCTGTACAATTACATCCGTCATTCAGACAGTCTTTAACTCAAGGGAAAAGTGATTTTCTCAGCTGCTATTGAAGATTGACAGCTGAAATTTATAGTGAATATTCTTATGAAATTTGCTAATTCAATCTATACATTGTTTTGTCCACCTGTCTGTCGGTTATGCTTCAAAAGACATAAACCTTTTTATAAAGGTTTTGTGATTTTCTTTGGATTTGTCATCTTTCGCCTTGTTTAATTCTAACGTTATTAGCTTCAGACATGTAGTGAAGCTTTGCTTTTAGACTAAACATATTGCTTTAAACAAATGTCGAATTTTAATTGCATATTTAATTTAAAAATTAGATTAATCTACAGTTTTTTATTTCATTTTAGTTGGTAATTAGCCAGGGAGGGAGGGGACATTTGGCTGTTCAATCCACTAGTCCCCAAAGTTTTATAATAATGTTTTCTTATTCGGTGGCTGAACAATTGTTGGGAATTTTAATTTAATTGGTTGTTTCATAGGTTTAGTGTTTAAACGTTTCAATCAATAATAATAATCTACAAATGGGGTAACTATGTGTGTCACCATTGCATTGGGGATTTACTTCAATTTAATGGCCATTGTATTATCCCTGATAATTAACTCTCTCCACAAATTCATTTTCATTATATTGCACTATTAAGCAGGGATATTAAGGGATAAGGCAATGCAAGATAAATTGAAGCGAATCCCCAATTACTCCTTCTGAAGTTTAAAATTATTGGTTGAAACATTAAGACACTAAAGATAATGAACCAGCCAATCAAAGTATAATAAAAGCACTTAAAGTTTTTAGTCGGCATAAAAGAAAGCGGTATTATTACAAGTTAAATAAACAGTTCAATGTCTCTTCCCTCCCTGAATATTAAGCAATAATAATTGGTATTATGGTAACAGCGAAGCCTTTCTTGAATGAAAATTGATTTATTGTTTGTCTAAAATTAATCGCGGTCACAATATTAAATGAAAACACTTTACGCTTCTTGGGACGATTAAACTTCAGTAAATGGTGCAACTCTAAAAGCATGATTAAAATAAAACATTTCTTATAATTTGCATATTTTTTTTAGGCAAAAAAGGAGGCCTACGAGTGCGAGAACACAGTGTCCTTGGACCTTATGTGGATGGTCTCTCTCAATTAGGAAATTTTATATCATCAAAATAATTCTAATTAAATATGAATAAATTTACCTAGTTTTAGCTGTATCAATGGAAGTTATGGGGCATACATATTCCTTCCTTTGGTAGCTAAAAAATGTTCGAGAGAAATATTGAAGTAAGGCAATAGACAAGGACAAGGAACCATGAATCTGACAAACAGTTCAAATTTATCTGATTATCATGAAAAAATGATAAACTATAAATGATTTAAAACGGACAAACTAATATTAGAGTTGCTCTAATGCATTTTATTAACAATTAAATGTACTAAATTAGAAAATAAAGTTTAGATTTCAATATTAATCATCCCTTTATCCTGCAAAATATTTATATAAACTTTATTTTTTATGTATACTAATTATGGGAATCTATGTACGTGAGAACTAATTGCTATGTTTTCAGCTAGGGAAAGGGATAGATAAGTTTAAAAAATAATTATATTCTAGTCCTTATAATAAAGTAACAGAATGTGTGTTTATGTGTGTTTGTATGTTTGTACCGAAGGATCTCGCTAACCGCTGAACCGATAGGGTTCTCCTTAACAGGGTAGGTCCCGGGAAGGTTTATAACTATTTTCTTTGGGGTTGGGACACCCCCCCCAAAAAAAAATGAAAAATCCCCCCCTCAAAAAATCTTTTAAATCTAAAATAAGAAATCGAATTATTAAATTCGACTTTCTCTTCCTCAAGTGACCCTAGAGGCCTCTAGGGGCGTAGCCGCTAGTATAATTATAAAGTGGTAAGGTTTTTTTGGTCTGTAGATAAAGATTCCGATAACTACTGAACTGATCATGGACTAGTTTTATGCTATTCTATTTCTAGGTTTAAATATACAGAGCCCCTAGATTAAGTCGAACCTCCACTTTAAATTTTAGGATTTTAAAAGAAAGAGTATAAACTTTTCTTTTGACCAATACGAATCTTCACTGTAAAGAAGAACAATTGGTCCAGCAGTTAGCAATATCCTATGGTACAGACACACAATAACACTTACAGACAAACATCCTGTTACTTATATGAAAGGATTAAAACGAAATGTTTTTATTTTAATATTTGTGAATGCCCGGAAATTTTTAAAGTCAGGCATAATTACGTACGCAATAAACAACTATTTTGCGTACATGAATTATGATCATGTAATAGATAAGCAAAATGGTTTATTTTTGATAATATTTCTTTGGTTATTTTTTACAAAATGCAGTCAAAATTTTTTATTTGACCATGAACTATAGCGCCCTCCAACCCCTTACAGAACCTATCATATTTTTTTAGACTTCCACGGAGAGGGGAGGCGGTTGACTTGCATTATAAGGGACTAGACAATGGACGATAAAACTATGTGTATTGATGATAAACGTAATTTTTATATAGTTTGGACAATTCTAATTTATCAAGATTTAATGAAAGTATCCAATTGTTATAGCCAACGAATGAGATAACGTGATGATAAAACTTTGGATACCAGTGTAAAGTCCCCTTTTTCCCTGATTTTTTTTCACCTTTCCCATGCATAAGTTATCTCATGACAGGAAATGTAAGTCTTGACGCATGCGACCAATTTAAGACATGGATAATTGTTCTAAAAAAACATTTACAAAATCTAGGGGTATTTTTCTTTGTGTTACCCTCCCCCTCAAAAAAGTTAAAACCTTTCCAGGAACTATGAGAACTTACATTGTAAAGATTCACCAGTTAGCGAGATCCTTTGGTACAAACTGACTGACTCACAAACATTGTGTTACTTATATATAACGTTAATTATCATTTCATATCACATGTACAATAATGCACTTCCTATACCTAACTTATACTAGTAGACATGTACTTTTGTTATTCCTAAGGATTTAATTAGAATCAATTTGTCCAAAAGATTGAAAGCAACCAACGACTTTGTGGGAAACATCTCCACTTATGATATACACAATTACCCTTTCTGCAGATTTAAATTGTTTGTGAAAAAGTTTAGACACTCAAGAAATAAAAGTTTTAAAACTTAAACACAGCTATTTTGCCTCAAGATTTTCTGTCAGTCTAAAATGATAATTTCTATATTTCTATGATTTGATGTTATAATATTTCTTTTATTAGTTGTAAGTTCCTACAAGGATATAGAAGCATTGATGGAAGAAGGTAATATTAATTTTTTTTTAAATTTAAATTTGAAGGGTTGATCTTCCTGTAAAGTACTTTAAAGCTAATAATTCATCGGTTTCTCTCAAGTGCCTAGTCGAGCAAAGAACTCCCCCCCCCCCCCACTTTTTTTGAAATAATTTCCCATACCAATTTCAAAATAAATTAAAAATTAAGGGTTGGGTGGGCGGTAATTTTTTTTCTCCATATGACTATCCCATACGGAGGGCTCTTCCTGCGAGGTCTATACTTGCGGTAGACTCAACCCTACGGGGCTACTCATTACCCATTATAACCTAACGTAACATTGCCTTAAGTAATAAACAAGCAAACGCAATACTCCCCCCCCCCCCACCTCTACAATTTATTGTATATTAAGGGAAAAGTGTCTGTGCTCTACATGGAAACTGCCAAACATCGAATGCTTTTATTAAGTTAAAAGAACACAAATATCTTGATGATTCATCGCATAAATCACATGAAAATCAAAATGTAAATATTATATTTTAGGAAATAAATCTCGAACAGTGGCAGCCACGAATATGAACAACGAGTCAAGTAGATCACACGCAGTATTCACCATAATTTTAACATCCAGGTATGCAGATAATTTACAGGCTAGTGGCATCGCAGCTCTTTATGGGCCAAGGCATAAATGCTTAAGTATAGATGTATAGATAGACAACTACCTGGCCCATGTGGTGGGGACCTTTTTTGTCCGCTAGCAAATTGCTTTCTGCTCTTTTGTAGCGAGTAGGCTGTGTGAATATTTTTCCGATGCTATAGGCTAATATGTAAAAACCAAATTAGAATTACATGTAGCTTGTTCAACGTTTGATATTTATTATTGTACCTACTTTAGAGATTATGAATATATTTGAATATATTTAATGCTGCAGTTATGTCTCGAACCCGATAACCCTCTCTTACAGTAAGCCGACACAATGTACATGCATGGTCTTACGTGTTTTTTTTACCTGTGTTCAGATTATAGCCTAGTTACATATGATTTTATTTTTGGTAGCTAAGCTACTCTATAACTCACTCTGTATGTATGTCCGTTAGTGCGTCCATCAATAATTAACGATATCGGGAAAAAATGATTTTCGTGGCTGCTTTTTTAGAGGGTATTCCCTTATCAATAATCCACCAGTGTGTAATTTACTTACTCTGTGTAATTAATCGCATATTCTGTGTATTTTTAAACATATATAACTTAATTTGTCTGTTTGTCCAATCATTTTTTTGCTTCGTTACTTATGATGTAGTCATCCTTGTTTTATATCCTGGTTCAGAATTTTAATAGTTTACTTTTAATTGAAAATTTAAGAAATCAATTAATCTTCATGGAAAAGAAATTTTCTTTCTTAATTTACAATGATTATTGATTATTTTAATTTCTATAGAATATAAGCTACATTACAGTTAACTTCTTCTGTAGATCAGTCATATTGTGTGACCCTTCTCGAATAAATTACTTTTCCGCAACTCTTTTTTTATTCCTTAAAACTTTTAAAAGGTGTCTCTATGCAGGGAGAAGGGGACTATGTATTTAAAATAAAAATCGTGCCGTGCCCCCACCCCCAAACATGTCGTGTCTGTGGGATGCGGACATTAATTTTTATTGTGCTATACAAAGAAATAGTGCCCAAACTTTTCACCAAAAATTGTAATTTTCAAAAGGGGTAAGGTTATTTATCTTAATTGAAGAGGGGAAGGGGATTCATACATCGTCCATTTCCATAATTAAGTACAATTATTTTCTTCCAGGCTGACTGATCTGGCGAGTGGTGTGACCGGTGAACGAGTGTCCAGAATTTCATTGGTCGACCTGGCAGGCTCTGAACGGGCACTTAAAACAGGTACACATATAACATCCAAGGATTCAAGATCATAAAAAAAGAAAAATTTCCTTCTTTTATTAGCAAAATACTTTTCTACTTTTATTGTAAGTCCGACGTTTGACCGACTGGAAGATCAGAAAAATATTTCATTAATATCAAAACAGATATGAAGATTACTATAACAATAAAGTATAATCTAGGAAAGATAACCTTACTTAGTAAATTCCAAAAACTCTAAAACCTTAAAGAATGGTAATGTAAAGACATTTGCTTTGGTCGTATCATTTAAGTTTGAGAATTAATGTTTTTCCAGGGATCTAAAGGGATTAGACGATGGCCGATAAATTGATGTACATCCAAAATAATAATGCACAAAATTCGCCCCTTTGTAACTTACTATTGGTGTTTGAAACGTTTGGACACTCAACATAATATATAAACTATGAAAATATTGTGCAACATCCAAGTAATAATAAATCGAATGTCAAGGTGCTGTTGGTCAACGTCTGAAAGAAGGCTCGAACATCAACAAATCTCTGACAACCCTGGGCTTGGTCATTTCAAAACTTGCAGACAGCGGACAGGAAATTTTACACAATTGATACATCCTATTAAATGAAGTAGTATGGTTTTTTTTTATCTAAATCTTAAGATTTATATAACTACTGAACCAATTGAGTTCTACAATTCAAGGAAGCTTCACATAGGTCCCATAAGGGCTTTATATTGTTTTATTTAAAGATTAAAGTCTTGGGATGGATTTAGGCTCTTTTATTCAATCTTTGAATATAGAGCCCATAGATGCATTAGTTTGTTTTTCGCAACCCAAATGAAACCTAACTTTTGTCCTAATTGTGAAGGGCCACTCTATAAAAAGGAGTGAACCACCAAACACCACCCTCCTTCAAAGGAAGGGTCACCCCCTAGAAAGGAGGAGAGGGGCCACCTAGCGCCACTTTTAGCTTACAATTAATATAAAAAAAAGTGTAAAATTGGTGGGAATTTTAGAGCAACAAGAACAAGGATAAATTTATTCCCTACAGAGACAGCGCACTTACATGGCTTTTAAAGGTAATTAGAATTAGAATTGTACAGTAGTAAAATAGAAATAATCTTTAACAACACTGATAATTAAATGTTTGTGATTTTTTTTCTGTGAGATTAAATCATTAAGCTAACTGCAAAAGAGGAAACTATCTATTCAAAAATATCTATTTAAAACTTGTGTCTACGCCCCTAGGAGCTTCCAAGGACAATTTAGGGGGGCTGTGAGAGGGAATTTACCCTACACTTTCAATTTTTTAAATTTTTCTTTAGACATTTGTTTTTGTAGAGTAGAGGTGCCCTCAACCAAAATAGTTATAAACCCTAGATCATAAGTGAAGCTTCTCTGTAAAGGAGAACCATATCGGTTCAGCGGTCAGCGTGATCCTTCTCTACAGCAGACAGAAAGATATCCTGTTATTTTATTTTAGTTTCGCCCCTAGCCTCTAGGGGCTTTGCCCCAAGAGGTAATTAAAAAATAAAATTGGAGCTGCCCCACTATCAATTTTAAAATTTTCGGGGGAAAAAAATTGGAACTGCCCTGGGGGGGGGGGGGTTGTTTTTGGGAGAAAATAGCTTAAAACCACCACAGGACCAATAGGTATATTCCCTGAAGAGTAGAATCCAATCGGTTTAGTGGGGACCGAGATATTAAGCTTCAGAAGGACGGACGGACAGACAGACGGACAGACATCATTCTACTTTGTATTATAGATAAAATCTGGTAAGCCGAGCGTACTCGGCCCACGGGGTAACGAGTTCGGATTCAACGAGCCCTAGCCTTTAAGTATTCTACCAAACAAACAAGCAGGATTCAATCATACAGAAATTATATATTTAAACTGAATAATATTTACAAGTTATGTTTACTATATATATACAACAAAATATAACAATGGTTAGGTTTGAAGGGGGTGTGGGGCGCTAGGGCTTAGCGCCCGACGGTAGACAGGCTGTGGGGGCAACGGTGGTAAAAGGGGAGGCAGTGCCTCCCGATTATATAAGCGCATGAGGGACTCGTGATCGTTGCATGTTCAAGTCCCCTCCCCACATTTAGGCAGGCTAGTTTGACCGCTGGGTGCGGGGTTAACAGCGGTCATGAGATGGATAGTGATATAATAGGATTAGTGCGGGGGGTTTGTTATCATAAGTCACAGCGAAGCAACTCTGTAAACGGCCTGTCCGTCTGGGCGTCGTATTACCACAACCTCCCCTTCAAGGGTTGCGTGGCTCCTGAGCCACCAGGCCTTGAACCTGGGGATACGACAGCCGGCTCATGCGCCGGACAGGCAGTTCTTGGGGCACAGCTCGATGGAGGACAGCTCGGGCTACACAGGCTCCCCGGGACACTCGTTGCTCGGTCTGACTGTGGTTGGTGATCAGCATTGTCAGCTCCTGGTTGGCTTCTAGGCGTGGGTTGGCAACGGCCAGGCCTCGCCGCTGGAAATTTTGCCTCGTCTGCAGGATCAGTTCTGTCGCGGCTGGTAACTGGACACGGAGGCCTAGGCAGACTCTGGTGGTTCCTAAGGGTGGAATGGTGATGGCAAAGGGCGCATAGAATTCCATGGGGGCGCCTGCTTGATTCAGGTTGCTTGGCCTCCTAGCTCCTACCCGGATGGGGATGGCTGTCATCAGCAGGGGGCACATGGCTTCTTCTTCTTCTTCTGGGGCGGCCTCTTCCATCGCAGTGGCTGGCTCTCCTCCTACAGGCTCGCTGCTGGCTGGCAGGTTCTCCATGTCTGCGTCAGGGTTCCAGATGGCATCTCTGAGTGGCTCTGGAGCGGGCGGCGGCGGCGGTGGTTCGTTGGGCTGCTCCTGCAGGTTTTCCTCCACTGGGTCACGATCTTGGCCGCTAGGCTGTGGGGCGGCTGCGGCTGGCTGGTGCACTGGGAACTCTCCTGGGTTGCTAGCTGCGGGCGCCGCCGCTCCAACTGGCAGCTCGGTGGCATCCTCGTCGCCGTCCACGTCAACTTGGATGTCCTCTGGGATCTGGTGGGCAGTCACATCTCCAGTGTATTTGCGCAGTCGGCCTACATGCGCGGTAACTTCTGAGATCCTGGCTACTGGAGAGGCAGGTTTAATGACATAATGGACTTCTGTAGCTTTCCTCACTACTTTCCAGGGGCCAGTCCATCTCTTGGTAATCTTGGCTGCCTTCCCTGGCACCAGGCGGGGGGCCAGGTACCAGACCAAGTCTCCAACCTCATACTTGGCCGTGCCTTCGTAAGCTGCCGCGCTCCTCCTGATGGCTCCCTCCTCCTTCTGCTGGATGGCATCATAAACTGCATAGTAGCGCTGCAACAGAGCTTGGACGTTGGCTGGCACTGAAGCATATTCGGTCTCTGGCAGCCGTAGCACCATGTCCACCGGAAGTTTGGCCTCTCTCCCAAAGAAGGCCAGGAACGGGGTCACACCAGTGGATCTGCAGGCCTTGGTGTTGTAGGCAAAGGCGATGGCAGGCAGGTGTGGCTCCCAGTTGTTATCGTCTCTGTCTAGGAACAGGCGCATGCCTGTGTTGAGCGTCCTATGAAACCTCTCCACTCGGTTGGACTGCGGGTTGTAGGGTGGTGGATGTGTCAGGCCAATCTCGAGCCGGGAGGCCAGTTCCTGGAATACCTGGCCGGTAAATTCCATTCCATTGTCGGAATGGATCTTCAGGGGGCATCCGAACGTGGCCAGGTGGCGGTGCAACAGGGCTTCAGCCACCGTGAGGGTGCGCTTGTTGGGGATGGCGTAGAGGCTGACAAACCGGCTGAATCCATCTTGGCAGGTGAGGATGTAGCGGTTCCCAGCTGGGGTCTCTGGCAGTGGCCCCACCAGGTCGATGAATAGGACTTGCTGTGGATACCCCTGGCGGGAGGGCACGTGGATCCCCTGCTTCAGCCTCTCCTTGGTAACTTTCTGGACACACTCAGGGCAGGTTTGTACCATCAGACGGACGTCACGGGCCAGGTTGGGCCACCAGAAGTGCATGGCAACGCGGGCGATAGTTGCGTCCATCCCAAAGTGCCCAGCCATGGGGGTCCCATGGGCTAGAAAGAACGCGTCCTGCTGGAGGGCCGAAGGCAGCAGGTATCTTGTCCTCTCTCCTGTCAGAGTCTGGTCAGTGGTGGTGAGGCAGCCGTGCTCGTCAAGCCCCAGGGCTGGGAAGCGGCTGGCGTACTGCTGCTCGTCTCGTTCCTTGCCACGCAGCTCAGCCTTGGTTGGGGCCTTGCCATCAGCCACCCATTGGCGGACACGGAGCAGGAGGGGGTCTTGTGTCTGGGCTTCCAATACTCTAGCTGAATCCAGTCGGGCGGCAGGAGGCCGGCTAGCTGCGGCCTCCCCTAGTTGGCCAAGGTTGTGGATATACTCAGCCTGCTCCGCTAATTCTTCGGCGCTAGCCGTTGGCATGTTGGCATCTTCCCGGCGGCTGAGGGCGTCGGCGTTGGTATTCTGGGTGCCAGGCCTGTGGCAGACGGTAAAGTCTAGGGCCGCTAGCTCCTCCTGCCAGCGGGCCACCATCCCTGTGGATGTGTTCAGTGATTTCATCTGTAGCAGGGCAGAGGAATCAGTGTTGATCTGGAAGCTGCGGTAGGACAAGATGCCGTGGAATTTTCGGATCCCATAGATAATGGCGGCCATCTCTCCCTTCCAGGACGGGTAGCGCGTCTCAGGGTCGGTTGTCTTGCGCCCCACGGCGGCAATCAGCCTCTCCTTGCCCTCCTGGCATTGACTCAGTATGGCAGAGATGGCGCGGCTGCTGAAATCTGTGGTGAGCTGGAACACTGCTGGTAAATCAAACCTGGGCGGCGCTCGGATGGGGGCCTGGCGGAACTTGTCCTTGAGTTGCAGCAGCTGGGCTTCCATCTCAGGCGTCCAGGTTAGGGCCTTGGCCGTTTTCTGCCGATTCATCTCGTAGGTGAGGTCTGCATACTCTGGGATGAACAGGCGGTAGTATCCAAAGAAGCCCAGCAACGCCAGCAAATCCTTGGGGGTGCTAGGGGCTGGCCAGTCCAAGATGCGGTCAATATAGTCCTCTTGCATGGCTATCCCCTCACGGCTGAGGGTGTGGCCCAGATAATCCACCTTGGACCGGAACAACTTGGTCTTGGCTGGCTTGAGGCGGATCCCTCCCCTGCGGTGGGCTTCCAAGACCTCTCGGAGCCTGGCCAGGTGGGCCCAGGTATCCTGATGGAAGGTCAGGACGTCGTCAAGGTATGACTGGAGGTTGGCTGTGCCTAGTGGGTTTAGGACCCCTGCAATAAACCTGGAAAAGACAGACGGTGCCGTAGCTAGGCCAAAGGGCATCCTTTTCCATTGATACAAGCCCCTGGGGGTGGTGAAGGCGGTGCAGGGCCGGCTATCCTCAGACACACGGATGGTGTAGTATGCGGCCACCGCGTCTAAAGCACTGTAGACACGGTGCCCGCCAGCTCGTTCCACCAATTGCTGGATCCTAGGCAGGGGGTAGCTGTCCAGCTCCAGACACTTGTTGAGGGCTCTGTAGTCGACGGCCCAGCGGGTGCTCCCGTCCTTCTTCTTGATGGGCACCAGGGGGCTGCTCCAGGCGGAGTCCGACGGCTCTATAACTCCTTCCTGTAGCCAGGTGTCCAGTTGTTTCTCCAGTTCAGCCTCTTGCCGCGGGTTCAGATCCCTAAATCTCTGGCGGATCGGCTGGGTCCCTGGCTTGAGGCGCAGCTGCAACTCAACCACATCTGTGCAGCCGGGGGTAGAATTGGAGAAGACGTCCCTGTACTCTGACAACGTAGTCCAGACCTCCTTCTTGAGCAAGGGGTCCTTGCGTAGGAACTCATTGTCTTCCATCTCCAGGGCCTCCCACAACTCTTGCATGTCTATAGGCTCAGCAGGTTCTTGGAACGAGTGGAGACGCGGGGGAGGCGTATCAGAGACCTCTAAAATGTCAGGTTTGACCAGCTCCCCTGCCACTGGGAGGCCAGCATCCAGCAAGAGGGGCACCTCCCCCTCATTGACCACCAGTACTCTAAACACAGTGGCAGAGCCAGGCCTGTGGGCATACAGGCCCTCTGGAATAACAAGGTCCTCCCCAAACCTCTGTTCTGGGGCAGCTAGTTGAATGGCATCCTTGGTGCGATGGCCTACTAGCTCAACAGGGACCGCCATAACCCAGCGGCCAGGCAGGACCACCCGCTTGGCTGTGCGGAGCTGGGGTGGTTGCCCGTCAGTTGGAGTGACAGCGCTTAGCCTATACGTGGCTGGTGAGGGGTCAGCCTTGGCTCCGGGACCCACCGGCCGCGACTTGACGGGCTCGGCTTCTGGAGGGGCTGACGTGTCGGAGCCAGGCGTGGCTCCGGGGGCGTCCGGCCACGATTTGACGGGCTCGGCGCTGGGAGAGGCCAAAGTGCTGGATCCAGCTTTGGCTCCGTGGGCGTCCGGCCGCGACTTGACGGGCACGGCGCCGGGAGAGGCTGGGGCCTGAGAGTTGAGTGTGGCTCCGGGTACATCAGACCGCGACTTGACGGGTCTGGACTCGGGCTTGGCTGGTGGACTGGCTGGAGGTCCCAGGTAGAGGGGGCCAGGTGGACACGGCTGGCCGTTGATAAAAATGTCGGCGGAGAAGATTGGTTCTGGAGGGCTGGCAATCTCAGGAAATGTTGTTGGCAGGCTCTCCCTTGGCACCTTGGGCACTGGGGGCAACCCCATGGCTAGCAGGTTAGCTCCCTTGTGTGCGTTGAGCTCAGCGTCCACCCAGTGTGTGCCTTTCTCAACCACACGCGGCTGCTCAGGCAGGGGGCCTGGCAGAGGCCCCTCATAGCTTAGCTCTCTCTCGGCTGTCTCCCGGTCAATGGGGACGCCACGGAGTGGGATAAACTCCCCACGCACCCACAAGCAAGGTGGTTGCATGTCGAAACAGAGCCTAGTTCCGAACTCCTTGAGAAAATACCCTCCTAGGTTCAGAGGGTGTGAGAGATTCCGGACCACAGTCACGTGGTATAGATGGAGTATAAGAGTGTGTGAAACTGCCATATATAACTCTTTTAATTTTCCGATTACCTGGAGGGGCTGGCCTTCCTCATTAGCAGTCAGGATCTGGGTGTTGTCCGGAATCAACATGCGTTGCACGCCCATCGCGTGCATGAGGTGCTCAGAAATTACAGCAGACCCTGGTACACGGTTGCCAGAATCAATCATGGCATCAACCTGTACATGCTGGGCAGGGTCAGGAGTAGGAAACCTCACCCTGACATGGCAGGGGAAGTGGAGGTCCTGCCCTTGAGACAAGGGGGCCTCTCGTTCGGCTGGGGTTGGCAGAAACTTTGGTGGTGGCCGCACCGCAGCTATGGTGGTATCGCTTACCATGGTGGCTTAGACTGTAGCTTCGAATCACTAGAGCTTATTAATTATCACTTGGTCAACAATTTTATATTTATTTTTATCACTTGGTTGACATTTATACACAATGATGTGTTGTTATCACTAGGAGCTCTAGGTGTGATTCTGGAAGCACTGGCAGCAGGGAATGTCCGTCCTGCAAGGTTCAGAGGGGTGACGGCGGTAGGGAATGACCCGTCCTACAGCGCCGCTGGTTCGAATCCCGAAAATGGCGGCAGGGAATGGCCCGTCCTGCAGCGCCTCGGGTTCGAATCCTGGGAGGCAGCGGCAGGGAATGTCCCGTCCTGCCGTGCCTGTGGCTCAAAATCTGCTATCCGTCGCAGTGGTAGGGCTTACTTGTGTGCTGAGGCTTCGCAGCCACACATTGCCTTCTTAGGGAGACCAGCACACAGCTGTCTGTCTCGTAGGTTTGGCCTGGGTGTCCTGGGGCTTGTCCCAGCTACACTTGCCAATTTAGACTCAGTTTTGTAGCCGTCTGAGCTAAATTATCCGATTGCCGTGGCTGCGCACCTAGCGCTACTCCTACACGACACGGAAAAAGCGTCTTAACTGGCGCTTTTAGCAGGCTAAATCTGCTTGCCGTAGGCCAGAGGCCCACATATTGCGTTCAAAATGATGGAAATTCGACCTAAAAAGGCCGTCTCACGGGTCAGTTGGCGGCTGATTGTCCCCTTACTTGCCAAAGGGTCCAATCAGAGGTAGAATAGGCTAGTTTCTGTAAGGCTCGATTGAAACACGCTGACACCAAGTTCTGGTAAGCCGAGCGTACTCGGCCCACGGGGTAACGAGTTCGGATTCAACGAGCCCTAGCCTTTAAGTATTCTACCAAACAAACAAGCAGGATTCAATCATACAGAAATTATATATTTAAACTGAATAATATTTACAAGTTATGTTTACTATATATATACAACAAAATATAACAATGGTTAGGTTTGAAGGGGGTGTGGGGCGCTAGGGCTTAGCGCCCGACGGTAGACAGGCTGTGGGGGCAACGGTGGTAAAAGGGGAGGCAGTGCCTCCCGATTATATAAGCGCATGAGGGACTCGTGATCGTTGCATGTTCAAGTCCCCTCCCCACATTTAGGCAGGCTAGTTTGACCGCTGGGTGCGGGGTTAACAGCGGTCATGAGATGGATAGTGATATAATAGGATTAGTGCGGGGGGTTTGTTATCATAAGTCACAGCGAAGCAACTCTGTAAACGGCCTGTCCGTCTGGGCGTCGTATTACCACAAAAAGATGCATTCTTCCGAACAACATACGAGCTGTTTCTTTAGTTCCTCCAGTGCTTTTTAGTCATTACTAGACATAACCTAATATAAGCATAGAAAGCTAACATGGTACTCATATATTGGTCAATACGTTCCTGTATATTCAGGGAAGATAAAGGGGTAAAGCTATCAGGGGTATGGATGGGAAGTATCATTATATTAGCCAGATGGCAGAAACATTTAATTTGAGTATGCGAGAATCTCTCACAATATCCATGTATTCTATATCCATTGGGCTAATACTACAAAGTACACATATCTTATTTTTTTTTTTAATTTAAAATATGGAGTGTCCGTTTAGACTTTTTCTTTCAAGATTATGATAAAATGTCACACATCTGTTAACATAATTGTTTCAAATCATTCTAATTCATTTTTACAAAGTTTAGTTTTCTTAAAGTTTAAAAGTAAAGGGTATATTTATCTTAAGAATAGAATTTATACTTTTGTTGACTATTGAAAGTGTGTTGGCCCGAAATAATCCCAGCATAGTAATTATAGTAATAATCTTCTTTACGTTTCTGTAGACTATTTCTATTAAACCATGGAGGATTTTGATCCAGTTTATTCCGCAATAAAATAAGTGTGATAAAGCTATTATAAAATTAGCTTAAGTATCTGTTTTTTAATTATTAGATCAATAGTATAGATGTATATACAGATAACTTTCTCCCTCCCTTTTCACTGACCTTTTTCGTCTACGTTTAAATTGTTTTCTGCTACTTGGCTGTGTAAATATTCGCAACACCATTGGTCAATTTTCCATGAACCAATTGAGAGTCGGCACAAGGACACTGTGATGAGGAGATACAGTTATTTAACACTTTCTCCCTCTAGTGTTTTAATCTAATTTTGAATAAAATGAATTGTTATTTCTAAACCTTTATTTATAGAACCTTAATTTTATAGCTTAACAAGTTAACTGTTTTGAAAATTAAATTATAGTTCTCATTTATCACTTTACCCATCTCTCTTTTTATAGATCATTATTTAAAGCAATCCTCATGAAGAAGTAACAGGATCTGTGTGTGTCTGTCTGTTCCGAAGGATCGCTAATCGCTGAATCGATATAGTTATCCTTTACAGTTTCGTTTTTCAAGGTCCTGTGTAGGTTTATAGCCATTATGGTATCACTCTTGCCCCCAGAAAAAAATCCCCCGCCCAATCCTCTAGGGACGAAGGCGTTAGTGTTGTAATAAATTGATATTTATCGATTATTTAAATCGCCGCATTATATTATTTTATCCTGTTATAAAAAGAACTAAGCTTTTTTGTCTGTAGCGAAGGATCTCGCTAACCACTGACCCGATATGGTTCTCCGTTAGAGGGAAGCTTTGTATAGGCCTTGAGATGGTTTTAGGATATTTTATTTTTATGAAAAGTCTTGGTATGGTTTTAGGCTATTCTTATGTCCTTCCATATCCTTTCGAATATATAGCCCCTATTTGATAGCGGCGCAGCCGCTTGTATGTTGTATTATATATATTCTTTGTCATAGAAATATTTTTTAAAACTTTTTTGTGTGTTTTAGGACAGCCTTGGCGGTAACAGCCGGACGGTTATGATAGCCACGGTATCGCCAGCCGCTGATAATTATCAAGAAACATTGTCAACTTTAAGATACGCGGACAGGTAGCTTTTTTATATTTGAATGCTATAATTAATTAAATTATGTACAAAGTTGGTCCTTTAATAAGTAAAAATACGAAGATACGCCCCTTAAGAAGCGTTGCCACGAAAGGGACTATACCCGTAAATTTAACTTTATTACTTTATTACAGGAATTATAAGGGATAAGACAATAGATGATAAATTGATATACATCCACAATGAAGTTAAACAATGTTACCCATTCTGTGTATTTAAGTATTGGTGAAGAATTATAATCACCGGCCCTCTTTAACTCATCCCTTCCCCTCCTACTGGATGAACGAACTGACCAATAAATGATGCATATGTTAACAAACTAATTTTCTCCATGTCATAATATCCATGTATATAATATTCTATATCCATTTTCAGAGCCAAGAGAATAGTAAACAACGCCGTGGTAAACGAAGATCCCAATGCCAAGATTATTAGAGAACTTAGATCGGAGATAGAAGCTTTAAAGGAGATGCTTATCCATTCAGCCGATCCCAGGCTACTTAAGGTAGGAGACAAATTAAGGCATTTTTACTTTTTTATTGCATTCTCTTTAAAATTGTTGATTAGGTAATTGAAAAACTGCTTTAATTTTACGATAATATGCTTAAAATGAATTTTTGTCAGTGTGACTAAAAATAGCAATTGACAAAATTTGGCGTTTTTCAGGTATCGTTAATTATTTTCATAAATATTCTTGTCAATAGTTCTTTTCAATACGGAAGGAAGCGTGGATTTGAGCGTTTTACTCCTGTTTTAACGCAAAATCCGCGCAAAAAATGTTCCCCTTAATAATGTGATCGGGTTGTTCTTACACTGTGATATTATTGTTCCAATTTAATTAAGGAATTGTTCATTCATATTTCCATCTTTTCTTAGTTTTTCTTGCCTGTTTTTTAATTCTATGTACTTGCAGATGCGCACCTAGAGAACTCTTGGTGGGAAGGGAGTCGACCCTCCCCCACTTTTAATTCTAGTTTTACTACGAATAAAAATTTAAATAGTTATAAAAACCTTCCCAGGACCTATGAGAAGCTATACTGTAAAGGGAAACATATCGGTAATGCGTTTAGTGAAGTCCTTTAAAACAGACAGACAGACAATCAGTTACTTTAGATTTTAAAAATATTTAATTTTAGGAAAAATTAGGTGAAAATGAAAAGCTGATGAAAGAAGTTTCTTTGACCTGGCAAGAAAAGATGGATAAAACAGAACAAATACAGGTTAAAATAGTTTTTTTCATAGCATCGTATTATAAACAGCTTTCTGCGAAAAGTAAAATGAAAAAGTATAACTAAGCTAGTATTCATTTTGTTCGTAGATAATTTTTATGCTTAGAACTTACACCCATGTTAGAATTAGTTGGAAAATTTAGAACACTGCTAGTTTGCACTAACCAATCAAGATTAAATAAAGTTTTTAAGCAAATAAATTATAGAAAAGTTTCATCAATGAATGTAGAATATAAGTGGATATTATGACAGTGGAAAATTGTCAATTTAGCTTTCTTGGTCAGTCACTTACTGGTCAGTTCGTTCACCCAGTAGGAGGGGAAGGGATAGGGTAAAGTGGGCGTAACGGGGGGAATCATTTACTTATCCCGCTGCATGTTGTACTTCAGAGAACATGAAAATCTGATGTAATATCCAAGTAATGACATTTTCATTAACGACAATTGCAAATTTAATTTGTTCTTGTTATTCATAGGAGGATAGACTACAAGCAATGGAGAAATTTAATTTGTTCTTGTTATTCATAGGAGGACAGAAGACAAGCAATGGAGAAAATTTAATTTGTTCTTGTTATTCATAGGAGGATAGACGACAAGCAATGGAGAAAATTTAATTTGTTCTTGTTATTCATAGGAGGATAGAAGACAAGCAATGGAGAAAATTTAATTTGTTCTTGTTATTCATAGGAGGATAGAAGACATGCAATGGAGAAAATTTAATTTGTTCTTGTTATTCATAGGAGGATAGACGACAAGCAATGGAGAAAATGGGTATTTCTATACAGTCCAGTGGAATTAAGGTAACTTGGTTTCAAATTTTCAGCGTAACTGCTCTGTAACTAACTATGGTATGTACAACATATGTACGTATAAATAAAGATGTTAAAGTGGTGGAGACCGTTTTGTCTGCTAGCAAATTGCTTTCTGTTCTTTTGTAGGAACTCGGCTGTGTTTATATTTCATGTATTTCCATAGCGTTTTTCAGTCCGTAACACTATGCTATTTATGATAGACGTCTGAAAATTATTTTTTGTCTGACGTAAATACTTCAAAAGAAAAAATTACTTCATTTTGAAAGGTTTCGTGATTTTCTAGATTTTTTGAATATTCTCTAGTTTTTTAAAAAGACGACTTAACATCTGCTATTTACATCACTTTGTTCATTAGTTCATACATATTTATTGTGCTTTGCTACATATGTTGTTGTCATCCTTGTAAACATTTGTTTTTATTAATTTAGGTTGAGAAGGACCGATACTTTCTAGTTAATTTGAATTCAGATCCTAGTATGAATGAACTTCTAGTCTACTATCTAAACCCGGTAAGAACATTTATTGAAAAAGAATTTTGAAATTATAGGTGCATTCTTCTTATCAATAAATGGGACTTTTAAAGATATCTAAATGATTGAACTTAGGTTCTTGGATAGCGTTATATGCCCTTTAATTTTTAAAAACTACCAAGCTTACCTTGTTTTCTCTTTCAAATACAAATCCCCTAAATTTATTTCTTTTTATCCCTTTACCATTCTGTTTCTCTCACTTGTTAACTATAACATTTTAAAAGAAATTGGATGTAATCTTTCTTTTATAAATGGATTTTGAGATTTTAATTTTAGTGGTTGTCCATAGAATTATATTTTTGGTCCAGATTCTAGTTTATTATATTGTTTAGAATATAAAATTTATTTAGTTTACACAGAGAACCTAATATAGCATAAAATTGAGTTATAAAACTACAACATAACCTTATTATGCATTATGTAAAGTATATCAGTTATCTGAAGGGATAAGACAATTGACGATATATTGATGTACACCAATATTAATAATAAATAACCCCTTGATTAACATTATTAGGTGGATTGAAAGGTTTGAACACATATAGAATACGTGAATATATTGACATAGGAAAATTTGTCGTAAAGAGGACTATCCACGAACAAGAGCAAATGATTCTAAGCATCTTCCAGCATTGACCCATAGTATTTTTTAGTAAATATACTAGGTTTATGTTTAACATTTTCTTTATCGACTAAAAAGTTAGGTTTCACCATGGTTTTATATGAAAAAAAACTTTGAAATGTTAAGCATTATTTGGTGCAATATCATCAAATGTTTTGATGAGTTCAAACTGTTATTTAAAAGCTTTGACACAAAAGTATATTATTGTGATTAAAAATGTATATAGGGTAAGGGGGGGGAAGTTTCGGTAAGGGGCTATTCTCGGTAATTTCGACCTACCTTCATTAAATGACCTTTTTCTCCATGTTCCTTTCAAATGACAGAAAAAAACATAAAAGCAAATTTGTTCCTTATTAAATTGCCTACAAAAAAGTATAAAATGAATTTTTTGTGAGATGAATATTAAGGGTACTTATTGTGTCTCAAAGTCGGACGAAAAATTTTTTTTTTCCAAAAATTTTTTAGTAGGTGTGTAAAGATCAACCTACACAAAAATTGGTAAGACCTAGAGCTGATCTGAAAAACTTTTTGAACTAGAAATTGCCCGCTTTTTCCAAATCCGTTGAGAGCTTTAAAATCGGGTTAATATTTTTTTCAAAAATGACCAAAGTTGGCGCCGGGGGAAAAATCGGTAATTTCAAAAGAAATTAAAATTCAACTTTTAAGGTCATGTTTTCATGTTTTCTTTTGTCAAATCTATTATTCCATATGGACTTTTTAAGAATTAGGCCTAAAAATGAATAGAACAGATAAAAAACAAAAAAAAAATTTATTTTATTTTTTGAATCAAAAATTTGCAAGGAAAAAATCAAAATTTCTGGTCCTTTGAAAAAAAAATATTTTTGACATAGGAGGAATAGTCCGATCTTTATGAATTTTTTTGTGGTTAATCCCAATCACCTATACTAATTATGATTTATTACGCTTGTTTGGTCGTTTGGCCTTTTTTCATCGATTTTTTTAAGGTTAAAATGTAGTCAAGATTTTTTGCAAAGATGACACTTTTGCTTCAAATTCAATTTTTGAGGTCAATTTTTAATCAATTTTCATGTTTTTTGGGCTAAATCTATAGTTCAATGTGAGCTTTTTTAGGATCAGGCCTAAAAAGTAATAAAATACGTTTTTTTCTTATATTAATTTTAAGTTTTTTAAAAAAAAATTTTCGAAAAAAAAAATCGAAAATTCGCGTCTTTCAAAAAAATTCATTTTTAACATAGAAGGAATAGTCCGATCATTATGCAACTTTTTGTGGATAATCCCTATAACCTATACTAACTATGATTATTTATGTTCGACTGGCCGTTTGGCCGTTTTTCATCGATTTTTTTTAGGTTGAAAAAAATTACCGATATTTCCCCCGGTGGTGGGGAAATATCGGTAACTTTTTTGCGGTCAATTTCGGCCAACTTCTAAAAGTCCTAGGATAATGTCCTTTTGGGACCTGATAGTCCTTTCCGTAAGCTTTCTACTGGTCTTGGTTTCATTTGAAAATATTAATATTTACCCCATTTTTTTTCAAAAAAAACCGAAAAAAAACCGAAATTTCCCCCCCCTTACCCTATAGAAAAAGGGTTGGTAACTTGTAAACAGTTTAATTAATGTACTTTTGCATTTTACAACATTTGATGCTTTTCTGCAGTGTTATTTTATTTTGTCCTTTGAACTTAACAAAGCATTTGATGATATTGCTTTAAAAATTAATTTACATTTCAAAGTTTTTTCATATAAAACCATGGTGAAACCTAACTTTTTAGTCGATAAAGCAAATATTAAACATAAACCTAGTATATTCACTAAAAAAATACTATGGGTCAATGCTGGAAGATGCTTAGAATCACTTGCTCTGGTTCGTGGATAGTCCTCTTTAGGCTGCTAATAAGATGGGGTAATGGGTATGAATGGGGGGTATCGTTATTAGAGTACATGAAAATATGATTTAACATACAATTGTATTTGTACAAACCAATCAATATCGAATTTAGGATGTAACATTAGTTGGAAGAGAAGATGCTCAAGTAACTCAAAACATACAACTTTCTGGTAAGTAATTGACATCTAGCGGATAGTTTTTGAGTTAAAAAGTTTCTATGGCGCCTTTTTAATATCTGTTGTTTTAGCAGAAAAGCTATTTTCTGCTTGCCCGTTACTACCTACGGGATATCAAGCCGTGAAAATATATGTTTTTTTTTTATATATTAGTAGTTTTATAATTATGAAAAACAAATTATTAGCTCCAATTTTGGGCATTGTCACTTTGATTTTTATAGTAAATTTTTAGATTTATTTTTCCTCCTCTGTCTTTTAAGTGTCTGTATGTATGTAACTTAATATTGTTTGACATAATTAATATTTTGTAGGCCTTGGTATTGCCTCTGAACATTGTAAGATATCAGTTGAGGATGGTATACCTTACATTGATCCTTTTCCAGGTAAAATTACAGGGGAAACATCACAAAAAAATATACAAACTAAGAAATATTGAAAATTAAAATGAAACCAGTTTAAAGCAGCAATTTATCGTTCTGACGTTAAAAATGTTTTAAAATACTTCGTAGTTTTGTGATATCAACATAAAATTTCAGACTCCTATCTTTTCCAGCAGCATAGACAATTTTACGGATAGACCCTTTCAAGCCAATAAATACTCATTAAGTTAATTTTATTTTGATTTTGTTTAAGCAATTATCATTTTTTACCATATAGCTTACTTAATCCTGTAGTCTATGGAAGGTTAAGGAAACTCTAACTACCAGGCTATCCTATGAAATTTTCTAGGGTTTGGCCCATTCTTATTTTAATATTTCAGATGCAAAGACCTGTATAAATGGACGAGAAATTCAGGGGAAAAGTATCCTTAGAGATGGGGATAGAATTTTGTGGGGATGTAATCATCTTTTTAGGTTTGTTCATTTATAGAAATATTCATACTTATATAAAAGTAACAGTATGTCTGTCTGTGCCGAAGGATCTCACTAACCACTCAACCGATATGGTTCTACTTTACAATGTAGCCTTTTATTAGGCCGTGCGAAGGTTTATAACTATTTTATGGGAAGTTACCACCATCACCCATAGAGAAATCACCCCTAGAAAAAATGGCTCTCCATAAAACAAATATTCTACTTTTTCTTTTTAACCACTCATGTTCCTAGATCTTTTTAATGATAGGTTTTCTCAACGATATTACTTTAACTTTAGGTTAAATTGTCCAAAGCTGAGAAAAAATGGAGAAAATGGTGAAATAGTCGGTAACCCTGGTGTGGGAGATGTTGATAATCCTGATTTAGAAAATGGCGCCAACTATTCATCAGCTGATCATGGCGATGTTGACTGGATGATGGCTCAGGTAAGAAAAATGACTACTTTCCCCAAATAACAGATGAAAACCTGCCATGGGCCTCTGGAAAGGAGAAATCAATTGCTCTAGCCTCTAAGCTATAAAATTGAAAATTTGTATATCATTTTTTTCAAATATTTTTCTTTACTTTTCAGGAAGAAGTATTGATGCGAGGCTCCGGCAACCATGTTGATATTGTGAAACGCTTTGAGTCGGAAAAAGAAGCAGCATTAGGTACATCCTTTAGTTAATTCTTAATAGAATCGTTTTTTTGATTTAAAACTTCGCATTCAACATATTTAAGTTTGTTTTTTTTAAAGATAGGGAAGTGGTTTTTTTCTAATGGTAATTTCTCTTGGGAAAATAGTTAGAAACCTCCCCAGGACTTATAAGAAGCTACATTTTAAGAAGAATCATATCGGTTCAGCGGTTAGCGAGATTCTTTGGCACAGACACACTTCCTGTTACTATTTATTATTATTTCAGAGGAGCAGAGAAAAGATTATGAGAATAAGATAGAGAATCTAAAGCAAGCCCTTGCAATGCAACAGGTACAATCATATATTTAAAAATACGCCATACCAAAGACTTTAAAACGGTACCTACAAAGTTCGATGGCTCATAACAATTATTATTGTATAGCTTTATTTCTAACAAAAATCGTACAAGTTAAGAATTGGTTGCAATGATTTTAAGGATGTCATTTAAATTGTGATATTGTTACAGGGGGATTTTATCGTTGCTAATAAGTTGTCAGATATTCTTCCTTGGTCAGAGAAGGGGATGGGGGTAAAGTAATCAGGGAGGGGGGGGGGGTTGTATTGTTTTATTAGCCAGCTGGGAGAAACATTTTATCGGGGTATGCCCATTGTTATAGACTGTGAAATTTTATTTGGAAGTAGTCAAATGCGTTTGTAAAGTCAAAAATGCACAAATAAATAGAACGGTATAACGGAAGATGATATTGGACTCTAAATTACACTGGTACCCAATGTTTTAAAGTTCTGGGTATTTTATAGCATTTCCACTAATAATTCTAATGTACAGAAGGGGTAATTTTGTTTATCATCAATGGGGAACTATATCAATTTAACCTCGATGTCCTATCCGTTAAGATTCCTGGAAATAATATGAACCTTAGTTATTTTTTTATTTAGGATTTTGAGCTCCAAGGTGGAGATAATGGATCACCTGCTCTCATGTCGTCTTCGTTTATTGAAGGAATTTATAATCATAAAAAACAAACTATGAAAATTTGTTCTGAATTATTAATTATTAGCGGCTATTAAAGGCCTCTTTAGGCTCTTGGAATAGATTTTAAAAGAATAATGGGGGGGGGGGGGAATTTCTATTAAAGTGCGTTTTCTTGGAAGAGATGAACCTAAATAAGATTGTGTTGTATAATAATGGATATGTTATTACTTGGATCTTACACCAATTTTCATATACGCCGATAAAATAATGCTCAAAGCTGGCAAAAAAAACGGTACTCTTCATCCTCCCAATTTATCCCATCCCCACCTCTCCTACGAGATGAACGAACTGACCAATAAATGAGTTACGTGTTAGCAAGCTAAAAAGACGACACTTTTCCCTTGTCAATATATCCACGCATATTTTATATCCATTATTGAGCCTAAATAAGAGTGTATTGTATAATGTATGTCCATCTAAAGTTGACTTGGAGATAATTAGGTTAGCCTACAAAACTTTTATCTACTACATTACTTTTTTCTTACATTATACTATTTAACTAGCAGTTACGCCTTTAGCATCTAGGGGCTCTGTATTCGATTAAGCAGAGAGGAGCTAAAAAAATAAATAGATTAAAACCATCTAAATCTTAAATCTGAAAATGAAAGCCTGAAACCATCACAGGACCTCTCTACAGCTTACCTGAAATAGAGAACCTCTTCGGTCTTGTAGGTATATAGCTGGAAAATGTGTTTTAATTTGAAATTAAAACTAATTAACTACAAATTATTATCCCCCCCCCCCCCCTTTAAAAATACTAACACCTATTAGGTAAATTTGTTGGTGGGGGGGGGGGGGGGGAGTTGTAAGAGGAATGGTCGTATCAACCACTCACTCTTTTATTGCAGTAGTATAATGACATTAAATAATGTATCAAAGATATTTTGAAATGTCTCAATTTCAAGAAAGGAAATAAGTAAGCTAGTTAACTCTCTCCCCTATTTATCTCTTACATCTAACTTTGCTCTTTTATTAGGTTTTGTAGAGCGAGGTATCTTTTTAAGTGTTTCCTTTTCCTTTTGGTATTTGTACTTTTTTTAACTAGCGGCTTCGCCCATAGCCTTAAGAGTGAATTTTAAAAAATTAAGTACTACTGGAGCTGCCACCACTAATTTCAAAAAATTAACAATAAAAATTAGGGGGAGGATTTTTTTATTTTTTGAGGGGTAGGGGGTATCCCACCCTCAAGAAAATAGCCTAAAATCACCACAGGACCAGAAAGTATATTCCCTGAAGAGTAAAATTCGATCGGTTCAGTGGTTACCGAGATCCGGACAGACAGACGGACGGACAGACAGACAGACAGACGGACGGACAGACATCAAGATACTTTGTATCATAGATTACAAATCAATTATATAAACACTCCTTTTCTTTATATACTTTGTCCCGTACACAAACATTTTCATAATTCACTTTGTCTGTCTGTTCAGTGAAGTGTGATTTTTTTTACTGTTATACCAAAAAGCATATTACTTACTTGGTCTGTCGGTCATGCTACAAAAGCCTTGAATATTTGTTTTTTGATAGGTTTTGTGATTTTCCATATTTGATAATCACATAATATAGGTATTCTCCCTCTTTTTTTCATGACAACTGAAAATTTTCTCCATATGTTCATCTAAGATTTTTATTGGTTGCTACCCTATTTATAGATGTTGTGATCCTTGTTTGCTGCGCACATATTATCATTTTCATTCTTGTTGTCCTGTATCTCAGGGAGGGAGGGGACATTGGGCTTTATATTACACTTGTCCCCAAAGTTTTTCTCATTTGTTGACAACTTTAGGGACTTTTATTGAATTTTAATGGTTGCTTCATTATATTGAGTGTCCACACATTTTAACCTTTAATTGTAATCTACAGAAGGGGTATTTTTGTGTAGAATCATTTGGGGTGTACACCAATTTATCGGTCATTGTCTTATCCCTTTAGATCCCTGCATGTACCTATAGCTTTAGTATATATGTTGTGCCAAGGAAGTTTTAATAGAGCACATTTATTTGGTGTAAAAAGCAAGGATGGTATAGTCCATTTGTCTTCGATTGGGGCTATAATAATCCAACCCTGCAGAAGATTTTAGAGCGTTACCTAACTTAACCCAACTAGCAAAGGACATTATAATTATCTTTTAAATTATTAATTAGTTTTGGGGGATAAAAAATTAATAGAGGGCGAGGGGGTGGATATTAGTATTTAATGGCAAAATTGGAGATTTTGTGGGGAGAAGAAATTAATTTCTTGTCCAAGACTGAGAGTGGTAAAGTTTGGAAATCTAATTAGTATCATTCTTCCAATCTTACCAGCGCAAAATAGATCTGCAGTCGTAGCAAACCTTTTCTATTATTAGGTTCCGTACTTCTGTAACGGATAGCGCTGATCGTTAATTTAGGCATTTGTTAGAATTGTCTGATAACTATAACCTTCACCAAAACGTCCATTAAAAAAAAATATTTTTGACATAAATTTTTTGTGATGTAGATTTCCTTTCTTTATAATTTTGAAATATTGATAATTCCTGGGACGATTAGGCTATATATTAGAATCGAAAAACCTCAATAAACAAGTCTACGCACGTTAGTACGTCGGTATCATGTAACATCTATATTTAAGTGTATGAACGACATGTTTACGTCGAATTTTAAAGCTTTTAATTTTAAGGAGAATATTTTTATATGCTTTTTTTTCCAAACAATAGTACGTATAATAGGAATGCATAGGTATTATTTCATTTGTTTCCTAAGTTTAAATGACTTTTTAGGAAAATTTCTTGTATTATCTTCTCCTTGTTTATTTTCCAACTAGGACAAAGTAGTTCTTTTTTCTAACTCATTCAAATGCCATTAGGATATTGAAATAAATCTTTTCAAGAGAAATCCTATTAATTAAAAAATAAAGATTAGTTCTTGTGCATTTACTAATGTAAAATCTCAAAAATAACTAACAGATAGCTTTAGTTATAAAGTAGTAAGGATGTTTTGTTTTAAGCTAAAGATTAAAGAAATTGCGGATCCAAATGGGTTCTTCTTTTCAGGAAAAATTCATAAATGTCTGAATGGTTTTAGGCTGTTTTTGGTAGATTTTAGAAAAATCATAATTAATACAAATGCTTTTGTAGAAAATCAAAATATTTAGTTTAACACAAAGTTAATTAAATTGTTTTAATATATAGTTTTTAATAAGTTAAGAGTAGGTTTTTAATTTTTGCATATACATGGGTTGATTTATATACAATGCCTGTTTTAAAGGATATTATGATTATAAATTGTCATCATTAGATTATACAGAAGAAGATCTACAACAAACAGAAAATTGGGCCATGGTAAGATCTTTAAAATCAAATATTTTTATAAAATCTTATACAACCTATAAAATATCAAAGCACTCCTCCTTCTTTCCTTTGAAAAGTTCCCTACTATAGTACTATCAATAATCAATAGGGGGGGGGGGGGGGGACATTGGGCTGTTTATTACAAGTCCCCAAAGTTTTTAAATAACGTTTTCTTACTCAATGGCCTTACAACTTTTGGGACTTTTTTGAATTTCGATTGGTTGGTTGGTTTAATAAGATGAGTATCGAAAGAATTCAACCACTAATTGTAATCTAATGAAAGGATAATTTTGTGTATAATCATTGGGGAATGTACATTAATTTATCGGCTATTGTCTTATCCCTTTAGATCCATAATAATCAAGCTATACAACTTACTAATTAAAACTAAAAATAAATTGATTTTAGGGTTTTTCAAACCTTATTAATCAAGCTAATTAATGTATTATTTATTTAAGGGTCTATCAAAGTTAAGAGAAGATATTGTATTAGCCAATATGCTTATTAGAGAAGCTAACCTTCTGGCGGCTGAATTGGGAAAATCTACAACTTTTAGGTATACACGTTGAAATATTTTTATATTTTGAGGAATTTTTGATGGTAGAATAGTTATTTATTGTATCGCGACAGCCTTCCACAAAAAGTAAAATGGAAAGATTATTACCATTTTTGTCAGCCCCAATTATTCGTAGGAAATGGTCTATAATACCTACGATACATGATTTTTCAGAAATATTTGATTTTTAAGACATATTGGAAAAGCTTTTTAATCAGTATTTATAAAAAGCCTTTTTAATCTGTTTCTAAGTAATACATGAAATTAACAAAAATAATTTCATTTTAGTTCAACACTGCGAATTCCACCTCAAAATCTGACACCAAATAGGTAAGTTTTTAAAATCTAATAGTTCCTTAATTTTTCTGGCATTAAGACTAATATAAGACAACAAAAAAATAGTCCATCTGAATGGTCTAATAGAGATATCTTTTTTCAATTTTTTAAATATCTCGAGTAATAGATGTATAATACGTGGATATTGTGACGTTATTTTTTGTTGTTAATATAGTCCTCTGATATTGGTCACAATTCGTTTCTCTAGGTCAGGGGAGATGAAGGGGTAGAATTAACAGGAATGGTGGGGGGGGGGGGGGCTGATGGATGGGGTTATCTATTAGCCAGAAACAAATCATCAGAGTATGCAAGAACCTCTCATAATATTCACGTAGTCTGTGGTTTAGTCGTTAGAATATTTATAAATTTGTAGAAATGAATTATTTTAGATACCATGGTGGTTTCTTGGCAGAACCTGCCATCCTGGTCAGACAAGGGGAATCTGGACAGATGGCCACCTGGAGCTTACAGGTATTACCTGGAACTATAAGATTAAATATATCTAGATTTCATATGTAGTTTCACTGGTTTAGGCCTAATAACCTCCCATCCCCAACCCCACATTTTAAAAATAAATTGAAATAAGATGTAAATAATTTTTTCTTATGCCCAACCCCTAAAGTGGACTTTACCATGCGTGGCTACCATTACCCAAAACAAACTAACCTAACCTGGAAAAAAGGAAAAAATTAACAAACGAAATTTTGAAAAAGTGGAAATTTTATGTACTTATACTTTAATCTACTTGTTAAAATCTACTTACTTTATAACGGTAAATAATTGTGTTAGGCATATATATATATCACCCTAACAATAAATAAATTTAATTTTATTTTGTTTCAGAAAATGGATTCCAAAATTATCCTCATGAGAGATATGTATAAAAGAAAAATTTCGGGTAATATTTTTCTTTTAATATTAATACTTAAGAGAAGCTATTCCAAACTTTAGTTTAGGTCGATTGGTAAGTCTGTATTTAACCTGTAACTAGCACAACACTAAATAGGAATTTCCCTACTAGCCTCTATGAGGGGTGAAATGAAGATACACCACATAGTTTTTATACAAAAAAAACATAGGGGGATGTGGTATTTTATTTCTTTTATTATCAATTTATTGCTAGTTTGACTTTCTCGAGGCCTTTGATAATCATTTGATGGTTCTTCTTGGTTATCTAAACAAGAGAACATTTGATTACTGATTAGCTATACATTTATTAATTTTGCTGCGAAACCGATTGATATCCGGTGGATTAGAACCGGGTCTCAGAAAACTGAAAAATCATGTATAGCATTGAATTACGAATATTAAAATAAATATCATAAAATTAATACCCATTTTGTTAGCCTGGCCCTTCGTCCCCTCGGGACTAACAAAAATGGTTTTAATCTTATAAAATTTTCATTTTAATATTCACGGAAAGTTGGCTATAATACAATGCGATTAATAAATATTCTTTAATTTTAGGAATGACGCGATCAGATGACGATATAAACAGCGAAGAAGATTATATTGACGAAGGACTAGAGGATCCTTTCCATGAAGTTGCACAAAATCATGATCTTATTGGAGTTGCCAATCTATATCTTGAACCTTTGTTTCATAAGGTTTTTATACATTGAATTAATGGATTTTAGGGAATAATAAATAATATACTTCCCCAATTATGATAAACAAAACTACACTTTCTGTTGTTTAACATTGTTGGTTGAAATGTTTAGATACTGCTTCTAATCATTCAAGATTTATTAATAGTTCCCAAAGTTTGTAAAGCCAACCTTGATGTAAAACTTTGGGAACAAGTTTCCTGATGACATTAGTAATGTAAAAGGGGGAGATCTAATCATAGAATATAATTTTCATGATATACGATGAATATTTCAACATTTAATCATACTCGCATTATCTTGTATGTCTCCAATCCTATTCACATAGATCTTTGGATGGTTTTTGGCTATTTCTTCTTTAGATTTAGGCCTTGGGATGGTTTTTGGTCTTTTCTGTTCCCATTTTACCCCTATGAAGATAAGAGTCCCTATCATTAGCATAAGCTAGTAATCTATTAAATTATCTAATTATCTTTTTACTCTTCTAGGTAAAATATGAGTACTGTATCCCCCTGATAAGCGCCCAGGGCGAGGTATCTGGCCGTCTGAAGGTTGAGCTGTCCAAGCTGGAGGGAAGTTTACCTGAAGACAGGTTTGCTGGAGGTCATGATGACTCATCCTCAGAGGTACGTTATAATATATCTGGGGGGTGGAGTTTATTTTCTGCTCATTTTAATATTTAAACTTATATGAAATGATGAAAAATGAGATCATTTAATTTTTGGGAGGTTGGGGACATTGGGCTGTTTATTACGATAGTCCCCTTTCTTGTTCGTTGGCTTTACAGATTTGGAGACTTTTATTGAATTTTAATTAATTTATTCTAAACATTTAACCACAAATTGTAATCTATAGAAGAGGTAATTTTGTGTATTATCAATGGGGATATATTGTTCATCAATTTATCAGTGATCGTCTTATCCCTTGAAATCCCTGCTTTGTTTACATTTTCTTTTTTGTTTTAGGAGCTGAGTCATTTGTCAGGGGATAGCGGCCATAGTTCTACAACTACTGATATGCGGGGTCAAGGTTTGTCTCAATTATTACGCAACGAATGTTCTTTTATGCTTAGACTCTCCCATCATTTTTATTTGATTTGTCATGGAATAATGAAAATGGTCCAAAGTTTGTTGTTATTGTTTATATATACAGTTTGTTCTATAAAAAAAAACCATTCCTAGGACAAAAGGCACAATTTATAAGCATAGGTGGTAGATTAGATATTCTATAATTAGAATCAGATTAATATATCTGAAGTTTTAGTTTACTTTAATACTCAATTGCTATATATTATCCAATAAAGTTGAATTACTTAAAAGTATTCTTATCTACTAGCAGCTTTGGTTCTTGAGGTCTCTAAGGGCACTTGAATGAATAGGGGACGGATCAACCCCCTCCCGGCTTTTCAATTTTAATTTTCAAAAGAGAAAGATATATTTTTGGAGTTGAATTTTTCTAGGGAATGTTTCTCTTATGAACCTTCCCTGGACCTGGAGACCAATATCGGATCAATGGCGGTGAACGAGATACTTACAGAGTCTATCGATTAGTCCTTCCAATCTAAAGGCACTTCCAAGCTAGATCCGTCTACCTTAACCTTCAGAGCCATTCTTTCTCCCAAAGTTACAGAACCATTTTGCCGACTTCCCTTACCTATATTATTTTATTGGTCAGAGGTTCTTAACCTTGTAGACCTGCTCCGGATATGACACACACCTACATACAGACATCCTATTATTTATTGATTGATTGTTATTACTTCAGGTTCCTGTAGCACTCACCTACATACAGGAAGAAATCATCACCACCATAACCATGAAGAAAATAATAACATCAAATTCAGCTTAAAAATCAGGCACATATTATCATTTTACATGAAATAATATTTAAAGGTAAAAGTTGTAATATTTTTTTGTATGTCCATTTAAATCTCGAAAACTTCTTATTTTATAGAATCTTTTTATAGTACCTTGGATGTTTTAGGATAGTTTTTGAATCTAAATTCTTTGGATGGTTTTAGGCTACCTCCACATCGAACCAACTGACCAACAATCTAACTAAACTGAAAAAGTTAGTTTTTAAAGAAAATGATAATATGAAATATTTAGTGAACTCCGGGGTATTGCGCCTGTATTTTCTGATTTTGTCTTCTGTGAATTCTCTATTGATGGAGGAGAAAGTCATTTAGGTAAGTTTTTAGTCTCAGAAATAAGTAGATTAAGTCTAAAGATGATAGAAATCACCATGAACGATATATTTATGTTGAAGGGGTGGCAACTATCTCGTTATCAGTGCGCAAATGACACTTTCCAAATTTCATGATGAAATTTAGCATAAGTAATCCTTGGTAGGTTTTTATCTCTTAGTTTCATGATGGATTTGCCCTGAAAACTGTCTAAAAACGGTAGAGTTGTCATCTGTTAGCCGATACTTTTCCAACGTTTTGTTCGTTTTAGGGAAAATAGCCTACCAAGAATTACGTATTACTTATTTGCGCACCGAGATGGATGCAGTAACAAAGGAAATACAAATTATCCTTTCTGTAATTTAAAATTGTTTGTAGAAAAATTTTGACTACCCAATCAACATTTAATAAATGTGTCAAGCCAACAAATGAAATATTAATACATTGTTGCCCTCCATAAAAACGTCATTTTCGGGAAGTTTTGAAAATCCATTTTAGATGTTACTTACTATTATATTTGTTTTAGTGCTGCCTAAAATGTCTCCACAAGTAAACGGTGCAAATGGTGCTGCTAGCATACCTAAGGAACATATTTGATAAATATTTAATTTTGGAAACATCTACAAATCGTTGAATGAGAGATAAAAGGATTTGATAAGTATATAGATGTCTTTGTATTATGACCTTATCAAAGCATTTGATATGAACTATACTTTAATAATGTTTGGTTTATTATTTTAAAGAAGAAAAGTAATAAATCTACATTAGAAATTAGTAGAAAAATATAATTAATAATTAAATCAAAACCTTAAAGAAAATTTTTAATTGAGGGTATATAATTATTTTAGGGTCGATTTCTCTTTGTGGAGTAGAGGTACTCTCCCCAAAAATAGTTATAAACCTTCCCTGGACCTAAAAGTAAAAAAGAATCAAATTGGTTTATCGGTTAGCTACACACATATAGACATCATGTTACTTTACATAAGGATAATATAAGGAACATCAAAATTGATCTTTAATCTAATATGTTTTAACTTAAAACAGAGCACAATGAGTGGTACAGTTCAATTTCAATATGAGAATATTTTCTCTGTACCTATCACTGAAGAATTTGTTGATTTGTGTTCTGATGGAGCTATTGCCATTCATGTGTACAGCAAACGGATGGATAGCTATACCCAGGTATAAAATAGAAAGATAGACAGATATCAGGGATCTAAAGGGATAAGACAGTGGCTGATAAATTGATGTACTCCGTAATGATTAAACACAAAATCACCCCTTCTGTCGATTAGAATTATTAATGAAAACATTAAGACACTCAACTTAATAATCAAACCAATCAATATACAACGAAAGTCCCCAAAGTTGTGAAGCCAACGAATTAGGAAACGTCATTTTATGACTTTGAGGACTAGTGCAATAAACAGTCCATTGTCCCCTTTCTCTCTGGACAAATAGATAGAAATATAAGATGGATTGAAGGGTGGAAAGATAGGTTACTAGACCGCAAAAATTTATTTAGATAGACACATGGGATATATACAGTGACCATGCAGGGTTAGTTAGACTAACTAAAATGTATTTATATCTAGGATGGATCTAGCCTGGATAGAAAAGTTACCTCTCTAGAGGATACATGGGATATGGTGACCCTGCAGGGTTAGTTAGGCTAACTATAAATATAATTATATCTAGGATGGATCCAGCTTGGATAGAACAGTCACCTCTCTAGAGGATACATGGGACATGGTGACTCGGAGGGTTCAAATGGACATGCAGGTCCTAGAGCTTAATGATCAGGTATAGTTATTGAAAGACATTTTATTTATGTTCATTTTTTGGGAAGCAGGTGACAATTATGTGTATCTATTATACGTTCTAAAGATTACCAGCTTATAACAATCAGGGAGAAAATTTATGTATAGTCCTTCGCCGAATCAATTTTATTTATTAGAATAAAGCCTGTAATTGATGTGCTAAATATGAGAGACAAAAATTAAGTGTGTTTTGTATTTTAAAAACTTTTTTTATTCTGTATAATATTACAAGCAAAATAAATCTATATTTTTCAGGGAGAGTATTTTCCAGTTGAAATCCAGCCCGAGGAAGGAGAGACTAATCAAAAGGGAAAATCCGCCAACCAACAAGGAAAAGACGTGTTACCGCGCGGTGGAACCGGCGGTACCTTTCAAATCCGTCAGGGCCAGCAGAAGCGTATCAAGTTTAGGGTGTCGGTGTTGCGCAACCCTGGCAGCGGCTCCTTACCACTGGACATAGCCGGCGTCAGCTCTGTAGCGGTTGGTGGAGAGGTTCTCCGGGGTAAAACGGCGGCTAACGGCTCAACGCCTCTAGATTCTTATCAGGGATGGTTGGATACTAAAAATTTAACAAAACAAATACCGCTTCTTGGAGTGTATTGTTTTTTTCTTCTAAAAACTTTTTAAAAATCTGTCATTGACAAGTACATATAACCAGCTTTGAGGCCGTACTTAGTAGTATATACCAAGGTAGTCCCCAAAAGCAGCTGAAATCTTGATTTTTTTCTCTCTTCAAGTTAGTTCAGTTGTTAATCATACCTATACCTTTTAGTAAATCTTATAATTTAACTCAACCTTCATAACGATTTTAACATTATTAACTTACAAAAAATGCATAAACAAAACATTTTTTGCTTTTATTCAAATATCCATTCTTTGCATTGTTAGGAGGATGATTTAAATTTCCTACGGGAAGCCTGGTCACAAGCCCTACACCAGAGAAAACTTCACCTTCAAACTCAAATTCAAGTAAGTTAAACAAAGATTGATGCTAGATTTGGTTAGCTTACTCACACTTCATGGCTTAACACATAGAGCCTATAACCGCGTCATGACTAATGGCATTAAAAAGGCGTTGCTACCAAAGACCAACTATACAAAAGACCAACACCTACAAAAGACCAACTCTTCAGAAGACCAACACCTACAAAAGACCAACTCTACAAAAGACCAACACTACAAAAGACCAACACCTACAAAAGACCAACACCTACATAAGACCAACAACTACAAAAGGGTCGATTTTTTAAAAGCAAGGTTGTATCGGGTTCGAAACTATTCCGTTACGTAGCCAACACAGACTTTGGACAAACTGACGGACGGAATTTTAAAATTCAGCCTGTGGACAAAGTTATTCAAGAAAGAAATTTCGGTTTTGAATTTTGTCCTTGTGTTTTTATCGCCATATTGAATATCATTAAAATTTGAAGATTTTTTCTTTAAAATTTAGAAGATTTTTATACAACTATTTCATTACATTGATACAAAAAAAAATTTCTGTTTATTCTCTTAATTGTGTCGTTTATAATCTATTTATAGCATTCATGTTATGAATTTGATAAATACAGATATAATGGTAGACCATTTGCAGCTTTAGACCTTCCATCATCACGATTTTTTGTAGGTGTTCGTGTTATTGAAGGGTTGGTTGTATAAAAGGCGGTTGACCAAATAACAATATATACGAACATCATTAAGCAAGATTTTGTGGAGTATCCCGTCCTCTTTAGGCTATCTTCATGAACTTTTTTGACCATAGTATTAGTATTTCTACCTTTAGAAGTATTTTTTCGTCAGTAGACCAACAAAAATTAAAATCCTTAAAGAACAAAACACGCAGACTGGCAGATTTAATGTTAGAATTTATGTTACTCTTCAAAAAAAACTTATTACATTATAAATGTGCTTTAAACTTGAAACTTAATTCAGGCATTTATGGATCTAGAGGAGAAAAATGAGGAAGAAAAAAGTCGAGAGGACAGTCTTATAGATCAACTTGTACAACTAATGGAGGAACAAAATGCAACCTATTCTCCTCCTGATAATACAAGGTAACTAAAAAGACATTTGTTAACATATTTTTGTAGGGGCACTTTCTTGAGGGGAGGGAGGGGTCGACTCTCCACTTTACATTTTAGTTGTAAAAAAATGGGAAGGTTGGAGTTTTAGGGAGTTTTAGTTGGAGTTTTAGGGAGTCTTTTGGAAAAGTTAAGGTACCTTTCCCTAATATAGTTATAAACCTTCCCTGGACCTGTAAGAAGCTCCACTGTAAAGGAGAAACATACCAGGTCCCTGGGTAGCGAGCTCAGTGTACATTTGACAATATTTGTATAATTAACGTTTTGGCTAGTTTGACTTTCTAAAGATATTTGATAGTTGACGGATTTCAAGACCAATTTTAATATTTTATGTTTCCTTTGGAGCTTGAATTATTTTGCACATTCATGAATTTACATATTATCCTATAAATTTTAGTATACCTGGGTCTATGATTGCTGGAGGCCTGGAACCTGGATTAGAGAAGTATCATCCTGTTCTCTATTTTAACTCAGAACAAATTAGAAATCAAATTAAAGTCCAGGTAATATAATATTTTTTTCATTTTTCCCACTAGGTATTTTGTTCAACATTATAATGCTAATTTATCGGCTGCTGTATGAGATAAGCACCTGAAATCATTAGATTTACAACTCCATTTTATCGTCTATCTGTTTTACTTTTCTTAAATGATCAAAATGGAGGGGACATTTGACTGTAAATCATACTTCAACAAAAAGTTTTGTGAACATGGGTGTCTTATTTGTTGGGTCAAAAAGTTTGGGAACTTTTATTGAATTGTGACTGTTAAGTTCCAAACTTTTCAACCAATATTTCTAATTTTCAGAATTGTTTTTCATCCTTGTGGATGTACACTAATTTTTATTTATTGCCATATCCCTTAAGATTCCTGCTAAATTTTAAATTCCCATGTGATAAAAAAGTTATCATCCTTGTTTGATTAAAAATTGTATTCCAGGATGAGTTGTACATACCCCTAGTTGGGGAGGACTCTGTCATAGCTAAAGAACTTGGCTCTGAATTTATTGAGCTGCCCCTGGTGAATCAGTCAATAGAAGCAGGCCTCTGTGAGGCTAGCTGGGATACTTCTCTACATTCTTCGGATTTATTAAATAAGGTAATTTAATATATGATAATTTCTAAAGTCTATACCCCTAACATACTTTTAGGTACTGTTCTTTTTAAAGGACACCTGCCATATCCGACCAATAATTGTTAATTATTAAGGTATTGTAAGTAAAGGTGGGGGGAGGGGGGGTTGATCTGACATTAGGATTTGTAGCATTTACTTTTTAAGTTGGGTCTGAAATTGACTTGTTTATTGGCCTTGCTTGTTAGATCTTTCATTAATATAATGATACAATTAATAACTGATTTTAATACAATACTTGTTAATTATAACTTTTAATTTTTTTTATAGGTTACAGAAGCAAACCAGCGAGTGTTTATGATAGCCAGAATAACAATACGCCTGGCCCAACCTTTCCCCATGGACGTTGTCTTGAGGAAAAGATTTAGTGTGACTGTTTTGCCTAACAGGCAGTCATTGACTAACAGAATTTGGAAGAAGTTGGCTACTTCCAGCAGTATTGTTAGGTAAAAGATTTCGATTATTCGGTAAAATTATTGGGTACCTAGTTTAAGAATTATAAGGGAAAGTTGCATGAAGTGCATTTCAGAGAACTGATTTGAAGCATAAGTTACAAGTATACCATCAAATTATTTATAATTTTGTATTGTAATGAAATTGAATAATCAATTAGACATCACTAAATTGGCCGTAATGCTGTTTTTGTGGAAAATGCATATATTATAAGAATGCTATTGTCAAGTCTTGATATTTTTAAAACTACATGGTAGAAAATTGGAATTTTTCAAATTTATGCCCTATAATGTAGTTTAAACCATAAAAACTATGCGGTTCATTAAATTCAAGTTTAAATGCATTTCGTGCGACTACCCCTTTATAATCATTTTGTCAATCAAATAAAAAGAAAATGTTTTATTTGAAGAATTTATTATCAATAGGTAAACAAAAAAAATTAAAAATTGTTATTACCATTTAATTGTTTTGTTCATTTTATTGAGTGTCCAAAAATTTCAACCAATAGTTTTAATCTACAGCAGGGTTAATTTTGTTAATCTTAATTATGATGTACATCAATTTATAGTTAATTTTCTTATCCCTTAAGACCCCTGGCTCATGACTATATTTATATTTCAGTGTTGGAGTGATTTATCAGTTAGTGGACAGATTACCAACTACAAGTGCTGAACTTGAAAATAGAGAAAGTCTTGCTACTGTTGCTGCTTCAGGTTCAGATATATCTATTATTAAAAAAAATTAATTAAAGTATTATTAATATTAAGTAAGTATTAGTTTAGTACCATCCAACCTTCTTTGGGTCTACATCAAACTTCTTTTAAAAGTGGATAATTTAGCAAATTTCTTCATGGTACAAGATTTAAATTCCAACTTTTATGCATTTTTTTTTATAATAAAAAATAATTTGAAGGTCGTGAAATCTTGGCGCAAGATGGCGAATCCTTGATAGAGAAGTACAGCAAAGGTATCAGCAGTGTGAACGAAATACTTCGCACAGACCGAATCAGCCAACAGATAGTGCTGCGGGACATGCTAACCAAAATAATGCGCAAACCCTCCCATCCACTGTTTAGTCCAACCGCCGGACGGACCAACTGCCAGCTGCCACCGCCAATTATTGGCGGTGGAGGTATGAGAAAAACAATTAGTGTGCCAAATATGAAATATTTTCGTACCTCGCTCTCCAGTGATAATCTAGCAAATGCAGCAGCCGGTGGCCATTTAGCGGCTGGCGGCCATACTATGATGAGAATGTCTGACAGCTTCCACGAAGGCTGCACAATCAGTGGAAGTAATAATCAGCTGTTGATGACAGCCAGTGGTGGTGGTAGAAAAATGCGCCAAAGTTTTGGTGAGGAGCCAATGCGCGGTATTCCTGCGCGTGGCGCTAGAGGGATGACTACATCCAAAACAATGACGACATTACACGAAGAATGTTCTGGAAACAACCCTACAAGCCATACTGCTGCCAACCATTCTTTTGAAAATGGCGACACTAATGAGAGTCCTGTGATAACAAACAGATGTGATAATTCTAATCCTATTGACGAGGTTTGATTTTTTATGTTTTCATTATTTCTAAAATCAAGACATGTGTCCTAATTATTTACCTATTGTTACCCTAATTTTAACATTAAGGCACAGTGTGGTGATGAGTTCAAAAACTAACAACGTTAAAGTTGTACCTATTGCTGTTATGTGCATTAATAGCCTCATACAGGCGCAACTCATTACCATGAACAGTCGTGCAATTAAAGTGTTGGTTGTCTGCAATAGTTGTGATCTTAGTGCCTTGGGACCTAATATAAAGGTCTGACATACGTTGATTTCAACAAATGGTCCCCAGAGGTATTAAATAGCTGTACTGTTAACATTAAACAAAATAATAAGGTGGTTCTAATACGTGAATTATAAAGTCAAGTAATAAAAGTCATAACTTTTTAAAATTTTATTTAACTAATTATAATTTTATTTTAGGTTGTGCCAAGCCACTCAAGTATAGAAGCCCCAAGTCAAATTATAGATCCTTAAATATTAGATGAATATTGTTAAAATTTTGTGATTTTTTATTTGTAGTTTTTTATGTCTACATCATAACTAGTGTAATTTCTTTATATTTAAACTACTTGCTGCGCTACTAATGAATTCTGTTATTTTTTGTTTATATAAATTTTGTCCATGTATAGTCGACTTCTACAATTTACATGCATTTTTAATATTTAATTAGGTACAATTTAAGGATTTCAAGGCTATAAAAACTTTAAATCAGGGATATTAAAGCTATAATTTACATAAATGCTAAAAAGGGGGGAGGCGGATGTGCCACTTTTTGAAACCAAAACCAAAAGTCAACAAAGGAACTCATCTAAAAAAAGAGTTACAGGTCTGAGATTTTGCATGGCAATTGCTTTATAGGGGTACAATATGGAACTGTGAAGAAACGGCGGCGCAACCGCCGAAAACCGGCGTTTCCCACCGAATTTTTTTTTGCCTTTTCTCGGCGGTTTTCGGCGGTTGTGCCGCCGTTTCTTCACAGTTCCATATTGTACCCATATTAAGCAACTACCATGCAAAATCTCAGACCTGTAACTCATTTTTTTTAGTTGAGTTCCTTTGACTTTTAGTTTTGGTTTCAAAAAGTGGCACATCCGCCTCCCCCCTTTTTGTTGAATGCTATGATTAGCCTGATTCTAAACTCTTTTATACTCTTGTAAACTCTGACTGAGGTTTGACACCTAAAGTAAATTAAAAAATAAACATCATTTTGAATAAGAATAATTGGATCATGGAAAGAAAACAAAGTAGCGGGTTCGTTGTCCTTTACAGTAGTTTTTTCTCATATTTTTTTCTCCTCATTGATAAAACATTCTTTAACCCCACCTAAAATAATCTATCAAAAGCTACTGTGAAAATACTTCGAAACCCGCTACTTCGTTTTCTTTACGCGATCCGAATAATTTTCTTCAATTGTCAAATCCCCTTGAAATAAATAAATCTTTAGCTACTGTTAATTTTACTGTCCTAGTCTTTCAATTCTGACCAATTTACAATGCATAGCACAATTTTTTATTTATACACTAAACTATTATTTGAAGAATATATAGTTAAAAATATTTAAACAGGATTGACAAAGAAAAAATTACTTTTTGTATATAACATTGTGTTTCCCTATAAATCTTTGATAACCCTGTTCTTAAAAAAAAGTCGGTAATTTTATTTCTGTAGATCTTTTCCTATTTTCGAAAGATTTTGTGAAAATCTTAAAATTGTTTTTATTGAAGAAAAACATCACTAATTAGAATATAAATTGTAGGTATGAAATATTAGTTAAAATTTATATGAAAGCTTATACATTATTATTCCTTATATTGACAATAGATAAATACTAACGAAACATTACATTATTTGTTATATTATGTTATTTAAATGAAAATTAATGAATAAACAATTATTACATTGAAGTTATTATGTGATAAATGAGCTAATTATAACTAAGTATTGTAGTATTTTTTTTTTAATTTGCGATGTTTTTAAAGTCATAATTAGGGATTGTTTAAAGGGGGGGGGGGGGGGAATTTGGTGACTCGTCACACGATATACCAGCAATTTTATTTTGGGTGCTACTCCCTTAGTTTTAGAGATAATTGAATGAAATCTTTTTGATTGTGTCACTAATTACCCCAAGTTTTGGTATCTTAAAAAAAAAAAACGGCAGCAGCACCGTCGCTCCCGCCGTCCGCCGCCACCAAAAAAGTTTTTTATTGCATTTCTCGCCGAATTAGGCAATTTTGAATCATTTGAGACCATGTTATTTTTTTCAAAAAATTCTCCCCTTACATCGTAACATGCACCCCTGCGGGGGGACTGTGCTTTTAAAGATATTGAAACAAAATCTTTTTAGGTAGGTCAGTAAAAAAATATTTGAAAATATTTGAATAGAAAATGGCGGCGGGACCGCCGCTCCCGCCGTTTTCCGCCGCCACCAAAAAATAATTTTTTATTGCATTTCTCGCCGAATTAGGCAATTTGGAATCATTTGAGACCATGTTATTTTTTAAAAAAATTTTCCCCTTTTCGCCGCCGCCGTTTTCCGCCACCGCCCCCAAAAAAATTTTAAAAAATAACATGGTCCATATGATTCAAAATTGCCTAATTCGGCGAGAAATGCAATAAAAAACTTTTTTTGGTGGCGGCGGACGGCGGGAGCGACGGTGCTGCTGCCGTTTTTTTTTTTTTTAAGATACCAAAACTTGGGGTAATTAGTGACACAATCAAAAAGATTTCATCCAATTATCTCCCCCCGCAGGGTTGCTTGTAAAGGGAAAAATTTTTGAAAAAAATAACATGGTCTCAAATGATTCCAAATTGCCTAATTCGGCGAGAAATGCAATAAAACAATTTTTTTTGGTGGCTGCGGAAAACGGCGTTGGACGGCGGGAGCGACGGTGCTGCTGCCGTTTTTTTTTTGAAAGATACCAAAACTTGGGGTAATTAGTGACACAATCAAAAAGATTTCATCCAATTATCTCTAAAACTAAGGGAGTAGCACTCAAAATAAAATTGCTGGTATATCGTGTGACGAGTCACCACATTTCCCCCCCCCCCCTTTAGCAAAACGTTCGACCAGCGAATAAAAGACTTTGTCTTGTAGAACAATATTCGGATCTAGTGCAGTTAAAGGTAAAAATGTTTCTGGTATCGATTATATAAAAAAATCTATGAACTTTAAAGGCTGCTAGCTGCCAACGGCTGAACGTACACGCCATACCAATGATGTACAGGGAAAGCTTCACTTGAGAAAAAACGCGTAAATAAATCTTTTTTCGTGCATTTATGTGCACTGTGCATTGTTGATCAGTTAAAATTCCACATTATTTGTAGGTCTTCTTTTGGCGGTTAAAATTTTGTGCGAGCATAATCTTATATTCCTACGTTCCGCCGTTAGCATCCTTTAAAAGTCGTAGATTTTTTTGAGATTATCGTTACCAGGAACATTTTACCTTCACATGAACCAAATATTCTTCTCGCGTGAAAAATTACTGTTATAATTATTGCTTACTTTACTTTAAAATAATTTCAGATTACTTACAATAGAAAGCAGTATACTGCGATTAAATTTAAAATTAAGATTAGGTCAGATAATGACTCCTAAAATTAATTATGATATTTTGTGTTTTTCAATGTATTAATTCGTTCAGGACAGACATTTAGAGGATATTGAACTAAAATATTCTTGGACTTAATTTTTACTATGTTCTTTTATTTGTTGGTTTGAAAATATTGAGTTAGTTGGTTCAAGTTAGAAGTGTCTTAAAGTTTAACTAATAATCTTAATTCACAGAACCATTAATATCCTGAAAATCATTTTGTTTAAGTCAAATAACGTGAATACAAGCTTTTAAATTTCCTTAGTCCCTAGCCGTAAAAATGTGTTAATGCAAATCATTCATATGTATTACATTTTCTATGTTTAGGAATACTTTTTTAGAAATAATGCTTAAATATGGCTAAAGATAAGAGAAAGAAAAGTCACTCTTGTGATTATTGTGATAAAAGGTTTACTTGCAAAAGTAAATTGATTAGTCATACAAGAGTACATACAGGAGAGAAACCATATAGTTGCAAAGACTGTAGATTGTCATTTGCCTCAAATGGAAGCTTATCAAGACACTCTAGAGTACATACTGGTGAGAAACCATTTAGCTGCGAAGACTGTGGAAAATCATTCACTTCAAGAGAAAACTTAATCAGACACACTAAAAATCACCTTGGAGCTAAACCATACTCGTGTAATTATTGCGATGAAGCATTTTTACAAAAAGTTGACTGGATTGAACATAAAAAAGTGCATAAACTAGAGAAATTATTTAGTTGTGAATATTGTGGAAAATCATTCAATGAAAATGGAAACTTAACTACTCATATAAGAGTACATACTGGAGAGAAACCATATTCATGTAATTATTGTGAGAAGGCATTTGCACACAAAACTAACTTGACTGTTCACACAAGAGTACATACAGGAGAAAAACCATACTCCTGTGATTATTGTAAAGAAACATTTGCAAATTTTAATGGACTAAAATGTCACCAAAGTGTCCATACTGGTGAGAAACCATATTCATGTAACTATTGCGACAAAGCATTTATTCAGAAGAGTCAATTAATCTCACATAAAAAGTATATTCATATTCAGGAAAGAGAATTTATCTGCAGTCAGTGTGACAAATCATTTGTTACAAAGATGGATTTAAAGAGACATATGAGAGTCCATGAAGAATCGAGCAAGGTACAAGCAAAGAAGAAAAAGTCTAAAGAAAACACCGGAAACTTTACAATGAAAAATTGTAGTGACCGAGCTTCAGGCAGGCTCAAAATTCTTATTTCTTTCTTTTATGTTGACAAAATATTTAATGCACTGTTTTGGTCGATTTTACCATGTGTAATAAAATAATAATTATAGCGTAGCACCTACATAGTTAGAGTATGTGCATCTAGTACTTAACAGACAAGAGTTTTTTTAGAACTAAAGTTAGTCGTATTATCCAGTCTATCTGTATGCTCAGCATTTGTTTAGTCATTTCTTATTTTTTCTTCTTACTTTTATCATTCTTTATTAACTCAAGGCTACCAATAAAGAAAGAGGAGACAATGGTCTGTTTTTTTACACTAAAGTCCTCAAGTCTTAATATTAACGTTTTCTTATTCGTTGGCTCAACAACTTTGGGGACTTTTATCAATTTTGATTGGTTAGTTTATTAAGGTGTGTGTTCAACCGTTTCAGCCACTAATTGTAATCTATAGAAGGGATATTTTTGTGTATAATCATTGGGGATTTACACTCATTTACTGGCCGTTGTCCTTTAGATTCCTGGCTAACATGCATTCTTGTTTAATATATAAATAAATTTAAGCTCGCTATAGAATCAGTGAATGATAATGATATAGAGAAGAACTCAGTACAACTACCTGAAGAAGATTTACATGAAAAAATGACTGAAACTAATTTTGAAGAACAAATGAATGAAGGCAATGATAATGTTTCAACTTCAATTGAAAATAGGCTTTCTTACATTAATGAAAATACTATGGATGAGACCTCTAACAATAAAAACGATATCATAACAGAAGATTCTAATACAATCAACAATGAAAATACTATGGATGCAAATGGTTGTAGTTTAGCCTCAAGTGATAACAAGCACAGGTACTAATGATTCCTGTTTCTCCCTCTACTTTTTCTTAATTGTTTGCTTTTTTTCATTTCTGTATAGTTTTGATTGTCTTTGTAAGGTCTTAAAAATCATCAACAACCAATAATTTTGAGAATATCAAAGCTTTAAATTATAAAAATGTAGGCCATCAATAAAGAATTTGACATAAAATATATAATTAAAAAATTATTTATTCAAGTTTATAAAATTGTTTTAAGCTTTTAAAATACACTAGCGACTTCGCCCCCAGCCTCTAGGGGCTTTGCCCAAAGTGGTGATCAAAAAAAAATTTTGGCAAAATTTGTAAAAGGACCAAGGAACGCTTCAGCAAAAAAAAAAGGGGGAGGGAATTTTTTGTTTTTGGGGGGGTTGGGGGTGTTCCACCCCCCAAGAAAATAGCCTAAAACCACAACAGGACCAGTAGTTATATTCTCTGAAGAGTAGAATCCGATCGTTTCACTGGTTACCGAGATCTTAATGGAGAGACGGACGGACAGACGGACGGACAGACATCATTCTACTTTGTATTATAGATGAACAAACTAGGTATTGAACTTACATCTTGATTTTATTGTATTTTATGCAGCTTAAAATTATTGGAAAAAGTCCTCTGTAATAAATTATTTGTTGTTATAGAATAGAAGACCTGAAATTTCGAGTTGCTATTTACAAAGAGAATCTAGCAAAGACCAAGGAAGAAAATGACCAAATAAAGAAACAATTTTTACAAACTAAAAAGATGCTTGAGAAAGAAATATTTGAACTAAAGGATAAGCTAAAGGAAATTGAGGAAAGTATTATGGATCTATTGAAAGAAACTGCCCATGAAATAGATAATGATGATCAAATACAAACATTGAGAAATCAACTTGAATATTATAAAGAAAAGCTCAACTCAAAGGTATATTTTTTTATCTCATTTTACCCCCCCATCTTTTGATAACTAATGGTAAAGCAGGTCAAAAGATTTGATGTTATAAAATTAGTTTATAGGTATAATCTGATATTATAAGAGTTTAATGTTTTCTAGATTGAAAAGCTTGAAGAATTGAAATCAAATCCTATCAATGAAGAAGAAGAGAAGGAAGTTGTTACACCTTTAAATGAAGATATACATGTATCTGATGAAATTGATTCTGATGAAAACATCTATGAGGATGATATTCCTATTCTTGAAAGGTAAATATTTGTAATGTGGGTTAAAGTGAGATGTTTAAACTCATAATAAATCTATTATCAATTTTAAAACTTTATTGCTTATGTATTCCCTAATAACAATACTATAAACCTTAGCTTAAACATTTCATTGCAGCTAGGAACTTTGCTTTCCAACTTTTCTTATTTTAGTATTCCAGCTTTTTAATACGGTAATCTGTCTGACTGTTTGTCAATATAACATCTTTACCTAAAAATTTTATAATAGTTATTTCCCGCATCGTATCATAAACGGCTTTCCGCGGATATAGAATGTTCGGCACCTCGGGGCTAAAAAAAACTGATTTTAATCTTATGATTGTACATTTTTATATTCGTTGATACGATGCTAGACATAGTTTTTTCGTATGGATGAGGACCGGTTCCTATCTACCGGATTTGAATGAATACAAGAAATATTTTAAAAATTGTTTTATGTTTAATCTTCCTTTCTAAAAGACCGTGCTTACATATTCCTTCTAGGAAACTTGAAACTGAGCTAAGAGGTTTAAAATCAGAACTACAAAAGGCAAAAGAAAACAAAGTTAAAATAAAACAAGAGGCTTTAGATGTTGAAACAGAATTACACATGAAAATAGCAGCACTCAAGTGTAAACTTGAGGATAAAAATAAAGAACATGAAAGATTAATAAACAAAGATGTTGAGCAACTAACCAAGTCCACCGTGGCAAGGCTAAAAAGAAAACTGTTGAATGTGAAAGAAAATATCAGGAAAAAGGTCAGTTTTATAGTCTCTCTAAAGAGCAGTTGTTGTAAAACATTTATAGGCCTTTTTCTAGATATTTTTAAAAAAATTTGCTTGGCTCAGAGTTGTCTAATCATACTCAGACATTAATAATAGGAAAAGTATATGTAGATCCTCCCCCCACCCCTTTGAAAGTTTCACAGCTTAACTGCATACAGTGAATCAAGAAAAGTTTAAAATTTGAATACATCTCCTATTTCGACTGGTAGACTACCAATTTAATTTTTGTAATTTTTAGAAGAAAAGAATTGCCACTCTGACTGGAAAAGCATTAATCACACAGGAAAGTTAAAATTTTTTTTATTTCTAAAATAAGTTTTTAAAATTTATGATGTAAAGTAAAAAGTTTTCTTGTCTGTGAAGTTTAAGATTTCAATTCCTTTTTGGGAAGATTCACATAGGTCAATAGATATTCAGTTCAGTTCAGGCGCGTCTCTCTTTTGGACTCTGTAGTCCAGAGAATACGGCCACCCTATTCCTCCATGATGTCCTGTCCTTGGCATGTTTTTTAGCTTCTCCCCATGTTAATTTTAAATTACTGAGGTCTTTTTCAGTGCTCTGCCTCCAGGTCATTTTTGGTCGTCCCTGTTTACGTTTACTAGTGGTGGGGTTCCATTTTAAGCAGGTCAATAGATGATTTATGCTAAATAATTGTTTTTAATTTAGGCTATCTTTCTTTCACCTCCTTACTAATTTGTAATGTAAAGACCGTAATGTAATTTAAGACCATAAACAATTAGATTTTGAATAGATTTTAACTTTATTAGAGAGCTGAATATAATTCGCATCAAGAAGACCAAGTTCAAGAAAGATTAGGTTTGTTAATTTCTATTTAGGTTATCTTATCCTATACTATAAAGCAGTAAGGCTTTTTTGTCTCTAGCGTAGGATTTAGCTAACCACAGAACCGACATGGTTCTCCTTTACAGTGAAGCTTCTCATAAGTTCTGGGAAGTTTTTTTTGCTATATTAGCGAAGGGTACCACCACCCTCCCCCTCCAATTTTTTCACCCATAAAATTTTTTTTACTTTTCTTTTTGACACTTAAATAAAAAGTGAAGGGTTTCCAATTTAACCCCCCATTATCATTATAATCATTATCAGTATAATCAACAAGCAAAATAAATCTAAAATAATATTTGGGGGGCAAACGGAGAGGTCGTCAATTTTACGATGTGTTTTCCGGATTAATTTCGTTATTTGTATAAGCTGCGTAGCCTCTACTACAGTATATAGAAGTCAATTGTTTGTCTGTATATAAAAATCTTTACAATACCTTTAGAAACATGTCTATGTAGTAGCTTATCTTTTACGAGAAAGGCTGCTGTCCATGACACTCTAGCGTTGGGTCCAACAACTAACAACTATTAATGTCGCGCACCTTACATAGCAGCAGTAGGAAATATTTTTAACGTCTTTAGTTATGACGCAGTGTTAAGTCAGAATTAGTACCTCCCCGAAGACGAGTAGATGTACTGTATGTTGAGCCACAGTCGAGGGTTTAGTTCAAGTTTGTTTAAAAGGATAAGAAAATTAGTGATTAAAACGTTTGAACATTCAACAGCCAACCAATCAAAATTCACTATAGTCCCCAAAATTTAAGTCAACGAATAAAAAAATGTTATTGTTAAACTTTGGAGACTAGTGTAATAAACAGCCAATTATTCCCTCTTTCTCTTTTTCTGAGTTAGCAACCTAATATTATGATTTAGATCTATCTGATACTGGCAATAGTTGCCCCGTAGTTGATGAACAACTCAATGAGAACACAAATATTAATACGAGAGAAATTCCTGTGAACAATTCAAATCAGAAAAGGTATTCTTCAGCTATTGTCTTAAAATCTTGATACATCCGCAAAGGGGGATGTTAAGGTAAAAATTTACACACCCATATTTTAAAGAGGGAGTGTGGTAAAAAAAAAATTACCCTTCACGAATAAAGGGGGGGGGGGAAATGTGGTGACTCGTGCCACGACATACCAGCAATTTTATTTTGGGTGCTACTTCCTTAGTTTTAGAGATAATTGGATGAAATCTTTTGGGCTGGGTCAGTAATTACCCCAACTAGAGGTATCTTTCAAAAAAAAACGGCGGCGGGACCACCGCTCCCGCCGCCGTTTTCGTCCAAGGATGCTTTATAACTTTTGAATATATTTATCATGCTTGGAATGGACGCCTAGGGGAGTGTATCCACCCCCTTAATAATAAATCTCTTAATTGGGGAAGGGGGGAGTATCAAAAATCGTAAGGAGGATGTCCAAAATATTGTCTTATTTGCAGGATATGATTTAAAATGATATGAATGAATTTTAGGAAAAATAGAAAGAAGAAAGATGTAGAGAAAAGAAAAGAGAAAGAGGCAGAAAAACAAATTACCAGACATTTAACTCTCTGGTTTTAAACTCCTTTGGATGCTTTGATTTTTTTATTGCCATATTTAGTCCAGTTTTAGACTTTAAGCTGATTTTAAAAATTGTAAAAGATGATTTCCCTAATGCTTACAGGCGGCAGAGCCCTGTTTTAATTCAAAAGTTTCTACAGTGTAGTTAATGATAGTCCAACGAAAGATAATTCTTTTGCCTCTAATATTTTCGCTCTATAAGTCACAACAAATTACAATTTTCATCATATTTCACTTAGAATGAAATAAAGATTTATGTAAAAATATATACTTGTACTAATATTCGTCCAATATTTTTTTTTGTTTAAAATAAATATTTTTTATATAAATATTTTTGCAATCTGTACCTTTAATTTAGATAACAATGATGACAACATCCATTAGTAGCGAATAGTATTTACTAAAATGTTAAAAATCCTAGAAATCATTGAACTTTTCAATGTTATATTTTAGTGTTTTTTTGCACTTATACTTTTAAGACTTGCGTATATTCGCGGTATGCTTGGTCTCTTAAATCTAACAAGAATAAAAACATCTATAAAAGCGAAGGAAAGACAAACGAACAATAACTTTAGTAGAGTGTCAGAACTTAAATAGGAAAACATTCATTTCTAAGTCTAAACGAAATTGTACATAAACCTGTTACAAAATTGCGTAAATGTAGATACAATAATAGTTATTTCTCGTATTGTATTATAAACAGCTTTCCGCGGATATAGAATGTACAATTATAAGATTAAAACCAGTTTTTTAGCCCCGAGGTGCCAAAGGCACGGGTTAAAAAAGCTGGTTTTAATCGTATGATTGTACATTTTTATATTCGTAGAAAACTGGATATAATACGATGCTAGACATAGTTTTTTCGTATGGACGATAACCGGTTCCTATCCACCGGATTCGAAAGAATACGAGAAAAGGTCATACTTTTATTTTCAGGATTTGACAATAGAGATGGCTCGTTTCTAATACTTTACATTGTTGTCCTAAGAAACAGTATTCCAAAAATCCGATAAATAAGATCATCAAATTATTCAAAAAAAAATTTCAAAATGTAAAAAAAATCAGCATGTTTTACATGGACGTACTTTTGAAAATGATTATAGAGTTGCTACGCTTTCTAATTCATACCTAATTGTTATAGAAATCATCATGCAAATAATTCTAACATGTTTAAATTAACGAAAGAGCAAACCGTTCAAGGCGGACGGACCAACCCTAATTATAGAAAAGCTTCGCTTCTAAAAATCAATGTGTAAGTCATTTTGAAAGTGACTCCTACGCACGAATAGAAAATATGCGTATATGTAGATTAGAGAAAAGAGTACGTAAGAGTCAAACCTAAACAAGGATGTCAACAATATTTTGTAGATTTAATCAGGTTTTTATGTTGAAAAGATTGGCTGGAAAAGATGTCATAATTGATATCATTAATGTTTACAATATGATAATAATGGATTTATTATTTCTTGGATCGAATACTAAATTATCATGTATTCTAATAAAGTGAAACTTGTAGCAGGATAAAATAACGACCCCATCCCACCCCAAACCCTACCTTTCTACTGGATGAACGAACTGACAAATAAGTGATGATTAATCTAGCAACCTAAATTGACGACAATATTCCCCTGTCATACTATCCACGTGTATTATATATCCATTATCATATTGGATAAAATGGTCGTGGATGACATATTATCGACATTATTTCATGACTTTATGGTTATATCATGGATATAGAATAGAATATACATGGTATTTTTATTGGTCAGTTCTTTCATCCAGTATGAGGGGAAGGGATGGAGGAAATCGTTTTTTTAGCCCGCTGCGAGTTTTACTTTATTGACCGAAACGAAAATCTGGTGTAACATCCAAGTAATAATATAACCATTGCTACAATATTGTTTTTATTAGATTTGTATCAAAGAATATTTGTAACTTGACAACCATGGTTTTAAAAATTTCGTTGCATCATTTGATTTTTTTTGTTTTTCATCATAATAATGATTCTCATTTTCTTGCATGGTGGGGCTATGATAATAGAAGATTTTTAAATATTATTTTCAAAGATTTTTTCTTCTTATGCATTGTAAATAAACATAAAAAATGATTTATTTTCCAACAGGTGTTAGTTAAAGAATTTGATAGATTCAGCGTTGAAATGTTTATACGCTTATATGAGGTCTTGGGGTAGGTAATTGACGTGGTAAAAATGCATGAGTGACGTCGAAACTTTAAATTTGTTAATTTTAACCTCTTTTGTTTATAAAAAATGTTTAAGCAATAGCAAACATTATGAGAAAAAATCTCTAAAAAAAAGGAATTTAATTAAATTTTTCAAAGTATTACATAACACTTATGTGGGTTTTTAAAAAGAGGTACATTAAAATTGAGTTTCTAACATTATTTTTATTTTTTTTAAAACATTTATTTTTATTGATTTATAACTATAATAACACCATATTATTAAACCAAAATAATACCCTTATGATCTAACATTTATAGTATCACTCTATAACATATTTTTACTTCCATTGCATGGCTTGAAAAATTTTGACTTGAGTAACCAGTATTATGTAAGCCTACGCTAAAGACATAGGCCCATTCAAACACACACACACGCACACACACATATACGAAATTTAGTTTATTATGGTGATTCATTAAGTGAAGTTTAGAATTTACGAAATTAAATTTCAATTTTGTGATTTTAAAAAAGTGATTTTATTTTTATAAAGCAGTTATAAACTGCTTTGAAATGAAGTGAATGACTCATGTGTAGTTATTTGTTTTATTCTTAGAAATTATTTCTTAATTATTTATTACAAGCGGCTGTGCCTTACCCATCTAGGAGCTATTTATTAGAAGTTTAAGGAAAAGAGACTAAAACCTTACTTAGATAAGAGAATTAAACACCCTAAAACCATCCAGGGATCTATGAGAAGCCTCTATGAAATGGAGAACTCATTTGGTTTAGTGGTTATCGAAATTTTGAGCTACAGACAAAAAAACCTACTATATAAGTGTCCAAACTTTTCAACAATTAATTTTGTCCTAATTAATTAATCTTGTTTATCATCATTTTTGTTGAATATCAATTTATTGTCCATTGTCTTTTCCCTGAATATATGCAAGAAATATTTCTTTGCATGACGTACAGGAGCCGACAGCCGCCAAAAAGCTGTCAATTAAACCAATTTGACTAATAATTTGATTATTTATGACAGACATATTGCTCAAAAAGTTACTGGCCTCATAGGTTTTTTGCGGTGGATGTCAAGAAACAATCCACCTCAAGACACTCTAAAGCTTCCATAAAAAGCACAGCCAATCATTTAAAATAATTTTGCTTCGGGCCAAAAATTGTATACTTTATATATAAGACATTTTTTAATCTTCCCTGAAAAGTACAATTAATTAGTATCAGCAATTTTAGATAACCTTACTACTTTATAATATGTGATAGGATAAACATCTAGCAAATGAACATCGATTTTTCTGCGGCTCACAGATAATTGTCACGCGGCTGCCGATCCCTGATGACGCATATTGTACGCAAATATGCATATAAGGCATAAAATATGACTTTATGTTGATTGTATATATGACTAGGCTCAGCATAAATTTATACGTACCTACAGGGTGAACGCCCAAAATGTTAGTTTTTACTCAAACAATTTTACTCAAACAAAAGAAATGACAACCTTCATAAAGCGTAAATGTTTTTTTAATACATGATGCTTAAAAAGGACACAATTAAATTTTAATGCTTCTTTTAAAAATTACTACTATTTTAAAAATAATTGTTTTAAAAGTGGATATCTTTTTTAATTATAATTCAAAGTTACAATAGGACTTAAAATTATGGGATGATTCTTTCAGCATTTAAAGAATTGACAAGCAGACTATTTAAAATTGATAATCTCGTTGCAACAATTGTTAAGTTACTTTTATAGTTATCTTCATTCAAAGTTTAAAATTAATCGGACAGGTTTAACATGTTTAAATTAGAATTTATGACACATTTTTTTCAACATTTGACCAAAACTAAGTATTGTAAAATTTTTGGGACAAGCTGTATCAAATTTTACTTTTAAACCAAATATACAGCTTCAAATACTTTTTTTTTGTACATTATACAAAGTCAAAAATACAAGCTATTTCCAAAGCAGAATAAGAGCTAATGTTTCATCTATATTTTAATTTATGAAAAACGATTAAAACTTTTCTTTTTATACTTGAAAGTCTTCTTTGAAAATATCTAAGTTGAGAAATAATATGTCTATATTATTAAGATCATTCATGTTTATACGCTATTGGGGCCGCCTAGCGACCCTTTGAAATATTTATTTTACTTGGGAGGGTGGTGGTACCCTCCCCAAAAATAGTTGTAACCTTTCTAGGACCTATGAGAAGCTACAATGTAAAGGAGAACCATATTGGTTCAGCGGATAACTGTTACTGGGAGATAAGATTAACAAATGTTGCTTGTAGAGTAGTTTCACTTGAAGAAACTAAATTTGTAGAAGGCACTAAAGAAACACACCTAAACACGCACCATGTCAAACTAAAGAACGGGGATACAAATTAAAAACAGTAAAATATGCTTCGAAATCAAAAGTCTTTTTGTGTTGTAAAATTGATATAAATTTTTATTAATTCGACTTTATTAGTAAGGCATCTACTCCCCCAAACGTACATCCCCCCCTCCCCCCGCGCCCAATGGGAAGAAAACAGTAAAATAGCCTAAAACCCCTCAGAGACCCAAGTAAAGACTCCTTAAAATGAAGAACTCAATCTTAACAGCCAAACAAAAATATATTTGACTGTTTAATGTGTTGTCATTTTACTCTATAATAGTTTACTGTTCTGTTTTCATTGAGATATTGTAATCTTATTGTTGTTGCGTCACTTATGAAAATTATTGTTCTTGCTTAAAATACTTTTTAGGACAATCATCCCTTTTCATATCACACAACGAAAAACTGCAGCCTTTATATTTGGGCATGAGAGTGAGGCACTCAAAAAGATCCCGTTAAATTTATTTGCTTTTTTAAAACTTAATTTTGACATTAAAACAAGAATGACAAAGTCCAATAGTCAAGAGGATTTTTCAAAAAGTAAATTACGAAAAATAGAAGAGATAAAATAGATCAAGTAAGATAAAAGTTGAAAGCTAAATTTTTTATACAATCAATTCTTAAACATTCAAAGAAAACCAAAAGGGACATCCAAGCTAGCTTTTTATTTTTAAAGGAATAAAATAAGGGGTTTCAAAGGTTTAAGGGGGTTAATCTAATTTATTTTTTAATTTGTGTGGTAAAACAAGAGGTTTTAAAGTTTGAGGGGGGGGGGGGCAGATAACAGTGCAATTGTAAGTATGACGGACAGGCATAACTTACACAATAGCTTCGCTACCTAAAATTGGCAAAAGCTTAAGAAACTAAATAGAAATGTAAAGGTCAAATAAACTGAATGGTTTTTAAAAGCAAAGCTTTTCTATAATAAGGGTCGGTCTGTCCGTAACGGATAGCTCTTTCCGTTAATTAATGCATGTTAGAACTGTCACATTGATTTTAAACAGATTTAAGAAAGCAACTTTATAATTGTTACATTTAAAACATGCTAATTTTTAACTTCTTTGACAATAACTTTTTGTATGAAATAATTATTCTATTATATAATTTTTGGAATGGAAGAGTTATTGTTTGTTCTTTTTCTGATTTTAGAGCTCTGTTTTCATAGATGATGTCTTCCTAGTTATTTGAAATCTTTTAATTGTTTTTTTTATTTCAATATTTGTTATTTTCAGATCAAGAAATAATCTTATAAAATGGGAGGAACTAGTCAGTCAAAACTCGTGTAAGTATTTTATCGTAACTCCGCTATTGTGTATATGTATCATCCATGTTAACCCTAATTACTGGTGGCTTATTGCTGTTTTTTTAATAGTATAACAGATGAGGGGTGACATATGTCTCCTACTCCCCAGAATACCGATTTCCTTTACGCTGAAATGCAAAAAATATAATTATTGCCAGGATTTTATTTGTAGATGATTTGGAAAGTAAGAAATGAAAAATATTCAATTACGAAATATTCCTTTTAATTAGTATCGCCAAGGCTTAGGGGGAGGTTTGAAAATTGCTTAAAATTATCCAAAGACATTTAAAAGCTTCCTTAAAAATACAATCAATTTTGACAAGCAACTTCCGTGATCATTAGCTTAAGACAAAAAGAAAACCTCATTACTTTATAATATAGGATTATGTCCTTGCTCAGGTTGATATTATTCCTTATTTATTGACTAAATTGATTATTTTTAGTGACTCCCAAATGGTGACTGGCCTATCATTTATGGAGGAAGGAGAATTTTCTAAATTATACAAAGTAAGTTACGTGTTTTCAGGGATAAGACAATGGCCGGCTATTTTTTCCAATGTTGCTTCGAATCCGATTGATATTTCCTGGATTAGAACTAATTCTCAGTCATACTGAAAAATCATGTACAGCATCGAATTACAGATAATTTTTTTTACGAAAATTAAAATAAAAATCATAAAATTAAAACAAGGTCCTTCTGCCCCATCAGGCTAACAAAGAGGTTTAGGCCTTTTCCATTATTAAAGCTGTTCATAATACGATGCGATAAATATTTACTATTCTTACATTTTTTCTTCAAATTTCAAATTATAATTACAGAAATGAGAAAATTACCCCATTTTTTGTTCTGATTAAAAAAAAACAAGTTTACAATATTTTATATTGCAACGTTTACTTCTTTTTAAAAGTTTTTGCTACAATTATGGTCGGTCCGTCAGTGCGGTTAGCTCTTTTTGTTAAATTAGACATTTTCACATCGATTTAAAACTTTGCATGATAATTCCTGCAACAATTATTTAGGACGATCTAAGAAGCATAGCAACTGTTTAGTATATGAAATAAGCATTGTATTCATCTATTTTTTTTTATTAATGACCCTAAAGGCAACAAGGTACAATATTATGAGCGAAGTCCTAAAATGAGAGTATGTCCTTTAAACCTATCCTATATTTTAGAAATTTTGCAACAAGTTTATATACAATTTTAGTAAAACTTAAGTTCCGACTCCCTGCCACGTTCGTTTGTTACTCCGTCTGATTTTTAGTGCTTCGCTTTTATGTATGTTAAAAGAATAGTTAAGTAATAGAATGTAGGAGGCATGCGCTATTTGTAACTCTGCCTACATGGCGGAGCCCTGTCCCGATTTTGTATTTGAAATCAACTAATAGCGTCATAAATATAAATACAGCCGAGTCCCTACAAAAGCACAGAAATCAATTTGCTAGCAAAACTAAATGGGTCTCCGCAACTTGAGACAAATAGTTTTCTAGATTATACATCTATACTTATACATTTATTGTTGTCATTTTCTTTTGTCAGGGATATTTTGCAGCAACAAAGAAGCCAGTGTCAATAAAGGTAAAATAATGGATATATAATTACTTGGATAGTGCACCAGATTTTCATGTACGTTGATAAAGTGATGCTCGTCGATGGCTAAAATAATAATACACCCATCCACCCCTTTACCACTTCCCCTCCCCTCATACTGGATGAACGAATTTACCCATAAATGAGGTACATATTAGCAACAAAATTTCCCCTGTCAATATATCCACATATATATATCCATTATTAAAACAAGTATATTTTTAACAACCGAAACCCCCCTAATTCTATATAGGATAATAATGATAATAATAATAATAATAGAACTTTTATTCAATAACTCTTCAATCCTGTTATGAGTAAATCACATAGACAATTAATTATTATATTGAAATTACATGTTAATATTTCATACTATATCGATAATAATTATATGTTGTTATTATGTATACTAACCCTGTGGAACTCTTTTTCTTTAATTAACCCAACCCAGACTAAAATACATAATAGAATTAAAGTTTGCTTGTAGAGGGAACCAATTAAAAGTAAAATTATTGAAATGCGCTGGTTGCGTGATTTATTTTTCTTGTTGTACTAAGATAAAAATTTTGGTCATACATATAAGAAAAGATAAAGAGGAAACATTGTTCTGGAAAATTGATGATAATAGTGTGTGGGATTTAAAACTTGATTTTTTTAGCGAGATTTCCTGTACGCAATTCTAGGCATAATAATAGTTTGATTAAGTCATAATTAGTTCTTAGTATCTCTAAGAAGAATTATTTAGTTCAAATAAGAGGATGTAATCATTATATACTAGAGTAACAGGATGTCTGACTGTCTGCACCGAATAATTTTGCTAACCGCCTAACAGATATGGTTTTACTTTACAGTGTAGCTTCAGGTCTAAATAGAGAAGGTTTATAGCTGTTTTTCTTTCTATCTATTTATGTGTATATCTATCTATATGTCTCTTAATCAATTAATATATCCATCTATCTATTTATCTATCTTTCTAACTATCTATCTATCTATCTATCTATCTATCTATCTATCTATCTATCTATCTATCTATCTATCTATCTATCTATCTATCTATCTATCTATCTATCTATCTATCTATCTATCTATCTATCTATCTATCTATCTATCTATCTATCTATCTATCTATCTATCTATCTATCTATCTATCTATCTATCTATCTATCTATCTATCTATCTATCTATCTATCTATCTATCTATCTATCTATCTATCTATCTATCTATCTATCTATCTATCTATCTATCTATCTATCTATCTATCTATCTATCTATCTATCTATCTATCTATCTATCTATCTATCTATCTATCTATCTATCTATGTGTAGGTGCCCAAAGTACCAGATTACATAAGGAAAGAAAAGAAAGCTGTAAAAGTACAAATTGAGGAAGCTAAAAAGTTACTCAACACAAATATAAGGTAAAAAGCTAAAAGTATAAAGGCTAGAGGAGGGAGGGGACATTATGTTGTAAAAAGCACAGGTACCCAAAGTTTTTGACTATGTAAATTTAATAGTTTCATTATGGGTACTTTTAATAAATTTAGATTGATTACCCCACACAAACCCTTGAAAGCCTTAATTTACCCACCTCAAAATTAAAACCTTGGACGTCCCTGTCAGAAATATTTTTTTTTAGGAAACCAATTGGAGATAGAGTAGTAAGAGTTTTGAATATTGGATATGATGATTTTAGAAAAGAAATTTGGATAGTAAGTTTTCATTAATAAATCTAGTCTACATTTGTAATTTATTAGTTGTTAGTCTTGTTTCTTGTTTATTGCAAACGTTTTAAATGATAAATTTCTAAAAATTATAAATTCTAATTAGAGAAGAGTTTATTTATATTACATTATCCTATTCATCCCTATATCCAACATAGTGGGGCCGCTTTTTTATTTGAGTAAAGAAGACAAAAAATAGCGAATCCAAATGTTATAAATTTATAGTCTCTAAGTAATAAATGCGCTCACAGGAGCCATTTAACGTTTGCTGGAGACTTGGAGGATCAAGAACTTGAGAATCATACCTGGAACCTAAAACTTGTATTCTTACTAATTCTGAATTATTCTATCTAGATAAAAGATTACGTTGATGGAACAGATTTAGAATCAATTATGAAGAACCCTAGCTTATGTCCAAGGTTTGTCTTTAATAGCGAAGTTACTATTTAAGTTTGATGTGTTGTTTGGTCTGTCATATTATGCAATAGGCAATAAAGATAATACTATAAAATATTTCTTAGGGTTTCCTAAGTTTTACATATTCCTTAATATCTATCTAAGGAAACTCTTAGGTTAGCCTATGAGATTAGCATACCTACAGGAAAACAAAAAAGATATTTATTGAACCATAAATTGTAAAGAAGAAAAATACGTTAGAATAGTATGTAATACTTGTATAGTTTATAACACAGGATTTATAAAGCTTAGCATTAAAATTGGACAACGAAATCAGTGATAATAAGGGCACATTGCCCCCCCCCCCCTCCCTCTCAATTTTAGATTTAACCAGGGGCGATTTCTCTTGTTCTCGTGGTTTAACTCTCACCCAAAATGGTTCTACAACTTACCATAACCTATAAAAAGATACAATGTAAAGGAGAACGATATTGGTTTAGCGGTTCAGATAAACAGACAAACACCCACACACAAACATCATATTACTTTTATATAAGGATATATTTTATTTCTTAGTTTGGCAAGTCCTGAAGAAAGAATGCGCGTTGCCGTTGGAATCGCTCAGGTATTGTAAAACTTTTTCCAGTTTGGCTTTGAAACCGATTAATGTCCGCCGGATTAGAACTGGTTAGAGCCATACTGAAAAATCATAAATATTATCGTATTTCATATCCTAAAATGTAAAGTAGTAATGTTTTTTTTTTCTGAAGCCTAAGAATTCATTAACTACTGAACTACCTTGGGATAGTTTTGTGCTATTTTTCTGCTTCTTCTTGTACTTTTAAATGCAGAGCCACTAGAAACTAGGGGCGAAAACCGCTAGTTTATTGTTAAAATAAATCTGAATATACCATTTTTATATTTTAGGGTATTACGTATCTACACAGTCTACGCAGTCCTGTAGTTCACGGAGATTTAAAACCTACAGACATCATTCTTACAGCAGAGGAAATTTAATGCATTTTTATGAAATCTTTTTTTAACATGAATTATTTGGCAAACAAGAATGACAACATCTAATATTAGCTCACTACAAAAAAAAATCATGGATGGACAAACGAAAAGATGTTAGTTTAACATTTGAGTGTCTTCCCCCAATGAACATTTTCCAGTGGGGCTTCGAAACCGATTAATATCCGCAAGATTAAAACTGGTTCTCAGTCACTAAAAACATAATACGATAATTAGATAAATACATATTCTAAAAATGTGTTGAACAGGCAAAAATTCCAAAAATAACTGATTTTGGACTGTGGGACTTTAAGAACTTTTTTATGGAGGAGACAGGACAACCTCTGGTATATTTTAATCCATATCAAGCACCAGAAGTAAGTTTTAGTAGCGTAGCTCCTCTATGATTAGGGTATTCCGTCTGTACGTTCTTATAATGTAAAAGTATTTTATGTTGTTTTTTTATAAACACGATTGTAATTCAAATTTATTTTAGATAGACAGATAAACAGACTTTAGTTGTAGTGTCGTTGGTAAAATTAACTCACCAAAAAAACGAATTATAGAGCACAACCCCCCCCCCCTCCCTTTATTTAAAAAGAATTTAAAGTAAGGAAAAAGGGGTAGTGCCGTTTTTTGTTGTTTATTTATTACTTTATGTCAGATTAGGTTAGGTTATTTGAGCACATGGTAGCCCCGTAAAGTTAGTGCAACCCACAGAGACATGATTAATTCTCCATGGGCATATAAAGGAAAGAACAGTTTTATCTTATATAACTATTTAAATTATTAATACTGTTTTTTTTTATATTTTAGGTAGTTCTTGGAGAAGATAGACCTACTCTATGCTCTGATATTTGGAGTTTAGGTAAGATATAGACATTAATATGTATGTATGGTAAAACATACAATACAGATAAAATGAAGAAGAGATAGAATGTAACAAGGATGACAACATCCATAACTAGAGAAGCTTAAAGAATCTAAAGAGCATTTGTTAAATTCAAGAATATAAATATTCCAGACAAAATCACGAAACTTTCGAAATTTTTTTTATATTTTTTAACATTGATATTTTGAAGCATGACTAACAGACCTACGGACTTTATAAGATACATACTGGATGCTTATTCGTAGAGAATCTTTACATAAAAATAAGCCGTCTATATTGCATAGCAGCTGAGAAAATCATCTTTCCCACATAACGTTACTGACTGACTAACGCACGGACATACAAAAAATATAGATGGTGAGACTAATTTAATCAAAATGTTTATATTAATGGACAATTAAGATAGGTAGATTAACAAATACTATGGATAAAAAAATATGGACAATGGACAACGACATTAGATATATTGAACTGACAAATTGATGGATAATATAATTTTTAGATTTTCATGATTATTTTTTTAAATTCAGGTTGCGTTCTTTTACAGTGGATGTATGAAAGGCCTCCATGGGATATTCAGGTTGCTTTATTAATTTGTATTCAAAATGGTACAAAAAGTTTTTTTTGGAGTTAAATTAAAATCTTACCCCTGAAGCAATGACGTTCAAACTTTATTTTTTTGGGGGTGTAAAATGATTTCTTTCAAAGGTCCTCCATCCCCTTCTACTGAACCTACTGAGCAATAAATGAGGTCAATATTAGCAAGCTAAATTGACGACAAATTTTCCAGGGTCACCATGTCCACGTATGTATATAACATATCCATCTTGCTCTCATTCTTACCTTTTCAATTACACTAAAATTTAATTACCAATTGATTAATCAATTAACTTATGAAAGAAATTAATTAAAAAATATATAATTTAAGGATCTCTGCACAAGATATTCGTACAGATTAAACAAACAGGATATGGCCCTTGCTGATGCTATGGAGAAAAAGGTATTAAGGCATAGTAGAATTAATTTTATCAAATATAAAACTGATAAAACTTTTACATATACCTACATATACCAACCAAAATTCTTTTATATACTTACCTCCAGACATTACAATTGACAGTTTTTTAGGGGGGGTTTCAATTAAATTTTTCCAATTTGTTCAAAACCTTGTCATGATAGACAGGCAGACAGTATTTCTTTTACTTTATGTAAACATAGACGTCCAAGGGTGGGGTAAAGGGGTGTTTTCCCCCTTAAACTTTGAATGCCCTCATCTAAATCTCAAAATAAAAAAGAATACATTAGACTACCCCCTCAAACCTTCAAAACCCCTCATTTTAACCCCCTCAAAATTATAAAAAAAAATACATTAGATTACCTCCCTCAAACATTTGAAACCCCTAATTTTACCCCACATAAAATAAAAAGCTTAGACGTCCCTGATGCCTATTATAATCCTGAATGTTTTTTACAGGAGAATCCAAGTATTTTATCCGCGATGACCGATAATTCTCTGAATGCTCTGGCCGACTGCTTCCTATATTCACCTATGGAAAGACCGAAAGCCAGGTATACGAATTCAGAATTCAGACAAAACTGAGTGGGAGTCTAATTCTTTTAAGTAACAGGATCTGTGTTTGTATCTGTCTTTACTAAAGGATATCCCTAACCGCTGGACAAATAAGGGTCTCATTTACAATGTAGCTTCACATAGGTCTCGGGAAGGTTTGTAACTATTTTAGGAAGGGTACCAATACCCTCCCAATAAAAAACGCATATCCTCCCAATATATAAAGTAGTAAACTTTTTTGTCTGTAGCGAAGGATTTCGCTAACCACTGAATCGATATTGTCCTCCTTTACAGTGCAGCTTCTTATAGGTCTCGGGATGGTTTTAGGCTATTTCATTTTTTTTTAAAGTTAGGCTATTTTTCTTCAGTTCCATATTCCTTCGACAAAGAGCCCCTAGATGCTAGGGGGAAGCCGCTAGTATCCTAATAAAATAGTAGTTCCACCTTGCTTATATGAGATTCCCCTGTTACTCTATCCACTGCCTTCCTAATGAGGTCTATAGTAGCAACCTAAAATGAAGACAAAATTTCCTCTGTCATAATATCCACTTATATTATATTTATCCTATGGGGGTAATGTATCACATTCACCCTAGATATACTTTCAGTCAACTGCTTATTGTACGAAATAATGCTGCTAGGTTTTTGATTAGTAAAGAATTGCGGATTAATTCGGATTCCCCTGCTAAGTCAAGAAAAATAAAACTGAAAATAAATTTACATGTTGGCTATGTAGGACTGCCTATCCATTATCGCCTAAAGGTTCACACATACCCTCGGCAAATTCCAGTGCACGCCACTAAATGTATCCTTTTTTTAGTGAAGTTGAGAATGTTCTGATATCTGCAAGCAGCAAACCCACGTGGACAAACATTGCCTATCATAAATATTACACCAAACAACCGGCCATCACTAATCAACATAGAATCCATGCTAGATAAACTAAACATGGATGACAACCAGCTTCAGTGGCTCTACATGTAGCATATCCGCTCGTCGTCGGGGAGATGATAGGTTCGAATCTAAGCTTAACACCGCGTCATAACTGAAGACGTTTAAAATTGTTCCTACTGCTGCTATGTCAGGTGCGCGACATTAATAGTTAGAGTAGGGGGAATGCCTTGGCCTAAAACAGGCGTAACTCATTACCATGCACAGTTAGGACTTCTCAGACAAAAGTCGTTCAATCAAAGGGTTGGTTGTCTGATGGATACCCTAGGCGAGCGATTGAGCGCGTTACATTGCAATATAAAATACAGATTATGTTCAAAGGTAACGTCGAGAGGACTTGTACTCGAAAAGTCACAACTCACAACGCCCCTAGAGTCAATAATAGTCAATAAACAACAATGGATTTATTATTACTTGGATCTTACACCAGATTATCATGAACTTTAACCAAATGAACCTTGTAGCGGAATAAAATAACGATTCCTACATCCATTTTACCCCATATCCACTCCTTCTATTGGACAAACGAACTGACCAATAAACGACAGGGGAAATAGCAACCTAAATTGATGATAATTTTTCCCCTGTCTTAATATCCACATATATTTGACATCCATTATGACAACATACATACAGATAACCTGTATTTTATTTTAACAAGGATAACATCATACAAAAGTGTAGCTTCTAATTTTCCAAATTAGATCATAGAATAGAAGTTTAAAAAATGATTGTTTTATAGAAAGTTTATTTTTCTAAATAAAATAATAATACATGATAAGTTTTTACACATTGGTGTTAATTACAATTTTCTATATACAACTTGTTAAGATGTCAGTCAATTAACAAATTAAATACAATTAAGAAGTAGCTGCGCTCCTCTTTAAATTATTGAGTATTTTAAAAAGCTGCATTTGTTTGGTTGTTAAATTTATCAAAAAATATCAAACTAGGTGTGTTTTAATGGCAATTTTTTTTTGGATTTCCAGTATAGGTTCGAAACCGGTTATCATCCGGTGGTTTAGAACCGGTTCTCAGCCACACTGAAAATCATGTATAGCATCGAATTACATACATTTTTACGATTATTAAAAAAAATCATAAAATTAATAATAGTTTCGGCCTCTCAGGTCTAAAAAAGCTGGTTTTATCTTGTAATTTTCATTTTAATATTCACGGAAAGCTGTCTGTAATACGATGCTATTAAAGTTTATAGTATTGCTTGTATCAAAAACATATATTTTATTAGTAAAAATATCTATTTACAAAAAAATCAAATATTATTGTAACAGAAATTAACTTTTTGTGATCTTTTCATAGTATGTAAATATATAACTAAATACATACATTTTTAAAGGGCTTAGCATCTGTCATTTAGCCGCTTTTTGGCGGCTTACTGGCGGCTGCTTTGTCCTTTTTTGATAACAGAGATCTTTTGGAAGAAAAATAAATATTAATAAAAAATTGAGTTATTTCTTAAATAATTAAAAATTATTATAACTTAGAATAATAATAATTAACAATACAAAAAGGCATAGAAAGACAGATTATAATGAATTGTCCACTATGGCTTCAAAATTGATTAATATCCGCTGGATTTGAACCAGTTATCAGCCATACTGAAAAATCATGTATAGCATCGGATTACAGACAATTTTCTACTAATATAAAAGTAAAAAAACATTAAATTGATACCAGTTTTGTAAGCCAGCCTACAAAAACTGGTTTTAATCTTTTTTCATTTTAATATCTGCGGAAAGCTGTCGATATGATGCGATAAATAGCTATTATTCAGATTCTTTTTAGCTGTTGAGATTAAAAACTACAAACTTAAAGAGACTTTTTATCAAAGATATTCGAACAGTATTAATAAGTGGCGTGCTGAAGGGGTGGGGGGGGGGTCAACACTATCTTAACCTTTTTTACCCCCTAAAAGTTTGTTACCTCCTTTGTAAATCGCTGTGCACGCCACTAGTATTACTATAAATTCTACAGCAAATAAATGAACACAGTAATAGTGTCTGACTGATTATGACGTAACAAAAAAAATTAGCCAATGAGAGGCCACTGTAAATTTTACCATTGGTCAATAACGGCCTCTCATTGGCTAATTTTTTTTTGTTACGTCATAATCAGTCAGACACTATTACTGTGTTCCAAATAAATTATTGTAAAGGGTATTATTTGAAAATCATAAAAAAAATCTTTTCACATAAATTACAAGAGATTGGTTATTGTGCAGTAGAATCAAAACTTACAAATATCTTTCATAAAAACAATTCTTTAGTTCATAGCCAGCTGCGTTTTTTATGAAATCTATTGGATATAAAATACGTGGATATTGAGACAGGGAAATTTTTGACTAGGGTTGGGCCGAATATCCGGTCTGGCCGGTTATCCGGCCGGATATCCGGTCATTTTCAATATTCGGCCGGATATTAAAACTATCCGGTTACATAATATCCGGCTGATTTATGACGCCGTGTTTTCCGGCCGGATATCCGGTAATTTGCCGGATATCGAACGTTGGCCAGATATCCGGCTGGAACCGGATATCCGGCACTAAAAATCAGCCGGATATCCGGTATCCGGCCAAAAAATTATCCGGCCCAACCCTATTTTTGACGTTGCTAATATAGCCCAAAGATATTGGTCAATACGTTCCTCCATTGAGATGGGATAATGTCATAAGCGGGAAGGGGATATTGTTATTTTAGCCAGCTGGTAGAAACATTTTATTGGGGTATGCTAGAATATCATCTGACAATATCCACGTATTCTATATACATTTAAATATAGAGAAAATTGGGGAGCATCTGAAATGTGCCTGATAAAAAAATAGTCTTAGATATGGCATGATATTTGCGTCACACTAATCAGATCAAGGGCAGTGTAAAGATTATCTCAGCTCCGAAAATCTATGAACTGTAAAGGATGCTAGCTGCCAAACGACAGAATCGATTTAAGAGGCATAAAAGACAGGGAGTAAGGGAGGGGACAATGGATCGAATATTCAATCTTTAGGAGTCTCAGACTTTGGGGACTGGCTTAAAGGGAATGTGCAAGAATTTAGCAGTTTCTGACTGAGTTTGGGGACTTGCGCAAGAAATGCCGTTACTCGCTATGTTAGTTTTGAATATATATAGTTTTGCAGACAGAGAGTAGTTCAAATATAAATACACGGCCCCCCTCCCATACTATATTTCACTCCCTTCATCCCCACCTCCTTTTTAAAAGTAGACGAAAAGGGAAATGGAGAAGGGAGGTGGGGGAAATAAACAGGATAAAAAGGGGCAGGAAGGCGTGCGGGTCATATACTTGCCCATCCAGCTACACGCCTGCCTGCCCCTTTTTTCCGTGTTCACATCACTTGCCCCCAAATCTCTTTTCTCTTTCCCTGTCATCTGAGGAGATCCAGGGAGATATTTCTAGTAATTAATTACAGAATGGTTATGTCAGTCTGTAATACTGGTAATCTTATTTTCAAATGATTGCTTTTTTTCTTGGAACTTTTTTCTTAGTTTATGGTTTTCTAGATTTAATCAACAATCACTTTACAATTTCCACCATATTTTCGGGATTATTCTGGTTTTCATGGCCTGTCTTCAAAAACTCTTAAATTGAATTAATTGCCCATTGTCCCCTCCCTTACTCCCTGCATAAAAGACGCCCATAATCGTTACCAAGGAACATTTCACCGTGAACTGAACTAGATCCCACTATTTCTATTATTAATATTGGCCAGTGAAATGAAATTTTCATTTTTTTACAGGCAAATTTCAGTTACCTCATATTGGCACTAAATAACTAGTACATCAAGGAAATATAGGTTGTTTTTGGAACAAAAAAATACAAAAATAATTTAAATTGAGAGATTATTTGAGATTAAATCTTTGAAATTTACAAATAGAATAAGTTAACTGATATATATCCATGTGGACATGAGTTACAATTTTAATATATTTACAATGAGGACACGCGCTCGACTACCGGTTGTAGGGCAACACCTTCCTCCTCCTCGTGGAGATTCACAGATTCATGTCTGAAAAAAAAACAATAATATAGGCAGCTTTCCGCGGATATTAAAATGAAAAATTATAAGATCAAAACCAGTTTTGTCTGTCTCTAAAGGACCAAGGCCCGGGCTAACAAAACTGGTATTAATATTGGGATTTTTGTTTTAATATTCATGGAAAATGGAAAAACTCGTACACATTGAATAAAGTAGAAAGTATTATTTTGTGTTAGGTGTCTAATCCACAACATGTCAAAATATGTCATGGTAAAATATTTATCCCTAGCTGTTTAATTTTTAAAAAATTGGGGAACTCAGTAGAAATAAAGAAAATGTTGTAGCACCCTCATGTTTGTGGAATAATTCAGTGAGGGATGAGACATTGGGATGTAAATTACACTGGTATCTCATGCTTTATAACACATAATAAAATAAAAGTCATAAAACTAATACCAGTTTTGTTTGCCCTGGACTTCGGCCCCTATGGGCCAACAAAACTAGAAACTTATGATATTACAATTTATTATCTGCGGAAAGCGCTCCGGAGATAGATAACTATTAGAAATATTGGGTAATATTTACCTGGAACAAGTACAAAGAGATACAACGCCGTCCCAAACCTTTTTGGACACCCAACAGCAATATAATAATGTTTGGACACCCTGTATTTTTAAAATAATTACCTGGAACAAGTACATATAAAAAAACGCTATCATTAACCTTTTTGGACACCCAGTTGCAATAGAGTAATGTTTGGACACCCTGTATTTTAAAAATAATTACCTGGAACAAGTACAAAGAAAAAAACGCTATCATTAACCTTTTGGACACCCTGCATTTAAAAATATTTACCTGGAACAAGTACAAAGAGATACAACGCCATCCCAAACTCCTGGATTACACAAGAAACAGATAACCTAAAAAAAACATATAAATGAAATGATTATTCTTAAGCTTTCAAAAGATATTCCAATCCAAAATTAAGATTAATAAAACCCCATTTAAAATTAAACTGTTTATGTAGGTTTTATCATTATCTGAAAAAAAATGTAGCTTCTCTTTAATTAAAGTCTGAAGGTCCTTGAGGTAGGTTGTATACCCCTTTCCATTTTAAATTTTAGTAATAAAAGTAAAAGTTCAGCGGATCATTTTTGTCTAAACGATTTCTCTTGGGAGCATATATATTAGGAGCAATATTTATACAATTTTAATCAACAAAGGATAATAAATATATTTTGTATCTTTAGCATATAAATATTTTTCAATTATTAGAGTATAATAAGAAGTTATATCCATATTACAAGCGAACTGAGATAAATAAAGTGCAACTGAACTATTAAAATGGAAATAGAAAAAGTGGATGTTGTGAAAGATCCTCATATACTCTTATAAAATGTTTCTCCCAGCTGGCTAATATAACAATACCCCAACCCTGCTTATGACTTACACCAATCTCTCTCTCTCTCTCACAATTTTGAGAAACGCCAATATCTGAGGACTATATAAACAAACTAAATTGACGTCATAAAATTCCCCTGTCACAATATCCACATATTGTATATCCATTGCTACTATGAATACTGACCGGCCTAGCCACAGCATTGGCAAGTTCCCATAGAGTAGGTGCTGATTCCAACTCAATTTCATCCAGTCCAATCTTAGAGTCCAGCCTAAAAAAAATTAATTTGTTTATCATATGGTCATTTTTATCGGGATTAGAAGGAACATTGAGCTGTTAATTTCAGTAGTCCCTAGATTTTTATAATAAAGTTTCTTATTCTTTGGCTTGAGAACTTTGGTTCATGAAGTTGATTGTCCAAACGTTTCAACCACTAATAGTAATCTATAGAAGGGGTAAGTTTGTGTATCATCATTACAGATATACATCAACCATTGTCATATCCCTTTAGATCTCTGAATTGCATTTTCAAACAATTAAACTTGGTAATTTGTTCCTGGTTTAGAAATAGAATAGTGTGCTTTTTGATACGGCGAAGAATGGATGTATCATTACTTGGATATAACACCAGAATTTCAAGTTTCCTCAAAAAGTGAAACTTGCAGCAGACTAAAATAAGAATTACCCCCTATACAACATCCCTTTCCCTGCTACTTGATGAAGAAACTAATGTCAACTTATATTCAACATCCATTGACAAATGAAAAGTTATTATAAACAGGGAGTTTTTGTTAAGATAAAAAGTATTTTGATATGCCAAATATTTTTGATATGCCAAACGATTGCACCAAGCTACCAAACAGCTCATAGCACAGTCCAAGGACGTCCAGGAAAATGAGTGAGTGGTTTTTACCCAACCCTCAGCAAATTTTAACTATTTCATAAAAATGTACCTTGGCAAAACGACGGCTACAACAGTACCAAGATAGAAGAAAACAATAAACAGGACGCACAGCAACTCTCCAGCATTCTAAAATAATTTTTTTTTTACAAATTCTTCAATTAAAAAATCGATAATGGCATATTTTAAAACCCTAGTTTAGCTTTTTGGTCAATACGTCATTATTAACCCCTTCAAATACAGCATTTTCACCTCTTAAAAGAAATATACATAAAATAAACTTGTAGGTATTTGAAATATTTCCAATGTTCGCTATGATCTCGTAAACGGTGGACGGATCGTTTCACAATTTTTAATTATTGATTCAAGACTTGTTTTGGACTATTATTTGAGAGAGGATGTGCATTTTCTATTGTAAAGATATAACCTAAATACCCCCCCCCCCCAAGTAGGAAAAAACATCAAATGTTTAGGGTGATGTTACTAAACAACAAAAAAAATAGGAAAGTTAAATTGATTATTAATTTAAGTTATGTGTTTGCAAATGATTGGAATTTTAATTATTTTTACCTGCTTATACTTTACGTGGCAGCATTGTCCTTTCATACAAGATCTAAATAATATAACAGCAATAACAAGATGAAAACATATCTGATAATGAAGAAAGGTCTATAAAGTAATAATAAATTTAATTTTAGAAAACTTTTTCGCATCTGACTAAAGTAAGAAAATTTATTAAACTAAAATTAATGAAAATTACAAATTTACCTTACAGCAGCAACCAGAATGGTGGGCGGGGCAAGGAGGAGGGGTAGAACCACGCCCACAATGAAGACCAGTGTCTGGTACAGGTCAGGTATAAACTTGTCATTGTTCTCATTCGTCACTGATAGAACCCTAAATATATATTATTAATTCTTTTAAAACCACGAAACCTTTCAATAATATATTTTCTAAGATTTTTAAAAGTCTCATTATAGATGGAGCATGATGCTTTCCCTCAAAGTGCCTATAGAGCACTGAACCTTCAATCCTTATTTTAATTACAGTACCCGATATAACCTAACCTAACCTGACCTAAAGTAATATACAACAAAGGAAGGGGAGGGGTCAGTTCTTAACTAGGCAATGTGAGGGAAAGCACCATGCTCATTCATGTTAAAGCAATCTTTTTCCGTTTATTATTTTGACTGTTGTTGAAGTCTCCGTATTTAGCAAGCATATTTGTTTAAAAATATAAGATTTGCAGATAATTCATGTTTTGAAAGCTTGATAGAATTAAATGGCGACTAAACCGCAGCTAAGCTCCTAAGATCGGCTGCAAAAATTATCATTTATTATAAAAACAAAAACAAAATTCATTTGCATACATTTTTGGCTGTTAAAAAGAGTGAAATGTGCATTAATTTTAATATTTAGAAAATTAAAATTCATGCAATCTGTCAGAAGCTTCCCTTTGATCAGGAAAATAGATAAATAATCAATGATTTTATCAGGGATCTTAAAGGATAAGACAATGAACGATAAAATGATATGTACTTCCCTAATGATGATACACAAAATTAACCTGTCTGTAGATTATAATTAGTGGCTGAAACGTTGGGCATTCAATTTAATGAACCAACCAATCAAAATTCAATAAAAGTCTCAAAAGTTGTGAAGCCAACGAATAAGAAAACATTATTATTAAACCTTATGACTATTGTTATAAACAGCCCATTATACACTTGGTACTAAAAAAAACTTATTATATTGATATAAAATAATAAAAAAAACTGTGTTCATAATTCTATGTCTATAAATGTAGTGGGACAAGGTGTTTAAAAAAACAGCCATTTGACGTCATAAAAATGAGGGAGATGAGATGAGAAGTTAAAAAGAAAACCCCTAAAAAGAGATAGATAACCCTCATTTTTATGACGTCACATGGGTGATTTTTTAGACAGTTTGTCCCACTACCCATATTTACATATCTTAAATTTACCGAAACCCTGTTCTTTTCCTAGCTTTTGATTTTGAAGCTATACTGGAAATTTTGACTTTTTGTTTGGTAACTGTAAAAGGACAAATAATCAAAAGAGTATCTACTCTACAATTTATTAGTGGATTTACCCATAACCTCAAGGGGTTTTGGCCCAAGAGAGGCTTAGATTCCCTCCATTTCCAAAAGAGGTTTTTGTAATCATTTGTAAAAATGTTCTCTTTTATTTTGGGGGTGGAGAGAGGAGGTTTTTTTTCTCGGGTTGTTTCTTTGTCTAGTTACTGAACCCTTAAAATAGACTAAAACCAACTTAAATTTCCATGAAGCGTATATACCGACAGAGAGACATCTTATTATTTTAGTTTATATTGGCTACTAGCCTAGAAGTTAGGGTTTTCTAAGCCTTAAATCTTCTATATATCCATGCAAGGCTTAGAAAACTGGAAACCATCATAAGCTAGCTAGGAAACTTATAAGAATTTTGCCAAATGAATCAAAAGCATTAATTTTTGCTCATTTTTCCTTGAATAATTTTACAGAATATAATTTCCAGTATAGCGTCAAAACTGATTAAAAAACCGGTGGATTATAAACATAAACATATTTATTTGGGCATAATAATTAAACATAGTCATAAAATCAAAAAAATATATAGAATACAATTAAAATTACTATAACATTAAACAACCTAAATCCTAATCAGTTCTGCCCGGGTAACCATGAATAGATCACTATGGATCTGTCTGCTTTGCCCAAAATATATTAAATAACTGGTTCTCAGCCATACGGAAAATCATTTATAGCATTGTATTACAGACAATTTTCGACAAATATCATAGAAATCATTAATCAATACTATTGTTGTAATTTTTCATTTTAATATCCGCGGAAAGCTGTCTATAATAAATAACTAAATTCCTCCGTTGCGGAAATTACTGTCCCCTTAATATACCTATCATATTTTTATAGTTTTCTAATAACTTCCTGCTATTAAAATAACATTATCTTGTTTATTGAAAAAGAAAAGAAAAAACAAGGATGGCAACATTCATAAAAGCGAAGCGTAGTAAATGAGACGGACAGACAAAAAAACAAATAAAGAATAACAGCCCTTTTAATATTAAAGGATTTGTTTTAGATATGATCATAAGTATGCTGCTCTGCTCCTTTAATATAGATAGGACAATTTTAACATGCCTAAATACACCATTAAAGGGAGTGTGAACGTAAAAATTTCTCATCTGATTATCAAATCTTAACATTTACTAAGCACATTTCACTACACTGATCAACCAAAAATGTCCTAATCACAAAAATATCCAGAAATAATGCCTTGATTTTATGGTATTTTGAGAGGGAAAAAGGAAAAAACAGGGAAAATCTGAACGTTTTTGTTTCTTATAATGTTTGTAGGGATATTTAACTTGTCATATATAGTTGAAACAATTTACTTACTGTTAAGGATTTATTTTATGCTATAAAATTGCCAATTCGTTTTTTTATAACGTAGTAATTAGGTAATAAAGACATATTTTAAATTCGTATTATTGACAAAAAATACCTTACTGTCTACAAAGGGTTGAATCTCATAGGTTATATAAAATAATAATATCCTTTTTTATTGTGTTGAACAATAAATAACCCACTTTGGAGAATTAGTTTACACTTTTATCAGACTGTTTATAAAGAAATATTGCGTCTTTATTATTTACAAATTTGTAATTAAAGGTGGGCGAGAGATGGGCCATTTAAAGTTAATTGGATACTAATAAAAAACCTGTTTCTGGCTTTGTTATTGTATTTGGTTTTCAATAAAAAAATATTGCTTATTTTATCAATTTCTAAGTAACTATACATTGGATTAAAGCAAGGATTATGTTAAAAGTCAGCTTAACTGTTAGGAAAAATCTAGAACTATGTGAAAAAGTTTAATTCTAGCTACAATGGGAGAAAAAAGCAATTTAATGCACATTTTATATAATACGGAAAATTTCTTCCTTTCCCCGTACCTTATAAAAATCGTCGGAAAAAGCCGTTTTTTAAGCAAACAAAAGCGCGTTTTGCTCTATCTGTGAGATATTAGGAATAAGATAATGTTAACATTTGATATTAAGATGAGAAAAATTTACGTTCACAGTCCCTTTAAAGCTATCCTTTACTGAAAGAGGGGCCCTAATTGTAGAAAAGCTTTGCTTTTGACAATTTAAAGAAAACATTTACAGCACTAAATTTAAATCATTAGGCAAAATACAAATAATAAGAGCAGGGTTTGTATCAGGGATGTGTGAAAGCCCCCCCCCCCCCCCCCCTCCATACCTACTTCCTCCAATACATTTAATAGCATTTATAGCGAATTTATACGACTAAGGCAAATTAAAGTGTTAGTATAATGCAATCCAAAATACTCATTGACTGATTTTTTAATATTTCATTCGTATCATTTGCCTAAATTTTAGGGACAAAGGCAAAGGTTTTCAATTTTTGGAGGTTTATAGGTGTTAATAGTTATTTATCGTATAATAGACAGCTTTCAGAGAATAGTACAATAAAAATTCAGTGCTATGCTAACAAAACTGGTATCAATTTAATGATTTTTTTTATTATTCATAGAAAATCTTTGTAATACGGTGCTATACATGATTTTTTATTATGGCTGAGAACCGGTAAACAAAAAAAAGTTAGAACTGGGTATGAATAGAAGCAATCAATTAACTTCTATAAAACAAATCCATGTTTCTTGAATGAAAAATGGTTTCACGAGAAAGTTAGTCATATATCATCTATTTCCTGTCATAATACCTAAATTTATACATTCATACGCATTCATATATAATAAGGTATCTTAAGGGATAAGACAATGAACGAAAAATTAAATTACACCATTAATTGCGATTTACAAAAATATCTGTAGATTAAAATTGGTTAGTGAATAAGTTAAATACTAGTTTGTGGAGATACCCAAAGTGTCATGTGTGACGTCATAAAATTTTTTCTAAATCCATCTCTTTTATAGAGGTTTCCTTTCCCACTTCTCCTCTCATCCATTCTCTTTAGACGTATTTTTATAACGTCACACATGACACTTTCCGTATCTCCCTTGTTTGTTTACATTTAATAAAAGTACCCGAAGTTTTTTCAGCAATGAATTGGATAACTGGATCAAAATTTTTGAGCCAGTTTTTTCCACAGACCAATGTCCCATCCCTGCCAGGAATACAAATACATTGGTTTGGGGTTATATCTTTTATTAAGGAGGGAGGGTTAAATAGCATTAACTAACCGAGGACCAATATAAAGAATTACTGAAAATTGTAAAGCATTCAATTCACACACACAAACATACATCCAGATACTTTAGTTTAGTTTATAAAATCGACTACAAAATTGAAGAAAAAACTTAGTGATTTAAACGAATCATAAACAAAAAGCTTAGAAGACAGGATATTGTAAATTACCCCATAGATCAGGGATCTTAGGGGATAAGACAATGAACGATTAATTCATATACACCCCCAATGATAACAAATAAAACAATCCCTTCTTGTTTTTGGACACTGATTAGGGAACCAACCATTTAAAATTCAATTGAGAGTACCCAAAGTTTTAGAATTAAAGAATAAGATAACGTGATTTTAAAACTTTGGGTACCAGTGTAATTAACAGTCCCATGTCCCCCATTTCATGTCCATAGATAGATTGAAAATTTACTACATTTTAATCGTAGCATGTTAAGAAGCATACCAACTCTACATACAGGAAATTTCTGTTGTACATCAGTAAGTCTTAAAATGCAGTCTCTATGCAGCCTTTTATTGCTCTTTTTGCATGAAGACGACACAATTGCAGTAACCTAACTAATCTTTGAATGACTATCGTTCAATATTTTTTCCAGTCGCGAAACCAATTAATATCCGCTGGATTAGAACCGGTTCTTAGCCATACTGTAAAATCATGAATATCGTATCATACTATGGATTTATTGATTTATAACAGTTTTATTGGCCGGAGCACTGTCAGTCCCTCGGGACCAACAAAACTGGAATTTGTCTTAACTTAAGTTTTTTTTTGTACATTATTATCTTTGTATAAATATAAGAAAATGGCTACAAGCACAAAAATTGAAATTTCTTTTCACACGCAATTACTCTATTCAACATGGACAAATTATTTTAACAAGGATGTCAACATCCATAAGTAGAGCAGTAGGAATCAGACAGCAATTAAGATAAATAAAACCATATGAATAAAGTAAATCTTTTAGTAAAGATAATATACTATATAACTAAATTTTTGAACATATACAAGCTTTAACTGCAATTTTTTGGGGAGTGTACTTGCCTATTTTATATTGACGGACAATTATAAAATCTTACTGACTTACTGACATATAATCTTTTATTATGCAGAAGCTTCGCTCTAAAAGAAAGAAAAAAACATGAAAGTGACGAAGGGAGGCAAAATACATAGTATTTTAGAAGTATAAATAAAAAACTGTTGAAAATCATAATTTTTATAATTATAATCTTTAAAAGGCCAGTAAAAATTATATTATCTAAGATTTCGAGACTCTACAGTATCTATGCGGTCTAAACTCTACAATTGGGCCTGTCCTATATGTAAAGTAGCTGCGCTACTTTAAAAAAAAATCATGAAAACTTAATTTACAAAATACAAGTCACAAAATTGTACAAATAAAACCACAATAGGCCAGAATCACTTGCAATGGGTAAAAAAAAATTAAATTATTTAATTTTCATGAACATAGGTATAAATAATCCTAATAATTTCGTCAATTTTTTTTGGTTTGTTATACACCTAGCTAGCTGTTAAATTATTCACAAAATTTCGCGATTTTGGACAAAATAGTCCTTACTTAATTTGCTAAAACAAATTCATCATAATTTCATACTTGAAAAATTTTATTACACTTATTTTGACATAAATAGATTTTATACATACATATAAAAAGTATGTAATTTTACTTAACTTTTATTTTTATGTACATCACGATTTAGAGTTTCTAGGTAAACTCTTTTCTCTAAAGTCGTTCTTACAAGGATGATTACATTCAGACCCAGAACAAAAACAATTGGGAAAGTCTGTATGTGATGATAACAGGGGCGTCCAAGCTTTTTATTTTGGGGGGGGTAAAATTTTTTTAAGGGGGGGGTAATTTGGTTTTGGGGGGGGTAAAATGGCGCGCGAAGCGCGCCGCAAATTTTTTTTACCCCCCCCAAAATTTTTACCCCGGGGGTAAAATTTGCTTGGGGGGGGTAATTACCCCCCCTGAAATCTGTTGGCAGGGGTAAAATTTGTTTACCCCCCCCAAAATTTACCCCCGGGGTAAAATTTTTGGGGGGGGTAATTTAAATTTTCTAAAAAATTTAGTATTAAAAATGCGCGCGAAGCGCGCAAAAATTTTTTTTGTTAAAGATTTTCTATTTTGGGGGGAGTATTTACCCCCCCAAAATGGTTTGGGGGGGGTAAATACCCCCCCCCAAAATCGTTGGGGGTGCCTACGGCACCCCCAAGGTAGGGGTAATTTTTTTTTGGGGGGGGTATTGTTCACAAAATTTTGGGGGTGCCAAATGGCCCATTACCCCCCCCCTTGGACGCCTATGGATGATAACCTCTTTTGGGGGGAGGGAACTGATAAAAGAGTTTTGTAGTAGGTGCTAACTGTTTCACAATAAAGACGTTAAAAATTCTATATCGGTTACTCGACATAAAAATTGGAGTATTGGGAATATCTTGGCTTTTAAATTTCTATTAAAGCATAGGTAGCTACTCTACAATTAAGAAAAACCCTACCTAGTGTAATCCATGCAAGAGTGGGGGACCATTCCATTTTCATCAGTTATTTCCTCTGTCAATTCTAAACATTAATTATCTACAGGTTTTATTGGGTACTGGTTAGCCCTGCAGGGTTAAAGCAACGAATTTATGGGCTCTGCAGAGCTAGGGTCCCTTGCAGGGATTAAGCATAGGAAAGATATTACCCACTCCCCTTATTTTTAATTTATTATAAGAAATAAGGTAGAAGTGTTTTAATGCTTAATAGACACTATGAGGAAAAACACACAAAATATTCAGCATACCTCTTCAATATCAATAGGTAGGTTGATTGGGTAAGAATAATTTATTACAATTGATGTAAATCTCCAATGAGGACAAAGAAAAATAGAAAAATTACTCTTTTTGTAGCTTAAAATCATAAGTTAAAAAGTTTGGCTACTTTTATTTTGGAACAACTAATAAAATTCAATAAAAGTATCCAAAGATTTTAAGTTAGTGGTTTTAAAACTATGGGGACATTGGGCTGTTTATTGCACTGGTCCCCAAAGTCTTATAATGACGTGTTCTTTTTCTTTAGCTAAGGTTTTATTGAATTTTGATTGGTTCGTGCATTTAGTTGAGTAAACAGATCTATAGTATAGATCTATATACAGACAACTACCTCCCTTCCTTTTTCAAATACCTCTTTCATATGCTTCTAAATTATTTTCTGCTACTTGGATGTGTTGATATAAGCGACACCATTGGTTGATTTTCAATGACCCAATAGATAGGTTGCGCAAGGCGGTTAAGTTGAAGAGATACAGTTATTTAACCCTTTCTCCTTCTTTTACACTAATGTTGAGAATGTACATTAATTTATTGGCCATTGTCTTATCCCTTTAGATCCCTATTAAAATGTGTACCTGGAACCAGGTAGATGACAGCTGCAGCTCCTCCAGAGATGGCAATGATCAGTGGCAGCAGGATTTTCTGTGGCAAGGACCCGGAGCATGGGGTGGCGGGGTAGTACAATGGAGGAGAATCCCTGAAAATTTTACAGAGTTTAATAGACCTGCAATGTTTGAGATTGATAGAACAATTCCATCTGTAAAAGTTAGGTACAATTTATAAAGTGTACCTAGCAACTCTACAAAGATGTTTTAACTTCTTTGTTTAAAATTTGTTCTGGCACTATACAAGTATTAACCAATAACTAAGGACTATATCAGCAAACTATATTGACGACAAAATTTCCCTCTGTCACAATATCCACGTATCCTATATCTATTTTTACAGTACAATTTAGAGTGCAGTATGTTTTGAGTATGGCATCACTTCCACTATGTGTAGCAAAAATTGAATCAGCAGAACTGCATATCCGTATATAAAATATGTGTGTCTGTCTGTACCGAAGGATCTCGCAAACTGCTGGACCGATATGATTTTCCTTTACAGAGAATCTTCATATAGGTCCAGAAAAAGGATTATAACTACTTTGGCTACTTGAGGACAATAAAGGAACTAAGAAAGAGAGGGAATGTCTGATTGAGCCAATAGGAGAATCGCATCGGTACATACATTTAATTTCATTGGTTAAAATTTTGTACACATCTTGTTACGAATGCATGTTTTTTTTTCATTTCATACATAGATAAAAGTCAGCTGTAAACAGTATATTTTCTTAGTAGAAAGCTTTGCGGAATCAGAGTTAATTGCCCAAAAATTTCGTTTAAATTTGAAAGCTTTGAAACGAGGTGGATTCTTAAAAAAAAAGTTAGGCTGGCTACTCGCTGGTGAGGCAAAATTATTTTTGTGAAAATCCTCCAAAATGAAATAAAAAAAAATGTACAAAAATTAAATAAAATCTTAAAAGGGTTATTAACATATGATTTTGTTTAATTTTTGTAGATTTTTAATGTGCTTTTGGATGATTTTTCACAAAAATAATTTTGCCTCACTATCGAGTAGCGAGTCTATAATTTTTTAAGAATCCACATCAGCTTGAGTCGAAAGTAAACAATACTTTTGTCTGCTAGAAATGTTCCTTATTAGATTTGACGAAAAAAGTGTTCAGAATATGCTTCTATTCTTCTATTTCTATTTTGAGGACTCAATCGGTTCAATAGTTAGTGAAATATCAAACTTGAGACAAAAAAGCCTAACTATTTTCAATTTTTTTTAGTCCTTTTTAATTTTTGTTAACTTACTGTGTCAGACTGAAGGACGGACCAACCCTAGTTAAAATTATAGCAGTCTGTGTTGCTAAAAAAATATGCGGTTGCGTATTTGACAACATGCGGACATGGTGGCACACCCGCATGAAATGAAATTGTCGTGACCATGACAAACGTGTGGACTTAATGAAACTAAGAATTAAAACAGGGAGAACAAGAATAGGTAAGATTAAAGATTACATATCCAGAAGTTGTCATAGTATTAAAGTAAAAGAATAGAGGGGCAGAGTAACATAACTGTATGTTCACGGGATGGGGACCACGGGCAATTTCCCAGTTGAGGAGTGAGATTCTACCCCATCTGAAAAAATAAACCCCCCCCCCCCGCCATCTATCAAAATAAACCCCCCCCCCCCGGCATCATGAAATTTATACCCCATCGTGTGATTTTGTCCCCATCTTGTAATTTGATCCCCATCTTCATATTTTGTTCCTCTCCAAGAGAAACAAAATAATGTTAGAGAAGGGATAAATTATTGAACAGGGGACAAAAATGAAGGATGGGGTCTAAATTTGAAGATGAGGCCAGAATTGGAAGGTGGGGTCTGATTTGATAGATGGGGGCATGTTTGGCAGAAGGGGAAATAAAATCTGGGTGGGGGGGGGGAGAGTCTAGAGGGGTTTGCGAGGTGTGCCTCGCGCGAAAGAATTTATATTAGGGTAGCATAAGCTACCATGCTCCACTGTAGTGAAGCTATGCCTTTCACTCTTCTATATTTTCCTATATTTTGAATAAAATTTAAAAATGCCTCTATTTATTTTTTTTATTTCTCTTTTAAGACTTTTTTTATACTAAATCACCAACATATTCTAATACTTTACTTTACCTAATATTTTAAGATAAAAATTTGGCTCCATTGAAGAAAAAAAAACAATAGTTTGTTTGAAATAGGAACATCTAGTGGCAGATTATTGAACTACATAATATACATTTTTCTGGATGTCATCAAACATAATTAGTGGTTGAGAAACACAGATGGGGTAGCAAACAATGCTATGATATTAACATTGAAGCAAGGGGTTAAAACTCACACATGGAGGTCAAAAAATTAATATGGGGTCATTTTTTCATGATGGGGTAGCTTCAAGTGCTTATATCTGGAGAACCGTAAGAGATAGAGGCCTAGTTGCTTGACTGTGGTAACTCAGATTTACACAAGGAAGCCATTTATGCACATGGGGTGTCAAAATTTGATATGGGGTATTTTTTTCATGATGGGGTGTCAAAATTTCATATGGGGTATTTTTTTTCATGATGGGGTAGTTTCAAGTGCTTATATCTGGAGAACCGTAAGAGATAGAGGCCTAGTTGCTTGACTGTGGTAACTCAGATTTACATAAGGAAGCCATTTATGCACATGGGGGACCAAAATTTGATATGGGGTATTTTTTTCATGATGGGGGTAGTTTTAAGTGCTTATATCTGGAGAACCGTAAGAGATAGAGGCCTAGTTGCTTGACTGTAGTAACTCAGATTTACATAAGGAAGCCATTTATGCACATGGGGGACCAAAATTTGCTATGGGGTATTTTTTTCATGATGGGGGTAGTTTCAAGTGCTTATATCTTGAGAACCGTAAGAGATAGAGGCCTAGTTGCTTGACTGTGGTAACACAGATTTACAAAAGGAAGCCATTTATGCACATGGGGGACCAAAATTTGATATGGGGTATTTTTTTCATGATGGGGGTAGTTTTAAGTGCTTATATCTGGAGAACCGTAAGAGATAGAGGCCTAGTTGCTTGACTGTGGTAACTCAGATTTACATAAGGAAGCCATTTATGCACATGGGGGACCAAAATTTGCTATGGGGTATTTTTTTCATGATGGGGGTAGTTTCAAGTGCTTATATCTTGAGAACCGTAAGAGATAGAGGCCTAGTTGCTTGACTGTGGTAACACAGATTTACAAAAGGAAGCCATTTATGCACATGGGGGACCAAAATTTGATATGGGGTATTTTTTTCATGATGGGGGTAGTTTCAAGTGCTTATATCTTGAGAACCGTAAGAGATAGAGGCCTAGTTGCTTGAATGTGGTAACTCAGATTTACACAAGGAAGCCATTTATGCACATGGGGGACCAAAATTTGATATGGGGTATTTTTTTCATGATGGGGGTAGTTTCAAGTGCTTATATCTGGAGAACCGTAAGAGATAGAGGCCTAGTTGCTTGACTGTGGTAACTCAGATTTACATAAGGAGGCCATTTATGCACATGGGGGACCAAAATTTGATATGGGGTATTTTTTTCATGATGGGGGTAGTTTCAAGTGCTTATATCTTGAGAACCGTAAGAGATAGAGGCCTAGTTGCTTGACTGTGGTAACTCAGATTTACATAAGGAAGCCATTTATGCACATGGGGGACCAAAATTTGATATGGGGTATTTTTTTCATGATGGGGGTAGTTTCAAGTGCTTATATCTTGAGAACCATAAGAGATAGAGGCCTAGTTGCTTGACTGTGGTAACTCAGATTTACACAAGGAAGCCATTTATGCACATGGGGGACCAAAATTCGATATGGGGTATTTTTTTCATGATGGGGGTAGTTTCAAGTGCTTATATCTGGAGAACCGTAAGAGATAGAGCCCTAGTTGCTTGACTGTGGTAACTCAGATTTACATATGGAAGCCATTTATGCACATGGGGGACCAAAATTTGATATGGGTTATTTTTTTCATGATGGGGGTAATTTCAAGTGCTTATATCTTGAGAACCGTAAGAGATAGAGGCCTAGTTGCTTGACTGTGGTAACACAGATTTACACAAGGAGGCCATTTATGCACATGGGGGACCAAAATTTGATAAGGGGTATTTTTTTCATGGTGGGGGTAGTTTCAAGTGCTTATATCTGGAGAACCGTGAGAGATAGAGGCCTAGTTGCTTGACTGTGGTAACTCAGATTTACATAAGGAAGCCATTTATGCACATGGGGTATTGAAATTTAATAGGGCTACTCAATCTTAAACTAACCTAACTTGATCTAACCTAACCTAACCGAACCAAACCCAACCTAGGTAATTAGGTTAGGTTAGGTAATATTGAGTAGCCCTGCAGGGCTACTCAATCTTAAACTAACCTAACTTAACCTAACCTAACCCAACCAAACCTAACCTAACCAATTTTAAACTAACCTAAACCAACAAAACCTAACCTAACCCATTTTAACCTAACCTAACCTAACTTAACCTAACCTAACCCATCTTAACCTAACCTAACCCATCTTAACCTAACCTAACCCATCTTAACCTAACCTAACCCATTTTAACCTAACCTAACCTAACTTAACCTAACCTGACCCATTTCAACCTAACCCAACCCCTGCAAGGGGGCCTTTCCCTTTCCCTTAATATTACTTTACCTAACATGACCTGATCTGACCTAACCTAACCTGATTTCACCCCCCAACTGCATCATAAAAAATTGGCCCCTATATTCAATTTTTACCCACCATCAGAGAAAAATGACCCCATATTAATTTATGTATTCCCATGTGCATAAATGGCTTCCTTAATTTAATCTGAGTTACCACAGTCAAGCAACTAGGCCTCTATCTCTTACGGTTCTCCAGATAAAAGCACTTGAAACTACCTCCATCATGAAAAAAATACCCCATATCAAATTTTGGTCCCCCATGTGCATAAATGGCTTCCTTATGTAAATCTGAGTTACCACAGTCAAGCAACTAGGCCTCTATCTCTTATAGTTCTCAAGATATAAGCACTTGAAACTACCCCCATTATGAAAAAAATACCCCATATCAAATTTTGGTCCCTCATGTGCATAAATGGCTTCCATATGTAAATCTGAGTTACCACAGTCAAGCAACTAGGCCTCTATCTCTTATGGTCCTCCAGATATAAGCACTTGAAACTACCCCCATCATGAAAAAAATACCCCATATCAAATTTTGGTCCCCCATGTGCATAAATGGCTTCCTAGTGTAAATCTGAGTTACCAGTCAAGCAACTAGGCCTCTATCTCTTACGGTTCTCAAGATATAAGCACTTGAAACTACCCCCATCATGAAAAAAATACCCCATATCAAATTTTGGTCCCCCATGTGCATAAATGGCCTCCTTGTGTAAATCTGTGTTACCACAGTCAAGCAACTAGGCCTCTATCTCTTACGGTTCTCAAGATATAAGCACTTGAAACTACCCCCATCATGAAAAAAATACCCCATATCAAATTTTGGTCCCCCATGTGCATAAATGGCTTCCATATGTAAATCTGAGTTACCACAGTCAAGCAACTAGGCCTCTATCTCTTACAGTTCTCCAGATATAAGCACTTGAAACTACCCCCATCATGAAAAAAATACCCCATATCGAATTTTGGTCCCCCATGTGCATAAATGGCTTCCTTATGTAAATCTGAGTTACCACAGTCAAGCAACTAGGCCTCTATCTCTTACGGTTCTCAAGATATAAGCACTTGAAACTACCCCCATCATGAAAAAAATACCCCATATCAAATTTTGGTCCCCCATGTGCATAAATGGCTTCCTTGTGTAAATCTGAGTTACCACAGTCAAGCAACTAGGCCTCTATCTCTTACGGTTCTCAAGATATAAGCACTTGAAACTACCCCCATCATGAAAAAAATACCCCATAGCAAATTTTGGTCCCCCATGTGCATAAATGGCTTCCTTATGTAAATCTGAGTTACCACAGTCAAGCAACTAGGCCTCTATCTCTTACGGTTCTCCAGATATAAGCACTTAAAACTACCCCCATCATGAAAAAAATACCCCATATCAAATTTTGGTCCCCCATGTGCATAAATGGCTTCCTTATGTAAATCTGAGTTACCACAGTCAAGCAACTAGGCCTCTATCTCTTACGGTTCTCCAGATATAAGCACTTGAAACTACCCCATCATGAAAAAAAATACCCCATATGAAATTTTGACACCCCATCATGAAAAAAATACCCCATATCAAATTTTGACACCCCATGTGCATAAATGGCTTCCTTGTGTAAATCTGAGTTACCACAGTCAAGCAACTAGGCCTCTATCTCTTACGGTTCTCCAGATATAAGCACTTGAAGCTACCCCATCATGAAAAAATGACCCCATATTAATTTTTGGACCTCCATGTGTGATTTTTGTTCCCCATATTTTATATACTTACCCCATATGTAATATTTTATCCCTATAACTCATAGTTTATTACCACCAAGCTTTGTTTTATACATTGAAAATTACAGGGACCAAAATTTAAGATGGGGTACAAATCACATGATGCCGGGGGGGGGGGGGTTTATTTTGACAGATGGCGGGGGGGGGGGGTTTATTTTTTCACATGGGGTAGAATCTCACTCCTCAACTGGGATGGTGCCGGGACCACGTGCCGTCTTCCAATTTGGTCTTTGAATATCAGCCAAAAACGCCATCATCTATACTTATACATTTATTGTCATGTCTAACATATAATTTAACTTATTTAAACGTCGTTTAAAAGGCCAAGATCTCGATCATTTTGACCACAGCTTTATTTTAATACTAGCGAATACGCCCCTAGAGTCCTACTATTTTTTTCCAGGAGTGATTTCCTTTCGTAGGTTGGTAGTACCCTTTTACAAAATGGTTTAAAACCTTACGTAGACCTATAAGAAACTTTACTATACAGGAGCATCATATAGGTCCATCAGTTAGACGGACACAAATACATTCTGTTACTTTAATATAAGGATAATTACATAAAAAAATGTTCCTTTATCCTAAAAGAAACTACATTTGATTTGACAAAAGAAAGTTAAGATCTAAAGAACGGTTCTAAAAACAATATATTACGCTATGATAACAGTACGTTAGTGAATACTTTTATGACAGAAACAGTTTTGTGATTTTATATTATCAGATGTCTCTAGAAATAATTGTTAATCTCTTTTTTAGAAATGAAGTAATTAAAGTTTAAGCTTCAGTTATTTTTAACTGATTCAGAGTAATATACATATAAGGAAAAAGTAATTTTGTATATAATCAAATGTCTGTCTGTTTGTCATTCTGTTTGTCAGTCTGTATGTCTGTCTGTGTGTTACTCTTTCCATCAATTCATTATTCTATCTAACTTTCCATTATCTATCTATCTACCTACCTGAAAGGGAAAACCAGGTAGAGTGTGGACAATGATAGAATGAGGGCTACACCAACAGTATGGAACACTATCTATCTATCTATATATCTATCTATCTATCTATCTACCTGCAAAGGAAAACCAGGTAGAGTGTGGACAATGATAGAATGAGGGCTACACCAACAGTATGGAACACTATCTATCTATCTATATATCTATCTATCTATATATCTATCTATCTATCTACCTACCTGCAAGGAAAAACCAGGTAGAGTGAGGACAATGATAGAATGAGGGCTACACCAACAGTGTGGAACACTATCTATCCATCTACCTATCTATCTGACTATCTATCTATCTAACTAAGGGGCGTCGTAGCTCAGTGGTAACGCACTGAGTAACGGTGATGAGAGTTCGAGTTCTAGTCCCCATGTGGCAACTCGAACTTCTCAGTTGAATACATTCACGCAACTTCCCCTGGTTGTGTAAGAAGGGGATTATTGAGTAAGTTTGGATACTTAATAGTTATATACATAATAACAGTACTACCCTTATCCCAAGCTCCTCTGCGGAGAGCGTCATTCATTACGGTGACTTAATTTGGGACACCTGCCATACTCGGCTATAGTGAGGTAATAATGAGTAGCTCTCATGAGATAGCGGGTCAAGGCATAATGTGCTTGAACGTGGAGCTTGATAGCCCTAGTGGCTATACAAAAGTGTCTCCATGACTACTTAGGTCCAAACTCTAAGAGACTATTGCTAATCAATCAATCAAAAAAAAACTACTTGCAAAGGAAAACCAGGTAGAGTGTGGACAATGATAGAATGAGGGCTACACCAACAGTGTGGAACACTATCTATCTATATATCTATCTACCTGCAAGGGAAAACCAGGTATAGTGTGGACAATGATAGAATGAGGGCTACACCAACCGTATGGAACACTCCCAAACTGCAGAACGTTATTTTGTACTGAAATAAAAAATATATTGTAAGGAGCGAAACAGCCATTTTGTTAAATTTTAAAGCATTAGGTTTATAAACAATTTATCATTATTTTCTATTTGTGTATTTTAAAATTAAACAATAAACAAAGTTCTCGGTAACCGCTTAACCGATGTGGTTCTTTTGTCGGTATTGCTTATCATAGGTCTTAGAAAGGTGTATCACTATTTTTAGGGAGGGTACCGACACCTTTCCAAGAGAAATCGCCTGACGCCTCTAGAAAAAAATGACCCCCCAAAATTTTGTATTTGCTTTTTCTTTTAAAAAACTAAAAGGTAAATTGTGTGTCGAATCCTACCCCCCCCCCCTTTTTTTCCAGTTGCCCTTCAAATGTTATTGTTTACCTCCTGAAATGTGTGAACATTGACTATGATGGAACTGGCCACCCTCAGAATGTCAAGAACATCCAGAACAGCCAAGGTAATCAGGGCGGCTGTTAGCAAACTTCTCAGGTCTCGACTTTTTCTAAATAACAAAATATGTATAAGATTATCCTTGAATGAAAGTAATATGATGTCTATGTATTCGTCTGTGCGTCCGTTTTTACCGAAAGATATAGATCGACGTTGAACTGATACGACTCTTCTTTACAATGTAACTTCTCATAGGTCCTGGGAAGGTTTTATAACTACTTTGGGGCAGGTTGCCACCACCCTCACAAGAGAAATTGCCTCTAAGATATTCCCCCCTACAAATTTTTTTTTATTTAAAAAAAACAAATTGGAAGTAGGGAGTTATTTAACCCCCAATCTCAAGAACCCTTTAAGAACACAGTCGCTAGCATTATATAAAATATAAAAAAAACCATTCACAAAGTATTTTTGAATGAAAATTTTTTTATTTGATAATATTTTAGTTAGTTAACTCCATTTTAGGTTTCTTAAGGGGCATTTAAAAGAAAAGATAAAATGGACCTGACCCTAACTAATTTTAAATTTTTTTGTCTACCTTTGTTTAACAGCCACAATAATGAAAAGAATATTGAGGAAGAGGGCAGCCACCGACAGGATGGCCCAACTGGCCCACCACCAGTCAACTCCAGGTATAACCTAGATAGATAGATAGATGTTGAAATTGTTAGGCATAGGTAAATAGAAAGATAGGTATAAAAAAAGATTCAAATCATAAATAGTAATTTTGATTGGTAAATCTTTAAAAAAGAAAAATATTGATAAATATTATCAATTTTGAATAATGTCTGTACAATATTATAGGGTTGATTGTTATGTTACTAAAATTATGACAATGTGCATGATTTCAAAATTGTGACATGTCACGCCATCATAAATATAAATCAGTCCAACTTTATTTGTCAAAAAATATTCATTCATAAATTACAAATTAACAGCGAAGTTTTTCTACATTAAATCCATTCGTCGTTAGGGAGGTGATGAGTTTGAAATTCGGCTCAACCAAAGGCGTTTAAAATGGTACCTACTTCTGCTACAAATCTGTACAACTTTAATAGTTAGGAGTGCCTTGGCCCATAACATTACCATGAATGGTTAGGACTTGAAGACGAAGGTTTACAATCAAAGAGCTAGTTGTCTGGTTTTTGGACCTAACGTTAAAGTGTTATTAACAGCAACCTCGTCATTTCGAGGTATCTATTGAAATGTAAAAAGGTATCAATAAATTGAAGCTCAAATTACGTTGGACGATTCTACCAATAATCATGAAATTCTTACCTGAATTTCTTCGGTTTGTGATGTTTCAACCTCCATTTTATTTTGTCTGAAACTGATTCAGAGATATTCATAATTTTCATATAATATTATAAAAAAATTAAAAGATTTCATTTATATTTAGAGATCTGTTATACTAGAGATGGGAAGGGCGTCCATTTGAAGGTTGTTAAATAAGAGGTTTAATTTTTTTAGAAGAGGAGGGGGGTAAAACCCTTTTAATACTAAATTTTAAACGTGGCGCGGGTCGACTTCTCTCCCCTCAACTGCTCACCTCAAATAATCTCAGAGGCCTCTAGGGGCATAGCTGATAGTTGATAATAATGTAACTTTTACATAATTTTACTAATTTGTATAAACATCTAATCTAAATTTGCATAAAATCATATTTTGCTAACAAACCCAGTCTTTAAAGAAAATATATCTTTTTTTAGCAATCTCATCATAAACAAGAAATGGAAGGCACTTTACATAATGAGGGGGTGGGGATCGAACCATAACCTTAAATTAAAGTTTTACAAAGAATTTGAAAAAAATATGAGGGTGGGGAGTTGTGGCAGTCTCCCTTAAAATAGTTCAAAACCTTCCTGGGACCTGTAAAAATCATCACTGTAGTAAAGGAGAGACATATCGGTCCAGGGGTTAGATAGAGCATTATGTATAGTCACACAACTAGACATCCTGTTACTGTTATGGTAAGAGCTATCCGTTACTTACGGACGTACGCACAGTCTGACGCTAATTATTGAAAGGCTTTGCTTAAAGTTATTTTAAAAACCTGACCTAACAGAAGAATGTGAAATTTGTCTGAGTGGGATTTAGACAAATTTAGGCCAAAATACCTATTCTACATTGTACTAGTATAATAAGTCAGGAAAAATGGGATAATTAAATAAATTATCATATATCTTTTTTAATATAGAGTCTTAAACAATATAGTTAGAATTTAATTATATGTGACATAAAATTAGATTTTAAATTCAGGCTTTTATTGATTTTAAAAGGCTTGATAAAGAAAAAGAAAACTATAAAATAATATGATTCAAATCAAATAAACTTTAGTCACGATATATTCCTTTATCCTTACTTTATCTAATATAATGTATGTACATATTAAATGGCTGTTTCATGCCTTGGTGTTCCTCCGTTTCTGCAAAAAAATATCAGTGTTTCATATCCATAAAAAGAAGCGTTGGAAAGTGTCATGTGTGACGTAATACTGTAATAAGTATACTATTATTATCTTTTTTTGGGGAAGTGGGAGGTGGGGGGTTCCTTTATCCTTCCTTTTTAAAAGTATTTTTATGACATCATGACACTTTCTAGCGATTCTTGCAATGGCGTTGAATATGAAAATAAATATTTTTGTTGCAGTGATGAAACACTTCATGCCTATGCTTTACTCTGCCTACGTAGGTATTGTCCTATATTTAAAGGTATGCTATGGATTTAGGGAATAGAAATAATCCTTATAAAAAAATAAGGATGTCTGTCTGTCTGTACCTAAGGATCATGCTGGACCGATATGGTTCTCCTTTACAAAGTAGCTTCAAACATGCATCCTTGCAAAACTAAATTAGATCCCTCACACTCTTACAAAATATCTTCTATTTGTCATTTACTGAATATGCAATAAGATTATCTATACTAATACTGTATTACATTTTATTGTTTTTTTTCTGCTTTGTGTTGTAAATAAAAATATCAACTGTATTATTGTTAACTGCTATTTTTCACTCAAACTTAATATATTTTTTGTGTATTTTCCCTTTTCCTTTATCTCTGAATATTGCAAGCATATATTAAATATTCACGAATAGTATAGTGAAAATTGATACTAATTAGGCAACGAATAGGTATAGATATTCCACATTATAGTGTACTAGCGGCTACGCCCCTAGAGGCCTCTATGAATGTTGATATTAATCAGAGAGGGAGGGGGCATTGGAACGTATATTACACTGGCACCCAAAGTTTTTTTTAACTACATTATCTTATTCTTTAGCTCAAAAACTTTCGATGATTTAGTTCATTTCTGATTGGTTGGTTCCAATCTAGAAGTGTCCAAACTTTTCAACCAATAAAGGTGAATTTTTTTTTCGGAATTGGGGATGTTTATTAATTGATCGGCCATTGTCCTATCCCCTGAGAGCCCTGATATTAATTGACCTTGTTATATGCAAAATTTATCATCCTTCCCTATGTGGAAATTTGAGCCTGTTGTATTTATTAATGGCCCCCATACAATTAAGCAAAAACTAGCATTGTTGGTTATTTAGCATTAGTGTTTGATAACTCAAATAAGCAGCTGCGCCCCTAGCATCTAGAGGCTCTGAATTTTAAAAGGAGTTGGGAGGGTGCATACAAATAGCCTAAATCAATCCTTTGACCTATGTAAAATTTCTTTAAAATGGAGAACTCAATTGGTTCAGTTAACTTAAGCTCCAGATAAAGAAAAACTAATAGGAAGATTCAGATGGTTGACCCCCAACTTTCTACTAAACCTATAAGAAACTTCACTGTAAAGGAGAACCATATATGTTCAACGGTAAGCAGGATCCTACGCAACATACAGGCAAGCATTCTGTTACTTTTTCTTAACTTTATAAACAATGTTAATCTGTTATCTAATTTTTAATACAATTGGGGAGAAGATTATGAATTGATGTGATACACTTTACGTACATGATAATATCTAAAAAATTTGCAAGTTTGAATTCACTCTCCTATGAATAGAAGACCCAATTTTGATATTCTGATAATAAAAATATTAGATATAAATACCTAATCAGTAAATTAGACCAATAAGAACACAGTGTAGGGTAGGAACTATCTACCCATATTATTTGTTACAAATGGGCAGTTATTTTTATATTTCTCTCGTATTATTGGAATTAATCATATGTTATTAAATATAAATTTGTTTTAAAGATTGACGGATTTTTATTTCTGACAGTACATCTATAGTAATAAATCTGTTATTGTGATCTAATTTTGAAAACAGGATGGCTCCTGAATTCTATCAAGGACACGAGTGATAGTAGGGATTTATAGTGATAAGACAATAGCCAATAAATTGATAAACATTCCTAATGATGATTGATGATACACAAAATTATCCCTTCTGTAGAATACAATTATTTGTTCAGACGTTTGAACACTTAGCTTAATGAACACACAAATCAAAATTCAATAAAAGTCCCCAAAGTTGTTTAGCCAACGAATAAGAAAACGTTATTATAAAACTTTAGGGAATAGGTTATAAACAGCCCAATATTCCCTCCCTTACTGTGCTATTGATAAAGAATCAGGTGGGGTTAAATTATTCCTGAAAGCAATTAGTAAAAGGTAAAATAAAAGGTAACTTCGCCCCTAGCCTGTAGGGGCTCTGTCCATACGGGAAACTCATGACCGATATTTGATAAACATAAAATATTTTATACAACTGTATTTACACACTAAACTAAGCCTATGGCCATTCAAAAGGACAAGAACTGTAAAAAACAAATAGTTTGCTGGACAGAAATATTAAATAAAATCTGGTCCTAGGAATCATCATAAAATAATAAAGACATCTATTTAATGTTTGCCAAGATAATCAAAAAAATGTATCCTACATAAAGATTGAAAATTTATTTTTGAAAATAGATGTTCCCATATATAATTTTACTAAGCCTAGGGGCACTTTAATTTTCCATAATTTTGTCCTTCTATTCGCTTCTTACATACAATTTCTATAAAATCTAATATTGAACCACCCATAACATTACACAGAAAATATGCTATTAGAATCTTGTATATTTAAGAAGTTTGTCCATAAAAATCTTGTAAATCACAATTGATTTAGAAGATTAGTATTATTTTAGTATAGGTTATAGACTTCTTGGTATGGTTTTTTTTAAATTTTTTTTTTTTGGGGGGGGGGGAGGGAGGGTGCGGGCGGAAGGTGATAAAAACTTACAATTCTTTAAAATTCAAAGTCAATACTATATTACAGATTTTACAAGAGCACCATGTTTAGTGCAGATTTGAAGAAAAAAAATTATATAGGAGATAATTATTTTTCACTTTGATAAAACAATTTTGGATAATTATTATCATAAATCTAAGATATTTCTAGCAGAGGGGTGTTTTTCATTGAGGGTAGTTTTAAATTGATGTTTTTTTTTAGTAGCGAAGCTACTCTATAATTCACTTTGTCCGTCCGTCAGTCAGTCCGTCAGTCCGTAACGCTATGGGGAAAATGGGATTTACTCAGCTCTTATAAAAGATAGAATGCTGAAATTTTTTGACAACTTTCCCATCATTAAGGAGCACAATTGACTAAAAAACATCATTGGCGTTCGGACCGATTTTTAGCAGGTTTTAGGCTATTTTTATATTTTTCACATTTTTCTCCATATCTTCAGTGTTTATGGTCCTATTTTCAAAATTTTTTCAGTTACAGATATCAAAATTAAATTTCCCGTCGTTTAAAGGAACAACCATGAAGGCCAGACTGCCTTTTCAGCAGGTTTTAGGCTATTTTTATATTTTTCACATTTTTCTCCATATCTTCAGTGTTTATGGTCCGATTTTCAAAATTTTTTCAGTTATAGATATCAAAATTAAATTTCCCGTCTTTTAAACAAAATAACCATGACAGCCAGACTGCCTTTTTAGCAGGTTTTATGCTATTTTTATATATTTAACACTATCCATATCTTCAGTGTATATGGTCCGATTTTCCAAATTTTTTAAGTTATGGATTTAAAAATTAATTTTTTGTCGTTTTAATAAAACAACCATGACGGCCAGACTGCCTTTTATCAGGGTTTTGGCTATTTTTATATGTTTTACATATTTCCCCATATCTTTGTATATTTTGATGCAATTTCCAAACTTTTATGAGATATCTGTATCAAAATAATTTTTCCCATTGTTATGAGCATCTTTAATATAATTTACTTTGACCATCGTCATCATGCAAAAAAACAAGGTTTCATGTTTATTTTATCCAATAAATCTATTCTTGATTTTAGTAGAAACCTTTTAAATCTACGTATTCCAATCGACGATTTTTTGTGCTTCGCTACTTATGGATGTTGTCATCCTTGTTTTTTAAACTGTTCCATCACGTTCACATAGAATCACATCTTTATAATGTTACATAATCGCAAAAAAGACCTTACAGCTTTTCAATATAAGATAGTTTTTATCCATACATAAAAGTAACAAAATGTCTTTCTGTACCTCAAGATCTTGCTATTCGATGAACCGACATGGTTTTTCTTTACAGTAAAGCTTCTAGGGAAGGTTCATTACTATTTTAAGGGAGAGTAATTTCAACCTTCTTTGAGAAACAGCCCCTAGAAAAAATTTACCCCACAACCCCTTGAAGTGATGAAGCTAGTGATAAAATAAAGGGACGGGACTATTGTAAAAATATACGGTTTTATTCTATGATGATTTTGGTCCATGTGCGGAATTGAGAGCACACTGGTGTTTCAAAATTATGATTACAGGGTTGGAAAAGGAAAAACAAAAGTGTAACAGTTTCAATTTTCTCTGACGTCATTTCACATTCTTAAGGAAAATAGTGAATTTTACAGTTTATTTCTACAGTTGAAATATTTATGTGGAGTACTTCATACACTGCATTATTTATACAGGAACGGGGGAGAGGAGTCACAACCATAAATAGTTGGAAACCTGCCCTGAACCTTATGATAGCTTTACAACCGAATCGGTGAGCGAGATCGTTTGCTAAGCATAGACAAACATTCATCCTGTTACTTTAATATATTGATTATTGATAGAGATTTTTTCACCTTTGATACTTTTTAAGGGATGGAGATGTCAACAAACCTCTGAAAATTTAAATTGGCTGCCTTCTCCTTTTTAAAATCCAAAATGATTTCAACCCCCCCTCCTGATGAATCGCTGTGCACGCCACTGGTTTTCACACCGGCATCTGGTTAATATTAGCATAAAATCCTATTTCACATAATGACGATTTTCTAGAAGCGCAGCCTCTCTACTTATTAGTCTGTACGTCCGTAGGCAACAAAGCCAGAGTAAGCTAAGAATTGCCTGTTTATTATCAGATTTTAAATATTTAAAAACGTATATTGCCTAAATTTAGCAGTTATGTACATTTATTTATTTACAATTTTTACAAAAGTTGAAAATTTCTACTTTTAATGTATAACTGTATCAGTGTATACTGTACTTTTCTTTTTATCTATAAATCATTGTTGAGTTGCTGCACTACTTATGGTTACAATGGTCCTTATTAAACTTATTTTAGATGACTCTGATATTTTTATGGGAGGTTTCTTTTGTTGAAAACTCAGTGACGATTTTAACCATTAAATTAATTTAGTTAATTATCATCGGTTTAATTTTAAATTTATTGTTTGAAGCTTAAATTTTATATCATTTAGACTTATTCCATTTGTTTTGAATTAGCTATTGTATAACCAGTACTAGCTGCTAAGACCCTAACTTCTAGAGGCTCTGGATTTGAAGAGGCAGAGAGGGGCTAAAAAATAGCTTAAAACCATCCCAAGATTTAAACCTGTAGGTAATCAGACCAATCATCAAAGGACCAATGTAATACTTCCTCAAAAAGATAACTCGATCGGTTCAGTAGTCAGATCTTTTATCTTGAGACAAAAACCCTTACTACTTTATATTATAGTAGGATAGGATAGGATAACTAGTCTAAAACCAGAATATGTTTATTTGTCTTTCCGACCGTCATTTTTTTTTGTATGAGAATAAAAATTAATGTTTCTTATTAAGATTTTATGAAGTACCTAAACTATAAAATGCACATGGAAAAATTTATTATCTAATATTTCAGAATTATTACAATTATGTACTGTATTAAGGAAATAAGTAGCGCAGCAATAATAAAACTGTTGGTGAAATAGAACATTTAAAAAAGAACAAATATTTTAGAAATATGTAATAAAAGAAAAAAAGTATCTATTTGCATTTGTGTTTATTATAAAACACTGCAAATTACATTTTCGTCAGAGAAGCTTATTTCATTTTTAGTATATTATGCCATACATGTAGACAGGGACGTCCAAGCTTTTTATTTTGAGTAAGTGAATGAATGGTTTCAAAGGATTGAGGGGTGTAAACACCCCTTTAGCCCTACTCTTGGACGTCTATGGATAGGTTTATATACAGAAATTAATTTAAGCCATAAGTAATAAAAATGTCATATTTAACGGAGTAAAAATCAAAATCAAAATTTTAAAATTATTTTCTTCATCATATTACCCCCTTCCAAATATTAAATAGTAATTATCAAAACTTTCATTTTAATTATGGGAATAATTTGGAAATGTATTTAATTACTTAACAAATTATTAATTATTGTTTAAATGTATTCATTAATTAAGCAATAGGATATTGATATTAGGATTATTTTTGGTTTTGAAACTTCCTTGTTTGTAAATAAAAATGTTATACCTAAGAAAACCTAAATGGCTAATACTGATATTTTTTGGGTAACATAATCCCTTATTTTAAGCTGCCGAATGGCATCACAAAAATTTAAAACATGTAGGCTTTTTTAGGCATGTTAGAACTGTCCTATCGATTTCATCCTTGGAATGATGATTGCTGTAACAATTAGGTACTTTTAAGAAAGCGTAGCAACTCTATTATCGTTTTACCATTTTAACATGCAGATTTTTTAAAATCATATTTATGTGATTTTGGTTAATAATTCTAGGACAAAAAGATACAATGTTATAAGCGAAATATCTCATTAATATTAATCATGTCCTAAAAATGTATGTATGTTAAACTTGTAAACTTTTCCCCCTTCCCTTAAGGTTGTGACACTAATGTTAGTTTGTCTATTGTCTGATTTTAGAGCTTCCCTGTTATGGATGTTGTCATCCTTGTTTGTACAGAAAATCAAGCCTTAAAACCACATGTAAATGTTAAAATCATTAATCATTTATGGTTAATGAGTTTATTATATTAAGATTTTATTGCAATATTTAGGAATATGACTCTATTTTAAGATATCTATTAATAAGGTGACTGATACCTTGGAGGTCTTAGAATGTACACAAGTTTTAAAAGTACAAGATAACCACGAAAATACTAAGTTTAAAGATATAAATGGTTTAATTTTTTGTTTAGTATATTTCAACATTTTAAACACTACGATGACCCAAGAACAAGATATATATGTAATGTACAAAATTGGACCCTGAATTTGCCTGTGACCATAATTCATCCTTCATCCTATAATATAAAGTACTAAGCTTTTTTTGTTTGAAGCGAAGGACCTCGCTAACCACTGAATTGATATGGTTCTCCTTTAGGGGGAAGCTTCTTATAGGCCCTGAGATGGTTTTGGGCTATTTAATTTTTATAAATAAGCCTGGGTATGGTTTTAAGCTATTTTTCTGCCCTTTCATATTCCTTCGAATACAGAGCCCCTAGATACTAGGGGCGCAGACGTTAGTATTCTAAATGGTACAACAATAGATTTTATTTAAATACATACTCTAATACATCAGCCAATAGCAAAACAGTAGAGGAACAATATGGCCTTATTATTGGTTAGAAAATGTACAGCTATTTAAACGATTGGGCACTTAATCTTTCATTTCATTCGCTTAATGAGTCAGCTATAAATAGTCGCATTTCTTAGGATAAAGCTTTCTTTGAAGAATTATATCGTATAAAAATAATGTGAAAAAGATATTAAAAGTATATTTTAAAAAAAGTTTAAGTTTGACGGACTATAGTGCCAGTTTAACCATCTACATATAATACATCTATTGTTCTAAATGGTATAACCTTGTGATTATACAATAACAATGCTGTTAATGATAACCCTCATGTTATCATAACACTATAGTATTTCAAATCTGGAATCACATAATAACTTTAATAACATAAACAATTTCACGGTAGAAATCCTAACAAAAATTAATAAGATGTATGATTGTCTGTGAGTTTGCAGAAGATTTTTGTAGCAATTTTGGGGAAGGGTGCCACCACAGTCACAAGAGAACCTCCCCCCCCCCCCTTCTTTTTCCTTTGAACACTAAAATGTAAAGAGTAAGGTTGACCCCCCCCCCCCCCCCGACCTCAACTACTCCTAGAGGTCTCTAGGGGCGTAATTATGTAAATAAAGTGACTTTGGTTTAAAATTTATAATATTGAGGATACTAAAATATAATGTTTATTAAGATATATAAGTTGGAAAGAATTTTAATGTTAGAAGGAGATTTGAAATCTGCTCCAAATTTTAAGGATTTTTTTTTTATAAAATTCGTTATTTGTATAATTATTTATCTAAAAGCGGAAATACAATTTAAGTTAATTAATTTTGACATCTGTGATTGGTGGATTGAAAATTATCTGCGCTCTAATTGGAGAAGCTTAAGTGTCGCACATCATTCAACTAATTAGAGCGCCTTTAGTTTCCAATTCACCTATCCTTTTGGTCAAAATTTATGAACTTAAATTGTATTTCCGCTTTCAGATAAAGATTTACACAAAAAAAAAATTTAAAAAAAAAATCTCCCTCTAACATTAAAAATCCTTCCAACTTATATATCCTAATGTTTATACTATAAAATTATGGTCTAAATTTCCTTATTTTCTCAAATTTAAGATGACTAACATAAAATTTGAATATATTAACCATAAATGTGTGTCCAATGAAAACATGGTAGGTAGATGAAGAAAAATCTAGGAATAAGACAATGGCCGATAAATTCAAATGCAAAATGCAAAGATGACACACAGAATTACCCCTTCTGTATTTAATACATAGAACCAACCAATCTAATTAAATAAACATGCTCAAATGTTTAAGCTAACAATGAAAGAATGAAGTTATACAACTTTGGGTACAAGTATAATTTAGATTTCTTTTCCTTCGTGGACATTGAGTTTATTTACAGGTTGGTGTTAAATTTTATATTTAGTTTAAATTCTAGGAAATCTATAATACAAAGTAGAACGATGTCTGTCTGTCTGTTTGTTTGTACCGAAGGATCTCGCTAACCGCTGAACCGATTGGGTTCTCCTCTACAGGGTATCTTCTCATAGGTCCTGGGAAGGTTTATAACCATTTTTTTTTGGGGGGGGGGGGGGGTGGGACACCCCCAAACCCCTATTCCAAAAAAGTTAGAAAATAAATTTAAAATACTGGGATCGACTAAACCCCCCCCCCCAAAAAAAAAAAAAATTCTTTTGAATCTAAAATACAAAAAAATTAGGTTGATCAAACCTCTTAGGGCAAAGCTTCTAGAGGCTAGGGGCGAAGCTGCTAGTATAGTTATATAGTATATCATTCTCGATAAAAGAAAAAGCTTATTAATCCCCCAAAAAATTACTTTTTTGTTGGCCACCATCAACATTGAACTTTTAGTAAAATCTGTAGACACATGTTTCTAATTATTGAATTTAATACTCAAAAATTTCCTAAAAGGTGTACTTCCTATTCCGAGATTTTTTGTAGTAAAAAAGGAGACTATGTTGATACGTAGTTGAGCAAAAGAACATTATACATTAAAGCTAACGGCTACGTCCCTAAAGGACTCTAGGGGCACTTGAGAGAAAAAGAGATGGGTTTTCCCTCCAATCTACATTTTCAAGGAGAACCATATCAGTTCAGGTGATATAGAGATCTTTCGGTACGCACACAGAGACAGAGAGACATCCTGTTATTTTTATTATAATACAAAATCTTGTATCAAGCATATAAATGTATGTATATCACAGGAGCCACTGTAAACGTTATACTCGGTGACGTTTAGAAAAAACTCTTTGTAGAGTAGCTACACTACTAAGAAAGTTACATAAAGATAAAGTTTTTTTTGTACAATTACCCATTAAAAGACAAAGAAACTTCTTAGGTAGTGCAACACATGTTAAAAAATCGTTATATTAACACTTGGATATTGTACCAGATTTTCATTTAATCTGATAAAATGATACTCGCAGCTGGCTAATATAACGATTCCCCCCATTCACCTTCTTTATCCCATTTCAATTATTTTAACTGGATGAACGAACTGACCAATAAATAAGTCCATATTGATGATAAATTTTCCCCTGTCAATATATCCACGTATTCTAAAATACATATATATACTTGTTAAAAAGTAAAATTTTAGTTTTCTATGCATTAATACGCATTTTTTTAACTTGGACATTTTAATAAATATTAGGGCTCGGCAGCCGCGAGTCATTCACTTGCAAGACTCAAAGATTTTTACAGACCAAAAAATTATCAATATAAATTAAAACTAACAAAAATACTCAATTTGCCTTATTTTAAAGGGCATGTAAAAGATCTATAAAAATGAGATTGATTTTATCATAAACAAAATTGCATGAAAATCAAATCATACTATAACTAATTACACAATAAATTTTGTCACTAAATATTCGACTAACTGGATCTATAGGTAACAATAATTTTAGAAAATTCACTTTATAAAAATCACCGAGAAAAGTATAGTAGAAAACTACTCTTAGTACATATATGATTATAGCAAATAATCATAATTTCAAATTGTTTAAACTGCTTATGAAGTTCTTAATCTGATTCTGCACCAAAAATAAACAACTAACTTTAAAATTAAGAGTTAAATTATAACTCACTGTTCACAGTCGATCGAAAGAGAGAGAGAGAGAGAGCAAGCAAGGCGGGTTAGCTTCGCTTAGATCTATCTAAATGACAAACAGACATACACAAACAGACACACAGAAAGAGGGGAAATGTACGTACAGTGGAAGGAAAAGTAAGTGTAAAGCATGAAAGTGAGAAAAAAAGGGGATTACCCCCCCCCCTTCCCCACCACATACCCAACATATGTATGAGAGAAAGGGAAAGGGTAATCAACAGCAGGATATGTGTGTAGGGAGGGAGGGGGGAGGTGGGGGGGGGGGGAGGAGTGAGGGGGTGAAGTTAGGGATTGAACAGACAAGAAACAACTGCCTGATTTTAGTGCTTTGGGCCCAAGATTTTTATTATTCTTTTGATGAAAATATGAAACTCTGATATTATCAAATATGAAAATAAATTTATATATAAAAATTATGAAATGTTTAGGTAATCATATTTCATCAAATTACTATGTGAAAATCTAGGGCCCACAGATTTCTCCTGCGTAACACTTCCGTTCGTCCGTCCGTCTGTCAGTCCGTCACTACAAAGGTGTGCTCGTAAGGATAGAGAGAGATTGAAAGAGAGAGAGGGCCATAGATAATTAAAAGAGGAGAATGGGGGGGGGGGGGGGTTGAAAATTTGCCGGGCAAGTGGAATAAATTTCACATATGTGAAAACCTCCCCCTTCCCATAAATGTATATACTTATACATATATGATATATGATTTTATACATACATTTGGAGTTTAGCAGCTCTATAAATAAATACAATAATTTCTAATTAAATGGAAAAAAATTTACCCCTGCCAACAGATTTCAGGGTGGGTAATTACACCCCACCCCCTCCCCAAGCAATTTTTTTTTTGGAGGGGGGATAAAAAATCTTCCCCCACAAATAAAAAAAGCTTGGACGCCCCTGTAATGTTTCTTTGAGATAAAGAGAAATTACCCCCTCTTTGCCTAGAGGCGCAGCCAATAAATATCCTATTTAATCTAGTAGTTTTTTCGGCTGAAGCTTTAGATCTCGGAAATTCCTGGTCTGATTTAATTGCACTTTTCAGTGAAGCTACATGAATGACTTGGGGGTGGTTTTAGAATATTTTACTGACCCTTTTTCACCGTCCCATAAAGGCTAGGGACGAAGCAACTAGTGAAATTATAATATCTTTGGTTTAAATCTTAGCCTAAAATTTGTGTAAGTATCAACTTATCAAGTAATGAATCCATATACCAAAAAAGCTAAAATGTATTTGAGTAATGGTAATTTTTTATCGTCGTATTAAAGTAATAAGATTATTTTATCTGTCTGTTAAGATCTCGCTAACCATTGGTCGGATTGAGTTATTTATTTTTTGACAGCTTGACCAACGTCCTGGGATAGTTTTGGTCTATTTTCTTTTACATTTCAAGGGTTGAGATGGTTCTACTAATCTAATGCCCACCCTCCCTCTATTTAATTTATCATTATAATATTGAACCTCTATGTTCACTTGGCAATTGAATATATCATTGGATAAAATTATCCATATTTATCATTAGAATTGCGATATTATGTGCGCACTGGCCTATTGAATATGACTTCCCGCTTTCATTTAAGTGCATTCCTCTTCAAACAAACACTTCACTCCAGAGTTAACCTTACAATAACACTAAATTTTGACAAGTCTTTTTAGATAGAATGCAGATAAATGTCGAAACTTGATAATAAGAATATTAGATACTAGCAGCTACGCCCCCTAGAAGCCTCTAGGGGCAGTTTTAGGGGAGGGGGAAAGGTTGCGCCCCAATTTTTAATATGTTTTTAAAATAAAAAATTGAAAATTTAGATTGGTGGCTGTTTTTATTCTAGGGATGATTTATCTTGGGAGGGTTGAGATACCCTCACCAAAAATAGTTATAAACCTTCCATGGACCTAAAAGACGCTTCATTGTAAAGGAGAACCATATAGGTCTAGTGGTTAGCGAGATCTTACGCTACTATTTTAGGATAGGATAAACAAAATTGCATAAAACCATATTGCAAAATTTCAAAAAGGACACACATACAATTCTAAAAAGATATCTATAATCTATAAACAATTACAAAGTAGTACGATGTCTGTCTGTCTGTCTGTCTGAAGCTTAAGATCTCCTCAAATCTTTTTTTTTAAACTAAAATTAAAAAAGGGAGGTCGACTACACCTTCCCCCCACCCCAAAACAAAAAAAATTCCCCCCTCCAAAATTTTTAATTTTTAATTTTTCTTTTTAAATTTAATTAATACAAAAATAGGTTGATCAAACCTCTTGGGGAACAGCCCCTAGAGGCTAAGGGTGAAGCCGCTAGTACTCTAAACAGCAGAAACCCAGCTATTTTGCTAACAAACGACGATTTACAGTAAAAAGGTCGGATGGTCTTGCATTTGGTCGTCGTATATACTCTCTCATCATAAAGTAATTGACAGAGATCTAAAGTTATAAGATAATGGCCGATAAATTGATGTACATCCCCATTGACGACACCCAAAATTACCTTTTCTGTAGATTACGATTAGTGGTTTAAACGTTTGGACACTCAACTTAATTAACCAACCAATCAAAATTCAATAAAGTCCCCAAAGTTGTTAAGCCAATCTATAATACAAAGTAGCTTGATGTCTGTCCGTCTGTCTGTCCGTCCGTCCCTTAAGATCTTGGTAACCACTGAACCAATCGGATTCTACTCTTCAGGGAATATACCTACTGGTCCTGGGGGGGTTTTAGGCTATTTTCTTGGGGGGTGGGACACCCCCAACCCCCCCAAAAATAAAAAAAAACACCCCCCCAAAGATTTTTTTTACATTTTTTGTAAAATCTCAGTAACTGTTGATCAAATTGGGCTCAACCCTTATGGGAATAAACCTACTGGTCCTCTGGTGGTTTTAAGCTTTTTTCTTGGGGGGTGGGACACCCCAACCCTCCAAAAAATAAAAAAATCCCCACTTCCAAAATTTTAAATTTTTAAAAATTTTTGTAAACAAAAACCAGTAATTGGGGTGGGGGAACCCCACTGCAACATGGGGCGAAGCCCCCACCATTCCCCCCCCACCCCAAAAAAAAAAAATTTAAATATTTTTTTTTTAATTTTAATTTTTGTGTATGCGAACAACCTAGGTTTAATTTTTACGAATTGAAATTTTTTGTTTATATGGCAAACAACCTGGGTTTAATTTGTACAAATTAAAATTTTTGTGCATAAAACTCACAACCTGGGTTTAATTTTACCACAGAGTAATTAAACAAAGAATAATTTTTTTGAATATTTCTATTTAGGAGGGTTGACTTCCCATTACTTCATAGGGCGAAGCCCCTAGAGGCTAGGGCCGAAGCCGCTAGTAAATAAGAAAACATTATTATAAAACTTTGGAAACTTGTGTTATAAACAGCCCAATGCCTCCCCCCATTCTCCTACTACTAACATTTTTCGAGTTTTAATTTTTCGCGTCTTTACAAGCACACTCATAAAGGCTTAAATTCTTAGTTTCTTTAGAAAATCTCTCTCTTTGACCCGTTCCTTAATTTTACATTACCCCTTCCCCATTTATATTGGTGGCCATTTTTGCCTGAAAGGCCTTTTGGCAAGCAAGGATGTTTACATCCTTTGGTTTCGAGACAGTATAAAAACAAAAAATCTTATTTCAATACCATACAGATTGATTTAAAAGGCAAAATATAATAAGTTTGCAAGGCTTAGGTCATAACTAATACAACAAAAATATAAGACACAAAAGTTTTAATTTAAAGCAAAAGACATTGAAACGTTTGGAACTTTAACGAAATATTGTTTGGTTTGTACAAAATAACAGAGTTCAAACTAATTTCTCCAAAAATTTCAATCTCCATACCGTGGGAGTTATGTTTGTCTTATTATGAAGGTCAGACTGCCTTTTTGCAGGTTTTGGGCTATTTTTAAATTTTTTTACATTTTCCCCCATATCTTTGGTGTTTATGGTCTTATTTTCAAAATTTTTTAGTTAAAGATATAAAAATCAAATTTCCCGTCGTTTGAAGAAAATAACAATGACGGTCAGTCCCATCCACGATTTTTTTGTGCTTCGCTACTTATGGATGTTGTCATCCCTGTTTATTCCCTTGCGGTCGGTTCAATGCGGCTGCGGCTGCCTAACTCACCTTGTTTTGAAAGGGGGGAAAATATGAAACACAAGACAAAGTCTAAATAAAATATCCATGCATACTACAGACAACTTTCTAGGGAAACTGATAATTTTTAAAATGCTACGCATTTAAAAAGAAATATTTTAGTACCGTACTTGCTTTTAAATCTGATAGAAATCTTTAAAATAGCATTTTTAAAGATTAAAAAAATCAAATTTATAAAACTTTTAAAACAGCTCGTGTACTCTCTAAGATAGCCTAAAACCTGCTCAAGACTATGCAAAGCGTTTACGACTTGTTCAAGCCGTTTAGAAGTATTTAAGTAACACGCTAATCCAATTATCCAATTTACTATTAATTATTTTCTTCTCTCTAATTGAAATCTCATCTTTTAGTTTAACAAGGATGACAACATCCATAAGTTGCGATGCTCAAAAGAAACATGAATAGACAAACAGACGAATGTATTTGAAGCATGGCCTTAAGACCGACGGACCAAGTAAATTTTATGCTCTTTAGTAAGGAGTACCTACCCTAGACCGTGGCTCAACACGTAGCGCATCCGCTCGTCGCCGGGAAGGTGATAGGTTCGAATCTTGGGCCGAAATGGCGTCATAACTAAAGACCTTAAAAATGGGTCCTACTGTTGCTATGTCAGATGCGCGACATAAATAGTTAGAGTAGGGGGAATGCCTTGGCCCAAAACAGGTGCAACTTGTTACCATGCACAGACAAATGTCGTGCATCACATAAAGTTGGTTGTCTGTTGGATGTTACTTAACCTAATATCCTTGGATGTTTGGACAGAGAAGGGTGCGTAACAGTCATCCTTAGTTCTCCTGGATTGCTGGACCAGGACCTAGACAGTACACCAAGTCGAAAAGGTCCTGGACTGTAATCCTTCCCGTACAAGGTAATCTACTAGGTAAAAGGAGTACATTACCAAAAAAAATCATTAGGAAAACTAAAATAGAAGCCGAGAAAACTATATTTCTTCCCATAGCTTTACGGACTGACTGACTGACTAAATGATGGACAGACAAAGTTAATTATAAATTAGCTTCGCTACTAAAAAATAAAGTCTTCTTAATCTAACTGTGGTAGATTGAATTGAAAATATTTTATGCAAGTCAGAAGCCAGTTAAAAAGATGCGCACTATACCTTCAACTGAGAATGAACTACCTATTCCAATCCCCCCCCCCCCCCTCCCCCATTAACTTAATTTTTTAGAAGGGGGACACAGAAAGGATCAAGGGAAAATGGTCAAAGAATTATTTCTCGAGCCCAAACAAAGATCTTATTTGTTGGCAAAAAACTTAATTGGTTGGTCCATACTTATTGTGAACTAACCAATTAAAATTCGAAAAAAGTACCAAAAGTCTTAAAACCGACCAATAAGATAACGAGGTTAAAACTGTGGGTACCAGTGTAATTTAGAGTCCAATGTCTCTCCACCCTTCCTAACCATAAACAAAATCTTGACATAAAAGGTCTAGCTTCAAATATATGGCATTAAGTAAAAGTGATCAAAACTAGCATATTAACGACATCATGATATTCCTTTTTAATGATTTTAAAATAACAACGCAAATTTTAGAAGACTGCTTATTTTTTTTCGATAAGATGGAAGGGGGTGGGGGGGTAATGTACTGATCAATTGCATAGGAAATTGCCAAAAGATGAAAATATCATCCTGATTAGCAAAGTATGACAGCAACAAAAATTTTTAAAACCAATTCATAACTTTACTATGACAAATATATCCAAAAATAGGAAGTTAAACATTTGATAAAAAAGAAAAGTAAAGTATAGTACATTAAAGTTTTGGAGTTTTACAGGAGAATAATATAGCTGATATTATCAATAAACTACATATTGGTAAAAGTTTATAAGTTCTATTCTATGTAACTCATGATTTGTTTAAAATAAAAATACCTTCATTGCATGAAAAAGAAAGTTCGTCATTTTTATGCAATTTAATGACTTTTAGTTTGTTTGACAAATTAAGGTGCCTGCCAAATGAAAAATAGCCTAAAACTGCATAAGATCAATCAGAAAATTTTTTAAATTATGTATCATATTTATATAGATGTTCCTGAGATCTTAATAAACAAAGACACACCCAGCTTCTTCGTTATTATACAAATATTTTTTTATCTAAAATAAAAAAAAAAAAAACAATGGCGTGCAAAGAGTTTTGTCCGGGGTTGATTGTGACACCTACCCTTGCGAATTTTGACATCCCCCTGAAGATAAAATTCACGGGGATTGTTATAAGACATCAAAAGGGGTGTCATATTATAATGTCAGGGGGGGGGGGTGGTGGATACACCCTCCTTTTGCACGCCTCTGTTTGCAAACCAAGTTATGGTTATGAACAATATTGACGAAACAGGCACATTTTTATGATTAGCAGCAAAGCCATTCCTCAAATATATAAGTTGGTAGTTAATGAAAGAATTTTTACATATTTTGGCATAGCGTGAAGGATGTGAAACATAAATATCCCCAATTATAATAGACAAAACGAACCCTTATGTGGTTTATGATTGTTGATTGATGGAAAAAGTTTGGAAGCTTTACATATGGCCCAAAATAGTCTTCTTCTTAGGATGGTTTTAGGCCCTCTCTATCATGCAAAAACAGAGTTGATTTCAAATTTAGATTTTTGTCAACTATATGACATAAATAACAGTGGCAATGGTTGACCTAATATTGAAGTAAAAATACTTTGATTATAATACGTTTATATAAAAACTATAAAGATTAGACAAAGCTTGGCTGGTGAAATGTATCGAATCATTCTTGTTTGCATAGAAAGTTGCCTCGGGTCATATTTAAATGACTTTCAGCGGTTTGTCTTTCCTTATCTATAAATATTCACTCGACCGCCTAGGAGCAATTTGCATATTTCTACACTCACTAAAGAATTTTAGTAGTTAAGCTAAGAGAGAGATAGGGGACAATGGGCTGTCTATTACACTAGTCCCCAAAGTTTTATAATAACGTTTTCTTATTTGTTGGCTTAACAGCTTTGGATACTTTAGTAAATTTTGATTGGTTGATTAATTAAGTTTAGTGTTCAAACGTTCCAACCAGTAATTTTAATCTACAAAAGGGGTAATTTTGTGTATTATCATTGTGGATGTACATCAAATTATCAGCTATTGTCTCATCCCTTTAGATCCCTGAGTTAGGTTATTTTATAATACACTTTGTGTGTCTGTCCGTTCGTCAATCCGTAACGGTATGAAGAAAATGTGATTTTCTCAGCTGTCTATCTTGAACTTTTTTGAAGATTCCCTGTACTATTCAGCATCTTTAAAATATGATATATATCTGTAAGTCATGCTAAAACAAATTAAAACAAAAAAATATACCTGAAAGATTTCGTGATTTTTTTGAATAATTTTTTTCTTTATTTACAAATATATGCTCTTTAAATCACTTTGCCTGTATTTCCATCTATGATTGTGTTGTGCTTTACTATGTATGTTGTCATATTGTTCAATTTAAAAATAGCATCTAAGATTGAGAGATTCTAGCGGATAAGAAATAAACCATCTTTAGTAAAGAATGAATGTTGAGCATCGACACTTCCCATTTAAAAAAAAAATTGAAAATAAGATAAAGTAGTAGGGATTTCGTTTGTTTGCTTATTGCTTTAGGTATAATTCTATATATTTATCTACGATAAAACAATATAATTATTCCAATATTTTCCCATAGTGTGGTAACCCATACACTCCCTTCTGTTTTTAATGTTATTTTTTTGTGAATGTGAAAAACGCCCCCAATGATCTTTAGCCATTTCCTATTCTACATTAAAATTTATACATACAAAATAAGGATGACAACAATCCATACAGGTGAAGCTCTAAAATCAGAAAGTAGGACAAACGAACATGAACACTTGTAGAGTGAAAGAAATTTATTTATAAGTCTAAAAAATTGGAGGTAAATTTGTTGCATAATTGCTTAAATACAGGATACTGTTTAAGTAAATACTTTTATTTTGTGGGCATAATTTTATTGTTGAGATGCTTTGCTTATAATACTATACCTTGTTGTCTAAGGAATCAGAAGAAAAGGTGTAGTTGGAATTTTCGGCTTGATGCATAATTTTAGTAAACAAAACTGGGCTAAATCTTATAATTTATCATTTTAATATCCGCGGAAAGCAGGGATAAGGGATGGGAAACGTAAGAAAATATTATTCCAGGCCTATTTTCCAACTAGGCCTAAAAAACTAGTTTCGGGATGACGCAGTAGTTAGATTTGAAAACTATGAACAATGATGAAATAGCTATTATATGAATGCAAAGAAAAAAAGTATAGAATAGAATTCAGGTAATTGATTTCACCTATCATAAAATATAATAAAAACTTTTCAAAGAACCAATATGTTAGTGGCTTTAAGTAGAATCCCGTTATTACTTCGCCAACCCAACCCCCCCCCCCCATTTAAAAAAAAAGTTTTTTTGGAGATGGTTAAATCTGATTTATTTTCAAACATTTTAAGGGGGGATCTACTTCACCCCAAAATTTGTATATAGAAATAAACACCGCTTTAGCTCCCCAGCTTTAATAAATAAATTAAGTAGAATTGAATAAGTACATGGGTAACATTCTATCAACTAATTGTTCCATAGCAAACATATAAATTAAGAATTTAAAAAAAAAAATTATTTTACGTTAAATATTAACAGAAAAGTTCAATTAAGTGTGCAATAATTTTTACCAAAATTAATGAAATTTTTTTTTTAACAAAACACAGTACACTTTTATTTACATATTGAACTAGTTTTGTATTTGTGATCATTTAGATGGGTTATCAATTCCACATGAAATGTAACTTTTAAATTGTCTAAAGACATGAGTTTTTCACATTGTTCTAAAGTATAAAATGTTGAATCCTACTCAGTCTTCAAAAAACAATCTCTCAATTTATGTTTTGCTATATGGACATTTATTAATGTGTAAATTTAATAATAAGTTGATGTGATTGAACGTCATATATATTGTTGTCATTCAAATAGCAGAAAGTTTCCATTGTTGTCTTTCTAATAGCAGAAATTTATGTTTGGTTGAATTAATTTAGCCAATAATGAACTGGGGGACGCGTTTGTTATTAATTAATTGGTTAATGCTAAAAGCAAGTTTCAGGCTATTGGATATTGGCCTACAGCCAATGAGGAACTGGGAAAAATGAGTTGATTTTATAGGCAAAAAAGAAAAGTTGCCCCATCACTTTTAAAAGGAGGCTGAGACCTAATTTTCGGTCAGGTTTCCCATCCCTTATCCCTGGCGGAAAGCTGTATTGTATATAATACGATGGGATAATTAACTATTAATTTTTTTATAATTTTCTCAGCTAACAGTTTCACATTATATGAGTACATGATAATCTGGTGTAGGATCCAAGTAATAATAAATCCATTAAGAATATAAACATTTATTAATGACAAGTACAATATCAAAACAATATTTACATATATAGGATAATATTTTTGATTAGATTACAAAATTACACCGCAATTTGTAGAAATAGGATCTAGGCAGCTCAAAAATCTTTTAACGCTTTTCTAATAGTCAATTTTTAATAATAAATATAGAAAATTTAGATAAACAATCTCTTAATTGAACCAATAGAAGCACAGTGGAGAAATAATTTAACCCATTATTGGTTTCAAGGCAGTAAAAGGTCGGGTTTTTATTAAATATGTTTTTTTGAGAGATGGTATTAAATGCCCACTCCTTGAACGTCCATTTTATAACTATATTTTCTATGATATAAAAATTGGTTTGACGTTCTAGAATTCTCTGGAAATAGAAATAGTAGGCTATAAATAAATAAATTGTTTAAATAAAGTGATTTTTGAGCTACCCAAACTGAAAGAGACTTTATTTAATCACATATCTTTTTTTTATCACATAAAACATCTTTACATTTACATAAAACAAAACAGATGACACTATTTAAAATTTGCCGCTAAAAAGAACCAATCACATGTCTCCTTTGTTAAAAGACAACCAATAATATGCTGGTATTTTGACATAGAGAAACCAGATTGGTTTATTTTAGCGGCAAATTTGCTATATCACATTTTCATCCCCAAAAATATGAAATTTGTCCCAAACAAGGACAGTAATATCCATCCATAAGTAGTGCAGAAACAGTAAGCAACAGATCACAACAAAATTCACTGATAATTTCTGTTTAAAGCTTGTCAATGTGTGAGCATGTGGATGAAAACTGCGTAATGAACGGAAAAACGAAATTTTAGAGTAGCTCCATTAATATTATAAAAAAACATTTTGCATAAAGAAATTAAAAATCAGGTTTATCGTATATCTTCATAATAATGATCTTACTGGAATGGGAATTTAAAATATTCTGTTTTTCTATCTTTGATCATGTATTCGCAAAACTCTTTTAAATAACCAGCATTTTAGATATTAAAGAAAACCTTAATCTAATTTTACAAAATAAAACTACATATTTTATCTTTCTGACAAGGATTTAAAAATAATTTTTGCATTGAAAGGCAGATTTATAAAATGAAAAGTTAACATTTTTTCATATTTTAAATATCTTTTCATAATCTAATAATGTTTTCCTTATTTTCTTTTGTAAATTCCAGGGCTCAGCAGCCGCGCATAATCGTATGCCGTGCCCAACATCAAATTAAACCCCGTTTGGATGCATTAATAATTAAAAAAAAGATTACCATATTTGGGTCAGGTTTTGCAGCTATTTTTTTTTATTTGTAAAAGGTTGATTACCCTGAGGCTTACATGCGGCTGAAGCGCGGCTGCCGAGCCCAGAGATGGATTCTTAAAAAGAATTAGGGTCTCTGCATCAATGTTAAGGCAAAATTGTTTTTTTTTTGTGAAAAATCCTCCAAATAGCATGAAAAATCTACAAAATTGAATAAAATCTGATTTTAATAGCCTTTGTATAATTTTAAATAACTTTTGTAGATTTTTATGTGATTTTAGATGATTTTTCACAAAAACAATTGTGCCTCACCAGCGATGCAGAGACCCTTTTTTTTAAGATCCACCTCTGGTAAAGTCTATTTCAATTTCTAAAGTTTAAATATCAAAAATAAAATGATACATATATACTTTAAGTACAGCTTCTAACAAATATGTTAAATTTCTTATAAAAATATCAATATCTTAATTACAAAACATTTCACAGCACTTTTCGTATTCTTTATTACCGGCTAGATACATTTTTTCTTCTTCTGATTGATAATTTAAAGTAGTATGGCCTCGATTAATATCCGCTGGATTAGAACCGGTTCTATGCCATACTGAAAAATCATGTATCGAATCGTATTATAACCAGTTTTCTACGAATATAAAAGTGTACAATCATATTTTTTTAGCCTAAGCCTTCGGCATGTTTGGGCTAACAAAACTGGTTTTAATCTTATAATTGTAAATTTTTATATCCGCCGAAAGCGATGCTATAATATAACTATTCTAAGAACTCGCTCGCCCCCTATTTCGACAATTTTCTACGAAGAATAAAATAAAAGTAGTAAAATCAATTTAAGTTTTTTTGGCCTGAGCAAACTAAATTAGATCTTATAATTTTTTTTCAATATTCGCGGAAAGGAGGTTATAATACGATGCAAATTTATTCTAAGGCAATTTATTTTTTAGGAACTTTCGATTCAGATGAATTTTTAAAATCCTCAAATTACATTATTTAAATGTTATAGTAATGTCAAATTTTTTTTAGAGTAAACATTAAACATATATACATGATGATGTTGGAATTAGACTGACACACAGCTATTAGACGTCGTAGGCATTAGACTGGTTGTTCTTCTGATTTACTTGATTCACATAGTACAACAAACATCTAAAAATACACTCAATTAATCAAAACCTGTTGTTTGCAATTTTTTTTTTACATTTTATGGAATTTATAAAATGAAAGTGGCTATAACTGACATAGTTTTGAAACTTTCTACAGGATGTTTGTTGACGCCCTCTACTACTACTCCCTCTATGGCCCCTGGAAAGTAAACGTGAAGTTGAGGGTCAACCCCTGGCCCCTACCCCTCCATTAAGTACTCTAGAGGCCTTTAGGGGCGTAGCTACTAGTAGAGACATAATTGAAACCCAAAGTCTTTGGGTTAATAAGTATATAAGATAAATAAAAAGTTAGAAAGGTCGTCTTAACAAGAATTTTACAAAAGAAATTTTTCAAGTTGTAGTCAAATGAATTTTAAAGATGGAGTTTGGCGTTTTCCCTAAAAGTGCTTTGTTGAGCACTGTAACCCTCCTCCTCCCCCTTGAACAAAATAAAAAATAAGGTGGGTGGAATGAATTTTGTTTGATCATTACTTTAGGTTATATTTGATACAGAGTAGCCCCACAGGATTTAAAGACTGCAAATATATGCCCCGCAGACTTAGGATAAGAAATAACCCCACATTATTTTCAATTTAAAAAAAAGGAGAGGGGGGGGGGGGGTCCGTCCTCTACTGGTACTTTGTGGGAAAGTAACTAAAATAATGAATTTAGGATATACGACGTGGATATAATGACCAAGAAAAATTTGTTGTCAATATTATTATATTGATTATATTTATATTATATTATTCATATATTATAGACCTTATTTAGTATTCAATTCGTTTATCCAGGAGGAGGGGATGGGGTAAAGGTAGTTAGCGTTATTATAGCCTGCTGCGAGCATAACTTTATCTGTAAAGTTTACCTGTAAACATACGCATACTGCTCCCGGGTCTGAACCATATATCTTCTAAAATAATAATAGCTATTTATCGCACCGTATTATAGATAACTTTTAAAATATAAAATTATGAGATTAAAACCAGTTTTGTTAGTCCCGAGGAGCCGGAGACTAGCAAAACTGTTATAAATTTTATTTTATTATTCGTGGAAAATTATCTATAAATGATATTTCAGTGTGGTTGAGAACTGGTTCTAATCCAGCGGATGTTAATCGGTTTCGAAGGCATGCTGGATTTACATTTTCATAAATAAAAAATAACAGCATACTAATGTACAGTAAAAGTATAAAATTGAAATTTTTTCCTTTTTCAGCAGTTAGACAAAACAGTGTAGTGACTGTATCAAGAAATATGTACGACAGACGCACGGCAGAAGGAAGATTGACTTACAGACAAAATCTATCATAGAGGAGTTCTACTGATGGATCTTAGGGCATAGAACCATGGACGATAAATTTATTTAATTCCCAATGATGATGAGAAACAGAATTGCTCCCCATCAGTTGATTAAAATAACTGGTTAAAAAGTTTAAGCACTGCTAGTTCGAGTCAATCAATCAAAAAAAAAATTACTAAAAATTAATTTGACTCATAATACATCCTTATAAACGGACTTACTAACAATTTTAATTCTAGAGTAGTTACACTGTTATCAACATACCTATCTTTTCTTAGTTGGTAGACTGTATTAAAAACATCCAGAGCTGTTGTCTTATTATTATCTAGCATACTCATAACTTGATCAACACAAATATACGTTCCTGAAATTAAACAACATTGGTTTCAATTAAAACATGAAACAACAAAATTGTCGTTGCTTTCCCTCAAAAAGACTAATGATCACAGAACCCCCTCTCTACCCTTCTTTTTGTAATTTCTTAGGGAGAAGCTGAATGTCATAAAACAACTGCAAATTAGCATCATAAAAAACACATGATATACTGCTAAAATATCTAAAAATTTTGTTTCTCCTTTCCCTTCCCATAAAAAGTTCGTGCAATCCAAAGGCTGGTTGTCTGTAGCACGTTTGGCTGTGTTATCATGCTCTTCAATAGCAAGATTCGTTTCAGAGATACACCAAAACACGTCCTAATTTTATATCCTGTCCTTTAACATTGACTACTACATTGACTGTTTACTCTATGTCATTTATTCATTTATAGAATTATTGGTTAGAATGTTGGGGCACAATTAGTTTGAACAATTTAATTAAGGTTAAAAGTATCCAAAGTTTTAAAGCCAAAAAATAAGATAAGCTTGGTTATAGAAAACTTTGGGTACCATACCAAATCATAATAAACAAATTATCCCTAATGTAGATAAAAATTATAGTGGATGAAATGTTTGGCCACATTTAGTTTGTCTCAACCAACTAAGATTAAACACAACAATAATATAAGCTTGGGTATATAAAACTCAAAACTTTGGGTTCATTCATACCTGATCTACCTACCCCCGCGCTACAGTGGACCAAAATTGGACTTGATCGGTCATTCTAAACAAAAACAAACAATTTCAACATCGATAGGACAATTTTAACATGTCCAAACTAGTGATAGTGATAAGATCATTTTCTTTTCTAACTAACTTTTTTTATTACAGAAATACAATCATCTGTCTAGGAATATGAACAAGGTGTCTGCTGTGCTCTCTTAACCTCCCCCTTTAGGCTTTTCTATCAATAGGGTAGGTTTGTCTGTCGGTAATTTCTTAACGGTCCGCTCAAATTCCTTATGACATACTTTACTAAAAAAAATCAAAACTAAAAATCCAAACATTCTTGTAAGGTATAGCCATTGTTTTTTGAGAAGTGGAAAAAACTGAAAATGTATAAACATACTCTAGTAAATAAAATACTAACTAAATACTTACTTTTCTATTCTTGTGAACAAACTCCTTGTAGGAGACTCTTGTTAGTTGAACAAGTTGTATAAGCTCTTCACAGCTGTGTGGTACAGTTCTAAATAAATTTTAGTTCAATTTATTACCACAGGGTGTCTTTTTACAATATTATTATAATTCAGGCTCTTAATAGCTGTGTGGTACAGTTCTAAACAAATTTTAGTTCAAATTTTTAACACAGATTTCTCTTTACAAATAATAATTATAATACACGATTTTAATAGCTTTGTGGTAAGTTCTAAATGAATTTTATTTTAAATTTTATTTATCCCAGAGTTCTCTTTGAAGTGATAATAAAAACACAAGCTATTAATACCTGTGTGGAGAGTTTTAAACGAATTTTGAATTATTAAGTCAGATGTCACTTTATAAAAAAAAGGCATTTATAGGTTCTATAAATATTAAACTGCTCAACATGTCTGTAACTATGCATGTATAATGTATAACTGAAATCCTCAATATTCTTGAAATATATCTGTTGATGTTTGTCTCATTTTTAAAGCATTTTACATGTTGTTCAACTTCAGATATAACTACAAGAAACCCAGCAAAATGTAACCTGTATTTCTAGGGGGTAGGGGAAGTCGATCCCTCTATTTTCAATTGTAGATTTAAAAAGAAAAGTTATAAAAAAAAAACTTTGGGGGGGTCACTTTTCTAGGAGAGATTTCTCTTGGGATTGTGGTGGTACACTCCCCCAAAATAGTTATAAACCCCCCAGGACCTATGAGCAGCTATCCTCCAAAGGAGAACCGATCAAAATGTACGTTATACCTGTCTGGCCACATTATGTACTGAATTTGTACTATAACTCTGCTCTCAGGTACTGAATCATGTGCCACGTCAAATTTTCTAACCACATACGTGGGCGCCTCCTGGTGGTCAAACAGCTGAACTCTCAACTCACCAAACCTCTTTGATTGTCCTAAACAAGGAGGAAAACATTTATAAGTAGCGAAGCACAAAAAATCATGAAATAGACAAACAGACAAAGCGAGTAATAGAGCAGGTCTCATAACAAAGAAAAGAGAGAATATGCATAAACTTATAAAAAATCACGAAACCTTCGCTACTAAAATTGAACAACGATGGTTTACATAGAAAAGAACTTTAATGTAACAAGATTAGTTTTAATGAAAACTGACGCCTTTTAAAATGGAGAAAATCAAGATTACTCTCCTTTCAAGAACAGCCATACACAATACATAAAACGTCTAGAAATTGTTTATTGAAAATCCAATGAAAAGAGCGAACCCTCGAGGATAACAAAACTGGTTTCAATCAAATGATTTTTAATTTTAATACCCGCGGAATTTCCATACTACAAGGCGATAAATAACAATTCTAATACTTTAAGCCGACACAAATTGAAGATCATATGAAAAAGGCATAAAAAGGGTCGAACATGACTTTTATATGGACATATTTACATTAGAACTTTAACTCATAGTAGATGCACAGACAAATCAAATTATAGAGTAGTTGCTCTATAATTTACCTATATCCTGTGGCCAATAGGCATTACATTTTACCCCACAGGACTCCACTACAGCTGTTAACATGACTATCACCCTAAAATTAACAGTTTACAGTTATGATAGCTGGAATCATAAAAATTTTAACTGGTTTTCAGCCTTCCTAAAAAATCATGTACAAAGCTGGTTGTAATCTAATATTTTTTCATTTTAATATCCACGGAAAGCTGTCTATAATACCATTCGATAAATGTCTACCTATACCATTACCTATATCTAAAACCGGTTTGCTTATGCAGCACCTTAAAGCTTAAACTATCTAATTAGGTAAGGATATTATTATTCATATTATAATCTTATTTGATTCTATCTATGAAAGGTTATTTTATCTGCATAGGTGCTTTCCCTTAAAGTGTATTTCGAGCAAAAACAACACTTACACGCTTGGTTTTTTATTAAATGAATAAGTTAGGGTACAATGTTTGGCACTTTCGATATAAGTAAATGATAATAAAAAACCCAGAGAATGCGATAATAACTTCAGAAAAATCGAAGAAAATAGTTTTAATACTTAATTAACGTTTTTAAGTTTTTCTTCAAAAAGTTTAGATAAGATGCCTTTAAAAGTCGTCTATGATTTTGTCAGGGATAAAAATGTAACTTTAAAATAAGAATTACAACATATTTTTTTCAATTAGTACAAAGTAAAATTTTGAACATTTTATTGATCAGTATATTTTTTAAAATGTGAAGTAGAAACCTGAATATTTTATCATGAAAATTGTGTTATGATTTGATTGTCTGCTAAATTACAAGAAAAAAGATACTGACAGTACTTGTTGGTTCTTTAAAAATAATTAGGTAGATTACTTTCAGAACCCCTCTTTTTGCAACGTTATTTCAATAGAACAGAGCCGTAGTCTTAGTGTACTCAATATCTAGACAGCCAACCATTGTTTTAGAATTGTTCAATTTTTTTAACTTCTGATAAAAACAGAATTAATGGTATTTTTGTAAATATTATACCTCCAAGAAATGGCTATACTTCCCAATCATATGTTGTGTGATATTTAAGAGGAATTATTTTGATATAATGTCATTAAAATATTCGTTAAAAAAAGTGCTATTCTAGCTTATACTTTACATTTTAATGTGTATGATAATTCAAATAAAAGATAATGAAGATTTATATTATATTTAATTGTTATAATTATAAAGAAAAACCTGGAAACAGTAAAAAACTGACTTTATTTTATTTACGTAGGGAAAATTTTGTCAAATATTTGAATAAAAAAACAATATAAAAGAAAATAAATTATTTTTAATATAGTCACAAAAAGGCTTAATGAGTTTAGGAAATATTTCATTCACTAATCATGTCATTTAAACTCTATTACAAAGAATACAGTGTAAAAAGATGTTCTCGTTTTAATTTTAAGTAATTTGAAATGCATTTTAATACCTTTTAATGATTTATTTTTTGAAACATCTTTTTATAAAATGTTATTGATTTTTGAAGTTATATGTTAAAATGTTTTTAAATTTTGTTAACATTTTGTTTTAAATGTAGAAAATTGGTAATTCTAAACATTCAAAAAATGATTTTATTAAATTTTCATCACTTAAATTGCATGTTTGATGAAATTTTCAACTGATAATTCAAGAAAAATCGTTTAAGTTTTATTATATTTTACTTTGAAATGTTAAAAAAATATAATTATTGTCAAAAATGTGGAAGTTATACTTTCCTCAAAAAAAGACCTAAAACATGCAAATTAACACATGTAATGAGATTTTTTTTCTTTCAGGTTTAATTTTAAGTAATTATTGATATTTTTTGTAAAAAGGATTTTATATAAAAAGTTTTAAAACTCGAGTTATGTAGTGGTTCTAAAAAAGGTTGCGAATTTATGCAATTTTCTTGCAAAAAAAAATGTCTAGGATTTTAAAAATAGCAAAGGGTGTTATTAGACGTACTTACAGATACAATTGCAAAGTCATTTTGGCCAAACACTAAAATAAAGTTTTGACATCTGAGGGTCCAACCGTGCTTAGTTTTTAAAATAGAATTACCTAACATAACCTAACACACAAAAATATAGACAAGTGAGGATTTGCAGGTTGTCTGTCTATAAGATCTCAAGAACGGCTGGAGCTAATCCTATTCCTAACTATACCTGACATCATATTGCCAGATCATAGCCCAGAAAGCTGGAGTTGTATCATCACCAGGACCCTGTAAAAGAAATACTGGTTAGACTGACCAGAGCTGGATCTTTAAATCATTTTAGTGGTGAGCCAGATCGGGGTGAGCCAACTTTCCACCAATGAGAGCACAGCATTTTATAAAATGCCGCGCTGTGATTGGCTGAAATTCGGCTCACCCCGATCTGGCTCACCACTAAAATGATTAAAAGATCCAGCTCAGATAATACTCAAAATGCAAGGGAGGCAGGGGACATTGGACTGTAAATTACACTGGTACCAAAAGTTTTCAGTACTATAATTAAATTTTAGTTGGTTAGTTCCAAACAAGTATTGTCCAAACTTTTCAACCAATATTTGTATAATCTACAGATCCCTACCTCTAGTAAGTTATTAAAGCTGTTTATAAAGGTTATAAAAATAGTTATGTATCGCATCGTATTATAGACATCTTTCCGTGGATAGTGTAATGAAAATTTATAAAATTGTCTTTCATAAGAAGCATTATTTTTCAGTATGAAGGAGAACTGGTTCTAAACCAGCTGATATTAATCAGTTTAGTACCCATACTAAAAAAAATGTTAATATTAAATGTTGAAATTTATATCAATTAAATTTCAATTTTCCTCTACACAAAAAAAACATAGTAAACTTAAATTTGTATTTAAATCAATTTCCTTTCTTAATTAAAACAAACTGAGTACGGTCATAACACGCAACTTCAGTATTTATTTGGATCAGCATTTTTCTCCATAATAGACAGGAAGTGAGTGAACATTTGACTTTAAATTTTGCTGGTACCAGAAGTTTAATTAACATATTCTCTCATTTGTTGGGTTAATAAATTAGGGTTTGGATTATAAATAGAAGATAGAGTGGGGAAGATAATTGGAAGGGCTGATTTAATAATTTAAAAAAATATTTCTTTTAATTACATTGTAAAGAGCTAAAACATGAATTTTACATTTAATTTAAATAAATGAAATATGATATTATTTATTCATTATAGATGACTAAGAACTGCGTATTTTTTTATTTCAAATGTAATCAGTTTCAAAATGATTAATTTGTGTGGATAAAGGGATAAAGATTTGTGACTTTAGGGCAAAGCATCCGCTTGTCGTTGGGGAGGGGAAAGGGTTCGAATTTCGCCCAAAACCACATCCTAAGAGTTATATCTGCTGCAGCTAAATCACATGCAATAGTAAAAGTAGGGGAAATAAACTTGGCCTAAAACAGGCGCAACTTATACCATGCAAAGTATGACTTCTAGACAAATGGTTGGTTGGTTTGTCAAAATAAATTATAAATGGTTTATATTAGCGAAATATTTAGGGAGGGAGGGTATAAAGTAGCCTAAAACTAACCAAAGATATTTATAAAGTTTTCGAAAAATTACACCTTTTATTGACCACCATTAATTTTCACCTTTAACCATCTAGAGTTATACATCTATTGGTTGAAATAAGATACTATTTATATAAACATGTAGAAATTATACTATTTCACTTATCAGCAAAAATATTGTTAAAATTGTATTCTTATTTAACAGGAAAACTGCGTATTTATTATTTTCAAAACGAACATAATTATACAATCTATGCTTTGCTAATTTTTTGGCAGTAAACGTCAATAAATCACAGAAATTGACATTTTGGATAGATTATTTTGGATCCTTGTAAGGTTAATGTTAGCCTGAAGGCGTTAACTTTTCTTTAACAGACTTATTCGTAATGAGTTGTTCTGTAGACGCATTCGCAAAAAAACTATTCAGTTATAAATCTTTCTCAACCCAATTTAAAAGGAAAAAAGTCTACTTCATCATTCGCAGCTACCCTATAATTTGGGTCCAGCCATATGTCTGTTAAATTACTTTGGTTTGCAAGATTTTCATCCAGCTATTGTTAACCTCTAATGCTGCCCTACTTATTGCAGTATACTCAGGTTTCACAAGTAATGAAACAATTGTTGATATGCATCCCGAATGATGAAATCAAAATTAACTCTTAAAATGTAGTTTAAATTATTGGTTTTACACTAACCAACAAAAAAGAAACAATGTAAAATATCCAATGTTTTAATCTAACGTGTTATGTAATTTTGGGTATGAATATAATTATCAGTTGAATGTCCCATCCCTCCCTGATTAGATTCAAGGTCATATTTAATGTTCAAACTCTTTTCAAGTGTCAAAAAAATAATAATTTTAATTGATGTAAGATCATATAAATTAACAATTCTCATTCTTAATGTCATAATAAAATCATTTTTTAGAGTAGCAAAAGGTGCTTTCCCATAGGCTGTCGGTTTAATATTGATAGCTCCCTCCCCTTTAAATAAATTGAAACTAAAATGGGGTGGTTAGTTTTTCTTCCTATACCTAACTCCTAAGATGGCTCTAAACCTGCGGTACCTGTACAAGTAATTCCCTAACCCTGTGAGGCTACCAGCACCCAATTCAACCTAACCTAATTCGAACTACAGTAAATTAGTGCTATTAAGTTTTATAAACATGATCTTTTATTTATTGACTTTCGTAAAATCTCGATTGGGTTGTACAAAATTAAATTGACCAAAATTTTCCATCACCAATTTTAATATATTGAAGTAAATATCCGTCATAATGATACTGAATATTTTTTTAAATTGCGTTTTTAAAACATATGATCTTATGCAATTATATCATATTAAAAATGTATTAAATTTAATTCTATAAATAACAAATTAATAGCATTCTCGAATGATTAACTTTTGAACTTCATAACGCAAAAATGCACAAGTATACATTTAAAATAAAATATTTTCTTTTATTTTTTGTACAAAAAATTTAGATTTCTAATTTAAGCAAATAAAATAACTTAAAAATAACTTATTTATTTTAGCGAAACTTTATACAGGATGACAATAAGTATAAAATCAAGGCTCTATAGTCAGACGGTAGGAAAACGAACATCAATACTTGTAGAGTGTCAGAACGTATTAGGCAGAATGTCAATGAAAAGGAGATTGATATCTGGCCGTATGTCTTTCCAACTTATGCTTAAGTTCTCGGTAACCACTGCACCGATGAAGCTCTACTTTTTAGGGAATATAGATATTTGTCCTGTGTTGGTTATTGTTGGGGGATTGGAACTTCTCCCCCCCCCCAAAAAAAAACCAATGCAATCACTCCAAATTTTTCGAGCCTTAGTCTTAAAAAAAAATTCCATTCATAAAATCTCTGTATCTAAATCTCGGAAACTTCCCATCGTATCTTGGGGAGAAGCCCCTAGAGGCAATGGGCGATGTCACTAGTTAATTTATAAGTCTAAATAAAATTGGAATCTATTATAAAGTTGCTACGCCTTCTAAATCTAACTAACTATTATAGATATCATCATGCAAAGTTTGAAATCGCTAGGACATTTCTAACAAGACAGACCCCAATTATTGAAAGGCTTCGCTTTTTTCATAAGACGTAAATACCTGGGCTGCAATGTATTTCCTTGATGTTTTATTATCACAAATATCAGAGATGAAGGAGGCGTTTATATAGTCGCTATGCTCTATATCACCAGAAATCTGAAACATAGTTTATATAGTCGCTATGCTCTATATCACCAGAAATCTGAAATATAGTTTATATAGTCGCTATGCTCTATATCATCAGAAATCTGAAATATAGTTTATATAGTCGTTATGCTCTATTTCGCCAGAAATCTGAAACATAGTTTATATAGTCGCTATTCTCTATATCACCAGAAATCTGAAACATAGTTTATATAGTTGCTATGCTCTATATCTCCAGAAATCTGAAACATAGTTTATATAGTCGCTATTCTCTATATCACCAGAAATCTGAAACATAGTTTATATAGTTGCTATGCTCTATATCTCCAGAAATCTGAAACATAGTTTATATAGTCGCTATTCTCTATATCACCAGAAATCTGAAACATAGTTTATATAGTTGCTATGCTCTATATATATCTCCAGAAATCTGAAACAAACCATTATTGGTTCAAAAGTTTGGTCACTCGCATACTTTTGTAAGCAATCCCAATCCAAACTCAACAAAAGAAACCAAAGTATTTCCATTACAGAGGCTGTACCTCCGAAAAAAAGACTTAAAGGGGTTATTCAGAAGAAGGAGGGAAGGTTAACTCTCCAATAAATTAAAACTTTTTATAATTTCACATTTCTAAAAAAATGTGAAATATAATAGATATGTATAGCATCGTATTAATAAAAAGCTTTCTGCCGATATAAAAATGTACAATTAAAAAATTAAAACCATTTTTATATTCGAAGAAAACTGGATATAATAAGATGCTAGACATGATTTTTCAGTATGGCCGAGAACCGGTTATAATCCACCGGATATTAATCGGATTCGAAGCGGAACTGGAAGAAAATCCTTTCATCAATGTTCAAATATTAAAAAAATATTCCTTTGATTCTTTTGAAACTAGAAAATTTCTTGAATATTTGATAAATTTAATATAATACTTAGAATGGCAAGTTTTTATCATTGTTATATTTTATCAATTAATTTTATAACAATTTTGATGCGTTTGAAAAGAAATTACGTAAATAAAAAATCCTCTTAAATTCTTAACGGACAAACAAAAACCGTCACTGGACTAGGGACCTTCTAGACCTATGAGAAGTTTCACTATAAAGGAGAACCATATTGGTGTAGCAATTACCGAGATCCTTCGGGACAAACACACATATATACAAACAGATATCCTATTACTTTTATGCAAGGGTAATTTATAATAGATATTTATCGTATCGTATTATAAACAGCATTCCGCAGGTATAAAAATGATCAATTATAAGATTAAAACCAGTTTTATACATTTTTATATTCGTAGAAAACTGGATATAATACGATACATGATTTTTCAGCATGGCTTAGAACCAGTTCTAATCCAGGGGATATTAATCGGTTTCGAATGAATACTGAAAATAAATGACTACCTTATATGGTGGAATTATTCTTACTCTTGTGCTATCAAACGGAACTATATCATTATACCTAAATAAAACAAGACTCTTTATAGTGCCTAAAAAAATTACGTCGAACAATAACAATGACCAATGATAGGCCATACAGAGATTATATTACCAATGGCAGGCCAGTATACATTTAGCAGGCCATTGGTAGGCCAATATGACGACAAACAAAACAATCAAAAAATTATTTTAATTATGTTATAAAAGGATATAAAATCGGTTATTTAAATCATAACGATAAGGTGGGGATGGGGCTGAAAATATGCATATTTTAAGGAATAAAGTCCTCCTGGCCTCAAAAATAGGAATATTGCAGCAGTTAAAATTTTACGTAAAAATGAACCTAAAAACTAAGTGTTTTCATAAAAGGATGATGGATGCCAAATTTCACTTTGGCTGACTTAAAGTCGAAATTTTTATCTAACCGGTGATATTCACAAAAGTTTTAGCCCTCTAGCTCTAATAGGAGCTGAGATAATATCAACCGGATTAAGACTTGAATGGGGCCCGACTGTAAGCGGATAAACGGACGATAGGGCTATTCAATAGATGTCACTGGGACGATTCTTAAGAAGTCATCTTATGTACAGGTTTATTAAAACTTAAATAATTGATAGAAATGTAACCAAAATAAAATTAATAAGGTATTATTGATTAACTTTATACAAAAAATTATAACAATATTACGGATATTGGACCATTTGTACTTTGGTTTCTATGGTACAATATTAAGAAACCTATGGTATAATATTAATAAACATAAACACAATCAATTTTGGAGTGTTTTAACAATGTTATAACTATAATTATCATTTTTTTGAGAGGTGTAGGTGAGGGGTGTGCCTTACTTGAATAAATGTAGTGGAGGGACAGGTTTAGTTCTTTTTTTCCTTCAATTGTACTTTAAAAGTAGTTTTTTTTTGTCAAGCTTAAGATACTCATGTAAACCGATTGGGTTTTTATATTTTAGGTAAGCTTCACATAGATCATGTGATGGTTTTAGGGCATTTCTTTTTTAGATTTAAGTTTTGTGATGGTTTTAAGCTATTTTTAAATACAAGATGGAAGGGGCATAGATAGCTGCTAGTTATAGAATATAGGCGTAGTTAATGGCTAATTTGTCCATTTACGTAAAAGTATGAATAACATATTATTAAATTATTTTTTTTTATATTTATTTATTCACTTATTTTTTTGACGTCAATTCAAAACAAGAAAGATCTCTCTTAATGCGTTCAATTTTTTTTGAGGTAGCAGCTACTTTATAATTTACATACCCCTTGGAGCCTTTATAGGCACTTACGTTGGAAGGGGGGATTTGGGCACCCATTTTAAAATTTTGCTATAGTTATATTTGGAAACTTGGTAGCCCCGCAAGATTTGAGACCAGTAGGTATAATATAAGAACTTCAGGGTTAGGGTCCCCCCCAGGGGTTAAATATGGAAAAAAGCTACCATGAAGCTTTCTAAAAAAAATTCATCCTTGTTCAGTTCAGTAATTAAAACAATTCTTTAGTAAAGTTTAAATCTATAGTTGTTATTTCGTATTATAGACAGCTTTCCGCGGATATTAAATAAAAATTAAATGATTTAATCCATTATTAATAATATGGTGTTTATCTCAATGTTCGTAGAATACTAAATACGATATGATACATAAACTTTCATTATGGCTTAGAACCGGTTCTAATCCAGCGGATATTGAGGGAAGTTGGCAGTAGCGTCAAACCATCCCAACACTTATATTTAAAGTGCAGACATACATATAAAGAAAAGAGTACCCATAATAAAATTAAATGGTAACTCTATTAGGTAGGATGTCTAATATCCTTTAGAATATGCTTTTTTTACGTTTTAAATAAAAAACCGCAACTAAGGTTTAGTCATATATATTTTTTTTTGCAAAATTGCTTAAACCTGTTTACACCTTTAATGCGCAAATAAAATGCTTTACAATGGTCACAAAAGTAATAAATATTTATTTTTGTGTTTTAATTAAATAATTTAGTTATTTATCGTATAGAAATATGAAAAATTATAGGATTAATTCCAGTTTTGTTAGACCTGAGCGGCAAAACAGTAAGTCAACAAAACCGGGATTAATCCTATATTTTATTCTTTTCTCGTAGATATTTCTCTAAAACTATCCGAAGACTTTTAAGTAAGAAGATAGGCTAAATCAATCCCTGGACCTATGTAAAGCTTCCCTGTAAAGGAGAACCATATCGGATTAGCAGTTATTGGGGTCCTTCGGCACAGACAGACACACAGACATATATTTTTCTTTACCTATTTCTTTTCTTGTTAATTGGAAGTTCCGCCACCATAGTTTTTCTCTGAATAGTATCTTCACACAATCGTTCTAGTCGCAAGAACTCCTGAACATGTAAACAAGGATGAAAACATCCATAAGTAATAAATCATTGTTGAACAAAAGGACGAAGCGAGTTGTAGAGCAGATTCTTGGTTGTTATAAAAAAGAGAGACATATGCTATGATTAAAATTTTACGAAAACCTTATAGACATACATGACATGAGACCGACAGACTGACGGACCAAATAAATGATTACCTGGATCCTCATTGGTACAGGAAATTTTAAACAAATATTTCACATGTCTATCTTAAATAACAGCTGAGTAAAAATTTCCTCATAGCGTTACGGAATGACTGAAAAACTAACAGACAGACAAAGAGAAATAAATAGCAGCTTCGCTACTAAAAAGAAAACTCCTTTCATGAACAGAAATAAATTACAGACCTCTTAAAAGGTCAAATTAAAATCCAGTGCCTACCAAAATCTAAGGCATCATACAAACAGATAGACGTTCAACTCTATATTTCAAATAATTGCTTCGCCTCTGTAGATGGGCATGGAAGGTCAGGAAAAAGCCTAAATCCAACCAAAGACCCCAAGTTTCGAACAGTAAAACCAATTTGGACTAAATTTTTTGGAGATCTGAAGCTTCAAAAAAACCTTACTACTTTATGTTATGATGTGCACCTGTTCAAACGGATTCTGTGTGAGAAGCTGAGCATTTATATACTCAGAAATACTGTCCTTCTTTAACACTACTTGGAATCTTTCCTGAAAAATTTAAATAGTTGGGGTCAGTGGCGTGCGAAGCACTTTGTCTAGGGGGGGGGGGGGCATTTTGAACATTTAGTAAAATTTTGCCCCCCCCACCCTAAATCAAAGTACTCCTAGTCTATTTTTCACCAGTGGGGGGGGGGGCGTTTTGGGCACTAGGGGGGGGGGGCAATCACCCCAAGTGCCCCCTTCGGTTCGCACGCCACTGGTTGGGGTAACAATGGATATACTATTACTTGGAACTTACATCAGATTTTCATGTTCTCTAATAAAGTAAAACTTACAGCGGGCTAAAATAACGATTCCTCTCTACCACCCCCTTTACTACACCCCCCCCCCCCACCCTCCAACTGGATTAACGAACTGACTATTAAACGAGTTTCATGTTAGCAACCTGAATTGCCGATAATTTTCCCTTGTCATAATATCCACGTATATTACACAGCAATTGAGGTAACGTACCATTCATATGAAAACAGTCGTTGATATCTTAAAATCTATTCAGTATTAAAACTTATTTCTTTTATCAGAGATCTTTATGGATAGGACGATGGAAGATAAATTGGTATACTTTACCATATGAAAAAATTACCAATCAATGTGATATACATAAGAAATATTTAATTGCCAGGATGAAACAAGAACCGTCCAAACTTTTCAACCAATTATGGTATTCTAGAGAAGGGGTATTTTGTTTATCATATTGTACCATCCAATGTCTTATCCCCTTATATACCTAAAAAAATTAACTAACCTGACTATATAATCTTTGATATATTCTTGATCTCACCCTAAAATTAAAGAATAATCATTTCCAGTGTGGCTTCGAAACCGATAAATATCTGCTGGTTTAGAACTAGTTATCAGTCATACTGAAAAATCGTGTATAGCATCGTATTACAGACAAATTTCCACGAATATTAAAATAAATACCAGTTTTGTTAGCCTAGGCCTTAGGCCCCACAGGGCTATCACAACAGGTTTTAATCTTGTAATTTTTCACTTTGATATCCGCGGAAAGCTATCTATAATACGATGCGATAAACAACAATTTTGATATTTAAATAATCAAATGTTTTAAAATGTGTTTTAAGACCTTTCACATGCATTTGATGAATGTAAAATTTAAATCTATTGTTTCGGGATATGAATACTTTTCTTCGAAATCATAAAATGCTTTTATAAGGTTTTAAGCTTGCTTTCAGTATTGTTTTTTTAGAATTTAGGATCGACAAGGATGACAACAACCATAAAAGCGAAAATCTGAAATTAAAACGCCAGAACAAACGAACATAACACTCGTAGTGCGTCAAAACTTACTTACAATTTTATGTCTTTTTTATAAAGATACTTCGCTTAAATATTGTACCTTGTTTTCTTGGAAATTATTATTCCAATTTGAATAGGATAATTATATCACACAATTTTTTAAAGATATTAAAAAATCAGAATGTCCTAAATGTACGTACAGTAACGATTGTATAGTTGCTACACAAGTATAATATGTCTAGATTAACTAAACTAAGTAACTGTTACGAACGGACTTACAGACCCTAATTATAGAAAAGTCATGCTTGAAAGATTAAAACTGTGTTTTTTTTATCAAAATTATGAAAAAAATATTTTAATCCCATTATATAGCTGAAAATCCGGTATCTTTGAACTCTTTATAAATGATTTTTTTTATTCATAAACGCGTTCATTTGATAAATTCATAATTTTTTCTTAAGAAAAAATAATCCTATTTATTGGATTATTTTTTTTTCGGTATAAAATTAATTAAATAGACCATTCTTGTTATGTACATAAAATAGACGTAAATACATTAAAAATCGTATTCAATATTTTTTCAATTTTAGTTTTGAAAAAAGGCTGTGAGGGGGGGGGGGGGAAGTCTAGAGACCTCCACAAAAAATAGTCTAAACTTCCCAGAACCTATGAGAAGCAACATTGTAAATTAGAGAGCAATATCTGTTCAGCGGGATCCTTCGGTACAAACACAAAGACAGACTCACAAAAATCCTAAGCTGGATCTTTAAATCATTTCAATGGTGGCTAAATCGGGGTGAGCCAACTTTCCACCAATGAAAGCACAGCATTTTAGGAAATGCCGCGCTGTGATTGGCTGAAATTCGGCGCAACCCGCATTGGCGCACCATTAAAATGATTTAAAGATCCAGCTCTGTTCTTTTTATGTATGGATGGAATTTACCTTGATAATCCTTGAGATTGATACTTTCTTTGATACAAATATAATCCAATTATTCCACCTGAAAGCATTTCGTTTCTATAGAAACATTCTCTTTATCAGCCAATCCGGTCATATTATTCGGAGAATTTATATATTTGGACTGATAGGAAGTTTTCCTGAGCTGGATCTTTAAATCATTTTAGTGGTGAGCCAGATCGGGGTGAGCCAACTTTTCACTAATGAGAGCACAGCATTTTATGAAATGCCGCGCTGTGATTGGCTGAAATTCGGCTCACCCCGATCTGTCTCACCACTGAAATGATTTAAAGATCCAGCTCTGTTAAATGCGCAACGGTCTAGCTGTTTACGAAAACTTAGCGGACTTTCATGCATATAAGCTAACATCCTCTAGTATATAGGAAAAAGTTAAAGAAGCATTCAAAATGTTAGTTTGACTTTAACAAAGCAGTTGACTATTAAATATTTCTATGACTTTTTTTTATCTCTGCAATGTTTACTACCTATCAAAGGCTGAATTTTACAAGTGAGTGATTGGGGGAAAGAAGAATATAATGCCCATTGTTTTATCCTTTTTTCCCTGGACATGTTAACTTCTTATTTTGTGGCTTCTCTGAGATAGGTTTTTAAAAGATGAATGCCGCGTTTTTTTATTCGCGAAATTTAAACAGAGTATACAACTATTTATTTAATTATTTCGCTTTTGTTGGTACGGCCTTCATAGAAGAAAAACAAATCATCTTCAATCCATTTTTGCTGCATATTAATTAATGCATCCTTTTAGAGCTGTATTAGACATTATACAAATGGCTAAAATAATAATTTTAAAATTTTGAATCCTAAAGTTGTATACTCTGTTGAAATTTTATCGTCTTCGTTCAAACAATCAATTTCGAAAAAATGTCGAAAAAAACGCGGCATTCATCTTTCAAAAACCCATCTCTGTTATTTTCCAATAGATTTCCCCCAGAGATCTTAAGGGATACGAAAATGGACGATAAATTGGCTTCTCCTTCTAATCCTGGGTTAGGTAAATGAAATAAAGCTTGGCGGGTTCACTCCTATTGTATCTGGTTCACAAAGAGGACGGTGAAAGTCGCTCAATACGTGACTTTATAAAAATGAGGGATTATCCATTTAGGGGTTTTCTTCCCCACTCCTCCTCTCCTCAACCCCCATTTTTATGACGTCAGAATGGTTAGGTTAAGTAAAGGTTTAAAGAGCCTGTAGTTATGGGGACATACGCAAGGTCAATGGATAAGTTAATTTCTTTTCTCGTATTCATTCGAATCCGGTGGATAGGAACCGGTTCTCATTCATACGAAAAAACTATGTCTAGCATCGTATTATATCCAGCTTTCTACGAATATAAAAATGTAAAATAATTTTTTTTACCCCGTGCCTTCGTCACCTCGGGGTTAAAAAATGGTTTTAATCTTAAAATTGTACATTCTATATCCGCGGAAAGCTGTTTATAATACGATGCGGGAGTCGATTTCGTAGTTAGAAAAAAAGAAGTTAAAAGGTTAACAATATTAAAACCAAAAGTAAACCTTAAAAAATCCTGTTCCTAAATAGCAGTCGAAAAAAACTACATTTATACCATTACGTTATTTACTGACAGACAAGGTAAATTAAAGAGTAGCTACGCAAATTAAAAATGTTTACCTATAAGTACAATAAAGTTACGGAAGGACTGACGAACAGACAAAGTGAATTATAGAGTAGCTACGCTACTAAAAATGTTTTACCTAAAAGTACAATGCAAAGAATAGAGAGTCCAACACCGAGTAATGTTTCTAAACAAATCCACATCAAATATACTAAGCTGTGAGAATGGGGAAGAAACAAAGAAAATGGCCAAGATAAGCAATATTTCATATGAAAATCGAAATTGACATATTGCTGAAAAAAGAACAATTTTTTGGTATCAATGGTCATTATATCCTAAAAGGAATTGATTGGAATAGCGCGCCCATTGATTTTTTTTTAAAAGTGGTAATTCTGAGTCGGTGTAATAGACACACATACATCCTACTATTTAGGCATTTAGAAATCCATCCAGGGGCTGTGATTCAGCCAATTAATTCCATTTGAAATTGCCGAAAATTAGATATTTTGTTGGCGTAAAACTTGTTTTTTTTTATGTAGCTGAAGGGAAGTGGGTAAGAAGGGGAGGGGGAGTGGAAATAAGAAATGAGGTTGTTGGGAAATTTACCCATATAATTGTTGGTCTGAATCACATTCCTTAGTCCCTGAAAGAAATCCAATTACTAATTAATTTCTAATGTTTTCAGCCGTGAAAAATAAAAATCCTATAAAATGAATTAATTACTTACAACATAATGCAATGGACTAGGGCACATTCACACTAGGAGGGCACTGCACACACACACTTTTTGAAGATCATTGTTTTAGAGATTCCAAGAGCAATACAATACATTATCGTTGAAAAATTAAAATAGTAGGTAAAGTAAATACCTAAACCTTTTAAAAAAATCAAAATTAACCCTATCAATATTCCAACTATTTGAGATTACAGATTTAGCTACCTGAATTTTTATCTATAATAAACCATGACTTTGGAAAGGGTAATAAAAAGTCTATTAATAGAGAATACTTAATGTAATAATGGTCGTTTTGGATTTGGGATATAGTTTCAGATAATAATTTGTAGATCTGCATAGCAATGATGATGAAAAAAATTACAATCTACGACTTAAAATATTTTCGAAAATGCAGACAATGGTCGTCGTCTGTTGGGTTCTTTAGGTGATCACTTGAAACCGAAGGAGAATCCCGCCCAAATGAGTAATGTATTGATTTTGTTGGTCTGCATTTATTTTTTTTTCCTCTAAAATCCTTATTCTTATAGCTGTTTGGTAAATAGTGAGATTTAATGTGGTTGCCTGGTGTTAAATGACACTCTGTAAAGCTCTTCTTTAATCGTAATTCAGATCTAAAAAAAATATTACTGAATTATTATGAAATTGAAAATTTTGATATTTTCAAAGAAAATTATAAAGCAAGGATGAAAACATTCATAAAAGCTCAAAAAATCACGGACTAAGGAAATTCACAAAAACAAAGTAACTGAACTTTAAATATTAACAAAACACTTCATATTTTAGATGATTTGCTTGTTGCATAGTGAATAACTGCCATAGGTTATTTAAAAAATTCATGGTAGTAGGACAACTAAAATTTGTTGGATTTACGTTTGAAAAGAAATAGATTAAAACGAACATAATTAAATACAAGCACAAACAGAATTTTGGCAATTATGAAACAATTTGCAGATATGATTTTTTTTCTAGTGGATATTGCACACTATTGATATTTATCATGGAGGGGGGCCACATTAGGCTTTTTATTACACAAGTCCCCAAAGTTTTCCAAAAGCGTTTATTTTTGTTAGCTTCACAACTCTGAAGACTTTTATCGAAATTTGATTGATTGATTCATTTATTTGAGTATTGTAATCTACAATAAAGGTAATTTTGTGTACATTGTGGACGTACATCAATCGGTCATTGTTTCGTCCCTTTTTATCCCTGGATTTTTATGCTGAGTAAACAAATGGTAATCAACTAAATACTCATTTTTGATAGCAAAGCTGCTCTGTTATTAACTTTGTCTGTCCGTCAATCAGTCCGTAATGCTATGAGGGAAATGTGATTTTCTCGGCTGCATTTGAAAATAGACGGCTGAAATTTTCAGTGAAGATTCCTCACAAACTTTATTTTTGAACAATAACATCTGCTCTTTAACTCAACTTTGTCCGTTTGTCTATTCCATGACTTTTTTTTATGTTTCAATGTAGTTATGTATGTTGTCATCCTCGTTTCATTTATTGCATAATTTTATTCATATTATTATTTAAAATTGCATAATCTATAACCATGAAATATTTATTCAATTTCAATTGTTTGAATCAAATGATATTACAAAAATTAATCTTATAATTTTAAGATAAAAATTCAGTTTAGTTTAATTTAAATAACAAGGATGACAAAAAACATAAGCATTAAAGCATAGAGCAGAGTATTGAACGTCGGACAGACAAAGTGAATTATTTTAATTAACAAATTCAGGGATCTAAAGGGGTAAGACAATGGCCAATAAATTAATGTACATCCACAATGATGATATACAAAATAACCTCTTCTGTAAATTACAATTAGTGGTCCAAACGTTTAAAAACTCGACTTAATGAAACAACCAATCAAAATTCTATAAAAGGTCCCCAAAGTTGATAAGCCACCGAACATGAAAACGTTATCATAAAACTGTAAGGACAAGTGTAATAAACAGACCATTGTCCCCTCCCTCCCTGCTCACAGTTGCATTCAAAAGTAAATATCTTTCATTTGCGAAAAAATAAATTAAAAAACTAGAACGTTTTTTTGCCAAGAAAAACAGTTTTGCATATGGTCTAAAATTATGAAACATTTGTGTTAATTTAAGGAAATACTTACATACTTAATTATAGAGATACTTCGCTAAAAAAGAAATACATTTTTCAAAAATTAATGAATAGGATAATTGTATCATGCAAATTATTGCAAAATAAGTAAGTTTTAAATGGACGTACTGACTATAACAGAATGAATCATCATGCAATTTCAAATAAAGAGAACAATTCTAACTTGTTTGAATAAACGATGATTGCTATCCATTACATTAATATATACGAACGGACATACAGAAAGTATAGAAAAGCTTCGCTTTTAAAAATGTGACAGTTTAGCAGAATGAAATTGATGGCTTTAATGACCTTTTTCCAACATGTCATTGTCTATGCAAAATTCAATGCTTAAAACAAGGATGACATCATCCTTAAAACGAAGCAAAACTGACACTAAAATTTTCACAATAAGAATAATTGATACTTAAAACAAGGCCCTATAATTTTGCTACATTTAAAATTTTGACATCATAGTATAATTGTTGCCTATCTCCGATTTAAAAGCAATATTCAATGTATATCAGCATTAATTTTTTTTCTTCAAAATTCTCTAGCAAAAAAGGCATATACAAAAATAACGTGAAAAGACAGCGGGTAGAAAGCTAAGCTTAATAGAACAAACTTTGTATGTTAAAAGTTATTTCTTGTATTCATTCGAATCCGGTTGATAGGAACCGGTTCTCATCCATACGAAAAAACTATGTCTAGCATCGAATTATATCCAGCTTTCTAAGAATATAAAAATGTCCAATCATAAGATTAAAACCAGTTTTTTTACCCGGTGCCTTCGGTTTTAATTCATTATTGTAAATTCTATATCCGCGGAAAGCCGTTTATAATACGATGCGAGAAGTAACTATTATCGCATCGTATTATAGATTTCCGAGGATATTGAAATGAAAAATTATAATTTTATTTTATGATCTTAATTTTAATATTTGTAGAAAAATGACTGTGATACGATGCTATACATGATTTTTCAGTATTGCTGAGAACCAGTTCAAATTCATCAGGTATAAATCGGTCTCGAAGCAATACTGGAATAATTATTACCTATATATTGTATGACCATAGTTGTTCACACCGGCTAATCTAAAAAATTTATATTTTAATCAAGTTACCTAAAAATAAATTGAATACAACATCAACACAAAAAAAATCCCAGATGGACAGAAGGACACAGTGAGTTATGGAGTAGGTGTTCAGTAGTCATAAAAATTTGCATATGTACATTTATCTCTTTTGTTGTATAACCGACAGACAGACGGACCAATGCTACTTGATAAAAAATAAATAAACAAAATAAATCGGAAGTCTATCTGAAGTACTAGCCGAACAAATTACATTTCCTTTATAACGTTATGGACGAACGGACCGACAAAGTGAATTATAGTGTATCTTTACTACTTTGGCACCGTTAACATTTCTTTATACAAATCCTAATGTTCACCTTTTTAGCAGCGAAGCTTTAAAAAATTCACTTTATCTGTCCGCCAGTCAGTCCGTAACGCTATGAGTGAAATGTAATTTCTCGGCTGGTTTTCAAGATATAAAGCTGAAATTTTTCTCGAATATTCCTCTGACACATGCGCATCTTGTAAAAACATTGTTTTGAATGTCTGTCTGTCGGTCGTGCCCCTCCCCTTACTACCCCGACATACCTGACATCAAAAACTGTACAATCTTGAAAGATAAGGTTTGTGTGACCAAATGAGGTATCTGAAAAATAAAAATAATCAATATTGAATTGTGTCTAATCATCCTAAGAATCAATATTCCCTAAATGTGTTGTTAAAAAGGCTGTTTAAATGTTTAAAATGGATATTCAGACTTTTTACTACTTTTTCTAAATTGTACCAAACTGTTACAGGAATCATAAAGGTAAGTTTAAAATCATTAGGTCAGTTCTAACATGCTTAGATTATCTCTCAGAGTTGTCCATTACGAACGGGTAGACGAGCCAACCCTAAATATAAAATGCTTATTTTTTCTCAAGGACAATAATGTCCACAAGTGATAAAATGTTGTAAAACGTCAGTTTGCTTTCGGATTCTAGTCTGGATTCCATCACGTCATACTATGGGACAATGGATCGAATATTCAATTTTTAAGAGTCTGAGACTTTGGGTACTAGCTTAAAGGGAATGTGCAAGAATTCAGCAGTTTCTGACTGACTTTGGGTACTAGCGCATTAATGCCCCGTTAACTAGCTGAGTTAGTTTTGAATATAGCAGACAGAAAAATTTGTCCTTAGATGACTGGTTTTAACAAATATTTTTCCCAAGAAAATGTCATTTCATGTATAGAAACTCTACTGTGATATTTATGTATTAAACGATAGAGAACCCCTTGAATTTAGATAGCAGTTTAAATATATGAGAAGGGTTGACGAAGTTCTCAAGGTGATTTTTCTAGTGATTAATTACAGAATGTTTACTACATTGTGATGTACTGGTAATTTAATTTTCAAGTAAATGATTTTTTTCTTAGAACTAATTTTGTTCTCAATTATATTACCATGATCCCTTTACAATTTTGGTCAAATTTTTTTGATAAATCTGGTTTTCATTGCTTTTCAGTGAAAACTCTTAAATTGAATTAATTGCCCATTGTCCCCTCCCTTACTCCCTTGATAAAACACTAAATAAGGCGGGTGACAATATTCCTTAGTCCATAAGTAGGCGTAGTTTTTTACCATGCAAAGTAAGACTTCCAGACAAATACATGTTATCAACTGGTTGGTTGTCTGTTGGTTGTTAATTTAACTTACTAGCGGCTACGCCCCTTGAGTCTAGGGGCACTTGAGGAGGGGGGAGTTTGAATTCGATAATGAAATTTTTTATTTTAGATTTAAAAAGATTTTTTTTTTAAACCCAGGACCTATGAAATGCTACTTTGTAAGGGAGAACCTCACTGACAATTATTCTGTTACTTTATTAGGTACTAGCGGCTGCGCCCCTAGCATCTAGGGGCTCTATACTCAAAAAGATATGAAAGGGCAGAAAAATAGCCTAGAAGGCTAGAACTATACCAAACTTAATCTTAAAAAATAAAATAGCCTAAAACCATCTCAAGATACATAAGAAGCCTCACTGTAAAGGAGAACCATATCGGTTCTGCGGTTAGAGAGATCCTTCGCTACAGACAAAAAAAGCTTACTACTTCATATAATAGGATAAAAAGGAAAAATTAGGTGTTGTACAGACAGAAGAAATTACCTGTTATATTTGTGTTAATGACTGTTGTGGAACAATCTCGAGCCCCGCATTTATCTAAAAAAAACATTACATTATGTAAATTACATTAAAACTAGTTTTTGGAAACAGAGAGTTTGTACGTTTGTCCGCCTTATGTCACGGTTAGCTTTTTTCGTTAATTTAGAATTTTTCTAAAGCTTTCAAACTTTGGATGATGATCCCTTTAACTGTAAGTTACTGTTTAGAAGCGAAGCAAATCTATGATCGTTACCAGAAATTCCGTACTTTCATTTAAAACATGTTGATTTTTAACTAATTTTGCAACTTTTTTGTATCCTAATCATCTAATTTTTCAAGTACTGATTCCTAGGACAACAAGGTACAATATAAAAAGCGAGGCATCTCTATTATCAAATTCTACAAATGTAAATATATCTTATATTAGTAACCTGCAATTGCGTAAATTTGCAACAAATTTATATTTTAGACAAATAAATAATGTTCTGCTTATCAAGTTCTGACAATCTATAAGAGTTAATGTTTGCTTGTCTTTCCTTATGATTTAAGATCTTCCCTTTATGGATGTTGTCATTCTTGTTAGTAAGTTTAGATATAAATCTAAAAAGTCAAGAGAAATTATTTCATTCGCCCAACTTTCTAGCTTTTTCAAGCAACAATTTCTAAGTTTGTCGCATTATATTATTAGACTAGGGGTACTTGAGGTTATAATGGCCTGAATTCGACCCCTCCTCCCTTTTTTAGTTTAAAAAAAGTAGAGGGGGGTTGGGGTGGTGGTACCCTCCCTAAAATTAGCTATAAACCTTCCCATGACCTATGAGATGCTACACTGTAAATGGTAACCGTGTTGGTTCAGTGATTAGCGAGATCCTTAGCTACAGACAAAACACCTTACTACTTTATATTATAGGATAACATTTTCATATTATCATAAATTACATTACAATACATCTAAAGACGCATTAAGAAATAATTTTATAAATTCAACAACTATCTATAGGTATAAAACTAGCTATCTGACTACTTACCTATATTAAATAAAAGTATAGAATATAGATAGACAGATAGAAAGATATAAAACTAGCTATCTAACTTTTTACCTATAGTTAAATGAAAGTACTGAATATCACCAGGTTTTGTCCATTCCAGATCTAGGGTCAGATCTAAACAAAATTAAACAAATAAGATTTGTTGTATCAATTTCAAACCTTGCAATAATAAAAAAACTAGATTTATTAACTTTTTAATGGTGAAGCCACTGTATAATTTATGTTGTCTGTCTGTACCTATGTCTGTCAGTCCGTAACGCAATTGGGGAAATTGGATTTAAGCTAATTAAGATAGATTGCTGATTTTTTTGGTATCCAATGAACAATTGTCATCCTTGTTTAATCATAATCTATATTATGAAATTGTTTCCAGGGGAAGTCAAAAGCTTTTTATAATGACGGGTTTTAAAGGTATTAGTGGGGTAATCTAATGTATTTTTATTACTTTGAGGGGGTTACAAAGTTTGAGGGGAATAACCACCCTATTACCTCACCCTTGGACGTCTATGATTGTTTCACTAGTCTTTAGGTACATATTGATTGAATTTGGTTCTCTCCAATATCATGACGTCAATAATGTTAATGAATATACAGTGTGTTTTTTTTTATGAGAACTTTTTTGAAAGCAATTTTACCCCACTTATAGTTATCAGAATTTAATGATTAACGGCTTATTTTCTTTGTTTCTTATAACCATTTATAGAACATCAAAAACATATTTCAGTTTTTATTTAAAAAGTGCAGTAAAATAAAAAATTCAAAACTTAGGTGTCAACATCTAAAAATTGTTTTAGCGCATTTTTCTTAAGCTCAAATCTGTTACCCTTTGCAAGAAAAAAATTGGATTTTCAGTAGTCGACTTTTGAGGGCCAATACTCCCTCCCTGGTTGAGATATGGACTTCAAACTTTAATATGTTCTAGTAAATGTCCCCGAAAGTATCTGTATCAATTTTTAACTCTGTATCTCTACTTTGAAGCGTGTTGCAGCCATTCTTGCAAGGGGTAGAAGATTTAAGCATGAGAAAAATGCGCTAAAACCATTTTTGGATGTTGACACCTAGGATTTGAATTTTTTATTTTACTGCAATTTTTTAATAAAAACTGAAATATTGTTTTGATGTTCTATAAATGGTTATAAAAAAACGAAGAAAATAAGCCATTAATCATTAATTTCTGATAACTATAAGTGGGGTAAAATTGCTTTAAAAACAAACAAACTGTAGAATACGTGGATATAATGAAAGGGAAAAATTTGTTGTCAATTTATGTTGCAAATATAAAACTCATTTGTTGGCTAGTTCGTTCAGCCACTAAGAGGGAAGGGTGTGGGGTAAAGTTATTTTAGCAAACTGGTAATATCATTTTATTAGAGTACATGAAAATCTGGTGCAACATCTAAGTAATTATGTGCTGATTAAAATATTTTTTTCTCCCTTTTCCTCTCGTTATATTTATACGTCTTCAAAACATATTAATAATTTTGATAAAAAGACGTAATCGTCTACGTTTAAAGATATATTCATCAACTTTTCTATAAATTTACGTCAAAGTTTGATTTTAAGATGCGAAGCTACTTTGATTTAATTTAATTAGTTGCTATGTCAGATTTTGATCTTTTTTGAAAATTTCTTGGCTAATAGTTAATAATGATTGCCTATTTATGTCTCTAAGCCTGATGAATAAAAAGTGGTGATTTAGTCTATCTATAATACAAATTAGCTTGATGTCTGTTCATCTGTCTGTCCGTCCCTTAAGATCTTGGTAACCACTAAACCGATCGGATTCTACTCTTTAGGGAATATACCTACTGGTTCTACGTTGGTTTTAGGCTATTTTCTTGGGGGTGGGACACCCCCAACATCCCCAAAAACAAAAAAATCCCCCCCCCCTTTTTTTTGCTGAAGATTTCCCTGGTCATTTTACAAATATAGCCTTAATTTTTTTATCTTTCCTGTTGGGGCAAAGCCCCTAGAGGCTAGGGGCGAAGCCGCTAGTACTCAAAATAGGGGAAGGGTGGTTAGTTTTTTTTACAATATACCTAAACCTGCAGTGGCCTAACCCTGCGGGGCTACTTCGTACCCAATATAATCTAAAGTAAAAGCAAACAAATGAAAAATACCCCTATTTTTTCACTTATTTTAATTTCAAAATAAAGAGGGGAGTTTCTGTATTCCAAAAATTGTTCTTTGCTACTTATGGATATTGTTAATGTCATCCTTGTTTACTAAAAATATTAATTTTACATTCGATTAATGATTAATCATTTTCTTCATAACAGTTACATGGAGTCAGTTTTTTCTGAATATTTCTAAAAGCTGATAATTTTTTTGTTGCTTAGTTACTCTTCAAAACACTTTTAAACAGTTTTCGTATTCTGTGATTATCTCTACTGCTATTGAGGATAGATTGCAGATTTTTTTGGTGTGAAGTTTTCCCTTTTTACAGAGAATCATTTACACAACTTACTTTGTGTGTCGGCCTGTCAGACATAAAACAAAAGACGTGTTTATTTTTAATTAAGGTTTCGTGATTTTCTGTTAATCTTTATATTTTATCTATTCTTTCACTTTATCAGTTTGTTTATCAATGTCTATCAATGTGTATCTGTCTGTCTATCTATCTATCTGTCTGTCTATCTGTCTGTCTATCTGTATGTCTATCTATCTGTCTGTCTGTCTGTCTGTCTGTCTGTCTATCTATCTGTCTGTCTATCTGTCTATCTATCTGACTATCTATCTAATGTGTCTCTACCTGTTATTTTTCCAAGAAGCTTGAGCTCGTCGTCCGGCTGCCAATCCATTTTTAATGTTATTAACGTTCACATAAGGCGTCTGAAAATTTTTAGATTGATTTATTTGCCTTCCCGGTTCCACGACAAACGCAGGAGTCCCAAACGTCGTAGTGGACAAACGCAGGAGTGTTAAAATATTATTTTAAGTAAGTATTTCTATACGGGTTAGGTAAGGTTAAGATATGAATATACCAATAAGCCCCCCGAAGAGGTTAGACATTTAAAAAACCTAAACCATGGTTTAAAATAGGTTAGGTTAGGTTAAGGGTCCACTCCTGCGTTTGTCCACTCCGACGTTTGGGAATCCTGCGTTTGTCCTAGGACCCATCCCTAGTTAGTGGGGTGAGACTCTTTTACTAGATCCCCCCGCCCCCCCCCCCCACTCTTGGTTGTATCAAAGATGTCTTTCAGGGGGGTGTTGACCCCTAGGTGGGTGTATCCCATCCTGTACGCCTAGGTTTAAAACCTTAAGCCCTTTAAATTTATTAGGGGGTATAATTTCCCGGAACATGAAAAGAAGCCGAAGTAGCGGGTTTTGTTGTATTTTCACAGTAGCTTTTCTCATATTTCTATAAGCCCTTGCGGAAAATACGACGAAACCCACTGCTTCGTTTTCTTTCCAAGATCCAATTTCTCTTGTCATTCAAAAACACTGATGGAATTATTTTTTTCTATCTTTTTAATTAAGACTATTGTTGTCCTTGTTGATACATTAAAATTGTATAAAATAAAACTGCTTTACATAAGTACATCTTAAACTGTATGTAAACACTCGTCAAAATATCGTGTAGATAAAGGTAACTTCGGATTTTCTCAAATTAATGATAAGGAAAATTATGTCCATAAGAAACCAAGGCACCCAATATTTTATATGCACATTCTCTCATTTGTTGGTTTAAAAGCAATGTTATTATCTTAAATGATCAGTACAAACTAACAGAGTAAAATGACTTTGAGCTATTTCCTAAACTCTCACGCCCTCCCCTAGAGGCTAGGAGCGAAGTAACTATGTTTAAAACAATCAATTTTATTACAAAATTGAGAAGACTGTATTTGGGACAAATTTCTTAAAGGAAATTCTTTCCATTGTTTCTTTGTCATTTTATCTGTCCTGACTTGGTCTAATGCATCATTGATTAAATTCTTTTTTAGTAGCGAAGATACTCTATAATTCACTTTCTCTGTCCGTCAGTCAGTCCGTAACGCTATGTGGGAAACGTGATTTTCTCGGCTCCTAATGAAGATACACAGCTGAAATTTTTAGTGAAGATTCGTATGACATATGCCCGTCTAATCTATACATTGTTTTGTACATCTGTCTGCTTTCCTCACTGACTAGACTATGTTACTAGAGTTTCCTTGGAGCAGTCACAGCTATTAGAGACTATGTTACTAGAGTTTCCTTGGAGCAGTCACAGCTATTAGAGACTATGTTACTAGAGTTTCCTTGGAGGAGTCACAGCTATTAGAAACTATGCTACTACAGTTTCCTTGGAGGAGTCACAGCTATTAGAAACTATGCTACTAGAGTTTCCTTGGAGGAGTCACAGCTATTAGAGACTATGCTACTAAAGTTTCCTTGGAGGAGTCACAGCTATTAGAGACTATTCTACTAGAGTTTCCTTGGAGTAGTCACAGCTATTAGAGACTATGCTACTAGAGTTTCTCTGGAGTAGTCACAACTATTAGAGACTATGCTACTAGAGTTTCTTTTGAGGAGTCACAGCTATTAGAGACCCAGACCCAGTAGACTGGAAATGAGCACAATGTAAAATGTACAAGGACAAATAACCACTAAAACACTGCTAAATAAAACATAAAATCAGAACTAATATTTGGTTTTAATAATCTAACAGTTTAATAAAATTTATAATTAAATTTTTTAACATCTATAATATAAAGTAGAACGATTTATGTCTGTCTGTCTGAAGCTTAAGATATCGGTAACAGATGAATCGATTGGGCTTTAGGGAAAATATCTACTGGTCCTGCGATTGTTTTAAGCTATTTCCTCGGGGTCTTATGTTCTAAATTCAATCTAATTTAGTCTGCAGTTTCCAAAATTACCAAGCTATTCTTTGATTATATAGGCTCATGTAGATATCTCTTCAATAAACAAATATGTTTTTTCAACGACAAAAACAAATGTACAAATATTATATACATAAATATATTTGTAGTAACGCAGCAACTATGCATAATAAGATATATAAGTTTTCCGGAATTTTAATGTTAGGGGGAGATTTGAAATCTGCATCAAATTTTAAGAATTTTTTATAAAATTCGTTTTTTGTATAATTCTTTATCTAAAAGCGGAAATGCATTTTAAGTTAATTAGTTTTGACCAATAGGATAGGTGGATTTTAAACTACCTGCGCTCTAATTGGTTGAATGATGTACGCCATCCAATCAGAGCGCAGATTTTTTAAATCCACCAATCACAGATGCCAAAATTAATTAACTTAAATTGCATTTCCGCTTTTAGATAAAGAATTATAGAAAAAACGAATTTTATAAAAAATCCTTAAAACTTGATGCAGATTTCAAATCTCCCCCTAACTTTAAAATTCCGGAAAACTTATATATCTTAATGCATAATCATATCAAACAGGGATCTTAGGGGATAAGACAATGAACGAGACAGTGTTGAACCTCCCTAAACGATGATAGCACAGTATATACTAATACAATTTACTTATAAAATTCGGCGTTTTCCTCTTTTGAAAACAAGGATGACACCATTTATAGAAGAGTGTCAGAACCTAATGTGCAAAAAAGAAGTTGCAAATAGATTAGATGAAGAATAATGTTAAAGGAAATGCATACTTTTTTTTTATAGGAATTGCTTATATAGATGATTCGATTTTAACATTATACCATATCATAAGAATCATGATACAAAGCTTGAAATCGCTAGGACAATTCAAAAATGCCTTCCTTCTAACTATAGGAGCTATAAGGACGGACGGGCCCTAATTCTGAGAAAGCTTCGCCTTTAATTGGCTTTTAATAATTATTTTACTTTAATGACAGAACAAACATTATACAATATACAACAGACACTTATCTTTTTAAAAGCGAAGCTTTACTACAATTAGAGTAGTTTCGTCTTTTTGTTAACTTAAACATGTTAGTACTATCCTATCGATTTCAAACTTTACATAAAGATTTTTAAAACGTAGCAACTCTATGTTTAGCTTATTAAGTTCTGACACTCTTCATGAGTTATTCTTCGTAGGTCTTTCTTCTTATTTTAAAGCTGCGCTTTTATGGATGTTGTCATTCTTGTTTTAAAATAAATATATTGAATGAGCAAAGCTTTTCTATGATCAAAGCATGCATATTAATAAAAATGTTCTAAATATAGTTTTATATCTATGAAAGCTTTTTAATCAATTAAAGCTTTTTAATAGCAAAGCTACTCAATAGTGTGTCGGTCTCCGCTTTAGGACAAACGTGATATTCTTGGCTTCTATTCAAAATAGAGAGCTCATTTTTAAATTTGTGAAGATATACATCCAGTATATATTTGTATTTCTATGGTTAATAAATGAATTTCTCAGCTTCAATTTAGAATAGACAACTTATGTTTTACAGATAAAAGTTTTAGAAGCATTTGCATAAATTTAATCCTGTTTTTATACGAGGTCATTGACCTGTAAAGAGTGATAAAGGTGTAATAAGAATATACTTTTTTTAAAGCGAAGATATTCTATAATGTCACAAAATGTCACAAAAAGTTGACATGTATATAATCTTGAAACTATTTTTAGTAAAAGCAAGGAGAATTCAGTTCACATGAGGCAACACTATTCTATAATTCCTATAATAGTTAGGTACAATTTAGAAAGTCCGCACGTCCATTTGAAACATGCCAATTTTTTACAATATGTTTTTGTATGATATACTTATCCTAATTGCTTGATTTTTGGGATTCCCGGGACAACAAGGTACAAAAAGCATTATTGCAAAACATTTATATAAACTCTAAACTTAAAATTGATTTGCGGCGAGTATCACTTTACCAGAGTACATGAAAATCTGGGGCAACATCCAAGTAATAATATATCCATTGCATTGATCATGGACATTGTCGTATACCTATCTTCAAATTTATTTCTGTCAAAATTCTGTTCTGTTACTATGACAACATAGGACTGTAATAATGACATATTTGTCAAACTAATGCTTCGATATTTGACAAGGAATTCCAATCCTATTCTATAAATTATTAATTTTTTTGTCCAGAGCTTAAGATCTCAATAACTACTGAAACGATTGGGTTCTCTGTTTTAGGCAAGCTTCACATAGGTCTAGTGATGGTTTTAGGCTTATTCATTTCAGATGTTTTTGATAGTTTTAAGGTTTTTTCTCGTATTCATTCGAATCCGGTGGATAGGAACCGGTTCTCATCCATACGAAAAAAACGATGTCTCTAGCATCGTATTATGTCCAGCTTTCTACGAATATAAAAATGTACAATCATAAGATTAAAACTAGTTTTTTTAGCCCGTGCCTTCGGCACCTCGGTGCTAAAAAACTGGTTTTAATCTTATAATTGTACATTCTATATCCGCGGAATGCTGTTTATTATACGATGCGAGAAATAACTATTCCTATCCTCTTTCTCCCCACGTTTTCTCCCTAAATGCTTGTGGCGCATCAGCTATTTTTTAAATATTTAATTGTATATCATTCATTCTATTTGCTCTAAAATAATAAATGACAAGACAATGATTGACAAATTGATGCACACCCCCAATTATGTTAAACAAAATTACTCCTCCTGTAGATCAAGATTACTTTTATCAAATAATGATTGATTGGATGAAACTGGTAGTGTTAAAACTTTTCAATTACTAACTTCCATAGAAAAAAGTGTAAATTTTATGGATGTACATCTATTTGTCTTATTCCTTTAGATTCCTGTAAATTTTAAATAAATGGACCCGAATACTCAGGGTCCGACAGCAAAGCACCCATTGAACCCCAGAAGGTTCCTGCACATCAATAAAGCCTCTAGGAGCCGACCAGTTTTTGGCTAGGGATGAACAAATAAATTGGAACAAGTGTAACTCTCCAGCAGCTGCAGCCTACTTTAATTAATTGTATAATTGCAATTATTAATAAACATATTTATACCGAAAAAGCACCTCATAGCTTAAAATTTTGTGATCTATAAGACCTTTTTTATTATCATAAAAATATACTTAGAACATAACATTATGTTGGTGCAAATATTTAGGTAGGCCTGCAAGCTGCCGTGCAACAAGGCGCGCAGTTTTGCACAGGATTAATCATTACCTGCATTACAATATGGAGCAGCTTTACTATTTAAAATACATAGTGCAACAGAGAGTGGGTGTTTTATTACTATTTTAAACAGCAGAACTATTCTATAGAGAAAAAATTGTTCGTCTGTCAATCTTTACCAAAACAAATTAAAGAAATTCCCAGGGAGTAAGGGGACATTGGATTGTAAATTACACTGGTGCCAAAAGTTTTTATTACCACTTTAACTTATTGTTTGTCTAAAAATCTTTGGTGGGTTTTAAATTAAAATTATTGAAATAAAAGATTGGGCACTATAAGATTTCATGATTTTAATAGGAACGTTGTTACAAAACTTTGGGTACAAGAGCCAAATGGCCTCTGACTCCCTATAAAAAAGTACAAACAAACTTTTAACATCTGTGCTATGTCAACAAAAAACATTTAACATTGACAGATGAATATATTTTTTATATTTTTACTCAAACAAATAAAATATATAAAGTTTTAAAACAGTAGGTATATCCTATTAAAATTTTTCTAAAAAGTTTTATACATCTGTAGCTTAAGATTGAACCAATTTAGTTCTCAATTTAACTCAAGTTTTAGGGGGATGGTTTAGGGCTATTACATTTTTAGATTTAAGTCTTGGGATGGTTTTAGGCAATTTTTCGAATATAGAACAACAAGTGTATAGATGCAGGGAGTAAGGGAGGGGACAATGGATCGAATATTCAATTTTTAGGAGTCTTAGACTTTGGGGACTGGCTTAAAGGGAACTTGCAAGAATTTAGCAGTTTCTAACCAATCTTGGGGACCAATTATGAATGACGTCACGCAAAATCATGCATTATCTCGCGGCAAACTAGCGCGTCAACAAAAAAGATAAACAATAACAAGCAGACAGAATATTTTGATTTTGAAAATTATTTTGTAAATTGAATCATTACATTTTTTAAATCTAATTCTTGTTTAATGTTAATTCATTCCGATTAGTTCGTTGTAGAAAGAAATTATATTAAGATTATTAGTTATTATTAGCAAAGCCTTCCTATAATTAGGTCCCGCACATTTGTACGTCCGTAACGATTAGCTCTTTTCGTTACTTTAGACATGTTAGATGTTTCTTATTGATTTAATGTAAAGGCAAAAGTTTTTTGTCTTTAGCTTAATATTTCTGTAATTAATGATCCGATTAATTTCAAAATTTTAGGGAAAATTCACGAAGTCCTGAGTTGTTCAAGGTTTGTTTATCATTAAAATCTCAAGATGGTGTTATTTTATTTTTCTGTCCTGGATGCTAGGAGCGCAGCTACCAGTTATCCTAAGATATGTTACTTAAACCTTAAGATCTTTAAAATTAAGATGTACTTATGTTCTCAACTATTTTATTTATGTAGTATGAAATTTTGACGCAAGGTATCTCATTTTTATTTCGTTAAATAAAATAACTTGAGTTAAAAGTTCTGTAGGAAGGTAATTGTTTTAGTAAGTTTTGTAATATAATTATTTAAAGGCTTTTTCATGTCTAAGCTTTTTAATAAATACAATAAAAAAATTTGGGTAAAAGAAGTTGTAAAAGTAAAATGGTCTGTTTCCTTAATTTTCCGAAGTTTAAATAATAACAATTATGGAAATGAATTGTAAACAAGGGTTTTGATCTCTAGAATCAAAGGCTTGTGGTATAGCATCAGTTTAAGGATGGTGCATTTCGAATTAAAAACAATTCAAAAAGTCAAAAATTTCCACTAAAGGTTGCTATATTGCAAATACTTGTTTTATCTGGAAATATCTGGGTTTTCAACCTTAAAGGGTCACAACTATAAAATTGAATTAACTGCCCATTGTCCCCTCCCTTACTCCCTGGTATAGATGCGCTGAAGCTTAGTAATAAATATGAAAGAACACACACTTCCATTTTTATTTTAAATTAAAATTCAACCTTTTAGACAAACCACATATATTTGCAGAAAAAAAACTGTGCGTATTTTAAGTAAAAATTGATCATCCCCAATGATAATAAAGGATGTTACCCTCCTTTAGAATCAAAAGTTTGAACACTCTTTGTTTTAACCAGCCAATCAAGATTTAATCAAAGTACAAAAAGTCTTTTAGCCAACGAATGTGGAAATGTGTTTATAAAACTTTGGGAACCAGTTTATTTTACAATCTGATGTCCACTCCACCCTGTGGCCCGCCCTTGTTAGTTATCTAACACACTAAAAACATATGATGATTACTATACTATACTAAAAGCATGCTGTAATAATAGATAGATAGTCAATAAATCTTTACATTCAATAACTATTTTCACTCTAACCATAGCTTATATATTAATTTGAATGTACAAGTTATATATTTTATTTTCACATTATTATAACAATTTAACAAATGTTAAATCCCTTGGGGCATTAAAAAGTGTGATTTTAAAAGTAAATTATATCTTAAAATTGCTGCGAAGAGGCGTAAATATATTTTTGTTTAGGAAATTTTTGCTGCCTTTGCAAATTGCGTTGCACACGGACTGAATTGTAAAAATGCTCTCGTTCATTTTACATCTTTCTCTTTTTCGTACACTTTCCCTTTTGGGGGAAATATCACTTGCTCTGTACAGACACCTCCCCCATTATTTATGGTCTGTAGTAAGAGAAAGATAGAGGGGGGGGGGGGGGGGGGCTATAGACGGACTATAACATGTAGACTATAGAGAAACTGAAATGAAACTTGCTTTTTTTTTCTTTCAGCTCTCTCATGCTAATATACCAACTCATTAATTATAATTTATAAAGATTTACAATATTTCTTAATTAAAATTCAATATTTTATTTAAAATTTAACAACTAACAGCAAATTTGGAAGCTTAAACTGAATAATTAATAACCTATAAAATAAAGTCGTATGTTTTTTGTTTGTTTGTGGATGAAGATCTCGAAAAGTACCGAATCATAATTTGTTTTTCTTTCAGCCTTCAGGGAAGCTTAAGAAATGTCTTGGGGTGGTTTAGGCTATAATATGAATTACAGTCAGTTGGACGCACACGCAACTTTTATTTTGGCCTTACGTTTTTAAGCGTTGGCAGCCTTGCCCAAGTATTCTCGTCTATATATGCCTAGGGTCTCAGCTAGCAACAGAGATAAAACACAGGGGTACTAAAGGATAAGACAATGGGCGAAAATTGATGTACATCCCCAATGATGATAAACAAAATTATTCCTTCTGTAGATTAATATTAATTGTGGAAAAGTTTGGACACCAAAAATTTATATTTAGTAAAGTACCCAAAGTTTTTGAGCCAACCTAACGAATTAGAAAACGTTGTTATAAAACTTTGGGTACTTGTGCCATTTTCAGTCCAATGTCATCTTCCTCTCTGGATTAAGAATCTATACTTCTCACATTTCTGCCAGGGATGAAGGTACATGCAAATACTTATATGAAAGTAACAGGGTGTGCGTCTGCAAATATGTTTGTACCGAAGGATCTTGCTTACCACTGGACTGATTAGATTCTCCTTTACATTGCAGCATTTTAAAGGTCATGGGAAAGTTTATAACTACAGTGTGTTTTTTTTATGAGAACTTTTTTGAAAGCAATTTTACCCCACTTGTAGTTATCAGAATTTAATGATTAATGGCTTATTTTCTTCGTTTTTTAATGCAATTAATAGAACAACAAAAAAATATTTAAGTTTTTATTTAAAAAGTACAGTAAAATCTAAAATTCAAAACTTAGGTGTCAACATCTAAAAATGGTTTTAGCGCATTTTTCTTATACTCAAATATTCAACCTTTTTGCAAGAATAGCTGCAAAACACTTCAAAGTTTAGATATAGAGCTAAAAATGTATACAGATACTATTAGGGACATGTACTAGAACATATCAAAGTTTAAAGGTTGAATATTTGAGCATAAGAAAAATGCGCTAAAACCATTTTTAGATGTTAACACCTAAGTTTTGAATTTTAGATTTTACTGTACTTTTTAAATGAAAACTGAAATATTTTTTTAATGTTCTATTAATTGCAATAAAAAACGAAGAAAATAAGCTATTAATCATTAATATCTGATAACTATAAGTGGGGTACAATTGCTTTCAGAAAAGTTCTCATAAAAAAAACACACTGTATTTTCGGAGAGGGTACAACCACTCTCGTGAGAGAAATCGCCCTTAGAATAAAATGTAAACCCCCTGGAAAAAATTTCTATTTTTCTTTAAAAATGTAAATAAAAAGTGGATTATGGATCGTCAAGGGGCCCCCCTCCGCTAACCGCTGAACCGATATGGTTATCCTTTACAGATTAGCTTATCATAGGTTTAGGGATTGCTTATAACATTGCATTGGGGGGAGGGTACCATTAACATTCTAAAAGAAAGCGCCCCAAGAAACAATGACTTCCCGAATGCTTTTTACTTTAAAAAAAACTAAAGTTACAAATCCCTGAATATCTCCAAGCCAAGTTTAGATGTGTCTTAACAGTATAGTCTAGATATCAAAATACATTGTTTTTTAGATTTACACTTTGAACAAGGATGACATTATCCATAAAGCTCTGAAAGGGTAGAACAAGCAAACATTAACACTTGGAGAGTGTCATAACTGAATAATCAGAATATAAATGTATAAAATCAAAAATAATTTTAAGTAAATTTGTTGAAAAACTGCTTAAATACAGGATATTTTTATTAAAGGACATACTTACATTTTTAGGACTTGATTATATAGATGCTCCACTTATAACATAGAAACTAGTTGTCCTAGGAATCAGTATACAAAAATCGGATAATTATATAACATAAAAACTTATTGCTATAAAAGTTAAAAATGCAACATGTTTAAAATGGACGTACGGACATTCTAGTAACGATTATAAAGTTGCTACACTTTCTTAATCGTACCTAACAACTAAAGGAATCACCATGTAAAGTGTGGAATCGAGAGGACAATTCTAACCTGTTAAAATTAACAAAAATATCTAACTGTCTGTGACGCACGGACGTACCTACCCTTATTATAGAAAAGCTTCGGTTTTAATAATTATAAAAAAGCTTCGCTTTTAAAAATAATTAACCATATTGAACTAAGTTTCTTAAGCCAATTTGTAAATAACTAAAGTACACAGATCAATATATTAAAATAGAACGCACATGTTTATAAATATCAGAAAAAATGCACGAAAATATTTATTTTATCATTATACTGCATTTGTGGTATTCGGCAGCCGTGAGCCATGTCCTATGGCAACCCTGACCTTGGTTCGGAGAAGGGCCGAGGGCCCTCCCCCGAGTACTGGGGAAGGGGTCAGCCTGACCCCTCCCTATGCTTTAAAATTAATGATAGATTTTGACAGCCTTATTATGGTTAAGCTGTATTGTTTGGTTCCCCCACCCTTTCCAGGGATGGGGGATCATTATTGCCCAATCTGATTATTGTATATGTATTTATATTGATTCTGCTTTAGGATTATTTATTCCAATCTGTGTATTTATTGTTTGTTGTATATAACTTTAGTAAACGTTAGACCCTGAATAAAGTAACACCTGAATAGACTCTGTTTATTATTTAGTGATTGCTAGAGAAGCGTAGCTTCTCTATAATATATGTGTCCACGTCTGTTCGCACTGCCGTAGTCATTTGAACTCGGGTGTCTGCCATTTAACCAAGGCGGATACCACAACTTTTGGTGACAGCTGTGTGAGATTACGGCAAACCACAAGTGTAGAGCAGACGCGCAGCTGAGGCTAAGGTACTCCCAGCAGTGAAACTGGCAAAACTGACACAAGCAACCTGAATTACCCACCCTGGATAGCAAGGTCTAACTCTGTATCCGGCAGTTGTGGAAGCGAAACCTAGCAAAAGACCACGGAGAGTGGCGGAACCTGAGCTGCGGAGAGTAGCGAAATCGGACGAGAGACTGCAGAGAGCAGCGAAACTTGACGGAGAACCGCGAAGAGCGCCGAAATCTAACGGAGGATTGAGCGCTCAAGGGCTGAAACAGGCCTGCGGACGGGCTGAAACAGGCCAAATAACTGCAAACGGCTGAAAATAGGCCAACATTTACTGCAAAAGATAGCAGGATCCGAACCCACGGCGCTGCAGGACGGGACATTCCCTGCCGCCACCACCCGGATTCGGACCCACAGCGCTGCAGGATGGGACATTCCCTGCCGCCGACTGGCTGAAACAAGCAAAATAGCTGAGAGCTGTGAGCGAAAATACGAGTGTAGTGTACCAAGCAGAAGAAAAACTACGTTAACTCCAAGTATCCTGAGAGGCTACAGCGCAGCCACCCATTGAGAAAAACAGATATTATATCAGATTTTATGGATTACCACCCTGGTGTGAAAGCTGAACAATAGATTTATGGGCAGGGCTTGGTAAACAAATTTGTTGTGTATTGTGATAAAGCCAAAAATAGAACCTAGATGTAAGATAACAATGCATTGGTAAACAATCTGACCCCAAACCTGCAGCACGACAAATACACCCCCTTATCCCAACGGAAGGGGAGGGGCCCACCATAAATTGAAGCAAATACAATTGAGGTGACATAAGAATAAGCCAAGGATTAAAGGAGAAGCACAATTACCTCACCACCCAGTCACCTCAACCCTGCTGCACCCCCCTCCCCATCGGGGGAAGGACGGCTTTACCCCGTCCCCTCACGCACTCCCCCTTCTCCCCACACTTGGATAAGTCCGTCCACCGTGCGGAGATAGCGACCGGGAGAACGGAGCGCAATTCACGGGTTGCGCAGCGGAGCTCGGGACGCAACGAAAATTCAACGGACAAAGAAGATAAAGCGGACCAATGAGAGAGCAGATTGAGGGATAGATGCGCGTTTTACCTGTGTGCGCATTCTGACGGCGCATAGGCGCGTTGCAAGGAAAGGAGATTTCACGCACACACACACACACAGGAGAGGAGCTACTCTATAGCATACAACAGAGATATTTTTAGAAAAAAGACTTGCAAGCTCCTCCCTCCTATCTACAGTGTGATAAGGAAAACCAAATCAGTTCCTGACAGCAGTTCAGACCCTCAACAACTCTCTACACCTACCAGCCTACCTTAAAGCTTAGAAGCTAGTGACAAGTATCCTAGTGTACACCTATTTTAGATCTTTGTAGTTCAAACTACCAACCAAGTGATAAACGGTATTGGCTGCTAGGCTAGAAACCATAAGTGTAAACCGCCTATAGTATTGACTTAAAACCTAGTGTCCCGCCGCTGAACCTTTGACCCGATGGAGCAGCCACAAGCGCAAGGAGGCGACCAGCTCCAAGGATGGCTCCAGGACGATCCCCAGCCGGCTCCAGCCGAGTACCGCAAGCTGATGTTGAGTAACCTGCCGGAGTACCGAGGACCGCCCAAGCAGTCCTGGAACTCCCACATCCGGAGGCTGGAGATGTCATGGGCGGCTTACCGTGTACCCCCCCATGACACACTGAACCGCCGCAACGCCCTTTTACTATCCCTGGCGGGGCAAGCGGTGGAGATGGCCTCTCATCTGTTTGGAGAGGCAGGCCAAGCCTTGACCTACGAACAAGTCAAGGCCAAGTGTGAAATGTTATTTCGTCCAGCCTATGAGTCTCAGACCCTGAAGCAAGCCTTCAGAGACTACAGGCAACACTCGACGGAGCCCATACAAGCCTACATATCCACCAAGTGTGCGCTGTACAGGGAGGCCTACAGCCACGAAGACTTGGAGTTACTCATCGATGAACTTAACCGCGGCATCCCCAATGCCAATGTGAAACGCGTTATGATGGGACATGAGATCGCCTCGGTACCTGAGTACACGAGGCAAGCCATGTTCACCGTGACCATGATCACCAAGCAGCTGAAGGAGGGTGTGTGCCTAGTTGACGCCACCGACGGGCTCACGGGATCGGCCAGCGTCCAGTTGCCCCAGTACGATGAGTCGGAGCCAATGGAGATTGGCGCCTTGGCTCCGGGTCTCCACCAGATGGGGAAGGTTGCACCAGACGACGCCTCCAAGATTCCAGGCCGCTGCTACCGCTGCCATGGGAAGGGCCACCGAATCAGAGATTGTTCTACGCCTATGGAGGTCAGCCTAGAAGAGCGACGCACCCAGCCATGCCGTGACCGTCCTGCCAAATGTGAACGTTGCCATTACGCAGGCCATACGGCAGCCGAGTGCAAGGCTGACTGGGACCAGGTAGCCGGCAGGAGACGTGTAGCTGGCAAGGGCGCTCACTCAGGGAAGCCCAGCCAGGTAGCCAACATGGAATGGAGCGCGCCCCCAGCAACACTCCAGCAAGCAGCCGCCCCCAGCGCTGTGGGCCACTCAGACGGAATGCCGCAGTTTGGGACTATCCCAGCCAGGATCAACGTGTTGGGAGGAGCGGCTGAACCCAACAGGGTTGGCCTGGGCTTCAGCCTCAACCACTTGGGACCGGAGTTCGTGCAGCCAACCAACATTGCGGAGCCAGAAGTCCTGCGGCCTCTACCATTCAGCCTCAACATGATGGGGCCTGCAAGACCGAGTCCCCCCAGCAAGAGCGGAGGGGCGCTACCCAGCGCCACCGAGACGATGTAAGGGGAGGCCCTGGCGGCCGCCGAGTGGGAGAGGCGAGAGGCGCTAGCCAGCGCATCGGAGTCGATGTATGGGGCGCCATCTGGCGTCGCCACCTGGGAAGGACGAGAGGTGCGATCCCGCACCCCCAAGCTGATGTCTGGGGCGGCAACCGCCGCTGCCACCTGTGAAGACTGGGGGGTGCTATCCAGCGCCCCCACACTGGTGCCTGGGGCGACAACCGTCGCCACCACCAAGATACCTGGACCCTGGAACGAGCCTGCAGCCCCAGAGGGAGGGGTGACATCCGTCACCCCCAATCAGCCAGCGCCACCAGCCAGCAGGGAGAGTCCAGCTATCCATCATCCAGAGCCCCCAGCCAGCAGGGAGAGTCCAGCTGTCCCTCATCTAGAGCCCCCTGCCAGCAGAGAGAGTCCAGCTGTCTACCACCCTCAACTGGGCCAGGATAAGTTGAAATTGACAAATGCATTGTATCCAAAATATTGTAACCCTCCAGCCTTGCCTGTGCCTCCCGCACCAGAGGCTGGGGAGATTGAGATTTGGGGTTATCAGGAGTTCCTAGGGCCGGGGAGGGATGTAATACAGGGCGAGCCTGTGCCACACGCACTACAGCCCCATGCCACTGGGCATGCCATGGACGAGGGAAGGGCCACCCTGGGGCTAGGGGAGCCGACGCCCAGACAGGCGCCAGTTGCCTGTCAGTCCGTCATTGGGGAGGGTATCGGGACGCCCCGGGCGTCCAAAGATAACACTCAATGGAAATTTATATCTAGCCAGGAGCAGTCCAGCAGTGTCCAGCCCCAGGAAGCAGTTGTGGCCAGAGCCGAGGATCCCCAGATGCGCGCGCGAGGACGGTGGCTGTCTGGCAGATTCTCCCATTGGTGGATGGTTCTGTGGGGCCTATTGTTAGCAGCTGTGTGGCCTACAACTAGCTATGTCTTAGTAGGGTGGGACTGTGCCAACCCCACCCATGTCACCGCCTTCAACAAAGAGCAGATGTGTAGCAAGGAGCCGCTACACCAGGAGGTGCCCTTGGGCCATGAGGTACATATCCTGCAGCAAGTTAAGATTCGGGAGACCACGGGATATAGCTGTCAACTCACAGTGTCCCAGTGGACATTTAGGTGTGGAGTCTGGGGCCACCTGAAGGTGACCTCGGTCCCCACCCTCATGCGGCCAACCAAGATTGACCCTGAAACGTGCCGGGACCTGGCCCGGAGCTGAGTCTACACCCTGCCAGGCAAGACCAAGACATTGACCTTCCAGCTGAACCACCCCCTGTTCTTTACCCTCGATATGGTAGGCGCATTGGTCAACAGCCCTGAGGGGGTGGGTTGTGAAGGGGAGGACGTCCATTTTGAAGGCCAGCTGTACCGAAATGAGTTAGTGCTCCAGGAGCGACGGCTGCTGGTCAAGGAAGAGACCTACTTAGTTGAGAACAGACGGGTGGAGTCCCAGTCCGACCACCTGACCCTAGAGTGTCCCCAGTCCGAGCTGTCCTGTGTCACTGGAGAGGCCACATATGTGTGGGACCACCTGGGGAGAGATTGCCCCTTGAGGCTGATCCGCAGCCTCCAGCCCAGCCTGCACAGTGGTCTATTTTGGCCTTTTGGTGGACATTTCACCTACCTCTACTCAAAGTCAATTTTCTCAGCTTGTAGTTGATAGAAACGTTCAAAATAAAAAGTGTGCGCCTTATTATTACCCAATACAACTCCTATATGCATCTAGAGAAGAAAAACAAAAGCCAACTGGCCTAGAAAATACTTTGAAACTTAGCTAAAATTTCATATTTTTATAATTTTTTCTTAAGTCCTAGAGAGCCTAAATTCTATGTTTTAAAGCAAAAAAAACATTTAAAAACCTTGAAGCATGAATAGTTATTACTGTAGAAATGATTATATAAAGGTAAATGATCTATCACCAAACTTTGTACAACTTATATTTGATACAACTAATTGAAGTTTCTTCACCCTTATTTTACGAAGTTTTATTTTCTCTTAGATATTTAATAATACTTAATGTAATCTAGTAATAAAAAACAAGGATAGGTTACTGGCAAACATTATTTTATTGGAAAGGAATTTATCTAAAAATGTTGTTTTTGTGGTAACCCAAGTCGTTGCTTCTTATCACGAAATAAATACACAGGGATATGTTACTTGAAGACAATCTTATTGGCTCCAAAAGAAAGTTTCATACAGCATGCAATTGCAACGACCGTAAATTACACTGGTACCCAAAGTTTTATAACCACGTTATCTTGTTTGTTGGCCCAAAAACTTTTTATTGAAATTGATTGGTTGGTTTCAAACTAGAAGTGTCCAATTTTTTTTACCAATAATAAAAGGGATAATTTTGTTCATCATTATTAGGGATGGACATCATTATTAATTAATCATCCATTGTCTTATCCCTTTAGATTACTCATTCAATAGTACTTAAATGGGAAGGAAAATGATTAAATTCGATGACTGAAAAGTCTGAGGCTTTGTTCCTTAGATGCCATATCTTTGACGAAAATAAAATTTCCAGATGGTTTTAGTCTAGCATTGGATTTACTATTACTTGAATATTACACCAGATTTTTATGTTCTCATGAAAAGGGAAACTCGCAGCAGACTGAAATAACTATACCCCCATCCCCCTCCTTTACCCCATACCATCTCCTACTCGATAAATGAACTGGCAAATAAACGAGTTCCATGTTAGCAAGGGAAACTCTCAGCGGACTAAAATAACATGACACCCTAATCCACCTCATTTACCGCATCCCATCTCCTACTCGATAAATGAACTAACCAATAAACGAGTAACATGTTAGCAAGCTAAATTGACAACAATTTTTCCCCTGTCATAATATCCAAGTATATTCTATATCCATTAGTCTAGCTGGAACCCGAGGCTATAGCATAAAGGGTAATGCGTTTGCTAGTTTTTATTTTGTGTAAAACTTTATCATACTAGAGACGTTAAAAAAGGCTTCAGCTTTGTTAGACACGTTACTTTTAGAGTATGGGCATTGCATTGGCCCTTGAATTGATTAATGTAACAAGACATTTTTTATTGATATTATACCTACTAGTTTAACAAAAATCAAATTATTGTTCGAAAATCTGTTTTAGATATCTTACATAACAAACACACAAATTTAAACATTAATGATATCATGTTATTGAGAAGAAATAAGTTAAAATACATTTAAGATTAAAATTAACAAAGAATAAAAAAATAATTTTTTTTTCATCTATTGCAATTTTAGAGTTTACCCTATAAAGTTAAAGTTAAAATTTGAAATAAACCGGGCCCCGTAACAACCTAAACTAAACATCAAACTATAACATTATACCTGTATATTAAGAATAATATATGGTTTGGTATGTTACGGGGCCCGGTTTTTGGTCAAAAACTTAAAAAACTGAAAATTATTGCCAAAATTTATTGCAAAAATATTTAGGAAATGACATAAAAAAATTTTAAAAACAACTATAAAATTGATGAAAAAAGTAAAAAATAAATCTAAAACCCCAGTTTCCTAATATATCATGTAATATTATAAATATAAATAGGTGAAGAAACTATATTGTATCAATGCAACACTGAAAAAAAATATTTTTTCCAAAGATGGTGAAAATTCAAAAGGTAAAATTCATGACATGAAAATAATCCTGAACCTTCATGTTTCAAAGTTCATAATTCATCAACCAGTAGTTGAAAAGACAAAAACTCTTCGGTTTTATATGATATAGGGTATATATTTTTAAAATAAATTATCAATTTTGAGGAATTCCAATGTTGATTTTTGGCGAAATGTCCGGCCTTAGACCACTGTGGCCTGGTGATGGATGCGTTCCTGGTTGACCATCAGGCCCAATTCTTCATCAACATGACTACCCCCACCTCGATAGTGAACTGCGACTTTGAGGCCCATGCCACCAACCACCCAGCACTGTTCGTGGCAGCCGACCCGGCCGCGGCAGCGTTGCCTAGAGTATCGGCCAGGGACATGGATGTCCCCCTCCAGGCCCAGATACACGCGGGTTACATCGGATTTACCCTGGAAACTCGAATGAGAAGCGCAGCAGCAGAAGAAGTAGCGGCCAATTGCTGGAAGCTCCAGCAGCTAGACCCGGCCCATCCGGTGCGTGTCCAGGGGAGCACGTTCTCTATTTTGAGGGGAGATGTATTGCTCCAGCTTACCTGCCAACGTAATAAGTACGTGGTAAGGGAGAGCAATGAATGTTGGGACAAGGTGCCGGTGGAGCCCACAGGATTTGTAGATGCCGTGACAAAGGTGTATAGCGGTCACGCCACCAAGATTCCCTGCTCCTCCACCTACCCCCTAACTGTACACGCTGAGGAAGGGTGGATAGAGCTAACTCCTGGACCTAAGAAGAGGCCGCCCCCGCTGGATACACCCAAGCAGCTGCTGACCGAGCCCTTGGATGACTTTAGCTCGGGAGGATTGTATTCTCAGGCCAAGCTGAATGACTGGCAGCAGCTACTAGCGTTCCCGGCGTATAAGGCCGCAATGCTGACCGGCCTGTCGTATGGCTCATGCGTCCAGCAAGGCAGCTGTTCAGCCACCGGAGACCATGGGATCGTGTCCTACAATATTGACCGACTGGCGGAGGAAGGGGAGGAAACCCTGGATGTCTGGGCTGGGTTCAGACAGGCTATTCACGAGTGGGGAGATGGCGCAGCCATACTGTGTCTGTTGCTGTTGATCCTCAAGCTGCTGGGAGACTTAACCATCATCTCCCTGGCAGCTGCACAAGGAGGTGTACGAGCCGCCCTGAACGCGATGTCACAAGGCTCACCCATGCCAAGTCCCGGGACGTTTCAGTGGACTGGGATGCCATTCCTATTGGCCGGGAAGCAGCCGAGGAGATGGTATCCATGAAATCAGCCGATAGTGGGAATGACCGCCCAGGCAGGCCTGGGCCGCACTCTGGAAAGCCCCGCGGCCCCTCGGGAGGCCAGGCTGTCGCCCAGACAGTCAACCTGGTAGCCAGTGCCCCAGCCGCTGCCAACACCAACCAGAATGCCCCGTTGCTGACCGGTCCAGCAGCGGCTGCGCCCCATGCCAACCTGACACCCGCTGGCGCCGAGCTATGTGCCCAACAAAAGCCAGCCTCTACCTTCTACCCCACGTTGGGGGCCCATCAGCCCTGAAAATCACCACTAGGATTCCATTGAATCATTATCTCTTGTACATAATAGCCCCTAATGAGCGGGCCGAAGGCCTCAACCACTGTCGGAAGTCTGGCAGGGAAACCCCCTCCCAGCCTTCCGAGGGGAGAGTTGTGGTATTCGGCAGCCGTGAGCCATGTCCTATGGCAACCCTGACCTTGGTTCGGAGAAGGGCCGAGGGCCCTCCCCCGAGAACTGGGGAAGGGGTCAGCCTGACCCCTCCCTATGCTTTAAAATTAATGATAGATTTTGACAGCCTTATTATGGTTAAGCTGTATTGTTTGGTTCCCCCACCCTTTCCAGGGATGGGGGATCATTATTGCCCAATCTGATTATTGTATATGTATTTATATTGATTCTGCTTTAGGATTATTTATTCCAATCTGTGTATTTATTGTTTGTTGTATATAACTTTAGTAAACGTTAGACCCTGAATAAAGTAACACCTGAATAGACTCTGTTTATTATTTAGTGATTGCTAGAGAAGCGTAGCTTCTCTATAATATATGTGTCCACGTCTGTTCGCACTGCCGTAGTCATTTTGAACTCGGGTGTCTGCCATTTAACCAAGGCGGATACCACACATTCACGTTTTTTCAAAGAATGGACAATTAATACTCCAGACTAAAATTAAAGACTTTTTTATCCAAGGATCTTAAGGAATAAGACAATCAACAATAAATTGATATACACCCCCAGAACTCGTGTATGCTAGGACGTCTATATTGTATTCTACTTTTTAACAGCGCAGCTTTCCTATATACTGGCTTCTATATAATAGAAATAGGGTTTTGAATTTCTTTAACGGATACTAAATATACTTAAGTTTCATATTTTATTATATAATTAATTAAATATCTAAAAAAATATTTCAATACATGATAGTCAATAAAATCATTTTTAATCACAATAGTTTATATGTACAAGATCATAAGAAAATCACATTTAGCAGGGAAATTTAAGGGATAAGACAATGGACAATAAATTTATATACGGCCCCAATGATAGAAAACAATATTACCTTTAATGTAATTTAGAACAATTGATATAAAGTTTGGACAATACTAATTTAAAACTAACTAATCAAAATTCATAATCAGTACCCAAAATGGGTACCAGTATAATTTACAGTCCAATGTCCCCCCCCCCCCGTACCTCCATCTTAGGTAAATAATCTGATATGTATATATAATATTCTAAATAGCACTGTTTCAATTAAATCAATCACATCATTTTTAGAAAGCAAAGCTTTTCTATATTTAGGATTGGTCCGTCTGTTTTGATTCTTGTATCAATTAGAAAGGCTGTACGTACGGTTATATTAAACAAGTTAATTTTCAGAAAGATTAGAAGCAATGGACGATAATTGATTTACGACCAACTTATAAAATTTAATAGAAGTACCCTAACTTTTTAAAAGCGAAGCTTTTCTACAATTAGGGTCGTATTGCTTTTTTCGTTAATTTAGGCATGTTAGAATTGTCCTATCGATTTCAAACTTTGCATGATGATTCCTGTAGTAGTTAGGTACAAATTATAAAGCGTAGCAACTCTATAATCATTACAAGAATGTCTGTACGTTCATTTTAAACATGTTGATTTTTTTTTACTTTTTTTAACAACAAATTTTTATGTGATCTAATCATCCGATTGATCTGATTTTTGATATGTTGATTCCTGGGACAACAAAGTATAATGTTGTACGCGAAGCAACTCTATAATCAAGTCCTAAAAATGTAAGTATGTCCAGAAACATTATCCTGTTTCAAGCAGTTTTTCAACAAATTTACTCACAATTTTGCTTCGATTATATTCTGATCATTCAGTTCTAACACTATATAAGTGTTAATGTCCGTTTGTCCTACCGTTTCAGTGCTTCGCTTTTATGGATGTTGTCATCCTTGTTAGACCTAAGAATAAGATAACGTAATTGTAAAACTTTGTGTATTTGAATTTTAGAAGTGCTGTTACTCTGTAATTGTCAATGTATTATTTTATTTTTTGGCGCTTTTTATGGATGTTGTCATCCTTGTTAAATACATTATTTATAATGGCAATTATCAAAAATATATATAATAGTCCATAATTATTTTTAAATTAACTGAAAATAAAATTAATATTTTTAATTTTCTTTCGAAAATATAAATCAAAGAACTACCGATCATATTAGAATTTTATTCATAAATATTTCCATCAACAAAAAAATCGAAAGAAAAAAAATGAAAAGGTTTGTGGCTTAAAATCAACTAACTTTAACCCTTTAATATAAAGAAGTGATTTTTTTCTCTTAATCTTAAGATTAAAAAAATTACTGGTCCAAATAGGTTGCACTTATATTTTACGGGAATATTTTAAAAATGATTTCTGCTACCATTGGACTCAACTATCCTTGTTGAAAGGCACTATGCAATTTTATCTTATCATATCACATACAATTTTCTAATCAACAGATTATATAAAAAATTACAATAATATTTTACATTATGTTATTTTATTTTTAGAAAAGGGCGTGTATCAGGGGTTTACTAACACACCCCTCCAATTGTCAATTTATAAGATTTGAAAAATACATTAGAAGAAAATAAGAATAGGTATGTCTTTTTAACTAAGAATAAATGGTATAGCCTTTCAAAATGCCATTTCAAGTTTAGGTTTAAAAATGCTTATTATTGAATATTATATCTTAACTAAACTGATTACAGTCATTAAGAGTGCAACAATAATATGATAACTACAATTATACAATTTAAAAAAAGAATATTTAATTCTAAGCATTCATTAAAATTTGTCATCAATAAATAAAAGAAACAAGATTTTATTTGTTCGATGCTCGTTGATGGTCAGACGGACATACAAACCTTTATTAAAAAGAAGATTTGCTACCAAAATAAGATGCAGTAGCTTCTATTTTATTTGCAGGCGGTTTCCCTCAGAGTGCCTAGTCGAGCACAAAACCCACCCCCCCCTATTTTTAAATAAATGGATATCATAGAAGGGAGATTAGTTTTTCCCTTTTTTTTGTTTGTTTATTAGTTTAGGTTAGCATAGGAAAGGTTGTATATTGGGTAATGGGTAGCCCCACAGGGTTAGGTTTCAGTGCTTGTTAGGAACTTCAAGGGAAAGTATCCCAGGCAAACTAGGGCATCTCTTCATATATGCCATCATTGCCCCAAGGGTCCAGATTAATTGTCTTGGCCTGGATGACAGCTGTTGGCTGTTGCTGTGGTTGTTGTTGTTGCACTGCACCACCTCCCCAGCAGTTGGCATATAGGGATTCCATCCTTTTAAAAAATTATATTTATAAAATCAAAGTTTAACTACAATAGAAGTAGGGTCATCTAACAAAATGTCTATCTTAGAAATAACCTGTCTTGGAAAATGGCAAACTTAGAAAACGTGTATACTTAGAAAATACCTAAATCAGAAAACGCTTAACTTAGAAAACGTCTAGACTAGAAAACGCTTATCTTAAAAAGCCTAAATAAGAAAAAGCCAATATTAGATATTTAAAATGCCTATCTTTAAGATGCATACTTCTTTTATATTTGAACGTGAATACACAAAAAAACGAGGGAAATTTTGGGAAATGTTAATTGTGAATTGGTAAAAGTAACTTACTTGTCAGCCATATCTTTGTAGTGTGTCATCTGTTCATATATCAAAACCTACAAAAACAGTAAGGTGGTAAAATTTAAATAAATAACTGATTTTATTTTGATACATTATCGTCTAAGCCCAAAAAAGCCTCCAGCTTAAACCAATAAAAAAGTAGAAAAAAATTAGGTGGGCGATTTTGTATTGAATCTTTGAAATCAGCTAATAGCGTTGTAAATATAAACAGCTAGGTCTCTACAAAAGAGCAGATTGCAATTCCGAAACTTTGGCCAGGTAGTTTTCTGGATTATACATCAGTATACTATACCTGACTAGCATGGTTCAAATCTGTTTCAACTTCTTGTAGGAAATGATTGATCTCGCACATTACACCAATTCTGCACAGAAAAAAATCATTAACAACTCCATTTTTACAAAATTGAACCTTTTCGAAGTTTATGTAAGTTTTTTAATCGAATCTTTTCATCCGTAACGCTGTAGAGGAGATGTTCAATTACTCGGCTGCTATTTAAAATAGACAGCTGAAATTTTGGGTGATGAATCTTTGTACCAACGCTTTGTTTTTTGATTGTCTGTCTGTCGGTCATGCTTAAAATACAAAGATACTAGTAATGTTTTATAAAAGATTCATGATTTTTTTTATGATTGATTGCATATTCTATCTCTCTTTCTGAACTTGTGCTCTATAACTAACTTCGTCCGTCTGTTTATCCTTGAATTTCGTGCTTCGCTACTTATGGATGTTGTTATCTTGCTCGTTTCTCTTAATTATAAAAATACATACATAACTTAGTTTTCTTTAAAAGATTCGCTCGAAATAATATTTCATATGCATCTTTTTCAGGTCTATAAAATAAAACTATTTTTACCTGTATAAATTTATTCTTGATCGTGCAATAAATCGTTCTTTATCGCCAGCGGTGGCTTCAAGTTCTTTTTGTCTAAATACAGATTAAGTAAAAGCTAGTTGTAGAAAATTCAATAATAGAATTAAAGACGATCATTCTTTTATAATTTTTATAAAAAAATCTTAACCAAAATTTGCTGATATTTGGAGATATCTTAGGTTTGACAATATCTCAAATAAATACATGTAAAAAAAAGGTAGTTTCCAAAAAATTGTCTAGCGACTACAGATACCACCCTTCCCGTAATAAACGGATATTTTTCTTGTGTTAGTGTTAATCTTAGTTTAGACAATTTTGAGTTTAAGGCATTTTCCCCGGAGAGGAATTAAGCATAAAGAAAAAACTAACTCCAGTATTTTCGATTTATTTTAAAAAAAAAGGTTGGGGGGGTTCCTAGGATACCAATCCATTATGAGGGAAAGCACTGTAAAAAATGTTACCTATCTCTGCATGAAAAATATGCATTCAATATTTCTGTCCAAGAGGCTGCCAAACCCTAAAACAATAATAGTTTAGGTAGTTAATTATCGCATCGTATTATAGACAACTTCCTGCGGATATTAAAACGATAAATTATAAGGTTTATTAAGGTTCTGTATGCCTCTAGGGGCAGAACAAAACCGATATCAATTATTATTTTTATTTTACTATTCGTAGAAAATTTTCTCCGTGTATGGCTAAGAACCGGTTCTGGTTTATAATGGGAAAGAATATTGTATTGTAAGTAAATTTGAAATAAGGGAGGGTTGATATTTGTGATAGCAATTGATATATATGCTTAGATGTCTTTAAAATTGAATTTTAACAGAATATTTGCAAACGGATGGTTGTCTGAATTGCATTTCAGAAAAAAAAATTTAAGCAAAAGTTACAAATATATCATCAAATATTTCGTGCAACTACCCCTTTAATTTTTTTATTAACAGGTATAGTATTGTTTATAGCGCTAATCAAGAATGCTCTCTTATTTAAGATAACCAATAAGAACTATCAAATGCCTTGAGAAAGTCAAAGAAACAATAAATCTATAAGCCTAGGTACCTATTTTATTAAGAATTATTTGTAACAAAAATCATCTAACAGATTAACGTTAAGCAATAATAATTAGCTAGATAATGAGATTTGTATTACCTTGTAATCATGCAGCAAATGAACAATTGGATCCCAAGCCCTGGAATAAATTAATAAATGTATTAAATTCACAGTGATCTAGAAAAAATAGATAAAAATTAAGAATTCTAAAAATCGTCTTCCTGGCTGTTCTAATTTTCTATAATCTATGGAGCTTATCCTAACCAATTTCCTTTCTGGAGTGCCTTGTTTTAAATCATTTTTTTACCCCTCTCACATTCTTTTAAATTCTTCGTGTTGATGGAAGACAATGGAAGAAAAATTTATACAGGTACATACATCCCCAAGTAAGATAAAAAAATTATCCCTTTTGTTAGATTTAAATTTATAGTTGAAATTTTGACACTACAAGTTTTTAACCAATGAAATTTCAATAAGTGTAGGAAAAAAGTTTTAGAGTTAACAAACTCTGGTTATCAAACTTTGGGTACCAGTGTAATTTATAGTTAATTTTCATCTCACACCCTGCTATTAGCACACTTACTTGGATGCATGTGTCTCCATAACTTCAGCTACATTGCAAAAACTATCTCCAATCTGAAAGTATTTTATTTTGAAGCAAAGCCTTTTACAATTAATTTTTGTCACGTCAGAATGTAAACTGCAGCCTTACATACAAACACAGCCAGATGGATAAAAAGACAGGCAAAGCAAGTTATGTGATGACAAGGATGATAACATGTATAAGGAGCGAAGCACAAAAATATAAGAGCATGAAGCTTCAATTTTAATAATATTAACCGAAAATTGTGATAATCAAACCAAAACAATAATTATATTAACATAAATTTCAGCCGTCTATCTTGAATAGGGGCCGAGAAAATCAGGTAAAAATATTTATCTAATAGGTGAAGACTAGAAGACCATTTACCTTCTCAAGAGGGGGGACCCGGCTGTTCAAACTGCTGCCAAGCAAAGAGAATGCATGACCCAATGAAACCATATCTTTCTTGTTTGTTGTTCTATACCTGAAAAATAAAAAAATAGAGTAGGGTAGTGCGGGGTTAATGCGGTAGGGGGGTCTAATTCCGGTCACTCGACCAACTTTTTTAAAACCGTTTTTTAACGGTGTTCTGAACGTTTGCGAGAGATCTTCAGAAAAGCAAAGTTGTAGTTCATTGCCTATACTTTCATTTCTCACTTCAGCAAATTTTTCTATGGTTTTTTTGCCCTCAAAAAGTTGCAAAAAATTTGCAAAAAAAAATTTTCAAAATAGGCCATGTTCAATCTAAAATTGTGAAAAAATGGTAAGTCCTATTGACCCCCGGGTTTTTGTAAAATGAAAGATATGGCATTCATTTATCGTTTGCAATTGGAGGCGTTGTTCTAACTTGATTTTTTCATAATTTTTTTTTCATCTCAAAAAAAGGGTCTATTCCAGTCACTTTTTTTACTTTTTTTTATTACTGTATTTATAAATTTATAATACCCTAATTTTTTTTTCAGGTGATCTGGAAGCATGAACAACCTAAATGCATGACCTAAGCTTTAATCATTGCCTTGCCTGTTGTTAGATGTACATTATTAGTCATTTTACTGCTTGTATTATGTCATGTTTTGTTGCCTCAGCTTTTCAATTTGTTAAGACATTTAAAATTTTTCAGACACATTTTTATAGTAATGGGAAGAGTATATCACCCAAAGGAACGCCTTAAATATTTGCCTGAAGATGTATCAGCTGCATTGGCTCATGTAAGAAGGGGTATGTCTATTAGAAAGACCGCTAGAAGATTTAAAATTCCATATGAAACCCTTGCATCTTTTTCATATAAGAGGGTGTTCGCGATTTTTGCGCGGTTTGGATTTTTAATGTCAAATCGGCTAGGATTAAGCTAGAAAGGTGTTTAAGGTGTCTATAGAAAGCTCTTTGCATGTCCTAACAAAAACTCCCCAGGATATGGGTTCTATCTCCATATTCAAAATTTTGCATTTTCAAAATTCCTGTTGCATAAAATGTGTTGAAATATTAGAGTTAGACCCCATATCATTTCGAGTTAATTGTCAGGCATGTAATTTTGCATCTTTAGACACCTTAACCACCCTTGTAGGTCAATCCTAGCCAATTTGAGACAAGAAAAATTGTATCAAAAACTGCTGTCAAAACTGGCAGGATTTTTAAAATTAAAAATTTTTGGGGAAAAAATCACTTTTTTCAAGAAATTCCAAGACCTGCGAATCAGAAATTGACTCTAATTTATGTATAAAGCTTAAAAAAACCTAATCATATAATAAAAAGTATGATTTTTTAAAAAAAGTTTGTATGAAAAAATTCGATGTTTTTTTGCGATTTTACCGACTTTTTTTAAATGGGCAAAATGTGGTCAAAAAATTTTCTGATCTGCATGCGACTAGTACCGTTAGAAAGCTAATGACCTTAGCTTTCTACTCATAGTTTAAAATGTTAAAAAAAAATATTTTAAGGGGGTGTTCCACCCCCCCAAAGTCAACTGACCGAAATAGCCCCACCAGTGGGGTTATTCCGGTATAGGCCAACCGCCGCCCTTAAAACCGATTTTTGACCGACTTCCAGTTGCGAGATCTTAACGGGACCAAGACAGGCTTCTTTGTTATTGCCATATCTTTCATTTGCACTCTTAAAAACCGGTAAAAGTTTTTGGGAAGTTTTTTTTTTTTAAGTTGAAGCAAAAAATTGACCGGAATAACCCCGCACTACCCTAATTTTTTTAAAAAGGGGTGGTTTTAATGCAACCATCTCGTAATCAAGAAGTAAATGGCACTTAGAATTCGAATTTTCATCTGAAAGTTTGCATGAGTAATCCTTGGTAGGTCTATTTTCCCTAAATCGAACAATATGTTGGAAAAGTTACGGCTTAAGGTTCAGCCGTTTTGCCATATTTTGGCTATCTATAGGGCTAATTAGTCACGAAACCTATCTCCACATGATACTCTTTGCTGCTCCAAAACGTTATCAAACGGTTCTAGCCGGTAGCTGTTGGTACAAGATATTTTAAAAATGGTTATTGCTATCATTTAACATGAATTAAACCAAAAATATGTTTTAAAAAGTTGATTCCTACGCATTTAATGATGAATTTGCCCTGAAAATAGGCAAAAAACGGTTGAGCCGCTAGCCGTTACTTTTACAACTTTTTGTTCGATTTAGGGAAAATAGACCTACCAAGGATTAGGTACTCATGCAAAATTTCTGATCAAAATTCGAATTCTAAGTGCCATTTACTCACTGATTACGAGATGGTTGCATTACCCCCCCCCCCCCTTTGAATTATTGACAGGGATCTTAAAAGTTATAAGGCAATGGACGATAATTACCCAATGATTATAAGCAAAATTACCCCCTCTAAAGATCAAAATTATTGTTTTGCAATCAACCGATTAAAATTCAATTAAAAGTACTCAGAGTTTTTAATGAAAAGGAATATGAAATTATGGTTACTAAAAAGCTAACCAGTGTAATTTTCAGTACATTGCCCCCTCCCTCCCTGAAAACTTCACACAAACGAATTTAGGGGAAAGAATAATTTATCGTTTAAAGCACGTCTTATCCCCTGCATCCCTGAAACTAACCTATTTTCTTGTTCAAGAGAGGCAGCGTACAATATCTTGACAGCATTCTCAACTTTGCCAAGAGTTGTCTTAAACTCGGTTATAATTTCTTCATTTCTATCCTCCTCTGAAATATCAACAAATTTACAAGGACGTCAAAGCTTTTATTTTTTTCGAGGCGGGGGGGGGGGGCGGTGGCTGGGTAGAAAGGTGCGCGATTTTCCCTTATATTTTCACTTGACATTACATAACTCAAAAAAAAACAGTACAATGAATGTCTGTCCGTCTATCTGTCTTCAGCACAAGATATCGGTAACCACTGAACCGTAAAGGCTGTGCTCTTCAGGGAATATTTATACCTATTGGGTCTGGGGTTGTTTTCTGCTGGGAAAGGACAATAGGAGAAAAATATGCATTCGAACCTGGTGCTTGAAGAGTTGTCAAAAAGTCGGTTCCAATCAAGTTATCACTTTCTGCTTTTCGTTTGCCAGCTGTCCATTGTCTAAAAGTGTAAAAAGATTCAGACAGAGAGTGGGGAAAATTGGCTGTTTATTACACTAGTCCCCAAAGTTTTTAAATAACTGTTTCTTTTTCGTGGACTTAAGCAAGTTTTTATTGGTTGGTTAATTATGCTGAGTGTTGAACCTTTTTAACTACTAATTTTAATCTACAGAAGGGGTGATTTTGTGTATCATCACTGAAAATGAAATACAAAAATAGATGCAAAAATATATCAAACCCTCTTCTAGTTCTTTAAATAGATATCTTGCTAAGTACTAAGAATCCAGGAATAAGGTATAACCAACAAGGGAATCTAATCTAAAATAATATTTGGGGGGCAAATGGAGAGGTCGTCAATTTTACGATGTGTTGCCCCCCAACGACAGCTGAAAAACACGTATAGGTTTCGTGATTTTTTTCCGAATTAATTTCGTTATTGGTATGAGCTGCTAAGAATCTACATTGTCAGGTAGAACCATATCGGTTCAGCGTATAGCGAGATCCTTTGGTACAAACACAGACATCCTGTTACTTTATTATAAGAATAACTCTTACTTTTCATTAGTTTCTGTAATGAAATGCCTCCAAACTGCAGATTGGGATAAGACTGGATGTCGACAAATCCTACAAAATAAAAAAAAAACAAGGATGACGACATCCATAAAAACGAAGCTCTAAAATCAGACGGAAGGACAAACGATATTTCCGAACTTAATGTGCTGATGAATATAGATTCATAAGTCTAAACAAAATTGTATTTAAAATAAATTGTAAAATAAAAGTTAAAAAATAACGATGTTTTAAATTGACCTACGAACGTTCTGGTAGTGATTTTAGAAATGCTGGGTAGGCATTTTATGTTGTTTCTAAATGCTACAGGAATCGTTTTTATTAAATTGTTGGCATTACCTATCAGCAAAACTCTGAAGCTCTATTCTTCTATTTTCTATCAATTCTTCTTCAAATCGACCAGTTATCTAAACATATCTTAGTTAATTAGATGGATATACAAAGTCGTGCAAAAGGGGGGTGAATCCTACTCACTAAGACAGCAAAAGGGAATGTTAGTGTAAAAATTTACACACATCCCTTAATCTTAAAGTTGGTGTTAACAAAATTTTGCGCGATTCGCGCGTCTGTTCTTAAATTCAAGGACACTTGTTTGACGTTTAAGTGGGTGGGTAGATGGATGGATGGATACCTAGGTTGCTAGTCTACCTCAAGACAAGAAAATACACCCCTCTTGATGTCTATAGTACAGCCTCCTCGATTTTGATGACTGGAAGACAAATGTTATATATATATATTAGGGTTGGGCCGGATATCCGGTGTGGCCGGATATCCAGCCATTTTCAATATCCGGCCGGATACCGGATATTGAAACTATCCGGCCGGATATCCGGCTCTATAATTTTTTATACTTTACACCAAAAATCTCTGCTTTTTAAAATCTTAAATGGCTATAATTTTCTTTTTATTGAAGCTAGAAGAACATTTTTTCTGAATAAGTTTAACTTTATGTAAATTTATATAAGATTTTTGAAGAAATTTTTTTTACTACTTTAATATCTGGTAATTTGGCCGGTTATCCGGCCGGATATCCGGTAATTTGGCCGGATAACCGGATATCCGTCATTTGAAATCAGCCGGATATCCGGTATCCGGCCAAAAAAGTATCCGGCCCAACCCTAATATATATATATACTAGCGGCTGTTCCCCTAAGTTATAGGGGCTCTATATTCTAAAGAATAGAAAAATAGCCTAAAACCATACCCAGACTTATTTTTTAACAAGGATGACAACATCCATAAGTAGCGAAGCACAAAAAATCGTAGATGGGAATACGTACAGGTAGATTTAAAAGGTTTTTACAAAAATCAAGAATAGATTTATTGGATAAAATAAATATGAAACCTTGTTTTATTTTGTATGATGACAATGGTCAAAGTAAATTATATTAAAGATGCTCATAACAATGGGAAAAATTATTTTGATACTGATATCCCATAGAAGTTTGAAAATTGGATCAAAATAAACAAAGATCTTGGGAAATATGTAAAACATATAAAAATAGCCAAAAACCTGATAAAAGGCAGTCTGGCCGCCATGGTTGTTTTCTTAAAACGACAAAAAGTTTAATTTTTAAATCCTTAAAAACTTTAAAAATTTGGAAAATCGGACCATATACTTTTAAGATATGGAAAAAAGTGTTAATTATATTTATAAATAGCCTAAAACCTGCCAAAAAGGCAGTCTGGCCGTCATGGTTATTTCCTCTAAAGACGGGAAATTTAATTTTGATATCTACAACTGAAAAAATTTTGAAAATCGGACTATAAACACTGAAGATATGGAGAAAAATGTTAAAAATATTAAAAAAACAGCCTAAAACCTGCTGAAAAGGCAGTCTGGCCGTCATCATCATCATCATCGCCATTTATCTCTTCTTTCCAGAGCATAGGCCACGCACAATGGTTCTCCATTTATCTTTGAATTGGGCCTCAGTAGAGGCTTCACTGAAAGATGAAAAATTCTTCTTTCTCAGTTCCTCAAGGAATTCCCTCCTGCAGGTTGTTTTTGGTCTGCCTGGTTTCCTTTTTCCTGTGAAGGGGTCCCAAGTTAAGGCTTGATTGGTTAAATCATCATGCCCTTTCCTTAGAGTGTGCCCCAACCATCTCCATTTTCTCTGTTTTATTGTCAGTTTGATGTCTGACATATCACTGCGCTCTAAAAGCTCAGCATTTGTGATCTTGTTTGGCCAAAAGATCTTGTGGATTCTCCTAAGACATTTGTTTACATATGTCTGTAGCTTGGAGACCACTGCTGTGTTTAGTAGGAACCAAGTTTTGGCCCCATACAGCAAAACAGAGAGAACATTTGACTTGAAAAGTCTTAACTTGGTCTTTATGGAGATGTTGTTAGAATTCCAAATTTTGTTCAAGCTGGCAAAGGCTGTTCTAGATTTGTTAATTCTAGCTTTAACGTATGTCAAAGTGCCTCCAGCTTCATCAATTTTACTTCCAAGATACTCAAAGCAGTTAACATCCTCAAGAATTTGGTTTCCAATAGATATTGGTTCTTGGGAGTTTGCATTTAATCTGAGTATTTTAGTTTTTGGAACATTTATTTCAAGTCCAACTTTCTTGGAAGTTTCAGCTATCATGTTAGTTCTTCTTTGCATTTGACTTCTATTACTTGTTAACAAAGCAATATCATCAGCAAAGTCCAGATCTCCCAAATATTTGGGATTGCCAAATAACTGCCAGCGAATGCCATCATTGCTTTCACAGTTCTTCATGATCCAGTCAATGGCAAGGAGGAAAAGGAAGGGAGAGAGAAGGCATCCTTGTCTGACACCTGTTACAATCTCAAAAAAGGTTGATAGTTTACCTTTATACATAACATTTCCACCTCCTTTATGATAGATAGCTTTAATGATATTGATTATCTTTTCTGAAATGCCATAGTGTCGGCAAATTTTCCAGAGAGATTTCTTGTCTAAAGAATCAAATGCTTTTTTGTAGTCAATAAAGTTTACAAAAAGCTCAGAGTTCCATTCCTTGGATTGCTCTATGATGATTCTTAGAGAGGTTATCTGATCAATAGTGGAACGGTTTGGTCTAAATCCAGCCTGATTAGGTCTTAGCTTTTCATTAACCTTCTTCTTTATTCTATTAAGAAGAATCTTACTAAGGATACGGCCAGGTACTGAAAGAAGCATTATCCCTCTGTAGTTTCCACATTGGGTCAAGTCTCCTTTTTTGGCCAGTATTGAGATATGTCCATTTTTCCAGTCCTCTGGGCATAACTCATCATTCCATATCTTAGTGATCAAAGGTAGGAATGCCTCAGCAGATGTGTCTAAGTCTGCTTTCATGACCTCAGCTGGGATGTTATCAGGTCCAGCGGCCTTGTTATTTTTTAAACTTTTAATGGCCTCTTTGATTTCCAATAGATTTGGCGCTCGACAGTCAATGTCAAGTGCATCTGAGGGTGGAATCTCAGTTTCTTCCTCTGGAACTGGAAGATTCAGCAGTTCAGTGAAATGCTCTGCCCATCTATTTAGAAAATCCTCATCAGTTTTAAGGAGTGAACCATCCTTGTCCCTGATGTGTGATCCTGATTTGTGTACTTTACCTGCAATGCTCTTAGTAATCTCATAGACATCTTTCATTCTATTTTGATTAGCAGCATTTTCTGCTTGCAAGGCAAGGTTTTCCAAGTGTTCTTTTTTGTCAATTCTGACACTTTTTTGGATTTCCCTGCTGAGCCTCTTATACAGGTCTTTATCTTCTGGAGAGTTTCTAGAGAGTGTCTTTTATCTTACCTCTCTTCTTTGATCCATGAGATCAATGGATCTTTGAGTGATCCACGGCTTTTGGTTAGCCTTTTTGAAACCTAATTTTTCTTGGCTAGTATCATTGTAAACTTTTTTGATACCTTGCCAAATATCTTCCACTCCATCTTCCTCTTGAAGAGTCAGCAACTCAAATCTATTCTTTAGAGTGAGCTTAAACTCAAATCTATTCTTTAGAGTGAGCTTAAACTCTTGTAACTTTTCAGAGTTTTGGAGGGTTGTTAAACTATATTTCTTCCTGGGGTTAGGCTTTGTGTCCTGCTTTTTAAATCTAAGAAGAGAGAAGATAATGGTCTGAATTAACATCAGGTCCTCTTTCAACCCTGACATCAAGGAGAGAACCTTTAAAGCGTCTAGATATACATATGTGGTCTATCTGGTTAAAGGTTCTTTGATCTGGTGATCTCCAGGTGGCAGTATGAATCTTTTTGTGTTAAAAGATGGTTCCACCAATGACAAGTTTGTTTTCAGTACAAAAACTTACAAGTCTATCACCATTGTCATTTTCCTTGCCATTACTTAAGCCTAGGCCATATCTGCCCATGACTACTTCTAAATTCTCATTATTACTCCCCACTTGAGCATTGAAATCTCCTAGGAGCATGGTCAGATCCTTTTCTTTATGACCATTTTTAAATACAGAGTCAAGCTGGTCATAAAATTAGTTTTTGACCTCTGCATCTGCTTGTTCTGTAGGAGCATATGCTACTATAATTCTCAGTTTGATGTTTTTAACTGAGGATTTGAAATAAGCCTCCGTAATTCTAGGACCATGGGGTTGCCAACTGATCATGGCCTGCTCTGCTTGCTTGGTCAGCATAAGAGCCACCCCTTGATTATGGCCTAGATCCTCATTCATATGACCTGAGTATAGTATTTTCAAGCCAGAATGATGTTTAAACTCTCCATTGTTTGTCCACCTTGATTCAGTGAGCGCCAGGATGTCAACCTTGGCTTTTAGCATTTCTCGGCAAATGTTTTCTGTCTGGCCTGACTGAAACATTGTCCGAACATTCCAGGTGCAAATTTTTGCTGGTCTGCGGGAATTCAGAATCATCCGCCTGACTGGTCCGTTAGCGGTTTCCCAGCCAAACATCATATTGCCGTCATGGTTTTCTTCTTTAAAAGACGGGAAATTTGATTTTGATATCTATAACTGAAAAAATTTTGAAAATCGGACCATACACTGAAGATATGGAGAAAAATGTGAAAAATATAAAAATAGCCTAAAACCTGCTAAAAAGGCAGTCTGGCCTTCATGATTGTTTCTTTAAACGACAGGAAATTTAATTTTGATATCTGTAACTGAAAAAATTTTGAAAATCGGACCATAAACACTGAAGATATGGAGAAAAATGTGAAAAATATAAAAATAGCCTAAAACCTGCTAAAAATCGGTCCGACCCCAAATGATGTTTTATAGTCAATTGTGCTCCTTAATAATGGGAATGTTGTCAAAAAATTTCAGCATTCTATCTTTTATAGGAGCTGAGTAAATCCCATTTCCCCCATAGCGTTACGGACTGACTGACTGACTGACTGACGGACTGACGGACAAAGTGAATTATAGAGTAGCTTCGCTACTAAAAAAGTAAATAGCCTAAAACCATCTCAGAGCCTATAAGAGTCTTCACTGTAAAAAATCGAGATCCTTCGCTACAGACAAAAAAAGCTTATTACTCTATATTATAGGATTATACAAAGTAGAACGATGTCTGTCTGTCTGTCCGTCCGTCCGTCTGTCTCTTAAGATATCGGTAACCACTGAACCGATCGGATTCTACTCTTCAGAGTCTATACCTATTGGTCCTGTGGTGGTTTTAAGCTATTTTCTTGGGGGATGGGACACCCCCAACCCCCCAAAAATGAAAATTTCCCACACACCCCAAAAAAAATAAAAAATGGTGCTGACCATAAATGATGAGCGTAGCACCCGAATTTTTTCTTTTTTAAATTTTTTTTTAAAAAATTACCTCATGGGGCAAAGCCCCTAGAGGCTAGAGGTGAAGCCGCTAGTATATATATAAAGATATACATACAATACTGCCAGAAAGGATAATTTTAAAAACTTTGTTAAGCATTTATATAATCAAAGCATAGATTCAAAGCTAACTCTTCAGTGTGACGACATTCAAATCATAGTTGTTGTATATTTTTCTGAAAGAAAATTCTATACAAAAGCAAGCTTACTTCTTAGGCATATTCATAATCATAAGAAATTGTTCTATTGTGGATTTCTAAAAGTTATAACTTACCCCAACCCCATTGGCATCGACTTTTGGTAACATCCACTTTACATTTCAAAAAATAAATGGTTTAGATAGAATTTTTGATGGCTTTCTTTTGCTTTGGTTTTGAGGCTTTAATAATCTGACTATACCACTACTAACCATTTTTTAATAGCGATCTGCTCTATAATACACTATGTATGTACGTCCCTCCGTCTGAAACGCTGTGGAGGAATAAATATTCTAATTCTCGTCAATTTTCCAACTCTACCTGTTTTTCTGGTAAAGGAGGGATTGCAATAGTAGCTCCATACTTTGCAGTCAAACGGGCATGGAGCCAATCAAAATGCTTATATCTTCTGGAAACCTAAAAATTGAGAAAACTTGCAAAATTCTTATTTAAAGACGGTAGGTATTCAAGTATTTCTGTCAAATCAAGAAAGAATTCATACGAGCAGATTGTATAAAATTACCAGAAAGTTAATATGTTGGGAAATACATAAAAAATAGTGAAAATTCAAAGGAAAAAAATTGAACTTAAAATAAACATAGCACAGAGGTTACATATTCAGGAAAAAATCTCCTTAAAACAATTAATTTATATCCATCCTGGCAAATTCAAAATTTTCAACATGGTTTACATTTTTTTTGGCTCGGGCCTTCGTCCTATCGAAGCCAACGAAACTATATGTTTTCATTTTTGTATCCGCGGAAAGATGGCCTTACCTGTATGTTATTAAAACTTGGTGTGACAGGGTACGTCATATAGGCCTTGAGTCCACCAAACTTGGCGCCTTTTTTCGGTACTCCAATAGTACAAGTGTACTGGCTTGTACTGAAATAAAAAAACAATGTTATTGAAAGAAATATTCATATTAGCCCAACGCGTTGAGCATGGGCTAATTTATAATGGAAAGCTACAGTATTTATCAATATAACCATTTTCCGTTTCAAAATTTCAAAAAGCACTTGTTCAGTAGAACAAGCAAATATATGTGAGATTTTAAGTAATACAAAGATAATTTTCTGGTTGCCAATGCTATAAAATGAGCAAACATACCAAATAGTTAAGGGAATCTACACATGCACTAGAAAAATCTTGGCATTTGAGAAAATTGAGTTTTTGTACACGGTCTCTGACGGACGGACGGTCTAAACAACCAATATTTCTACTAAAATGGCTACTAAAAAATAATTAATTGTACCTTGGTTTCCAGTAAAGAAATCCAGTAACATCAATAATATCCACTGCTTCAGCTACTGTGGTTGCTGAAAAAAAACAAGAATAAAAACATACAAAAGTATTACAATATTAGCAAGTAAAACTTAGAAAAAAAGTTAGGAGTTTGAATCCATTACCACTTAGAAAATTGTATTGTAAAGTTTTACCGATAGACCGAGGGAAAATATGACTTAAAAAGTTTTCACTGGAAACCCTTTAAATAGCAAAGAAATGAAAAACACGTTTCTTCTATAGAAATTGAATATACTCTGAAGCATTACAGACAAACTGACGGACCAAGTAAGATATAAAGTAAATACTAATCGATCAGAAAATTCTTTGCCCCAAAAAAATCAGCCGTCTATCTTGAATAGTAGCCGGACGGTTTCTTATAAACAGGTGAACATTTCAAATTAAAGAGTAGCTTCGCTTTCTAAATCGTACCTAACTGTTACAGGAATCATCATAGAAAGTTAAAATTAAAAAGACAATTCTGTTATGCTACTTAAATTATTGATAAGAAATATCTATGACGTACGGACATACAGACGAACCGACCCTAATTATAGCAAAGCTTTGCTTTTAACTCTACTTTCTTATTTTACCTGAACTTTCTATAGCGCCACAAAGAAAGTTATCAAAGCTGCTGGATTTTCCAAATAGCTTGAAACCACCTTTCTTGTCACCTTTGTCACCAGTGGACCTTAATATAAATCATTCTATTTTAAAATCACTTTTGGGATAAATATTACTCTCTTATTCAATACTCCCGTCAAAAAAAGCTATACGGAAAACTAGCAGTTGTGTTGTGCCCCTATCATATAGGGGCTCTATAATCAAAGGGATACGCAAAGGGTAGAAAAATAGCATAAAACCACTACCCATGGCTTAAATCTAAAAATAAAATAGCCTAAAACCATCACAAGATCCGTCAAAAGGATAGTTTAATAATTTTAGTAGTTGGATCTTGAACTTTTTAAAACGATTTTCAAAAGGAGTACTTTAGGTACAGGCTTTCTTATACCTATTGAACAACGCTTTCAGGGCCTACAAAACTGGTGTTAATATTGTCATTCTTAACTTATTATTCGTAAAACTTGTATGTAATGCAATATATGATTTTTCAGAATGGCTCAGAACAGGTTCTAATCCAGCGGATATTAAGCGGTTTCGAAGCCGATTTTAATTTAATGGACTTGCAAAGTTTTATCAAATTTATAAAATTCACAAACAATTTAATGAAGGACAATTACCGCCAGCAAGACCAATCATCAATAATATTGGCTCACTTAATGAAAACATTTCAAAATATGTCGACCATCACACCAAAGACCTTGTCAAAACATTACCTTCCTACCTTGAAGACACAAGAGATTTCCTGGACCTTTGTGAAAACATAAACCAATCTGGAAATCTTAAAGACAATCACATCCTTGTTACTATAGATGTAGTTTCCTTATATACCAACATTTCCAAACAAGATGCAATACCATCAGTACAACATTATTTAGAAACAAGACACAACAAATCAATTCCTACCTCATATATTTTAGAACTACTTGAATTGGTATTTGACTGCAACTATTTTAAATTTGGCAATAGAGTATTCAAGCAAGAAATAGGCGTAGCAATGGGGACAATATCTGCACCAAACACAGCCACACATACGATGGGAAAATTCATTGATCCCAAACTTCACCAACTAGCAATAGACATCCAAGGTAACTTTGACCCTATATTAGCACTAAAACGCTTTTTAGATGACTATTTTATGCTTTGGACAGGAGGCATACAATCATTAGAAGAGTTCCTGAATGAAATCAACAATAACCATCCTACTTTAAAGTTCACATACAATTATACTTCTCCCTTTCCATGCTATGAAACAACAGATGTGCCACATGAATGTTTTTGTAACAAAATGTAACACATGACTGTTCATACAACAAGAAAAATTCCATTTTTAGATGTTGAAATAAAAATCAAAAATTAAAAACTGATAACAGACATTTACAGAAAACCAACAGACCGCTGCCAATACCTTCTTCCTTCATCCTGCCATCCACCCCATGTTATAAAAAATATTCCTTACTCCCTGTGCTATAGACTGGTTAGAATTTGCTCAGAGAGACCAACTTTACTGGAAAGAATGGAGGAACTCAAAGACTTTTTTCTTTTAAGAAACTATGATAAACAATTAATCAATTCCAGCATAATGAGAGCATTAAAACTCAAAAGATCGGATACCCTAAAAAAAAGTCACCAAAAAACAAAACTCAAGAACAATTTTTACTACTACCTACCACCCTGCACTCCCACATATATCAAAAATATTAAAAGATTCGTGGAGAATGAATATTGAAACAGACAACCAATTAAACAAAATTTTTGACAAACTACCAATGGTGGCATATAAACAATAGGGTGGGTCGATTTTGGAATTTCACATTAGTAGACATTGGCAAGGGTTACTGGGCCAGTATAGAAACCTGTGAAACTTGAAAGAGGTTTTTTAATCCAAAAACAACGGGCGCGCGGGGGGTATAAAATGTGCCCGCCCCCCTATAAAACCAAAAATTGAAATTCCTTCAAACACAGGCATGTTGCATATCAAAATGACCGCATTGAAATGCTGATTACAGATCTGAAAACCGTTTTGAAAAATATTGATTCAGTCAGAAATGATTTTCAAATAAGTTACCAAAATGAACAATTTTGACCAAATCAGCTGTTTTTAGGTACTTAATGAGATCTTAATCGAACTAGGAGCAATATTTTTCAAAACGGTTTTCAGATTCGTAATCAGCATTTCAATGCGGTCATTTTGATATGCAACATGCATGTATTTTAAGGAATTTAAATTTTTGGTTTTATAAGGGGGTGGGCACTTTTTATACCCCCCGCGCGCCGGCAGCCATCAAAGCAAAGTAACTTTTGAAACTTGAAAGGGGCTTATCATACATATATATGACTTCCACAACTTATGATAACAGTAAAATCTAAAAAAAGGATGAAATGGGCCCACCCTAATAAACAACCTTCTAATTCCAGCCTACGTCAAATTCTTGTTAAATCCACACTCCCTGAAAGGGATCTTGGACTAAGTAGCTTCGGACAAAGTAGCTTCAGACAAAGTAGCTTCGGACAAAGTAGCTTCAGGACAAAGTAGCTTCAGGAAAAAGTAGCTTCCGGACAAAGTAGCCTCCTAAGGAAAGTAGCCTCCACTGTTAATAAAGGTCATGACCGCAGCGCTCGGCCCCCTGGCCTTCCTAGCCGCGGGCGCTCCGCCCCTAGCCTATAACCTAACCTAACCAAAAAAATTGTAAAATTATTCAAAATTAAATTATAAATTGTAAAAATCTATCAACCACTTTTTGCAAAATCCACGGAATTCTAAACCATCTATGTATTATCAGTTGATGATATTTTTCTTAAATAAATGTTCTGAGGCTAACATAGGTTAGGTTAGGTTATAGGCTAGGGGGCCGAGCGCCCATGGCTAGGGGCCATATTGGAGACTATTTTTCTTAGGAAGCTACTTTTCTTAAGTAAATGTCCTGAAGCTACTTTGTCCTGAAGCTACTTTGTCCGAAGCTACTTTGTCTGAAGCTACTTTGTCCAAGATCCCCTGAAAGAGAACACAGAATTCTGCCTGTACTTAAACCATGTAATATGAATATATGTAATATATGCCCTGCCCATACATATTGATGCAAAATCTACAACCACAAGTTCAAACGACAACAATATAAAAATATCAATAAACCGCAAGGCTACCTGTCTTACAAAAAATATTGTGTATTGCATAACCTGCTCTTATTGCAAACAACAATATATTGGCGCACTCTAAGAACCAGAATTGGCGAACATTTGAGATACATAGCAAATAACAAAAACACGACAACAGGACAACATTTTCAACAACAAAATCACAACATGAAAGTTACAATTTTACATGTTCTGAAATATGAAGGAGAAACAGAGAGAAAAATTAAGGAGGCAAGATGTATCAATCTATTCAACACAAAGACAATAGACCTTAATAATAGATAATAGGATTAGTAAATGATTAGCTAATTACTTTTTTTTTATTTTTTTGTTTGCACAACAACATTTTTTATAAAACTTCTTTTAGTTTACATAATAAATCAATAAATGAAAATATGAACTAATTCATTTTTTAAAAAGAAATTTTCCAACAACTAACTCAATGTTTTTTGTCAATATAATGAATATAGTAAATAATAGCTAATGGCAAAATAATTTTTTTTATTTTACAAGACCTAAAAAAAAACTTTTCTCTTAAATTTTATTATTTTACCTATTTATGTATATACAGTTATCTCTTTTAAAAAATATTTTTTGAAATATAATAGATATAGTAAATGATAACTAACTCCAATATTAAAAAACCTTTTCCACAAAAACTTTTCTTAAAAATGTTTTTTTGATTCTCAATAATAAGGTATAAACAGTTTAACTTTTAAATACCAATTTTTTGTCAATATAATGGATATAGTAAATGATAGCTAATAGCAAATAGGTAATTTTATTTTTATTTTACAAGACCTAATGTATAAACAGCTTGACTTCTAAATACTAATTTTATTCTACATATCTATGCAACATAACCTAATTCTAAATACTCTATCAATAATGATAATTTGATAAAAAAGGAAATAGTTTTTTTCATATAAAATGTTAAATATTAAAATTTATGTATATTAATGTATTTTTAAACATCCCCCCTCCCCTGCTGATTATTGCCTCCTGCTAAAAAATCCCTTTCAGTTTACTTTAAACATCCAACTAAACTCAAGGTTGATCATATTATTTTCTTCTTTTTTTAGCAACATTTTCTGCCTTTATAGTTCTACAAATTTCTTTATTTTTACCTATCTTTTAATATGTAAATTAAATTAATATGATTTATGTCATTTAGACTGAAGAGGGTGCAATGTCCACCGAAATATATTTCAATAAAAAATAACTAAGAAGTATCAAAGACTTTTTCACTCAGTGAATTTATCACTGGAAAATTATTTGTACCTTATCGAATCACTTTTCTGCAATGGTGGTCTGCTAATCTCTGTTGTAATAACTTGATTTGTACTCTGTTGTACTGCTTGTACACTGTAGGGTTGCTGTACAGTTGTACTGAAATAAATAAATATATATTATATTAATTGTGATTATAAAATTGCAGTAATTGATTTATTATTACATTACCAGATTATCATGTACTCTAATTAGTGAATTTCATAGCCTGCTAAAATAACTACCCCTCCCCCCCAATCCACTACTTTACCCAATATCCTCTCCTCCTACTGGATGAACGAACTGACCAATAAGTTAGGTCTATAATTATAAGCAACCTAAATTAACGACAACTTGTCCCCTGTCATAATAACCACATATATTCTACATCAATTGTCCCAGTAGATTGAAAATATATGGACTGGATAAATAACCTAAAATTATAAAAATAATGCTTCTAAAAGTTAACTTTGCTATCTTGCTCAATATCTGTGTCATATCTATCTTTTTAGAAGCAAATCTACTTTATAATTTGTCTGTCTGCCTGTCTGTCCGTCAGTCAGATAATTCGTAATGAGATTTTCTCAGTTGCTATTTTTTTAAAGCTACACTTCAACCCGCGACCGTGGCTTAACACGTAGCGCATCCGCTCGTCGTCGGGAAGGTGTTAGGTTCGAATCTCGGTCCGACACCGCGTCATAACTAAAGACGTTAAAAATGGTTCCCACTGCTACTATGTCAGATGCGCGACGTAAATAGTTAGAGTGGGGGGAATGCCTTGGCCCAAAACAGGCGCAACTCGTTACCATGCACAGTTAGGACTTCTCAGACAAAGGTCGTGCATCACAGAGAGTTGGTTGTCTGTAATGTACTGTACCACGGGTATGAGGTGAAGGACCAAGAGTCTGGCCTTGAGTTGACAAGTTGACTGTTCAGTCCAGGTGCAACTCACCCATACGACATTAGCATAAAGCTACACTTCGGATTTTGTTGTGGGATTCTCCTACCCCCTTCCCCTTACCTAAACGCATCCAGTTTACGACTTTCGTGATTTGACTTTTTTCTCTCTTTTTAAAAGCGAAGCTTTTCTATAATTATTAAAAGCAAAGCTTTTCTATGATTAGGGTCGGTCCGTCCGTCCTTAACGGATAGCTTTTTTCGTTAATTTAGGCATGTTAGAATTGTCCTATCCATTTCAAATTTTGCATGGTGATTCCTTTAATAGTTAGGTACGATTTTGAAAGCAGAGCAACTCTATAATCATCACCAAAATGTCCGTACGTTTTTTTTTAACATGTTGATTTTTTACTTTTTTAACAACAAATTTTTATGTGATCTAATCATTCGATTGATCTGATTTTTGGTATATTGATTCCTGGGACAACAAAGTAAAATGTAATAAGTAAAGCAACTCTATAATCAAGTCCTAAAAATGTAAGTATGTCTATAAACATTATCCTGAATCAAGCAGTTTTTCAACAAATTTACTTACAATTTTGCTTTGACTCTTATACATTATTATTATGATTATACTCTATACAAGTGTTAATGTCCGTTTGTCCTACCGTTTCAGTGCTTCGCTTTTATGGATATTGTCATCCTTGTTTTTATTACATCTGCTCTAAATCTAACCGTGTGTTTGTCCATTTTTTTACGATTTCTTGATGCTTATGGATGTAATCATCCTTGTTTTGTTCTAACCTGACACTCTCTTCATCTGTAGAATTCCAATCATCATTGAAACTGGATACTGAGGTCTTCCTCACGGCTGAAATGAATATTGGTTGAAAAGTTTGAACACTACTAGAATTCCAATCATCATTGAAACTGGAAACTGATGTCTTCCTCATGGCTGACATAATTTTTTTTTTTTAATTTTTTTTAATTTGTGGTCAGGAAAATTAAGGGATAAGACTAGGACATTAAATTGCTGTACATCAAATTAAAATATCCTCGTACATCAAAATTGGTTGAAAAATTTAAATACTGCTAGTTTAAAACAACTTACAGGGTGGCCACAGACTTTTTTTCAAAATAGCATAAAATAGTATGCAGAAAAAAAGTAAATAGTATGCAATAGTATGTACAAATTCCATAAAATAGTATGAAATAGCATGCATTTAAAACAAAATAGTATAAAATAGCATGCATTTTAAACACAATAATGAGCATTTCAAATCAACTTAATGACTTAAAATGCAGGAAGGGGAGGGGGGGTCTTCAGGTGTTGATTCTTGCATAAACTATAGCTCATGCCTCTGACAGCTTTAGTCCAAAAAAAAACTGCTCTGATGATTGAATGGTTAAAGAGATACCTAACTAGGGTTAGGTTAATCTTAAGGTTTTTTTGAGCCACGAAGGGCTAGGGGGGAGGGGGCATCAAATTGACTTCTAGACTAAAAGTTGGTTGATAAAGATGGTAAATTAAGGGATTCCAGGTCATTTTTAGGGTTTTATAAAGCCCTAAAAGGCTGGAGGCGTAGGGGGGGGGGGGGGTCAGGGGGAATGACTTCTAAACTTAAAAGTTATTTTATACACATTGTTTAAGTTAAAAATATCTGCACGGTTCAAATGTGATTCAAGAGAAAACTAAGGTTTGGTCAATTTTTAGGGTTTCATAAAGTCCCAGAGTGCTAGGGGGATTGGGGCTAAGGTGTTGCTTCTTGCTAAAATTATAACTCATGCCTCTGATAACTTAAATTAAAAAAATCTGCATTTATAATTAAATGGTTTAGGGATAATTAAGGTCAGGTTCATTTTAGGGTTTTAATGAGTCCCGGAGGGCTAGGGGGGAGAATGACTTTTAAACTAAAAGTTGGTCTGCACTAATAAAAGCTTAAGTCCAAAATATCTGCACGGTTTATTCAGTAATTTTAAGAGAAAACTGAGGTTGCTTGAGTTGCTTCTTGCTTAAACTATACCTCTCATAGCTTAAGTCCCCGCGGAGCTAGGGGGATTGGAAGTGGGGTGACATCTAACTAAATGTTAATTTACCCATAAAAGCTTAAGTCCAAAAACTCTGCAAGGTTTATAATTTTGGTTCCTGAGAACCCCCCCCCCCCCCCCTAGATCTAATAGACACCGAGTGACTTAAATAATGGGTTTGGGTATGACACTTAAGTGAGAGTAAAAAGAGTAAAGATTTTATGAATATCTCATTCCTAGCGGGCATAGGATGCCAGCAAACCTGGCAGGATCATGCAGGTAAAGAGTAAAAATATTTGACTTTAAATTATAAACTTAAGCTTTTCCAACATGTCCACATGAGGTATTAAAATTTCATAAATATCCACCGTCGTTTTCCGGCCGAGCCCCGGCTGGCAGCTGCTAAGTACAGCTTCCGCTGCTGAAATTTATGTTTTGAGATTCCTAACATAAAATTTACACACATAAAAACCTTTTCTGAAAAAAATAGTCTTCTAGCTTCAAAATTACAGCCGTTTAAAATTGTTATGTGAAAAAGGACCTAAAAACAGAGGATTTATATTAGTTAAGAGATCATAAACCTCAGTTACCTATAGGATCATTTAATAATAAAAGTACTCCTCAATGCTATTAAAATTTAAAAGAAGATATCTTTACATTGAATGTGGAAATACCAATAACTTTCAAAAAAGGTACAACAATCTGAACTGAAAAACTACTTTCTTCTGGAAACATTTCTAAAAAAAATTGAAAACAAAGTAGCGAGTTTGCCGTATTTTCACAGTAGCATTTGATAAGTTATTTTAGGTTAGGTAAGAGGTAATGATTGCCCCGCAGTGTTAGAGCCCCCCACAGGGGCTATAAATAGGATAAAAGATACTGTGAAAATGCGATAAAACCCGATACTTCGATTTCTTTTCATGATCTAAAAAAATCAGTTCGTTTTAATTACCTAAAAATTGAAGATTTATCTGACATACAAACAAATTGTGGCAAATATTAGGTATGCAGTTTTTAGAAAATAGTGGAAATAGTATGCAGTTTTGGACAATAGTGGAAATAGCATATTTTTTTGGAATAGTATGCATAGCATGCAAAAATAGTAGAAATAGCGGAAATAGTAGAAATAGCATGTTTGTGGTCAGCCTGAACTTATCAAGGTTTAATATAATAAATACCTAACATGTTTATAAAACTTTAGGTACTACCAGCATCGTTTAGATTCCAATTAAAGTCCCACCTGAATCTGTTGTATTCTGTACAGGAGTACCTAAGGTTGACCAGCCAGGATCTGGGGCTGTGTAGCTGGCAACATTACTGGTGACTATGCTGGGAGGTGGTGGGGGCATTAACTCACTAAATAAACAATCCTTGTAGAAAAGTAAAAGGTTGTGCTTGTCTTCTTGTCGATCTATCTGTTTAAACCGAATGAACCCGCTATACGCTAATCCAATCTGGTTCTCCTTTACAGTGTGACTGTGAAGCTTCTTATAAGTTCTGGCAAGGTTTATAACTATTTTGAGGGAGAGTAACACCACCCTGACAGGAGAAATCGTAGTCGCTAGTATGATAATATAGGAAATAGGCACAAGAATAGAATATAGTGGTAGCCATCATCTTTAAGAGGGAGATAGGGGGGGGGGGGCGAATGTACCACTTTATGTAACCAGACAATTGTACTACACCAAAGCAACCGCCATGCTTAATTTCAGTACTGTACCTCTTTTTATTTGGTTTAGTTTTAAAAAGTGTCTCATCCAACACCCCCCCCCCCCCCCCCCCCACCTTTTTTTTTTGGTTTTACAAACCTGTCATCTGCTTTCTCAACGTAAGCTGTGGGAAAAATACCCTCCTTTCCATCTGAAGTCAGTCCAAACCACCAACCTTCACCTGGGGAAAAAATCAGATGATGGAAGAAATAAAGATACTTCGGTACAAACAATAATGGATATAGAATGACCGTGTATAATATGACAGAGTAAAAATTATCGTCATTTAGGTTGCTAACATAAAACTCATTATTTGGTCAGTCAAAGGGAGGGGATTGAGTTCAGGGGATTGATGGGGTACAGGGGGTAGATATCGTTATTTTAGCCCGATGCGAGTTCACTTTATTAGAGAACATGAAAATCTGGTGTAACATCCAAGTAATTATATATCCATTGGTACAATCTAAAATGGAACATTATGAGAAATAGAAAAACATATCTATATCATAAAGTAAACGTTGGACGGGTTACCTAATAAATTTTGCTGAACATCTAGCTAATAAAATTTACTGACCATTCTAATAGCTTGTAAAGTAGCAGTGCTACTGAAAAAAAGGTAAATTTTAAACGTACCAACTTCTGTGTTGGTTACCGTGACAATATCTCCTTCCCTGAAACAATTATAATTATAAAACATTTACCTAGGTATCACTTCTTCAAAATAAAATATAAAGCTTAACCACAAAGCTTTTAGTATAAAAGCTACTCAATAATTCACTTTGTTTGTCTGTCTGTAAGTCAGCCAGTAACGTTATGAGAGAAATTTAATTCTCCGAGAAAATCTTTACATATCTTGTTGAGATTCCATACACAAATAACATGCAATATGTAATTTACTTAGTCCGTCAGTATGTCAGTCATGCTAATAAAATAAAATATTTCAATTCAAAGGTATAAAACTTTGTACGTATTTTCATATATAATTATTTTGTGCTTTACTAATTTTCATGTCATCCTTGTTCATGAACTGCGTAAAGAAAAATATTTAAAAGCAAATTAATCAATTATTTTACTAGAGGCGTAAGGGTCATGGGAATCTTTAGTTGTATTCTATCTTAAATGGCAGCCGAGAAAATAACATCCCCCCCCCCCCATATTGTTACGGACAGACAGACAAACAAAGTTAATCATAAAACATTATTTAAACATTTTTACAATGGGTGTGAATACCTCCCCCCCTCCTCCCCTAAAAAATTGAATTTGTAATGCCTGAAGTCCCCCTTCCTTTTTTACCCCCTAACTGTATCACACCCCACTCTTGTAACGCTGTGCACGCCACTTGTTTAATCATTTATTATTTTGTATATCTGGTTGCTGAATTACAATTTTCAGTTCCAAAATACTAATACCTAAAGTAAAAACAGAGAAAATGGAAATGGTTGGGGCACACTCTAAGGAAAGGGTATGATGATATAACCAATCAAGCCTTGACTTGGAACCCTCACATAGGAAAGAGGAAACCAGGTAGACCAAAAACAACCTGGAGGAGGGAACTCCTAAGTGAACTGAAAGATAAGAAAATTCCATCTTTCAGCAATGCCTCAAAACGTGTCCAATCAAAGGAAGATTGGAGAACCATTGTGCATGGCCTACGTTCTGCCGAGAACTAAAAGGCAATGACGATGAAAGAATACTTAAAGTGACAAAAACCTTCCATTAATGATCTAAAGAATTGTAAACTCTTAATTTGAATCATCTATTTTACTACCTACCTATACAATAACTTTTCACCAAAATGTAAATGCAACTTAATATGTAAACTCGAAGTGCCTCCTGTAATAAAACTAATTCAAATTCAATACATCAGCCCTTGAATCCATTCTTAAACTGAAATTTAAAATTACATTACAATAAACTTTTCTACATTAAAGTTGCAAGCTTAATATTAGTAGGTACCTAGTTAGGCAGGCATTGGCTATTTCTGATTATAATTGTAAGACTGTATACCTAGTGAAGCATACATATTCACATTTTGAAAGAACATTTATGTTAGTTTGCTAAAGCTATTACAGGAATGAATATTAAGGGATAAGACAATGGACGATAAATTGATATACCTACATCCCCAATAATGATACACAAAATTAATCCTGTAGAATACAATTTACAATTAGTGGTTGACACGTTTAAACACTCAACTTAAATAAATAACATATGAGGATTCACTAATTCACTAAAAGTCCCCAAAGTTGTGACACCAACGAATAAGAAATCTTTATTGTAAAAGTGTGGGAACTAGTGTAATAAACAGCCCAATGTCCACTACCTCCCTGTAAGTAAAAGTATTTAGAAAACCAGTCTTTCTTTCAATTGGGCAGCCTTTGTCTATAAGTCTTATATCTGATGGATGGATTTAAGTTACCTTTTAAAGTTAGATAGAAACTACATTTTAATAATTGAATAAATCTTGAATATATCTTAATGAAATAAATTATTGACAATATTATAAGGGTAACCAAAAGTCAGGTATATTAAGGGATAAGACAATGGACGATAAATTGATAAACAACCCCAATGAAAATATATAAGATTATCCCTTCTGTGGGTATATTAAAATCATTGGTTGAAACATTTGGACACTACTTACTTATTTGAATAAAACAATCATAATTCAGTTTAAAGTTTTTTGATATAACGTGTTAATAAAACTTTGGGTACTAACTGCTAGTGTAAATAACAGTCCAATGTCTCCTCCCTGACTGACCAAAAATGCATAATACATATGTATGAATAAATGCAACCAATCCCAAGCACTATTCATCTTGTACAAATTGAATTAAGGGGTCAAAGGGACATTCCTCAATTTATATTAAAATATTTGTTACATCTATAAAAATTTAACATATTTTCAAAGAACATCCTTTTAATAAATCAAATAGTGTTATTCTATTGGCATTACTGGTATCAAGTATTGCTTAATTTAACACACTTACCCTAGACTTAAATCTATCATCAACATTTTTTTTTTATTAGCTAAGAAGTAATGAATGGAATAAATTAAGAAAGATTTTTGTTCCATTAAATAAACCTAGCAGTGAGACAGACAAAATAAAGGGTTCTCTACAAGAATTTTCAGTCTTCTATCTTGAATAGCAACAAATAAATTTAATTACACATAAAATATTGGTGTTTCCAAACAACGAAATAATAGAAAAACCGAGATTGCCCGTTTGAAAAAAATGTATTACTAGAGCTGGGGGGCTGTTGAACAATCCTGGAAGATGGGTCATTTGTATAACAAGGATGGCAGCTACCGAAAGAGCGAAGCTCATCAAATTGAAATCTAATCGATCCTTTGTATTCTGTTGTCTTTCTGTGAAATAAAGCCTAAAATGTCGCGTATAACCACTGGCCCAATGATGGTCCAACTTTGAAATTAAGCTACGTGAAGGTCCTGTGAAGGTTTGTAACTATTTAGAGGTGAATCATACCCGTGGCTTTAGCGTAATTGATAGCGTGCCTCCTTGCTTTCGGGGAGATGTCGGGTCAAAGTCTAGTCTTCACTGCATCATACTAGAGACGTTAAAAATGGTACTCATTACTGCTATACTGCCACTGATAGTCAGTGTAGGGGAAATGCATTTACCCATAAAAGGCACAATTCTTTACTATGCACAGACAAAGGTCGTGCAATCAAAGGGTTGGTTTTCTGTTTTGATGTTACTTAACCTAATATCCTAAAATAAAACTTTGCTTTACCTAAAAACATACAAGTCAAAGTCAAAGATTAGCTTCGCTTCCATTAACCTCCCCCAAAAATGAAGAATGAAAGGGGTAAGTGTGAGTGAGTGGCTGGGGTTGTAGTAAAATTGCCCCCATATGCCTCATGAATTATGGCCACAACTTTTCACCAGAATGGTTTCAATATGCCAGCAGCTCTCAGATCACTCACACGGTGTCCCAACATTTCCGCATAGCATTATAATAGCAAATACCATTGCATCGCAATAGCATTCATTACAAGTTCATTGACTTATTGAAGTGGGGTTCTCCTTCGATTATAAGACATCATCTAGAGAACCCAAGAGCACCATCCTCTGGGATGCGATACTCGAGTAGACAACCACCCTTTTATTGCACGACCTTTGTCAGGAAGTCCAAACTGTGCATGGTAATGAGTTGTTCATGTTTTGACATTTCCCCTGCTCTGTCTATTAATGTCTCGCTTCTGACATAACAGCAGTAGGTACAATTTTTAACGATCTATTATGACGGAGTGTGGTACAAACTCAAACCCGACACCTCCCTTGCACCACTTTACTACTGCCGCGGGAAAAAAGCAATAGATAAAAGGATGCGTTAAGTTGATAAGACTTAAGGCAAAGTTTGTACTGTTGTAATAATTCGCGGTACTGGTGATTTGAACATGTGACGCATGCACAGAAATTAATGCACACCATTCTTCACAGGACATAGCCTGGAATAAAAGGGGAAGGGCTTCCAAAGAAATAATTTGCTAAATTCGTAATCATAGGAATCACTAAGTAGTTAACAAAATAATTACAATGGATATAATATACGTGGATATTGAGAGATTCTTGCATATCTACTCTAAATTATAGAATAAAATTATTCTCCCAGCTGGCTATAATAACAATACCCCCTTCTTAATGGGAACGTATTGATCAATATCTGAGGTCTGTATTAGCAACCTAAATTGACAACAATAATTCCACTGTCCCAATATCCTTATACCTATTCATTAAATCTCTGTTGCTTAAGATTTCGAAAACTACTACCCATATGGACTCGGAGTGCTTAATTATATGGAAGCTTCATATAGGTCCCGTAGCTATGTAATTTCAGATTATATATGTCTTGGGATGGTTTTAGCCTATTTTTCTGCATCCCCTACCCTTCTAATACAGAGCTTCTAAACACGAATATATAATAAAAATTCAATAATTTTCACATTTTTTGCCAGATGCTGTATACATTAATTCCTGTACAATAAAATAGAAACTTTTATACTAACACTGAGCTCTACTATTATGTACAATATTTCTATATTTTACATTGAACATGCGTATTTAGGATCTGGTATATTTTATGATTAAATGTTGCTGAAAACGATTTTTCCTAAAATGTAAGAACTTTGGTAAAAATGTAAAATATTTGTTTTTACGCGTGTTTGGATCTTGGATAGGTATTAGGTATATATTATTAATAGAGCTTCCTATGCCACTTATGATGATGTGCGGGAATAAAATGGGCGTTAAGCCGTTTGGCAACTAGCATCCGTCAAAATTGTAGGTTTTTTTTTAGATAATCGATCCGAGCAACATTTAACCGAGAACTGCACTAGATCCCTTATTTATTAAGATTATGAAATATTTTATCAACTAGTATTGAAATGTTAATCTTCTAATGATAATATTTAGAAAAAAATCAGATTTATCATTGCAGATAAAAAGCAATGTATCACTTACAATTCTTCAGGATAGGATAGGACAATGGAATATTAATTACCCATCTCCCCATTACATAGAAGTAACATTGTGCCTCAATTAGCAGAAGAAAAACATTTTTCTCATCATAAATGACATACGGACTCTGTGGTATTGATTACAAAGCTAGATTGTCCTTAACTCATTATATGCATTACGTGCATTAAATCTTCACTTTGAAAAAAGTATTTTTGGAATATATAAATCAAATTTAAATTTGAAATATCAGCAACATAACTAACATTACCCATCGTTGGGATAAAGGTATAGGTAAATAAAAATGAAAAAAAAAACATCAAATTTTTTGTTGTTGAAATTTTGCAATGGTAACTCAAAATTTTGAGAAACAGTATAGCAGGGGAGCATATTAATTTAGGCGCCATTAGCATTTCTCTCGGTCCTGTTATGTGTTAAAAATAAAATACTGATATAGCATATTTATTATCAAATCTTCAGTACTCTATGCTTCATTAAACCATGATGAAGTTAAACAAGGATGACAACATTCATAAGTAGCAAAGCACAAAAAAGTCAGGGTATAGAAAACGGATAAACGAAGTTAAAGCAGATGTTTGGTTGTAATAACAAAGAATAAAAGAGATAAAAATTCAAAACCCAAAGAAATTACAAATTCTTTGATAAAAATAAGGGTTTTCTTTTAAATCATGACCGACAGACAGACCGACAAAACAATGTAAAGAATAGAAAATAAAATTTCCCCTATTGCGTTACGGATTTACGGACAGACATACAAAGTTAATTATATTATAGAATAGCTACGATACTAACAAAGGTGAGAACATTCATAGTAGGTCTATACCTCATTAGAATAGAGTTAGAAAGTTTAATGTAATATCCTGGAGATTTCAAGAATATCCAAGGCCAGGGTTGGGGGTAGTTTAAGGAGTTTTTAGTTTATATTCACCCAAAATTTTGGGATGTACATTTGATTATCAAACAAGTTATCTGCCTCTCCGCGCAAGCATTCACAATGAAGTTTCTTACAGGTAAAGGGTAGAATTGTAACTATTTTTGGGGAGTATACTTCCACCCTCCTAAGAGAAATCGTCCCTGGAAACAAACTCTTCCCCCTATAAATTTTTAAAACTTTAAATTTTTATTTATAAAACTGAAATTTAAAGAGAAGGTTTAATTCACAATACATCCTCCCCCCCCCCCCCTCGCTTTTAAGTGCCCATGGAGTCCTCTAGGATCGTAACCGTTGGTAAATTATCAAGTAGCTACGCGACCAAAAAAACAGCATGTAATATTGTAATATTAGGATCCGTATTTGCGAATTAAAATTTTTACAACAAGTAGAATAAAATGAATAGCGAAATCACGCAAAATCAAGCAACCATGAAATTAATACACCAATAAAATCATACCTACAAAATTAAGAGAAACAACTTAATTTTTAAATTTTACAATATGAAAACAAGGATTAAAATATACATAAATGCGTAATATTCATTGGAAAAGTTTATTATTTAACAGGAATAAGCCGTAGAGAATGAAATTTCAATAAACTTTTTATAAGAATTGAGGTTTTTTGTCTGCCCGCTGAGCCGATTGAGTTCTCCATTTAAGGGATTCCTAACTTTGGTCCGGGAACGGGTTTTAGATATTTTATTCGTTAATTGAATACTCAGGATTGTTATGGGCTTTTTTCTGTCCCTTCCTGCCTACCACATCACATCGTATCCCTAACAAAGAATTACCATTTCAGAATAGATGGACGCTGATAATGTATAAAGTTACTACGCCTCCAACTTTTTTATGCTACAAAAACTAAACGTTAGTTATAAAACATGATTGTTTAGCCCTGATATTTTGTCAATTCATTACATTCCTTCACACCAAAAAGGGCTTTCTTTTTAATGACACATAAATTACCAGAAACAAAACATAAAAATTTCAATAAATTTCAATTAAATATACCTAGGCATTTAAAAATATTTTGATATCAAAGTAGGTAGGTACATATTTCAAATTATAGACATACCTAATTATTTTATTATCAAGGCATCTAGCTCTAAACTAAAACGAAATAGTAAACTAAGTAGGTAGAACACCTGTCATAAAAATTGTTTCGATCGTTCCTTACATCTTAAATAATTCATTATGATTATTATTGACATTTTAAGAGTTGATAAGTAAAGACATACTTCTACTACGAAAGATGTGCGACATGGATAGTTAGGAATGCCTTGGCCCAAAACAGAGTTGTTTGTTTGTTGCATGTTATTTGTTCTAATATCCTTGGTGTTTGGACAAAAAAGGATAAAATTGCATTGTTGCTGGACCCAACGTTAAAGTGTCATGGACGAGGTATTTGACAGATAGCCTGGGTATGACAGGTGATATACTTTTTTATTTGTCTTGAAATATATAGAAACAATTTGGGTAGGGCGTAGGGAAACTTAAAATCCTCACTTCTATGAGTTTGGGTGGATTCGAATCCACCTTTGTTGTTTACAGTGAGTAGATGTTGATAAAGGATACGCCCCAGAGACCTTTTTTTGGAGGGGGGGCTGGTGCATTTTCCCAGGGACGATATCTCTTTGTAGTATCTCAAAATGGTTTAAAACCTTCCCTGGACAAACATCCTGTTACATTAATATAAGGTTATGCTTACCTAACAGATAATTCATTTTCAGCTTCTCCTATAAAATCATACAGAACTTTGGCCTTAAATTCCATAATTTATCTGAAAAAGAATAAAAATACATGGTTGATAGAAGTTTACTTTACAATTAAGGATTAATACAATCATAAGAAGCGAAAACAAAAAATCATAGATGGAAATTCAAGGATATTTAAACAACAGAGGTAAGATCTTGTGTTAAAACCCTTCTAATATTTTATTTAATTTTTGTAATTTTTTTATGTGATTTTGGAGGATTTTTCACGGAAACAATTTTGCCTCACCAGAGTCCCATTTTTTAAAAAAAAATCCACCTCTGATGTTTAATGTTAATAACTTTATTGGGAAAAATAACAAAACCTTACATGTTTTAATATCTCTCTTTTTCAGCATATCTGACAGCCTAGCTGATCGACGGACCAAGTAAATCTTTATAAAAAAAATTATTTCAGTCGTCGATCTTGAAAAGTAGACGTAAAACACATATTTTGTATAATATGTGGAATGTCAACAAAATATCAGACGACTATTTTGCATAGCAGCCGAGAAAATCAAGTTTCCTTCTAATCGTACGTGATAATAAAATTTAACTTAGCTATACTGAAATAATATAATCCTTATGTTATTTATAAAACAAAGTACATACATATATATATGCATAACTAGTAATTTCTTGCATTTAAATAACTGTTACATTAATATCATTTTTTTTCATTACACTAATTTATACCTAATATGTGAAATTTTTCACTTGAAAGTCACTTTTTACAACAACAAAAAAATCGCGATTTAACAGTTTTGTAAAAGAGTTAAAAAGACACGGAACTAATAATCACATTTCAATTTCACATACAATCACATTATTCCACGAATTTAAACAATAACATTTTTTATATGACTAAGAAGATTTTGAATTGAACAATGTTTATGTTGAAATCAGCTGATCAATTTAAACTCCTCCTATTAGTGCTTCAAAATCAGAGTGGCCAAACTTAAATTAATTCAAAAAATATTTTCAGGATAAAAAAAATCATATACAAAAAAAATCTAAATGAAGTATTATATAATGACGAGAAAAAGATAAAAAGATATTTAAAATATTTAATTTATTTTTTAAATTTTTACAGAAAATTCATTAAGAAATTTTGGCCACTTACGGAAAACAACAAGTGGCTTTGTAGTGCTTCTAATAATTGTGTGTGTGTGTGTGTGTGTGTTTGACCGTGAGTTGTAGTGTGTCTGTACGTCTTAGTTTATTATAGTAAGGGCATAAATCGTAAAGTAAATTGGGGTTTTTAAAAAAATGATTGATTTTAGGGTTTTTTTAGTCACGGGAGAATTGGAATATTCAATAATCCAACCACCCTCCCACCAATAAAAAAAGTTTCTTGCTAATGAATGATATATTTTTTTGGAGGGGGGGTGAAGCCTGAATGGGGGGAGAGGTAGCACGCAATTCCATATTTTTATTTAGCGGGGGTTTGTAAAAATTTCAAAATTGTGACAACTGAACTTGAAGGGAAAGGCAATAAATGTTACCATCCGCCCCTCCCCCCTAAATAAAAATTTCATGAAGTGGTAATTATCTTACTAAGTTATTTTTTTTGGGGGGGGGGGGGAGAAAACCATATTTTAGGTATAAATGTGAAAAAAAACCTGATATTATAAAACTATCAGCATTGAACTGTAGTTGCAAAGAAGCCAAAAAAAATTGAGGCGAGTAATAACCCCCCGGCCCCCCCCCCCAAATAAAACTTTTTTGTGGCGTAAATGGCACCCATAACTTAATAGTAGAATTTCTATGATTAAGAGTAGTAAGGAATTATTAATGACAGCAATGAAAACTGTTTATATATAAAATCTAATATTTAGGCTATCACAAATACCATATTCTAATAATAGAATTCTATTTGCTATTTTCTACTTTACTATTTTTTTATACTTTGCTATTATGTGCCATATTTGTCAGCTACATCTCTCTGTCTCTTTCTATCTCTCTACTCTTCTCTTCTACTTCTTTTTCCATTGTATTTAATTATGATTATGCTTTTGCTTCTTTTGGATATGATTATTCTATTATTTAAATCTTAAAAGTGTTTATTCGATTGAATCTGTTAAATCCATACCTACCTTTCATCTAAATTCAACCTAGACAACCCTTAGCAATCCAGATTATGAAATGAATGGTAGTATTATAATAGTCAGAAATAGATTTGTAATCATGCGTTGAAAATTTTAAAAAAAATAATTTCATTTAAAACCAAGTTTTTAAAGTTAAATGTATGTACAACTGCTAAAATTGGCTAGAATAGTAAATTTTTGTTTGTAAGGGAAGCTTTGTGTTGATAACACTGGTAAGGTTTAAGGCTGTTTAAAGTTGGTAAAGACATCATTTTGAAATTTTGTTACGATTATCTTGCTTGTCCCCAACAAATAATTAAATACTTAAAAAAAAAACTTTTTTATGTTTTATTTTTTAATACATAATCCTCTATTGAATGGAATCTATTAGTATAGTAATCATGATAAAGTAGTAAATATTGATAAGCTCTTTTGTGTTGTGTGTGTGTGTATTATGGCATCAAAGGAGAATAGATAACAATGAACAACTTAATAACAAATTCCCTTTCTCTGGAAGAAGTCTCCCCCTGTTATATAAACTAATATTAATAATCTATCAATTGCTCCCTTCAGTTCTTTGGTAATATATTTGATTTTCTTGTACCGATTTTATACTTATTCATTATTTCTCTATAATTCAAAGTAGCTTGATGTCTGTCTGTCTGTCCCTTAAGATCTCTGTAACCAATGAACCCATCAGGGAATATACCTACTGGTCCTGTGGTGGTTTTAGGCTATTTTCTTGTAGCGTGGGACACCCCTAATCCCCCCAAAAATAAAAAATTCCCCTTCATAAGATAAGTGTGGAATTTAGTTTATTATACTTAAATAAAATAACATGAACTGTGTCTATACTGTTTAAACTCACTAACCACTTGACTTAATTATTTTCCTTTAAAGGGAAGCATCTTATGGGTTCAGGTGAGGTTTTTAATTTATTTTTAGGAGAATTTACATTACTAGAAAAAAATCCTCCATCTTAATCTTTTTCTTGTTATGCATCGATTAAAGTTGGTGGACAAATCCTGTTTCCAACTTTTATGTGTACTGTATACTAAAAGCCATCAGAAAATAGCAGGCTCATAAATAGAAAAATATGATATCTTAGATAAAAAAGAAATCAGTCTACATCCTTTTATAGATTGTAGGTAATATTTACAAAGAAAACTCATTCATTTTGTGCAATACATATTCTTTTAAAAACTGCATGCATATCTACCCAAACATAATTCCTTGGTGTAGTGTCTGTTCACTGGCCTCATTAGCATGTATGTAAGTACATTGTAGTGTGGAGTTTAAACAATTATCAAATTCATGTCAAATTGTATTAATTCCCATCTTAGCTTTAATATATTTAGAAGGGACTTCAATGGTTGAACCACATGTAAATTTGTTATGGTTGTAATTTTGTCAAAACAAAATCTTTAAAAATTTTCAAAATTTATACTGTAGTCATTCTGAAATTGATTTAATATTATAGGACATTTTTATCCTAGCTAAATAACTTTATCAGCTAATTATCTTGAAAGTATAAACAACATCAATTTATACATGAATGTAATTTTATAATTGATTGCAATTTTACAAACAAATGAAGCGAGAAAATTAAAAAAAATAAAATAAGAATTTTCCTCTTTCAGTTGATACATAGACAGGTATCTTTTTGGCACTAGTAGACACAATGGTATTAAATTAATTGCATTTCAAGAAGAGAGATTAGTTTAGGAGGCCCCAGTTTGCTTTGGAGTATATACTCTCATGGACAAATGAATTTACATGTTTATTTAGTTGCTGGGCTGCTTTCAATTACAATATCAGGTAAACTAATACAATATTTGTTAAAAATATTCAATCAAATTAATACAAAATACAATATTCCATAGATAAATAGTGTTTATTCATTAAAGATTCATTTCTTCATATAATGATACAAATGTACTATCAACCTATCATAAAATTTATAATTTAATTGTAATTATGTTTCTCACATCTATTGAATTAAGAACAATAGCATTGTTCTCTTCTAATTTTAAACCTCATAATAAACTAGTGGTTAATCAAAATAAACAAATTAATCAAGCTTCATAGAAATGGTGATATAAATTAAAGGGAAATAAATACAAAATGTATAAAATAAAGTATTAAAACAAGTTAATGATCATTGTATCTGAATAAGAATTTAGAATTATAGATATTATTCTTTGGTATAATAAAATTGGATTTAAAATTTTGTAGTAAATATTTTGATAGATGTTAAAGAATAATACAGTAAATATTCATATTTCCATTTCTTGACATAAACATTCAAGTTCTGGTAAGAGATAGAAGAGCGTCTATAGTGGAAAAAGATGAAGAGAAGATAAACTTACAGGAATAAAGAATTTTTGTAACAAGTTGTCATTTTTATCAGTAATGCATTATAATCATAAACATTCCATTACTCTATACAAATACACAATTTAGGATTTAGAATGTGGCTTATTGTTGGTAGATATGAATGCAGAGGTGGGGTGTTTATAACCAAGCGACAAAATCAAGGGAGGTGTTACAACTTCCATTTTGCTCCCTAAGGCAAAATCATGTGCATGTGACTGTACTAAAAAATAAGAAAAATAAAAAGATGCAGAGTAAATCACAAAAACTCTTTGATTATGTAATACACAATGTTTAAATTTATGCACAATACTTGTTATTCCTGAGCACACATCACCTGAGATGCTGGACCTTTTTTCATAAATGGAGTAAATATTTGTTTACCATATTCCCAGCTATATATAAGAGTGTAAGTGTATACTACACATCAGGGCTTATACAGTATTTTTAGTAGCAAAGATACTCTATAATTCAATTTGTATTCATCCATCTGTCAGCCATTCTATTACACTATGGCGGAAATTAAACTTTCTCGAATGCTATTTAAGATAGACAGCTGACATTTTAAGCATCTATGCAAAACTAGTCTAAACATTTTTTGTTCTGATCTAATAAGGACACATTCTTCCATATTTTTAATTCTAAGGTCATTAAGTAAATTTCTATGTTTATCAAGTTAAAGAAATATTCTTTAAAAACTTTATTACCTTTAATATAAACATAGCAGAAGAGTGAATGTTTATATAAGTTAATAAAAAATGCCAATGTTCTCTCCCTCCCTGGTTTTATTTCCTCCTAAACCCCTCCTAACCACGCTATTGATAACTGCTTGAAATGTGTACCTATGTACTAAAGTATGTAATAATAGTGCAATAATTGTTCAGATAAAAAATATTTATTTGTTTTATCGAACTAATAATATAAAAAAAAACATAAATACTAATGCACATTTAATTTTGTCCAATAAGATCTCATAATTTAATTTATTCCTTAGTCTACAATTTACCTTACTTTTATCTTTGTAAAGGTCCAGGTCAGGCTTTTAGATGAAAAGGGGGTGTAACAACAACCCCCTCCCCCCTCTTATTCAAATGTTTTCTTACAGAAATGTAACTTGTTTTTTAAAAGCTGTTTTGAAGTTTTTTTTCGATTAGAGCCATTCAAACCTATACATCAAGGAGGGATGGGACATAGGACTGTAAATTACACGGGTACCCAAAGTTTTAAAAACCGGATTATCTTATTCCTCTTCTCAAGAACTTTTGGTACTTTTATTAGATTTTAATTGGTTGGTTACTAACTACTATTTATAGACAATAAGTTTCTGATCTTATATTTGTATTTGCAATTTTTGGCCAAAAATGGATCATAGTGTTCAAATACCTATATACTGTGAATAGATAATACTTCTAGATGGTCAAACTGGCCTCAACTATCTGTCAAACTTAAAGAGTAAATTTTAGCAAATAAACAAATTATTTTTATCCTAAGAAATGCGACTAGCTGACTTTATGTGAACTATGTGAAAAAATAACTGCCCTTTTTGAACCAAATTTTGTACACTTCTAACCAATTATATGGCCGGATTGTTCCTCTACTCTTGTCCTATTGGCTGATTTATAGAGTATGTATCTACAGATTATATCTATTACACTTTGATGCTTTTTTTGACAGTCTGGCTCACTTTAAATATTCACACTCAAAATATTTACAATAGAGAATAGAAAAATAATACAAGAACAATTATATTCCCAAGCAGAGCAGCAACTATATGAATTTAATTTACTAGAGTTAATAACCTCGTTGGGGCAGATATCTAATCTGGATTTTAAAACATCGTTAAAAGAAGCCAAAGCATTATTCGATTGTAATATATAACAGTAACAGACAATAAACCCTTTGATTGCACGACCTTTGTTTGGAAGTTTACAATATGCATGGTAGTTAGGTCCACCTGTTTACAGACCAATACAATTATCAGTGTTAAGTTCTAGACATAGAAGAAGTAGGTACCATTTTTAATGCCTTTAATATGACGTAGTGTGGCCCAGAATCGAACCCAACAGCAAGCAGGACGCTATCATTTACGCTAATTATACGGACACTGTTATTTAGTAGCTATGAGATATACCATAAAAGATGCTAATAACCAAAAGAGAAGGGCCATTAAAAAGGGAGAAAAAAGTTGTACTTTGATATAAATAATTGATGTGGTGTTATGAGGTAGATTTTATTAGCGGAGATCTTAAGGAATAAGACATGGACGATAAATTGATATACATCTTCAATACAAAATTAACCCTTCTGTACATTGAAAATATAAGTTAAAATGTATGGATGTTGCTAGTTTGAACCAACCAATCACAATTCAATAAAGATACCCAAAATTTGAGCACTAATGGGTAATTTTTCGAGTTAAACCTTTGGGGAAAAGAATAATTTTCAGTCCATTGTCCCTTCCATCCCTAATGTTTGTAGATATGAGAGACTTAAATGATATGAAATAGAAGGCTGAACTTTATGCTAATTATGAGTTAGTAAAATCTGTTGTCATAAGTTTGTTAGAAATTTATTTTTTGACAAGGATGGTAACATTCATAAAAGTAAATAATAGGATTTGGATAATAATAATAAATAATAGGATAATAGAACGTCTTTTATAGCTTAACCACAATTGTGTCTGAATCTGTATCAGTCTATTCTTTCTACGCTTATCTACACCGTTAGAAAACTATAATACTATTAATATTATTAATACTACAATTTTCTATATAGGTTATCTTATCCTACTAGATACTTAATATTTCTAAAATTTATTTAGAATAATCACTCAACCTCGCACCCTTTATAAATAATTTTGTTTTCATATTTGTGTAACATGCAAAGCAAAACAGCGAAGCCTCACATTCTTATGTATTTCTGGGTGTCTTATGGACAGCGTTTTGTTTATTCCATTGGACTTTTAAGTTATCTTACACCAACAGCAAAGTCACCCCTCAGAAAACTTTTCGCTCTTAATGTTTATGAACTTAACAAAATGTAAAAAGATGCCTAGGCATTATATTTACATCTAAAATTACATACTCCGTTCCCTCTATTAATTCTTTCTTCTGGGGTTATATTTTTTATATTTAGCTACGACTCAATAACTCACTTTCCCTTGAATAAATTGGAGATGCGATCCTCAATTTTCAAATTCTTTGAACGTACATATAAGACTTTTACAGAAATGCTTCGCATCCAAACTATCTATCTATGCTTGATATAAAGTTAACACTTTATAGAGCAGATTATGAATATTTGATTGATGTGTGCCCCGCAATTATCCAGTAGCAATCAGGCGCAAGACACAATTACTTTAGCTAGGCCCAAGGCATTATTTGTATCCTTTTATGCATTCATAGGCCTATCTCTACCTATATGACACCATATATGGGTAACGCTAGCCTATTCATGGTAATTTGTATGTGATTTGCTAATAGTATATGTTTATTAAAGACATTATGTTTATTGTTAAAGTAACCATGTAAACAATCAGTACAAATATGTATGCCTACAACCATGCCTGATTTACGTCACATATTAACATACAGACATTTAATTGCACAGACAAACACTAAGATCCTGGTCCAAAGCTAATGTTATAGCATGTACCTCTTAAATTTATTTAGTTATTTATTGACTCTCCTACCATCAACTTCTCTTTCTGGCTTTAAAAGGTAATGACTTAGTTGTTTGGCATGCATTGTAGTTTAAATTTAGGACCCTTAGTACTTAGCATGAATTGAGCTTAGGCCTTATGTTAGAATTCTAACACTTAGCACAATTCACTGCTTGGGACTCAGGGCACATTTCTGTCCTACTCTACTTATGATTTTAACACTTATCCTGTAAATATTTTCATACTTAACTTATGCACTTGTAATATAAATACACTTTATAAAAACATTTTCCTTCCTTAATACTTAATATACTTATATAATTCTGATCGAATATCAAAACCAACCATTTATTCTTAGATTAAAGCAACATAATACTTCGCGTGGGTCTTTTGTTGAGCTTCCACCAGCTCAACCAAATTCGTATTATACTTGTGGGAATAGAGGGTTAAGCATTCTAAACAAACGAACCGACGATGAGAATGTCTATGTGTATTGCAGTAAAAGTAGGTTTTTAGTAATACTCATAGAAGAGCGGTCTCCATACCTAAATTTGGACAAACGCCCCATTCGCACACACAAAATCAATTTAGGTGTGCCTGCCGATGTAGGCCTTTCCCTTTAAAAATCACTTCTGAGGGGATGTTACCACCTCTATCACTAGCAAAAATTGGCCAGTGCATTTTTGCCAAAAAAATGGGCGTGATTTTGTCAATTTCGTTTTTGCCGCATTTTGGCAGTGTTTTTTTTTTATCCACTGTCAAAATTACACCTTTACCGCTGTCATAAAACCACCTTTATTGTCATTTTAACACTCATGTTTTAGGGGGACATTAATTATCACCCCCCCCCCCCCCACCCACAATAAAAAAAATGTTTGAGATCCTTGCCATGAGCACCTTCTCTGTAACTTACTTGCCCGTTTGTTGTCCAAGATATATTTAAGCTTTGCTACGTTTTATGTTTTATATGTTTTTTTAAACATTGCTGAAAGATTTGATTCCTTAAAAGAATCTGGACAGTAAAAAGTTTAGATTCGATGCACATCGGGAAGAAAAAAGTTTTGCTTCTTAATAGATTTATGAAATTTTAACACCTGAGATTAAAAAAGAGTTAGTGTTACAAGCTTTGTGTATGTGTGTGTGTGTGTGTGTGTGTGTGTGTGTGTGTGTGTGTGTGTGTGTGTGTGTGTGTGTGTGTGTGTGTGTGTGTGTGTGTGTGTGTGTGTGAGCTTGTATAAGTGTGTGGGTAGGTTTGTTTTGTGAAAAGTAAGCTTCAATATGATTTTAAAAATCGAATTCTTTTCTATAATTAGGGTAGGTCCATCCGTACCTAATTAAAAGCTCTTGTCGTTAATTTAGACATTTTAGAATCGTCTTATCGATTTCAAACTTTGGATGATGATTCCTATAACGGTTAGTCACGATTTATTCACGTAGCAACTCCAATATTTTTTAATAGAAAATTTGTTTTAAAAGTGCTGAATTTTTAACTTTTTTGATAACTTTTTTCAATATGATACACCTAAACCATTAATTTGATTTTTTAATAATCATTCCTAGGATAATAAGGTAAAATGTTAATGTTAATTTTAACATTTTATACAACATCATGTGGGTTTTACCCCTGGCCGTCTACAATAAATCATCCCACTCTTCTATTGAGATTCATTCCTCTCCAAAGTGACATGCATGATGCTTGGACAGTGACACGGAACACAGTAATAGTGTCTGACTGATTATGACGTAACAAAAAAAAATAGCCAATGAGAGGCCACTATAAATTTTACCATTGGTCAATAACGGCCTCTCATTGGCCTATTTTTTTTGTTACGTCATAATCAGTCAGACACTATTACTGTGTTCAGTGACACGTTTAATTATAAATCAATAGATAGATGAACTGCCACGAACAGGCAGAACTCAGAACCTAGTAATAGTGTCTAACTTTTTATCGTAACAAATATCGAAGAATGAGAGGGGAGGTGGGAAAGGAAACCCCTAAAAAAGAGATGGATTTTTGTTACGTCATAAAGATAAAAAGTTAGACACTATCACTAGGTTCCAGAACTCACCATCCTCATTAGTCATAGAAATCTTCACAAAGACAACCAATCCCTTGGAGTTTGGAGATGAAGGTTGGCTTTGCTTCTAAAGATATAAAGAAAAAAAGAAGAATGGCACGGCAGCCGCGCGTTAGTAGATACTAAGATTCAAATACCCGTTTGGATGTTTTTAAAATTTTTTTTTGGAAAGAGGGATTGTCATAATTGGGTCATGTTTAGACTTTCAACTGATATTTGAAATTGTGTAAACGGTTAATTTCCGTGCGGCCTACAGACGACTGACGCGCGGCTGTCGAGCCTTGAAGAATCTAAAGACAAAAACAAGAGAAAAATACAAAATTGTAAAAAGAAAAAAAAATGACAAGAAGTAAAAAATGAAATAAAATATTCATTTCGTGAATTATTTAACTTATTTATTTACTTTTTACACCAACTTTTGAATAACAACAGTATGTATATTTTTTAGAGGAGAGTTAATAAAAATATCAAATACTGTACGTTTTCATTCTTTTTTTTTGACTGTCAGCTTTTATCTAAGATCTTACCGACCATAAGACTAATCAAGTACTATGTTTTCTTAATTTAAGTCTTTTTCTTACATATATATTTATTTAAGGGTAACCAGGGGTCAAAATAACTGTAAAGAAAAATATTAACTTACCCCCTCCAAAATAGAATACGTTTCTTTTTACATCAGTGATATAGGGGAGAGGACAATAGCCGACATATTGATGTACATCCCTAATGATGGTACAAAAATTATCCCTTCTGTAGATTAAAATAGTGGTTAAAAAGTTTAAACATTCATATTAGATGCCAACCAATCAAAATTTAATAAAAGACCCCAAATTGTTAAACCAACAAATACTAAACGTTAGTATAAAACTTTGGCGACTAGCATAAAAATGTCCCCTTCCTCCCTGTTTACGCAGATTCTTCTAGTAGAAAATCCAGGTATATCTAAAAGATACAAACAATTCTAACTATGATTTGTAGAGTAGCTTGACGCCATAGAAAATCCAGAAATACCAACAAAAACATGCATACATACAATTTTAACTTTAACTTGTAGAGTAGCTTGACACAATAGAAAAATATTCAATTTTGTAAATCAGTTTCTTTTGTTAAATCCGAGTTAATTTGATTAAGTGACCAAAGGCCATAAAAGCTGTCTAGTTAATCCATTAAAAGGGCGCTATATGTAATTTTAGCACATGGGTAACATCATTATTAAAAAGCGAAGCTTTTCTAAAATTGGATTCTGTGCATAAAGGTTAGCATGTTAATTAGATTTGTCCTATAGAATTCAAACTATGTATGGTGATTCCTATTACAGTTAGGTACAACTGAGAAACTCTATAATCGTTACCAGAACACTGTACGTCCATTTGAATCTTGTAGTATTATACTTTAATAACAACAATTTTAGACAGTTTGACTTTTTAACCGTGTTTGATTGTGATTTCTAATATGTTTCTTAAGAGAAACTGAAAAGGAAAACCATATCAGTCTAGCGGTTAGCAAGAACTTTTTATGCAAACACAGAGACAGGCCCATTTTACATAAGGATTATATAAAAGTTTTAAATCAATATGACCATTATATTTCTCTATACCCTTCTCCCTTTAAAACGCCAAAAAACGAATCAACACTGTGTAACAATTAAATAGATTAATTTCTCAGCCATTAGTGTCCAAATACAATTTCATTAATGGTTATGATAATTTTACAAATATATTCTCCTGTCACTGTACAAATCTTAGCTATTAATAATAAACAAGGCTCACAAAATCCACAAATCCATAAGTATCAAATCTCAGAAAGTAACAGGATGTCTTTGAGCTTGACTGTCTGTCTTTTTGTACCCCAAAAAAACTAACTGCTTTTGTTGTAGCAAAAATTTAATATGGGTGGAGGGTCTACTACTTCCCCACCCTATCCCACCCAAGTGCTTCTAGAGGCCTCAGGAGGGGGGGGGGGTGTAGCCGCAATTTAAGGTATTCTTTTAGAATTTAAAAAAAAAATATTTTCAGCAATCTGAAAAATTTATTTTGATCATAGGCGTGCTGAAAAGGGGCGTATTGACCCTTCCCTGGCAAATCCCTCTGCAATTCACTGATGTTTATTCTATTACCTAAATTTAGATTTAAAAATCCGCCAAAAATATCGGTTATAAAATATGAAAGTTCCACTGTAATATTTTATAAATTTCCCTAATCATTGAAAATCTTCGCTTTTGAAAATCCTAAATGCTATTGAACTAGGCAAAAATAGTTTAATCATAAAATTAACCTTTTACTATTCTATTTTCAAACTTTTCTGAAAAACAATTTTTCAATGTCGTTTCCATGTAATGCCTTATTTTTAAATGGAACATACCAGGGATCTAAAGGGATAAGATAATGATTGATAAAATGATGTACATCCCAAATGCTGACAGACAAAATTACCCCCTTCTGTAAAAGTTGTTGAAACGTTTGGACACTCAACTTAATGAACCAACCAATCAATATTCAAAGTCCCCAAAGTCCACTCCATCATTGCAATGGAAGAAAATTAGTCGTCAATTTAGGTTGCTAATGAAAACTTCATCTATTTATCAGTTCGTTCATACAAAGGAGGAGGAGAGGAAATGGGGTAAAGGGGTTGAATGGGGACTATCATTTTTAGCCAGCTGGGACTACCACTTTTTTAAAGTACATGGAAATTTGGTGCATCATCCAAGTAATTATACATCGATTGCAATAATATTTTATCATTTAGTATAGAATGAGCTGTACTGAACCTTTTTTAGATGCAACAAATGCTTGTCAAAACACACATTTAATGTATAAAAATGTCCACTGGACAAAAAACTACAGGTACATGGATAAAAAGATATAACTTAATGCTCAAGTTTAAATCTTATAATCATTTCAGTAGTTATTGAAATCTTAAACTGCATACAAAAAACTTACTAATTACATAAAAATAGCGGCTATGTTACTAATGCCTCTAGATGCTCCCTTTGAAGTCGCCTCCGATTTCATATTTTAGTTTTAAAAAGAAAAGTTAAAAAAGATTAGGAGGGGTACATTTTTATGGGCGAATTATATTTTGAGAGTAGTGGTTCCCTCCCCAATAACAGCTATAAACCTTACCTAGACCTACCAAAAGCTTCTTTGTAAAGGAGAATCATACCAATTCAGCGGTTAGCGAGATCCATTGGTAAACACAGAAAGACATACTCATATCCTGTTACTTTCATGTAAGAATAAGGTATGCAAAAAATGATAATGTCAGTCCATATTTTCCTGAACAGCCAAGCAGGCAGGCAGGCAGGCATCCCCCTCTGGCTATCCATAATCTTTTATACCTGATAACTTTACAAACTAAAGTGATGGGATAAATAATGACCATCACCCAGGGATATTAGGGGATAAGACAATGAAAGAAAATTTTTTATACATACATCCCCCATGATTATAAACATATTTTACCCCTCAGTAACTTAAAATAATAAGTTTTTTCACTGTTAGTTTGTACAACCAAATCAAGATTTAATAGAAGTCCCGTTAGGGTTTAAGATAACAAATGGGGATTATTGTTTATAAAACTTTGGGGACCAGTATAATTAAAAGTTAACTGTCCCCTCCATGCCATCACTGGTTTCTACACACAAGCATTTTACATTTTTCTGCTATCAACAAGTTTTACAAAGAATAAACATAACTTTTTCATTTTCTTTATCAAAACATGTAAATTTTGATTAAATTGTCCCACTCTTTTCTATCTATGATTTTACTTTTCATAGAGTTGACCCATTTATTGCACAACTTTTGTTTTTAAATAGCAATTGTGCAACTGCGATTAAACTATCATTGTCATTAACTCAACGCATCTGACATAGTAGCAGTTTAAGCTATTGTAAGATCAATAAATGTATAAGTTTAGATGTAAAATCCATACAACTATCTAGTCTATGTGGTGGGGACCTTTTTCGTCTGCTAACAATTGCTTTCTGTTTTTTTTTGTAGCGACTTGGCTCTTTTTATATTTCCGATGCTATTGATATATAAAGACCTAATTAAAAATCTACACAGTGCACAGGGTCACAATCATTATGATTTAAAAATTATTTTGATTATTATGAAATCTTTTCAAATTACTCTGTGAAATTTTTATAAAATAAGTTTTTTTCTGCTATTTCCTATTTTTCCTTACTTCCCCGATGCTAAACTAGTACTTTCTCTCTTTATCTATATTTTAGGTTTACACAGGGTAGTGTGTACAAGGAGACCTTTTATTTTTCTCATCAACCTTCTGAATTTTATGTGCCTATATGTAAAGCGGTTATAGTCCTTTCCACGACATATCTCCATAAGGAGCGATTCTTCGTATTTTTCACAGTAGCTTTTCTCCTATTTCTAGCCCCTGCGGGGGGCTCTAACCCTGCGGGGCCATTTACCTAACCCTGTGGGGCAATCACCTAACACAATATAACCTAACCTAACCTAAAATAACCTATAAAAAGCCATTTTAAAATTACGAAGAATCGCTCCTTATGGAGATATGTCGTGGAAAGGACTATACCCTGTAAAGCTATTACAAGCTTGTAGTAGTGAACCTATAATCCCTATAATCAACTTTGTATAAATGTTCTTTAGTCATCCATCCCAGGGGCGTCCAAGCTTTTTTTTTTGGGGGGGGGGGTAAAATTTTTATTCAAGGGGGAGTAATTCGTTTTTTTTGGGTGGGGGGGTAAATACCCCCTCCTAAATGGTTGGGGAGGGCCTACGGCACCCCCATGGTAGGGGTAAATTTTAAATACTTATTTACTTATCCGCGTCTTGCTGCTGCAGCAAATTTTAAATGGGGGGGGGGGGGGGTAATCCCCACTTTACCCCCCCCCCCTTGGACGTCTTTGATCCATCCATCATCAGTCCACTATGAGGGAGATGTGATTTTTTCGGCTGCTATCAAAAATAGACAGCTAATATCTTTGGTGAAGATTCTCTGTTCAAATTACCATCCAGCATATAAGTTACTTTACCCGTCGGTCTGTCGGCAATGAATCAAAATACATTTAAATGCTTAATTAAATTTTTTTATTTTTTTCTATGATTTATCGCATATTGTTGATAATTGAACACTGCTCAATAATTCAATTATGCACATTTGAATTTGAACAAAATCTTTTTTGGTTAATATTGATGTGTTAATTAAGATAACATATGCATAATGACGAGAAGAAAAAAAGTTCGAAATGAACTTAATGGCTTTTTTTTTCACCTTTCTACAAAACTTAGGATTAATCTAAGATTATTATAGGATGTTTACCCGCGAGCAATGGTTAGTTTATCATAACTAACAATTTAGGAAAAAGTATATGGAACAAAATTTGTAAAACAAGGATTCCAACACCCATACATAGCGAAGCAAAACAATCAAAGATGGATGGATGGACAATGTGAGTTATAGAGTAGATTTTTAGATATTGTCTTAGATATCCTTTGAAGCATGGTTGACATTTATTTTACTCCCCCTTTTATTCTGATAACACAATTTGCAAAAAAAATGAAAGTTTCCCATTTGTAAGATTTTTAGGCAGCTTTATCTAGAAAATGTGCAATCATCAGATTACTTTGAGGTTTTAAAACAATTGATTTGAAGGCTATACCTGCCTATTACCTATAGGTAACATTATATAGGTACCTATCCTAACTTGAGGTAGTTCTGAATGATGAATTATTTTATGGGATAGGAAAAAGATGTACAGTACACTCCTAATGTAATGTTTAACCGAGTATAACTCCTTGAAAGCGAAGCTCTGAATTCAATAGTTTATTGAAACGAACATCAATAATTTTAAAGTGTAAGAACTTAATAAACAGAAAATTAATATTTTGGTCTGATAAAAATTAAGAATAATTTTTTCTTGGTAGAGTGGTGGTACCATCCCCCCAAAAAGTTTTAAACCTTCACAGAACCAATAAGAAGCTCTACAGTAAGAGAGATACTTTAATGCAGATACACAGACTTACAGACACAGATCCTGTTACTTCTATTTCTTATATTAATAATTTAAGAAATATTTCTTATTTAAATGTTATTTTTTCATCATTCCATTTATTCCTTTGATAGCCTTTAAATAAACCTGACACACTTAAAAATGTAAAATGAAACATATGAATAAAGAGAGTAATATTATACAGTAATATTTCATATTTGTCGGACAGAAGTGGATTTATTCCAACTTATATTTACAGATTTATATGCTCAACTTATACCATAAACAACACAAATTCGCTAAGAATACTAACATCAAATCAGTGGCAAGCAGTTAGAACAACATTTTCTTTTTTTCTGGCATTTTGTTAAATTATTTATAAGTAACAGGGTGTTTATTTGTTTTTGTATGGTCCTATCTCATTTACATAGAAACTGCTTATAAGGTCCCAGGGAAAAACAACTCCCCGCCCACAAAATAAATTTAAGAGGGTTGACTTCTTCACTCCCCTACCCCAAGTGCACTCTAGAGGCTACTAGGAACATATCAGCTAGTAAACCAAGCAAAGAATGAAAAAAGAATAATTCAAGAACTATAAATGTACAAAAGTATAAATATTTCTTTTCTTCTTAAAGTAAATGGTAGGTATATTGTAAGACAGAGGCGAAGCCCTTTTCTTTAAGGGGCACTAGGAAAACATAGATAGACAAACAGACAAAGTGAGATATAGAGCAGATGTTTAATAATCATACAAAAAAAAGTACAAACTCACTAAACAAATATATTCTTCTTTTGTAGTATCATGGACTAACCAAGTTGTTTAGTTTTACTGTAAACTCTTTTGTGGGAGATATCTTCACTAAAAACTCTGCATCATATCATAAATAGCAAAATAGCATAGAAAATCACACTTCACTCCCAATGCGTGATAGGAAAAACGAAGTTCATTATACAGTAGATTTGCTATTAAAACAATACACCCCCCTCATTTTGAACTTTCCTTTATGTAGATCTTGTGATTCAAAACATTGATCCAACATAATGCCACAGTTTCTCTAGTTTTTCTGTTTGTTGAAACATTTCTTCAAAAGTTTGTGTGTGTCTGTGTGTGAAATCATGTGTGTGTATGGGTGAATTGTTTGTGTTTGAATGTGTTTGTGTGTGTGTAACGAGGTCTATTCTTTATCACAATCAACATTATTTTTTGCATATTTGTAATAAAATATGATACTCTCCTTGTATAGGAAAATTATCCACAAGGGATAGGTCTCGAGCTGTGGTGCTCTGGAGAGGTGAGTTGATTCACAATACAATTTTGCCTTCCTATTGATAATTTTTGAGTGTGAATTACATTAATTTTATTTGTTGTGGACCCAAATATATGGACTATCCTATCATATAAAGTTGTAAAGTTTTTTTTGTGTGCTGTAGCTTAAGATTTTGATAACTACTGAACAGATTAAATTCTTCAATTTATGGAAACTTCATATAAGTTCCTCGATGGGTTTAGGCTGTTTAATTTTGATATAAAAGTTTGGTTTTAGGCCATTCTACTTCGAATACATAGCTTCTAGATGCAATGAACTCAGTTGTTACTTGTTAGTAATTAAATTTTTTTTTTCTTCACACCCTTTAAATATTTTGTTCCTCTCGCTAGATTTATTTTATTGTATGGACGCTTAATGTGTTTGCTAAGTTTGTTACACGATCCTTCTATACCGAATATCAGATGCTGTCATTGAATAATAGAGAATAGTTATTTATCGTATCGTATTATTAACAGATTTCCACGGGTTTGAAAAGATTAATTTTAAGATTAATTCCTGTTTTGTTCTCCCCAAAGGACCAAAGGAACGGGCTAACAGAACTGGTATAAATATTATGATTACTGTCTAATTGTCAACAATACTATACCATATGATTTTCAGTATCGCTATTTCTTCAGGCAAGGACGTTAAAGCTTTTTTACGGGGGGGGGGGGGGCGAAGGTACACAATCTCAATAAGAAAGGGGGGGGGGGGGGTACAATTGACAATGTCCTACCCCAAATTTAGTTTGATGGTGAAAAGCGATCCGTAAAAATTTGATTTGTAAAACAAAGTATTTTGAACCATGGATCAAATCTGTCTGTCTTTCTGTTTGTACAGAAGGATCTTGCTAACTACTGAACCAATAATTTTCTTTTACAATGTAATAAGGGAAGGTTTATAACTATTTTTTGGGAGGATTGGCTTATTCCCCCGCTCCCTTACAACAAATTTTCAACGAATCTAGGGGCGTATCCGCTAGAATTTTATAAGGTAAAAGATAAGATACTTGCTTTATCATCTTTGTAGTTTTCTATGGACTTGCACTTTGCTTTTCTGTACTTATTGGTATCCAGGCGACTCTATAACATTAAGTTTTTCTCTCCTTAATATTTGTAGCGCAATGTAGGGGGAAAAAATGACCTAACGCCTTAAATTTGATTGATTTAAAAACAAGGTTGGGAGTGTCAAACACAAACTATACATATAAACAAACATTTAAATTATTTTCATAGACACGATACGCGTGTATCATCGATATTAAAAAAAGAAGAATAAAACGTTTACCTAACAAAATATTTGAACTTCTTTTTATCTTTGTTTAGTAATAAGGACAAACTTATTTTTAGAATAGATTTGCTTCAAAAACGCACCAATGCACTCGGTTTATTTTAAGTTTTCCGCTGATTTTTATATGACTGAACTCAAACCGCAATTTACCCATCAATTCCCCGTTGCTTTATTTCACATCTCCGAGAGGTTTAAAACTGCACTCACGGAGATATTGGCCGGAGCCAAGAATTACTATAGTAGCGTCTCCGTTACTTTTCAGAAAACCTCTTAGTCAGTGTTCAGAGAGTTATACTACCGTATGCAGATCAGAGCGGGACTTGGCATGTGCCATCGGTGTTAACATAAATCCGCAATTTTCATAGGAAAAAAAAAATCTTCGAAATTGTTTTCTAAAATCTTCAAAAAACTGAAAATCTATTAATATTTGTTTTTATTGTTAAAAAAGTGAAATTTAAAGGTTATTTTTTAAGTTACAGGTAAGGTAATGGTAATAATTTTATAAAGATCACCTCAATCAAAAGTTTATTAAATAAAGGTTGCTAACAGTTTTATATTATAAGCATTATATGATTCTTATTACTTATCACATAGCGATTCTAGAGCAAGAAACTTTAACTTTCAGCAATCAACAAACGAAAACTTCAGTCCTATGTAATTTTGGGTCCAGAATCATAATCTGTTAAAACTAAAATCCTATGTCTTCCTATTTGCAATAAAATCGCATTAAAATTGCAACAAATATTTGCGATAACTTATTTTCATCTTATAAGAAACAATAATATAATTATATGTATGCTTTTTTATAGGTTAGTTTTTTACCTACCAAAGATGCTTTTAACCTTGTTATTTAAATTCTGAATGTACATTTCAAACAAATTTTTTTTTAAAATCTTTTTTTTGGAAATAAACAAACATAAAATAGATATTTAAATTTTTTGTAAATTTTTTTTTTGGTGGGTTTATTTAAAATACCAGCGGAGAAAAAGATTGGGGGGGGGGGGGAATGAGGAGAGACACTTAAATTCTCCTCCGAAAAGTGTTCAAAATTTGAAAGGGGAAAACAAGATAAATGGGGAAGGATTTTTCAAATTTAGTTTTCAAATTCGAGTTTATTCTTTAAATGAAAGTCTTTTAGGATGTTACTTGTAATAAAAATAATTCTTCTATATTGTGAACAAATAAAAGTGATGGGTTTAGAAACCAATTAAGAAAATTATAATTATCAAATAAAACAAGGATATGTAAAATACGTAGGTAATGATGCCAAATTGAAAAGCTTCAATAGAGCAATTAGATTGTTTAAATGATATAAATTTTAATTAAAATTAAATTTTCTAGGGACATTTTCAACAAGTCATGTATATCATCGTATTACAGACAATTTTCCACGAGCATTCGGTGGTAACAAAACTGTCTTTAATCTTTTAGTTTTTCATTTTAATATCCACAGAAAGCTATCTGTATTACGATGTAATAAATAACTAATCTACTCTCTCCATTTAGTAAGTAACTGTCAAAATTGAACAGGCTTTCAGTGATAATCTTAAGATAACTAAAATTTAGAGAACTTAGTTTTTTTTAAATGTCTGTTTTTTTGTCTGTTAAGAAGTCCTTAGATGCCAGGGGCGTACCATTAAGGGAAAAATATTTCTACGTTAGTACTTAGCAAAGCAAAAAAAAATAATTAAAGAATAAATTTTATACATCATAATGTACTATTATATAAGATTTATATTTATTTTACACCATCAACAATTTGTTCCTTTGCAAAACAATTAAGATTTGTTATCTTATCGATTATTTAATGCTTTAATTTAACATATGCTACTTGATTATCAAAGTTTTTTAGCTACCAAAATTGAACAATAAATAGAATTTACAAAAAAATGCCGAGCAAATTTTTAAAACCTATTTGATATAAAAGTCTACAGTATATAAATTTACTTTTGCCAAATGTCTTACATAATTTTAAGATATTTTACTAGTCAAAATACGAGCACAGCACTTGAAGAGTAGCGGCGCAATTTCAAATCTGCAAATTAAACTGGAACCAGGGAGGAATGGAACATTAAACTGTTAATTACACACAAAGTTTTATAATCAAGTTTTCCTATTCGTTGGTTTAAAAACTATGGGCACTTTCAATCAATCTTGATGGTTGGTTTCAACTTTTAACTTGTAGTGTTCAGACTTTTGAACTGATAATTTTAACAAGGGCATAAAGGGCATTTGTTTATTTCATTGTTTTGTAAATAAATTTAATTCTCCGTTGTCTTATTCCTTAAGATCCCTGACAGGAACGCATGTGTGCTCTTGAAAAGTGATAATAAAAATGATAACAGAAACATTTGTGAAAATTATTTGTATTTTATGATAAAGTACTTTACAGGTAGCATTTTTTAGTCAGTTTTGCAACATTTATTATCAAGTTAATATCAATAGTGATTTTTAATATATACTGAAACATATTTCCAGAGCTCGATCTTTAAATCATTTTAGTGGTGATTTAAAGATCCAGCTCAGGATGTTTCAAAAACCGATTTATATCTGCTGGAAAATAAAAATCATGTACAGACAATTTTCCACGAATATTTAAAATTAATAGCAGTTTAGTTCAGGGGCGTCCAAGCTTTTTTTTGTTGGGGGGTGTAAAATTTTTTTAAGGGGGGGGGGGGTAAAATGGCGCGCGAAGCGCGTCGCGAATTTTTTTTACCCCCCCAAAATTTTTACCCCGGGGGTAAAATTTGCTTGGGGGGGGGGGTAATTACCCCCCCTGAAATCTCTTGTACTATGTAAAGAAAAAACACTAATTATTTTTTTTTCTTCAAATAACTGACAAATGTAAAATGCAGCTGTCATTCCATTTAAAGAATTTTTAGGCAAAATTTATGTGAATTATCAGCAAATCTTTTCAATAATTTGGTTAAGGAGAGTTTCTTCTATGATTTTAAGAGATTTCATAGAGAACCCAAAGGCATCATCAGCTTGTAATGAGATGCTATTAACCATCTCCAACTATAGGATATTAGGATAAGTGACATCCAACAGACAACTTATTTTTGTTGTGGTTTCTATTAGTTTAAACTTTTTTTTATTTGGTTTTATGACAATTAATGTAAAGTTTGCTTAATTACTTAGCCTCTTGGGGGATAGGAGGGGAGGGGGGGGGGTAGAGAAATATCCTAAAACCACACCAAGATACTTATAATACTACCCTGAAAAGTACAAGCCATTCAGATCAGCAATTTCCGATATCTTTAGCCCGAGAAAAAAAACTTACTATTTTTATTATAGAACAGCTTTGATTTGTTATCATCCTTGTTTGGTATAATTTTCTTTATTTATATGTCTTTGAATTATTGTTGACATTATAAATATGACAAAGAACGAAAAACAATGATAGCAACATCCATAAGTAGCGAAGTATCAAAATTATAAATGGACTAACAGACAAAGATTAGACTCTAGGGGGTTAGGTGTCGCTTCGGATACTAGACCTCTTCTCCACGCACCTTGAAACATACTCCGCTTATGATTGCAGTGTAAAGCGTCCATTCACCCATCAGACAACCAACTCTCTGAGATGCACGACCTTTGTCTGAGAAGTCCTAACTGTGCATGGTAACGAGTTGCGCCTGTTTTAGGCCAAGGCATTCCCCCCACTCTAACTATTTACGTCGCGCAACTGACATAGTAGCAGTGGGAACCATTTTTAACGTCTTTAGTTATGACGCGGTGTCGGACCGAGATTGGAACCTATCACCTTCCCGACGACGAGCGGATGCGCTACATGTTGAGCCACGGTCGCGGGTTTAAAAACAGACAAAGATAGTAAAGAATTACAAAATATTTTTACATAAAATATGTTTGGTCCTTTTGTAGTATGACCGACGGACAAAGTAAATTATGTTCTTAATACTCATTGAGTAAGAAAATCTACAAACATATTTTAAGCCATGTATCTTGAACAGCTACCGAGATATTTGATTTCCCTCAATCAGTTTTTAACAGACAGACGAACAGACATTTCGAAGCTTATAACTTGAGTTTGAGTTTATTATATCAGAGGTGGATTCTTAAAAAAATTTGCCCCACTCATCAGGATAGGACCATAAATGATATATTTTTCTGTTCTGTTCGAAATCTGCCTTTGTTAGCTTATGATTATTGGGTTGAAAAAAGGGGAGTATCATCACAGTACAATTGTATAGTATAAATAATTTAAAAGTTAAGTTGCACAAAATTTATTTAAACTTAAATTAGTGAACCCAGTATTTTCATTTTCTATAGTATTAAAGCAGATAAATAAATGAATTATTTTTTTACCATATAGTTTTCAAAATATTTAATTATATGCATCTTTTAAAACTTTTAATGTTGCCATTTTGTTTATTCTTTACTTCCATATGAAATACTATTGTTGATCTTGTGATTTATTCTTGCTGTAATAGTAACCTTAACAATCACAAATCTTTAATGCTAACCCATAATTATCCAGGGACAAGGGAAGGCTATTCTGGCAAACAATGCTTTAGAGTTAATTTCTTAGATTTCCAGTTTAAACTTGATGATGAGATAAAGCAACTTTTGGCAGAATTTGATAATAAACTCAAGCATTATTTTAACACTTTTTGCTTTGTTTACTAAAAGCCATGCTAAAAGGATAGACAGAGTTTGCCTGCACGTCCAGTTTAAAGATGTATGGGCAGAAATAAAGCTTTTTTACAATATTTAGGTATTTTATCTAAATCATAAACTACTCGTAAATTATATGTTAAAGAGTGAATAAATTTATAAAAATCCTAAAGAGTGAATAGCTGTGATACTTTGAAAAATATTTAAGATTATTTAAAAATTTATCTCATATACATATTTTAATTCAAAAAAGGTTTTTACGACACCTAGCAATAAAATTCTGGACTACATAGCTATAAATTTTCACAATAATACATTTTATAATATTTGTAGTAGTTTAATTTTGACTTTCTTGGCAACTTCTTGTCTCTAATAGCTAAACAAGTTGGAGGAAAGTGGCGAATTAGGGAAGTAAAATAAAAAGTTTTCCTGAAATCATGATTTAATAAGTACTGCAATAATCAAACCTAAAAACTTATAATCTTCTCCGAATATTACAACTTACAAACATTTGAATCATTTAAGATATGGGTAATTTCCCCCAAAGTGCCTTGTAGAGCACAGAGTCCCCCCTTTCCCTACCATTAATGTAAAACAAATTGAAAACGTTCAAAAGGGCGGCATATTAGAATTGTCCTATTGTTTAAAAACTTTGCATGTGATTCCTGTAGTAGTTAGATACAATTTAGAGAGCGTAGCAACTCTATAATTGTTACCAGAATGTCCATATGTCCATTTTAAACATTATGTTGATTTTTTTTACTTTTTAATAACAAATTTTTATGTGATCTAATTATCCTATTTATTTGGTATACTGATTCCTGGGACAACAAAGTACAATATTATAAGCGAAGCAACTCTATAATCAAGTCCTAGAAATGTGAGTATGTCCATAAACATTATCCTGTATTAAGCAGTTTTTCAACAAAGTTTACTAACAATTTTGCTTCGACTCTTATACATTTCACTTCTGATTATTCAGTTCTGACATTCTATAAGTGTTCATGTCCATTTGTCCTATCGTATCAGAGCTTTGCTCTCATAGATGTTGTCATCCTTGTTTGATAAATAATGAAAAATGAATTTAATTTTGAGCTTTAGGCATAAGTTTGATTATTTTCTAATTGTTTTCAATTTTTCTTTAAAGATCCAAATTGTTTTGATTGAATTTGTCCTATTTCATTTTTTATAGATTCATAAAGTGAGATATTAATCAGTTATTGAATCATTTTGAAACTTTTGCGTTAACCTACTTCAGGGGGTTAAACAAAGTGCTTGAAAATCTTTAGGATTAAAAATTTTTTGAAATATTTTGTTTTTGATTTTAAACAGTTACAAATATTTTGGATAAGAAAAAAATTTAAAGATTTTAATTTTAAGAAGTTTTTAAAAATATTTTTTTAATCTCCCTAATTCTAAATTCTTTAGAAAGAAATCTTTGTTTTGATTCCACCAGCAGACGGCAATTATAAAATTCTAAGCTAACGAGGTTTGGTGATAGCTTATGATTTATACTCAGATAAATGAACAATAGTACATAATAGAAGTAGTTGCATCTTTCTTTTTGCTATATCAGCTGACAATTACCGTGGTAGGTTTGGTGATTTTCCAAGAATTGTTGAAGAATTATTGAAGAATTGTTGACGAGACGGACTGCCCCTGATAATTATCATATTCCACAATATATATATATATATATATATATTGAGCTATAAAAGTTGGAAAGAATTTTAATGAATATAATAGATTTGGAATCTGCATAAAATTTCAAGGAATTTTTATAAAATTCGTTTTTTATATAATTCTTTATCTTTAAGCGCAAATACAAATTAAGTTAAATAATTTTGACATCTGTGATTGGTGGATTAAAAACTATCTCACTCTGATTGGAGAAGCTTAAGTGACGTACACCATTCAACCAATTGGAGCGCAGGTAGTTTCCAATCCATCTATCCAATTAGTCAAAATTTATTAACTTGAATTGGATTTGCGCTTTTAAATAATGAATTATATAAAAAACGAATTTTATAAAAAATCCTTAAAATTTTATGCAGATTTCAAATCTATTATATTCATTAAAATTCTTTCCAACTTTTATAGCTTAATATATATATGAAGATTTACTACTACTATTACCTTAACTGGTTGAATAATTTTCTTGCAACTATCCCTTTAAATGTACCTATCTATCTGGTCTAGCTAGACTCCTACAAGTGTGTATAAAAAGTTGTTTACATATATAAATGCAAAATATTCGCAAATTTCCAATAGTTTTGCAAAACTCTCATGCGCTTGAATTGACACACAAAATTGCCACCCTAGTTTTACCCTCAAAAAAGTAATGACACCCATAAAAGAGAAACTCTCAAATCAGACGACAGGTCAAACCAACTTAATAAGCAGATGTTAATTTTAAGTCTAAACAAAATTTGTTTATAAATTTGTTGCAAAATTGTTTAATACAAGACACTGTTTTATGACATACTTTTTTTACGATTTGATTATAGAGATGATTCGCTTATGATATTGTACCTTGTTGTCTTAGGAACCTTTATTTCAAAATTTATATGAATAGGATAATTATGTTATACATAAAATTGTCGTCAAATAGTTTTAAATGGACAATACATACTGACTTTCTGGTAATGGATAAAGATTTTCTATGCTTGATAAATTGTAACTAACTGCAATAGGAATCTTAATGGAAAGTTTAAAATCGACAGAACAATTTTAACTTGTCTAAATCTACAAAAAGAGCCAACAACTAAGGGGACTTTTTTTTATATACTTTTCAGTTTTAAAGGATATTTCTAAAATATTGTGAACTAAATTTAGTCAAATTTAACCAAAAGTTTAAAAAGTCAACTCTCATATTCTCTTTCTGTATTTTATATTTTGTCTGTTCTATATGTGTTACATTTCTTTGTTCATTTTATTTTTAATTTAACAAAACAAGAATGGCCATGGAGAGCTTTTCTCCTAGGGACATTGTCATCCGTAGGTCAGTCATTCTGTCTGTAACGAATGTTAGTATTATCCTTTGCATTATGATTCCTATAACAGTTAGGTGCGATATATAAAGCGCAGCAACTCTATATTCGCATAAAGAAAGTCCATTTAAAATTTTCATAATTGAAGTCTTAAACTTTTACTTTTGTGGATAAATTTGTTAGAATTAAGTTATGCACATGTAATTTTGACTTACTGCCTAGTATTTATGGAATGAAAATGGTCATCCTTGTTTGCATCAGGTCATTGGCACTATTAAAACAAGGATGACAACATCCATAAAAGCGAAGCCTTAAAATCGGAAGGAGAAACAAACAAACAATAACTCTTGTAGAGTGTCAGAACATTAATTTGTAAGTCTAAACAAAATACAGTATGCAGTAAAAGGGCATACTTAGTTTTATAATTTGAATATTGAGATGCTTCCTAAATCGTACCTAAATGTTAAAGGAATCATCACTCAAAGTTTTAAAGCAACAGGACAATTCTAACATGTCTAAATTAACGAAAGGACGGACCAAAATTGAAAAATTGAAATATTGAAAAATCTAATTTAGTTAAATATTTGAAATATTTTTATAATGAATTGAGAACCATATTTAAAAGTCAAAATGTGTTAAATTATAAAATTTTATATATTCTCCTTTATTAATTTCCATAATTAATGTTATCGTAGCTTTTCGTTATCAATCCCCAATTATTATTTTAAACTATTTTTCCTACAAAATAATTTCCAGAAATGGCTTAAATTTAGCAACCATAATAATTTCAAAAATGTATAATTTGTTAATCAAAACACGCTAAGACAATTTTGATGCTTTTTTTTAAATCGGTAATTTTGCGCTACTTGCTCATGCTTTTTATATTCCTTGAGTTAATTATGACCGTGAATAGTTATTTATTGCATAGTATTACAGACAGCTTTCCGAGGAAATTAAAATGAAAAGTTATATGAAAACCAGTTTTGTTAGCTCTGTGGGACCGAAGGGATCGGGATAACAAAACTGTTAATTGTCTGTAACACGATGCTATCATGTTCTAATCTAGTGGATATTAATCGGTTTCGAAGCCATACTGAAAAAATTAAAAGATCAAAAAAAAATCACGAATCTAACCTAGAAAATTTGAAGTTAGCTGCCTTGAACTTCATTGCACTACATATAAATATATAAAATCTTGAGCAGGATCAACTATTAATTTAATCAATTCATGCGTAGTCTAATTTATTTAACTTAACCTTTCAAAATAATTCCTTCTTATTAAAAGCAGTCGAACTGTCATGGATATTTTATACATAACTATGCTCCATATTGTTAGAAAATAGATAAAAATCAGAAGTCTAGTTTCAATAGCAGCTAATTAAATTCCAATAGCATTACGGACTAACGAACGGACAGACAAAGTGAATTATGAAGTAGCTTTTCTAATACAAAAGTCTAAATTGTTTAGTATATGTCTCTGTTAAAGCTCTTAAGTAAATATTAAACAGTATTTAGAATTCTACATGAATGTTCCTTTGATTCCTTTAAACTAAGTCAATGTCTCTTTATATAAACACTAACAGCTTGGCCCCTAGCCTCTAGGGACTAAATAAAAAAGGGTAGGGTATACAAATTATATTCTCAGAATTTAAAAAACTATTTTGTTGGATTGGAATGTTTTTTTTCTAGGGTACATCTACATCTTGAGATAGTAGAACTTATTTAAATACATATAGAAAAAAAACAATTTAAAGCTGCACTGAAAAGCAGTTCTTAGACAGACATACATCTATAGCACAATACTAACCTATTACTTTTGGTAAACACTAGACATATTAGGCTTAGAGAGGGAGGGGACATTAGAATTAGGGTTGGGCCGGATATCCGGTGTGGCCGGATATCCGGCCATTTTCAATATCCGGCCGGATACCGGATATTGAAACTATCCGGCCGGATATCCGGCTCTATAATTTTTTATACTTTACACCAAAAATCTCTGCTTTTTAAAATCTTAAATTGCTATAATTTTCTTATTATTGAAGCTAGAAGAACATTTTTTTTGAATAAGTTTAACATTATGTAAATTTATATAAGATTTCTGAAGAAATTTTTTTTACTACTTTAATATCTGGTAATTTGGCCGGTTATCCGGCCGGATATCCGGTAATTTGGCCGGATAACGTGATATTTGCCGGATATCCGGCGTTGGCCGGTATCCGGCCAAAAAAGTATCCGGCCCAACCCTAATTAGAATGTAAATAAAACTGTTCAAAATTTTAAAAAATTCTCATTCGTTGCTTTAAGAACCACGAAGACCTTTATTTAAACTTTATTGGTTGTAATTAAAACTATCTAGCTATAGTTTTAACTATAGAAGGGGTAGTTATTTGTATTATCGTAATTATCGTCTATTGTCTAATGCCTTAATATACAACAAAATTTTAAAATAGAGATAATCTAGAAACACACTCTCTAAATCAGCCAAAAGGAAAACAGTGAATGAACAACCCGGTCATATGATTGGTTAGAAAGTGTACAGATTTAAGTAGGAAAAGGCGGTTAAGTTTTGTGTTTCATTTGATTATGAGTCAGCTGTTAATATTCGCATTACTTAGGATGAAGCTTTGCTAATAAATGTATTCTTAGGATAGTTTTCAGTAACTTATATCCTCAAAAATTTCGTGGCTGGTATTATTAGAAAGAATTGTGTATAACAAACACAAATAAAGACGTTTGTCTGCTAGAAAATCCTGTATAGGTTTGACGAATTTTGGAAAGAGATAGACCATCTAGATAGATATACTATAAAAACATAGAAATATCTTAATATAAAAATAAAAATTGCAACAGCTATAAATCATAGATAAAATAAACTTAGTCTAAACACTAGATTATCAAATATTAAGAATGTTTACGTTCAATTTTGAAAGTTTTTGAAAGTAACCATAAGGTCAGAAGATAGATAGATAGATAGATAGAGATAGGGAGAGAGAGAGAGAGAGAGAGAGAGAGAGAGAGAGAGAGAGAGAGAGAGAGAGAGAGAGAGAGAGAGAGAGAGAGAGAGAGAGAGAGAGAGAGAGAGAGAGAGAGAGAGAGAGAGAGAGAGAGAGAGAGAGAGAGAGAGAGAGAGAGAGAGAGAGAGAGAGTTAGAGAGAAAGAGAGAGAGAAATAAAAAAATTTAGATAGGGAATTCGAGAAGGAAAAATAAAAGTAGGATCTAGCGAAGCATTTAAAGAAATTCTTTTTTTACAGAAGAATCAGAACTGGTAGACTGACAGATGGACAGACAGACGGTTAACTAAAAATAAATAAAAAGTTTTTCTAGCTATCAATTATTAATATATTTTTTTTGTACAATTTTTAAAGCGAAGCTTTTCTATAATTAGGGTCGGTCCGTCCGTACGTCCGAACGTCCGTACGTCCGTAACGGATAGCTTTTTTCGTTAATTTAGGCATGTTAGAATTGTCCTATCGATTTCAAATTTTGCATGGTGATTCCTTTAATAGCTAGGTATGATTTAGAAAGCGTAGCAATTCTATAATCATCACTTAAATGTCCGTACGTCCATTTTAAACAAGTTGATTTTTTTTACTTTTTTCACAACAAATTTTTATGTGATCTAATCATCCGATTGATCTGCTTTTTGGTATATTGATTCCTGGGACAACAAAGTATAATATAATAAGCGAAGCAACTCTATAATCAAGTTCTAAAAATGTAAGTATGTCCATAAACATTATCCTGAATCAAGCTGTTTTCAACAAATTTACTTACAATTTTGCTTTGACTCTTCCACATTTATATTCTGATTATTCAGTTCTGACACTATACAAGTATTAATGTTCGTTTGTCCTACCCTTTCTGTGCTTTGCTTTTATGGATGTTGTCATCCTTGTTCTTAAACAAATGTATTATTTCAAATTTAAAAACATTTTCTATTAATAAAGTGTGTACGTCAGAATGGCAAAAATAAATTTTAATGTTATGATGGAAGATTTCTAGTACTAAAGGAGGGTATATCCCCCCTCCCCGCCTATCTTATTTGGGAAGTTCTTTTTCTCCAGTAACGTTCTTTGTACCTTTCGTTTTAAAGATCTTAATGAACAAATACATAAGCAAAGAAAAATCCAGCTGTTTCTTACATTTGGCAGTTAAATAGCCTAAAACCAACCCAAGGCTAAAAGTTTAAGATAATATAGCCTTAAACCACCCATGGACCTATGTAAAGCTCACTTAGAATGAATAACTCTAATGGTTTAGTTGTTTTCGAGATCTTAACTGTCAACCAAACAAAAAAAACTTCAACCTTCTATGTATAATAGGATTGATATTTTAACAAATATCCTTCAATATAGTTAACAATAATGATACAAACAATTGTACAAATTATTTTCATAAAATGTCATTCTAACAAGTTAAAAAATGTTTAAAATAAAATAAAAACAGGAACGACTCAATTGGTTTCCGAAAAATAGTCACCAATTTAAGTTTTCCAGTATGGCTTCGAAACCGAAAAACCGGTTCTCAGCCATACTGAAAAATAATGTGTAACATATTTAAAATATAATAAATAAAAATCATAAAATGAATACCAGTTTTGTTAGCCCGGGCCTTCGGCCACTCGTGTCTAATAAAACTGGTTTTAATCTTATTATTTTGATTTTAATATCCGCGAAAAGCTGCGATTTTCTGTTTTGGTTTAGAAAATAATTGAAATATTGCCAATCCAAAATTTTCAACCAACTTAAACACATTATGTATTAGCTTCACTTCTAACTTTTGTTGCAAAAATCAATAAAAATATTTAGTCAAGGATATAAATATCCATAAAAGCGAAGCTCAATAAGTTTTAATATGGTGTAGAAACGAACTATTATTTTGATATCTAAATAACCCTTTTCAAGTTTACCGACGTAAAGGATGATTAATTAATACAAACTTACATTTTTAGACTATATTTAAGAAGTGCTTTGCATATAATCATTTATATTATATCATGTAACCAATTTGTGCTAAAGTAGTTAAAACGAACATACGGACTCTCAAGAAATGTGTATAGAGTTGCCACGCTTTCTAAATTATACAGGACCATAATGTAAATTTTGTAATCGATTGGACGTCACTAACAAGTCTAACTTAAAGACCAGTTAACGGACATATGGATGGACGTGTAGATCCTAAATGAATAGAAGTTTCTCTGTGAATAAAATATGTGTAAAATTCCTGTATAACCAATATTGATGACGGCCATTTGTAACTGACACCTCCTAATTTGATGGCAATCAAAACGGCCATTTCATTCAAACATGTTAACATGCTATTTTATTTTCAAACTAGCGGTTGCGCCCCTAGTCTATAGGGACTAGAAAATAGCTTTAACCATCCTAATACTTAATTTGGAGGTAGAAAGAAAAAAAACATTACATGAGCTATTTGAAGCTTACATAAAGAGACTTAACAGAGATCTTAAGCTTCAGAAAAAAACATTAATTTTTTTTGTGTGATGCTATAAAACCTTCTTTTGTCATTGCATTTCATTTAGACATAGTAAACACCCCCCCCCCTTATTCTAATCTATTTAAAAATAAGGAACGGGGGGATATCAGAAAAGAAATATTTTTTTTACAATTCGCTGCTAGTACAGTTTTTTTTTCTTGGAAAATCTGATTTTCTCTGATGCTATTTCAGATAATAGGTAATATTTTTTTTGTGAAGATTCCCTAACAATTAGCATCCTTCAAAATAATGTTTGTCGTATATGCTATGTTAATGTAATTTTCTCAACTGCAATTAAAGATAGATTGCTAACAATTATGTTAGGATTGTACTGCTTTTTCAAATAATATTAAAAACTATGTTTTTTTTCTGTGCTCTACTGCTTATTGACATCCTTGTTTTAATTTACCCCCAATTTTAAATTTTGTGTCAGAAAAAAGGCTAAATTTTGACTTGATTATGTCTTATTCCCCCCTTAAATCTAAATCCTCTTTGTCTGATCAAGAAAAGTTTAAAACAAGGATGACAACAATTATATAAGTTGAGCTAAAAATTCTAGATTTTTAGATTGTAATTTTACTATTGGGACATTGAAAACATGAATTAAGTTTAATAGATATTATAAATGTTTGTAAAGCAGCTTAATAGTATCCTTAGATTAACAGGATGTCTTGTGTATAAAAAATCTCGCCAACCACTGAACCGATATGGTTCTCTTTCACAGTAAAGCTTCTTAAAAGGGATGTATCAAAAATGTTTTCGTGGAAGGAAACCCCCACCTTCCCATGAGGAACCTCCCTCTCCTCATTTTTTTTTACTTTTTCTAAGTAAAAGGTAGAGTTGACTTTTCTCTCCCCCTTCACTAAAGTATCACGAGAGGCTCTAGGGGCGTAGCCGCTAGTTTAAAAAAATATAAAATTAAATTGTTATCATTTTCACATGCTGTATTCACCAATGTACAATATGCATGCTTTAATTCTTGAAAAGATTCGTTTTCAAAAATCAAAATGCATTTGAAAAATTTTAGGAATGTTTTTTTTTCACGGATTTGTTCAATTCAAATTTGTTGAAAAATTTGTTGTAAATTATTTTTGGAGTACTTTTTTAAAACAAGGATGATAACAACATCCGAAGTAGCGCAGCTCATGTATAACTAGATTATGCCGTGTGGTTATGTTGAAAACTTCTTAATTGTCTTATAACTAATATTAGAATTTAAGTTTTTAAATAGATTAAAATTTGGATGTTAAATTGCATTATTTTTTTGATTCATGGGCCATTTTTTCTAGAAATTAACTTTATTGTCATTGTAAAAAAAACGATACCTATCTATTTGTGTTTGTGTGTGTAGCAAAGAATAATGCTAAAAACTGTATACTGTACCATAGACGTCCAAGCTTTTTTTTTTTGGGGGGGGGTAAAAAATTTTAAGGGGGGGGGGTTAATTCGTATTTGGGGGGGGGGGGGGGGGTAATTACCCCTCCTGAAATCTGTTGGCAGGGGTATATTTAGTTTACCCCCCCCAAAAAAATTTACCCCCGGGGTAAAATCTTTGGGGGGGGGGGGGGTAATCGCCCCATTACCCCCCCCCCCCTTGGACGTCTATGTACTGGACTAATATGGTTCTCCTTTACAGTGAGGGAAAGAAACACCACCACTCCCCAAGGAGAAAGCACCCCTAAACATGACCCCCCCTCCTAAACATCTTTTTTTTCTTAATGAATGAAGTTGAGGGTCGACTACCCCTCTCCACTTTCATGTTCCCTAGAGGTTTATAATGGAGTAGCCGCTTGTTGTTTTAAAAACTGCAACTGACAAACAGTTTTTTACTTTTTCTGTTTTAAGACGTGTTTTCTGAAATAAATATACAATTTTCAATTTACTCAAAAGCGAAAATATGAAAAATACAGAATTATTTATATTATACAAAATTGTAAAGAACAAGTACAGTTTTTTTCAATTAAAATAAGGTTAGGTGAAATATTTAAAATGCATGTAATATACTCTATATAATTCAATTATTTTACTAGAGGCTTTTTCTAGGGTCTAGGGTTTATAAAGGTAGGGATCTAAAGAGATAAGACAATGGCCTATAAATCAATGTACATCCCTTATTATTATCCAAAATTATCCATTCTGTAGTTTACAATTAGTGGTTGAAACGTTTGGACACTCAACTTAATGAACCAACCAATTGTTCTTTCCCTCCTTGAGTTAAAGCCTGGTGAACCATATCCCATACAAGGTTGATTAAATACACCACAAAAAGGCCTAAAACCTGAAAAACTATACTCCAAACGGACACACGTTACAATAAGAGTAGCTATGCTGGTAAAATCTTTTAAAAAATAAACTATGACGAAAGAATTTCAAAACGTTTATGTAATATTAGATATAAAAAGGAATTTTAAACAACAAATATTGTTGATGGATGGTATTGTTATTATAGCCAACTTTATTATAAAACTTTGGGGGCTAGTGTGATAAACAGTCCAATGTCCCCTCCCTCCCTGCTGTACTTGCACTTTAATCATTCATTAACTTAACATGAGTTGTAATTTGTTGTAAAAATACAAATAAATATGCAAGTAGCGCTGCAATAACAAGGATGGCAACATCCAATAAAACGAAGCTCTAGAATCGGAAACAGAAGAACAAACGAACATTAAACTCATCTTTAGAACTTCAGATGCTTCACTAATAATATTGTTGTCTTAGGAATCATTGGTCCAAAAGTAAGATAAGCAGTAAAGCTATGTGATAGAATAAAATGCCTAACAAGTCTAAATTAAAAGTTATCCGTTACGAACGGTCGTACGGACCTAATCGAACTAATTATAAAAAAAGCTTCGCTTTCAAAAATACTGTAGGTAGTATTAACTATAAATCTGCTATTTTGTTGGTTAAGTACCATATTCATTTTTGAGTTCATAATTTATTTTCTACTTTTCAATATTATAACTTTTACATTTTAAGTAATTTACGGAGCGACAGATGGACAGACATATATTATTAACAAAGTAGCTGTGCTACGATAAAAAAATTCATAATATCTAGTTCAAAATCAAGTTTTTTTGAGTCACATTTCTTTTGTTATAAATTTATTATTATTTTTGACGGTTTCTCTCAAAGAGCCTAGTCGAGCACAGAAACCTCCCCTCCTTATTTTGATATAAAGTGATAAGGGGAGTAAGTTAATACTCCTAACCCTTGCGGGGGCCCTAACCCTGCGGGGCTACCCAGTTAACGAGTATTACCTAACCTAACCTAATTTAAAGCAATAAAAATCGATAAACTACCCTCCAGTATGTTAAATTATTTTCAAAATAAAGGGGGGGGGGGGGATTTTATCAGAGCTCAAAAGAATAATTTGTGTGATAGTGCTTTGAAAGATTTACCTCCTGAAACAAACATGATCCCCTAGAATGTTTTAATTGTAATTGTCCCGCAAAAGAAAAATGTGTTCTTCACAGAAAATTAAATTGGGGTCAATTCAAGAGTAATTGCAGGTCTTAGAGTAAATAGGATAAGAGTAGGAAAATTTAAGAGTAATTGCATGTCTTAGGGTAAGTTGTATAAGAGTAGGACAATTCAATAATAATTGCAAGTTTTATCGAGTAAATAGCATAAGAGTAGGAAAATTACAAATTAATTTCAAGTCTTATAGTAAATAGTAATAGAGTGCGAAAAAAATCAATAAAAATTTCAGGTCATAGAGTTATTGCAAGCCATAGAGTAAGTTGTATAAGAGTAGGAAATTTCAATATTAATTGCTAGTCTTAAAGTAAGTTGTTTAAGAGTAGGAGTTCTTGTTTAAATTTTAAAGTAAAGAATAGAGGGAACATGAGCTATATATAACTCTGCCCACAGGGTAGGGACCCTGTCATGATCTTTTATTGGGTCTTTCAATCAGTCAATAAAGTCAGAAATATAAGCGCAGCCGTCCCTCAAAAGAACATGAAACATTTTACTAGGAGCAAAAACGTTTCCAACAGGGACAGATAATTTTCAGGAATATACATCAATACTTATACATTTTATTGTTTATATATATATTATTTTTTCTGTCAACTCTTTTAATTTAAATGATTTAAATGTATTTATTTCTGTCCCTTACTCTTTTTTAAACTTAAGATGTTCCTATAAAGATGTAAATAAGCTGTTTACAATTACATTATAAAGACAATGGTGAAAAATAACCTCTTCTGTAGATATAAATAATAGGTTGAAATGTTTAGACATTGATATTTTCTCATATTTTTTTAATTAAGCAAATGAGAAAAAAATTATAATATAATTAATAAAATATTGGGACCAGTATAATTCACAGTTCAATGTCCCCTCCCTCTTTCACCTTTTAGAGTGAAATAAAGGCTAATGATAATGTCTTATCATTTAAAAACTTATCCTGACAGTTTTGTCACATTTTTTAGAACCATTTGATCAAAAGTATACCCATTTTTTGTAGGTTTCTTTAATTTAAAGCCAATATAAAAGAAATTAATATAAGAATAAAATCTCTAGGTGTTTTGTCATGATAATTAAATACTTTTACTTTTAATAAATTACTTTTATGTGTGCTTTGAAATGAATATGTTTTTTAGCAGCTTTGAATGTACTATAAAATTGAAAGATCCACCCTAGCAGAAAAATATGTAGAAAAGAATGTTTGATCAAGTGTAGTTCTACATTAATATCCTTATGTAACTTTTTTTTATCAGGGAGGAATAAATGTATAATCCAGACTACCGGACTACTAGACCCTTTTCGTAGGCTAGTAAATTTATATTTGTTCTTTTGTAGGGACTTGGCTGTATTTATATTTCTGACGACATTAGTTGATTTCAAAGACCCAATACAAAATTGGGACAGAGTTTGTGCAGAGTTACTTATAGCATTTACTCACAAGCACATTGCATATAAAAATATTACAATTAAATTGGAATTTATCCTTATATAAAAGAAACATGATTTATGTATGTATGTCTGTAGCTTAAGGTGGGAGAAGCTTCTTAAGTAAGATTTATAACTATTTAGGGAAAGGGTACCTGCACCCTTTAAGATAAATGGTCCCAATAGATGTACTCCCTCCTTTTTTTCTTTTCTCTAAAAGATGGAAAGTGAAAGTCAACTTGACCCCTTCCCATTATCTCAATGCCACTAGAGGCTTCTAGGGTCGTAGCCGCTAGTTAAAAAAAAATGATTTTATCTATATCCACCAATAAATAAGTAGGTAACAACAATTTTTCTAACAATCTTGGTCGAGCAGGCAGACATACTTACAGACATATAGACAGACAGACAGACAGACAGAAGTTCATACAAAAAAGTCTCTAACTATGAAAGAGTACAATGATATTAATGTTTTTTTACTTCTGAGGATATAATTCTAAAAGCACACTTGACAAATGTGTAGAATTAACCCTTTTAATGTAAGTGGGCAGGTAGGGTCAATCAATTGTTAATTTTACATTTCAATTTCAATTATTTGAATTTAACAAAATATTTGAATGTTTAGCACATAATTCCTTTCCTTACTGTTGGTGCAAGTGACTAAATCTGACTGGCAAACATTAATATTTGTAGAGTAGGTTTTCTTCCTATCCAATTTGTTTATTTTGAAGAACTAAAACTAAATAAAAGTAAAAAACTCTGGTTCTTTCATATTTAATGTGTCATAATCTTCCTGAGACAAACTTTTTAAACTTTCCTTCTCATGGAATTATTTGCAAATATGAAAAGATAAATTTTATAAAAAGATAGTTTTTATCCATGAATAGTGTAGCTTATAATTAAAGTCATTAAAGTCAAAAAGTACATGAAAAAACTGTAACAGTAAGATGTAATATTAATTTGTTTTGTAATTGTATCGCTCTTTATCTAATTACTCTGAGACGCATTAACATAAATACTTATGCTGCGCTACTATTGTTTAGACAGAAGTCCTTTTAATATCGACGCCAATCTGTAATTTACTTTATCCATCTGTCCGTAACGGTCTGTCGGTCATGCTTTAAAAGTACTTTAAGTGTTGTGAATTTTTCCGCATTTAATTACCGCATATTATCTTTGTTTTCTTTGTTTTTCTTTGCTATGACAACTGAACAACTGCTGTATAACTCACTTTGTCTGTTTGTTCATCCACAATTTTTTGTGCTTCGCTACTTATGGTTGTTGTCATCCTTGTTTTAATTCATAACAATTGTCCTTATTGAAAAGTTTTTTAAAAATTCCACTACTTTTTTCTCTTTTAATCGTTAAACAAGTTTTATAATTCTTTTCAATCGGATTATTTAATTAATACAAATGTACTTTTCTTCTTATTTTATTTGGATTTTAAATTTAAAAAAACAAAACAATTTAGATTAAACATATAGGCTGTTTTATAGATCGAAAGATAACTTAATAAACCTCTTTATCATTATAAATTTATGTTTTTTAAAAATCTATTTTTCAGATTATGGTTAATAAAAATTCCCCTAGAGTTACAAGTATATTATACATATAAAACTACAGAAAAAGAATAGAATATATACATATAGGAAAGATAGAATAAAGGAAAAATAAAGAAAGTTATGAAGTTGTAGATATGGGTTTCCAGAAGTAATGCAAAACAATAGACAATATGGCAACGAATTTAAATTAGATTTCATTAGGGCAAGCCAATAAAATGTTTTTTATTGATTAAAGTTATTGGTAGAAAAGTTTGGACACTGTTAGTTTGTACCAACTAGCTAAAATTTGTTACCCAAAGTTTTTAACCCAACGAATGAGAGAGCGTTTTAATAAAACTTTGGGCACCAGTAAAATTTAATGTCCAATGTTCCGCTGTCCCAGAATTTAATGCTTTTTAATTGACATAATACTTAGAGATTGCATAATGCATTTAGATTAAATAAGACAGCAGTTTTGAAGATCTAAAAGAACAGACACTCAATAATACATACATCTTAGTAATTTTAGATTTTCTAAATAATTATTTATCCGTTTATTCCTGGCAAAGTGGGATGAACGCTTGATTTCAAAATTGTTTTTGTCAAAACCTTTTTCACTTTTTGTCTTATGAGAGAAAATAGAAAGAAACTTTGTCAATATTTTTGGTGGAGTAAAAACATGATTGTCAAAATATTTTATGTTATTGAGAAGTCAATTTTAATCCACCGTTGTTGATTTAAACTTTTTATAGGGGGAGATGAAATACATTCTTTTGATAGTATTGGCAATGACAGACTTAGGTATATCACAGAACGAATATAGGCTTAGGATCTAAATAATTGACTTTATTGAAGTGACTTTTTAAATGTAGTAATTGCACCAGTGGCGTGCATTAGCGATCACCAGGGGGTTAAAAAAAGAGGCAGTTGACAGTTTAATTTTGAAGGTGGTTTCGACATCCCCTTACCGCATGCAACTAAATTGCAAACAACTAGAAATTTTTAACATCCCTATCCTGTGTGGCGGCAAAAATATTTTTTTTATAAGAAAGAAAAAGAAAAGTGTTTATAAAATAAAGTAAAACAAAAGAGCTCATGCAATTGGTCTCCAGGAAACTTTGGATGGATCCTGCGACCGCAATTTTATTCTATGAAAACTTAACATTTATTCTGTATTCTTAAGAGTTGAGAGGTCGTTTTTCTCTCCCCCACCCCCTTGTATCTGTTAATGTCTTTATGGAGCCCCGATAAATCTTAACCTTTCTTTACTCATATTAGAGGTGTTACCCTCACTGTTGACTTGTGTAGAGGTAGGGGAATTTAAAATGACAATTTAAGCAGATCATATCTTATATGTTACGTTTTGTAAATAAAATATGTATTTATATGTTCTACTTCATTCATGATAGCTGAAATAAAATAAAAATTTAGTTCTACATATATGATTCTAAATATTGGTATTATTTTTTTTAAAAATTAATTAGCGGACACGCCCCTATAGACCCCTAGGTGCACTTCTTTAGACGACGCCAATTTTATTTAATTTTTTGGGGAGGGAGGGGGGTGGGGCAAGTATTTTTTGTAGGGGTACTTTCCTTGCAATTTTGGTGGTAAATAGTTATAAAGAATCCCAGGACCTATGAGAAACTATATTATAAAGGAGAATCATAACGGTCAAGCGAGATCTTTTTACCTTTACATATGAATAAACACAGGCTAATATAAGTAGATGGGTTAGGCTAAAAACAGTAAAAAATCAGAAAATAAAAGATTATATTTTCTATTCCCATTTTCAATTTCAAATTGAAATCATAAAATTCGCAGGCTAGGACATTTTTATTTTACTGCATTAAAACAAAAAGGTTGAAACTGGGAATAAAAAGATTGGCAAATTAACTGTGCTTCTAACAATATATAGTTAATTACATTCGGCTGTAAACGTTTTATTTTATAAGCAAGTACTCTAATTTGCTGTCTTTGAAGATTTTGGTAATTTAAGTAAAACCTGATTGGTTAGTTCAAACTACCAATCCAAATTTTGCAACCAAAATATTTTATCTACGGAAGGGATAGTTATTAGTAGCGAGGCTACTCTATAATTCACAATGTCCGTCCGTCCGTCCGTCTGTCCGTCCGTCTGTCCGTCCGTCCGTCCGTCTGTCCGTCCGTCCGTAATTAATGAATTGGGGGAAACGTGATTTTCTCGGCTCCTATAAAAGATAGAGAGCTGAAATTTTTTGACAACATTCCCATCATTAAGGAGCACAATTAACTATAAAACATCAATGGTGGTCGGACTGCTTTTTAGCAGGTTTTAGGCTATTTTTTATATTTTTCAAATTTTCCGCATATCTTTGGTGTTTATGGTCCGATTTTCGAAATTTTTTCAGTTAAAGATATCAAAATTAAATTTCCCGTCATTTGAAGAAAACAACAATGACGGTCAGTCTGCCTTTTTGCAGGTTTTTGGCTATTTTTATATTTTTTACATTTCCCCCCATATCTTTGGTGTTTATGGTCCGATTTTCGAAATTTTTTCAGTTAAAGATATCAAAATTAAATTTCCTGTCGTTTGAAAAAAACAACAATGACAGCCAGACTGCCTTTTTGCAGGTTTTAGGCTATTTTTTATATTTTCCAAATTTTCCTCATATCTTTTGTGTTTATGGTCCGATTTTCAAAATTTTTTCAGTTAAAGTTATCAAAACAAATTTCCCGTCATTTGAAGAAAACAACAATGACGGTCAGACTGCCTTCTTGCAGGTTTTTGGCTATTTTTATATTTTTCACATTTTTACCCATATCTTTGGTGTTTATAGTCCAATTTTCATAAATTTTTCAGTTAAAGATATTAAAATTAAATTTCTGGCGTTTTAAGAAAAGAAACAATGGCGGCAGGTTTTTGGCTATTTTTATATGTTGATATATTTCCCCATATCTTTGGCATTTTTGGTCCAATTTTAAAACTTTTTTGCATTAACAGTTTCATAATATTTTTTCCCATTGTTATGTGCATCTAGTATGTAATTTACTTTAACCATCTTCATCATACAAAATAAAACAAGGTTTCATGTTTATTTTCTCCAATAAATCTATTATTGATTTTAATAAATAAACTTTAAATCTACTTCTACGTATTCCCATCCACAATTTTGTGCTTCGCTACTTATGGATGTTGTCATCCTTGTTTTTATCATAATTGTGTGTCCATCAATTTTTCTTTTATTGTCTTTTTGTGATAAATTTTCATTGGATTTACCTGTCCCATAGTTAAGGTATAAAATTATATAAACAAGGATGATAACATCCATAAAAGCGACGGCATAAATAAGACGGCATTCCATCTAATAAATAGCACTTGTATTTCAATTAAATATAAATTTGTTCCATAAAGGATTAAATACAATTTTTATAAATTGATTATAAAAATGATTCGCTTAAAATATTGTACTAAAATGTTGTCCTAAGAATCATTGCTCCAACAATCCGATAAATGGGATACTGATATCATACAAAAAATATCAGCCTGTAAAATGGATGCACGTACTTTCTGGAAACGATTATAGAGTTGCTACGCTTTATAATTCTTTATCTAAACCTTCATGCAAAGTTTGAAATCCATAGGACAATTATAACAACCCTAAGAGCTATCCGTTGTAGACTTACGGACGGAAATATCTTAGTTTCAGAAAAGCTTCGAAAAAGAAAGAAAAGGTTATGTGCAAAGAGTAAGGTTATTTCTGCAATTATTTATTAGAACCATAGAAAGTAATAAATATTCACAGATTTATTTTATCAAATTGATTCATACTTTGTGTATTTCAATTCTTACACTAACTCTATATATATAACTAACGAATTTGCCCCCTGTAAGCCTCTAGGGGCACTTGAGAGTGGGTTAATTAACCCACCTAGTTTCAATTTTAGTTTGAAAAGGAAAATGTAAAACAATTATGTAGTTTTTAGTATGACTGACGGACTGACTGACGGACAGACAAAGTGAATTAAAAAGCTTTAGTTACTTGTGCATATGTAAACCCTTGTTTAAAAAGAAAGAAAGCTGTTTGTTTAAGAAAAACTAATTGTTTCTATTTCCTAACTCATTTCTTTTAATTTAAACAGTTTAAAATGATACAAATACTGTTTCAACAACTATTGGCTTCGTACGTAGCCTTTAGTTTTAGTTTTAGAGCCTTAATCAGGGGCTAGAAATACTTTTTTCCTTTAAAAAAGATTGGGTTGGCAGGGATGGGAGGGAGAGGGGAATTTGTTTGATGAAGAAATAGGTTTGAGAACAATCATACAATTTTTTTTGTTAATTTCACCAGATTTCTATAAATCCTTTGTATAATTTATTAAACATTTAATCATACAATCTTTAATAAACCATTTTATGCTGCACTTTCTTAAATTAATATTCTCCTTGTTACACTAGAATTTAATAATTATCCTATTATAAGAAATAACAAGCCTAATATTCTTAAAATGATCCAAAATTACAAGAACATTATAAGAACAAATTTTAAAATTCCCCCCCATTATGTGTTCCAATTTAACACGAAAATTGTAGATAAAATAGTTGGGCAGTTGAAAAACTTTACTTGTAGCGAGACAATGAAAGAAAAGTAAATGTAGGGGGAATATGTTGCCCACAAAACAGGCACAATTGAATAGTATAAGGAAAATAGAGAGGTTCGTTGTCTGAAATAATCACAAAAAATGGTTTTGTGATTAAAAACTTTTAGTTCGCGAAGTTACATTTTGCCGCTAAAATGAACCAATCACATATCTTGATGTCAAAAGACATCCAATAATATGCTAATACTTTCACAAGTAGACACGTGATTAATTCATTTCAGCGGCAAATATTTATCTAGCGGTTGCGCCCCTAGTATCTAGGGGCTTTGAATTCAAAGATGTAGAAATGAGCCAATAGAAAAAAGCTTAAAACCATCTCAAGACTTAATTATAAAAATAAAATGGCCTGAAACCATGTGAGATATGTGATGCTTTCCTAAAATAGTGTACATAATAAGTTTAGTAGTTATTGAGATCTTAAGCTCCAGAATAAAACTTACTACTTTCTATAAAAGGATGATATAAAGTATTAAGGTGTTCAGTTCTTGTTTGAGATTTGGATGACTATTGGAACGACCGAGTTCTTTAATTTAAGAAAGCTTCACATACGTCCCAGAGTGGTTTAAGCAATTTACTTTAAGATTGTAAGGCTACTTTTTAATCGTGTGATGAATACAGAACTCCTAGATTCTAGGGGTTTAACCATAAGTCAATATTATAATAGAAGAGAAGCATTTTCAACCTTCCTACTTTAAATAGTAAATTCTCGAGAAAAGGTATATAATGAATATTTTTGTTTCAAATGTAAATATTTAGATTGGTGCTCCATTACTTCCGCATATTGTCATATTCACATGTTTCATATTCGCAAAAAAACACAATTTCAAATTTGTAAGATAGGATAGTTAAGAAGCTCTTTAAAGCGCCGGTATTAAAAGGGGTTAAGTCTAAAAACGTTTTGCCAAAACATTCCGAATGACGTCATATATTAGAATAGTCCATTTCTCTAATGTGACGTCATTTTGGATACATAGGCCAAATGTTTTTCTATTTTATCCCCTTTTACTAGGCACTATAGAGAGCTTCAATAGTTAAGCAAAATGCTGGATGTATAATTTGCCGTTCTGATGATTATTTAGTATAATATATTTGGTGGAAGTGATAGCACAACATTTAGATTAGCAGATGTTCAATGGCTATAGATTATAGATAACTAGGTCCATAGGTAAAGTGTTAGGCTTTAAATAAAGTAAAAGTCAATAAATTATATATTGTTAAAATTATTTTAACAATACCGTCCATTATGTCCATTTAAATTTTAATATATTTTTATATTAACAAGAAAAGTCATTTCTAAAAGTAGCGCAGCAATAAAAAGCTGAAGAATTAAAAAAACATAAACTGTAATAAAAACTAACTTATCTTCTTTTTGTATGGGTTTTAGTTTCTAAGTCTATGAAATTGCTTGACAATCTATCTTAAGGATTCCGAAGCAACACTATAATAGTTACCATCAAATCCGTGCGTTTATTTAAAACATGTTTATCTATCGTTAATTTTGGCGTGCTATTTTTGTCATATGGATTTTAATAGTGTAAGTTGTCATCCTTGTTTCATTAATACTTGAGCTTGTTATTAATGTCCATGTTTTTTAATGCATGAGAAAAATAAACAGACACAAATTTAAATAGGATTCTAAGTAGAACAAAGCAAAGTCCGGAGGTTTCCCTCAAAGTTCATAGTCGAGCACAGAACCCTCACCCCTTCATTATGAAATAGATTTGAAATGGAGGAGGGTAGTTTTTCGTTAAGTCAGGTAAAGTTTGGATATATTAGGTAATGTGTAGGTGGTCCCACAGGGTTAAAACACGACAGGTACAGGCCCCCCCCCCACGGATGGGAGGGGAGGGGGTGCCTAAGGAGTACTCAATAGTCATTTTAGGGGATAGCAACCCAAAGTCCTTTCGGATTGAATTAGTACCTATTATTTCCACATTTATATATCTTTGTCAGGGAAAGAGGGACAGGGCAATGAAAAAGTTAAAAATTTAGCTTTTGTATTTTAACAAGGACTATTATTTATTAGAAACAACGTCCATTGAATGGATACAGAATATTATAATCTATTCAATGATTGAATAAAAACTAGACAAGTATTCCCTACTGCAAGCGTAGAAACTTATCGTCTATTACCTTATCCCTTAATAAACCTGCATACTTTAGTACTGTTAAGAAAAGCATTGTCGTAATCCTATATTCCTGAAATCTTGACGGAGAAAAGGTAGGGATCTAAAGAGATAAGACAATGGTGATTAAATTTATGTACATCTCACTTGATGATACATAAAATTAACCCTTCTGTAGATTACAATTATTGGTGAAAAAGTTTAAACACTCACCTTAATAAATCAACCTATCAAGATTCATTAAAAGTCAGTTGTTAAGCCAACGAATGAGAAAACTTTGGGGACTAGTGTAATAAACTGCCCATTGGCTCCTTCCTCCATGGAGCCAAGGAATGTATTTTAAATAGGGACACCTGCCCCTAATAATATCATGGATTAATTGATAGAGAAACTTTCCAAAAAAGTTATGATTGTGTTGATAGAAATTCATTTGTTAGAGATTAATTTTTTTTAACTCGCCAAAAGACAAAAAATGTCATGCAAACGCATACCAGTTATGAAGAACATTTTATATTATCAATGGGTTTGTAAACTATTGAACCATAAGATGATTATATATATATTTAAATCCTCAATATAACAACAAGAAAGAGAGAGGTTAAGAGTGCATCAGGGTAATTTTGTTTATCATTATTGGGGATTTATCGTCCATTGATTGAGTATTTTTTCTTTAAAATCCAATAATCTCTTTTATTCCTGTTAAATTTACGCTTTCAGTGTCTAGTTATTCTCAGGGAGGAGGGGACACTGGTACTCAAAGTTTTATATCAACATTATCTTATTCGTTGGCTAAAAAACTTTGGGTACTTTTATTGATTTTTTTGTTGGTTTTGGTATTCAAAATTTTAATTAACTCTTTAAATACTGTTCATTATTAGGGTTGTATATCAATTTATCATCCATTGTCTTATCCCTTAAGATCCCCGAGTTATACTATTCTGTCATGTCAAATTAGTTGCTTTATATTCTAGGGGCTAAATTTTATACAGCTTTAGAACTTAAATTTCAAAAAAGGGGTTTAAAAAGATACCTGAATTTAGAGCTTTAAATAGTCAATTTTTGACAAAAACAGTCAAAGTCTTTAATCATGAGTTATAATAAATAAAGATTTAGATTAATTAATATTAAATGAAAATATTTGTTGCTTTCACATAAATTGCCTATTGAGCAGTGATACCCCCACCCCTTCTACGTTTTAATTAAATTATAGGTGAGTAGAGGGTTTCCTGTGGGGTTGCCTATCCATTGCGTGGATCTTACTCGGGGGGTCCCTGACCCTGCGAGTATACCTAGCACCCAAATTTACCTAACCTAATCAGACCTAAAGTAACAAACAAATAAACGAAAAACTACCCCTCCCTTACATATTTTCAATTAATTTCATAATTTAGTTGGAGGAGGGGTGGGGTTATTAGTGGTCAATAATGTATATGCAGTCAACTTTTTTTTTGTCAGACATCTTATGCAAAATAAGAATAGTTTTTATGCTATTACTTTTTCTAATATTCTATGTACATAAAAGTTAATATGTCTAAGCCAAAATCAGAAGATAGAAAAGTGAAATTATTTTGTTAGAAATTTTTACATTTTTTGTTAAATTTCAAGTTTCCCCTTTAATAGTTATTACTCGCATCGTATTATAAACAGCTTTCCGCGGATATAGAATGTACAATTATAAGATTAACACCAGTTTTTTTAGCTCCGAGGTGCCGAAGGCACGGGCTAAAAAAACTGGTTTTAATCTTATGATTGTACATTTTTATATTCGTAGAAAGCTGGATACAATTCGATGCTAGACATAGTTTTTTCGTATGGATGAGAACCGGTTCCTATCCACCGGATTCGAATGAATACAAGAAATTAGTTTATTGTCACCCCTAGATAATGTTTCCTATTAAAAAGTGATTAAAAAGTAGTAAAAAAAAATTTGTAGTTTCAAGTTCAAAACTTTAAGAGACAGTAATAATTATTAATCGTATCGTAGTATAAACAGCTTTCCGCGGATATAAAAATGTACAAATATAAGATTAAAACTAGTATTTTAGTTCCGGGATTCCTAAGACACGGATTAATATTTATATTTTTATATTCATAGAAAACTGGATATAATACGATGTTACACATAATTTTTCAGTATGGCATAGAACCGTTTCTAATCCAGCGGATATTGTTCGTTTCAAAGCCATACTGGAAATATGTTTTATAATTACAGAACAGTAAATACTGCTAATACTGGTTAGCCTTAGGTTTCGCTAACCATAAGCTCTGTATGATTCTCCTTCGCAGTGAAGCTTCTTATAGGTCCAGGAAAGGTTATTATTAACTATTTGCTGGGGAGGGTATCTCCACCCTCCGAAAAGAAATCAGCACTGTAAAATTCACTGTAAATTTCATTTGACCAAGAATCGAACTTGTCTGTAGTTTAAGATTTCAATAACTACGGAACCGATTGGGTTCTAACTTTTTACTTAATTTACTTAAATTTTTTTAAAATATAGAAACACACTCAAACATTATATTATTCCAATCGATAAAAAAGTCCCCGTTCCCTGAATTAAGAGAAAATAGTTGAAATTGCTTTCACATGTAGAAACTGGCTATAAATCTTTTCCAGGGATATAAAGGGACAAGACAATGGCTGGTAAATTGATGTACATCCCAAATAATGATACACAAAATTACTCCTTGTATAGATTACAGTTAATGGTTTAAACGTTTAATCTCAACTTTTTGAAATAACCAATCAAAATTAATGAGGGTTTCAAAAGTTGTTAAACCATAGAATAAGAAAACGTTATTATAAACTTTGGGGACTATTGTAAGTAATAAACAGCCCAATGTCCCCTCTCTCTCTGAATCTTTCCCCATTTTGGTAAAAGGGACAGTGTCAGTTTTTAGAATTAGTTTATTTTTACATATATTTATATCAGGAATAATAAGGTTTAACCAACAAGCGAAATAAATCTAAATAATACTTGGGGGCCAGATGGAGAGGTCGTCAAATTTACTATGTGTTGCCCCCCAACGACAGCTGAAAAACACATATAGGTTTCTTGATTTTTTTCCGAATTAATTTTGTGGTTGGTATAAGCTGGATGTATATAAGCGGTTCCACGACAAACGCAGGAGTGCTAAAATATTAATTTAATTTAAAAAACCTAAAAAATGGTTTAAAATAGGTTAGGTTAGGTTAAGTTTCAACTCCTGCGTTTGTCCATTCCGACGTTTGAATCTCTTGCGTTTGTCCTAGGACCATATAAGCATTCTATAATTGATTTATGTATATGGTTGTTCGCTAATATTAAAGTAAAAATTACAGAATCAAAGCAAAAAATGTCACTATCCCTTTTTTATGAAATAGTATAAAAGTTAATCAGGTAATGGAGAAATATGTTTCCAGTGTCCACTTTATTACTATTCAAACGCCAGTGATCTTAAGGGATAAGACAATACACGATGATTTAAAGTACAACACTAAAATAAAATCATTGATTAAAAGTTTGAATTAAATAATTAAGATTTAATCAAAGTCCCTAAAATTTAGTTTATAAAACTTTGGGTACCAGTACACTTCTTCTTGACTCCCTGACAAACACTATTCAAATCAATTTGGCTTTGTGGAAGCGTATGTACTCTATGAAAGTAGAACAGTTCGTTGATTATATGTTAAAATCTTCGGGAATAGTCCCTTTCGTAACATCGCCCCATAAGGGGCGATTCGTCGTATTTTTAAAATGACTTTTTATAGGTTATTTTAGGTTAGGTTTGGTTATATTGGGTTAGGTGATTGCCCCACAGGGTTAGAGCCCCCCGCAGGGGCTAGAAATAGGAGAAAAGCTACTGTAAAAAAAACGAAAAATCGCCCCATAAGGTGCGATGTTACGAAAGGGACTATACCCAAATTTTCCCTATTTATTGACTGATTGATAAAATATAAATAATATCAGAAGTTCCAAGTTCTGATGGACCATGAGAATAATTAGTCGAAATGATATATATAACACCAAATTTTTCGAATAATTTTTAATGAAGTGTTGGACCATTGGACTGTAAATTACACTGATACCCAAAGTTGTATTGGACTAAAATTCTTTGGGGACTTTGATTTGATTAAATCTTAATTGGGCGTCCAAACTTTACCACCAATAATGTTAATCTGCAAAAAAGGGTAGTTTTCTTTGTCAATATATCATCCATTGTCTTAACCCTGGAAATATTGCCTAAAGGTTATGGGTTAAGTCATATCTAGGTCGTAACTACTACAGGAGTCCAATTTAAAGGTTGGAAAATAAGAAAACCATGTTTCTAAACATTTTGTTGAATTTCTAGACGATTTGTGCTTTTATCTTATTAACATAAAACAAGACACATTGTAGGTTTAGACTGATGGTAGGCGGTTCCCTCAAAGTACCAAGTTGATCACAGAATCCCTCCCCCACATTTTCCATTTCGGAAAATTGAAAATGAGACTGTGTTTATTTCGTGTTTTTGTTTTACTTTAGCCAGGTTTGGTTAGGTTTGTTACATTAGGTAAAGGTAAAACCTGTAAAAGCTAGACATACAGATAAAAGCTACCACCACTTTTTTCATTTTATTTAAAAAATAAGAATATAAGTATTGAAACCTTTATGGATAATAATTTATGCTTGCTTTATAAAATTAACCAAAACAAACAAAAGGAAATAATTCTCTATTTAATAATCCTGTTAGCGTTAGAAGAAAGAAATGGGTCTAGATTTGTTAAATCAAATATATTCTTTTTCAGAATTCGCTTGCTAGAATTATTTTTCAACCTAATAATATAAAAATCCTCCAAATTTTGAAGTTATCACTGCAAATCAGAAATGTCCTGTGGCGAACTTTTGTCTAAAATGCATCTATCTAAAATATAATGTAATAAGATATTTTTCAGAAGCCAAGCCACTTCGCAATGCATTATAGTGGGGATAAATGTCGGTCAATCATTCCTTTTTTTAATCTAGCGGCTTTTTTCCATACAGGTGTATTAATTTAAATTTTTTTTATATATTTTGTGGATGTCCCCCCCACCCCCACAAGAAAATAGCTTAAAACCACCACAGTTCCAGAGATCTTAAGCTTCAGATTGACGGACGGACGGACAGACAGACAGACATCATTCTACTTTGTATATTAGAAAAAAAGATAGAATAACTTGTGTAAGTCAGAATTCAGGGATCGGAAGCCTCACGTAAGCCGCGCATAAGCCTCAGTTTTAAACCTGCTTGTGAGCAGAAAAAAAAAATTTCAGAAAGAAGGATTGTCTGCTAAAAAGCCGTTTTATACATCCAGCTGAATTTTATAGTGATAAAATCACGATTTCACTGAGGCTTACACGCGGCTTACGTGAGGCTTCCGATCCCTGCAGAATATCTACATTTAGTACGGCCTGCAGGACGATTTTAGAGCAGTGTTGTCCTGGGGGGGGGGGGGGTGAGGGGCACAAGCACGCCCCCTGATTAATGACATGTAAAACTGGAAGAATAATAATACATTTAATCCTTTGATTGAGATGTAATTCTATAGTATAACAACAGGGAAAAATTGTATAATTATGAGAGGGGGGACAAAGTGCAATTTATTACTCAAGTCCCCAAAGTTTTATAATAAGTTCATTGGCTTGACAACTTCGGAGACTTAAAATGAATTTGGATTGGTTGGTTTATTAAATTCATACTTAATCGTAATGTACAGAAAGGTTAGTTTTGTACATTAACATTTGAGATGTACATCAATTAGTCGGCCATTGTCTTTTCCCCGAAGATCCCTGGGTATAAATGCATAATTACATTTTATTATATAAGTCGCTAAGCCCCTAGAGGCCTCTAGAGGCAATTGAGTAAGGGGTGGGGAAGGATCACGACCCTTCAAAGAAAGACCTAAAGATAAAGGCCGTGCTATTTATTCCTTTATCCCTGTGTGGAAGTAATTAATAATAAAATGACACTAAGAAATATGGATAATGAAGGATTTGAATAAGGATTAAGGATTATCCTAGCACAATGGATATAAGATACGTGGATATATTGATAAGGGAAAACTTAGGATGCTAACATGGACCTCATTTATTTGTCAGTTTGTTTATTCAGTAGGAGAGGAGGGGATGAGTTAATGGAGGTGAACGGTGGTATCGATATTGAAACCAGCTGCCCAGTCAAACATGCGTCATCTCTCCAAAAAATTAAATGACAATTTCAAATTCATAGAAATGATAGGAATCTTTTTTTCATTGAAAATGAAAAATAAATGACCAGCATTTTTTTTTCATTTTTGTAATTTTCCCCCAAATGCCATAAAGATGAAAAGAATGTTTTTTTCATTGAAAATGAAAAGTGAATGACCAGCATTTATTTTTCATTTTTGTAATTTTCCGAAAAATGACCCGGCATTAAATTTTCATGTTTGACTTTTTCCAAATTATGCCAAGAATCTTCATATCATTAAGAGATGAAAAATAAATGCTGGTCATTTACTTTTCATTTTTTTGATGAAAAAAACATTCCTGTCATCTTTTTTTCATCTAAATGACTTTCATTTAATTTTCATGTCATTCTTTTTTTCTATATTACATGGTTAGAAAAAATCCCGCTAGAGGTCCCAAATTTTAATTTTAAAAGTGGGAAAAGTTAAGTAAAAATAAATTTAATTAAAATTGAGTAATTATTATGTTATTAGAAAATATAACGGAAATATTTTTGAACTTGAAAGGAATTTTTAACATTCATTTAAAATAAAGAAATCTTATTTGAATTACAATTTCAATTAGTCATATAAACGACTAAATTCAGTGTCAACTACAACACATTATCTATTTAAGTAATATCTTTGGCCATCATACTTAGGTACATGTGGCAAGTCCTTTGATGCTGCTTTACATTATACATTATTTCCGTAAAAAGATGACCTGGCATGTAAATTTCATTTCTCTACAAACATGACTGTCATTTAAAAGTCAGGTCTCCACAAAAATGATTGTCATTTAAAATTCATTTCTATAATCATCAAAATCGGTGCCATTTTAGAAGGGAGTTGATTCTGAAATATCCCTGATTTTCATTTTTCTGGCATGATGATTTTAAATGAATAGATGTAAGCAAAAAAGATGAAAATTAAATGAATTTTAATGAAAATGTTAGCTGGGTGCGAGTATCACTTTATTAGAGTAAATGAAAATCTGTTGCAACATCCAAGTAATAATATATCGATTCCTAGCACTGCATTTCTTCAGGAATTTCGGATAAGAATTAATACATGCTATTCTAATGATTAATGTCGACATTGTCGTATTTATAAAAGTGGTAGTGGCTGACATTATATCTACAAACTTGATAACTTTTCGATTTTTGACAAGGCACACCATCTTTTTAGGTAAAGATTATACTATTCACGTCATTAACTCTGTAATTCACTGTTTTTTTCTACTCAGCTTCCATAAAAGATAGATGACTGAAACTTCTTATAAAGATTTCAAGGACCTCAGAACATTTGAATTTAAAATAAGGAAATGGGTGAAGTAGTTTTTCATTTACTTGTTTTTATTTAGGTTAAGTTAGATTAGATTTGGGTACTTGGTAGCCCCTCGGGGTTAGAGAACCACAAGCATAGGCCCTGTAGGGCTGAGGTTCCCCAACAGGGGTTGGGCATAGTAAAAAAACTATCATCTCCTTTTTTTTCAATTTATTACGACTGTGGCTTATTACGTAGCGCATCCGCTCGTTGTCGGGAAGGTGATGGATTCGTTTCTTAGCCAGAAACAGCCACAACTTTTAACATTGCACAGTTAGGATTTCCAGACAAAGGTCGTGCAATCAAAGGATTAGTTGTTTGAAAGGGCGTTTTACCATATTTGTCAAACACATAATTAAGCAATATCTGGTTAAGAGATACACTAAAATATATGATCTCATGGTGTATCCCCAATCATCTTAACTCACTTAACATTGAAATTTGATCATAGGACTTCCTTCTTAAAATTATTGCACTCATAGTCAAGCATTAATGGGGACATTTATACTGAAATTATATTGAAATTAAAGTATCTTATCGAAAAAGGCAATAGACGATAGAATGATATACATCATTTACTTGCCTGCTTTAAAGTCTACATAAACTAATGTATTTTTATGTCAATACCTCCTGGAGATCTTATTTGTCGTCTAATTTGTATGTTTAAGTTTGGTGTACTTAATGGTTACCATCCCAAAAATGCTAAATAAACACACAAAAAATAACATAAATACAACCGCTGATTACCAGTCTCTCTCCAAATTTTCACCACCAATCATTTTCTTAAATTTCTCTGTAGACACCTCCCTCCCCTTTTTTTGCTAATTAACCTGATTTATGCAACTTTTTTTCTAGTTGCGCAGCTACTTAACAAGTCAAGACTCATATGTCCTGGTAAGGTTTAAAACTATTTGGGGGGAGATTACCACCACCCTTAATAGAGAAGTTGCTCCTAGAAAAAAACCTAAGTATTTTCAAGTGCTGCTAGGCTGCTAGGCGGCGCCAATGTATGACTTAATGAACTTCCCTTTGTACAAAGGTACCAAAACTATAATTCAAATTAGCGCCTCTAGGGGCGTATCCGCTAGTAGTCAAAAATGCACTGAATACCTTTGCTTATATTACACATACATTAAGAAAGGGAGGGGACAAAAGCTACACCTTAAATTACACTGGTACATACAGTTTTATAATATTATTTTTTGGTACATTTAATGAATTTTGATTGGTTGGAATAAGTTAAGTAGTGTCTAAACTTTACAAACAATAGTTTTAATTTTTTAAAAGAGGAATTTAAATATGTTAATCATCATTGGGGATAAATGCAAATTTACTATTCAATGTCTTGAACCTTAAGATCCCTGCAAAAAATTGTAAATTTAAGTGAACCATGTCAATAACTGGATCTTTAATAATAATTGACAATTCAATATCATGACCACTTTTTAATGTATTTTTGTCGATATAAATTCCTTAAAATTGGTAATTAAGTTCAATATTTTTAGTTTTCTTATTTATAATTTTATTTTAGTTTTCTGTTAGTTCTCAAATAACCTAGAAAAGTCTTCTACAGCCTTTAATATCAAAATTATATTGGTAGCTTTAACTCACACACACACACACACACACGCACATACACACATACACACACACACACACACACTCACACACATAAAGTCACACAGCAGATAAATATTAAATTTCCTAGACTTGTCATACCCAAATATATCCAACGATCACATTCAAAAAATATTTTGTGTTAATATGTTTTCAATGCCTTCGAAGTTATAAAACTTTGGGTAAAAATGTAATTAAGAATCCCCTCTCTTCCTGCTTCATAGAGAAAATATTTCATTAATCTTTGGATACCAGTGTAATTTATAGTCCAATGTCCCCTCCTTTCCTGCTTTATACTAGAAATATTTATAAAATTTTGAGAACTGGTCTAATTTACAGTCCAATGTCCCCTCCCTCCTTGTTTAATAGAGAAAATATTTCATTAATCTTTGGATACCAGTGTAATTTATAGTCCAATGTCTCCTCCCTGCCTGCTTTATATTAGAAATATTTATAAAATTTTGAGAACTGGTCTAATTTACAGTCCAATGTCCCCTTCCTTCTTGTTTAATATAGGAAATATTTGATAAAACTTTGGGTACCAGTGTTATTTATAGTCCAATGTCTCCTCCTTTCCTGCTTTATATTGGAAATATTTATAAAATTTTGAGAACTGGTCTAATTTACAGTCCAATGTCCCCTCCCTCCTTGTTTAATATAGGAAATATTTTATGAAACTTTTGGTACTAGTCTAATTTACAGTCCAATGTCCCCTTCCTCCTTGTTTAATATAGGAAATATTTTATGAAACTTTTGGTACTTGTCTAATTTACAGTCCAATGTTCCCTCCCTTCTTGCTTTATATGAGAAATATTTATAAATTTTTGAGAACTGGTCTAATTTACAGTTGTCCAGGAAACAATGTATTATACTTGGAGTACTAGTCTACTTTACAGTCCAATTTCCCCTCCCTCCTGGTTTTCTATGGAAAATAGAAAACTTTTGGTTCCAGTGTAGTTTACAGTCCAATGTCTCCTCCCTTCCTGTTTGGTTAAGGAAATATTTTATTTAGCTCACTTGATATCAATATAACTTATAACTTTAATACTGGAGCATAAAAGCATAAGTGAGAGAGATAGATAGATTAATAGAGAGAAGCATAAGTGAGTAAGGTAGATAGATAAATAGAGAGGAGCATACGTGAGTAAGATAGATAAATACATAGAGTGATATATTGTTAGATAGAATGGTAGATAGAGATAGAATAGTTATTTATCGCATCGTATTATAGAGTCGTGGATAATTGTCTGTAATATGATGATATACATTTTTTCAGTATGGCTGAAAACCATTTCAAATCCAGCGGACATCAATCGTTTTCGATGTCAAACTAGAGTTAAAGTTAGGGAGATAGATAGATATAATGAAAGATAGAAAGATTAGTCAGTTTGATATATTAGAACTCTATCGAATTCTCAGACTCAAAGTTTGCCTTTTGTAGCTCATAAATATCCATCCCCCCTTCGGCAATTATTAAAGTAAAACATTAAAAAATACCTACGACTAGCTAAATGTTCCTATATTTGATTTAAATAGCTTTTTTTAGTCACTTGAATTATAAAATGTCCGAGAAAAAAATTTAGAATAAAGGTTTTCCTACATAGCACAAGCAAAATTGACGGAAGAGGTCTCTGGAATGTAAATTATACTGGTCCCCAAAATCTTATAAATATGTTTCTGAGTACTTTGGACATTGCTAAAAATTATAAAGCAGCTTTGCTTGAAAGAAAGGGCAGAAAAGTTAGGAAATGGAAGATATTGGTGTCAGATTTTAAAGCCCAGATTTCCGGAACATTTTATACCATCTAAGATTGACTGACCATCCTCCTCTCAAGAAATATAGAAATATATGGCTCATATAAGATACATTTTCTTGTTAGCAAAGGCACTCTTAATGCCCATCTGTACGTCAGTCTGAAAGCTTAAATTACGAATGAAGCTCTTTATAGTGCCTATAGAAAATGACGTCATTATTTTAATATTTCGTAATTCGGGGTTTTTCGGCAGGGCCAAACGTTTTATCCCCTTTTTTATAGGCACTAAATTTAAAAACTTTTGGCCGAAAAATCCCGAATTACGTCATATTAGAATAATGGGCTCTTCTAATATGACGTCATATATTATAGGCACTGTAAAGAGCTTCATAATAAATAAAAAAATTTACTCAAAACCTCCCATTTATTGACAGATTTTGAAAATAAAAACAGCAAAAATTATCTTAATTTAATGACCATATTCTTTAATTATTTATTAAAAATACCTACTAAGTTTAGCTTTTTACTGCCGCGCTACTTATGGTCATATTTGATATAATTGTAAACATTCTTGTATTGTATTAATCCTGATAGTAACAAAGTAGATGAAGAATAAACGGTGCTTTCTCTTAAAATTCCCGTATAGCACTGAAACCACCCTCTCTTATCTTTGAGTTAATAAAAAATAAAGGGGGGGGGGGAGTGAGGGGCGGGTGTTCCTATTTCCTATTCTATACTCCTGCTGGAGTCCCTAAACCTGCGGGGCTACTTAGTTTTCAATATAACCTAATCTAAAATGAGCTAAAGCAATTCCCAAAGGGGAAGGGGGTTTCTGTGCTCAACGAGGCACTTTAAGGGAAAACACCAAATGATTGAACATAAGCAAATATCTGACCAGTATAAAAAAGTATTCATGTGTAAAAGCTCAAGAATCCAGGGATAAAATGTTGCTAAAATTTAATTTCTTCTTAATTCTTACGTATTAGAATATTTCTTTAGTATTTATTTAATTTTTAGGGAGGTTTTTCAATTATCCCTCTTATTCCCTAGAATATTAAACATACTATGATAGATAATGATATCTTACAACAATATATTTTATTTACTAATTTAGGGGTAGGTTTATCCCTCTTACTCCCTGTTATATTAAACATACTATAATAGATAATGATATCTTATAACATTATATTTTATTTACTAATTTAGGGGGAGGTTTATCCCTCTTACTTCCTGGAATATTAAACATACTATGATAGATAATGATATCTTACAACATTATATTTTATTTACTAATTTAGGGGGAGGTTTATCCCTCTTACTCCCTGTTATATTAAACATACTATAATAGATAATGATATCTTATAACATTATATTTTATTTACTAATTTAGGGGGAGGTTTATCCCTCTTACTTCCTGGAATATTAAACATACTATGATAGATAATGATATCTTACAACAATATATTTTATTTACTAATTTAGGGGGAGGTTTATCCCTCTTACTCCCTGTTATATTAAACATACTATGATAGATAATGATATCTTACAACATTATATTTTATTTACTAATTTAGGGGTAGGTTTATCCCTCTTACTCCCTGTTATATTAAACATACTATAATAGATAATGATATCTTATAACATTATATTTTATTTACTAATTTAGGGGGAGGTTTATCCCTCTTACTCCCTGTTATATTAAACATACTATGATAGATAATGATATCTTACAACATTATATTTTATTTACTAATTTAGAGGGAGGTTTATCCCTCTTACTCCCTGGAATATTAAACATACTATGATAAATAATAATATCTTATAACAATATATTTTATTTACTAATTTAGGGGGAGGTTTATCCCTCTTACTCCCTGGAATATTAAACATACTATGATAGATAATGATATCTTACAACATTATATTTTATTTACTAATTTAGGGGGAGGTTTATCCCTCTTACTCCCTGGAATATTAAACATACTATGATAAATAATAATATCTTATAACATTATATTTTATTTACTAATTTAGGGGGAGGTTTATCCCTCTTACTCCCTGGAATATTAAACATACTATGATAGATAATGATATCTTACAACATTATATTTTATTTACTAATTTAGAGGGAGGTTTATCCCTCTTACTCCCTGGAATATTAAACATACTATGATAAATAATAATATCTTATAACATTATATTTTATTTACTAATTTAGGGGGAGGTTTATCCCTCTTACTCCCTGTAATATTAAACATACTATGATAAATAATAATATCTTATAACATTATATTTTATTTACTAATTTAGGGGGAGGTTTATCCCTCTTACTCCCTGGAATATTAAACATACTATGATAGATAATGATATCTTACAACAATATATTTTATTTACTAATTTAGGGGGAGGTTTATCCCTCTTACTCCCTGGAATATTAAACATACTATGATAGATAATGATATCTTACAACAATATATTTTATTTACTAATTTAGGGGTAGGTTTATCCCTCTTACTCCCTGTTATATTAAACATACTATAATAGATAATGATATCTTATAACATTATATTTTATTTACTAATTTAGGGGGAGGTTTATCCCTCTTACTTCCTGGAATATTAAACATACTATGATAGATAATGATATCTTACAACATTATATTTTATTTACTAATTTAGGGGGAGGTTTATCCCTCTTACTCCCTGTTATATTAAACATACTATAATAGATAATGATATCTTATAACATTATATTTTATTTACTAATTTAGGGGGAGGTTTATCCCTCTTACTTCCTGGAATATTAAACATACTATGATAGATAATGATATCTTACAACAATATATTTTATTTACTAATTTAGGGGGAGGTTTATCCCTCTTACTCCCTGGAATATTAAACATACTATGATAGATAATGATATCTTACAACATTATATTTTATTTACTAATTTAGGGGGAGGTTTATCCCTCTTACTTCCTGTAATATTAAACATACTATGATAAATAATGATATCTTATAACTTTTTCTTTTATTTACTTTTTAGTAGTTAAGAACAGAAGTATAGCTTCAACATTCTTCTAACTTTGCAATATCAAAGTAGATTGGTGTCTGACTATCTGTATTTGTATAACTAGTAAGATCTCACAAACTGCCAGACATTTAGGTTAAAAATCTTTGTTGTCTTGGCTAGGTTTAAGGCTATTTTATGACAGGGAATGCCAACCTCTAAAAATATGTAGCAAAAACAAAAAATAAATTTAAAACTTTTAAATTTATAAAAAAGTTTTTTTTTGTTAGAATCTATTTTCCGTAGGAGCAAAGAAAATCAGTTTAAAAAGTAAAAGCTGCTTACAAGCGTTCGACCTTCATGGATTTTTTTTATGATGGGCATGTTGTCAAGAAGCTGGATCCGTATATCTTTTATAAGAGCCGAGAATATCACGTTTTCCCCATTACGTTAGAGAAACAGGTGGACATCTATAATACAAAGTAGAACGATGTCTGTCCGTCCGTCTGTCTGTCCGTCTGTCCCCTTAGATCTCGGTAACCAATGAACCGATCGGATTCTACTCTTCAGGGAATATACCTACTGGTACTGTGGTGGTTTTAGGCTATTTTCTTGGGGGGTGGGACACCCCAAACGCCCCCCAAAAACAAAAAATCCCCCCACGAATTTTAAAAAAATTATTTAGAATAGTGGTGGAATGGGGGCATCTCCAGATAATAAAAGTTGTAATTATACCTCTTTTTGCGAAGCCGCTAGTAACGAATAATAGAGTAGCTTCGTGACTAGAAATAAGAAAAATGGCTAAAAAATATTGTTTAAAATTGTCCACATTTCCAAAGATAATAATTAATCTATAATACAAAGTAGAATGATGTCTGTCCGTCCGTCCGTCTGTCTGTCTGTCTGTTTGTCTGTTTGTCTGTCCGTCTGTCTGTCCGTCTGTCTGTCTGTCTGTCCGTCTGTCCGTCTGTCCGTCCCTTAAGATCTTGGTAACTACTGAACAGATTAGATTCTACTCTTCAGGGAATATATCTACTGGTCATGTGGTGGTTTTAGGCTATTTTCTTGGGGGGTGGGACACCCCCAACCCCCCCAAAAAAACAAAAAATTCCCCCCCATTTTTTTGCTGAATATTTTCTTGGTTTTATTTTTTTGCTGAAGATTTCCTTGGTCCTTTTACGAATTTCGCCAAAAATTATTTTTTATCACCTCTTGGGGTAAAGCCCCTAGAGGCTAGGGGCGATGCCGCTAGTATTATATATTCCTTACTATTTGTTTCATAATAGCTGCGGGGGAGATACACAGAATATTAATAAACACTTTATTAATATTGGATAATTATTAATACCCAGGAATACGACAATGGGTGATATTTATAATATCTCCCCCTCTAAAATTGTATTTAAGTTTTAAAGAGTATAAATGTATAATCCAGACAAATACTTGGCTCAAGTGTTGAAGACCCTTTTTGTCTGCTTGCATATTGCTTTTTCTTTTGTAGAGACTTGGCTGTGTTCCGACGCTATTAGCTTATTCAAAAGACCTAATATAAAATCGGGATATGGTCCCAGCCTTGTTGGTTAAGTTACATGTAAAAGATTCTTCTAAACCCCCTAACCCCTGAATTCATAATTAAATAATATATTTTGTAAATGAATTTTGTTGCATGTTCTTACCCTGTAATTAGTTTTAATTGCTAATAATTACATGTTTAATTGGTTAAATTAAAAATGAGGATTTGGCATATAGAGGTTTTTTGCAAAGTCTCCAAAACCACCAAAAATTTTTATTTTTTTTCTAGGGTTCTTAAGGAAATAGACATACCTTGCTGAAGATAATTATTGGTCAAAACGTTTGAACACCGCTAGTTTATAAAAGAACTAATAAAAATTCAATGAAATAACCCAAAGTTTTTGAGCCAACTAATATGAATACGTGAAATTAAAAGTCTGATATACACAATCTCCCTGCATTTTACATCTTTAAAAATCAATCTTTCTAATTTATATCAACGGAAAGCTGTCTATAATACGATGCGATAAATAACAATTCTAAAAGGCGTTAGTAATATATTTTGTCTCTATTTCTACTAACTTTATTTTTCAGATATATGTTCTGTAAACTGAAGAATAAAATGTATTAAAGCTATAACTCAAAAGAATAAAAATAAAATCAAAATGTTAATTATTCAACATATTGTAGGTGAGTGTTTTTACAAGAAGTGAAGCTACTCTAAAACTAGTATGTATGTTTGAACGTCCGTCCGATAGATTGCAATTGCATAATTCATGCGTTTGTTTATAAAGTAAATGACCTAACAATATCGTACTTACTTACACGTTAAGACTGAAACAACACAAAAACGAACACAAGTACGCTTGTAGTAGTGATGCTATTACTTGTCTAATTTATCAGATTATTTGTATTATAGAGTAATGATTGGTTTTATTTTAAATTTAATAAGGTTACTTTTTATAATCCATCACAATTATCCCTGGTTAAAAATTTGAAAAATAATGATTTTCTATTTTAGTGTTTCTGGTTTTGCTAAATAGTTTAACCTTTGCTCGATATGATAAGGTAAGCAATCTATCTATCTATCTATCTATCTATCTATCTATCTATCTATCTATCTATCTATCTATCTATCTATCTATCTATCTATCTATCTATCTATCTATCTATCTATCTATCTATCTATCTATCTATCTATCTATCTATCTATCTATCTATCTATCTATCTATCTATCTATCTATCTATCTATCTATCTATCTATCTATCTATCTATCTATCTATCTATCTATCTATCTATCTATCTATCTATCTATCTATCTATCTATCTATCTATCTATCTATCTATCTATCTATCTATCTATCTATCTATCTATCTATCTATCTATCTATCTATCTATCTATCTATCTATCTATCTATCTATCTATCTATCTATCTATCTATCTATCTATCTATCTATCTATCTATCTATCTATCTATCTATCTATCTATCTATCTATCTATCTATCTATCTATCTATCTATCTATCTATCTATCTATCTATCTATCTATCTATCTATCTATCTATCTATCTATCTATCTATCTATCTATCTATCTATCTATCTATCTATCTATCTATCTATCTATCTATCTATCTATCTATCTATCTATCTGTCTATCTATCTTTCTCCTCAGGAGGAAGAGGAAGGGTTTGAGAGAGTGGAGTATGATTTTAACCACCAAGTGACGACTAGAAGAAGGTTTAGGCCGGGCATGCATACATTGACAGGTATCAACACATTTGTAGTAGCGAAGCTGCTCTATAATTTACTGTTTTTGTTCGTACGTCCGTCCGCAACGCTATGGAGGTAGTGTGATTTTCACGGCCTATTGTAAATCCATGATTTCTTTTTGCTTCGCTATTTGTGGATGTTGTCATCCTTGTTTATCAAGCTTTACCCATTTCTATCAAGTTTTTAGTTAGATGTTGGTTTGAAACTCCATACAATCTGCGTCATAACTAAAGACTTTGAAACTTAGTGATATTGAAAAGGACAATACTTATCAATACATGACTTACAGATAAAGGCCGTGCAACCAATATATTGTTTGTCCTTAATAACCATTCCTTGAGTTATTAGTCACTTATAAAAAAATCAGTTTGCTTTCAATTTACTTAGGACTTTTCTGTCAAACACTTTAGTATAGTCAAACTAACATATAAATAGGAATTTAATGAGCATACAAAAAGGTATTAACTAACTTTGTTTAGGTGTCGTTAATAAACAAACAGACGGACATATTTAATTTGGGTAGTAGCAATGTTATTAACAAGAACATAATTTTTTAGAGGATGGAGAAACAGGAGCAATAAGCGTTGCCGGAGCAGGGGCTGAACATGTGCAGAGATTTCTTAGAGAACCACCAGATCAAACTGCCAAGGAATTTATAGATTTTGAAACTATATCTACTCTGTGCCACTTTTTAGTGCTTCCCCGTAAAGTGTCTAGGGAGCACGAAAACCCCTGACCTATTAAAATAAATAAAAATATAACCTGAAGTAAAAACGAAACAAACAAAAACTAACCCTTCTCTTATTTTCAATTTAAGAATAGGTTTAGGCATCCAGCTGAATATACAGTATGAGGATTTCACAGAGGCTTACACGCAGCTTATGCTTGGCTGCCGAGTACTGAGGTGAATTCTGTAAAAAAAACTTTTGCCTCACTAAAATCAGTTTGCCCCACTAGAATTTTAGTGAGGCAAAATTATCCCCTCTAAATTTTTAGCGAGCCTCAATGTTTTTAGTGGGGCAAACTGATTTTAGTGAGGCAAAATTTTCTTTTAAATCCATCTCTGTTTAAAATATACTGTTCTAAACATGACGTAAGCTGATAATCCTATTATAAAAGTGGTATTTAATTATTGAAATTAGGTAAATGGTTATGATTAAAGATATAAAATTATTTGTTATCTCATACAATATCAACAAGTTAGTTTTTCAGCTAAAAATAATAAAAAATCTCAAAAACTTTTGGAAAAACTTGGATATATTTTGTAAAGTATATAAAGTAGTAAGATTTTTGTCTGAAGCTGAAGATTTCGAAAATACTAATACGAATTGGTTGTTTTTTTCAGTGAAGCTTTATATTTTGTTGATTCACGAGAACATACATTTTAAAAATTATACAGATTAAGATTTTAATCCGGTTTTTACTTTGTATGGTTTCAATTCATTAGGATTATTAGTTATTTATAAAGGACATATTGTAATTAGAAAAAAACCGATTACAACATCCATAAAAACGAATTTTAAAACCAGACGGTTAGACAAACTAACATTTAAGTAAAGTGTCAGAACCTAATTAATATACTTTTTAAGAAACAAAATATGTTGTAAAATTTGATTAAATTCAAGATAATGTTTAGGGGAATAATTCCATTTATAGGGCTTGACTAAAGAGATTCTTCGCTTATAAGAATTGTCCTAGAATTCATTATTCCAAAAATCTAAAAGTGCGGATCTTTGCGGCTTCAGCTGCCAAAATTTGCTAATTAAATGAAAGTTTCGCTATTGTTAAATTGAAAAAGTAACATATCATTACATAAGTAGTAAAATCTTTTATGTAAGAATCTAAACTGATCTTTTAAATATCAAATAAGTTCCTTTATTTAGCAATGGTTGAGCCGAAAAGTCCCCCCCCCCCCCCCCCTGTATTATTTACGACCTACTTAAATTTTAGTTTACAAGGAATATTATAAAAAACAAATCATTTTTGGCGAATAGTATTTTTTTAACCGCAATTTCTCCAAGGAGTGTTGTGGCACCCTCCCATAAGAGTGAACCATAACGGTCCAGCGATTGTATACAGTTATAGATGACCCACATGTCTAATTAGGGGAAGAGGATTTTAATTGGTCCACATGAAAAAACTGGGATATTATCAAATATTTGTGTATGCATTGGTTAAATAAGATAAAAGGTTCAGGATAAAGATTAATCTTGCTAAAATTTATCTAACACTATATTAAATGGATATAAAATACGTGGATATATTGAAAGAGGAAAATTTGTTTTCAATTTGGGTTGCCAATATGGAACTCATTTATTGTTCAGTTCATACGTCAAGTAGGATGGGAGGGGATGGAATAAAGCGGGCTGGATGGGGGAGGGGGGGGAGGGGAAATGCGAGAATCACTTTATTTGTGCACATAAAAATCTGGTGCAACATTCAAGTACTAATATATCGATTACTATACATATGTAAGTTTGTTTTCTCAATAAGTGATTATAACCCTAAAACAGGGATGATAACATCCATAAAAGCGAAGCTTGAAATAATAGAAAGTCAGACAAATAAACTTTAACAAATGTAGAATAACAACGCATCTATTTTTCAACATTATTTGGAAGCTTATAGAAAAAAGTCCATTTATATTTATCCTAAACTTACATAAATAAAGGATGCCCCATTTGAAGACTTGATTATAGAGATGCTTCGCTCATAACATATATAACTAATTTTCATAGGACAATTAAACATACTTAAATGAATGACAAGAGCTTTTACGTTACGGACCGCACCTTATTAATGAAATGCTCCGCTTTAAAATATAAAAAACAACATTATTTGAATTTTATAGGCGGAAAAAGTCAACTAAAAAGTAGAGGAATATTTGTAATTGATATGTGCACATTATGCAGCCTCTAGGGAGGAGAGTGAGTGAGGAGACTACAAAAAAATAAACTATAAACTTACTCCGGGCATATAAGAATCATATCAGTTTAGCGGTTAGCGAGTTCCTTCGCTAAACACACACATATACACCCTTTTACATATTTTACATAAGGATAATAAGAAGTTAGTTTTACGTTAATCCCAAGAACTTTTAACTTTGATGAAATACAAAAAGTTTTTGCGTAAAATTGAATTAATTCTAAAATAAGACCAGAAGGGTTTATTTGTAATTTAATTTAATTCTAATTTTCTGTATTTATAATTCTTCTTTTGATAAAGTTTTAATTTCAAGGTTAAAATAAATATCGCATAGATATTTTTCCGGAGATAATAAAATACAAACATATTAGTTTAATTCCTGTTTTGGTTGGCCCCGTTTTATCATATCTTACTGAAGTTTTTCACCAATGATTTTAATTTACAGAAGGGGTAATCTTTTAGTCACATTTTCTTATCCTTTTAAGATATCTAGTTAATTTGACGAATCACGGCATATACAAAAATAACATGATGTGTTTGTCTGTAGCTTAAATCTCGCTAACTGTAGGACTGATATGGTTCTCCTCTGTGGCTTCTTTTAGGTCCAGGGAAGGTCTATAACTATTTGTGAGATGTGTTCAACATCTACCCTCTAAAAAATCGCAAATTTTCTTTTCTTATCCAGAACTAAAAGTTTAAAGTGGAGGGTTGACTCCTTCCCCCCCCCCCCTTTTTACCTTCAGTATCCCTAGAGGCAAAGCCACTATTTTAAATCTATGAAAAATGAAATTTAGATTGGCGAACAAGTAACATTGCCCTGCAGAGTAAAAAATAAAAAGGTGAGATTTTAAATTAACCATTAATGGGATTATAATAAACATACCAAATTTAGTACCTCCCCTCTCGAGTACTTCATCCCCTCCCCCCTCTCCCTCTTTATTATTGATAGCTTTTTTATATGCACAACCCCTGAGGGGAGGCCTAACCCTGTCGTACCAACTAGTGCCCTATATACCTAACCTAACCTAACCTAAGCAAAAACAAACGTAAAATTTTCTTTCCCCCCTTATTTCAATTTATTTCGGATTGAAATAAATTAATTTTAGGGAAATATCCAATGGACAAGAGACGATTTTGGTCTAGGGCTTGGTAGAGACCTTACAGGATTTGATAGGTACATAACTATTTTAGAAGCCAAGCTTTTCTATAATTAGGGTGTGCCCGTTCGTCCGAATCGTTTACATATTGTACAATAAAAACAGACTTTGTAATTCTCAGGAAGCTTAAGGGATAGGTCCATGGACTATAAACTGATGTACATCCAATCTTGTTCTTTTATTTAAACGGACCAATCAAAATTTGTTAAAGCACTTAAAGTTTTTAAGCCTACGAATTAAAAACAGTTTGTGTACTAGTGTAATTAACAGTCTAATATTTAATTTACACGAGTACTAAAAGTTATCAAACCAGGTTATTCGTTGGTTTTAAAACTTTGTCTAAACGTATTAACCATTGTTTTAATCCATAAAAGGAGTAATTTTTTTTATAATCAACAAGATCGTTTTTCGTTTTATCTGCCATTGTCTCATCCCTTAAGATCCCTGATATTTTTTCCAGGTACAAAATGACCGGAAGCGACCAGGAAGGTGACTACACACTCAGTATCTTTCCTGTACACCTGGAGGATGATGCTCTGTTTCAGTGCCAGGTAGATAGATATATAGATAGATAGACTAGGAAGGTGACTACACACTCAGTATCTTTCCTGTACACCTGGAGGATGATGCTTTGTTCCAGTGCCATGTAGATAGATAGATAGATAGAAGAATAAAATGATTATATTAATTCCTAAATGTATTCTTACATAAGACAAATTTTTGCATAACAAGGAAGAAGGAAAGAAATATAAATTTTCAATTTGAGTTGGTTTTATTATAGACTTTAATAATCATGGTTGTCATTCCTATTACACAAAAGAAAGTCCTCTTTTGTAGACTAAAATTATTAAAAGTTTGGACTCTTTTAGTTTGGATGGAACAAAAAACCCTAACTAATAAAAGTATCTAACGTTTTAAACTTTATTATAAAACTTTGGGTACCAATGGAATTACCAGTCAATTGTCCCCTCCCTCCCTAAGTAAGATTACATAAAAATATTGCTAACTTTTTATCTGTATTATCTGACAGACCGACACTTTCTTATAACTTGCAAATCACACATAAAGTTTTAAAACATGAACTCTTATTCGTTAACTCAAAAGGTTTGGGTACTTGATTGGTTGGCTTAAACTAGTAGTGTCCAAACTTAAACCAAATAATTTTGTTGTACAGAAGGAGTAATTATGTTTATCATCATTTGGAATGTACAACTATTTATCATTCATTGTCTTATCCCTTTAGAACTCTGTGAAATTATAAAAAGCATTAAAAGAATGTAAATTTGGCAACTATGGAATTGTTAGCTTTCAAGAGTTTTACAACTTTTTAGTTTGGGCTTAAATATCAGGATAGGTTAAGATTTTATCTAAAAATATTTTAATGAATAGAATTCTTTGTCTTGAAGTAAAATCACAATAATATTGAATTTATTACTGTGTAAACTTTTTATTTTGTAATTTTGTAAATAGAATGGGGGGAGATTAATTATAATGCTATCGCCCCCCCCCTCCCCTCTTGTATTTATTAATCTTTTTGGGGGGAATTGGGATTGGATGGACCAACTCACCCTTCATCTAAATGTTAAAATATGCCAGTAACTGAAAAAATCAAGCGGTTCCCTTATAGTGCCAAGTCGAGCACAAAACCCCATCCTCTTATTTCATATAAGTAAAAATATCGGGAGCGGGTAGTTTTTTCGCGTGTTTTACTTTATGCCTATTATTATTTTTGTTAATATGTATCTGTATTTCTGTTAAAGATTCGTAGTTGATTTATTTTCTGTAGTCAAATATAAGCGAGAAATAAATGTATTTTACGCTCCCCTCTTTTCTTACATTTTTTTCTCTTTTTGCTTTCAATATTTTTATTCAATTTTCTTTTCTTTTTCTTTTTTTGTAAAATTTGTTTTTTCAGTCTTTTCTATATTATCTTTTTTAGTATATCAAACTAAGAGATTGTTTTAAAGGGTTTATTTGTTATATTTTAAAGTTAGTATGTTTTTCAACCTATTTTTAAAAAAATACACTATTCTAAGACATGAAGATATATTTCGATTTTAGCAATCATTTTCAATTTATTATAAAAAATATAGTTATGAGACATTAGATAACAGCAAATATGATCAAAGATATTAAACATACATTTATATAGAACAATGTCACCAATTTGTTATCTAAGTTTAGTGCAAATGTCAATAAATTTTAGACCCTAAATGGTCAATCAAGTACAATAATCTATTCAACTTGAATAGGAATTTCTACCAGAAAAAGTTCTTTGTTTAAATTTTGGTCATATTCAGTCCCATAATACGAGCTACTTAATTTTCCAATGTAAAGTTATGTACCAATAAAATTAAACTTTATAGTAAAGCTGACTTATTTTTTTACTTTTATCTATCCAGAATTGGATATATCGTATATTTGGTCGCTGAAAAGTTAGGTTAGGTTATTTATTTTGTCCAAAGGAAGTATAGATTAGCTAGACGCTCGGAAAGTGTGAGAAACAACTTCAAATCTATCATCATGAATGTTGGCAATTAATTTAAAAGGATTCTTTGCTTATCAAGGCTTTTTGAGGAAAAATGCCAAATCATATAATCCATTTGAAAGATTAGAAACCATTTTGTAATGGCTTAAAACATTAGTATTTTTGGTTAAAACAAGGAATTTAAAAATGCTATTTATAGTATCGTTTTATAGACAGCTTTCCACCGAAGGCGTGGGCTAACAAAACTGATATTGATTGTATAATTTTTATTTTAATGTTAAGGGAAATTTTCTGTTATACGATGCATGATTTTTCAGAATGGCTGAGAACCGGTTCTAATTCAGCGGATATTAATCGGTTTCAAAGCCATGCTGGAAAAGATATTTTTAAATACAAAAACAAATACTTTGCAGCGCAACTGCTAAAAAAGTAGTTAATTCTTTTACTGTAATATCATTAATAAAACTATCTTACTTTCTTGCTTCGCTAATTTTGAAATGTTGCGATCCTTGTTAAAAGTTTGGAATTAGTTCTCGTGAATATTATTTTAGCAAAATTTCAAACTTTAGATTCAACTTAATTCTCTTCAGGAAGTGAGGGACAATACAATGGACAGTAAATAAATCTTCCTCCCCCTTCTCCTCTTGATAGCTTGTTTGTAATTAGAAGAAGAATGGGTCGTAGATTGATTTAGATTATTAGTTATATCCAATTATAAAACAAATACTTTTAAATTTACGATGAACGAGGATGACAACATCCACTACATAAGTAGCGAAGTCAAGAAATAATACCTTTTAACATTAATAAACATTAGTAGCAAAACCATTAGACCCACGGACCAAGTAAGTTATATACTGGGTTCACATTGGTAAGGGTATTTTTTATTTAAAAAATAGATATCCATCTTAAATATTGAAAAGAATTGCCTTATTATAAAATTTTATATCAGTATTGCTTTAAAACAGATCAACATCCGCTGGATTAGAACCAGTTTTAATAGACAATTTACCACGAATATAAAAATAAATTTAAGTTGGGGTTAACAAAACTGCTTTTAATCGTATAATTTTTTATTTTTAATATCCCCTGAAAGCTGTCTATAATGCGATGCAATTAATAACTATTCCATTTCCGAGATTTTTCCTAACAGACTGAAAGAATAGATGACTGTAAAAATTGAAGATAAAAAAATGATCGTTCTAGTTTGAACTAAGGAATTATTACATACATTATACAATGTTAATACTTTTTTGCAACTTTATGTAAACTTTTTTTACAAGGTAATTAAGCATTAGAAAAGTTTTTTCTTGTAATTAGTAATATTAATCATTTTGTATTTATATGATAAAAAAAATAATAGTAACGTATCATACAAATATAAAGGATATCTTAAGTTGACAATATTTAATATTAGAGTTTCCTAAAATACCCTAGCACAGTATTTCTTATCCATAAGAGAATTATGGGAGGGGGGCGGATCGCAGAAAATAGCTGAAACCCAATCCAAGACTTTAATTTAGAAATAAAATAGTCTAAAAAACAATTTATATTGCCTTATCTACACCCCTAGAGAACTTTAAATCTCTTTAAATCTTTCTTGGGGCGATTTCTCTTGTTACCCTCCCCAAAATAGTTACAAATCATTCCAGGACCTATGGGAAACTACACTGAAAAGAAGAAACATAGATCCTTTTGCTTTGTTATAATGATTGCTGTCCTACTTATGGACATAATTGTCCTTTTCCAAATTATTTATTTTCCAAATATTTCCCTCTCTTGATTTGAATAATGTTAGTTTCATATCTCCAGGGATCTGAGGGATAAGACAATGGACGAAATAAATCTATTTTCGACTGCAATGATGATAAATAAAATTACCCCTTCTACAAATTAAACTATTGGTTGAAACGTTTAAACACGCAAATCAATAACCCAATCAATCTAACTTTAAGCAAATGAATAAGAAAACGTGATTACAAAACTTTGGTTACCGGTGTAATTTATAGTCCAATGTCACCTCCCTCCCTGAATATTTTAAACGAGAATGGTAATTTTACTGTAGGCAGGGCGGTAGAGGACATTGGATAGAAAAATTCACTGGTACCCAAGATTTACAACCAGGTTATTCGTTGGTTCAAAACTTTTTTTTAATTTTGATTGGTTGGTTCCAATTATGAGTGTCTAAACTTTTCAATCAATAATCATCATTTGGGATGTATAATGTATATCAATTGTCGAACATTGTCTTATCCTAAAAAGTGCAGCTAAAACCTTTTTTATCGTCACTAATAAAAAACATTCCTATCGGGAAACTCTAGCCATTTCCCCTTCTATAAATTAAAATAAGTGGTTAAAAGTTTGGATAATCAATTTATTGAACCAGCCAATCATAATTCAAAAATGTCCTCAAAGTTACAAGGCCAAAATTAAGAAAAGACTTTGGGGACTAGTGTGATAAACATCCCAATGTCCCCTCCTCCCTGACGAAAATGTTATCTAGACATAGTGGACTTTATCTTTATGCAATAAATCAACAATCCAAAAATTATTCTTTTTTTACCACACAAAATATTCAATGTTGAAATAGAGTTATGCAATAAAATATTGTTTTTACAAGTAATTGGATGTCTTTCTGTCTGTTTGAAGTGAAGTAAATGACTTTGATTTGTCAGGGATAAGACATTTGACAATAGATTGATAATCCCAAATGATCATAAATAAAAATACTTTTAAAGGTTAAATTTATTGGTTGAAAAGTTTTGAAACCAACCAATCAACATGTAATAAAAGTACCTAAAGTTTTAAGCCAGCAAATGAGAAATTATGTTTATAAAGCTTTGGGTAACAGTCTTTGCCCTCTTGACACAATGCACTGGAAAAAATGTCTCACCTTATTTATTATCCAAACGTTGTGGGGGGGGGGGGGTATCAGTACTCAACTGGCAATTTATTTAAAAGCCCCATTCACAGCTTTCCTTACCCTCTGTAGTTAAAGGAGGCATTGTATCACTGTAAACCTTGGGCTTGTAAAAATAAACTTTGCTTGCTAAACATTTAACATTTACCTAAACACCTTTATGTTCTGTTTAGGTAGAGTTAATTTATAGCATTTTTACTCTAATTTAGGAGGGAAAAGTAGCATTTTTTAATAAAAACTTTTTTTACAATTCTTGCTTTTAGAAAAAGTGGCTTAAACTAATTTTAATAATACCATTGAACTGCAAGAAAAATATATTTATAAAAATATTAACTTTGTAGGACAAATTGGTGCTTTCACAGAAAGTATCTTGTTAAGCATTGATAACCTCACCTTATTATTATTAAAATGAATTGAAAATGAGGGAGTAGGTTTTTTTTCATTTGCTGTTTTAATACTTTAGATTAAGTTCTATAGGGTACTGGGTAGTACCGCAAAGTTTACTTTTAAAATGAGAGATGGCGGAGGGGAGGGAGGGGTCCTCAATGCTCAAAAGGCACTTTTTGTGAAATCTCTTGAATAATATTGAAAGTATGTAAAAGTGACATCATCTGCTTGTGTTTACTTTGTAAATAATTTTGTTTGTTCACAATTCAATTTCTATAGGATATAGGGAATAGTTATTTATTGCATCTTATTATAGACAGCTCTCCGCGGATATTGAAATGAAAAATTTTAATATTAACACCAGGTTTGTCGCTCCGAAGGGCCGAAGTCCTGGGCTTATAAAACTTATATCAATTTATGGATTTTATTTTAATATTCGTGAAAAATTATCTTAGATACGATGTATGGCTGAGAACCGGTTCTAATCCAATGGATAATTATCGGTTTCAAAGCCATACTGGAAAATAAGTTTCTATAGAATTGTAATATTTCGGTGCTTTCCCACAAAGTCGTGAGCATTAATATCACCCTTTATTTAAAAAAAAATAACTTTTGATAAACCCCGGGGGATGGGTTAAACCTGCGTATCCTATACCTGCCGTGTCCTATCCCTGTGGGGGCTACCCAGTACCAAAATAACCCTATCATAACCTGTAATAAGGTAGAAAACAAAAAAAACTTCTCTCAATTCCTGATAAAAGGGGGATAAAAGTTGAGGGTGAATTTTGTATGCTTATTGGTTATGTAGATTTTAAGGAAAGAAGTTCAGTAAGATGGATTTTTAGTCCATAAATCAGTGAAACGATTTTCTTTGAAACCGATTGATATCCGCTGAATTATAACCAGTTCTGGGACTGGGCATCATATTACAGACAATTTTCCATGAATATCAAAATAAAAATCATAAAATCAATACCAGTATGGTTAGCTGGGGAGTTCTACCCCTCGGGCCTATCAAAACTAGTTTTAATCTTATAATTTTTCATTTCAATATATTCGGAAAGTAGTCTATAATACGTTGCGATAAATAACTAATCTCATTTAATGGAAATTATTAGATTTGTAAAAAAAAACTGAAAAATTCGCAATAACTGGATCTTGTGTTTATAAAATTGATATAGAATACTTTAATATATTCACAGAAGAAAATTAGTCGTCAATTTTAGTTGCTATTATGGACCTCATTTATTGGTCAGTTTGTTCATTCAGTGGGCGTAGAGTGGATGGGGTAAAGGGGTGGATATGGGGGTAACGTTATTTTAGCCAACTTTAAGTATCACTGTTTATTGTACATTAAAATCTAGTGCAACATCCAAGTAATGATATATCGATTGTATTTAGGTTGGAGCGGCAAAAGGAATTGCGCCAATAAGATCCAGATATGCAACTTTAATTGTTACTGTTCCACCAGGTAAAAATACTTTTATTGGTTGAAAAAGAATAAAACCAACACAAATGCTGATAAATTGATTTACATCTCCAAAGATGATACACAAAAATACCTGTTTGTAGATTACAATTAGTGGTTTAAACTTTTGAAAAATGAATTAACCAATTAAAATTCAATAAAGTCCCCAAAGTTTTTTAAGTCAACGAATTAGAAATCGTTATTATAAAACTATGGGGACTAATGTCCCCTCCTTCCCTGGTAAATTCCAATAGGAGGAAACTGTTTAAAAAATTCTGTATTAATCTGTCCCCAAAATACAAGATGCTTAATAAGGACATAATGACATTTTAAGACTTAATAATTAATATAGAGTATTGGATTTTATGGTAATGATTATACAGTGTCTATGCTTTTAAAACTGTACCTTACTGTTATAGTAATCATCATATTATGTTTGAAATCGATAGTTATTAAATTAATAAAAGAGGGGAAGAATAATTTTTGAGCCATTGATCTATCTTTATAAATCTTCTAGCATAAAATGTAAGATTTATACATTTTTCTATTTTGATAGAATAACCTTACATTTTAGATCCTCCCATTATCTTGAATGGAGAGAAGTTACATGTATTGGAGGGCAAAATTGTCACATTAGAATGTGTTTCAAAGGTAAAACTTTTAGCATTTAATACTTAACCAGAGGTGGATTCTTTAAAAAATTAGGTTCGCTGTTTGTTGATGAGGTAAAATTATTTTTGTGAAAAAACCTCCAAAATTAAATAAAATCATAAAATGGTTATTAACATAAGATTTTGTTTATTTTTTGTAGATTTTTATGGGATCTTGGAGGATTTAAAAAAAAAACAATTTTGCCTCACCAGTGAGCGGCAACCCTAATTTTTCTATAAAGAATCCACCTCAGATTTTAGAGGCCAAGTCGGAAGTATCAAGAAAAATACCCTCGGCATTAGCTTATATTATAGCGTGCTTGCCAACTGTCCGAGAGGTGTCGGGTTTGAGTCTGGTCAACACCGCGTCATATTTGATACGTTAAAAATGGTACCTACTGCTGATCTGTCTGGTATGTGTCAATAAAAGCAAAAGTAGGGGGAATGCATTGGGCCATAAACAGGCGCAATTCACTACCATGCATAGTTAGGTCTTCCAGACAAAAGCTGTGCAATCAAAGGCTTTGTTGTCTGTTGAATGTTACTTAACTTAATATCCTTGGGTGTTAGAGTATTGCATCCTATTACAAGTGGATGATGCTCTGGTTCTCTAGATGATCACTTTAAATCGAAGTAGAAATTCACCCTAACGTGGTAAAGGTAATCAAGAAAGAAAAGTTTAATTATTAACGCATTTTCTCTAGCTGTGCTATTCTTGTGTGCTTAAGATCTTGGCTATGTCAGATCGTTTTTAGGCTAAAATTTGCTGGCTCTATTAGTGTGAGAAGTTAGGGTTTAAAGTTAAAAATAAATAGCTTTCTTCGTATTTTCTTCTTGATTCAATTTTATCACATAAAATTTTATAAATCTCAGCTAGCATACATGGAAGGAATATCCATTCGTTACATAATCCAATTTGCAATTTTGTAAAAATTACTATGTATGAAAAATAAGATAATAATACTTAAATGAAAATTCATTATCTTAATACCAGTTTGTTAGCCAGGGATTTCGGCCTCTGGTCTTAATCTTATAATGTTTCATTTTTATATCTCCGGAAAGCTGTTTATAATACGATGCGATAAACAAATATTTTTTTCTATTAGGGTGGGAAGCCAGCCGCGGAGATAACCTGGTTGGACAATGACAATGTTCCCATCAGAGCTGGAGTCGAATCTATTGTTGGTAAGTTTCAGGGATCTTAAAGGATAAGATAATGGATAAATTGATATACATAAAAAATGATGAAGAATAGAATCACCCCTTTCTAAGATATCCAGATTATAAAACTTTGGGTACTAGTGTTAAAAACATCCCTACATCAGCTCCCCCCCACTAAGTTTACACATTTTATACCTAAAGTTTTATAACTGCGTTATCTTATTCTTTGACTGAAAAACTTTATATACCTTTTTTCAATTTATTTTGTGGGTTCCAAACTAGTAGTATTTTAACTTTTCAACAAATAGTTTCAATCTATTAAAATTATGAACTAGAATAGGAAGAATCTCGAATTCTTTGAGGTTAAGTACTTTTTTATGTGACACACCGTAATAAATTCGGACAATGCAATTTATAGAATATGATATACTAGTTGATTCATCCCTACTGAGAGTACAACCAATTCGAAACAGTGTTGTCTTAGATCTTAAGCTCTAGACAAACAAACCTGGCTACTTATATAATAAGATAATAATCTATGTAAGGTAAAATGTATATTTTATAATATTTTCTGCAATGTTCGTCTAGTCATCATCATGTTGCATGGATTTTTTGTGTCCCAGGGATACTAGGATAGTCTAGTCATCATCATGGTTGCATGGTATTCTTGTGTCCCAGGGATACTAGGATAGTCTAGTCATCATCATGTTGCATGGTATTCTTTTGTCCCAGGGATACTAGGATAGTCTAGTCATCATCATGTTGCATGGTATTCTTTTGTCCCAGGGATACTAGGATAGTCTAGTCATCATCATGTTGCATGGTATTCTTTTGTCCCAGGGATACTAGGATAGTCTAGTCATCATCATGGTTGCATGGTATTCTTGTGTCCCAGGGATACTAGGATAGTCTAGTCATCATCATGGTTGCATGGTATTCTTGTGACCCAGGGATACTAGGATAGTCTAGTCATCATCATGTTGCATGGTATTCTTGTGACCCAGGGATACTAGGATAGTCTGGTCATCATCATGTTGCATGGTATTCTTGTGTCCCAGGGATACTAGGATAGTCTAGTCATCATCATGTTGCATGGTATTCTTGTGTCCCAGGGATACTAGGATAGTCTAGTCATCATCATGGTTGCATGGTATTCTTGTGACCCAGGGATACTAGGATAGTCTAGTCATCATCATGTTGCATGGTATTCTTGTGACCCAGGGATACTAGGATAGTCTAGTCATCATCATGTTGCATGGTATTCTTGTGACCCAGGGATACTAGGATAGTCTAGTCATCATCATGTTGCATGGTATTCTTGTGTCCCAGGGATACTAGGATAGTCTAGTCATCATCATGGTTGCATGGTATTCTTGTGACCCAGGGATACTAGGATAGTCTAGTCATCATCATGTTGCATGGTATTCTTGTGACCCAGGGATACTAGGATAGTCTAGTCATCATCATGTTGCATGGTATTCTTGTGTTCAGGGATACTAGGATAGTTTAGTCATCATCATGTTGCATGGTATTCTTGTGACCCAGGAATACTAGGATAGTCTAGTCATCATCATGTTGCATGGTATTCTTGTGACCCAGGGATACTAGGATAGTCTAGTCATCATCATGTTGCATGGTATTCTTGTGTCCCAGGGATACTAGGATAGTCTAGTCATCATCATGTTGCATGGTATTCTTGTGTCCCAGGGATACTAGGATAGTCTAGTCATTATCATGTTGCATGGTATTCTTGTGTCCCAGGGATACTAGGATAGTCTAGTCATCATCATGTTGCATGGTATTCTTGTGTCCCAGGGATACTAGGATAGTTTAGTCATCATCATGTTGCATGGTATTCTTGTGTCCCAGGGATACTAGGATAGTCTAGTCATCATCATGTTGCATGGTATTCTTGTGACCCAGGGATACTAGGATAGTCTAGTCATCATCATGTTGCATGGTATTCTTGTGACCCAGGGATACTAGGATAGTCTAGTCATCATCATGTTGCATGGTATTCTTGTGTCCCAGGGATACTAGGATAGTCTAGTCATCATCATGTTGCATGGTATTCTTGTGACCCAGGGATACTAGGATAGTCTAGTCATCATCATGTTGCATGGTATTCTTGTGACTTAGGAATACTAGGATAGTTTAAATTATTGTGTCATACTCTATTACTCATATAAAAAAACAAACAAAGAAAAAATCAAGTCGTTTTTTTGAAGTGAAATGTTTAAGTTCAATATAAACAAAACTTTTCAAAACCAAATCTAAAATAAGGAGGGAGGTTTAAGTTTTTTCTAATTCATGCCTAACCCCAGTTCAAACACAAACACACGAAAAAAACACCGTCACTTTAGCTTCAATCTATCTAAAAATGAGGAGGTGGGATCTTTGCATGCTCGGCTAGGCACTTTGAAAAAAAACCGCCAATTGTTGAAATCTTAGAAAACTAAACCTTGTGTATAGAATTAGATGAAAAAAGTTTCCAATGGCTAAAGACTGAATTAAAATAGCATAGAGTTCAGTTTCATATTCATATGCATATTCTGTCAGCGATCGAATGGAATAAATTGATATATACCTCCAATGATAATAAACAAAATTACCCCTTCTGTAGATTACAATAAGTGGTTGAAACGTTTGGACATACAACTTAAAGAACCAATCAATCAAAATTCAATAAAAGTTCCTAATGTTATTAAATCAACCAAAAATAAAACGTTATTTTAAAACTTTGGGGACTAGTGTAATAGCCCATTGTTCTCTTCCTTCCTGATTTACTTTGGGAACAACCAGACATTCCAATTAGACTAGAGGTGGCTAACAATGCGTACATAACATAATTATCAGAAACAGAAACTCTGCGTAAGAATACGTAATATGTAAGGAAGCCTTATTAAAAGGAACAGGGTTATTGTCTGCCTGTCTATTGGAGTGTGTGTTATAAATATCTCGCTTTAACCGCTGAAACCAGTGAGGTTTCATTAAATTTTCCTTAAGAGATATCGCCCCGAGGAAAATGAATTTAAAAATCTACTTAAAAAACCTAAATTGTTAATAAGAAACCCGTTAAAGTGTCCCATATATTTGGGCACTTTAAATATATATCTAGGAGCCCTTTATTCATAGTTTGGGGAAAGACAGAAACATAGCATTAAGCCATCCCAAGATTAAAAACTAAAATACCCTTGGGACATCCCAAAATTTCTGTGAAGCTTTCCTTAAATGGAAAACTCAATTTGTTCAGTTTTTATTTAAAATCTTAAGATTTAGCTAAAAAACCTTACTACTTTATGATAGGTTATCTGTATTTTTGTGTTTCTTTTTTACTTAATATAAGAAATATAAGTTTTGATGTGTCCAAATGACAATTTTTTAAAAATTAGTCTTTATTATATCAATAAAAAGATTCTTTAACCAAACCTAGAAAACATTTGAATTGTTAGAATCATAGAAATCTTTATTGAAAAGATTTACCCATGTATTTAGCGATAACATTTCCTATTTCAAGCAGCTTTAACTAAACAAAACATTTGATGATCTTAGGGGATAAGTCAAAGAGAGATAAATTAATGTACGTACATCTCCAATGATAATAAACAAAATTATCCTCTCTATGAATATTAATCATTTTTGTCTGATTGTGATCGAAGGAGAAATAACTATCAAATTTTTTTAAACAAGCTCTAAACCTTGGTTAGTAAATGACAGTACAATTATTGACAGACAAAAATCCTCCTGGAAATGCTTCGCCTCTATCAAAATCAAGGCTCGGCAGCGGTGCGTCAGCCGCCTGTAAGCCTCAGGGTAATCGACATTTTACAGTTTTAAAATAAGCTGGAATTCTTAACCTGACCCAAATATAGGAATCCCTCTTTTCAAAAGCATAAAAACTTATTAAAATTTAAGGCTTTGTCACGCCTGACGCGCAGCTGCCGAGCCCTGATTAAAACTTAAGTCTACGAATAAAAGAAAGAAAGAAGAATATGATAGAAAAAAGTTTCTCAGTTTCCGCCTGTCTGATTATTACACCTTAACTCACAAAATTTAACAAAGGGGGAAAAAGTTCCTAGATATACCCAGGCAAAAAGGATTATGTAAAAACATATTTTAGCAATAGAAACGTTTAGCTTTGATCTGGTGTATAAGAATGATATTTGCCCTAATAATGTTAGTGGATTAGGTTTTCTCTGAATATGAAATCAACAAAAAATACCTTGTCCCCTCGGGGCCAACAAAACTGGCTTTTATCTTTAGTAATTTTTCATTTTGATATCTGCGGAAAGCTGTCTATAATACGATGCAATAGATAATCATTATTGTACTTTGATTTCCTAAATTTTAAGTTTACTTATTCCTTAATCTCCGATAGATATACCTAATCAAAAAGAGGCAAAAGAAAGAGTTTCTTTATATTCATTTCATCGCACACTGTAAAAAATTAATATATATTTTTATTAATCCAAAAAGAGGTTTTGAATCCATGGCATATTTTTAAATTATTTTTATAAGATATGGGGCATTGAGAGGTTTGATGCATTCTTACTTCTTGGGAGGTTTTACCTAGGGACTCACTGGGGGTGGGGGGGATAACCTCCCCTACTTTTAATTAGAAAAGTAAAAAATATAGGAGATTATTTTTTAGGGGTGAAAATAGCTACTTCCCAGGACCTATGAGAAGCTTTACTGAAAAGGAGAACCATATCGCTTCAGCAGTTAGCGAGATACTTCGCTGCAGACAAAAAAGCTCACTACCTTATAATATAGGATATATTTTGTCTTTTAAAGCTTCGCTCCTTTAGCAACGTTTACATTCTTGTTTTTACAAAACTTTAAAGAATGATAAAGAAACTTTTTTAGATGCTTTACTACGCTTCTAAAGTTTATTTTGTGCGTTGGTTTGTATTTTTTAGTCAGGTATTTGTAGATGTACCCTAACATCTAGCGACTATGTATTCATAATATGATGGAGGACAGAAAATAGCCTAAAACTATCATTGAAACTTCCCAAAATGTAGAACTCAACCAGTCCAATGGTCTTTACTTGTTTCTTTGTATGTGTACCAACAGATCTCGCAAACTTCTGGACCAATTTGGTTCCCTTTACATTGAAGCTTGTAATAGTTCTAGGGCAAAATTTTAAACATTTTTGGGGAGGGTACCAAGTGAAATCTCCCGTAGAAAAGAAAACTAAAATGTAAAGTGGAGGGTCGACTCCCCCCCCTCCCCCAGTGTTCCTAGAGGCCTCTAGGGGAGTATATATTGCCATATTATATAATACTAGTGGCTACGCCCATAGAGGGTGATTTAGGCGGGAGTGGGGTAATTGAATTCGACCTCCATATTTTTTGCTATTTGCTATTTATCGGGGGGGGGGGGGGGGGTTGTCTTTTACCTTCCCCCAAAATGATTATTAACCTTCCCAGGACTAATGAGAAAATACATTGGAAAGGAGAACCATATTGGTTAAGCTAAGCAGTTAGCGAGAGTCTTTGACACAGAGAGAGAAAGAGACGGATCCTGTTACTTTGATGATAACACTTACTTTCTTGTTGGTATGCTACATATTAATATTGTTATCCTTGTTATTTAGAAGACCTACCAGATGGAAAACTTAATAAAGGAAGCCTGCAAGTAATACCACGCTTTAACTGCTGAAAGACTGCCACAAGCAGACCCAATACCCCAAATTTAAAGCCTTCAGCTTCAATAACAAAAAAGTTCTAGGCATTTCAAAATGACATTTTATGTACAATGAAACTTTTGAAAGATTTCCATTGCTCATGATAGAAAACACAATTTTAAGAGACCTACCAGATGGAAAACATATTAATATTGTTATCCTTGTTATTTAGAAGACCTACCAGATGGAAAACATATTAATATTATTATCCTTGTTATTTAGAAGACCTACCAGATGGAAAACATATTAATATTATTATCCTTGTTATTTAGAAGACCTACCAGATGGAAAACATATTAATATTGTTATCCTTGTTATTTAGAAGACCTACCAGATGGAAAACATATTAGTATTGTTATCCTTGTTATTTAGAAGACCTACCAGATGGAAAACATATTAATATTGTTATCCTTGTTATTTAGAAGACCTACCAGATGGAAAACATATTAGTATTGTTATCCTTGTTATTTAGAAGACCTACCAGATGGAAAACATATTAATATTGTTATCCTTGTTATCTAGAAGACCTACCAGATGGAAAACTTACTAATATTGTTATCCTTGTTATTTAGAAGACCTACCAGATGGAAAACATATTAATATTGTTATCCTTATTATCTAGAAGACCTACCAGATGGAAAACATATTAATATTGTTATCCTTGTTATTTAGAAGACCTACCAGATGGAAAACATATTAATATTGTTATCCTTGTTATTTAGAAGACCTACCAGATGGAAAACATATTAGTATTGTTATCCTTGTTATTTAGAAGACCTACCAGATGGAAAACATATTAATATTGTTATCCTTGTTATTTAGAAGACCTACCAGATGGAAAACATATTAGTATTGTTATCTTTGTTATTTAGAAGACCTACCAGATGGAAAACATATTAATATTGTTATCCTTGTTATCTAGAAGACCTACCAGATGGAAAACTTACTAATATTGTTATCCTTGTTATTTAGAAGACCTACCAGATGGAAAACATATTAATATTGTTATCCTTATTATCTAGAAGACCTACCAGATGGAAAACATATTAATATTGTTATCCTTGTTATTTAGAAGATCTACCAGATGGAAAACATATTAATATTGTTATCCTTGTTATTTAGAAGACCTACCAGATGGAAAACATATTAGTATTGTTATCCTTGTTATTTAGAAGACCTACCAGATGGAAAACATATTAATATTGTTATCCTTGTTATTTAGAAGACCTACCAGATGGAAAACATATTAGTATTGTTATCTTTGTTATTTAGAAGACCTACCAGATGGAAAACATATTAATATTGTTATCCTTGTTATCTAGAAGACCTACCAGATGGAAAACATATTAATATTGTTATCCTTGTTATCTAGAAGACCTACCAGATGGAAAACATATTAATATTATTATCCTTGTTATCTAGAAGACCTACCAGATGGAAAACATATTAATATTATTATCCTTGTTATTTAGAAGACCTACCAGATGGAAAACATATCAATATTGTTATCCTTGTTATTTAGAAGACCTACCAGATGGAAAACATATTAATATTATTATCCTTGTTATTTAGAAGACCTACCAGATGGAAAACATATTAATATTGTTATCCTTGTTATTTAGAAGACCTACCAGATGGAAAACGGAAGAACACAATATCCATGCTCAGAAAACAGATGGAGAGATCGGATAATCATAGGAAATATATTTAATCAAATAAAATTGGATTTAATAACATCAAAACAAGGATGACTACATCCATAAAAAAGCGAAGCTCTATAATCAAACCGTATAAAAACGAATATTAACAATTGTGTCATAACTCAATAAGTTCAAAATTGTATTAAAAAATTGGCTAAATGTAGTATACTGTTTAAGAAACTAGCGGCTTTGTCCCAAGAGGTTTGATCAAACTAATTATTCGTGTTTTAGATTTTAATTTTTTTTTTTTAATTTGGCGGGGGGGGGGGGTAGGTGGTGGGTAGTCCACCCCACTATTTTAATTTTAGTTTTAAAAAGAAAAAAAATTTTTTTGGGGGGTATTATTAATTTTTTGGGGGGGTTGGGGGTGTCCCACTCCCCAAGAAAATAGTTATAAATCTTCCCGGGACCTATGAGAAGCTACCCTGTAAAGGAGAACCCGATCAGTTCAGCGGTTAGCGAGATCCTTCGCTACAAAGAAACAGACAGACAGACAAACAAACAGACAGACATCGTTCTACTTTGTATTATAGATTAAGAGATGCTTCGCCTGAAATTTTTTACTTTGTTGTCCAGGGAATGATTGTGCTAAAACTTAGATAAATAGTAAAAAAAAAAATTTTGGTAAAACTAAAAAAGTTGAAAGTCAGTATTTTTATAATATTATAATTTGGCTGCGATTTATAAACATTTCAACAGTATCATTAAACGCTACTTAAATAATGACATTACGAACGACTTTAGTCTCTTTCTGATAATAACATGAAGAATTATAAAAAGAATAAATACAATATATTAATAAGCATATTGTATAATCTTATAATATACAATTGCGTTTTTTTTACCAAACAAAATAATTTTTCTATAAAGAAAGAAATAACAAGAATGACAAACTCCACAAGAAACGAATATAAAAAAGTACTGCCCAACGGATGGACAGACATAGTAAATTATGAGGAATATTCGCATTGACCATGGAATCTTTAAAATAAGGTGAAAATTATCTCCACAAAGCATAAGTTGACAACGAAAAATATAGAATAATTGCTTATAGATCAATAAAATCTTTAGCTCAAGCTGATATACTAACTTTTCTAATTTAAGACGGGCAGTAGATAGAATGTAGGATTGATAAAGATTCGTACAAACAAAGTAGCTTCACTCTTAAAAAGATACAATAAATTTAAGTTAGAAATTTTGTGTTATTTTATACAGCTTGACTTCAGTAAAACGTTTGATAGTTATTACAAAAATAAATCATAGTATTTAAATAACTAGCGGCTTTGCCCCTAGCCTCTAGGGGCTTTATTTTTTTGAGGGGGTTAGGGGTGTCCCACCCCCAAGAAAATAGTTATAAACCTTCCCGGGACCTATGAGAAGCTACCCTGTAAAGGAGAACCCGATCGGTTCAGCGGTTAGCAAGATCCTTCGCTACAAACAAACAGACAGACAAACAAACAGACAGACAGACATCGTTCTACTTTGTATTATAGATAAACATTTGTAATTAATATATTAATATTATGTCAGCTATGGCAACTTTTATTAAAGTCATATAGTTGACATAAAAATATGGATAAAAAGTCAACGTTTGGAAGAATAAATGCTATTGCAAGTTCTCATTTAACTTATATAACCGTCGACTTGTTGTCTACTTCTAGTTGAATAGTCTTATCAACCTTATTACTTCTTACTCTTTAATGTAATAATTTATAAGAAAAAATACATAAAATGAAAAAAAATTATGAATTTGGTTAAATATATAAATATAAACAAAAACAGAAATATCACCTGCGAGGCCCAAAATATAGCAGAGAGTGTCCCAAAGAGAACTTCCATAGAGCTATTTGTCGAATATCCTCCTTATGTTACCCTTCATTATCAACCATATAATCTGAAGGTATGTAGTGTACTTTTATAGCGTAGTTACTCTATAATTCATGTATTATGTAAGTCTAAATAGAACTTCCATTAGTTTTGATAATATTCTCCTTATGTTACCCTTCATTACCAACCATATAATCTAAAGGTACGTAGTATCCTTTTATAGCGTAGTTACTCTATAACTCGTGTGTTATTTAAGTCTAAAAGGAAATTCCATTGTATTTGAATATACTCCTAAAGTTGTCCATCATTATCAACCATATAATTTTCAAGGTATGTAGTGTCCTTTTATAGAGTAGTTACTCTTAAATCATGTATTATGTAAGTCTAAAAGGAACTTTCATTGTTAATTAAATATCCTCCTTATGTTACCCTTCATTATCAACCATATAATCTAAAGGTAAATAGTTTCCTTTTATAGCATAGTTATTCTATAACTTTGTATTATGTAAGTTCCAAAAAGAACTCCTTATGTTACCCTTCATTATCAACCATATAATTTTCAAGGCATGTAATGTCCTTTTATAGCGTAGTTACTCTATAACTCATGTATTCTGTAAGTCAAAAAGGAACTTCTATTATTTGTCGAATATCTACCTAATGTTACCCAGCATTATCAACCATATAATCTAAAAGTAAGTAGTATCCTTAAATAGTGTAGTTACTCTATAACTCTTGTATTCTACAAATCTAAAGAAGTTACGTCACATTCAAATGGAGGAAGATAGAATGACCAATGAGGGGCCATCATAGATTTTACCATTGGTCAATTACAGTGTATACTGGCCTCTTATTGGCTATTCTTTCGTTTGACGTCATAATCTGTGGATGGACTTTAATCATCTTCAAATGGAGGATCAACAAGTTAAGTGTTACTAGAGGCCTCTAGGGGCGTACCTGATATATCATAACATAGATTTTTTAAAACTTGACTTTAAGACATGTAATGTTTAAAGAATTTATTTTGTTTTTGCTTAGGAAGGAGAAAATGCCACTTTTAAATGTTCTGCAGACGCTAATCCAGCCCAAGTTAGTTACAGGTACTAAAAAGTTTGATTCATTTTAACTTTTATGGTTTGATGTTTTTTTTTCAAAACCCGATTTGAAGCATTTTACAATATTAAAGGGGGAGAAGAAATGTTATGGAAAATACACTTGTTTCAAATTTTTCATCTAATTACTTTCAAAATAACTATTATCGTCCATTTTCCTATCCCTATTTCATATCTAGATAGTTGATAAACAACAGAGAGGTGGAGAGCGAACACAGAAGGGATAATTTTGTTTATCATCAATGTATTTCCTATCTAGATGGTTGATAAACAACATAGATAGTTAGCACTGCCGGACCTTTTTATAAAGAAGGGATAATTTTGTTTATCATTAATGCATTTAATATATAGATGGTTTATAAACAACATAGATAGTTAGCACTGCCGAACCTTTTTATAAAGAAGGAATAATTTTGTTTATCATCAATATATTTCATATCTAGATGGTTGATAAACAACAGAGAGGTGGAGAGTGAGCCTAGCCGGACCTTTTTATACAGAAGGGATAATTTTGTTTATCATCAATGAATTTCTTATCTAGATGGTTGATAAACAACAGAGAGGTGGAGAATGAGCACAGCCGTACCTTGATCCTGTCCAACCTGAACAAGACCATGCATGGCAGCGTACTCAAGTGCGTCGTCCAGAACAGGATTGGCAGATCCGAGGAAACTCATACAATTTCAATTGTTTATCCGCCGGTAAGTGGTGATTAGAAATAAATAAACAAGGATGTTAACATCAATAATTGCGAAGCACTGAAACGGTAGGACAAGCGGACATTAACACTTATATAGTGTCAGAACTGAATAATCAGAATATAAATGTATAAGAGTCGAAGCAAAATTGTAAGTAAATTTTTTGAAAAACTGCTTTATACAGGATAATGTTATGGACATACTTACATTTTTAGGACTTGATTATAAGTTGCTTCGCTTGTAACATTATACCTTGTTGTCCCAGGAATCAATATACCAAAAATCAGATCTATCGGATGATTAGATCACAAAAATATTAGTTGTTAAAAAAGTAAAAAAAATCAACATGTTTAAAATGAACGTACGGACATTTTAGTAAAGATTAGATTAGATTTTTTTAGATTAGATTTATTATTCTTGGGTGTACATACATAGAAAAAAAAACAACAAAATAATAAATGAATTAAATGAATACTATATACATTTATATATACAGTCAAATTTTATGCTATGCTTTCGAAATCGTACCTAACTACTAAAGGAATCACCATGCAGAATTTGAAATCGATAGAACAATACTAACATGCCTAAATTAACGAAAAAAGCTATCCGTTACGGACGGACGGACGGACTGACCCTAGTTATAGAAAAGCTTCGCTTATAAGGGGGTTAGTTTTTCCCCTATTGGGCAAAAAAGAAGGGACAATGGTCTGTTTATTACACTAATCCCCAAAAAATTACAATAACGTTTTCTTATTCGTTGGCTTAACAGCTTTAGGAAATATAGTGAATTTTGATTGGTTGGCTCATTGGTTGATTGTTCAAACGTTTCAACCACTGATTTTAATCTACAGAAGGGGTAATTTCGTTTATTGGGGATGTACATCAATTTATCGGCCATTGTCTTATTCCTTTAGATTCCTTCTCAAGAGGATATATTTAAAAAAAAAAATTAGGGAGGGGTTTATCAGCGCTCAAGAGGTTAATATCAGGGTTCGGAAGCCGCAGCCGCAGCCTCAGCCTCAGCCACCATCAGCCGCGCGGCTTACGAGAAGCCTCAAAATCAGCCGCGCGGCTTCCTCAGCCACCCAATAAGCCTCAGCCTTAGTCGCAGCCGCGCGGCTTAAAGAAAACATAAGCCACTGTAAGCCTCAGCCGCATTCAGCCACTGTAAGCCTCAGCCACTGTAAGCCTCAGCCACAAAACTCCAATTCAGCCACATTAAGCCTCAGCCGCACTAAGCCTCATTCAGCCAACGCCCCTCTAAGCCTCAGCCGCAATCAGCCGCGCGGCTTATAGTTGGGGAAGCCTCAGCCACACTCAGCCGCGCGGCTGTTAATAATTTGAAGCCGCAGCCGCACTCAGCCGCGCGGCTTCAAGAAAGCATCAGCCGCAGCTGCAAAGTTATGATTATGCCGCAGCCGCAGCCGCGCGGCTTGATATTTGTAAGCCGTAGCCTCAGCCGCAGCTTAATTTTTTAAATTCAGCCGCAGCTTTGACACAGCCGCGCGGCTGAGATATTGTAAGCCGCAGCCGCAGGTGCTAAATTAGTACAAGCCTCAGCCGTCAATTCAGCCGCGGGGCTTAATTTTCATTTAATTTTGTCTGTCTGAAGCTTAAGATCTCAGCAACCACTGAACTGACAATGTTGTCCTTCTCAGGAATCCTTTTACTAAAGTAACAGGATGTCTGTGTGTCTGTGTATCTGTGTATCTGTGTGTCTGTACCGAAGGATCTCTCTAACCGCTGAACCGATCGGGTTCTCCTTAACAGGGTAGCTGCTCATAGGTCCTGGGAAGGTTTATAACTATTTTTTTGGGGGTGGGACACCCCCAACCCCCCCAAAAAATTAAAAATCCCCCCCCTCAAAAAAAGAAAAAAAATTTTAAATTTTTTAAACTAAAATTAAAAATGAGGGGGGAGGCTCCCCCCCCCCCTAAAAAAAAACAATTCCCCCCCCCAAAAAAAATTTTTTTTTTACTTTTCTTTAAAATTTAAAATAAGAAATTGGGTTATTAAATTTGACTCTCTCTCTTCCTCAAGTGCCCCCTAGAGGCCTCTAGGGGCGTAGCCGCTAGTTATATATATATTGACATTGGATGGTTTTGAGCTAATTTTGGGGTGGGGGTCAGACATTTCCATCGCCTAAAAATAATTTTTTTAAATGTTATACTTTTAAATTTTTTTATATTCTTTTATAAAAATTTTATCTTAAGTTTTTTTTAAAATTACAACATAGAAACTACCATCTCGAACAACTACAAAAAGTTTGAACCTGTAATGTAAGAGCTCCAGTAGCGCAATCAGTTAGCGCACGGTTCTTCTACACTGTTATGCCGGGGTTATAAGTTCGAATTTCACCAGGAGCAATACGTTTTTGAACGTTGATACTTATGAATATTATTGAATACTATTTATAGGGTAACTGCCCTACTGACGTTTGCCTAATTTTATTGTTTTTGAAAGATACAAATTTTTCAGAATTTACTTAATATTCACTATGAATTTGTATTATCTTAAATTTTTTTTCTTGTACAAGTGGCCTATTTAGCTCAATGGTAGAGCACTCGTCTTGTAAACTAGGGACCGTGAGTTCAAACCTCACAGGGGGCAATCAATTTTTGTGATACTCAAGTTATATAGTAGCTTCTCTATTATTTTTCCGTTTAGGTACGCAATACTTGTTCTATATAATTAAGCTTCTCCTACTTAGATATTTTAAATGTATTTAATACTTTGTGGTTGATGAGAGACACTGAAAAAGTTATGCAAAAAAAAGATTTATACATATTTCATTTTTCATAGTATTTTTAAATTAAAGAAAATAATTAAATTAAGATTTGGGGAGGGGGGAGGGTGTGTGTGTGTGTTTATTTTGAACACAAATTATCCTAATATGTTTTCTAACAAAAAAAATTTAAACAGCGATGTATTTTACTTTTTAAAGTTGGTTAAAAAAAGGTCTGTAAAATGCAATAAATTGTCCTGTATAATATGCAAAAAAATCTACATAATCTTTATGTACTCGATAGATTGAAATAGTTAAATGATTATCATATATTATCCGATTTTGTTTATTTTACAAAGATGCTTACTAAAATCTATTTTATTTTCGAAACTGCAATTATTATAAAAAAAATGTTTCTTTATCTTTATCATTATGTTATACAATTTCTGAATTTATAAGCAATACATGAATCGATATATTATTACTTTGATGTTGTCCATATTTTCATGTACTCTGATAAAGAAATAATCTCAGCTGGCTAAAATAACAATAACCCCCATACACCCCCTTTAATCCATCTCTCCCCTCTTATGGAATATATAAATGAACTGGCCAATAAATGAGGTCCATAATTTTATTAACAAATTTTCTTTTTTTTTAATATATCCACATATTCTATTATATAAAGTGGTAATGTGAAGCTTCTTATTGATCCAGGGAAAGTTTATAATTTTTTTGGGGAAATGTATCTTTTCCCTCCCAAAAAAAGATGACCCTCAAAATAAATTATTTTTGCTTCCCTTAAGTATTCCTAGAGGTTTTAGGGGCGCAGCCACTAGTATCCTTTAACCATTAACTCATTACATATTAAAACAGGTTTTAAAAGTATGTACAAAAGAGTTATACCTATGAAATTTAGCTCCCAATAATTTATTAAATTGTGATATTTAGACCTAAATTTTTCTTCAAAATTTCTGTCACCTTTGGTCTAGGGGTTAGTGTGGCAGTCGTGTGTTGGAAAGGTTCTTGGTTCAATTCCACCAAGAATTGAAAGTGATTAAAGTTTTTATTCTGCTATGGACATTGGGACAATGGACAATAATTTTTGTTTCCTCTCATTTATATTTAGTTATTTTCCTCTCAAGTTGAAAAAAATTTTTAAAAGGAGGGTGGATATAATGTGTAAAAAAAGATTAGAGGAGATTTGTTCTAGGTAAACTTACTTTATTTGTAATATTATTAACTAAATTTTAATATAAAATTGCTTTACACCTATGTTCTAAGGGTTATTGCACCATCATGTGTAAGAAAGGTTTTCTGTTCAATTCCACCAAGAATTACATATGATTATTTCTAAAACCTTGTATAAAGTATGGAGAGTTATTTTGTCTGTAGATTAAGAATTCGATAACTACTGAACTAATGAAAACTTTTTAAATTGCCTTTTCCAAGTTTTTGAATTTTTTAAAAAACTAAAATTAAAACTGGTGGGTGCTCAACCAAACTCCCCCCTATTTTCCCATAAAAAAATAATAAAAGTCACCCTTCATCCCCCCAAATTTTTTTCTTCTTCTGGGATTCGAACCCGGATGATAGATGGTTCAAAGCTGTTACCGTACCAAAAAGCTATCAGAGCTCCAATATTTCAAAATGAAAATTTGTCTTATTTTTAGATCATTAAGTATTATGATGTCTGTTTGTTTGTCTGTCTATATGTTTGTACTACAGGATCTCGCTAACTACTAAACCGATATGGTGCTCCTATTCAGGGTAGTTTCTTTGCCTTCGAAAAAAAATTAAACATCACCCCAAAATTAAAAATGGGATTTACTCGCCCCGGCCCTCCCCACCCAATAAAAATCACCCTACCCCCCAAAAATTATTTTAATTCAGTTCTTCTTTTTCCAGTACCTATTGTTTAGTATTTTTTGTAATAACTTCATAATTACATTGTCATTAAGATTATGTGACATAAAAAGTTAGTCATAAAAATTATACCCATGAATAATTGTAATAAAAAGCACTTTTGTAAAAAAAAACATTTTTCATAAGAGGTAAGTTTTTATGACAAATACATTTATTGCAAGTGTACATATGATAAGCATTTTAAAGACGATTATTTTTAAGACAAATTTAACCTGCATACCATGGCTCAACATGTAGCGCATCTGCTTGTCATCATGGAGGTAATAGGTTCGAATCTCGGCCAGACACTGCGTGAAAACTGAAGACGTTAAATGGTTCCTACTGCAGCTATGCCAGGTATGCAACATGTAAAGTTAGAGTATGAGGATTTCCTTGGCTCGTAAACAGGCGTAACTCATTACCATAGGACTATCTGGCAGGTAGTTGGTTGCTGGATAGATGTCACTTAAATTGGAAAGAATTGGTTCCCCTTAATTATCCAAGGTTCAACAAGAAGCACATCTGCTTGTCATCAGGGAGGTAATAGGTTCGAATCTCGGCCAGACACTGCGTTATAACTGAAGACATTAAATGGTTCCTACTGCTGCTATGGCAGGTGTGCAACATGTAAAGTTGGAGTAGGAGGATTTCCTTGGCTCATAAACAGGCGTAACTCATTACCATAAAACATTCAGGCAGGTAATTCAATAAAAAAAAGTTGGTTGCTGGATAGATGTCACTTAAACTAATACAGAAAAGGAAAGAATTGGTTCCCCAAGGTTCAACAAGTAGCGCATCTGCTTGTCATCAGGGATGTAATAGGTTCGAATCTCGCGCAGACACTGCGTTATAACTGAAGACATTAAATGGTTCCTAGGTGCTAGGTGTGCAACATGAACAGGCGCAAAGGAAAGATATAATTCCCCTTAGTTATCCAGGGTTGTTGGACCTTGAGTTAATGTCATAGAAACCCTCGACCGTGGCTCAACATGTAGCGCATTGGCTCGTCGTCTGGGAGTTGATAGGCTTTGTACTGCATCATAACTAAAGATGTTGAAATAAATTCCTACTGCTAAAAAACTTGTATAAAACTTTGGGTATCAGAATAAATTTTTGTCTATTAGTATAAAACTTTGGGTACCAGTATAAAACTTTGGGTACCAGAATAAATTTTTGGCTATAAGTATAAAATTTTGGGTACCAGTATAAAACTTTGGGTACCAGTATAAAACTTTGGGTACCAATATAAAATTTGGGTACCAGTATAAAATTTTGGGTACTCGTATAAAACTTAAGGTACCAGTATAAAACTTTGGGTACCAATATTAAAACAAAATTTTAGGTATTAGTATAAAATTTTGGGTACCAGTATAAAACTTTGGGTACCAGTATAAAACTTTGGGTACCAGTATAAAATTTGGGTACCAGTATAAAATTTGGGTACCTGTATAAAACTTTGGGTACCAGTAAAAAACTTTGGGTACCAGTATAAATTTTTAGTACCAGTATAAAACTTTTGGTACCAGTTTAAAACTTTGGGTACCAGTATAAAACTTTGGGTACCAGTATAAAACTTTGGGTTCTAGTATAAAACTTTTGGTACAAGTATAAAACTTTGGGTACCAGAATAAAATTTGAGTACTAGTCTAAAACTTTGGGTACCTGTATAAAAACTTTGGGTACCAGAATAAAATTTGAGTACTAGTATAAAACTTTGGGTACTAAAATAAAACTTTGGATACCAGAATAAAATTTGAGTACTAGTATATAATTTTGGGTACTAGTATAAAACTTTGGGTACCAGTATAAAACTTTGGGTACCAGTATAAAATTTTGGGTACCAGTATAAAACTTTGGGTACCAGTATAAAACTTTGGGTACCAGAATAAAACTTTGGGTACCAGTATAAAATTTTGGGTACTAGTATAAAACTTTGGGTACCAGTATAAAACTTTGTGTACCAGTATAAAACTTTGGTTACCAGTAAAATTTGGGTACCAGTATAAAACTTTGGGTTCTAGTCTAAAACTTTGGGTACCAGTATAAAACTTTGGGTACCAGACTAAAACTTTGGGTACCAGTATAAAACTTTGAGTACCAGTATAAAACTTTGGGTACTAGAATAAAACTTTGGGTACCAGAATAAAATTTGAGTACTAGTATATAATTTTGGGTACCAGTATAAAACTTTGGGTACTAGAATAAAACTTTGGGTACCAGAATAAACTTTGGGTACCAGTATAAAACTTTGGGTACCAGTATAAAATTTGGGTACTAATTCTGAATCAATCATTTGAAAAAATCCTGCTGTCCTCCCCCCTCTTCCCTCCACTCTTATTCTCACAACCCCTAACCACCCTCAACTCTCCAAAAAATGTCCTAGAATGCATTTAAAAAATCCAATTTAGCCGAAGCCTCAGCTGCAAAGCTTATTTTATAATCAGCCATAAGATTAGCCGCAAGGCTTAATATTGTATTCAGCCGCAGCCGCATTCAGCTGCGCGGCTGAATTTAATTCAGCCACAGCCTCAGCCGCACGGCTTTCAGTAAGCCGCAGCCTCAGAATCAGCCGCGAGGCTTAATTATGTTATCAGCCACTGTCAGCCTCAGCCTCACTCAGCCGCGCGGCTTAATTTTCCAATCAGCCACTGTAAGCCGCAGCCGCTATGAGCCGCGCGGCTTTCAGTAAGCCGCAGCCTCTGCCACAAATTCTTCAGCCACTGTAAGCCTCAGCCACCCTCAGCCACTGTAAGCCTCAGCCGCTCGAAGCCTCAGCCACAAAATTCCAATTCAGCCACTGTAAGCCTCAGCCACCCCAATTCTTATTAAGCCTCAGCCGCATTCAGCCGCAGCCACTCTCAGCCGCACTAAGCCTCAGCCACTCTCAGCCTCAGCCACTTCCATAACTTTAAGCAGCTGCAGCCGCAGCCGCAGCCGCAAATTAAGATTCAGCCGCAGCCGCAGCCGCGCGGCTGATAGCGCGGCTTCCGAACCCTGGTTAATATGTGCCAAATTATATTTCTTTTGTATAGGTATGGATACTGCGGCCACGAGACATGTCCGCGGAAAGCGGCGAAGCCGCAACTCTGTCATGTTTGGCGGATTCTTATCCCCCACCAAGGTATGGTTTTTCTTCTGGACCTATAAGAAGGAACCATATCGGTTCAGCAGTTAACGAGATCCTTCGCTACAGACAAAAATGCTTTTTATAGTAACTAATAACAACTGTCTTTTTAAACCACACTATTGTAGCTATCTAGTTTTAATAGTTTTAATCTTATACATAGAACTAATATCAATTCCATTTATTACTTAACTTCAAAAATGCTTTTTATAATAGATATCAATCACTTAACCAATTGCTTGAACTAAAAGTAACCTGGTGAAACATAATTGGGTTAGAAAGTGTACACATTTAGGGAATCTTTTTTTGTTTTATTTTATCCATACCTTTCATTGCTATCACTAACTGATTTTTTGTGTAACTAAGTATAGATAAAATTTCCCTTAAACTCCTTTTTAATTTTATTGGATAATGGTGTCTAAATCTATTATCTTAAATCTATTTATTTTTTTGTTAATTTTTAGTTATTCCTGGTACAGAAATGATGATTTTACAACAGTAATAAGTAGATCTATGAATCTTACTGTTATTACAAATGAAAATACACAGGTAAGAAATTACTTTCTCGTATTCATTCGAATCCGGTGGATAGGAACTGGTTCTCATTCATACGAAAAAACTATGTCTATCATCCAGTGGCGTGCGAACCGAAGGGGGCAGTTGGGGCAATCGCCCCCCCCTAGCGACCAAAACGCCCCCCCCTGCCCCCCCCTAGCAACCGCCCCCCCTGCCCCCCCCTAAATGTTAAAAAATGCCCCATTTTGCCCCCCCCTGGTCAACAAAAATGCCCCTTTTTGCCCCCTACCCTACAAAAAGCAAAACTATCCCAGTTTCCAAAACAAAGATCAAAGATCAAGAAATACTCCAAAAAAAATTTTTGGCGCTTCGCGCCAAAAAGACAGTTACTATTCATTTAACCTTACCAATCTTTTTAATTAGTGTAGAAATTAGGTTATAATCTTTTTTCACTGAACATAACAAACCAGGTTATAGGAAGTATTTTATTTTGTATAATATAAACTTTTTACCAAAGAAATTTGTACATCCCCAATGATGATACACAAAATTACCCCTTATATAGATTACAATTAGTGGATGAAATGTAGGGAAACTCGAATTAATTAACCAACCAATCAAAATTCCATTAAAGTCCCTAAAGTTGTTGAGCCAACGAATAAGTTAATTTTATATGAAATATTGGGGTCTAGTGTAATAAATAGCCCAAAAACCCCTCCCTCCCTGCATATTTGAAGAAAAAAAATTGCGCTTCACGCCCTTCTAAATGGTTTCTGCTATGAAATATTGGGGACTAGTGTAATAAATAGCCCAAAAAACCCTCCCTCCCTGCATATTTAAAGAAAAAAATTTGCGCTTCGCGCCCTTCCAAATGGTTTCTGCTATGAAATATTGGGGACTAGTGTAATAAATAGCCCAAAAACCCATCCCTCCCTGCATATTTGAAGAAAAAAATTTGCGCTTCGCGCCCTTCTAAATGGTTTCTGCTATGAAATATTGGGGACTAGTGTAATAAATAGCCCAAAAACCCCTCCCTCCCTGCATATTTGAAAAAAAAAATTTGCGCTTCGCGCCCTTCCAAATGGTTTCTGCTATGAAATATTGGGGACTAGTGTAATAAATAGCCCAAAAACCCCTTCCTTCCTGCATATTTGAAGAAAAAAATTTGCGTTTCGCGCCCTTCTAAATGGTTTCTGCTATGAAATATTGGGGACTAGTGTAATAAATAGCCCAAAAACCCATCCCTCCCTGCATATTTGAAGAAAAAAATTTGCGCTTCGCGCCCTTCCAAATGGTTTCTGCTATGAAATATTGGGGACTAGTGTAATAAATAGCCCAAAAACCCCTCCCTCCCTGCATATTTGAAGAAAAAAATTTTTGCTTCACGCCATTCCAAATGGTTTCTGCTATGAAATATTGGGGACTAGTGTAATAAATAGCCCAAAAACCCCTTCCTCCCTGCATATTTGAAGAAAAAAATTTGCGCTTCGCGCCCTTCCAAATGGTTTCTGCTTTTTATCACAATGAAAGGACAAGTAATTTTTTTTTATTTTTTGCATTATATCTTTGGTTTTTATGGTATGATAAATTTTTTTGTGGATTATAATATTAAATATTAAAAATAAAATTTCTTGCTGTTTCGAGCATCCAGTATGTAATTTACTTTGACTGTCATCACACAACATACAGGAAAAAGGATTTGTGACTTTTTCTACCTAAAATATATATTTATTTCAACAGATGCTCTTTAAATCTACTTGTCTGTATTCTTATTAATGATTTTTTGTGCTTTGCTACTTAAAGATGTTGTCATCCTTGTTGTCAAACAATAAAGAAATATTTAATATCATTTTTTCATATTAGGTTAATTTTTGGTAAATTATTTCCAAAATGAGTGTTTTTATCTCCCCCCCCCCCAATTTTTTTTAATGGGGTTATTCGTCCTTCCTGCTGAGATTTTATAACATCCCCTTCCACCCATTAAAAATGTTTTGTGGTGGAGGGGGGGGGGGGGAAAGGTTAATTTATCTTCTGTACTATTTTTTCGAAGATGCCTTCTAGCTCCCTTTCCTTTGGTCATCGCAGGGTGGGGAGAAGGAATGGGGGAGAAGAGATGGGGGGGGGAAGAGATGGGGGGGGAGAGGTGGGGGATATAAATGGGAAATAGGGATGGGGGAAGGGAGGGGGAAGAAGGGATAAGGACTAGGAGGCCCATAATCAAATAATCCCACCCCTTAAAACGCCCTTATTTAAAATTAGTATATATAATCAAAATGCCCCCCCCTAAAGCAAAGTGCCCCCCCGGGGCACTTTGATTTAGGGGGGGGCAAAATTTTACAAATTCTTCAAAATGCCCCCCCCTAGACAAAGTGCTTCGCACGCCACTGCTATCATCGTATTATATCCAGCTTTCTACGGCACTTCGGGGCTGAAAAAAACTGGTTTTAATCATATAATTGTCGTTCTATATCCACGGAAAGCTGTTTATAATACGAAGCGAGAAATAACTATTCCAGTATGGCTTCGAAACGGTATTATAAACTGTTCTCAGTCATACTAAAAAATATGTATAGCATCGTATTACAGACAATATTCCACGAATGTTGAAATAAAAATCATGAAATTAATACCAAATTTGTTTGCACGAGCCATTGGCTAACAAAACTAGTTTTAATATTATAATTTTTCATTTCATTATCCGCGGACAGCTGTCATACGATCCGATAAATAATTAACCATTTTACCTAAAGTTCTTAAAATTAACCGTATTTATTATTCATGTATATTATATTCATGTATACAATTTTTAAAAACTTGCTTTTTTGACTGTTTAGGGTCGGTATACATGCAAAGTAAGCCCTCCGGGCTCTAGCCCCATTCAGTCTTCAGCTTTCATTATGCTTAAAGGTATGAATAATATTTACATTTTTACCAGTCGGAGCAGTTCAAATAAATAAATATCAATTGACCCTCACCTCCTTTTTCTATTTTTTAAATAATGGGGGGGGGGGGGTTAATCAGTGTAAGAATCACTAATTTCAACAGAATGTTCAACAGAATGTCCTAAAAGATATAGGTATATAAATAGTCAGAAAGGAGATTTTAATGGGTTTTAAAATATAGGATTTACATTAAAGTAAAAGAATAAAGAAGCATGCCCTATATGTAACTCTGGGAATTTGAAATCAGCTAATAGCATCGGAAATATAAATACAGCCGAGTCCATACAAAAGAACAAAAATCAATTTACTATCAGACTTAAAAGGGTCTCCACCACTTTGGCCAGACTGTTGTTTGGATAATACATCTATTCTTATATATTTATTGGATTAACATTAACAAAGGAATCTTTGCAGGACCTCCGCATGTATCTGGATCTAAAGTGGTTGAGGTTGGATTAGATGAATCCACAGGTAAGACCAAGAAAATTTTCGAACCCGTGGACAATTTATATCACTCACACTTATTTATTTTTCTTATGGTTCAGAGCCAGTTGTTTTACATTCAGCGGAAATATAGAAATAACTAGCCTACAGCTCACGTTGTTCACTGGTCTGTAATGTTCTCATGAATATTAAATATCCGTACTGGAAAGGTAGAAGGCTGATGCAAATATTAAGGTATAAAATCCGATGTATTAAGAATTCAGGGTTAAGACAGAAGGCTTATTTTATGTTTGCTGACCAATGCATGTATACTCTAAGAATAATATTGTCTGTCGGTCTATCGATAATGCTCTTAAATAATTTTCCCAGCTTTTATCGAAGATATTTTTTGTGTAAAGATTCAAATACCACTAAGTATCATTACTCAATATGTCTGTCTTTTGTGCACCGTTTTTGCTTTCATTTGCTTTGCCTTTTATTTTTTTAATTCAAGAGCTTCTATAGTTATGGATTTTGTCATCCTTTCTGTTAAATGTTAGTAGCGAAGTCAATAAATTTAAATTTAAAAAAGTTTTACTTTATGTCTTAAGTGCTCTGAAATAAATAAAATTACTGTAGGAGAAATGTTTATTTTCCCTTCTGCTATTTAATATAGAAGGTTTAATTTTTTGGAAAGCAATGCACTTCTGTACGCCTATAGCTAAAATATTTGTTTTGGATTACATTTTTTATCAAGATTATAATGGAATATTTGCAAAATTCATTTTCCGCTGTTATTTATTAGCGAATCTCATTTATAATTCAAAATGTCTGTCCGTTCGTCTGCTGTTGGCTAGATTAGGGGAAAATGTGATTTTCTCATTTACTAATCAATGGCTGAAAAATTGTGTAAATATTCCCAACATAGCTTGCCAGTATGGACCTCATTTATTGGTCAGTTTGAAAAGGGATTGTATAATATTAATGATCTATTTCTTGTTAAAAGCAAAACTTTTCTACAGTGGGGGTTGGTCTGTCCATCCGAATATCCCTAACAGATAGTTCTGATTGTTAATTTAGGCATATTAGAATTGTCCTATTGAATTCAAACTCGACAATAAAATTTTTGAAACTGTTATGTCCTCTCCCCTAATTCTCTCTCGTTCTCTCTCTTTCTTTCTCTCTCTCTATCCCCCTGTTCTCTCTCTCTCTCTCTCTCTCTCTCTCTATCCCCTATTTCTCTCCCGTTCTCTTTCTTTCTCTCTCTCTCTCTCTCTCTCTCTCTCTCTCTCTCTCTCTCTCTCTCTCTCTCTCTCTCTCTCTCTCTCTCTCCCTCTATCCCCCTGTTCTCTCTCTATATATATCCCCCCGTTCTCTCTCTCTCTCTCTTTTCTCTATCCCCTCGTTCTCTCTCTCTCTACCTCTCTCTCTATCGACCCGTTCTCTCTCTTTCTTTTAAAGATATTAAGTTGCACATAAAGATTACGACTTTAACGTCTTATTTTATAATATCTGTTTAACTTATTTATTCAGTAATTTTTTGTTTTATCTATATTTAATGTAACAATACACGATATAACGTTTTGCCTCATTTTTTTAACATTTTTTAAAGAATATACACCTAATATTTTTCATTTCAAATTTTCGTCCTGAAAGGGTTAAAATGTTTAGTTTAATATCAGACCACATTACGGGAGTGTCGCACGAATCAATTTATATTACAACTAAGTTTTCTTAGATTTACTATATTATAAATTTAAATTTTCTGTGTTATGAATAGAAATCAAATACTTCAATGTTATTTAAATAGCAACATGAATTTAAAAAACTGAATTAATGATGCTAAAAGTAGAATAATGGGTCTTATCGTTCTGGTCAATGAGAATTTAATAGGGATTATTGGAGCACTATGAGTTTTTAACATTCTTTATTTGGAGAATTCGAGCTCGATTATAGACGTTTATTTCCTATATAGATCAGTCATGGATCTTGATGCAATACAGCAGGCCGTTTTGTACATGTTAAAAATTAGAAGATTTCATTAAATAAAAGTAATCGCAAATATACTTAGTAAATGATTCAAAATGAGTATCTTCATAAAAATATTAGTAGTCTATATTAAAAAGCAGCCGATAAAATCATATTTCCCACTAACTAACGGATAGACAAAGAAAATTATAAAATAGATTCGCTACTAATAACTGATGATGCATCGAAAAAAAATTTCTAGTATGACTCCAATACCAATTATTATCCGGTGGATTAGAACCTGTCCTAAGCCTTACTTATAAAATCATGTTATGCAAACTAGGACTTCGGGGATTACAAAACTGGTTTAATTTTGCAATATTTCACTTTAATAAACGCGGAAAGATGTCTATAATACGATGCGATAAATAACTATTAAAATTATTTTAGATTTGTTATGCATGGCTCGCGGTGTCCCGGTTCCTCAGAATATTATTTGGACTAGACAAGGTACAAATCTATATAGCCGCGGCATTAGCTGATTGCTGGCGATGATTAGTCGGGTTCGAGTCTGCTATCCTGTAATATAAAATAGTAAGGTTTTTTGGGGGGGCTGAAGCTTCAGATTTCAAAAACTTAACTGAACGACTTGGTCCAGTGATGATTTTAGATTTTCAGAATTAAGACTTGGGGTTGGTTTTACGCTATTTTCATAGAAACACACTGCCCCTTCGAATGCAGATCCCTAAGTTGCTAAGTTGCTATACTATTATACCTCCCTTTACAAACCCAAACCAAAAAGCATAGTTGCCAGTAATAAAAAATGTGACATTTTATAAGTGTACCTTTCACAAAAACAATATGAGAGGTAAAAAAAAGGGAGAGGACCCACTCCCCAGAACAGGGTTAATATAAACTTATTGAATTTTATGGCACAATGCCCATACTTTGCCAATTCTTTTTTTTGCGTAACTTTAATTGCAATTTTTTACTGTATTTTGCAACCAGCTAATTCTTGACCATTGAATATTTTCTTATTTTAAAAGCAAGGCTTTTTTATAGCTATGTATGTCCGTCCTTAGTCCTGTATCAGTTGGGTACGGTTTATAAACCGTAGCAACTCTATTATCGTTGCCAAAAGCCCTCATGTCCATTTAAAAAATGATTCTTTGGAAATAAGGTACAATTTAACAAGTGAAACATCTCTAAAATAAAGATATTAAATTGTTACTATGTCCTTAAACAGTATCATGTATTTGGATAATTTTGCAACAAATTTACATGCAATTTTGTTTAGACTTTAAATTCATATGTCCTGACACTCTACAAGTTATAATGCTCGTTTGTCCTGATATTATATCTTCGCTTATATGGGTGTTGTCATTTTCTTTTAGAAACAGAATCCTTTTATTTTAAAATAATACCTATATTTAATCCCGTCCAGAAAATATAACAGATAATAGGTAGGATATTCAAGGGGGTTTTAAATCTTCACCCATAGAATTTGTGGGTGCTGAATAAGATACCTATACCAACCCCCCAAAAAAACTCTGAAGCTTAAGATTTTAATAACTAATGATTTGATTGAGTTCTCCTTTTTAGGAAAGCTTCAAACAGGTTCCAGGATTGTTTTAGGTTTTATTTTATTTTTAGACTATTTTCTGCCCCTTCTTACCCCTTTGAATACAAAGTCCGTAGATGCTAAGGGCGCAACCGCCAGTAAAATAAGATAAAGTTAGGGGTAAAAATTTTCAGGCTAAATCATTATACGTGGAAATTGAGGCTTTTTTACCCTGTGCAGTATAAAATCCAATAGAACTGGTAATAAAAACATTAATTTTATGCATTTTAACCCAGAACAGAGGTTAGGGCAAATTAGGAAGTAATTTTAGTTAGGTTAAGGTTATTATTATTTTAATTTTTTACTTTGTATGCCTTTTTGAGAAAAGGAATATAGTTTTCGCGTTTTATAGCTTTATTATCAAACGATGGTCCCCAAAAACTTTGTCTTTCTGTGTGTCTGTCTATGTGTCCCAACTTTCTACAGGTTACACTAATTTGGACAATAGTATGGCTAAAGAATGAAGACAGTTATAAAGGTTTTTTGGTCAGTTTTAATTTTGAGATAGCAAGAGTGCTTTATATTGATATTATTAAATTTGTTTAGCCTTTGAATTTCAGAATATAATGGAATATGCCTTTGTTTAGGGTTTGTATGTCTTACGTCCTTACGTTTCAAAAAGGCACCAGTTTTCATGAAAACTAGTCTTGTTTTATGTTATGTTGAAAGGCTATTCTTTTACTCACTAAGAAGTTAGTTTGTTTGACTGTAAATCAGTCTGTAATAGGCTTTACAAGAGCTATTTTTTCTATAACACATGCTTGTCTGTCAGTCTCTGTTTTTAAATATGACACAAATAGCTTTATGTTTTAGGTCATTTGCTAAGCAATGGAATAAGATATAACATACAGACCTCTACAAAGGAGGATGCCTTGCATAGTGTTTTAATCATAAAGGTAAGCTTATTTTTAAAATGGATGAAGGATATAAGTGGATATTATGACAGTAAAAATGGCTTCAATTAAGGGTGCTATTTCCCCTGCCATTAGTTGGTCAATTTGTGAATCAGGTAGGAAAGGAAGGGATGTGGTAATGGGATGGGTTGCAGGGGATCGTTATTTAACCCGATACAAAATGCACTTTATTAGAATCTGAGTAATGATAAATCCATTATCATCAATGAAGGGGAAATTTATCAACTTAAAAAAATCTTAATCTATTAATATTTTCATTCGTGTTGTTTTTAAGGATGTAAAGCCGTCAGACTTCGGTGTATATAATTGTACAGCTTCTAATCTATATGGTGTTGATTACTCTACTGTTACCCTACAATTGAGAGAAGGTATTACATTTTTTAAAAGAAATGCTATTTGACAATATTATTATTGTTTCACCATTGATTTTTTTAATAGATATCATGAATATTCTAGAATTTTGTAAAAACCAAATTTCTTTTAAATTTTCTGGTTGCCTGATATGATTCATAAACCTTTTTGTATTCAGATACCTCCCTACTTATCCTCTTAGCTGCTAGTATCTCTGGTGGAGTTTTCTTAACCTTTTCATATTTAGATACTTCCTTGCTTATCCCATTAGCTGCTGGTATTTCTGGGGGAGTTTTCTTAACCTTTTTATATTCAGATACCTCCTTGCTTATCCCCTTAGCTTCTGGTAACTCTGGGGAACTTTTCTTAACCTTTTTGTATTCAGATACCTCCCTATTTATCCCATTAGCTGCTGGTATCTCTGGGGGAGTTTTATAAACCTTTTTGTATTGAGATACTACCTGCTTATCCCCTTAGCTGCTGGTATCTCTGGGGGAGTTTTCTTAACCTTTTTATATTCAGATACTTCCTTGCTTATCCCCTTAGCTGCTGGTATCTCTGGGGGAGTTTTCTTAACCTTTTTATATTCAGATACCTCCCTGCTTATCCCCTTAGCTGCTGGTATCTCTGGTGGAGTTTTCTTAATCTTTTTATATTCAGATACTTCCTTGCTTTGCCCATTAGCTGCTGGTATTTCCGGGGGAGTTTTCTTAACCTTTTTATATTCAGATACTTCCTTGCTTATCCCCTTAGCTGCTGGTATCTCTGGGGGAGTTTTCTTAACCCTTTTCTTCCTGCTTCTTGGTCTTCATTACAAGAGAGCTAAAGAGAAGCCATTCAAAGAGACTATGTCAGGTTAGTAAAGTATAATTTATACTTGTAGCTTCTTTGTCATGTACAAATCGATATTTTAGTACTGGTATGTAATACTCGAATCTAGCTAAAGTAACGACACCACCATCATCCTATTTACCCCCTAAACTCCCCTCCTATTTGATGAACGAATTGACAAATAAAAGAATTCCATATTAGCAAGCTAAATTGACGACAAGTTTTCCCCTGTCAATTTATCCGCGTATATCCTATATCCAGCCATTCATGTAGATGTATTAAGAAAATAACTAATTTAATTGTTAAATCCAGGAATCTTGGGGATAAGATAATGGACAATAATTTATTTACATCCAATTAAATTATCCATTAAAATTATTGAAAAGTTGGAAAATCTTAGTTTTTAATCAACGAATCAAAATTTAATAAAAGAACCAATAGTTTTGAGCCAACAACCTGGTTATAAAAGTAGATAAAATTTATTTTTACTTTTCTGAAATTCTAGATCCAGATACAGAGTGGAAGACAGACCAATTTCCCCAGGACAAACATCTTCTTCAAGTTCAGGTAAACTTTTAAATTGAAGATTGTTTGTATTCATATGTTTATTTGTCCATTAACTAATAATTATTCTTATTGTTTTTTTTGTCAGAAGCTTAAGATCTCTGAAAATACTGGTCCGAATTGGTTGTAGCTTTATAAATGTCTTGTGATAGTTTTAGGCTTTTTTCCTTTCCTCCGATCAACCTACCCTACAGTCTATATGGGAAGCAACTAGTCATGTAAAGTTAAGATCTTGCTAACTACTGAGGCCTTCATTTGAGAGATTCTCCATATTGATTCCGGGATGGTATTCACGCTATATACCCCCCAAGTGTTCACGGAACGAAAACAGAGCCCCAAATGCTAGGAGCAAAGACTCTAAATAACTAAAATTATTATAAAAATCATAAAAAAGGCAAGGAAAACAAAACAAATTCTATGAAGGTGGATACTTACAATGATAATTAAAGGCTGTTTAATAATTTTGCGACTAGTTCTTAGCAAACTTGTTCAAGAATCAATATTCTTTGAAGATATGTATTTTTCCTAATCGCTATTTTAAAATAATCAAATCATCGGATGATTATTTAGTTTTTTGTATTTGTTACAGAGTTAGATCAGAATTACATACAAATACAAATCAATGTAAACTGATTTGATTAAAGAATTTCAATTAAAATAAATTATGTCAAAAATAATCAAAAGCTTATTTTTTTCGTGAAGGAGGAAGAAATGCCGTTGAACCAGCCTTACGATCCATCCACCAGCCTTCACCCCGCCCAGAGCCCCTACACGGACAAATTCAGAACTATACACAGGAGCAGTGCTGCCCTAGCGGATAAATTTAGAACTATGAACTTGAATGTGCAGGACCCTCACTACTCAGCAGGCATTGGATACAAGTCTTTTTATTTGTAATTGTGTCAAACGCTCTTGCTAGGTCGATATTTGGTAGTTGAACTTACTTGGGAGGTATGGAAAAACTAGCTGCAAATGACACGGACAATTCTCCAGAAGTTCATAAACTCGTTTTGCCATGCGTTAGAATTACAATTGGTCAAATGGTCTGTAAACTTAAACAAACTCTAAAAAACTTAATTCAATTTCACAATTTAATCAATTAGATTTTATTATAAACTAATAATTGCTGTTTTTTTTTTGGAAAAATATCGTTCTTGTTAAAACTTGAATCTTTTGAAACTAGTTTATGGTAACCCGTATCTTCGTTCTTCCACTGCAATTGACAGCGGCTTCTACCACGACTACTCCACAGCCGGTGGGCTGAGCGGAAACAACGGCAGAAACAGCATTGGCGGCTACACGCCGCCCCTACCGAGTGGGGGCAGCGGCCCTTCAAACGACTATAGTTATGGTGATTATGTTGGCGGCGGTGGCGGTACTATGCGTCCCGCGGCTAACCTAGTGAGCACTGAATATGTCATCCGCCAAGATATGTTGGGTTCGAGTCTCGCCACGCATGTCTGACTATATTATGTTTAGATAGATTAGGCTTTTTCGTAGCACAGCTTTTTTATAATAAGGCAGGTTCGTCCGTCTTCATATGTCAAAGATGGTTCCATTGAAATTCAGTCCACACGGGATTCAACCCACGGAATTCAGCCCAGCGGGATTCAACCCAACGGGATTCAACCCACGGAATTCAGCCCACACGGGACTCAACCCACGGAATTCAGTCCATACGGGACTCAACCCACAGAATTCAGTCCATACGGGACTCAACCCACGGAATTTAGTCCATACGGGACTCAACCCATGGAATTCAGTCCACACGGGATTCAACCCAATATATATATAAAATTACCAGTTTAAAAAAAAAATTAATTTGAGAACAAAATTTTTAGAAATATTTTTTTTTTTAAGTTTTGAAAAAAGTTTATGTAAATTTTTTTTGTAGAAATTATCTTATAAAATATGCTTTAAAAAATCAGAGAAAAAAATTATTTTTTAAAATTTTGTTCTAAAATTTTTTTTTAAACTGAGATTTTTATGTATATATTGGGTTGAGTCCCGTGTGGACTGAATTCCGTGGGTTGAGTTCCGTATGGACTGAATTCTGTGGGCTGAGTCCCGTATGGACTGAATACCGTGGGTTGAATCCCGTGTGGGCTGAATACCGTTGGGTTGAATACCGCTGGGCTGAATTCCGTGGGTCGAATCCCGTGTGGGCTGAATTCCAATGGAACCGTCAAAGATTGTTAAGAATATAGAGACAGACTAATATTTGCTTATACACAATAAAAGCACTGCAGTAACTACACAGTCTTTTAATATTTCAACAATAGTGTTTTATTTTCGCTGCTATGGTACTTATGATTTTTTTTCCAGAATGGATTTAAAACGGATTGATATCCGCTTGATTAGAACAGATTCTTATCCATACTTTATAGCATCGTATAAAAGACAATTTTCATGAAATTAAAACCAGTTGCGATTAATAACTATTATTCAACATTGTATTATATTTCAATCGACAAACTTCACTATGCCTTACTGGAAAAATCTTTATTTGTTGTTTATTATCGAGTTTTTGTTAAAAATTATTTTTTTTGATACTGCCAATTGTTTATGGAATAATAATCTTACTCAGAGGAAGCAGCTTCTAGTGCCTCATACAAAACGACGACATACAATTTAAATGACCAATGATAGGACAGTAAACATGTAATTGCCCAATGGTAAAATATATACTGGCCTATCATTGGTCATTTGTATGACGTTACAATTTATCAGGCACTGTAAGCTGCTTCAACTTAGCGGCGTGCTATCAGGCTCGAATTATTTTTAAATTCAATGCAACTTAAAATTGTAATAGTTATTAACAAAAAATAATAATAATTAAATCATAAAATAAACAGTTCAATAGTGATAAAAAAATATAATTTGTTTAAAAACTAATTTATCTTGCTGTATAAAATTTTAAAGATAAAAATTTACAAAGTTCAATATTCATCATGAAAAAAAAATCTGTTAAAAGAATCTCATACATTATCTTTGATTTATTGTAAAATTTAATTTTGATATTGTGCATTTTTGAATAATGTAAATAAAGTAACTCAATACTTCAAGTTCTTTTACAGTAATTACATGGGATAGTTTCAAGCTGAGGCAGGCAAAATGGTGATGTTTTCACCCCCTCGCAAAATTAAGGGGGTTGATACACATTCTAGTTTGTCACCCCTCAAACACACTCCTTTACACCTCCCTATACTCCCTTGATACACCCTCTTAAGCAGCCAAAGGGGTTAAAAAAGTACTAACCTCCCTTGAATTTAAGGGGTGTGTGAAAAAAAATTTGCTAAATTTTACTGGATTTAAGACTTGCATTTTAAGGGTTAAGCCCCCTTTGAAAATAAGACACATTCTTGATATAGAATTTATTTGTTTCATTAAACAATGTACAAATAAATATAGCTCTTGTCATCATAAACGAAAATTTTTGATCACTTGTCAAAGTTGAAATACATTTTGTGGGTTTACTATCTAAGCTGCCTTTAAATGGACCTAAAATTAAGTGGTTACAATTGTTTTCAAGTATTGTTTTTTCTTTAAAACATATCAAAAATTTTCATTTCTTTGAATCCATGAAGAAATATTTTTAAAGGTCCATTAAAGTTATAAAATAATAATTCCAAGCCGTTTAAAACATTTAAAAATTATAAAATACTTATAGATTTTAGAAAAATAATGTTTACTAGAAATGTTACTGTTATAACTTATACTGAAGTATTATAGTATTATAGTTAGCAGCATAGCTACTCTATCAAAAACTTTTCTTGTCTGTCATACGCTAAATTAAAATTCAATCTAAAATTTTTTTTAAACTTTAAAATCTATCAAAATTTTGTGTAGAAATTATCCTGTCACTGGTACACAGCATTAAATCAGGAAGGGTGGGGACATTGGGCTGTTTATTACACTAGTCCCCAAAGTTTTATAAAAATGTTTTCTTATTCGATGGCTTAACGACTTTGGAGACTTTTTTGAATTTTAATTAGTTGATACATTAAGTTTCAATCACTGATTGTAATCTACAGAAGTGTTAATTTTATGTATTAAAATTTATCGCCCATTGTCTTATCCCCTATACTTAAATAATGTAATTTTAATACCAACAAATTGCTGTAATTAATGTGTCAATCATTACCCCTTAGTCGACGACATAAAAACCCAATTAAAGCATTAATTATCTGCGCTACTTATTGTTCTTGTTATAACTATGCAATGTAAATAGATATTGAATTATTATAGAGTTAGCCCATATAAAATTATGTATTATTAACATGTATTTAAATAAAAGAATTAAATATACAGTTGAAAAAATAAATCATGCTTTTTTTGTGTCGCAGCTTCTCTATAACCAAGGTATTTCATACTTTTTAATCTACTATTCCCTAAGCTTCTTAAAGAAAGAGAGAGGGGTTAAGTAGTTTTTTTTGTCTTCAGCAAAGGATCTCCCTAACCACTGAACCTATATGGTTTTCCTCAATCGTAAAGCTTCTCTTGTGTCCAAGAAAGGTTAATAACTATTTTTGGAGTGGGTATCTCCACCCTCCCAAGATAAAACATCCCCCAAATTTTTTAACTTTTACTTTTTAAACCTTACATTGAAAATTGTGGAGTCACCTTCCACTCCCCACACTGATTTGCCCCTAGAGGCTTTTAGATTTAAAAAGAAAAAGTAAAAAAAAGATTCAGGGATGATTAAAATAGCTATAAACCGTCCCATGGCCTATATCAGCTTCACTGTAAAGAAGAATCATAACGATCCAGAATTAAGCGAGATCTTACGCTACATATAGACAGACATACATCCTGTTACTTTTATAAAGGATTATACACAAGAAAAGATGTTTGTCTTTCGACTGTGTCTATGTAGATATTTAAATTTTAGTTTCTTAAAGAAGACTAGGATTTGTGTTTGGCTGTATAAATGTCCGTCCGTCTGTACGTCTATCAAAGTTATGACTTCCTGACATGGGTCGTGTAGGCAAAAAAGTGAATATCTGTAGGATATTTCTAAGCCTAATCAAGCACTTTATTCGCAACATATGGTTAATAAATACACATGAACAAGGCATTTGACTTATTAAGGTACATTTTTTTCTCATCTTTTGATAGTAAAAACGTTTATTACAAGATTGTGATAACCTCTTGGAGGCTATGTGTGACGCTTCAGGTACAAGTCCTTTCAATGCCACCTTGAAAATTCATTGTGAATTGTAATTTTTAGTTTTGATGCGGTGTTGAGCCGAGACTCGATCCTTCCCGACGACGAGCGTATGCTCTACGTGTTTAGCCAAAATCGCGGGTTATAACAAGATGCTTAACAAGAAAAGTTTTAGTTTTATATATCAAACGTTTTGATAAAGTCAAAAGAACACAAATTATATTTATGGATATTATTTCAGTCAAAAACTATTAAAATGTTTATATAATGTCAAAATATTTAAATATAAATTAAAATTTTAAAGATATACCAATTTTAACAATTTAACAATTTAACAAGAATCTACCTTAGTATATAACCCTGAAATATAAAGAGTCTACCTTAGTATATAACCCTGAAATATAAAGAGTCTACCTTAGTATATAACCATGAAGTATAAAGAATCTACCTTAGTATATAACCCTGAAATATAAAGAGTCTACCTTAGTATATAACCCTGAAATATAAAGAATCTAACTTAGATATAACCCTGAAATATAAAGAGTCTACCTTAGTATATAACCCTGAAATATAAAGAATCTACCTTAGTATATAACCCTGAAATATAAAGAATCTACCTTAGTATATAACCCTGAAATATAAAGAATCTACCTTAGTATATAACTCTGAAATATAAAGAGTCAACCTTAGTATATAACCCTGAAATATAAAGAGTCTATCTTAGTATATATCCCTGAAATATAAAGAGTCTACCTTAGTATATAACCCTGAAATATAAAGAGTCAACCTTAGTATATAACCCTGAAATATAAAGAGTCTACCTTAGTATATAACCCTGAAATATAAAGAGTCTACCTTAGTATATAACCCTGAAATATAAAGAGTCTACCATAGTATATAACCCTGAAATATAAAGAGTCTACCTTAGTATATAACCCTGAAATATAAAGAGTTTACCTTAGTATATAACCCTGAAATATAAAGAGTCTACTTTAGTATATAACCCTGAAATATAAAGAGTTTACCTTAGTATATAACCCTGAAATATAAAGAGTTTACCTTAGTATATAACCCTGAAATATAAAGAGTTTACCTTAGTATATAACCCTGAAATATAAAGAATTTACCTTAGTATATAACCCTGAAATATAAAGAGTCTACCTTAGTATATAACCCTGAAATATAAAGAGTCTACCTTAGTATATAACCCTGAAATATAAAGAGTCTACCTTAGTATATAACCCTGAAATATAAAGAGTCTACCTTAGTATATAACCCTGAAATATAAAGAGTCTACCTTAGTATATAACCCTGAAATATAAAGAGTCTACCTTAGTATATAACCCTGAAATATAAAGAGTCTACCTTAGTATATAACCCTGAAATATAAAGAGTCTACCTTAGTATATAACCATGAAATCTAAAGAGTCAAGGCTAAGACTTACAAGAAAGATGAGATATTATTATAAAATATTTCACAGGTCTCCTGTACAAATAGATGTAGAATATATGTATGTGAAAATTATGACACTAGACAAATTGTTGTTAATTTAGCTTGCTTACATGGAACATAATCGAGATTTTGAAAATCTGGCGCAAGATTACACCAAAATATATCCAGAAATATTTTGGTATAACCAAATGTTGAAAGTGTAATATAATTACTCGACTTTAAAAGTCTTGGGAATCAACCAATTAAATTAATCCAAAAGTCCTAGCTTTGCATTATAACGAGTTGCACACAGGGAGGGAGGGGACATTGGGCTGTTTTTACACAAGTCCCGAAATTTTTTTTATAACAATTTCTTATTCGTTGGCTCAACAATATTGATGACTTAATTATATTTTAATTGGTTAGAGTGTCCAAAGCTTCAATCACTGATGTAATCTAATGAAGTGATGAATTTGTGTATAATCATTGGGGATGTACAATCATTTATCGGCCATTGTCTTTTCCCTGAGTTGCAACGGTTTATGGCCAAAACCATTCCCCTAATATAAATATCATTCATCTGACATAGCAGCAGCAGAGACAATTTTCAACATAAAATCATTATGGAGTTCATTTAAAACTGTTTAAGTTAACCTGTATATTTCAAACAGGCTCTCTAATATTTTGTTAGTCCCAGGAATGTAAAGGGATAAGACACTGGATGACAAATTGATGTACATCTACAATGAAGAAAAACAAAATACCCATTTTTATATAAACATATTGGTTGCAAAGTTGGGACATGTCAAGTTTGGAACTAATTAATCAAAGTCCAACGAGCCAAAGAGATAATGGGGTTAAAAAACTATGAGTACCAGCAAATTTTATAGTCCAGTGTCCCTTTCCTCCCTAGTTAGTCCCGACTTGCACCTGCTACACTGAGATACTACGAGAACATATTTGTTTGTAGCACTGGTACTCCATAGCCAGAGAGAGAGGGGACAATGGGCTGTTTGTTACACTAGTCCCCAAAACAACTTAGTAAATTTTGATTGGTTGGTTCATTTAGTTGAATGTTTTTCAATCTTCAGAAGGGAAAATTTTGTGTATCATCATTGGGAATGTTATATAATTCATCAGCCATTGTTTTTGTATGCAGGTTTATTTTTTTCCTTTGAGTTCAGTGAAGGTTTTTTGTTACTTATAACCTTAATTTTCTGTTTAAAATAAAATAAAAAAATAGGACTTTTTCATTGTATAGGTTACATATCCTCTCAACGGCCATTTTGAAGCTTCTCTGAAGAAAAAAAAGGAGTTACCAAAAACTTTTAGAATGCATAAATATACGCAAAGGCATACAAAAGCTTTAAAAATCATTTTATGTTGATGTCTTGCTTTAGATATAGTACCAAAATTTTATGTATGATACTGTGCTTTTGTTTTATCCTAAGTAATTTCTTAGTTTACACCACCTACTGATGTTATACTCCTTGTTAGAGAGAGTACATATGTTTGTTTGTGAGTAAAAATATGTTACACCTTCACAAAATTAAAATGTAGATACTGGGAAATTCAAAAGTCAAACATATTAAAGAAAATGTTTTACTGTTTTTTTTGTAATTATCCATCTATCCAATTACATAAAAGTAGTAAGATAAATTTTGTAAGTTTATTAGTTTCAATAAATACTTACCGATTAAGTTCTCCATAGTTATGAAGCTTTATACAGGTTCCAGAATGGTTTTAGATTGATGTCTTAACCCTTACAGATCGGGCCCCAATTCCCACCTTAATAGATCGGGGGGGGGGGGGGGGGGGGCTTATTTGACCCCCCCACCTCTATCACGGCTCCTGATACAGTTAGAGACATAATTTTTTTTTCTCTGGTGGTTCATGTGCATATTTAGAGAAAATTACTTTTTCTAGTCATAGCGGTCAGACCGCTCCTTAGCCGCTAAATATTAAAACAGCTATAGAGCGGCCAATTTTAAAGCTAGGATTACCAAATTTTAGGTGAAACTTTTATTTTTTATAACAAAAAAATTACTTTTTCTGACCATCGCCGAAAAACGTCAAATAACGAAAACCGCCATTTTCGGCGGTTACGGCGGTAAAACGGCGGTTGGCGGCGCCAATTAATATTTTGATCTGTTTTTAATCACAATAAAAGACTACATAAAAAATTTGGTTGGTCTATAGCTGTTTTAAAATTCGGCGGCTGGCAGCTTACAAACGGCAAAATTACAGGTAGGAAATAGAAAATCGGTCAAAAATCGGTCAAGGAGTGGTCAAACGGTCATGACCTTACTACTCACGGAAGTTTATTATTGCTTAAGGATGTACTACAATTTTTTAGGTCTCTAGCTGTAATAGAAGCCACGATATACATGATATAAGTCCATATTAAAAGCAGGACATAAAATCAGTCATAAAATCGGTCAGGAAGCGGTCAAACGGTCAAAGGGTCATAACACCACTATTCTCAGATGTTCATTGATATCCCAGTATTCACCAAATAACAATTTAGGTCTCTATCTTATAAAAGTCATAATGAAGAAATTAAGATTTATTTAGAATTTTTTCTAAATTTGGTGCCACCTAACCGACTTTGACCGGACGCCACGACCGACACAGACTAGAGGGGGGGTCAATATGTCCCCCCCCCCCCAATCTGTAAGGGTTAAAATGGTTTTAATTTACCCTTAGAAAATAGAGCCCCTAGATTCTAGGGTTGCAGCTGCTAGCCCTTAAATAGAAGTAACGGAATCTGTGTCTGTGTGTGTGTACCAAGGTATCTCACTAACCACTGAACCGATATGGTTCTCCTTTACAATGTAGCTTGCCATAATTCCTAAGAAGAGTTATAACTGTTTTGAGGGAGGGTACCACCACCCTCCCAAGAGAAATCGCCAAAAGTGCCACAAGCAATACTGAATGACACTATGCCGAAACTGAAAAAAAATTAGTCAAAGTTGCATTAAATTTTTTAAAAATCGACGAATACACTATATTGGATATGAACATATGATATTAAGATAGTGTAGATTAGAACTTAGGATTATAACATTGCAGATTTATTTTCAAGATTTATACATCTTTTCGGATATAAAATAAAATTCTGTGCCTTTTTTCTTAAGTGAATCTAATCAAAACCCAAGGATCTTAATGGATAAGACAATAGACAATAATTTAAAGTACAGCCTCTACTATGATAAACAAAATTGATTTTGTGGATCAAATGGATTTGAACACTACCAATCAATTTAGATAATTTAAAATTTTAAGCCTACTATTGAGAGCAATATAAATATATGGTGACCATTATAATTTACAGTCCAATGTCCCTCCCACCCTTAAACTTAATTTTAGAGCAGAGAAAAATAAAAAAATAAATGAATCTAGGCAATTACTATATTATTTATTTTAGGTACATTAGACTTCAGTAAAGTATTCAATTACTAAATCTTTTTATGGCTCACTTTTTTGTCATTATTTCAAATATGGTTAAAACTATAATTGTGGATAATTATTAAGTAATGTACACAGTACTTTCTATATAAATATTGGAACTTAATGTGGAGACTATCTAGAAGGCTGTTCTAAAAATTAAATATGTATTATTCAAGTAAAATTTCTTAAGTTATTTAAGTTATTTAGACATTAGTAAAGCATTTAATAAAATTATTTTATGGCTCAATTTTTTTTGTCTAATAAACTTTTATTTTAAATATTGTTTAAAACTGAAAATAGGGGTTATAACTAATGTCCAAAGTACATTCCATACAAATATTGGAATTTAATGTGGAGACTATCTTGGATAATTCTTACAGTATATAAATTGGTTACAAATGTGTTACATCGAAAAGGCTGTGTTTTCCCTCTCTCTCTCTCTCTCTCTATTTCTCTCTCTTTCTTTTTTTCTCTCGTTCTCTCTCTCTCTCTCTCTCTCTCTCTTTCTCTCTCTCACTCTTTCTCTCTCTCTCTTTTTCTCTCTCTCTCTTTCTCACTCTCTCTCATCTACTTTCTTTCCCAAATAATCTAAATTCTAATTTACCTATACATTTAGTTATTTCTGTTTCATCTGTCTTTGTAACTCCTTCCTTTCCCTTTCTTGTATTCTATCTTTCTTTCTCTCTCTTCCACTCTCTGTCTTTATCTAATTTTATCTTCCTCAATTGCTTATGCTTTAGGTTTATTTTTCTCTTTCATTCTTACTGTCTCTTTTTCTCTCCCTCACTCTCCATCTCTCCCTAAATCCCCAACTCTCTCTCTCTCTTTTTCTTCCTCCCCATCTCTCTCTCACTCTCTCATTCTCTCTCTCTCTCTATCTATCTATCTTTCCTCTCTCTCTCTCTCTCTCTCTCTCTCTCATTCTCTCTCTCTCTCTATCTATCTATCTATCTATCTATCTTTCCTCTCTCTCTCTCTCTCTCTCTCTCTCTCTCTCTCTCTCTCTCTCTCTCTATCTATCTATCTATCTATCTATCTATCTATCTTTCCTCTCTCTCTCTCTCTCTCTATCTCTCTCTCTCTCTCTCTCTCTCTCTCTCTCTCTATCTCTCTATCTATCTATCTTTCCTCTCTCTCTCCCTCACTTCCTATCTCTCTCTGTCTCTCCCTCAATCCCCAACTCTCTCTCTCATTCTCTACACATCCCTCTATCTCTTTACTCTTTCTTATGTTGGTCTTTATAATAATCAATCTAGATAATATAAGACAATCAAGCCAAGTCTTCCGTATACATTAGACAATGTCATATATTGCAGAAATACAAAATCTATAATATTTTTTTTCAAAAGCAAGGAAACATCTGCAGATTTTTGGAGGATTTTGATATTTCATTTAAAAATGTGAAACAAATTAAACTTAGATAATTAAAGGCATCTTTACTTTTCGTACTTTGTTTTTCATCATTAAGGATGTAAACTTTTTTTTCTTCTATTGTCTTATCCCTTAAAACCCCTTGCATGCATTGCAGATCGAATTGGCTTCGAAACCTACATATTTATATTACGGGAAGGGGGGGTGGGAATCTGATATCCCCCTCCCCCTAAAGATTAGCGCTGTAATATAACAACCTGACGAATAAAAATTTTTCTTAAAAAATAATCAAATGTATCAGTACCTTTAGCTCATAGTATCTCCCATTTCACACATACTCACTCATTTACACACTCACCCACAAACATACATACCCACACACATTCACACACACATACACCCACACACACGCGCACACACATAAGTACACACATACAGACGCACCCACACACATACACACATCACACAGACACTCACACATACACACACACACTAACATACTTAATCAGACATACTAGCAAGCAAACAATCACATTATATTTACACACAATCTACAGGGTGTTTAGCCTAAATAATTTTTTTCACATAAATTTTAGGAAGCAGCAAATAGTGCCTAAGAAATGACGTCATACAATACAAATTACCGATGATAGGCCAGTATTGTATACTTTTACTATTGGTCAATTACAATATATATCTTATTATAAATTTTTTTTAAAGTTTGTCTGTTTTTAAATAAACTGTCTTAAGTACTTTAAACTTGTAGGTAGACCTCATAATGTTTAGAATTTTTGATGGTGCATGTAAAGACCTCTCTAGACACCTTAACCAGGTTTCAAACACAATCATAGCCAATTTAGCATACAAAAAGAAAAACCTGGCAAACATCAAGAATTAAAATGAGAAAGAGCCGTATATCTCAATGTTTGACGGGTCTGTCTTTTTTATGCCAAATTGGCAAAGATTGAGCTAGAAATCTGGTTAAGGTGTCTATAGAAAGGTCTTTACTTGCTTCATCAAAAACTAAAATCATTGTTGGGTCAATCTCCAAGATTTTAAATATTTAAATTGGTTTAAATTGTGAACGATTGTTTTATTTAACACCCTTTAAGTAAAAAATAGATTATTGCCGTTTACCTGCCAACCGTCGGTTTTCGGCTGGCAGCTGCCAAGTACTGCTGCCACCGCCAAAATTTATGTTTTGAGATTTCTAATATAAAATTTACATAAAGATAAACATATTCAGAAAATTTTTTTTTCTAGCTTTAATAATAAGAAAATTTCAGCCATTTAAGTTAAAAGAAACAGAGATTTTTGTTGTAAAATATAAAGATTATATTGCCGGATATCCGTCCACACTGGATATCCATCCACACCGGATATCCGGCCACACCGGATATCCGGCCCAACCCTAGTAACAATATTGATATGTAGCACCCTGTAGCTCAGTAACAACTCTTTGGTTGGTGAATTACTGGTAACAATATTGATATGTAGCACCCTGTAGATCAGTAACAACTCTTTGGTTGGTCAATTACTGGTAACAATATTGATATGTAGCACCCTGTAGATCAGTAACAACTCTTTGGTTGGTCAATTACTGGTAACAATATTGATATGTAGCACCCTGTAGATCAGTAACAACTCTTTGGTTGGTCAATTACTGGTAACAATATTGATATGTAGCACCCTGTAGATCAGTAACAACTCTTTGGTTGGTCAATTACTGGTAACAATATTGATATGTAGCACCCTGTAGATCAGTAACAACTCTTTGGTTGGTCAATTACTGGTAACAATATTGATATGTAGCACCCTGTAGATCAGTAACAACTCTTTGGTTGGTGAATTACTGGTAACAATATTGATATGTAGCACCCTGTAGATCAGTAAAAACTCTTTGGTTGGTCAATTACTGGTAACAATATTGATATGTAGCACCCTGTAGATCAGTAACAACTCTTTGGTTGGTCAATTACTGGTAACACTATTGATATGTAGCACCCTGTAGATCAGTAACAACTCTTCGGTTGGTGAATTACTGGTAACACTATTGATATGTAGCACCCTGTAGCAACTTTATGACCTAAAGACCTCTCTAGACACCTTAACCAGGTTTCAAACACAACCATAGCAAATTTGGCATCAAAAAGAAAAACCTGGCAAACATCAAGAATTAAAATGAGAAAGAGCCGTATGTTTGACGGGTCTGTCTTTTTGATGTAAAATTGGCAAAGATTGAGTTAGAAATCTGGTTAAGGTGTCTATAGAAAGGTCTTTACTTGCTCCATCAAAAACTAAAATCATTGTGGGGTCAATATCTAAGATTTTAAGTACTAAAATTGGTTTAAATTGTGACCAATTTTTTTTTAAACTTTTAAATAAAAATAGATCGTAACCTCTATTTATTTCACAAATTTATGTTGCACTCTGTAGCTCAGTAACAACTCTTTGGTTGGTAAATTACTGGTAACAATATTGATATGTAGCACCCTGTAGATCAGTAACAACTCTTTGGTTGGTCAATTACTGGTAACAATATTGATATGTAGCACCCTGTAGATCAGTAACAACTCTTTGGTTGGTGAATTACTGGTAACAATATTGATATGTAGCACCCTGTAGATCAGTAACAACTCTTTGGTTGGTGAATTACTGGTAACAATATTGATATGTAGTACCCTGTAGATCAGTAACAACTCTTTGGTTGGTTAATTACTGGTAACAATATTGATATGTAGCACCCTGTAGATCAGTAACAACTCTTTGGTTGGTCAATTACTGGTAACAATATTGATATGTAGCACCCTGTAGATCAGTAACAACTCTTTGGTTGGTCAATTACTGGTAACAATATTGATAAGGAAATATTCACTACAAATAATCACGGATAAAATCATTATTGAATGGAGTTACATAGTTTTTTTTATCGCATCTTATTATACACACAGCTTTCCGTAGATAGTAAATAAAAATTATTAGCTTAAATCCAGTCTCATTGAACCCAATTTTAGTTTGCGTGGATAATTATATCTGTAATATGATATGTTACATGATTTTTTCAGTATGGCTTGTAACCAGCAGATAATAATGGGTTTCGAAGCTAAACTGGAAAATGTAAAATATCCACATTTCTGTGGAAATATTAAACACGAATTTCTTGGCTTTTGTTCAAAATAGAAGGGTGAAATTTTTGTGAAGTTTCCCCATACCAATTAAAATTTAGCATAATATAATTTACTTTGCCAGTCGGTCTGTGTGTCAAGCTACAAAAGGTTTCGTTATTTTTATTATATATTCCCTTTGTCTGTTTATCCATCCACAATATTTTGGTGTTGTCATACGTTTTATTCATTATCCCTTTTATTACTGAAAAATAATATTTCTATATATGCATAAATATATATCTATATATTGATTCTTGTTTTGTATCATATTTATTTGTTGTGCTTATTTGCTTATTGTATATTATTAACTGGCCAAGCCTGCACTTGCCTTGGCCATAAACAGGCGCAACTCATTGCAATTTACATATGTTAAAACTTTAAGACAAAGGTTGTGCAATCAAAAGGTCAGTTGCCTGTTGTTGGCTGTTCTTCTATCTAATGTTCTAAAAAGAAGGCATGGCTTTCCTTACTTAACCATGGTTGTTTAACCTGACGTTAAAATGTCATGAACAGCAGGCTCGCCCGTAAGGTAATACTTACTTTTTTGGATTTTTTTTTTTAAATTTAAATCTTGAAACACGGTTGAATATAGCATAAAACCAAGGCTTGGATTGGGAAAGTTGAGCTAGCTCGTTGGGACCCTAAAAAAGCTTCACTGTTAAGTAAAACCTTATCACATTAGAGGATAGGGAGATATTTTGTTACAGACAAAGAAAAACACACTAACTATTATATGTATAATTGGATCTACATAGGATAAGAAAATGATAAAATGTTAGTCGCTCTTACAAATATAATAATTAATTCAATAATAAAGAATATGTCTCTCTAATAATATTCTATGGATGTGTGGCGTCTCTATATTTTAAATGATTCCTCCCTCCCTGGGTCACCTCCGGGTTCCAGGGACAAATGTAATCCTTTATCACTACTTCACAGGACTACAATCTCTCACCAATGTCTCCTTTCCAGATCAGCGACGCATTAATCCCTGTTTGACAAGTATATCTAACCTTAGAATGGTGGTATTATTTTACACCAATCCTAAACCCAAATACACTTAAGAGATAGTCTTTTGTTTATAAGCCTTATTCCGAAAATGGTACTAAGACATTACTGATAACTTTATACTGTTATTTAGTCTAAGAATTTTTTATTCCTAGGTAACTAACTTTGCCAACACTTTTGGACTGAAAGTATCTACTGTGATTACTAGAGTCATGCGAACATGACTACAATATTCCGTTCTGCTGCCTGTATCCCCGTGAGGCGTGAAGTTCTTTGTTAGGTACCTTTGTCAGGTAAGAAAATCACTAGGCTAGCTCCGAACCAATCTTCCAGAGTATTAGCAAAGTAAAACTACCTTTAAGACGTGAACTTATTCAGAGTTCTAATCCGAAAATGTTAAATTGTCCGAATAGATAACGATCTCCAACTTTCCTGGACTTCAGAAGCTTGGGGAGGATCCGGTTGTTAGTATCGGCCGTCAGATAGCAAGCTATAATCAACCGTTGGTAGCCGAGCCACCACCGTATCTTCCCGTGTTATTCCTATTTAGCCCCGTAGTGACTTGCGACTTATGATGATACACGCGCTTATAGGAGTTCTCTTCAGAACAAAACTTGGAGATAACTATCCGTCCGGATGCCTAAGCTTTTAGGCCCCAAGAAGGCCTTACCCTTAATTTTATCTCAATTGACCAACATCAAAATGATATTCTATAATTTATTTAACAAAGTATTATGAAATTATCTAACAAAACTTTTTATTTTTTAGGTATGTTTTAAATGAAAAATCCTAAGTTTGAGCCGCCAGGACCCTCCAGAAAATTCCAAAGCAAGAGAAGGGAGTCTTCCCTTAAATTTTAGAATTTTTAAAAAGAGTCAGTGTGATATAGTAATTCCGTATAACGACTGACTGTTTCTCTCTTCCAGGTTTACTTTTATAGGCCTGAAGCCTAAGGAGAAAAGAGAGACAAAAAGGATGATTTTGATTTTTATGTTGATTTTTATGTTTTATCAGGAATTGGCGACCTAATTTTTAAGATTTTGCATTTAATGGTGTGTGTATATCTCAACTAAATTACAATATTCATTTCATAAATTAGTAAGATCACATTTTATTTTATTTTACATCAAGAATACATTAAACTATTGGTTTCAAATTAGTTTTTCTAGTAATGTTTTTACAATATCCTCTTTAATTTTTACAAACTTTCATTCTTTTAATTTAGTTTTTTTATCACGAAACCTCTAATTTTATGATTCTTGTGTTGTTTTACTAATGTTAATTTGTACTGACAATATTTGCTAATAATTTTTTAGCTGTACTATGACCATTCTATTAAAAGGGTTATTGTCTCTAACATTACATTTTAGGGTCTTCGTTTTATAAATCTTATTTCTCCATTTTAATAAATAGGTCTTTATACATGCTTTTTTACTTAAAAATTATATTAAATTGTTTTAAATTTGTCTAATTTTGATAATATTTTTATAGTCTTTTATTTTCATTAGAATAAATACATAATTTAAAGTATGGGTTGGATTTTTCCCCAGTAAAGCTACTCTACAGGTTATTCATAGAATCGGTTTATGGGAAAAAGACGATCCATCCCCCAATAAGTAAAGGATATATAACAACTCAGCAGAGGAAGGGACATTGAGCTGTTTAATACTCTGATCAGCAAAGTTTTATTTGAACGTTTTTTTATTCATTGGCTTAACAACTTTGGGAACTTTTATTGAATTTTGATTGTTTGGTTCATCAAGTAGAGTGACCAAACGTTTCAACCACTAATAGAAAACTCTAGAAGGGGTAATTTTGTGGGATGAACATTAATTTATCTGACATTGTCTTATCCCTTTAGATCCCAAATAGCTACTTCAAAATTTTTGTTTTGTCGATTTTAGTCTTTCTTATATATTAGGTTTCTTCATTTCAACTGCTTATTTCAATGGGTATTATTTTTCTAATAAAACTATAATAAAAAAGTTAATTAGATTATCTATCAAAGTACTTTACAAAGTAAATAAAATGTTAATAAATAATGTCTAATTAAACAATTAAACTTAAAAGTTGTGAAAAAGTTTATATTTGATGTTTGAAAAGAGAGAAATTTTGTAGGCAATTTTCTTTTTTGTTAATTTGAACGAATTTTATCATTATTTGTACCTAAACTACTCTATGAATATACTGACTGACTGACGGACCAAGTGCAGAGACTAGTATAGAATATTAGCCTCTAGGGGCTTTGCCCCAAGAGGTATAATTACATCTTTTATTACCTGGAGATGTCCGCACTCCACCATTATTTTAAATAATTAAAAAAATTGGTTGGGGGATTTTTTTGGGGGAGGGGGGGTTGGGGGGGTTGGGGGTGTCCCATCCCCCAAGAAAATAGCCTTAAACCACCACAGGACCAGTAGGTATATTCCCTGTAGAGTAGAATCCGATCAGTTCAGTGGTTACCGAGGTCTTTGTTAGACAGACAGACAGACGGACAGAAATAAAGCTACTTTGTATTTTAGATATGCTTATTAGTCAACAAAATATTTCCTAAAAACAAACGTTTTTTTTTAATAAAAGATTAGTTATTCATAGTACGGGGAGAAAGTCGCTTAAAAATGAGCCAGGTGACGTCATAAAAATGAGGAAGACGAGAGGAGAAATGGGAAAGAAAGTCTTTAAAAAGATAGAGATAATCCCTCATTTTTAAGAAGTCACGTGGCTGATTTTTAAGCGACTTTCTCCCCGTACTAATTCATATTTTAAAGGACTGCCGGACTAACAAATGGATGAATAGAGTAGCTTTGCTACTAACTATAATGTGGGATCAGTATTTAACAGCGTAAAAGGTTTAGAAAAAAAGCTTGAAACCCTTTTTAGGACCGATGTGAAGCTAAAAAACAGAATCAGTTTATTAGTTCATCTTTATTACCTAGTTAATCTTAATAAAAAAAACTTACTAATTAATATATTTGGCATAAAAACAATGTATACATCTGTGAATAAAACAATTTGTAATGCAAACTAGACTTTAAATTTAAATACTTTTGAGAGTTTAAATTCAATATACTATAAGATGTATTTTTGTACAGTAGGGTGGGATTTAAAATCATTGGACTTTTCTAAATGGAAAATGTTTCAATGTTAGTCAAATTTTAGTTCTTGAAATGCTATAGAATAATATAAAATAGCTGATGGCTGAGCTTTTTAGTAAAACGGAATGGCAAAATAGCTTGAAACCATATTTTACTTTTACAGTTTATATATTCTACTTTTCTCTTGTTTTATTTATCTAGCAAACTTTTTCTGATTAATTGTTCATTATAATCAGGCTTAACTCAGACTAAAGAATGTTTACAAAAAATAAAAGAAACCAAAATCGAAAATGGCGAAGTTATTGCAATATTCAGTAACTAGCGGCTACGCCCCTAGAGGCCTCTAGTGGCACTTTAATGTTTAAATAAATGTCTATGTTGCGTTGAAGTCTCTAAAAAAAACGGTTAGCGAGATCCTTTGGTAGAGACAAACAAATAGACAAACAGACAAATAAACATCCTTTTACTTTATTATAAGGATTATAACATTGCGTTATGCTCGAAACAGAATTTAAAAAATTAAATTAGATAAAATTTATTTAAACGATTTAACATAACAGAATAAAATAAAAAAGTAAAGATACATGTTTTTTGTTCTGTAGAATTTGTTGGTCCTGTAAGTTTTCCATTTCATTTTGATTGTCATTGTTTCAAGCTGAATCACAAGAATCACATATTAATATTATGGCTCAAAATCTGATACGTTTCCGTTGTATTAAAACTGGTCCTGAGCCATACTTAAAAACCATGTATTGTTGGATTTTTTGATGAAAAAATCTAAATTTAATTATGGGATTATCATAGAATTGATCCTACCATTTTTCATTCTAATATTTGCGGAAATATATCCATCATATGACGAATTTGATTTATTTTCACTGGATTAAAACTTGTTCTGAGCTATAAAATAAACATGTATTTTTAGACATAGAAAAATAGATTGTGATATAATATTTAATTGGGGCATAAAAAGCCTGAACCAATCATTTAGATTTTTCATTTTACTAACTGCAGAAATCTTTAATGCTTATTTTTTAAATATTGTAAATTACCAGGTATTTTACACAGAGCCTGCCATAACTGGGGTTCCCAAGAACAATTTATATTATTCCACTTCCAATTAAACACTTTCCTCCACTGTAAAATAAAACATGCATTTGATTAATAATACAGTACATGAATAACTTAGTGCCATTCGACAGTTCCTAAAACAAGAGCATAAAAAGATGTATGTCAACCATCAATTAAAAAATATAAGCATTTTTATAAAAAAATCATAGAATGTTCTTTAATTTAGATATCAGGGACGTAAAGAGGTGTAATTACCTACCACCCCCCCCCCCTCCAATTGAATTTAGGGGTGCTAAAGGTACCCAATTTTTTTTTATTTTTATCCCCCCAAATAAAAAAGCTTGGACGTCCTTGCCTGTATGATATAAAGATTCCCCCCCTCAAATTTTAGTTTTAAATTTTAACCACCCCCCCTAAATAAAAAGGCTTAGACGTCCTTTAGATATGATATCATATTAAAAATAAAAGTAAATCAAAAAATCATACAGTGCATTGGTTAAAAAATGATTTCCTATGACATTTCATTAAACACTTACAAATAACCATTAGGATCAAGACAAGCCTCACCAAAAGTTGGAATAACCATGTAACCTAAATCAGCTTAAAGTTAAAATAATGAAGCTTTACAAATTTAAAATGTAAGCAGAAAAAATATTTCGTTGTTTTTCATGATCTGTTTCATTTGAATACTTAGGTACACCTAAATGAAAGTTTAACAATTCTTCTTATAAATATTTTTTAAAAACTTAATTATTTAATTTTCTAACTTGGCCGGGGAGAAAACTTATTAAGCAGCAATTGAATAAACTGTTTTTCTTCTCCAAAATAATTTGTAAATCTTACCTCAAAGAGTTGATTGTGTTTAGAACTAATAATTTCTTCCATTTAACTTATTTACATAATTATTTATAAAATCGATATTTGATGTACCAAGAGCATTACAGATAGACCATAGATATAGTGGACCAAGTAAGTTAAAGAGTAGATGCTCATTGATCAGCCGAATCATCACAAAAAATCGTTCATATAAAAAAATAGCTGAATAGATTATTTTATTTCCTACAGAAATCTATTTTTTTTTCATTGAATTACCTATAGACGGAAATACATAGCAATGTACAGACTAAATGCTATTTTACGAGAGAAATTAAGATTTCAAATTATTTAGAAACTTTGCAACTAAAAATGGGAGGAGAAAAAAGGGGAGGGCTCTGGAGAACACAACTTTTTTTGCAAACTACTTTTAATTGATGAAAGAGAAAGAAAAACTGAAAGTTGACCAAATGTTTTGTACAATTAAGAGCTCTCAAACTTTAGTTTTTCATTTGAAACAAGGATAACAACTTTTATATTAGCCAAGCTAACAAAATAGAGAAAATAATTTAAATAATTTGTTTGTTATATAATATTTTAGAGTAAATTTACCAAACAGTCCAAGTTTTTAGATTCCTTAGTAAAAGTGTGAGAATCAAAAGAATTCCAAGATTAGTTTCAAATTGACAAAAAGAAATTAGATGTATACTTAATATTCTTCGATCATTAACCCCTTTTTTTGCAGAAAATTTCTCACAAATCGCACCCTTTTTTATTATTTTGTCCTTAAGATGGTTGAAACAATGTAGACGGTAAAATTGTCTATAAGAAAACTTATGCTTTGGTGTAAAATGTAAATCTACAAAATGCTCTTTAAATCTCCTTGTCCGTATACTTATTCATGTTTTTGTGCTTCGCTACTTATGGATGTTGTCATCCTTGTTATTCTATTTCCCATTCCTTTTTCAATGGCTGTGACAAAGCTGTGTAGAACACTGTTAGCGTGTCAAACAAGGAGAAAACAAGATAAAAAGATTAGTTCGGGTCAAATTAGGCCACAGAAAATTATAGAACCACAATAAGGTTAAATCATGACTACAAAATTGAAAGTATCGTTTCATCAAAAGAAATCTGTTTCCAATGCTTAATGGTTTGTAAAGCTATAACACTTTGATTGCACGACTGTTAGGGTATAAAGGGCATAGTAGCTTTTGCAATATTCTGTAAAATTTTGCGAAAGCTTTCAGTCAAATGCGCTTATTAAGTCCATCTGTTTTTAATGTTGACCAAACGCATAGTATAATTAAACACATATTTAAAAACAGTGCATTTAACTGGAATCTTACAACTTTACTGAATTTGGCGACAGCTAATATTCCTTTATTGGGCAAAGAAATTTCACCTAACTTTATGTTTTGATGATAGTATTATAACATTTCTAGTGAACACAGTAATAGTGTCTGACAGATTATGACATAACAAAAAAAATTAGCCAATGAGAGGCCGTTATTGACCAATGTTAAAATTTATAGTGGCCTCTCATTGGCTTATTTTTTTTGTTACGTCATAATCAGTCAGACACTATTACTGTGTTCATTTCTAGTATGACATGTATAAAACCATTTAATTTCAGTGCAATCAACTTAATCAATTTTAAAGATGGTAATCTGTCATTCTATCTATTTATCTATGGTTTAAAAACTTCAGAGGGTTTAGGTTCAAAAAATTGTGCAGCCTACTTTTTTTTCTTGGAACAAATTTGCATTCACTTGGGTTTTAAAAGAGAAATGCTTTGGATACCTTAAAATGTATCCTTTTTTTGCCTATGTATGTAATAAAACGAAGCTTTACAAAGTGTCTAAAAAAAATCAGCCATGTGACGTCATAAAAATGAATATCCCTCTCTTTTTTTATGGGTTTTCTTTCCCACTTCTAATCCCACCCGACATTTTTATGACATCACATGGCTGACTTTTTTAGACACTTTAAAGCTTCTAACTAAACTATAACAATTTGATGTATTGTATCAAATGCTTTGATAAAGTCTAACAATCACAAATTTGTTTTTCAAAAAAAGGTATAAATCAAGTTAGAATAAAGTATAGATGTATAATCCAGACAACTACCTGCCCCAAGTGGCAGAGACCCCTTTCTTCTGCAATTAAATGAGAGTAGAGTTGCATTTAGCTCTTGCACCTCCAATTCTTTTACTTTAATGAATGAAAAATCTATAAAAGCACATATTCAAAGCCTTTTTAATATACTAATTAAATAAAAAAAACAGTAATATTTAAGTACTTCCTTTTTGCACTTACTTTATGTTTTTAAAATCATTGCTAAGTAATCTATAGGCCAAAATGTAAAACTCGATATATTATTAATTAGATGTCGTTCCAGATTTTCATATACTCTGATAATGTTATACACTCAGCTGGCTAAAAAAACATCCCCTCCTCTTCTACTGGATGAACGAACTAACCATAGATGAGGTCCATAGTAGCACGCTAAATTGACAACAAATTTTCCCTTCCAAGCATCTACTAAAGTGGTTTGTTTCTTTAGAAATTTTGCATTGACATGTCGTTAATTTTCAATACATCTTTTTTGTGACGTAGTTAAAGAAAATGACTTATTAATATGTCCTTAATTGTTTTTTATTTGCCATTATTTTTCTTTAAAAAAGACATTACGAATTAATGCCTGATTAAATATAAAAATTATGGTTGTTTCAATGCGTCATTTTGTATTTTTTCCACATATTAATATATTATGTGTAGAATTACATATTAATGTGACAGTAAATAAAATAAATAATGTGGAATTAAAACGTCCTTAATTTGTAATAAGTCATCTTTATTAATTAAATAATTTATTAATATATTACTTACATATTACATATTAATTCCGCAGTAAATAAAATAAATAATGTGGAATCAAAACGTCCTTATTGTGTAATGTGTCATCTTGATTAATTAAATAATTTTCAAGACACTTTAGGAAATAAGAAAGAGTTCAGAAAAAATTCTGACATAATTATTTTTAAATATTTTTTTCTTCTTAAAAACTAAAAGTTTGTAACATAAAAATAAAATCAAGAAATCTATTATTTTTATTTTTAAAGTTAAATTTTTCTTATTAAAAGACAAAAAAAAATTTCTGAACTATGATCCCCATATAAATATTATGAGTATTTAGTAATAGTTAAACCCTACAAACAAACATTACAATTTATGAGTAATTTAATTTGTGTGAAGAATAAGATTTACTTAATAATAGAACTTCGTTCGTAAATGTGATGAGAGAATTAGTTAAATGAACTTTAAAAACATTTTTCCTTCTCTTGTTGCATAATTTCGAAAGGAGATCATAATCGACGACAAATCATGAATATAAGTTTTACAATGTTGAGGTAAGAAGTTAGCTTAAACAACTTTGGGGACTTTAGTGAATTTCAATTGGTTTTATAACTTTAAAGGTAAGAGTTCTATTTTATATCAATCCTATTATATTAATTAGTAAACGTTTTTTGTCTGTCCCAAAGGATCTCGCTAACCGCTGAACCGATATTGTTCTCTTTTACAGTGAAGCTTCTTATAGGTCCTGGGAAGGTTTTTAACTATCTTTTGGGAGGATTCTACACCCCCCTCCCCCCCAAAAAAAATATTTTTTAAAACTCTTTTGAAACTCAAATTTAAAATGGGATAAGGTCAACTTTTCCCCCTCCTACCATTGCCCCTAGAGGCTTCTAACCAATCTGTTCCATGATATTTTGTATGTTGGTCGGTTGGTTAGGCAATAACAGGCAGAAATTTAGAAATATATAAAAAAAAAGATTTTCTCGTTTCCTGATTAAGAGTGAGGTCTTATTTTTTTCCTTTGTACATTTCTCATATTCAAGCATCTAGATTAATTGCAATTTTTATTAAAATAATCCATTTTTATTTAACTCAAATCAATTTCTAATTATTAATTAATTCAATGATTTAATTAAAAAAATATTTATTTAATTCAATATAATAATTGTTTAATATTAAATCTAATATTTTATTGATACACATTAAATACCAATTTTGGCGGCCATATTGTTTTTTTGACGTTTTACAGTAAAAAAATGACGTTTTGATATGTCTTTATTAAAAATAATATGTCATTTAATATTTTTGTTATTTATATTTTTTAGTGACGTTTTTTCAGAGTTAAGGCCGCATTTTTAGGATTTAATAAAATATTATTATTTTTTAATTAATATTTAAATTATATTGTTAGTTTGGCGGCTATCTTGTTTTTCTGGACGTTTTAAAGGAAAAATTGACGTTTTAATGCGCCGTTATTTAAGATAACATCTCATTAAATTCAAAATATTGTTATTATTTATATTTTTTTTGTGACGTTTTTTTAAAGATAACGACGTATTTTTGGTACACAAAACGTCCTTTAAAAAAATATGAAACGTCATTTGTATAGTAATAAAAAAGTTACGTCATTAAGGACGTATTAATGCGACATGTTTCTTAAAATAATGCGATAAAAGTATATGCTGGTTTGTCATATAACCATAAATGTAAAATGTAAAATAAGGGTAGGGGATTCAGCGATTGATAGGCACTTTACTTTATTACTAATTTATATTTTTACGTTCATTACCGACGAAAAAAAGACATTGCTTTGAAAAAGAATGATTTTTAAAGCATTACTCACTGAAAAACTGATAAATCATATAAGACATATAGATTAGTTTTGCTTAAGAAAGGAGAATATAAAAAAGAGTGGTAGAAAGGAGAGAAAAATGAAGAAAGATATATATTTTATTACTGCATTGAATTTATCTTTTCACCCTCCAGCATTTTTCTGATATAAGGCTTTCTTACAAAACCCGGCATAAAAAGGCATCCAAGAGAGAGAAGAAGAAAAAGAAGGGGGATATAAACAGGGAGGGAGTGGATATTGGACTGTAAATTACACCCATACCCAATGTTTTATAACCAAATTATGTTTTTGGTTGGCTTAATTTTAGGTTATTTTATTAAATTTTAATTGGTTGGTTCTAGAAAATAAGTGTATAAACTTTTTTATCAATATTTTAATCTAGAGATGTGGTAATTTTGTTTATAAATACTGGGGGTGTTCATCAAATTATTGTCCATTATCCTATCCCTTAAGATCCCTGGATAGAATGGAACGTCAGAAATAAATGTCATGTTGAATAAGTTGTAAAACGATAGTAAAATTCATTTGAATAAAGTAACAACCAACCAACAAGATGTATAAACTATTTTTAAAAGCTTTTCTATAATTAGGGTCGGTTCGTCCGTCCGTAACGGATATCTTTTTTCGCTAATTTAGGCATGTTAGAATTGTTCTATTGGTTTGCATGGTGATTCCTGTAGTAGTTAGGTACGATTTAGAAAGCGTAGCAACTCTATAATCATTACCAGAATGTCCGTACGTCCATTTTAAACATGTTGATTTTTTTACTTTTTATCAACAAATTTTTATGTGATATAATAATCCGAATGATCTGATTTTTGGTATACTGATTCCTGGGACAACAAAGTACAATATTATAAGCGAAGCAGCTCTATAATAAAGTCCTAAAAATATAAGTATGTCCATAAACATTATTCTCTGTCAAGCAGTTTTTCAACAATTTTACTTAAATTTTGCTTCGACATTTATATTCTGATTATTCAGTTCTGACACTATACAAGTGTTAGTGTCCGTTTGTCCTACCGTTTCCGTGCTTCGCTTTTATGGATGTTGTCATCCTTGTTTTATAGTTAAATAGTTAAATGTATTTTAGAAGTAAATCTCCTTACTTTTTATTCACAAACTGAAACGGCCAATCCCAATTAACTTCTGCAAGAGTAATGATGAATTAAAATATTATTACTAAAATCTAAATGTATTTGAATAATGCAATTGTTTAAAAAAAAGTTAGAAAACAGTAGAAAACATTTTGACCATAAAATATACTCAAGAACTAAGATCAGTAATATTTAATATAAAATCATTTCACATAAACGCATTTGGTAACTGGATACAATGTCACAAAAATCAGCCATGTGACGTCATAAAAATTAGTGGTTTTCTTTCTCACTTCTCCTCTCATCTCCCTCATTTTTAATACATCACATGGCTGATTTTTAGACACTTACCTCATTTGACATAAAACATTTATCTTTATGTTAAATTTACCTTTATGTTAAATGTACCTTGATCTAAAGTGTACCTTTATGTCAAATGTACCTTTATGTTAAATGTACCTTGATCTAAAGTGTACCTTTATGTCAAATGTACCTTTATGTAAAGTGAATCTTTATGTCAAATGTACCCTTATGTCAAATGTACCCTTATGTCAAATGTACCTTTATGTCAAATATACCTTAATGTGAAACGTTATAAGTGAATTGTACCTTTATGGCAAACATACCTTATGTAAAGTGTTCTTTTGTCAAATAAACCCTTATGTGAAGTGATTTTGTTTCAAATATTACTGATCTTTTTTTTCTGTGACTTCAACTAGTATTTTATTCCTGAAAAATGAAAGAGAAAAAAGGGGATGGAGGAAAGAAAGAAAGAAAGAAGGACATTTTAAAAGTTATAAAAAATACATTTTTGCCCTGAAGGTATTTTGTATAAAAAGCATTCTGTAAGGACATGTTGTAGTTTGTAGTGTTTAGTGCCATACTAGGGAAATTTTTAACAAGGATGTAATTTTTAGAAAAAGCTACAGCGAATTAAATATTATAGAAACAGACCTTCTTTGCAAAAAAAACCCCGAAAATCTATGAATAGCAAAATTCAAGAAATATAAAATGGTTATGTAAACAGTATAGTTCATGAAGAACAATTAAAAAATAAAACTATCATCTAACCACATTTTGCAAAAAAAAATTATATTATCTTATAAACATATGCAAAAAAAGTTGCAAAATAGGATTAAAGTTTGATATAAATCTAACCTAAGATTTACATAAAAAATACCTATAGAAAAGCTTTGATTTAAATGTCATATTTTACAAATAAATGCTATTTTAAATATTAAATATGCATTTTTTTAGTAAACTGGGATATTTATGGGCATTATAAAAAAAGTTTAAAATTAATACCTAGCTAATTACCACATCAAACTGAGAATTATAGTAGCATATGCTCCTACAGAACAAGCAAATACAGAGGTCAAAAACGAATTTTATGACCAGCTTGACTCTGTATTTAAAAATGGTCATAAAGAAAAGGATCTGACCATGCTCCTAGGAGATTTCAATGCTCAAGTGGGGAGTAATAATGAGAATTTAGAAGAAGTTATGGGCAGATATGGCCTAGGCTTAAGTAATGGCAAGGAAAATGACAATGGTGATAGACTTGTAAGTTTTTGTACTGAAAACAAACTTGTCATTGGTGGAACCATCTTTAAACACAAAAAGATTCATACTGCCACCTGGAGATCACCAGATCAAAGAACCTTTAACCAGATAGACCACATATGTATATCTAGACGCTTTAAAGGTTCTCTCCTTGATGTCAGGGTTGAAAGAGGACCTGATGTTAATTCAGACCATTATCTTCTATCTTCTAAAGTTCGGCTTAGATTTAAAAAGCAGGACACAAAGCCTAACCCCAGGAAGAAATATAATTTAACAACCCTCCAAAACTCTGAAAAGTTGCAAGAGTTTAAGCTCACTCTAAAGAATAGATTTGAGTTGCTGACTCTTCAAGAGGAAGATGGAGTGGAAGATATTTGGCAAGGTATCAAAAAAGTTTATAATGATACCAGCCAAGAAAAATTAGGTTTCAAAAAGGCTAACCAAAAGCCGTGGATCACACAAAGATCCATTGATCTCATGGATCAAAGAAGAGAGGTAAGACAAAAGACACTCTCTAGAAACTCTCCAGAAGATAAAGACCTGTATAAGAGGCTCAGCAGGGAAATCCAAAAAAGTGTCAGAATTGACAAAAAAGAACACTTGGAAAACCTTGCCTTGCAAGCAGAAAATGCTGCTAATCAAAATAGAATGAAAGATGTCTATGAGATTACTAAGAGCATTGCAGGCAAAGTACACAAATCAGGATCACACATCAGGGACAAGGATGGTTCACTCCTTAAAACTGATGAGGATATTCTAAATAGATGGGCAGAACATTTCACTGAACTGCTCAATCTTCCAGTTCCAGAGGAAGAAACTGAGATTCCACCCTCAGATGCACTTGACATTGACTGTCGAGCGCCAAATCTATTGGAAATCAAAGAGGCCATTAAAAGTTTGAAAAATAACAAGGCCGCAGGACCTGATAACATCCCAGCGGAGGTCATGAAAGCAGACCTAGACACATCTGCTGAGGCATTCCTACCTTTGATCACTAAGATATGGAATGATGAGTTATGCCCAAAGGACTGGAAAAATGGACATATCTCAATACTGGCCAAAAAAGGAGACTTGACACAATGTGGAAACTACAGAGGGATAATGCTTCTCTCAGTACCTGGCCGTATCCTTAGTAAGATTCTTCTTAATAGAATAAAGAAGAAGGTTAATGAAAAGCTAAGACCTAATCAGGCTGGATTTAGACCAAACCGTTCCACTATTGATCAGATAACCTCTCTAAGAATCATCATAGAGCAATCCAAGGAATGGAACTCTGAGCTTTTTGTAAACTTTATTGACTACAAAAAAGCATTTGATTCTTTAGACAGGAAATCACTCTGGAAAATCTGCCGACACTATGGCATTCCAGAAAAGATAATCAATATCATTAAAGCTATATATCATAAAGGAGGTGGAAATGTAATGTATAAAGGTAAACTATCAAACTATCAACCTTTTTTGAGATTGTAACAGGTGTCAGACAAGGATGCCTTCTCTCTCCCTTCCTTTTCCTCCTTGCCATTGACTGGATCATGAAGAACTGTGAAAGCAATGATGGCATTCGCTGGCAGTTATTTGACAATCCCAAATATTTGGGAGATCTGGACTTTGCTGATGATATTGCTTTGTTAACAAGCAATAGAAGTCAAATGCAAAGAAGGACTAACATGATAGCTGAAACTTCCAAGAAAGTTGGACTTGAAATAAATGTTCCAAAAACTAAAATACTCAGATTAAATGCAAACTCCCAAGAACCAATAACTATTGGAAACCAAATTCTTGAGGATGTTAACTGCTTTGAGTATCTTGGAAGTAAAATTGATGAAGCTGGAGGCACTTTGACAGATGTTAAAGCTAGAATTAACAAATCTAGAACAGCCTTTGCCAGCTTGAACAAAATTTGGAATTCCAACAACATCTCCATAAAGACCAAGTTAAGACTTTTCAAGTCAAATGTTCTGTCTGTTTTGCTGTATGGGGCCGAAACTTGGTTCCTAAACACAGCAGTGGTCTCCAAGCTTCAGACATATGTCAACAAATGTCTTAGGTGAATCCACAAGATCTTTTGGCCAAACAAGATCACAAATGCTGAGCTTTTAGAGCGCAGTGATATGTCAGACATTAAACTGACAATAAAACAGAGAAAATGGAGATGGTTGGGGCACACTCTAAGGAAAGGGCATGATGATTTAACCTATCAAGCCTTGACTTGGGACCCCTTCACAGGAAAAAGGAAACCAGGTAGACCAAAAACAACCTGGAGGAGGGAATTCCTTGAAGAACTGAGTAAAAAGAATTTTTCATCTTTCAGTGAAGCCTCTACTAAGGCCCAATTCAAAGATAAATGGAGAACCATTGTGCGTGGCCTATGCTCTGGAAAGAAGAGATAAATGGCGATGATGATGAATTACCACATAAGGGCGGGATTCCAACTCTCCCTGATGTGACATACCAATATCTTTCACACACAGAAAATGAGATATAAAAAACCGGTAGAGGGGGGGGGGTCGTACAACGCCTCCCCACCCCCCACGACCGTTAAAGATTAATTGATCATCTAGAAAAGCCAAATCAGCATCCACTTGTAATGGAATGCGATACTCTAACACCCAGGGATCCAACAGACAACCAACCCCTTAATTGCACGACATTTGTCTGGAAATCTACCTCTGCATCACAATAAGTTGCGCCTGTTTATGGGCATTTCGACTTATTTCACTATTAGTATCATGTGCCAGACATAGCAGCAGTCGGATTATTTCAAATGTCTTTATCATGACGCAGTGTGAACAAGAATTGAACCTAACAACTCGACGACAGAAAGCAGGCACGCTATCATTTACGCTAATGCCGTGGTTTATCGAATTATAGAATTCTTAAAGTTGAAATTTTTCACATATACAAAATGGAAAATTGTAATAATTCCATTTAAATTTGAATACATAAGCAATATTCTGTAGATCAATTTAAGATAGATAATATTAGGGCCTTTTTCCACAATTTTAAATACATAGACATGAATGGTTTTAAGTAGGCCAGTCTGTGGACATCTACATGTGTTCAAATTACAATTAAAAGAGAAACTACTCATTATACTCCTTACCAAATCAACTGTTTTATAGACATGATTAGTATATGGATTTGACTTATTACCATTACCTCGTAAGAGTAGAATTCTCCTTCGATTTTAAGTGATCATCTAGAGAATCCAGACCATCATCCACGTGTAATGCGATACTCTAACACTCAAGGATATTAGGTTAAGTAACCAACCCTTTGATTGCACGACCTTTGTCTGAGAAGTCCTAACTGTGCATGGTAGTGAGTTGCGCCTGTTAATGGGCCAAGGCATTACCCATACTTCTACTATTTACGTCGCGCACCAGACATAGCAGCAGTAGGAACTATTTTTAACGTCTTTAGTTATGACGCGATGTCGGATCGAGATTCGAACCTGTCACCTCCCCGGCGACGAGAGGATGTTTTGGCTTACTACATTTTGTCTAATTATACACATATTTTAAGAAAATCTTCTTTACAACAGGATGGTACATTAAGCTGTTTATTACACTATCCCAAGGTTTTATAAAAACGTTTTCTTGTTCTTTGGCTGAACTACTTTGGGGACTTTTATTAAATTTTGATTGTTTTTGAATAGTTTTTAAGTGTTTCACTTTATTAAAGATCATGAAAATTTAGTGTAAGATCGAGGTAATAATATATTCATTATTCTTTTGGACTTTAATATTTGAAAAGAAATGTGCTAAGATCTAATGTCTAATGTAGTTTCAAGTACATATAAAAATATTCCCCACAAAGAAACCAAATTTGGATAAAATCTCAAATCTTTTTTACATGACAGAAATATTATACATATGTTTATATAGAAAAGATATAAATAGATATTATAAAAAAAGTTGGTTTTATACCATTTTATTTGGAATTTTAGATATTACTTTACGTCTAATAGATTTCTTAAGGTTTTAATGGATATAAATCAATTTTAAAAGGATTCTAAATCGTTTTAATTCTATTTATTTGCTAGTAGTTTCGCCCCTATCCACTAAAGGTATGTAAAAAAAAAGATTATAGATTAACATACAAACAATTTTTTTATTTTTCAGGATTGTATTTTTATCTTTTTTATAGTTCCTTTCTTTTCCCTTTATCTTTATCTCCTTCTTTCCCCCTTTTTCTATGTCTTTCCCCTCCTTCATCCTTACCTTTTCATTTTGATAAGAAGAAAGTTAGGAATAACAAGGATGACAACAAACATGCAACAAAAAAAAACATCAACTTTAAAAAGGGAGTTTTTCTTAGTACTGTGCACCAGGGAGGGAGGAGACATTGGACTTTAAATTACACTAGTACCCAACGTTTTTTACCCTGTTATCTCTTATTCATTCGCTAATAAACTTTGAGTACTTTTATTGAATTGAGATTGGTTAGTTACAAACTACCAGTGTTTAAACTTTACAGCCAATATTTTTGTATTTTTGTACTTCTTTATTGAGAATAAACATCCATCTATCTTTCATTGTCTTATCACTTTAGATCTCTGACAATTCAGTTCCAAACGACCAAAGGGATTATTAAAGATTTCAGAGAGGGAGGGGCAATAGGCTGTTCATTACACCAGTAACGATAATAACGATTCTTTATTTGTTGGCTTGAAAACTTTGGGGACTTTTATTGAATTTTGATTAATTTGTTTATTAAGCTGATTGTCCAAACGTTTCAACCACTAATTGTAATCTACAGAAGGGGTAGTTTTGTATATCATCATTGGGGATGTACATCAGTTTATCGGCAATTGTCTTATAAAGCCTACATAATGATGCCTTAATTTACAACTCTAAATTGTAGAGAAGTCTTGCATATCCATAGTATGCAAAAGATGAAGAAAAAAACGCTATAAGAATTAGAATTTGAGGCCGCTATACAAAAGATTTGAATATCGTTGAATATTCATAACATATCATATCAAACACATTTTACATTTTTCATATGCTAACAGCTGCTCCCCTTGCCTCTGGGGGCTGTGTACATTTATTTGGGGAAATAAAGTAACTCAGTCCTTCTTTGATATTTATTTAATTTTAAATGTTAAATTGGGTGGAGTTGGAAAGGTTTGAAGGGAGAAGTGGGGATCATATCAACAGTGCCTTTTCTAGAAAGGATTTTCATAACTAATATAATGCTTCCCTTAAATGATAATTCAATCTGTATATAATCTATAGAGATAGAAGGGGTTTCGTCATTTTATATATGAATCAAAATAAAAAATCTTTATGAAAAAATGTTAGGCCCAAAATTATTTCCATCTTTTACTAAAAGTATAAATAAATCCTGAAATTTAATGTTTTCGACCATTTAAACTTTAATCTCTTCACAATATTTAGGTAAAAATTTACGAATGAATAGGTCTTATTTTGGATCTACTGCAGTTCACGGTAAATTATTGCTTATAACGCAATTTTCCAAAAATCTATGAATTTTAAAGGCTGCTAGCTGCCAAACGGCTGAATGTACAGATCATGCCCGCACACTGTTTTAAGCGGCATAGAAGGCCTACAAATAATCTGGAATAGCCATAAATCAACAATGCATAATTATCTCGCAGTGCAGAGAAATGCGCGAAAAAGACCTATTTTACGCGTTTTTTCTTCAGTGAAGCTTTCCCTGTGCATCATTGGATCTTGGCTATTACAGATTATTTGTAGGCCTTCTTATGCCGCTTGAAATGGTGTGCGGGTATGATTTGTACGTTCAGCCGTTTAGCAGCTAGCATCCTTTAAAATTCATAGATTTTTGGAAAATTGCGTTATAAGCAATATTTTACTGTGAACTGCAGTAGATCCCTTATTTTTAATTAACTTTTTCCCCTATAGAGTTGACTTTTTATATAAACTTTTTGTTCTTGAATAATGTTGACTAACACCCTCTATGCACAAAAGAAAAATATTGATTTACCATCAACTTTCAATTTCAAAGAAATTTTCTCTGTCGGAATTTATAGTTCTGGTTTCATAGACTAACAATTAGGTATGGATTGAAAAACTAACAACATTTTACAAGTTGTTATAGCAAAAGCCCCCCCCCCCCCCCTATCCCCTTAATTTAGAGCCATACGAGAATATTTATGGCTGAGAACTGGTTCTAATTAATCGATTTCGAAGCCGTATTGGAAATGTAATTTATGAAAAGAATCATTGTTGTAGGATAACCCACACTATTGGCTTAACATTTAGAGTATTAGCTTGCTATGTTAGATACTCTTCATTTAAAGTTTGAGTAGGGGTAATGGCTTGGCCAAAAACAGGACCAACTTATTACCATGCACAGTTAGGACTTTCAGACAAAGGTCATGCAATCAAAGAGTTGGTTGTCTATTGGATGCTACTTAATCTAATGAAGCCTAAATAAACTCTATTACTATTACCATTATATGGAATTGGGTTATTATTATGGTTATTTTTTCTGATTTATTAATGTATATAGTTTTGGTAACCCTAAACACTAAATCAAACATTACTTTAGATACTTTTCATGTAATATTTCTAATCTATTAGTGTTTTTTAATGTATGAAACCTTGGTCAATAATTTATAGTGTTGCAAGTGTATTGTATTGGGTCTTTTTAGATTATATACAACACAAATTACTCCACATTAGAAAACTTTATGGTCTTTTCCTTTTACAATTATACAAACATAAAAAGAACCATCTCCAAATTTTTTTGAGAGTTTTATGTTGGAGTATACAATTGGCTGCGCTCCTAGAATCAAATAGCTCTGAATTCTAAGAGTAAGAAAGACAAGACAAAATTGTGTAAAATAACAAAAACACATCATAGGACCTATTCAAATTTCCTCAAAATAAATCGCGTGATTTTAACGGACAGACAAATAACATTAATGCTTTCTAAGTAAAATAGCGGATTTTCCTCTAGAGGCCTCTAAGGATAAACGATAAAACCTCTAGTAGATTCTCAAGGTAAATAACCCGGGTGTTAAAACAAAATAATGTATTACATCCAGGAATCTCAAGGGCTAAGACAATGGACAATAAGTTGATGTACATCCCGAGTGATGATAAACAAAAGTGCCCCTTTTGCAGATAGTGAGATTAAAAGTTTTAAAAGAATTTTATGTACCACCCACCAATCACTATTTAAATGAAGTTTTTAAGTTTTTAAGCTAACGAATAAGAAAATGTAGTAATAAAAATCTATTTATCAGTAAAAGTTACAGTCAATTTTCCCCTCCCTCCTGAGGTTATAAAACTATTATGCAATCCTTCACTATTATATTGGATCTTAAGAATCAGTATAACTGTTAGATCATTAATATAGCATTTCTTTTTATAGATTATTAAAAGTTTGTTTGTTAATTGCAATTATTTGTATCTTAAGATACTATAATATTCAGTAAACACGCGAAGTTGCTGTCCATGACACTGAAAATCCTAACCATGCATTGTAATGAGCTGCGACAAGGCATTCCCCCTACTCTAATTATTTATATCCTACACCTGACATAGCAGGAGTAGAAACTATCTGTTGGGCCGAGATTCGGACCTATCACCTTGACCTACAAGTGTATAAGCTACGACACTCTTTAAAGTGCCTATAAAAAAGGAGATGAATAGTCACTATAAAGAGCTTCACCTGATATAGCAGCAACAGGTATTGAAATGACACAGTTTGATCATGATTCAAACCCGACACCTTTTGGAACTTATCTTCTTGTAACGATTGGAACTTATTTTCCGCCTACGTTAGTATTCAATAGATATAGGTGGGAATATAAATGGCGAGTTTATTTATAAGAGTGCTCATACGGGGGATAGGTGGGAGTAAACGGGTTAGATGAATAGTTTACAAGAGGATGCGTTCTAGCATTTAAACGCTTTTCTTTTGTACAAAGGCGTATGAGGGCAATAAATGGCTTAAATATTAAAACCAAAAGCGGATCTATATGAAGATTCTCTAAATAGTTATTGAAATTGTAGCCTTCAGACAAAAAAATACTTCTTTATAAAATACCACCCCCTCCCATATTTATAAAAAAAATATTTTACAACCTCTTCCCCCTAGCACTCCCATAACAAAATCAAGTGCACACCCCTGAGAGTGTATTTGAAAGCTGCCCATTGTCCCAGGAATAATCAGCCAGGAGTGGTTTAATCTTAATGGGACGGACACTTTAATTGAAAACCTGTAGATAGATAGTTCCTAGGATAAACTATTAGGATACACAAATTATAATACAAAGTAGAACGATGTCTTTCTGTCTGTTTGTTTGTCTTTTTGTTTGTCTGTCTGTTTGTTTGTAGCGAAGGATCTCACTAACCGCTGAACCGATCAGGTTCTCCTTTACAGGGTAGCTTCTCATAGATCACGGGAAGGTTTATAACTATTTTCTTGGGGGGTGGGACACCCCCAACCTCCCCCCCCAAAAAATCCCCCCCCCCCTCCCAAAGAAACTTTTTAAACTTTTAAATCTAAAATACGAAAAATTGGTTTGATCAAACCTCTTGGGGCAAAGCCCCTTGAGGCTAGGGGCGAAGCCGCTAGTAAGATATTATTTAAGTAAATCTCTGACAAAAAGATATTGTTTAATGGATGCATGATTTTATGATAAAATGCTACTCTTTAATTCACTTTGTCTATCCCTTCGTCAGTAATAATAGTCAGTCCGTAACGCTACTAGGGTGAATCTGTTTTTTTTTTCTCATTTGCTATGTAAGATAGACAGCAGAAAGTTTCAGGGAAGATCCCTATTGACTTTGCACACCTATTCTAGAGTTTTGTCCGAATGTCTGATCTGTCGTTGACTTTTAACTCTTTTATTTACAACTGAACACCTACGCAAAAACTCACTTTGTCTGTTTGTCCATCCATTGTTTCATTGAGCTTCGCTACTTGATATGAAACAGCGTATATTGTCCAATAAATAATGACGTCATACAATACAAATTACCAGTGATAGGCCAGTATATATCATAATTGACCAAAGGTAAACTGTATACTGGCCAATCATTGGTCATTTTTTTTTATTGGACGCTATATGCTGTTTCTGATGATATTGTTGTTCCAATCTTTATCAAAGATATCAGTCTTTGAATTAACCTTAAGTCTCTAAATTAAATCTAAAGAAATTAACATTCTGTTACAAGATTCTTGTCAAAACAGGAAGGGATCTTGTTCAGTTTGTAACTTCGAAGATAACTGTGAAGTATAATACAGTAAAATAGAAAACTATCTAAGCTAAGTCTAAACCTATTATATAAAGTAGTAAGGTTTTTTGGTCCGTTAGGATCTTGATAACCACTGAACTGATTTTTGGGAAGATTAACATTTTTAGCCTTATTTGCAGTAAATTGAATATAGGGTAGGGAGTTACATTTTTTCTTCTTTGTAGGCTTAACATCTGTGGGCAACCCTAACCCTGCGTGGACTATAACAGTCGTGCCCTAACAATTTTGTGCTTCCCTGTACCAAATATAATCTATCCTAATCTGACCTAAAGTAATAAAAACTACCCCCTACCATATTTTCATTTTATTTCAAAATAATGTGAGGGAGGGGGATTTATGTGCTCGAATGGCTTTTTTAAGGGAAACCGACATATAACCCAAAACTCCCAAATAAACTTGATTCTTTACAATGATATTGTAAAGCCAAAGTCTCTAGCTAGTTGTTTACATGAAAGAGAATGTTCTCAAAAGTTTTTAAATTACAGGATTTATGAGAAATAAATTTAATATTTCTTGAAGAATTAACTATAACTGGTTGCTTCGCCCCTAGCCTCAAGGAGCGTTCGGGTAAGATACAAAAATGGCCTAAAAACAATATAGGCTATAATAAGAAGTTAATTAGTGATTTTAAAGTGTTCTGTTTTTATTACAATATCTATTTAAGTATGCAGAAATGGCATTTCAAATAATTAAAACTTATTTGTTTTGTAAAAATCCTAAAATTATAGATATTTTGCCTAAAATTTACTTAAAAACAGACCTAACATAAGACTGTTAAATTGTTCTAAAAAACAACACGTATTTTTTTAATCCAATGCGATGTTGTGAAAGTCAATAGCCTCAAAGTAAAACCCGTTTGGATGTTTTAAAGTTTTTTTTTTCAAATGGGGGATTGTCATATTTGGGTCAGGTTTAGATTTCCAGCTGATTTATTTATTTGTAACAGTTTGATGTTACTAAGGCGGCTTACCATCGGCTGAACTGCACCTGTCGAACCCTGAAAGACTATTTCATACCGTTCTAGAGAAACTCCTTGACAATGAAATACTTCCTTAAACCGTACCTTAGATTTAAACAGGAAAATGGAGATAATTTAGGATGTTTTAAAGATTTTTCTTGTTTTCATTCGAAACCGGTGGATTAGAACCGGTTCTCATCCATACGAAAAAATTATATACAGTTTTTTTAGAATATAAAACCTGGATTTAATCTTATGATTGTACATTTATATCAGCGGAAAGCTGTTTATAATACGATGCGAGAAATAGTAAAGTAGTAAGAGATTTGACATAATCATAAGATTCCATTAATTGAGATTTCATTTTTAGGGAAGCTTAACATAGGTCATGTAACTGTTTTACTAAATGCCAGGGTCGCACCTGCTGTTTGGCTAATACCTGATTTTTTTATAAATTGTAGGCAAAACTTTTAAAACAAATTAGTAACTTTTTTCTATTTGTAATAATTACAAAATTTTGGTGAATTATAATTTAGTTTTGAAATTAATATTACTAAAGAATGGTAGATTAAAATGAATGTTCGAAAAGCTTTAAAATTTGAATCTAAATAAACAAATATTAGAATAGTTGTCAAATGCTTCCAAAAGGTCTAAACAGCATTAAATATGCACTTTTTAAAAGCGAAGCTTTTCTATAATTAGGGTCGGTCCGTCCGTCCGTACGTCCGTCCATCCGTCCGTCCGTAACGGATAGCTTTTTTTCGTTAATTTAGGCATGTTAGAATTGTCCTATCGATTCCGAACTTTGTATGGTGATTCCTGCAGTAATGAGGTACGATTTAGAAAGCGTAGCAACTCTATAATCATTACCAGAATGTCCGTACGTCCATTTTAAACATGTTGATTTTTTTACTTTTTTAACAACAAATTATGGGTATAGTCCTTTCCACGACATCCCTCCATAAGGGGCGATTCTTCGTATTTTTCACAGTAACTTTTCTCCTATTTCTAGCCCCTGCGGGGGGCTCCAACCCTGCGGGGCCAATTACCTAACCCTGTGGGGCAATCACCTAACACAATATAACCTAACCTAACCTAAAATAACCTATAAAAAGCCATTTTAAAAATACGACTAATCGCCCCTTATGGAGGGATGTCGTGGAAAGGACTACACCCCAAATTTTATATGATCTAATTATCCGATTGATCTGATTTTTTGTATGCTGATTTCTGGGACAACAAAGTACATTATTATAAGGAAAGCAACTCTATAATTAAGTCTTAAAAATGTAAGTATGTCCATAAACATTATTCTATATCAAGCAGTTTTTCAACAATTTTACTTACAATTTTGCATCGACTCTCATACATTTATTTTCTGATTATTCAATTCTGACACTATACAAGTGTTAATGTCCGTTTGTCCTAACGTTTCAGCGCTTCGCTTTTATTCATATTAATCTATAATTGCAAAGTCTGTCAAGGAAAAAAGGTGATTCTCCGCAATTGATGTACATACCCAATGTAGATTACAACTATTTAGTTGTTTGGAACTTTGAACAATCAACTAAATAAACCATCTAATTAAAATTCTCTAAGACTTCCCAAGGTTGTGAAGCCAACGAATAAGAAAACGTGTGTGCAAAACAATTGTAATAAACAGCCTAATAATGTGTCTTCACATCTGTCTGTCAATTTGAAGGGGGAAATATGATTTTCTCAACTGCTTTAAAAAGATAGATTACTAATATTGATCAATGTGCATCTACTCTTTAACTTTGTCCGTCAATGCAAGAAGTATTTTTGCTTGGCTGATATTAAAGATAGACACACGTAGTAATAGATTTGATTGTCATTAGTTGATTGTCTATTTTATTTCATCTATTATTTGGATCGATGTAAAGCACAAGAGCATAAACTAATTGTTTAACAAGTTAAATAACTTAAATTGAATAACTAGCAAATCAACCATTCTCTCTCTCTCTCTCTCTCTCTCTCTCTCTCTCTCTCTCTCTCTCTCTCTCTCTCTCTCTCTCTCTCTCTCTCTCTCTCTCTCTCTCTCTCTCTCTCTCTCTCTCTCTCTCTCTCTCTCTCTCTCTCTCTCTCTGTCTCTCTCTCTCTTATTTGCTACTATTCAATTGCTCTTTTATTCGTCTACCCTCTCTTCAGTTGCGTAGCTGTTCTACAATTCACATTCCCTTACTTTATAATCTTTATATCTGACACGTTTTTTTTTGACGGTTTTCCTTCTAGTTCATTAAGCCCACAAAACGAATCTGTTTCAAGAAATGTATTTTGAGGTTCTTTATAGTGCCCACCAAAAAAGGGGATAATTTAAAAAGTTTTGGCCAAAGAATCCCGAATGGTGTCATATTATAAGAATCCATTACTCTAATATGACCTCATTCGGTATACGTTGGCCAAAGGTTTTTTATCTCCTTTTTTAGAGTCATTATAAAGAGCTTCATGCATATGTATTCATGTATAGTGAAGATATGGTGTCGAGGTCTTGGATATGTTAATTATGGATGTTGGTGTCCTTGTTATCAGAAAGTTAGTAGGGAACCAAAATATCCCCCACCCAACAACAACGTTAGCAGCGCAGCTACTATATAAGTAGAGTAATTCTGTCTCTCTAAGTTTAAAAAAATATATTACAAAATATCTTTAGATATGTTGACATAGACGGAAATGTTTAATTATTTTGTTCCTTCAATTAACTAAAGAAATTGTACTAATTCTTTCTTTTAATACTAGCGGCTACGCCCCTAGAGGCCTCTGGTGGCATTTAAATGTTATTTTTTTATTTTAGAAATAATTTGTATATGTTATCAGCTGTTAAATTCATGTCTCTACGCAGCGCGACACTATGCGGCGGAAATATTTCATTTTTTTCGATTTTATTGTGATTTCTCTTGAGAGGGTGGTGGTACCCTCCCCCAAAATAGTTATAAACCTTCCCAGGACCTATGAGAAGCTACCCTGTTAAGGAGAACCCGATCGGTTCAGCGGTTAGCGAGATCCTTCGGTACTAACACACAGACACACAAACACTCAGACATCCTGTTACTTTAGTATAAGGATTTAAAATATGTGTAATAGTTATTATCGTATCGTATTAAAGAGTGCTATCCGCAAATATTATATAAAATCAAATCCCGTTTTGTCAGACCCGAGGAGCCGAAGGACCGGTCTAACAAAACTAGTATTAATTTTATTATTTATAATACGATGCTATAAATAAGTTTTTAATGCGGCTAAGAACCGGTTCCAAACCAGCGGATATTAATCGTTTTCGAAGCCATTCTGAAAACATAATTCTGCTGCCCTTTCTATGGACTCAATTTTGCTTGTTGTATGTATTACTCAGCTGAAGGGGGTTAGGGGATATTGTAAAGGTCCCCAAAGTTTTATATAAGTGTTTTCTCATTCGTTGACTTAAAAACCTCGGAGACTTTAAATGGATAATGTACAAACAAGCAGTGTCCAATAATTTAAGTCAACAGAATGGGTAACATAATTTGGGTTGTATAACAAATTATCGTTCATTGTCTTATCCCTTAAGATCCCTGGTATGACTACTAGCCAGAGGCGTAACATGAATGAGTTATGGGGATGTTGGGGTGGGGGGGGGGGGATACTGCCCCCTTTCAAATTTAAATATAACTTTGGTCAGACTTCTTATTTATGTCGGGGGAATAACAAGTATATCTATGTCCAAATGTACGTGGATACAACATTACTTTTTTATATTTGACTAACCTACAACACTATATTCCCCCTTATCTTGGGAGGGTGGTGGTATCCTCTCCCAGGATAGTTATTAACCGTCTCTATACCTCTTGCCTAGAATCTTCACTGTAAAGGAGAACCATATCGGTTTATCGGGAAGCAGAAGATCTCTTGATACAAACACACATCCCGAGGAAATTTTTCTAATTCCCCATTGTCCTATCCTACATCTCTGCTCTGCTGTTAATGAAACTATGAGGAAATAAAGTTGCAAATTTAATTTAATGTTATTTCATTTTTGGAAATCATCAAATTATGTTGATTTTTGTTTTATGTACGTACAATAGATTAATATGAATAAAATACAAGTTAATTTTTAAAAATGACATTGTAAAAGTAAAGCGTTTTCTGTATGGCTTTGAAATTGCTGAATCGATTGACTAGAACCGGTTATGAGTCATACTGAAACATCATGTATTGTTTTGAATCATAAATATTTTTCCACGAAAACTGAAATATAAATTACAAAATTAACACCAGATTTGTTACTATTCTATTTATTTAATTTTATGCGTAGCTCTACTTTATTTTTGTTATATTCATCTATTATTATTATATCTATTTTTATTAAGTTCTTGTTTAAATTTTAACCAGACTTTTTAAAAAAGCTTGGTCACTGTGCATATTTGTTTATGTTCGTTTGCCTATCTGTCTGTTTTACAACTATATTCTATCAGGGAGAAAGGGAGGGGACAATGGATCGAATATTCAATTTTTAGGAGTCTCAGACTTTGGGGACTGGCTTAAAGGGAATGTGCAAGAATTTAGCAGTTTCTGACTGAGTTAGGGGACTTGCGCATGAAATGCCGCTACTCGTTATGTATGTTTTGAATATTGCAGACGGGGAGAAGGGATAAGGTAAGTGGGGGGAAGGGAAATAAACACTCGTTGTGTTAGTTTGGAATGTAGCAGACGGGGAGAAGGGAGAAGGGAGGTGGGGGCAAGGGAAATAAACAGAATAAAAAGGGGCAGTCATATTCTTGCTAGCAGCTGGCCGGGTCCAATAATCTTTTAATATAAAAATCACACCAAAAAACCTCAATATATTTCATCAAAAACAAGTTGTGATTTCACTTTACATGACGCTATGGAAATCTATTATTCAATTAACAATCCCTTTATAATTTCCTACAAATTTATTGGATTAAACTGGATTTCATGCCCTTTCTTTGATAACTCTTATATTGAATTAATTGCCCATTGTCCCCTCCCTTACTCCCTGATATTCTATGGATGTTGCCATCCTTGCATTATAATTAATTCAAAGTAAGGGAAAAAGAAAGAAATAAATACTTTTTTTCTTACGTAAGAAGATTTATTTTGTATATAAAGTTTTTAAGCCTTCATTATATTTTGAGATTAAAACTGGTCTAATGTGAAACTATTATATTTAAATTACTTTTATTTCCCTTTCAACTAAGTTTTATTTTGGGGGCGTGGCAGCCGCTTTTATTTGCCGCATCTAAACCGCTTCAATTATTTTTTAAAAATTTTATTTAATTCTTTATTTGTGTTAATTATTTACATAAAAAGTTTACATATGAATTATAAGAGTTATTATAAAAATATTAAATTTGAACTAATCCAAAATATTCTCTTATTAAAATGTGTTAGTTTATTGTAAAGCATAAGTATTTCTTTAATTTACTCACTCAATTTTAATATATATTATTAGTAGCGAAGCTACTCTATAATTCACAATGTCGGTCCGTCTGTCCGTCCGTCTGTCTGTCCGTCCGTCTGTCCGTCCGTCTGTCCGTCCGTAATTAATGAATTGGGGGAAATGTGATTTTCTCGGCTCCTACAAAAGATAGAAAGCTGAAATTTTTTGACAACATTCCCATCATTAAGGAGCACAATTATAAAACATCAATGGCGGTCGGACTGCTTTTTAGCAGGTTTTAGGCTATTTTTTATATGTTCCAAATTTTCCCCATAACTTTGGTGTTTATGGTCCGATTTTCAAAATTTTTTCAGTTAAAGATATCAAAATTAAATTTCCCGTCATTTGAAGAAAACAACAAAGACGGTCAGACTGCCTTTTTGCAGGTTTTTTGGCTATTTTTATATTTTTCACAGTTTTCCCCATATCTTTGGTGTTTATGGTCCGATTTTCGAAATTTTTTCAGTTAAAGATATCAAAATTAAATTTCCTGTCGTTTGAAGAAGACAACAATGATAGTCAGACTGCCCGTTTGCAGGTTTTTGGCTATTTTTACATGTTTGACGTATTTCCCCATATCTTTGGTGTTTATTAAAACTTTTTCCTGTTTTTTTCTCCAATAAATCTATTCTTGATTTTAATAAATACACTTTAAATCTACTTCTACGTATTCCCATCCACAATTTTTGTGCTTCGCTGCTTATGGATGTTGTCATCCTTGTTTTATTATAGATTCAAATTGTGTTATTTTAAGATTTTTTGTTGGTAGGTTAATGTAGGGGTTTTTTAGGGGGAACAATGCAACATGTGAACAGCTTTCTTTTATTTCTCCTCTCATGAGTGTCATAGCCACTAGAAGCTAGAGGCGAAAGAAGATATGATTTTAAATTCAGATTATTTTTTCCTCCAATGAACTTTAAATAAAAAACTACATCAATATAGGGACGTCCAAGAGGTTCCATAAGAACTCCTAAAATCTATTTATTTAATTACCCGCCCCCATTGTTGTACAGCTTTAATACAGCAGTTCGACGGCATAGTAGCGGCTGCCTAGTCATAGTTATTACTAATTGTTGTATTATACGGGGGATTTTTTAAAAATCCGCGCAAAATTATTTTCTTCAAAAAATCTATTTAAAATATGAGTAAAGGATTATATTTCGTTACTTAATTAGATCATATTTTGTTCTGACTGATTTGTAGAGATATTCTACATTCCCAATGGTGATAATTTGAGTACTACTTTTGTAGATTAAAATTACTGGTTGAAACGTTTGGAAACTACTAGTTTTGAAACAACCGATCAAAATTCATTGAATTACCTAAAGTTTATAAGCCAACAAATAAGATTTTATGGTTATAAAACTTTGGAAACAAGTATAATTTACAGCCCAATTGTCCATTCTATCCGTAGTGATATGCGATTTCTGCTTTTAAATCTTATAAAGGGTTCTAGTTAGTTATTTTATATTTGGGGAAGGTTTCGTGATTTTACAAACTAAATTATTGAATTTATTTTTTTACATAATCTATAATACAAAATAGAACGATGCTTGTTTGTTTGTCTGTTTGTTTGTCTGTCTGTTTGTAGAAAAGGATCTCGCTAACCGCTGAACCGATCAGGTGCTCCTTTACAGGGTAGCTTCTCATAGGTCCCGGAAAGGTTTATAACTATTTTCTTGGGGTGTGGATACCCCCAACCCCCCCCAAAAGAAAAAAAATCTAAAATACGAAAAATTGGTTTGATTAAACCTTGATTAAACTAGGGGCGAAGCCGCTAGTAATTATATACAATACTATAAAATAGGGTTCTTCAAGAAATACCCAGAGAAGGAGAGGACATTGACAGCAAAATACAGTAGTACCCAAAGTTTTATAATCATATCATCTCATTCGTTAGATCAAAAACTTTGGGTACTTCTATTGAATTCAGATTGGTTGGTTTCAATCTAGTGTGTCCGAACTTTATAACCAATAATTATGATCTACAGAAGGATTAATTTTGTTTATCAAACATTGGGGATGTATTTCATTTTATTGTTCAGTGTCCTATCCCTTTAGATCCATGGAAATATAAGGGCAACAGAAATTCTTTTTTTATAGACCCTAAAAATAATTAGAATTTAGTGTATTTCTGTTTTTTCTAACCTATTTATTTTTTAAATAATTAACCAACCTATCAATCTATACATTTATTATTTATAGTTTGTATTCGCCAAAGTTGAAAATATTTTTCACACCTGTAATCGCAAATACAGAAATGTTATTTCATAAATCCAAAATAAAATCACAATATGGTGGGTGTCGCTAAATTATTCAGTAAAAAATACATCAATATAAAATTATTGTCAGTTTTAAAATTATATTCTGCTTTATAATGAAGTTTAAAAGAAATAAAATAAAATTCACTATGCAATTTAGGTCTTTTGTAACACTAGGTCTTTTGTAGAATTAGGTCTTATGCAATTAGGTCTTATGTAGCAACGCCAAATTTAGTACGATTTCTAATACACATTAACTCTATTCGGGGGGGGGGGGTTAATGTGGTAATACGACACCCATACGGACAGGCCGATTACAGAGTTGCTTCGCTGTGACTTATGATAACAAACCCCCCGCACTAATCCTATTATATCACGATCCATCTCATGACCGCTGTTAACCCCGCACCCGGCGGTCAAACTAGCCTGCCTAAAATGTGGGGAGGGGACTTGAACATGCAACTATCACGAGTCCATCATGCGCTTATATAATCGGGAGGCACTGCCTCCCCTTTTACCACCGCTGCCCCCACAGCCTGTCTACCGTCGGGCGCTAAGCCCTAGCGCCCCACACCCCCTTCAAACCTAACCATTGTCATATTTTTGTTGTATATATATAGTAAACATAACTTGTAAATATTATTCAGTTTAAATATATAATTCTGTATGATTGAATCCTGCTTGTTTGTTTGGTAGAATACTTAAAGGCTAGGGCCCGTTGAATCCGAACTCGTTACCCCGTGGGCCGAGTACGCTCGGCTTACCAGAACTTGGTGTCAGCTGTGAGATCGAGCCTTACAGAAACTAGCCTATTCTACCTCTGATTGGACCCTTTGGCAAGTAAGGGGACAATCAGCCGCCAACTGACCCGTGACACGGCCTTTTTAGGTCGAATTTCCATCATTTTGAACGCAATATGTGGGCCTCTGGCCTACGGCAAGCAGATTTAGCCTGCTAAAAGCGCCAGTTAAGACGCTTTTTCCGTGTCGTGTAGGAGTAGCGCTAGGTGCGCAGCCACGGCAACCGGATAATTTAGCTCAGACGGCTACAAAACTGAGTCTAAATTGGCAAGTGTAGCTGGGACAAGCCCCAGGACACCCAGGCCAAACCTACGAGACAGACAGCTGTGTGCTGGTCTCCCTAAGAAGGCAATGTGTGGCTGCGAAGCTTCAGCACACAAGTAAGCCCTACCACTGCGACGGATAGCAGATTTTGAGCCACAGGCACGGCAGGACGGGACATTCCCTGCCGCTGTCTCCCAGGATTCGAACCCGAGGCGCTGCAGGACGGGCCATTCCCTGCCGCCATTTGTCGGGATTCGAACCAGCGGCGCTGTAGGACGGGTCATTCCCTACCGCCGTCACCCCTCTGAACCTTGCAGGACGGACATTCCCTGCTGCCAGTGCTTCCAGAATCACACCTAGAGCTCCTAGTGATAACAACACATCATTGTGTATAAAATGTCAACCAAGTGATAAAAATAAATATAAAATTGTTGACCAAGTGATAATTAATAAGCTCTAGTGATTCGAAGCTACAGTCTAAGCCACCATGGTAAGCGATACCACCATAGCTGCGGTGCGGCCACCACCAAAGTTTCTGCCAACCCCAGCCGAACGAGAGGCCCCCTTGTCTCAAGGGCAGGACCTCCACTTCCCCTGCCATATCAGGGTGAGGTTTCCTACTCCTGACCCTGCCCAGCATGTACAGGTTGATGCCATGGTTGACTCTGGCAACCGTGTACCAGGGTCCGCTGTAATTTCTGAGCACCTCATGCACGCGATGGGCGTGCAACGCATGTTGATTCCGGACAACACCCAGATCCTGACTGCTAATGAGGAAGGCCAGCCCCTCCAGGTAATTGGAAAATTAAAAGAGTTATATATGGCAGTTTCACACACTCTTATACTCCATCTATACCACGTGACTGTGGTCCGCAATCTCTCACACCCTCTGAACTTAGGAGGGTATTTTCTCAAGGAGTTCGGAACTAGGCTCTGTTTCGACATGCAACCACCTTGCTTGTGGGCGCGTGGGGAGTTTATCCCACTCCGTGGCGTCCCCATTGACCGGGAGACAGCCGAGAGAGAGCTAAGCTATGAGGGGCCTCTGCCAGGCCCCCTGCCTGAGCAGCCGCGTGTGGTTGAGAAAGGCACACACTGGGTGGACGCTGAGCTCAACGCACACAAGGGAGCTAACCTGCTAGCCATGGGGTTGCCCCCAGTGCCCAAGGTGCCAAGGGAAAGCCTGCCAACGACGTTTCCTGAGATTGCCAGCCCTCCAGAACCAATCTTCTCCTCCGACATTTTTATCAACGGCCAGCCGTGTCCACCTGGCCCCCTCTACCTGGGACCTCCAGCCAGTCCACCAGCCAAGCCCGAGTCCAGACCCGTCAAGTCGCGGTCTGATGTACCCGGAGCCATACTCAACTCTCAGGCCCCAGCCTCTCCCGGCGCCGTGCCCGTCAAGTCGCGGCCGGACGCCCACGGAGCCAAAGCTGGACCCAGCACTTTGGCCTCTCCCAGCGCCGAGCCCGTCAAATCGTGGCCGGACGCCCCCGGAGCCAAGCCTGGCTCCGACACGTCAGCCTCTCCAGAAGCCGAGCCCGTCAAGTCGCGGCCGGTGGGTCCCGGAGCCAAGGCTGACCCCTCACCAGCCACGTATCGGCTAAGCGCTGTCACTCCAACTGACGGTCAACCACCCCAGCTCCGCACAGCCAAGCGGGTGGTCCTGCCTGGCCGCGGGGTTATGGCAGTCCCTGTTGAGCTAGTAGGCCATCGCACCAAGGATGCCATTCAACTAGCTGCCCCAGAACAGAGGTTTGGGGAGGACCTTGTTATTCCAGAGGGCCTGTATGCCCACAGGCCTGGCTCTGCCACTGTGTTTAGAGTACTGGTGGTCAATGAGGGGGAGGTGCCCCTCTTGCTGGATGCTGGCCTCCCAGTGGCAGGGGAGCTGGTCAAACCTGACATTTTGGAGGTCTCTGATACGCCTCCCCCGCGTCTCCACTCGGTCCAAGAACCTGCTGAGCCTATAGACATGCAAGAGTTGTGGGAGGCCTTGGAGATGGAAGACAATGAGTTCCTACGCAAGGACCCCTTGCTCAAGAAGGAGGTCTGGACTACGTTGTCAGAGTACAGGGACGTCTTCTCCAATTCTACCCCCGGCTGCACAGATGTGGTTGAATTGCAGCTGCGCCTCAAGCCAGGGACCCAGCCGATCCGCCAGAGATTTAGGGATCTGAACCCGCGGCAAGAGGCTGAACTGGAGAAACAACTGGACACCTGGCTGCAGGAAGGAGTTATAGAGCCGTCGGACTCCGCCTGGAGCAGCCCCCTGGTGCCCATCAAGAAGAAGGACGGGAGCACCCGCTGGGCCGTCGACTACAGGGCCCTCAACAAGTGTCTGGAGCTGGACAGCTACCCCCTGCCTAGGATCCAGCAATTGGTGGAACGAGCTGGCGGGCACCGTGTCTACAGTGCTCTAGACGCGGTGGCCGCATACTACACCATCCGTGTGTCTGAGGATAGCCGGCCCTGCACCGCCTTCACCACCCCCAGGGGCTTGTATCAATGGAAAAGGATGCCCTTTGGCCTGGCTACGGCACCGTCTGTCTATTCCAGGTTTATTGCAGGGGTCCTAAACCCACTAGGCACAGCCAACCTCCAGTCATACCTTGACGACGTCCTGACCTTCCACCAGGATACCTGGGCCCACCTGGCCAGGCTCCGAGAGGTCTTGGAAGCCCACCGCAGGGGAGGGATCCGCCTCAAGCCAGCCAAGACCAAGTTGTTCCGGTCCAAGGTGGATTATCTGGGTCACACCCTCAGCCGTGAGGGGATAGCCATGCAAGAGGACTATATTGACCGCATCTTGGACTGGCCAGCCCCTAGCACCCCCAAGGATTTGCTGGCGTTGCTGGGCTTCTTTGGATACTACCGCCTGTTCATCCCAGAGTATGCAGACCTCACCTACGAGATGAATCGGCAGAAGGCGGCCAAGGCCCTAACCTGGACGCCTGAGATGGAAGCCCAGCTGCTGCAACTCAAGGACAAGTTCCGACAGGCCCCCATCCGAGCGCCGCCCAGGTTTGATTTACCAGCAGTGTTCCAGCTCACCACAGATTTCAGCAGCCGCGCCATCTCTGCCATACTGAGTCAATGCCAGGAGGGCAAGGAGAGGCTGATTGCCGCCGTGGGGCGCAAGACAACCGACCCTGAGACGCGCTACCCGTCCTGGAAGGGAGAGATGGCCGTCATTATCTATGGGATCCGAAAATTCCACGGCATCTTGTCCTACCGCAGCTTCCAGATCAACACTGATTCCTCTGCCCTGCTACAGATGAAATCACTGAACACATCCACAGGGATGGTGGCCCGCTGGCAGGAGGAGCTAGCGGCCTTAGACTTTACCGTCTGCCACAGGCCTGGCACCCAGAATACCAACGCCGACGCCCTCAGCCGCCGGGAAGATGCCAACATGCCAACGGCTAGCGCCGAAGAATTAGCAGAGCAGGCTGAGTATATCCACAACCTGGGCCAGCTAGGGGAGGCCGCAGCTAGCCGGCCTCCTGCCGCCCGACTGGATTCAGCTAGAGTATTGGAAGCCCAGACACAGGACCCCCTCCTGCTCCGTGTCCGCCAATGGGTGGCTGATGGCAAGGCCCCAACCAAGGCTGAGCTGCGGGGCAAGGAACGAGACGAGCAGCAGTACGCCAGCCGCTTCTCAGCCCTGGGGCTTGACGAGCATGGCTGCCTCACCACCACTGACCAGACTCTGACAGGAGAGAGGACAAGATACCTGCTGCCTTCGGCCCTCCAGCAGGACGCGTTCTTTCTAGCCCATGGGACCCCCATGGCTGGGCACTTTGGGATGGACGCAACTATCGCCCGCGTTGCCATGCACTTCTGGTGGCCCAACCTGGCCCGTGACGTCCGCCTGATGGTACAAACCTGCCCTGAGTGTGTCCAGAAAGTTACCAAGGAGAGGCTGAAGCAGGGGATCCACGTGCCCTCCCGCCAGGGGTATCCACAGCAAGTCCTATTCATCGACCTGGTGGGGCCACTGCCAGAGACCCCAGCTGGGAACCGCTACATCCTCACCTGCCAAGATGGATTTAGCCGGTTTGTCAGCCTCTACGCCATCCCCAACAAGCGCACCCTCACGGTGGCTGAAGCCCTGTTGCACCGCCACCTGGCCACGTTCGGATGCCCCCTGAAGATCCATTCCGACAATGGAATGGAATTTACCGGCCAGGTATTCCAGGAACTGGCCTCCCGGCTCGAGATTGGCCTGACACATCCACCACCCTACAACCCGCAGTCCAACCGAGTGGAGAGGTTTCATAGGACGCTCAACACAGGCATGCGCCTGTTCCTAGACAGAGACGATAACAACTGGGAGCCACACCTGCCTGCCATCGCCTTTGCCTACAACACCAAGGCCTGCAGATCCACTGGTGTGACCCCGTTCCTGGCCTTCTTTGGGAGAGAGGCCAAACTTCCGGTGGACATGGTACTACGGCTGCCAGAGACCGAATATGCTTCAGTTCCAGCCAACGTCCAAGCTCTGTTGCAGCGCTACTATGCAGTTTATGATGCCATCCAGCAGAAGGAGGAGGGAGCCATCAGGAGGAGCGCGGCAGCTTACGAAGGCACGGCCAAGTATGAGGTTGGAGACTTGGTCTGGTACCTGGCCCCTCGCCTGGTGCCAGGAAAGGCAGCCAAGATTACCAAGAGATGGACTGGCCCCTGGAAAGTAGTGAGGAAAGCTACAGAAGTCCATTATGTCATCAAACCTGCCTCTCCAGTAGCCAGGATCTCAGAAGTTACCGCGCATGTAGGCCGACTGCGCAAATACACTGGAGATGTGACTGCCCACCAGATCCCAGAAGACATCCAAGTTGACGTGGACGGCGACGAGGATGCCACCGAGCTGCCAGTTGGAGCGGCGGCGCCCGCAGCTAGCAATCCAGGAGAGTTCCCAGTGCACCAGCCAGCCGCAGCCGCCCCACAGCCTAGCGGCCAAGATCGTGACCCAGTGGAGGAAAACCTGCAGGAGCAACCCAACGAACCACCGCCGCCGCCGCCCGCTCCAGAGCCACTCAGAGATGCCATCTGGAACCCTGACGCAGACATGGAGAACCTGCCAGCCAGCAGCGAACCTGTAGGAGAAGAGCCAGCCACTGCGATGGAAGAGGCCGCCCCAGAAGAAGAAGAAGAAGCCATGTGCCCCCTGCTGATGACAGCCATCCCCATCCGGGTAGGAGCTAGGAGGCCAAGCAACCTGAATCAAGCAGGCGCCCCCATGGAATTCTATGCGCCCTTTGCCATCACCATTCCACCCTTAGGAACCACCAGAATCTGCCTAGGCCTCCGTGTCCAGTTACCAGCCGCGACAGAACTGATCCTGCAGACGAGGCAAAATTTCCAGCGGCGAGGCCTGGCCGTGGCCAACCCACGCCTAGAAGCCAACCAGGAGCTGACAATGCTGATCACCAACCACAGTCAGACCGAGCAACGAGTGTCCCGGGGAGCCTGTGTAGCCCGAGCTGTCCTCCATCGAGCTGTGCCCCAGGAACTGCCTGTCCGGCGCATGAGCCGGCTGTCGTATCCCCAGGTTCAAGGCCTGGTGGCTCAGGAGCCACGCAACCCTTGAAGGGGAGGTTGTGGTAATACGACACCCATACGGACAGGCCGATTACAGAGTTGCTTCGCTGTGACTTATGATAACAAACCCCCCGCACTAATCCTATTATATCACGATCCATCTCATGACCGCTGTTAACCCCGCACCCGGCGGTCAAACTAGCCTGCCTAAAATGTGGGGAGGGGACTTGAACATGCAACTATCACGAGTCCATCATGCGCTTATATAATCGGGAGGCACTGCCTCCCCTTTTACCACCGCTGCCCCCACAGCCTGTCTACCGTCGGGCGCTAAGCCCTAGCGCCCCACACCCCCTTCAAACCTAACCATTGTCATATTTTTGTTGTATATATATAGTAAACATAACTTGTAAATATTATTCAGTTTAAATATATAATTCTGTATGATTGAATCCTGCTTGTTTGTTTGGTAGAATACTTAAAGGCTAGGGCCCGTTGAATCCGAACTCGTTACCCCGTGGGCCGAGTACGCTCGGCTTACCAGATTAACATTTTAACATTTAACCCCCCCCCCCCCCTCACTTTTGTACGTACCTTATAAAGTATTAGCACTAAAACAATATCCTTAAAACCAGCTAAAGTAATGTAATCTATAATACAAAGTAGAATGATGTCTTTCCGTCCGTCTGTCTGTTCGTTCCTTAAGATCTCGGTAACCACTGAACCGATCGGATTCTACTCTTCAGGGAATATACGTACTGGTCCTGTGGTGGTTTTAGACTATTTTCTTGGGGGTTGGGACTCTCCAACCCCCCCCCCCCCCAACAACCAAAAAATCCCCTTAATTCTTTTTTTGCTGAAGGTTTCCTTGGTCATTTATCACTTCAAAACCAATTAATATCCGCTGGATTAGAACCGGTTCTTAGTTATACTGAAAAATCTTGTACAGCATCGCATTACAGACAATATTAATTTAAAAATCGTACAATCAATACCAGTTTTATGGCCCGGACCTTCCGCCCCTTTGGGCTAACAATACTGGTTGTAATCTTATATTTCTAAATTTTAATACACGCGGAAAGCTGTCTATAATACGAAGCGGTAAATAACTATTCCTTTATATTTGCTATTTGTCATCCAAGTACGAAAAAGGCACAAAATCTTTAACATTTAGAAAACTAAAAAATAGGGAAAAACCAAGGAAAGTCTTCACATATTGTTCCAAGATTTTACCACTTAAATCACAACTAACCCGAACTTTTTAATCTTAACTATTACTACCTCTTGGAGGACGGTTGTTGACATAGTAAAGCCAGATCTTTTATAGAAGGTTCCAAGGCACTACCATCCCAACTATTGCATACAACCAACCCTTTGATTACATAACCTTTGTCATAAAGTCCTAATAGTACATGGTAATCAGCGGCGCCTGTTTTTTTGGCAAGGTATTCCCCTACTCTTAATATTAACATAACATCAAAAAACGCACAGCTAGAGCTAACTTTGTAGAAAATATATTTCGCTTTATTCAAGCCTTCTCAATTCTAATTGTTTGAGAGTTTATGTATATACAACATAACATCAGTTAGTACCATTATTATCGTCTTTAGTCACAGGTTAGCAGCCGTTAATTCTCTTAGCTTTGACGCCGTTTCGGCCAAGATTCGAACCATTGCAATTGCAATGCATTGCATTGGATGGTCTATGTGTTATAGATCATATCATTAACATATAATATTTTAACCAAAGAGATATTTCTCGGCGGCCGCTGTTTTAGACAATGTGCTGCAACCGCTGCCATATAAATGCTTGGTGCTGGATGCTGCAGTTGTCTTATTTTTCTTTGTTGTTATTGTGTATAATGAAAGATATCCCTTACCACTGGACCGACATGGTTCTCCTTTAAAGTGAAGCTTTCCATAGGCCAAGAACAGGTTTAATTTGAAAGAGGGTATCTCCAACCCCTCTAAGAAAAATTGTCTTTTTAAAATTACCCCATTCCCAATACTTTTTCTTTTTGAAAGCTTTTATTTAGATTAAAAATTGTGGCGTAAAAGCTAAGAAAAAGTTAAATAATTGTAGTTTTATTACTTTTATTTCCGTTTTCCACAACTTTGCCGGAATAAATAATTGAGCTGCCCCCCTCAAACAAAAACTTTACTTTTATTAGTTTAAAACAGAAATACAGAGAGTCATTATTCAAGTAGAACGGTGTCTGTCTGTCCGTCTGTCTGTTAGGAAAAAGCTAAATTCTTTGTAATCTCTAAATTGATTAATGTTTATCTCATATATAAAACCCACTGGTCCTGTTTGGTTTAAAGCTATTTACATTTTCGATGGCTATATAGGGCCTTTGGTGTTTCGGAACCAATAAAACTGAATTATTCATATAATCATGTCTATCCGGGGAAAACTGTCGATAATACGAGACAATTTAGATAACTAATCTTTTATGAGCAGTCGTCAAAAATCTGTATAAAGCAAAGGTTGCGTGATTATTTGTTATAATGAAACAAAATGGAAGTGAACAAGAAAATTTCTCTTCCAGGTTTTCAGTACATTTATAAAATAAATAATTGATATAAGCTATTAGTAAAACAATTTAGTTTTTTTTTAAATCTTTTAATTCACAAATCTACCAAAAGAATAAAAATCTACAGTTTTCAATTAGAATAATATATCATCAACCTTCCCAATATTTTTATACTACCAAAGGTATAGATGCACAAAAAAAAATATTTTTATTGTATATTGTCCTATCAACGTACCCCTATTTATTTATTACGGAGTGCTATCACTTTCTCAAAAGATTAAAATTTAATCATCAGAACAGTAAAATATTATCACAAAAAAAATACTTTGTTATACTCTCAGCTTCAAACAACCCCTTGAAAATATTTCCTAACATTATTGTAAACTGGATGTTGCGCCACTAACATCTGCATTAGAAGTGGAAGAAAGTATGTAGGAAAATAGCATAAAACCATCCTATTTTTTAGTAAAAATAGCCCAAAACAATACTAAGACCTATGTAAAGCTTTCTTGATATTGATAACTCAATCGGTCCAGTGGTGGTTAGCGAGATCTTAACTCACAAACAAAAATGTAACACTTTTAGGATAAGGTCCACATGCAGAAATTGATGCACAACATCATTGATTATTAGCAATGATCTTAAGGAATACGACAATAAACTATAAATTAATATAAATTCCCAATAATGATAAACCAGGAATACCGATTCTATAGATCAAAATTACTGGTTGAAAAGTTTGGACACTATTAGGTTAGACCAATCAAAATTTAATAAAAGTTTTAAGGCCAACAAATAAGATTACGTGATTATAAAACTTTGGGTACCAAAGCAAATTACAGCCCAATGACCCCTCCTTGCCTTGATTATAAGGGATCATTTCATAATTCACGACTTACTATGGTTCTAAATCAACTTTGGCTTATTGAGCAACATGAGAAACCGAAAACAAGGACGTTCATTAACAAATAGGACGAAACAAATCCCTTAAAGTTGCAATTATCAACATTCGACTGAATATAATGATATCCCTATAATCTATAAAACAAAGTAGAACGACGTCTGTCTGTCTGTCTGTCCGTCGGAAGCTTAAGATCTCAGTAACCACTGAACCGATTGGGGTCTACTCTTTAGGGAATATACCTGTGATAGTTTAAAGCTATTTTCTTGGGGGGTGGGACACCCCCAACCATCCAAAAATAAAAAATTCCTACCCGTCCCAAAAAAATAAATTTTCTTTTTAAACTAACATTTAAAAAGGGGGGTCGAATAACCTCCCCCCCCTCCTAAAGAAAAAAAATTCTCTCCAAAAACTTTTTTTTTACTCATTTTAAAGCCTAGAGGCTAGGGGCGAAGCCGCTAGTACAATATAAAGTAGTACAGTTTTTTTTGTATAAAGCTTAAGATATCAATAACTACTGAAGAGATTTGGGTTCTCTGTTTTATATAAGCTTGATATAGGTCAGGTGATGATTTTAGGCTATTTTATTTGAAAACTAACGTCTTGGATTTTTTTTGGGCCATAGTTCAAGCCCCCTTTCTACCCCTTCGAATGCAGAGCCCTAGACGCTAGTTAATAACATCATAATAGAAATACTTTTCAGTATGGCTTCGAAACCGATAAATATCCTCTGGATTCTGAGTCTGAAACATCATGTATCGTATCGAATTACACAAAATTTTCACGAATTAGGAAATAAAATTATAAAACTAACATTAATCATGGACCGGCCCTTTAACCCCTTGGGACTAAGAAAACTGAAATTAATATCCAAATCTTTAATATTATTATCTCCGGAAAGCGTTAAATAATTGTTCTCTGCCAAACATATAGAGAGGTTCCGCTATCTAAATCAAATTAATCCAAAATTGTTAAAGGAAGTTGATTTAATTAACTCCACAAAGTCTATGATATAATATTATTATTGATAATGATACTAAATATAGGTTTACCGGTTTTTTTTCTTGTAGCGCTGCTACTCTATAAATCATGTTTATTGTCTGACGGTCAAAAAAGATAGATAGATAGATAGATAGACAGACAGATAGTAAGGCATTTTCATAGGCATATATATAGACAGATTGCTCTTAGTCTTATCTATAGCCTAAAACCAGCCCTGGACTAATACTAAACCTCCACGAAATTTTGGCGAAATTCGTAAAAGGACCAAGGAAATCTTCAGCAAAAAAAGGACCAAGGAAATCTTCGGCAAAAAAGAATGAGGTTTTTTTTGGTTTTTTGGGGGGTTGAGGGTGTCCTACCCCCCAAGAAAATAGCCTAAAACTACCACAGGACCAGTAGGTATATTCCCTAAAGAGTAGAATCCGATCGGTTCAGTGGTTACCGAGATCTTAGGGAACGGACAGACGGACAGACAGACGGACAGCCATCATTCTACTTTGTATTATAGATTAACACAGTCGCTTAGGAGATTTTACTTGATATATTTACAGACGGTAAAATGGACACCATGTCACTTTGGTACATAAGATATATATCGGACGAGGTATCAGATACCCCGGGCCTGAGTTACCCAGCAATAGGGGATTTTAAATTTCACACCTCATTTTGAAGGTCTCAAGGCTAATTATTGGGGTTGAACACCCGGAATAGCGCTCATAAGCATTATAGATAGAATTTGTACAAAATGTGTTATGTTGTTTTTGTGCCAAAAAAATACAAATATTTTATAAAAAATATGTTAAGTGTTAAAAAAATAAATTAAAGTACTTAAAAATGTTCATTAAAAAAATACTAAAATAGTCAATTTATTATAAAACTAAAGCATAAGGGATATTTACCCCACCCTCCTTATGAGAATTTATCCATTCCTTATAATCCTTTCCTAATGTCTCCCCCCCCCCTCATTCCCGTTCATCACACAATCTTCAAAGAAATAGGAAGTATCACATTTCTAAATTTGCCCCCCCCCCACTATATGTTTTTTAGATATGTAGTATCTCTATAAGTCCCTTCTTCCCTCATACACTTTGTATTTCTTTCTTACTGTAGTTTATTACTTAAGATCAATCAAAATTCATAATTTGTAAATTGCATATCAAAAACTATAAATCAAACAAAAGTGCACATATACAACTTGTTTAACATAAAAAAAATCAACATATTTCATGAGTAGCATCCCTCATAATGACCTCATTCCTTTCTTTTCTCCTTTCTACCTCTTAAATGGATTCTTTAGTTCTACTTGATGCCATTGGTGAAAATGTCTTCTTTCTCCGTCTCTAATTCTACATCTAATTCTTATTTTATTTATAGTACATTTTGGACTATTTTGACCTTGTTTAATAAACCCCCCTCCTCTCAAACTCTTTCCTTTTATTGGGTGGAGATTATTACTAATTAGTGACACTTGGCTTCCATAAATCCTTTTCACAACTTTAACTTACAGATTAAACAAGGATGACAACATCCATAAAAGTAATTTTCTAAAATCAGAAGGAAGGACAAACGAACAATAACTCCTGTAGAGTATCAGCACTTATTAAGCAACGCAATAATTTATAAGCCCCAAAAAATTGTACAGAAATTTGTTGCAAAATGGTGTAAATACAGGGTACAGTAAAATCACTTTCTTTCATTATTAGAATTTGATTATAGAGACGCATTGCTAATAATATTGTACTAGGATTAATTATTCAAAATATTAAATGTATATAAATAAGATGTTTTTGTCAAAAAATCAGCATATTTTATAGACATGCGGACTTTCTGGTAATAATTATAGATTTGCTACCAGATCATACCTAACAGTATAGGAATCATCATATAAAGTTTAATATGAAGACAATTCTAATATGTCTAATTTAACGAAAAGAGGTAAACATAACGGATGGACGGACCGACGCTTATTATAGAAAAGCTTCGTTTTTAAAATCATAGAATAAATACAAGTTTTGTTAGCCGAGACCTTTGGCCCCTCGGGAATAACAAATTTGGTTTTAATCTTATGATATTTCTCTTTAATATCAGCGGTAAGCTGTCTATAATACGATGCGCTAACTAACTTTTCTCGTATTTTGGGGATTCTTCCTTCAATTTATTGACCATTATATTATCCATTAAGATCCTTGTGTCCACTATTTTAATTTTGATTAAGTTGAATGCATTACATAAAAAGGGAAGGCTTTAATGATAAAGTAAATTAAATGTTGGATGCCAATTGGTATAGAAAATCTCTACAAAAAAAATTCCATTCGTAGCTCTTGCATAGCAGCCAAGAAAATCAAAGGATAAAAATTTATAATTAATGAGTGGCTTTGCATGGTGTGTGAAGTGAAGGATCTCGCTAACTATGGTTCTCTTTTATAGTGAAGCTTCTCATAGGTTTATTACAATTTAAGGGGAGAATACCACCCTCTGTAAAGAATCCGCCCGTTAAAAAACCCTACTCCATAATGCAAGTGCTCCTAGAGGCCTCAAGGGTATCAGCAAGCTAGCAATATTGTATCCATTTTCCCCACTACATAAAACTAGCATTTTAGGAAGAGAAAAATATTTTCAACTTCTAAGCTAGTAATTGAAATGTTTTAATACATCTATAAATAAAACAAGAATGACAACATCCATAAAAGCGAAACTCTGAAACGGTAGGAATTAGTATTCTAATAATCATATAAATAATGTTATTTTATCACTTAAAAACTGTTGCTTTAAAGGTAACGATCATAGAGTAAATTTGCTTATTGTTAAAGACTTATTACAGAGTGGCTTCGCTAATAAATCAGTTTATTGTTGTAGAAACTGCAATACTAATGTTATGCATGGTTTAAAGATTATAAAATATGAAATAAAGGCATTGATTTAATAGGAAAGCTGCTCTATGTTACAGAAGTTACTAATTCATCAATAACGTTGTAAAAGCTGTAATATTAACCCTTAACGGTCGGGGGGGGGGGGGGGCGTTGAACGCCCCCCTTCCGGTTTTTTCTATCTCATTTTCTGTGTGTGAAAGATAAAGAGCCCAAACTGCTTGACTTTTTAAGTATGGGTATGACACATAACTGAGAGTTGGAATTTTTTGAATATCTCCATCCTGGCGGGCACAGGATGCCAGCAAACCTGGCAGGGTCATCCAGGTAAAGAACAAAAATTTGTTTTTGACTTAAACAAAGCATTTTATCTTACCAAAATACTAAAATATCCTCTAGTAGTACATCCTCATATTAAATACAGGTGTTCAAGTCAATTTCAGGTTCCAGGTATGATCCTGCAGGTCCTGATCCTCCAGGTCTCCAGAAATCTTTAAAATGCTCCTGTGGCCGCAAATTTTGACTTAGAGACTTCAAATTTTAAACTTAAGCTTTTCTTACATGTCTACATAATGTATTAAAATTTCATAAAGATCCGCCACCGTTTTCCCGCCGACCGCCGACTGCGGCGGCTGGCAGCTGCCAAGTACAGCTGCGGCCGCTGAAACTTATGTTTTGATATTTCAATTATAAAATTTAAATAAAAATAAACATTTTCTGCAAAAAAAAATTTCTTCTAGCTTTAAAAATAAAAAAATTACAGCCGTTTGACATTTTTAAGTAAAAAAGGACCTAAAAACAAAGGTTGTTAAATAAAAGGGTGAAGGAAGCGGAAATTGACCTTGACTTACTTAAGGTCGGAAATTCACCATAACACAGGGGATTTACACAAAAAAATTTAGCCCTCTAGCTCTAATAGGAACTGAGATAATGAGGGGGGGCGTTGAACGCCCCCCCCCCCCCGACTGATTAAGGTGCGGCAAGGGGCCCGACTGTTAAGGGTTAATATTATGCATGGTTAAAAGATACTAATAGATGAAATAAAGGCTTTGTTTTAATAGCGAAGCTGCTTTCTGTTACAGAATCTCCTTCCATCTCTCCATTTGTCTGTCTGTCTTTTTGTCCATTAAAACAGTATGGGGAAATTTCTTTACTGCTATTCATGATAGACGGCTAATTTTTGACTGAATATTATCTTTACCGAGATGAGCATCCATTGCAAATCTACTCCAAAAAAGTTTTTGATTTGTCGGTCAGTTTGTATTGCTCTGAAATAAACCAAATTTACACAGGAAATGAACAAAGAAAACTTTTCACAATATTACAGAGCTTCTTTTTAACTCACTATATCCGTCAGTCTATATGTTATGCTGTGTTTTGTATTTTCAAAAGCGAAGCCTTTCTATAATTAGGGTCGGTCCGTCCGTACGTCCGTCCGTAACGGATAGCTTTTTTCGTTAATTTAGGAATGTTAGAATTGTCCTATCGATTTCAAATTTTGCATGGTGATTCCTTTAGTAGTTAGGTTTGATTTAGAAAGCGTAGCAACTCTATAATCATTACCAAAATGTCCGTAAGTCCATTTTAAACATGTTGATTTTTTTACTTTTTATCAACAAAGTTTTATGTGTTCTAATCATCGGATTGATCTGATTTTTGATATATTGATTCCTGGGACAAAAAAGTATAATGTAATAAGCGATGCAACTCTATAATCAAGTCCTGAAAATGTAAGTATGTCCATAAACATTATCCTGTATCAAGTTTTTTTTGTATCTGTTTTTCAACAAGTTTATTTACAGATTTGCTGACTCTTATACATTTATATAGTGATTATTCAGTTCTGACACTATACAAGTGTTCATGTTTGTTTGTCCTACTGTTTCGGTGCTTTGCTTTTATGGATGTTGTCATCCTTGTTTTATTCTGCTGACTCTTCCTTCACTATTTCTTCTATCTTTTGGGCTATGTTTCTGCCTTTTTCTGGATATTATTGCTACTTATAGATATTGTCCTCCTTGTTGTTTATTTCTTAAATTGGGAATTATAAAACGGGAGGGGTTATTCTATGTATTACAAATGTAATACTTAATCATATGTACGCCATTATAAACATTGCTTGCTAAAGCAAATTTTTTTCCAAATTCTAAATAAATTTTCAAAGAACCACTTTGTCTTATTTTACTTGTAATTGCAATATTTTACCATTCCTATTTGTATAGTAGGAAACAATATAATCTTCAGTTAGAATTTCCCTCCTTTTTGTGAGGTTGTTATGAATTATAATACAACTCCTCCCCATCTTAAACAGTTTATCAGGGAGAGAGGGGACATTGGGCTGTTTATTATGCTGGTACCTAAAGTTTTGTAATAATGTTTTCTTATTCGTTAGCTCAACAACTTTGAGGGACAAAGTGAATTTTTAATGGTTATATCAGTAAGTTGAGTGTTATAACGGTTAAAACACTAATTGTAATCTACAGGAGGGGTAATTATATGTATCATGATTGTGAATGTATGTTTATTTATAGGCCATTGTCTTATCCCCTTAAATCCCTGCAGTTTATTTATCATATAGCCCGGTGACCTTAGTTGGGTTTATGACACATTTATTACCTCCCCCCCCCCCATCTTCCTCGATATAGTAATGCCACGTCTCGCGGTCGTTGCGGTCATGCGTCATATTAAAAGGGTGACGCAAATTTCAGATCTCAGTTTTTGCTATTTGATTTACTATTTTTCTCTATAAGATAACAACGATGCTTGCAAGATTATTTAATTCGCTATAATATAAAGATATTTTTTTCAAATCGCGAAATCTGGGATCTAAAATTTGCGTCACCCTTCCAACCTGACGCATGACGGCGTATGTCCGGGAGATATGGCATTATTTAGTCCACTATCTTTATCAATTCTAAATCAATTTCCTTTACCTAATATACCCCCTCCCCAACCCTTAAAATCCTTTTTAAAGTGTAAATTTCAACCCCAATAATTTGCCTTGAGATTTATGGGATTTCTGAAATTTGAAACAAAAAGTTTATTTCTGGCTTTCTGAGTCGGGCTTTCTGTATCCTAACCCTATATATCATGTATTTAATTTTTAATGTATCTCACTTTTTTTCCTTTTTAAAAGCGAAGCTTTTCTATAATTAGGGTCGGTCCGTCCGTACGTCCGTCCGACCGTCCGTACGTCTGCAACGGATAGCTTTTTTCGTTAATTTAGAATTGTCCTATCGATTTCAACTTTATATAGTGATTCCTGTATAATAGTTAGGTACGTACGATTTAGAAAGCTTATCAACTCTATAATCACTACCAGAATGTCCGAACGTCCATTTTAAACATGTTGATTTTTTTACTTTTTTAACAACTAATTTGTATGTGATAAAATTATCCGATTAATTTAATTTTGGAATACTGATTCCTAGGACAACAAAGTACAATGTTATAAGCGAAACATCTCTATAATCAAGTCCCAAAAACGTAAGTATGTCCTTAAACAATATCCTGTATTTAAGCAGTTTTTCAACAAATTTAATTAAAATTTTGATTCGTCATTTATGCTCTGATTTTTCAGTTCTGACACACTACAAGTATAAACGTTCCTTTGTCCTAACGTTTCAGAGCTTCGCTTTTATGGATGTTGTCATCCTTGTTTCCTTTTTATGATGTATCATAGTATGCTCTTAACTTTAAGAGTAAGACAAAATATTAATATTTAATACCCTCAAATATTTTAAATGTATGTTTGTTGCGTAGTATAATGGATTTGTTATCACTTGGATCTTACACCATGTTATAATGTACTCTAATAAAGTAATACGTTTAGCTGGCTAAAATAACCAATTCCATTCCTACCTACTAAATAAACGATATGACAAATAAATGATTTCCATGTTAGCGACCAAAATTTGACGACAAGTTTACCTCCGTAAAAATATCGTCTATTCTATATCCATTCGTAGGATAAAAATTTCTTTTTTTGACACCCTCCTTAAATTAAAATCTAGAGGGCTGTGTTACAGATAGAGTTTAACTTAAAGTCGAGAAAATAAAATATTATGATAACCGGTTCTACCGCATCCCTTATTCTCTTCCCTACTTTCAGGTTGAAAGAGTGACGCAAATTTCAGACCCCAGATTTGGCGATTTGAGAAAAATTTATCTTTATATTATAGCGAATTAGATAATCTAGCAAGCATCTCTTTTATCTTATAGAGAAAAATAGTAAATCAAACGGCGAAAACTGAGATCTGCGTCACCCTTCCAATATGACGCAAGACGCATGACCGCTACGACCGTGGCAATATTTTAAACCCAATCGTGTTACAGACAACAATAGAGGTGTATTATTAGTATTACATGGGTAATACAGCCCTCTAGGTGTCCAACCACTTACTCAAAAGTCCTAAAAGTGTCAATGAATTGATAAATTGACGCGCATAGTTCAAAATTTTTATTCAAACCCCCTTAAATTTTAGGTTGATATAGCTTTTTTTACCTTGACAATCTCCCCCCCCCCCCCCTTTGGCTATATTAGGTGGGTTTAAGGAACTGTATTTACCCCCTCAGGAAGGTTGGTAATCCCTTCTGCACGCTTCTGGATTTAATAATCTCAATTTTTTGCACAATATCCCTGTTATCCCTGATGACAATAACTGACATGAAATTATTTAGATGTTTAGAATTTTAAATATATATTTTGTATTGATGCTAAAGGATTTTTACAATTGTAGGGATGTGACTAAAAATCATACACAAGAAGAAATTTAAACGGTAGAATTGAGACGCAATGGTCTAGAGTATCTAGGTCATAATAACAAAAAAGTAGCCGAGAAAATCCTACTTAAACTTAGATTACAGACAGAAAACGGAATCACAGAGTAGCTTCGCTACTCACCAGCGTTGCGATGCCGTTTGATTTTGGTGCGGCTCCGGCTCCGACATAAAATCAAGAAAAAACTCGACATATTTTTTTCCCCACGTCTATTTTTGACTTTTGAAGGTTTTAAAAGTTCAATTTTTAATAGGGGCATTTGCACATGACAAAACAGAGTTACCAAATTATAACTTATAAAAAACCTCTTTATTTTTTAACGAAAATTACGGCTCCGGCTCCGGCACCAGCAAAATATGGCGGCTCCTCGGCTTCCGGCTCCGCAACACTGCTACTCACAATTGAATGTTAGCGTAAAGGATAAGCCAATGCACGATAAATTGATGATAAACAAAATAACTCCCTCTGTAGATAAAGATTGGTTGAAAATTTGGAGATTACTAGATTAAAATCAACCAATCAAAAATCCAATAAGATAACGTCAGTGGCGTGCGAAGCACTTTGTCTAGGGGGGGGCATTTTGAAGATTTTGTAAAATTTTGCCCCCCCTAAATCAAAGTGCCCCGGGGGGGCACTTTGCTTTAGGGGGGGGCATTTTGATTATATATACTAATTTTAAATAAGGGCGTTTTAAGGGGTTGGATTATTTGATTATGGGCCTTCTAGTCCTTATCCCTTCTTCCCCATCCCTTCCCCCATCCCTATTTCCCATTTATATCCCCCATCTCTTCCCCCCCCATCTCTTCTCCCCCATCCCTTCTCCCCACCCTGCAATGACCAAAGGGAAGGGAGCTAGAAAGCATCTTCGAAAAAAAGTACAGAAGATAATTTAACCTTCCCCCCACCCCCCCATCAAAACATTTTTTATGGGTGGAAGGGGATGTTATAAAATCTCAGCAGGAAGGATGAATAACCCCATTAAAAAAAAATTTGGGGGGGGGAGATAAAAACACTTATTTTAGAAATAATTTACCAAAATTAACCTAATATGTAAAACTGATTTTAAATATTTCTTTATTGTATGACAACAAGGATGACAACATCTTTAAGTAGCAAAGCACAAAAAATCATTAATAAGAAAACAGACAAGTAGATTTAAAGAGCATCTGTTGAAATAAATATATATTTTAGATAGAAAGTCACAAATCCTTTTTCCTGTATGTTGTGTGATGACAGTCAAAGTAAATTACATACTGGATGCTCGAAACAGCGAAAAAAACTTTTTTTTTTTAATCTTATAATCCACAAAAAAGTTTATCGTATCATAAAAACCAAAGATATAAAGAACTATGTAAAAAATATAAAAAATTACTTGTCCTTTCATCTACAGATATAAAAATCTCTTAAAAATATGGAAAACTTTGGGGTATAGTCTCTTTTGTGGCAATGCCTCTGAAGGGGCATTTTGTCGTATTTTCATAGTAGCTTTTAATAGGTTATTCTAGGTTGAGTTAGGTCAGGTGATTTCCCCGCAGGGTTAGGCAATTGGCCCCGCAGGAGCTATAAATAGGTGAAAAGCTACTGTGAAATTACGATGAAATGCACCTTAAGGGCAATGTGACAAAAGGGACTATACCCGAAATTTAAAAGATACAAAAATAGCCAAAAACGTCCTGAAAAGCAGTCCGACCTCCATGAATTTTTAATAGTTAACTATACTCCATAATGATGGGAATGTTAACATTAAGTTTTAGCCTTCTATCTTTAATTGCAGTTGAAAAAATCACATTTCCCCCTTAGCATTACGTACTGACAGCCATAGTGAATTATAGAGAAGCTAAAAAGTTATATCAACATATCCTACCCTCTTTAAATGGCACTTTAAAACTATGTTAATTTTTGATTAAGTGGTGTTTCCAATCATTTATATGGGCGGTGCGTGAAGCGCACCTAAAAAAAGGGGGGGGGGCGAAAGTGACACTTTTTGAAACCAAAACTAAAAGTCAAAGGAACTCAACTAAAAAAAGAGTTACAGGTCTGACATTTTGCATGGCAGTTGCTTTATAGGGGTACAATATGGAACTGTGAAGAAACGGCGGCGCAACCGCCGAAAACCGCCGAGAAAAGGCAACAAAAATTACGGCGGGAAACGGCGGTTTTCGGCGGTTGCGCCGCCGTTTCTTCACAGTTCCATATTGTACCCCTATAAAGCAACTGCCATGCAAAATCTCAGACCTGTAACCCTTTTTTTAGTTGAGTTCCTTTGTTGACTCTTAGTTTTGGTTTCAAAAAGTGTCACTTTCGCCCCCCCCCCTTTACTCCCCCTTTGAACTAAAATCAATTAAAGACAACAAGAGTGGCGTATTTTATCAAGTTAGGAATATAGAGTGTAGCTAGTTAAGGGTTTTTAATGAAAATTGCCATAAAAAAACATGTCTTTTTGTAAGGGTATATAAAAAAAAAAATGATAAACTTTTTTTGATAAATTTTGATTGGTTGGTTAATTAAGTCGAGTTTCCATACATTTCATCCACTAATTGTAATCTATATAAGGGGTAATTTTGTGTATCATCATTGGGGATGTACAAAATTTCTTTGGTAAAAATCTATATTATACAAAATAGAATACTTCCTATTACCTGGTTTGTTATGTTCAATGAAAAAAGATTATAACCTAATTTCTACACTAATTAAAAATTTGGTAAGGTTAAATGAATAGTAACTGTCTGTTTGGCGCGAAGCGCCAAAAATTTTTTTTTATGAGTATTTCTTGATCTTTTTTTTTGGAAACTGGGATAGTTTTGCTTTTTGTAGGGTAGGGGGCAAAAAGGGGCATTTTTGTTGTCCAGGGGGGGGGCAAAATGGGGCATTTTTCCACATTTAGGGGGGGGCAGGGGGGGCGGTGGCTAGGGGGGGGCAGGGGGGGCGTTTTGGTCGCTAGGGGGGGCGATTGCCCCAAATGCCCCCTTCGGTTCGCACGCCACTGGATAACGTGGTTATTAAACTTTGGGTACCACTGTAATTTACATTCCATTGGCTCCCCCCCCCACCCCCCCCCCCGGTTAATTTATTTCCTTGCATTTGTGAATTGATTCAACCCTTCAAATATTATTCTTAAACTTTTAAATATAAGAAAGATTTTAAAAATATTATTTTTTCCATAAAACTTTGAATCGAACATGAAATATCAAATCAATAAATATTGTACTAAATATTTTTGTAAAAAAAATAATAAATATATATTCTTTTTTTGTAACATATTAGTATATACCACAATAAGATAATTGACGATATAAATGAGAAAAAAAAATTATCCTTTAGTATCATTTCTAATAAACTAGCGGTTTAGCCCTTAGCCTCTAGGGTCTTCGTCCTAAGAGGTAAGGAAGTCAACCCTCCTATATAGATTTTTTTTTTTTTTTAATAGGCACAGCTACAGGCTGATGCCTAGTGCAGATTTATTTAAAAAATAGGCACTGCTACAGGCTGACGCCTAGTGCAAGTTTGTTAAAAAAAAATAGGCACTGCTACAGGCTGATGCCTAGTGCAGATTTGTTAAAAAAAATAGGCACTGCTACAGGCTGACGCCTAGTGCTACAGCCTACCTAAAAAAAGTGGTGGGGGGATTTTTTTGTTTTTTGGGGGGTTAAGGGTGTCCCACCACCCAAGAAAATAGCCTAAAACCACTACAGGACCAGTAGGTATATTCCCTGAAGAGTATAATCCAATCGGTTCAGTGGTTACCGAGATCTTAAGGGACGGCCGACGGACAGACAGACAGACGGACAGCCATCATTCTACTTTGTATTATAGATAGGTGGTTGGATTATTGCTACACTGTGTTATTATTGGTCCAATTGGTACATTAATCTTCTATACTTTCTACATCTTCTGACTCTTGGAATAAAATCTGTGTTGCTTGTCAACTTAAAGCTATGGTCAATAATATATCAGCAACGACCACTTTTATAAAATGCCAGATTGTCTAAATAGATCATTGATTTTCAGAATTGACAGCAGGAAATTGAACTGTAAGTTGGTTACTCTGCAGTACCCAAAGTTTTAAAATACGGTTTCGTTCCCCCAAACACGTTTCCCCATATCAATGCGCATCAAGGATATGACTTACTTCATTGGTCTATTGACCTGTCAATATCCTTTCATATTTTCTAACTGGTCTAGTCAAAATTTAATAAAATCAACCTCTTATGTACTACCTCGTAGATTTTTTCCTGTTTATTTTGTGGATTTTTCATCATTATCACATAAAATGGTCAGTAGTAGGCTGCCAAAAACGTTTTATTTTACTAAGATAGCTCAAATATTAAGGGAGTAGTAAGCGTTTAGAAAAAAAAACAGTTTTCGACGGGCACCCTGTACATTCCTATGTAAAGGTTTCGTGATTTGTTACTTATTTAAGATCCTGTTCTCTCTTTTTTATGATCACTGAACATCTACTTTATAGCTCAATTTTCTCATCCAACCCCCCCCCCATGGTTTTTTTAGTTTAGCAACTTTTTTTTCAACAAAAAAACAACCAGGACAGAAAAACATTTCTAAGTTTATTTAATAAAACTTTTTACAAAATTGCATACAATTTACAATTTATAGTACATAAATATACAGTTTTGATATTATTTACATATACAATTTTAATTTATGAAAAATATGTACAAAAATTTTCTAATAATTAAAAGGTAATTTAAAATTATGGAAATCTATATTGTATCAAAATAAAATTTAATAGTAATAGAAAAGATAAAAGATGTCATAAACTTTAGTAACCAAAAAAATAAACTATATTTAAACATTAAAATTAACATAAAAAGTTCTTTAGGTATAAGAACCCAAAATTGTGATAAATTAATCTTAGTTTCATATTTAAATTAAAAGAAAAAATCTTAAAATCAAACATTTATTAAATCAATAATTTCATTTTTCAATTTACATATTGCAATTGACTAAGACTTAAAATATAGTACATTATAAAAAAAATACTTTTTAATTGATTATTAGGCATGAATCAACTTGTTTTGATTCCGTCTTGACTTACGACTGTCCGTTGTAGAGGTATTAAGGGATGAATTACCCGAATCCTCGCTATTGTTAACTGGCACCAACATCTTGCTCATCCTAAACTCCTTCTCGCTGCCAACAATGCCGCGCTCCTTGTTGTTGTTGTTCCCGCGCAAAATATCTTTTCCCGCCAAATTATGATGGCTGCCCACATGATGCAACAACTGATTATTTTTGGGACGCTCCTCAGAGCGGGAACGACGGTTGCGGCGGTTGCCGCTGGCAGATGATGTTGGCGTCCGCACGCCGCCGTTATTCTGTTGTTGTGGAAGCACTTGGCGGCTGAGCAGCCAGTTTTCGAGGTCGTTTGATTCTGCCAGGTTCCGCCGGTTCCAGAACTCTTCAGTAGAGCGCATCTTTACCTGAAAAAATGATAGTTAATTTTTAAATTAACGACTCTAAAGATAATAAAATTATTGTGTGATAAGCTAAAACACTGGTAAGTAGTTTAGGCCTAACTAATTTAGATTCATTAAAGCCAAAAGTTTTAGAGCTAACAATAAGACAACGGGATTATAAAACTTTGGGTACCAGTGTAATTCATAGTAATTCATAATTAATTATTTATAGTGAATGTTAAATTAAAAGTACTTACTTGTGATTCGGCGCTCAGTCTTTTGAGAATATTATAAAGTTCTCTGATGTTGTCTGTCTTTCTTAACAAGATTTTACCCTCTTTGGAAACCTGAAAAAAAATTAATTAAGTTTGTTTCCAGTGTATGTCTATGTTTTTCTTTCCATACGTGACATTTTGTCTGTCTGACTGCTTGTATGTCTGACTGTCTATCTATCTGTCTGTCTGTCTGTCTATCTGTCTGTCTGTCTGTCTATCTATGTGTGTGTCTGTCTATCTATCTGTCTGTATGTCTGTCTTTTTGTCTTTCTGTCTGTCTATCTATGTGTGGGTTTGTCTTAGGTTCTGTCTCTGTGTCTGTGTGTCTGTCTGTCTGAATGTCTGTTTGTCTACCTTTCTGTATGTCTGTCTGTCTATCTGTCTGTCTATCTGTCTGTCTGTCTGTCTGTCTGTCTGTCTGTCTGTCTGTCTGTCTGTCTGTCTGTCTGTCTGTCTGTCTGTCTGTCTGTCTGTCTGTCTGTCTGTCTGTCTGTCTGTCTGTCTGTCTGTCTGTCTGTCTGTCTATCTATCTATCTATCTATCTCAAATCAAATTCAAATATTTATTGGTACAAAACAACTTATACATTTAATATCAACATTAATAAATGATAATTACATTGTATTAAAATTAACTAATAAACTATTTTTAGTAAACAATGAATACTATAGGTTTAACACAATATAATTCAAGTATCCATGGGCTGAAAAACGCCTATCTATCTATCTAACTATCTATTTATCTACCTGGATACTCAGAATCAGATATCCCCGCCTCTCCTCCAGCTTGACATCCTCAATGTCTGTCAGATTGACCTGGAACAAAAACAACTTTATGGAGCTTTTAACCTGTTCAGAAGGGAATATTTGTGGATGGACCAAATGTGTTAATAGTTAGTCGTGTTATAATTTTACCAAAACCTTTGTTAAATAGGATTTTTTTTTACCTGAACATTTTGTCAAATTGTCATTAATTAGATATCTATTATATTCCTATTGTTGATAAGTGCAACATAAACATCAAAATATTTTCAATAAAAGTCTTAAACATATTTTTGGTTCTTATTCAAGAAAGTTTTTATGATTGAACTATTGTACAATATAGTATTTCTGAAAGTAGCTTAAAATTTCGAGAAACTCTTTTCCAGTATGGCTTTGAAACCGATTAATATCCACTGGATTAGAACCGGTTCTCAGTCATACTAAAATATTATAAATAGCATCGTATTACAGACAAATTTTTCACGAATATTAAAATAAAAATCATGATATTAGTACCAGTTTTGTTAACCCGGGCCTTTGGCTACTTGTTATTTTATGGTTGAATTTTTTTTGCTCTTCCAATACCTTTTAGGCTTTTATGTTGAACTCCTAGATGCCTGGGGCTCAACCGCTGTTTTATAATATAGCATAATATGTCTTACTATTATACAAAACTAAAAATAAGAATGTAAATTGTCACGCAACCTAGCTTCAAAAATCTATTAAATTCAGGGAAAACTAGACTAAAAACTACACTGGTACTCAAAGTTTTATAAATAAGATTCATTGGTCCCAAAACTTTGGGCACTTTTATTAAATTTTGATGATTAGCTTCAAGCTAGTTGTGTGTAAATTTTTCAATAAGAAGGGTTAATATTGATTTTTGTTTATTATCTTTAGTACGTCCATTGTCTTATCCCTCGAGATCCCTGATAAAAAAATAAACAAATTAATATATAATATCTGTACCAATCTTTTGTTTATATTTTCCCTTAAAACTTCATTAAAGTTAATTAAATTTGCTTCAAAAATCATTAAGAATACCAGATAAAAGAATAATGATTTGATAATAACTTTATGTCCATCATCTTAACTAGAAAACTTAATTAAAGTTATTGTTTTTTTTCTTTAAAAAATTTTAATCAGCAAATAAATTAAAATCACTTATTGAACATTAATTTATTATAAATACAATTAATGTTTGAGCTTAATTATTAGTAATCTTTCTCCTTATATTAAAGTGAAGTCAATATACATTTATAATTTCCAGAAGAATATCATTTTATCTGACATTGACCAATACCTAGCTGTATCAAAATATTTAATAAGTGAAAATAAAAGTTTTATAAAAAACGACCATTCCTATGGACATTAAGTTAGCTTAGTATAACAGCACATTACAATATACATAATTATACATGTAGTCATAATGCATCGGTGGCGGACATATATACAAATTCTTAAGACTTATAATTCTAAAAATAGCCTAAAGCCACACCAGGAATTAAGTGAATCCTTCATAATATGGATAATTCAATCGGTTCAGTGTTTAGCAAGATCTTAATGTACGACAAAACCTTCTACATTTAGAGATGTGACCGTTTGCACTAGTAGTTTCCAAGATCTTACAACCGGACAACCATACCTACTATAAATAATAAACAGTATATCTCTATATCCAGACCAACACAAATATGTTAACATGCAAAGGTGGATGTGTGGCCCTTTGCAGTAGTAGTTTACAAGATCTTGAAGGACATTGAACAACTTTACCTACTGTACATATCAAACAGGATAACTCTAGAACCGGACCAACACAAATGTGTTAACATGCAAAGGTGGATGTGTGACCCTTTGCTCTATGCTTTTTATTTACAACTCACTGTAAAAAAAAACTTTCAAAATCAACCAAAAAATGTGTAGATTTTAAATTAAAAAATAATAAAAAAAAATTTTTTGCGATTATCATGTCAACAATTTAAAATTACATTCTGCTAAATGTTTGATGATACAATTATGGCTTAAACACAAGACTTTAGGAATCTTTAGACGATCAAAATCAGATGGGGTTTGTAACCCATAATAAGGGAGGTGGTTACACCCCTTTGGCAAATTTAAAGGGAGTTTAGGTGGTTGGAACCACCCTCCTGACAATAAAATAACATCCCCCCTTTGTTGTATGTAAGTACTAAACCCCCTCGATTTTGGCTTCGAGAGGTTTTCAAAAATCGTAAGAAGGTGACATAATTTTTGGGTGTGCTTTTGGTCACTGTCTGAGCAAAATCCTATGCCCGACGCAGCATACAATCTAATAAAAAAAATATTTATAAAATTTTTTAGAGTGTATGCAAGTTTTTACAAATTTTCCAACTGGCTAAACAATTGAAATTGCAATAATAAACTTTCCAAGGGCACAAAATTTAATTTTATTACGGGGGTTGTAAAATAATTTTCTAACACTTATGATTTCAAATAAAAAGAGTTAATTGAGATAATTTTATCTGGGAGCTAGATGATGTTAATATTTAATAAAATTATCACACCACGAATTCACATTTATGATAATTTGCCTTATGAATGTAAATCTTCCGACATTAACTTATGTACATAACTTATCGCATAGACATGACAATTTTACATTTTCTAAACAAGTCTAAAATAGATTTATTACTGTGTCATGCTAGTACTTCTTCTAAAGCTTAATTGTTCTATGAAATCTTGAGGTACAAACCAAAAACCTTACTACTTTATATAATAGAATGATTATTTCAACTCAGGTTGAAATCATTGTCCATTTTTAAATTTCATGACTACAAATCTATAAAATTGTAGAGTAGATACGGATGTATAATATATACAAATATAAATGTAAAATTTGCACTTTACACATATAGATACGATACATTTATTATATGTTCAAAATAGATTTATTACCTAGATGGACAATCTTATAAATAAGTCCAATACAATAATATGAGCGCATCCAAAGCATAATCTTATCCTAAGAAATTTTAATGTTTACAGCTGACCTATTATATGAATAACCAATAATATTATCGGATTGTTCTTGTGTTCCAATGGATTTAATTAATGAAATAGTGATCTAAACATACTATATCTATTATGTATGTGCAATTTAATTTGCTGTTAGCTTATTATTGCAGATTTTCAACCAATTCTATTTTGTCAAAGTTCTTCAAGAAAAGTTAGATATTTTCCAGTTGGCTTCGAAACCAATTTATTTCCGTTGGATTAGAACCAGTTCTCAACCACAATGAAAAATCAAGTACAGCATTGTATTACAGACAATTTCCCACGAAAATTAAAATAAATCATAAGATTAATACTAGTTTTGTTATCAAAGGCTTTCGGTCCCACGAGTCTAACAAAACTGGTTTTATTCTTATAATTTTTGCTTTTAAAACAGCGGAAACATGTCCATAATACGATGCTATAAATAAATATTGCTAATATTTATTTACTCTTTCTAATTTTTATATAAGGATTAACACTATTAGATTTTTTAAACATTATTAGATATACTTTGAGGGGGGCAATTTTTGTATCAGGGTTGAGATAGTAGGACAGATAAACGAATATGATAGGTGTTAACACAGAATAAGATTATAAAGAATGTCAAGTAGGTAGCATATATTTGTTAATAAATACAGATAATCTTCATCAAAAAATCAGCAATATATCTTAAATAGCAGAAGAGAAAATCAATGCAAGTGAAAAACATAAATCTATAGCTTTTCATCTATAAACACAAAAAAATCCTCCAAAAAAGACCATACTTGTTTTCAAAAAGTTTTAATAAAACTTTGGGTACTTTTAACATTTGTTGATTAGTTGATTCCAACTAACAGTATCCAAACTTCACTACCAATAATTTTAATCTATATAAGTGGTAATTTTATCTAATATGGAATGTAAATATGTCCATTGTCTTATCCCTTAAGATCCCTAAAGAGTAGAATAAAGAGTGTAATAGGGAACGTTCTAATAATTCATTTTCTATGTATAAGTAAAAGATATACTACTATGTAGCTAAAAAACCAGTGCAGCTCAATTTCAGGGGTGTTTAGACCCTTGTTAAGGAGGTGTATCCAACCCCATTGATTTTGTCAGGGGGGTGAATAAACCCCGGATCTACTGCAGTTCACGGTAAAATATTGCTGGTAAGCAATATTTCCAAAAGTCTATGAATTTTAAAGGCTGCTAGCACACTGTTTTAAGCGGCATAAAAAGGCCTACAAATTGTCTGGAATAGCCATAAATCAATAATGGATAATTATCTCGCAGTGCAGAGAAATTCGCGAAAAAGACCTATTTTAGGCGTTTTTTCTTCAGTGAATCTTTCCCTGTGCATAGTTGGATCTTGGCTTTTCCAGATTATTTGTAGGTCTTCTTAAGCCTTTTGGCCGTTTGGCAGCTAGCAGCCTTTAAAATTCATAGATTTTTGGAAATATTGCTTACCAGCAATATTTTACCGTGAACTGCAGTAGATCCTAAACCCCTCTTCTGCATATTAATGTTAGGATACTAAATGTATAAATTTAATATAATATTTTTGCTGTTTTTTGCCAAACTTAATTTTTGCTAAAGGGATTGCAATTATTTTTTACACCTTCCATTTGTGAATTATACATATATGTGTTAAAAAGAAATTTTTTTTATAAAAAAGGTTTTAAAATCTTTTGACATCAATTTCTTGGAAATTTTGAATGATAAAAAAAAGTTTTGCAATAGTATTTTTTAGATCAATATTTTACATAACAGTTTTATCCCTTTTTAATTTTTTTTTCGGCTATCTTTTTATTACAATTTTGCATACAATCCTAAATGGTTTACACCAACGAGCAGATTTGAACATACTTTTAAATACATGACAATTAGCACTTTACTTAAAAATTAGAAATTTTTTATTTTTAACAGAATAGTGTCTAGAAATAAGGAATATGCAGTTTAAAGACCTTCGATTGACTTTCAGACGGACATACTATGCTTGTAGAGTACAATTTACCTTGTCCACTCTATAATTCCTTTTGTCTGTCTGTTAGTCAGTCAGTCAGTCCGTAAGGCTATAAAGGAAAAGTGATTTTCTCAGCTGCTATTGAAGATAGACAGCTGAAATTTTTAGTGAAGATTTCTATGATATATGAGCATCTAGTCAATAAATTGTTTTGTCCGTATGTCTGTCGGACATGCTTCTAAAGTTGTAATTCTTTTTTTAAAGCTTTGTATATTCTCTATCTTTCATTATTTATCATGACAACTGAACAACTGCTCTATGACTCACTTTGTCCGTTTGTCCATTCCATAGTTTTTTTGTGCTTCGCTACTTTTTATTTTTTTTGTTTATATCTTGAAGTACCAAGTGTTAAAAATATAAATTATATTAGTCTTTAATATATGTGAAGTGGTGACTAGGAAGTAAAATATATCTGCATGAAGATAATTTAGGATAATTCAACCAACTCAAGAAAATCTTCCAAATTTTATTTTTAAATCTTACAATTTATGAAACATTGAAGTCATAAACCATGGAGGGAGGGGACAATAGGCTTTTTATTACACTAGTTCCCAAAGATTTATATTACCGTTTTCTTATTCATTGGCTCAACAACTTTGGGGACTTTTATTAAATTTTATGGATTGGTTAATTAAGTTGAGTGTCAAAACTTTTCAACCATTAATTGTGATCAAATAATGGGATATTTTGTATATAATCATAGGGGATCTACATTGATTTATCGGCAAGTGTCTTATCCCTTTAGATCCCTGCCAATTAATGCATCATAACAAAAAGTCCAAAATAGCTTGAATCTGTAATTATAAAGGAAAAGGGTTTGCGTTAGGTTTTAGTCCATTTAACATTCTTTTAGTATTTTAGTTTTCTTTCCTTTCAGCAAAAAAGTTTTTTGTAATTAAATTTTTTGAAGACTTTAATTAAAACGTGTTTTTAAACAGAAAGAAAAAATGGTTTCAATAATAAAATGTGTTTTGGAAATTAATAAGCAGACTATCAATTTATAAGTCTAAACAAAAATGTAAATAAATTTGTTGAAAATTGCGTAAATACAGGATATTGTTAATGGCTATACTTACACTATATCAAGTAGTAAGGTTTTTTATTGTCTGAAGCTTAAGATCTTATTGGCTACTAAACCGATTGAGTTCTCTTATTTAGGTAAGCTTCATATATATTCTGTGATGTTTCTAAGCTATACTATTTTCAGATTAAAGTCTTGGAATGGTTTTAAGCTATTTTTTAGCCCATCTCTGCCTTTTTTAATTCAGAGCCCTAAGAGGCCAAGGGTGCATCCGCTAGTAATTGAATAATATAGTGTCGCTACTGTTTTTATTTGCTAAAACTATAATTTTAACTTGAACATAGCAACATTAACAGAGCTCTATATTTTCTCAGCTCCAATAACTAAGTCACACATTTCATAATGTCTTAGGATCAGGGGTACATAGATAGATAATCATTGGGGATATAAATGTTGTAAATTTATTTAATTATCATTGTTTTTTTTCCTTCTCTGAAAATCTATGATTTAAATCAGTCACTAGCGGAGTTGGTCTGTTATCAAAGAAAAATATATCCTAAAACCATTCTCAGACTTAGATAAAAAAAATATAGCTTAAAACCTTTCTAGGACCTATGTGAAGCTTCCCTAAAATTGAGAACTCAAATGGTTCAGTAAAAATCTTAAGCTACAGACACAAAAACCTTTCTACTTTAAGTTTGATTATTTTTCTCTTTCATTGTTCCATCACTTCCTGATAATGTTCTAGGATACATTAACTTAGCTAAGTTGGCGTTTTCCCTCGCAGTGACTTGTTGAGCATAACTATCCCCCTTCAGCCTTATTTGGAAATTAATTGTAAAAATGAGGGTGGGTATTTTTTGTTTGTTATTATCTAAGGTAGGTATTTTGGATAGTGTGTAGCCCTGCATGGTTATAGCCACCACCCCCCCCCCCAGGGGTTAGGTAGATGAAAAATATCCGCCCCCCCCCCCATGTTTTTAAAAGCGAAGCTTTTCTATAATTAGGGTCGGTCCGTCCGTCCGTCCGTACGTCCGTCCGTACGTCCGTCCGTCCGTCCGTCCGAGATAGATAGCTTTTATTCGTTAATTTAGGCATGTTAGAATTGTCCTATCGATTTCAAACTTTGCATGGTGATTCCTGTAGTAGTTGGGTACGATTTAGAAAGCGTAGCAACTCTATAATCATTACCAGAATGTCCGTACGTCCATTTTAAACATGTTGATTTTTCTACTTTTTTAACAACAGTTTTCAAGTGTTTTAATTATCCGTTTGATCTGATTTTTGGTATATTGATTCCTGGGACAACAAAGAACAATATTATTAGCGAAGCAACTCTATAATCAAGTCCAAAAATGTAAGTTTGTCCATAAACATTATCCTGTTTTTAATCATCTTCAACAAATTTACCTACAATTTTGATTCGACATTTATACATTTATGTTCCGATTTTTCAGTTCAGATACTATACAAGTGTTAATGTCCGTTTGTCCTACCGTTTCAGTGCTTCGCTTTTATGGATGTTGTCATCCTTGTTTTTAAATAAGAGGATGAGAGGAGGGTTTCAGTACTCCACATGCACTTTTTGGAAAAGTATTGCTCAGTTATTACATTCAAGTGTTAACTCTGGTTAATTTCCTTTAAAACCCTCACAAATCTGACAAATTTTGTCGATATACATGGCTTTGATAAGAAGTGGTCATAGTTGACATAATATCGACATTCCAAATAAATTTATTGATTATTATTATTATCCTATATGGCATTAAAAAATGTGACATAACATTGACATTATGACAAAATTCTTAACTGCGGTGATAAAATAGCCTAAATTTTTTTTTTACAGAGCTGGATCTTTAAATCATTTTAGTGGTGAGCCAGATCGGGGTGCGCCGAATTTCAGCCAATCACAGCGCGGTATTTCAGTAAATGCTGTGCTCTCATTAGTGGAAAGTTGGCTCACCCCGATCTGGCTCACCACTAAAACGATTAAAAGATCCAGATTAGGACTTTAACTAAGCTTTATAGAGCACATTGAATGTCTCTACCTATGCTATTAAAATTTAAGGAAACTTTATCATTCATGACGAAGCTATATAAGAAAAATTTGAGTGTCAAATCAAAACCAAAATTGTATCATGGGTTAAACGATGGGGTTGGAGAACATCATACATTTGTTGCCAATGATTTTTAAACATTTCTAAGCTTGCCATGACTTTTCATAGGGTAGGGGTAATACATTGGCATTGCAATGATTATCAGACAAAGACTGCAGTGTTTTTTTGTCACAAAATTATAACATGTTCTGAACTACAATTTACTGTTTTTACAAATATCAATGGCTTTCAGAAATAATGAAAAAGTTATCCTTTTAGTCATAAAAGTCAGAATTTGAATTTTGCGCTTTCCAAATTTTTAACACGTATTTATATTTGCTTAAGGGTATAATAATTCTATTTTACAGACTTGATAAAACTATTATTATAACACAAAATACTGTCTCATAACAGAACAAGGTGTCTAAAGGAATTTAAAGGAGGTGTCCCCCCCCCCCCCTAACTCCAAAATATTTTTTTTATATCTAATAATCATTCTTGGTACTTTTTCCCTACATTCAAAAAAGTATGACGGAAATCTTTTAAAGAAAATAAATATTTGTTGTAAAAACAAGGATGACAACATCCATAAAAGCGAAGCTCTAAAACAGTAGGACTAACGAACATTAACACTTTTAGAGTGTCAGAACTGAAAAATCAAAATATAAATAAATAAAAGAAGAAACAAAATTTTTAGTAAAAATCTGAAAATTTGGATGATTTTATTACATAAAAATTTGTTGTTAAAAAGTTAAAAATTTACATGTTTAAAATGGATGTACGGACATTCTGGTAACGATTATAGAGTTATTCCGCTTTCTAAATCGTACCTAACTACTACAGGAATCATCATGCAAATTTGAAATCGATAGGACAACTCTAACATACCTAAATTAACGAAAGAAGCTATCCGTCACGGATTGACGGACGGACCGACCCTAATTATAGAAAAGCTAAATAAGAGATGGGCCAATGTATAGCAAATTAATCTTCATCCAAATTCCTGTGTAAAAAACTTACTTTGGTGCTTTGCTTTCCCTTAAAGTGTACATCTAGCACTTAATCACTATCCCACCTTTGTTTGTTCTAAGCTGTGTGCTAACTCTGCGGGGCTACCCAGTATCCAATATAACCTAACCTTTTTAAATTAAAAAAAAAAACGAAAAACTACCACCAACCCCCTTATTTTAGATTTATTTTAAAATAAGGATGGGGGAGGGAGGGGGGGTAATTCTGTGCTAGAAATTTCTACAAATTTTTTTGGGGGATTGGACATTTGTACATAATTTTTCTTTCACTGCCCACTCCCTAACTTTGAGTATGAGGTGATGCAAAGTAATTTATGTTAAACATATTAATATGTATAAAAACATTAGAAATTACTCAAGTTTTAAACTTTCTAATTGGTTTCCATTAGGAGGTAAAGAAAATATAAAATTTTATCATCTTATCTGCTAAAGTAACAAGATGTATGACATCCTGAAGGTCCGGTAAGATCTCGAAAACGTCTTGAGGGTGGGGGGGGGGGGAGGAGAAGGTACAAGTTGTGGTCTCAAGAAAAAAAATTACCCTTTCCCCACCACCTAAAAAAAGGTTTGCAAATTTTTGTTCTTGATAATGTTGATGTGAAAGTGTAATAACATCATCGAATAACTTTTAAATTCTATACATATCAGGGATCTAAAGAGATAAGACATTAGCCAATAAAAAGATATACGTCCCAATTAACTATGAACAAAACTGACCCTGAAGTAGATTACAATTAGTAGTGGAAACGTTTGGACACTCAACTTTTATTAAAATAAAAAAGTCCCCAAAGTTGTTAAGCCGATGAATAAGAAAACGTTGTTTTAAAACTTTGTTGACTAGTGTAATAACAGCCCAATGTCTCCTCCCTCCTTGATACTTATACTTTAGTTTTCAATAAGAAGTATCCAATTTCGTACATAGCATTAGTTTGTGCTAATTCTATTCCAAAAATGGATTTTTGCGCATTCTATTTCACCTACGCAGGGCGATAAGTCGGTTTTATAGACAAAATATTAGAAATAGTTCGATTATACTCTAAAGCAATCAAATTCAGAATTTATGCTGCAATTTTATATGATTTACAACTAAAAAAACCGTCAAAGCCTAAAGTTAACGTTTATAGCTTTTTGATATTGGTATTAATAGATTTATTAAACTAGATGGGCTGTCAGACACAATAATCAGTTCAACTTAAAAGGAATTTATGGCAGACAAAGATTTTTGTTTTTATTTAGTATACTAGTTACTTCGCCTCTAGCCTCTAAGGGGGGTAGATGTAGGTATAGAAAATATCTCAAAACCACCCCCAGACATATATAAAGCATTTTCCGAAATCTTAAGATTAAGACAAAAAAAACTTCTCACTTTATACTTTAGGAAATGTATCTATAATGTAAGCGAGGTCATTTTTGGATGATATAAATATCTGAAATGCAATGCTAAAATAACTGTCTTTTCGTACCAAAACTTTACGCTTTTTAACCAATAATATGGCTGGGTTCCTACATTGTGTTTTAATTGGTCAAATTTACTGATTATAGATCTAGATCTAATATATCTATTTAATATTATTTTATTTACAGTCGCGTCTAAATGATTATATTTCAATTTTGGGTTTAAAAATAACAGTTTGATTTAAAGAGGGAGGGATGGGACATTGGACTGTAAATAATACTGATATCAAACGCTTAAAAACACTTTCTCCCATTCGATGGTTGAAATATATTTTAGACTTTATATCTAATTTACAGAATGAGTTATCATTTGAATCTTAATTGAGGTTATAACTGTTCAATGTTCATAAATTTATCATTCAATGTCTTATCCCTTTAGATCCCTGGATTAGTTACTAGCGCACCTACTCTATGATTATTTGTTAATTGATTTTTAAGTTTTAAAACCTTTTGATTTAATTAACATCATATAAGGTTTTGTATTGATAATAACTTTCAAACAATAAGTTTTACTGTATATTACTTTATTGTAATTAGTTACCCAGACAAAAATCATACATCTAACAAAGCAACAGCAGGTACAATTCTAAACATCTTTATAATTATACTTTTCTTACCTAATATTTGATAATTTGAGGGAAAAAACAATTCTAAAATTCATGTATAACCGAGTTAAACCTTTAAGCCATTTTAGATTACTTCATACAATGAAATCTAGAAGACATTTAGTTGGATTTGGAAAGCCATGTATTACTTTAAGGGAAGCTTTGTTTTTTTGCCAATGGTAACTGAATGTGATACAAATTGTTTTGTCCCTATCCTTTAGGAGAGCCGAGGAAGGTCAGTAAAAAGGATTAAAATCGCCCCAAGCTTTTATAAAGCTCCACTGAAAAGTAGAACCAATTCGGAGTTGCATTTTTCGAGTTATTTAGCTTTGGACTATAACTAACTTATATTATAGGTTTTATGAGTATTTTCGTAGAGCGAAGATGGTCTTACATTTCAACTGTACAAAGACCTACTGACTGCCAAGTTTTGTTGTAGAATAGCTTTACTGGCTAAAAACGTCCCTAGCCCCTTGTCGGAAGCCACAAAGGTTGAGAGATTTCCTGCCTTATTCTATTGTTGTGCTTGGGGAACAGAGATAGATAATCGGAAAAATAACACCCATCAGACAACCAATCATTTTAAGGCTAAACGATGTCTGTTAAAGGTAAAGAGGTGTGCCTGTTTATGGGCCAAAGCATTCCTTCTGCTTATTCTAAAATTATAAGATCTTAGTCCTTTCACTAAAACCCACTTTTATACCAGAAAAAAAAACTTTATTAAAGGCCTAACGGGGATTCTATAACGTTTACTAAACTTAACCTAAAATAAGCAGTTTAAAAAAAAAAAAACATGGTTGATTCAAATGAATTAAAGTTATTGAATATCTATTTCTGTTCAAGATTGTTGTTATCAATTTAGTATTGATAGCATAGCAACTCTATAAGGAGCTTTGAGGATTTGTGCATTAAAAACCAAACAAAATCAGCCTGGATAAACTGTGCAATAAAAAATAATAATCAGCCATCTTACCCTTTATCTGTCTATTTCAAATAAAAAAAACAGTTTTAAATAAAGTAAACTGTGATGTTAATGATTATTTATCGCATCGTATTAGAGACAGCTTTCCGCTAATATTGATATGAAAATTATAAGATTTAAACCAGTTTTGTTAGACACGAAGGGCCAAATGCTAAAAAACTGGTATTATAATTTATATTCTAGTATTCGTGGAAAATTGTATGTAATACGATGTTATGCATGATTTTTCAGTATGGCTAAAAACAGGTTCTAATCCAGCAGATATTAATCGGCTTCGAAGCCATGCTGGGAAAAGTATTCCTCTCAAAGTTATGGATGTTAACATCCTTGTTATGTACAGTATACATGAGAATTTATATGTACTGCTTAATTTAAGTAATAAACAATAAAGATGCTCTGTTGAATAATTTTAGTACACATCAAAGATTTTAAAAATAAAAAAAATAATGAATTTCGTTTCAAACATATAAATAGTAGATATCATATCCGCTGTTGCTTTACATTTGTTAATGTTCGTTTGTCAGACCATCGTTTTTGTACATTTTGTAATTAGGACTAGGAAAACAAACGCTTAAAACACTTTTAAATGATAATCTGTTTAAATGAAGATATCATTGTGTTTTTCAGTTCCAAATTAAAGATTGTTTAGCCGCGGTAATACAATTAATTACAGGACAAACAAGGATGACAATACCCTCAAAAGAGAAGCACAAAGGAACTAAAATTATGGAAAGTTATATACTGGGATATGTATGTTGGGGTTTATTCTAGGATCTTAGGAGAAAAGGCAATAGACGATAAATTGGTGCACACATCCCCAAATAACGATAAATTGTAGATTGATGGAAAAGTTTGGATACTGAAATTTTGTATAACCCAATAAGGATTTATTAAAAGTAACTAGCCGATAGTCTACATTATAACGCAATTCAAATAATATCATCATTTCTATTGACTTGAGTATTGCATAACTACCAAATGTTTGACGGACATACATATCTTTCTTGATTATAAGGATGTTTCGCTTTCATTACTTGGGAAAAAAGAAGACATTACGTTGCTCCTTTATCAAGGAATAAGAATAGAAATACAGAAAAATAATCATTCTGTAAATTTAATAATAGCTTCTTTTTAGTATACGACTAGAAATCTAGAGGTACTTGAGGTCGTGAGGGGGGGGGTCGAGGATTAGCCTCCGCCCTATTTTAAATTTATTTTGTATCTAAAAAAAAATTTGGGGGTGACATGTAATGTAAGAAGCTACTTTGTAAGGGAGAAACATATCGGTTCAGCGGTTAGCGAGATCCTTCGGTACACACAGCCAGACATCATGTGACTTTTATATGAAAATTATTATTTTGTCTTCATAATTATTTTAACGTACGAAATCTTGGATTTTTGTTTTCAAAATTGCTTAACTGGTCCTTGCGTGTTATTATTAAGCCAGTGAGAATCATAAAAAGAAGACTGTTTCATTCTTTTTCTAATTGTTACTAGCGGCACAGTGCAAATGAAGGTGCTTTGACTTTTGTGTCAGAACCTAAATTGGGACATAGTACATTTCATTACCTGAGGTTAGGTAACTTCATTTCACTTTTCAATAAAATCTAAAATGCAGCGGTTTTTCAGAAAATTAAATTTGAAAATTTCAAGTTCAATTTTCACCCACTAGGAGTTACCGCATAATCATGACAAGAAAAGCAAAGATTATTTATTTAAAATTTTGAACAACTTTGCTTTTATAAAGTTCTTCATAAAACCACTCCTGAAGTGAGTTAATTAATGGCCATTTTTATCAATTGCTTTGCTAAGGTCACGGAAATTCAGCCTTAAATAAATCATATATAGAGAGGTTTTATGACTGACTTTATAAAAGCAAAGTTGTTTAAAATTTTAAATAAATAATCTTTGCTTTTCTTGTCATGATTATGCGGTAACTCCTAGTGGGTAAAAATTAAACTTGAAATTTTTAAATCTAATTTTCTCAAAAACCGCTGCATTTTAGATTTTATTGAAAAGTGAAATGAAGTTACCTAACCTAGGGTAATGAAATGCACTATGTCCCAATTTAGGTTCTGATACTAAAGTCAAAGCACCTTCGAAGGCACTGTGGCGGAGCTACTCTTGAACTAGAGTTCCGATCAATCAATTTATTTTCTTTTTTCTTACAGTTTTCCACTTTTCTATTAATTTTTAGGATTACTTAAGAACTAAAAGATACAGGATGTATGTCTGTCTGTGTATACTGAAAGATCTCGTTGAACAGAAATGGAACTTTTTTACTGAAGAGAACTAGTTTCTGGAAAAAAAGAAAACAGTAAAAGTGTCGAACTATGACGTCAGAAAAAATTAACAATTAACCAATAAGGAGCCAGTATTCACTGAGGTAAAATATATAGCGGCCTCTCATTGGTTAATTGTTAATTTTTTCTGACGTCATAGTTCGACACTTTTACTGTTTTCGAAAAAAATCCCCCCCTCCCCCGAACTATTTTTTTTACGAGGGGCGTTTCCGCTGGTGTTATAAATAACAAAAATGAGCCTCTATTGAACTATGCCTCTTTTATTCGAACAACATTGTCGGCCTTGATCAAGGTGGGGCTGGAGGTGGGGGTAAGCCGCCCCGCTCCCCCCCTTCTTGCCCTTGATAACTTTATAATATGCATGAAATTAGACCACTCAAAAACTGGCAAAAATTTGGCTCCAGTTTGTATACAAACACAGGGATAAAGGGTCAGTGAATTTTATATTTTACTGGTACCCAAAATTTAGTAAACACAATTTCTCATCCATCAGATTAATAACTTTGGGTACTTTAAAGTGCCAGTGTTTTTCAACCATTATATTCATATTCTAAATTAGGGGTAATTTTCTTCATCATTATAAAGGAATCCGTACATTTATCATTCATTGTCTTATACCTTTTATCCCTGATATAAATACAACACAAATGTTTGGATAGATTTTATATGGTGCTGCCAATAAAATGGTCAGCAAAAATAAATGAAATAAAAACGTAATATATAATAGTATACTAGCGGCTACGCCCTTAGAGGCCTCTAGAAAGAAAAGATTTTTAATGGACGATTTCTATTTTGAGGGTGGAAATGTGGTATTCGGCAACCGTGAGCCATGCTTATGGCACCCCTGATCTGGGGTTCGGTGGAGGGTCAATGGCCCTCCCCCGAGTCCTGGGGAAGGGGTCTAGTGACCCCCTCCCTACGCTTAGAATTAATGATTGAATCTGTCATGTTTATTATGGTTAACTGTATTCTTAATTCTCCCCCACCCTTTTCAGGGATGGGGGATCATTATTGCCCAAACTGACCATTGTATATGTATTAGTTATGCTTTTATGTTATGATTATTTATTCCTATCCATGTAATTATTGTTTGTTGTATATAGCTTCAGTATCTTTTAAACCTTCAATAAAGTGACAACTGAAAATAGATGTTGATCATTATCTAGTGAAAGCTAGAGAAGCGTAGCTTCTCTATAGTAAGGTGTCCACGTCTGTCACACTGCCGTAATCTAATTGAACTCCGGTGTCTGCCATTTATCCTCGGCGGATACCACAACTTTGGTGACAGCTGTGTGAGATTACGGCGAACCACAAGTGTAGAGCAGACGCGCATCTGAGGCTAAGGTACTCCCAGCAGTGAATCTGGCAAAACTGACGCAAGCAACCTGAATTACCCACCCTGGACAGCAAAGTTTAACTCTGCATCCGGCAGTTGTGGAAGCGAGACAGCGAAATTTGACGAATAACCGCGAGCAGCGCTGATATCTAACGGAGAATTGAGCGCCAAAAGGGCTGAAACAGGCCTGCGGACCGGCTGAAACAAGCCAAATAAGTGTAAACGGCTGGAAATAGGCCAACTTTACTGCAAGAAATAGCAGGATCCGAACCAGTGGCGCTAGCAGGACGGGACATTCCCTGCCGCCATCAGCCGGATTTGGATCAGCGGCGCTAGCAGGACGGGACATTCCCTTCCGCCGATAGGCTGAAACATGCCACATAGCTGCAAGCTGCGAGCTAACATACGAGTGTAGTGCACCAGAACAGAGAAAAACTACGTCAACTCCGAGTATCCTGAGAAGCTACAACGCAGCCACCCATCTAGAAAAACAGATATTATGTTACATTGCAGGGATTACCACCCTGATGTGATGGCCAAACAATAGATTTATGAGCAAAGCTTGGCAAACAAATTGTTGTGTTGTGATAAATCTAAGAATAGAACAGGCTTGGATTATTGTGTATTGTGATAACAGCTAAAAATAGAACAGAGTTGGTAAACAAATCTGTTATGCAATTGTGATAAGGACAAAAATAGAAGCTAGATGTGATATAATAAAGATCCTGATATACAATCAAAACATCTCAAGCCCACAGCACAACAACAATACACCCCTTATTCCAAGGAAAGGGAGGAGCCCCTCTCCATTGAAGGCAAATACAATCAGGGTGATATAATAGATAAGCCTAGGATTAAGAAGAAAAGGCAATATTACACCAGCACACAGTTACCCCCCTCCCTCACAGGGGGAACGGACGGAGTTACCCCCGTCCCCTCAAGCGCTTCCCCCTTCCTACCCACACTAGACTAAGTCCGTCTGTAGTGTGGGGCTAGCGATCGGACACACAGAGCGCCATTCACGGGTAGCGCAACAGAGTGCGGAAAATATCATAAATCCAACGGACGAAGCGGACCAATGAGAGAGCGAGTTGAGGGGTGAGAGCGCGTTTTCCCCGTGTGCGCGGATTTGACGGCGCGGACGCGCGTTACAAGGACAGGAGATTCCACACACACACACACACTCACACCGGAGCGGAGCTACTCCATAGCATTTAACAGGGGTATTTTTAGCAAATAAAGAATTACAAGCTTCTTTCCTTCTAGCTCTAGTGTGATAAAGGAAAACCCAATCAGTTCCTGACAGCAGTTCAGACCCTCAACATCTATCTACCTCTACCAGCCTACCCTACAACCTCAACACCTAACTAGTGATAAGTACAGCTAAGTTATACCTTTGCAACTAAACTCCCAACCTAGTGATACAAACAGTGTTGGCTGTTAGGCTAGGAAGCCTCAAGTGACAAACCATTCATTTTAGTACTGTATAACTTTGTGCCCGCCGTTGCACCGTTGACCCAATGGACCAGCATCAAGCCCCAGGAGGTGACCAAGCCCCAGGATGGCTCCAGGATGACCCTCAGCCGGCCCCAGCCGAGTACCGCAAGCTGATGCTGAGCAATCTGCCGGAGTTTAGAGGGCCGCCCAAGCAATCCTGGTCGGCACATATCCGCAGACTCGAGATGTCATGGGCGGCTTACCGCGTGCCACCTCATGATTCCCTCAACCGCCGCAACGCCCTACTACTGTCACTGGTAGGGCAAGCGGCGGAAATGGCGTCCCATCTGTTTGGCGAGGCAGGCCAAGCCTTGACCTACGAACAGGTCAAGACCGAGTGTGAATTGCTATTTCGCCCTGCTTTTGAATCCCAAACGCTTAAACAAGCGTTTAGGGATTACAAGCAACACTCGACAGAACCTATACAAGCGTACATATCAACTAAGTGCGCCTTGTATAGGGACGCCTACAACCATGAGGATCTTGAGTTGTTGGTGGACGAATTAAATCGTGGAATTCGTAACGCCAATGTAAAACGCCTCATGATGAACCATGAAATTACGAGTGTACCTGAGTACACTCGTAAGGCCATGTTCACCGTGACCATGGTTACTAAGCAGCTGAAGGAAGGTGTGTGCTTAGTGGACTCGACCGACGGGCTGACTGGATCTGCCTGCATCCAGTTGCCCCAATATGACGAGTCGGAGCCAATGGAGATTGGCTCCTTGGCTCCGGGTCTCCACCAGATGGGGAAGGTCGCTCCAGATGACAAGGTTCCAGGCCGCTGCTACCGCTGCCAGGGGAGAGGCCACCGAGCTCGAGACTGCCCAACGCCTGTGGAAGTTAGCCTAGAGGAGAGACGCACCCAGCCGCGCCGTGACCGTTCTGCCAAGTGTGAGCGTTGCCACTATGACGGTCACACGGCGGCCGATTGTAGAGCTGACTGGGCCCAGGTAGCCAGCCGCAGGCGCACCGCCGACAAGGGTGCCCCTCCAGGGAAGCCCAGCAGAGTGGCCCACATGGAAGGGAGCGCGCCCCCAGCACCACCACAGCAAGCAGCCGCCCCCAGAGCTGCGGACCGAGCCGATGGGATGCCGCAGTTTGGGACTGTCCCAGCTAGGATCAACGTACTGGGCGGCGCGGCTGAACCCAACCGGGTTGGCCTAGGCTTCAGTCTTAACCATCTGGGGCCAGAGCTGATACAGCCCACCAACATAGCCGAGCCAGAGGTGCTGAGGCCCCAGCCTTTTAGCCTCAACATGATGGAACCTGCCCGACTGAGCCTACCCAGCAAGAGTGGAGGGGCGCTGCCCAGCGTCCCTGAGACGGTGTATGGGGAGGTCCTGGCAGCCGCCGAACGAGAGAGGCAGGAGGTGCTAGCCAGCACCTCTGCATCGATGTATGGGACGCCACCCGGCGTCGCCACCTGGGATGATGGGGGGGTGCTATCCAGCGCCTCCCACCTGGTGCCTGGGGCGACAACCGTCGCCGCCACCGAGATACCTGGATCCTGGAACGAGCCAGCCTCCAACCTGATGTCTGGGGCGACAACCGTCGCCGCCACCGAGAGACCTGAGTCCTGGAACGAGCCAGCGGTCCCAGAGGAAGGGGTGACACCCGTCACCCCCAGTCAGCCAGCGCCACTAGCCTGCAGGGAGAGCCCAGCTACATGCCATCCAGAGCCCCCTGCCAGCCAAGGGAACCCAGCTGCTCAACATCAGGATAAGTTGAATTTGTTAAATGTGTTGTATCCAAGATATTGTAAAAAAACAGCCTTGCCTGTGCCCCCTGCACCAGAGGCTGGGGAGATTGAAATTTGGGAAAATAAGGACTTGCCTGTGCCACATGCACCTGAGTTCCTAGGGCAGGGGAGGGAAGTGAGTAAGGGCGAGCCTGTGCCACATGCACTTCAGCCCCATGCCACTGGGCATGCTTTGGACAAGGGAAGGGAGCACTTAGGGCTAGGGGAGCCGACACCCAGGCAAGTGCCAGTCGCTTGCCAGTCTGTCATTGGGGAGGGTATCGGGGTGCCTCGGCCGCATACAGATAACGCTCAATGGAAACTTGTATCTAGCCAGGAGCAGCCCAGCCGTGTCCAGTCCCAAGAAGCAGCCGTGACCAGAGCTGAAGATCCCCAGCCGCGTGTACGAGGAAGATGGTTGCCTGGAAGCCTCTCCCATTGGTGGATGGTCCTGTGGGGCCTCCTGCTGGCAGCCGTGTGGCCTACAACCAGCTACGTCCTGGTGGGGTGGGACTGTGCCAACCCCACCCATGTCACGTCTTACAATAAAGAAAAGATGTGTAACACGGAGCCCCTACACCAGGAGGTGCCCCTTGGCCATGAAGTACACGTCCTGCAGCAAGTCAAGGTGAGGGAAACCACCGGGTACAGTTGTCAGCTCACCGTGTCCCAGTGGACATTCAGGTGTGGGGTATGGGGTCACCTCAAGGTGACCTCGGTCCCCACCCTCATGAGGCCAACCAAGATAGACCCAGAAGCGTGCCGAGACCTGGCCAGGAACCGAGTCTACACGTTGCCAGGCAAGACCCAGCCACTGACGTTCCAGCTGAACCATCCCCTGTTCTTCACCATCGACATGGTGGGCGCCCTCGTCAACAGCCCCGAGGGGGTAGGTTGTGAGGGGGAGGACGTCCACTTCGAGGGCCAGCTATACCGCAACGAATTAGTGCTCCAGGAGCGACGGCTGCTGGTCAAGGAGGAGACCTATGTGGTGGAGGATGGACGGGTGGAGTCCCAGTCTGACCACCTGACCCTAGAGTGTCCCCATTCTGAGCTGTCCTGCATCACTGGGGAAGCAACCTATGTGTGGGACCACCTGGGAAGAGATTGCCCCTTGAGGCTGATCCGCAGCCTCCAGCCCAGCCTGGTGATGGATGCATATCTGGTTGACCATCAGGCCCAGTTTTTCATCAACATGACCAACCCCACCTCGATTGTGAACTGCGACTTCGAGGCCCATGCCACAAACCATCCAGCGTTGTTCGTGGCAGCTGACCCAGCCGCGGCTGCGCTGCCCAGAGTGTCGGCCAGGGATGTTGACGTTCCCCTTCAAGCACAGATACATGCAGGTTATATTGGGTTTACCCTGGAAACGCGCATGAAAAGCACCGCAGCAGAAGAAGTAGCGGCCAACTGCTGGAAGCTCCAGCAACTAGACCCGGCCCACCCGGTGCGTGTCCAGGGGAGCACGTTCTCGGTACTGAGGGGAGACATCCTGCTGCAGCTGACCTGCCAACGTCACAAGTACGTTGTCCGCGAACACAAGGAGTGTTGGGACAAAGTGCCAGTAGAGCCCACAGGTTTTGTAGACGCTGTGACACGGGTATACAGTGAACACGCCACCAAGATTCCCTGCTCCTCCACCTACCCCCTGACTGTGCACGCGGAGGAAGGCTGGATAGAGTTAACCCCCGCTCCCAAGAAGAGGCCACCCCCGCTGGATACGCCTAAACAGTTGTTGACAGAACCCTTAGATGACTTCAGTTCAGGTGGCTTGTATTCGCAGGCTGAGTTGAACGACTGGCAACAACTGCTGGCGTTCCCAGCATACAAAAGTGCCATGCTGACCGGCCTATCCTATGGCTCCTGCGTTCAGCAAGGCAGCTGTTCGGCCACAGGAGACCATGGGATAGTGTCCTACAACATTGACCGACTGGCGGAGGAAGGAGAGGCAGCCCTGGATGTCTGGGCTGGATTTAGACAAGCCATCCACGAGTGGGGAGATGGCGCAGCCATACTGTGTTTGCTGTTGTTGATCCTCAAACTGCTGGGGGACCTAACCATCATTTCCCTGGCAGCAGCACAAGGAGGAGTCCGAGCAGCCCTGAATGCGATATCACAAGTGTTCCTGTACCATCCAGCTTTATATAGGAAAGCGCTGGCTAGAGCCAGGCTCAACCATGCCAAGTCCCGGGACTTTTCAGTGGACTGGGATGCCATTCCCATTGGCAGGGAAGCAGCCGAGGAAATGGTGTCTATGAAATCAACTGACAGCGGGCATGACCGCCCAGGTAGGCCAGGACCGCCCTCTGGCAGACCCCGCGGCCCCTCAGGAGGACAGGCCGCTGCTCAGACGATCAACCTGGCAGCCAGTGCCCCAGCCGCTGCCAACAACAACCAGCAGGCCCCACTGCTGACTGTTCCAGCAACAACTGTGCCACCAGCAAACCTGATACCTGCCGGCGCTGACCAACGTGTCCAACCTAAGCCAGCCTCTGCCTTCTATCCCACATTGGGAGCCCATCAACCCTAAGAAGATACTCACCACTAGGATTCCATTGAATCATTATCGTTTGTATATAATTTTAGCCCTAAGGAGCGGACCGAGGGCCTCAACCACTGTCGGAAGTCTGGTAGGGAAACCACCTCCCAGCCTTCCGAGGGGAGAGTTGTGGTATTCGGCAACCGTGAGCCATGCTTATGGCACCCCTGATCTGGGGTTCGGTGGAGGGTCAATGGCCCTCCCCCGAGTCCTGGGGAAGGGGTCTAGTGACCCCCTCCCTACGCTTAGAATTAATGATTGAATCTGTCATGTTTATTATGGTTAACTGTATTCTTAATTCTCCCCCACCCTTTTCAGGGATGGGGGATCATTATTGCCCAAACTGACCATTGTATATGTATTAGTTATGCTTTTATGTTATGATTATTTATTCCTATCCATGTAATTATTGTTTGTTGTATATAGCTTCAGTATCTTTTAAACCTTCAATAAAGTGACAACTGAAAATAGATGTTGATCATTATCTAGTGAAAGCTAGAGAAGCGTAGCTTCTCTATAGTAAGGTGTCCACGTCTGTCACACTGCCGTAATCTAATTGAACTCCGGTGTCTGCCATTTATCCTCGGCGGATACCACAGAAATACCCTCCCCCTAATTATTAAATAACTTACTGATGATCTATAAAAAGATTCAATGTGAAGGAGAATCATATCTGGTGAGCGGTTAGCAAGATCTTACTCTACAGACACAAAGACATCATACTACTATTATTTCAGGATTTTATAAATCAAAAATTTCAAATTAGTTAGTAGTTTTTGTTAATTAATGTTAAGCGTTAGTTGGTTTAGTTTATCATAATTAATAAAAATATTATTACGTGGGGTGCTGCCATTTCTGCGACCGGCAAAAGTACGTCAAGTTTTTTTATAAAATATGGGTGTGTTTTTGTCAATTTGATTATTAGGTGTTTCACTCACAGGCAAAATTACAACTTAACCACTGTCTAAGACACAGTTTCGTTGTCATTTGCATGAAAATTAGACTGTCAAATTAGACAGTTTTCATGCCAAAAATACACCCTGCGTCAGCCGCCTGTAAGCCTCATAATTCATAGCTTCAGCAAATAAACAAATGAAAGCAAAGCAGCTTATATTGCCTAATAAAAAATTACTTCATAAAATACAAATGACCAATGATATGCCTGTATACATTTTACCATTGATCAATTACAATACTGGCCTATCATTGATTACTTGTATTGTATGACGTCATTTTTTATCAGGCACTATAAGCTGCTTTAATATGAAAGCTTTCCAAATGCCTACCTTCATAATCAAATCTTGTGTAGAAGCTTTGCTCATTGAATTGTCTGGTTTCTTACAGAAGGCTACGGTGTCGTCACGTACGATACACAGTCTTTCTTTCCATCTGAAACAAGGATGATAAAAGCAAAGCTCCCAAAACAGATTGTAGGACAAACGAACATTAACACCTGCATTAAAAAGAAAAAAATATTGGGTATTATCCTTTTAAAAATTTTTTTTTCAATTTTGAAAATTTGAGTAACTTTTTTGGGGAGGAGTGGGGGAATATAAACATTTTTTATTTGAAATCTAAAAGTTTACTTGATTTGAAAAAGACTAAGGTAATTAAATTATAGGTGGGGGATTTAGGATTTTTTAGGGGGAAGGGGTCGTGTTATAAAACAAATTAATAGTTATTTCTCGTATCGTATTATAAACGGCTTTCCGCGGATATAGAATGTACAATTATAAGATTAAAACTAGTTTTTTTAGCCCCGTGGTGCCGAAGGCACCGGCTAAAAAAACTGGTTTTAATCTTATGATTGTACATTTCTATATTCGTAGAAAACTGGATATAATACGATGCTAGACATAGTTTTTTCGTATTCATGAGAACCGGTTCCTATCCACCGGATTCGAATGAATACGAGAAAATGAAATACTTACCTTGAGAAAAGTTTATCTTTCTGTACCCAGAGGACAGTTTTGCTCAGTTCTATTCCCTGCTCTGTCTGTCTCGGCTCTGACTCTCTGATGTGTCCATATTCATCCCTGAAATGTAAAGATGGTAGTAGATTTTTTGCGCATTTTATCAAGTGTATAATTAGGCACTTGACCCTATATCTATATTTGGCGTAGAATTTCTCTTGTTATACTCAAGGAGGGAGGGGACATTGGAAAAAAGTTTTTCACAAACGTGCTTACAATCGTTGTCCTTTGGTAACCTGTATTAAATCTAAATTGGTTGGTAAAAACTAGTAGTATACTAACTTTTCTACCAATGAATAAAGAAAGGGATAATTTTGTTTATCTTGATTTGTGTTGTACACACATTTTTCATCTCCTGCATTATCCTTTACGATACTTTTTTTATTTAATTAACAAACAATTGGAAGTTTTTCTGCATATTATCCTAACAAACCTACAGACAGACAAATACTTTGCATAAAATCACAATTATAAAGAAGGTATGCTATTTAAAAGAGTAAATAAGTTGAAAAATAATAATCAAAAATAATTTTCCAAACGTCGGAGTAGGACAAACGCAGGAGTGGGACAAACGTCGGAGTGGACAAACGCAGGATTTTTGGGACAAACGTCGAAGTGGACAAACTCAGGAGTCCCAATTTTTTTTCAATTTTGAATTTTTTTCAATTTTGATTTTTTTTCAATTTTGAATTTTTTTTTCAATTTTGAATTATTTTTCAATTTTTAATTTTTTTTCAATTTTGAATTTTTTTATACACCCTCCCATCCTCCCTCGGTCCCCTTATTTTTCTTAGTTAGGTTAGGTTAGGTTATAGGCCAGGGGGCCGAGCGCTGCGGCCATAACCATTATTTTGTAGACAGGGGTATTAAAAAAATTCAAAATTGTCATATTAGTAAAATAGCGGACACTCCTGCGTTTTACTTAAGCAATGTCCACTCCGACGTTTGTCCACTCCGACGTTTGTCCACTCCGACGTTTTTCCCACTCCTATGTTTGTCCACTCCGACGTTTGGGACTCCTGCGTTTGGGGTAGGACCATTTTGCGCCCCATGCCCCAGGAAAAATTATTATTTAGAGCCTCTCAGGAATAGGGTTAAAGGAGTTAAAGAGGTGACAAATGAATAACGTAAAACAATATACAAACAGTGATTCCGCAGTTTTCGAGACTATTAGCCATGTTTGGTAGGGAAAGTGTATCTGAAAAAAAAATCTTTAACGGAAACACAATCTCAATGGTTATTATATTATAGACTATATGATAATTTTCAAAAGTGGTCTTGGCTGATTTATTATTGACATGTCGTTGTTAGAGATAGTTTTTTTTTAATACTTTTGTCAAAATTATGGTTAATATACTTCAATACTGATAAATTTTCATAACATATAAAGCTACTCTGATATTCATATTTGATGCTTGTTATTCCTGATTTTTTAACAATGGTAGACAAGCAGTCAAGTCAATAACTTTCTAGGATGACAGGTTAATTTAGAGCCCCATTGTGTACAGTTCATATTCTAAATTGTGAGATTTTCTCGGGTTTTACAAATATTTTCACATAAAAGGTTTAAATGTACAAAACAAAGAGATTTTATAACAAACTAATTATTGATTATTTGCCCTTGTACTTTTAAAACTTGTCTATTAGGTAACTATGATTATTTTGAGATATTTGTTTATGCAATTTTTTTTCTTTTCAAAATAGCAAAGCATCTTTTTAGTTATATGTTTTCTTTTTGTTATAACTAGCGGCTACCCAAGAGGTAATTTAAAAAAATTGGAGCTGCCCAAGTATCAATTTCAAAATTTTCGGGAAAAAAAATTGGATCTGCCCCAGTATCAAATTCAAAATAAAAAAAATAAAAACAAATGGGGGGGATTTTTTTTTTTTTTTTTTTTGGGGGGGGGGTTAGGGGTGTCCCATCCCCCAAGAAAATAGCTTAAAACCACAACAGGACCAAAAGGTAAATACCCTAAAGAGTAGAATCTGATCGGTTCAGCGGTTACCGAGATCTTAAGGGACAGACGGACGGACGGACGGACAGACAGACAGATGGTCTGACGGACGGACAGACATCAAGCTACTTTGTATTATAGATAAAAAAAAGAGGATGTCTTCCTGTCTGTCTGTTTGTACTGAAGGATTTCGCTAACTACTAAATCGATATGTTTCTCCTTTATACCGTAGCTTTGCATAGGTCCTTGACACGTTTATAACTATTTTGGGGGAGGGTACCAACTCCCTCCCAAGAGAAATCGCCCCTAAAAATAATACCTACCTACCCCCACCAGTATATCATATAGCAACTGAAAAAATATAATTTATTCTTTATGACGGATAGACAAATACTTTAATCATCTGTACTAATCCTTTCTTTTTTACTAGCGGATACGCCCCTAGCATCTAATGGCTGTGAATTCGAAGGTGCATATTGAGGCTAGAAAATAGCTTAAAACCATCCCAATTTATTTAAATGAAACAGTCTAAAACCCATCACATATGTGAAGCTAAACTAAAATAGATAACCCAATATGCTCAGTGATTGTTGAGATCTTAAGCTTCAGACAAAAAACCTTACTACTTTGTATAATAGGATTATATTATAAGTATTATAGTATTTTTGTCTGAAGTCTAAGATTTAATAAATTATGTTTTTTATTTTAGGGAGGTTTTCAAATAAATCTCGAGATGGTTTTAGATACTTTATTTTATATTTAAGTCTTGGAATGGTTTTAGGCTACGTTCTGCCCCCATCATATCCTCGAATACAGATCCCCTAGTTACTACGGGCGCAACTGCTAGTAGCAAATAAAGTGTTACTAAAGGTCAGAAAAATTAAATTAAAGGGTTGATAAGTGACTTTCATAACAGAGAATTTAAAAGCAATGAAAAGCAACATAAAAATAGAATAAAGTAATAAGTAAATTTATTTGAAAATAAGATTTTTATCCTAGAAAATTAAATTTTATGTCAGTTTTAGCAAACTTATGATATATCTAATACTAGCGGTTGCGCCCCTAGGAGCCTCTGTGAGCAGTTAGGTGAAGGTGGGGAGAGGGGGGGGGGGTCGATCCTTAACTTTCAAGTTTTTTTGAGAGGGAGGAGATATCCTACCTTACAACCTTCCCTAGACCTATAACAAGCTTTACTGCAAAGAAGAACCATATCGGTTTAGAAAAACACAGAGACAGACAGAAATGCCGTTACTTTTATATAAGTACTAGCGGCTAGCCTCTAGGGGCTTTGCCCCAAGAGGTGTTCAAAAAAAGTTAAGGTGAAATTCGTAAAAAAAAAAAGGACCAAGGATATTTCCTACAAAAAAAAAGGACCAAGGAAATCTTCTACAAAAAAAAAACGAGATCTTAAGCTTCAGACGGACGGACGGACAGACATCAAGCTACTTTGTATTATAAGATAGGGATTTATTAAGAAAGTTAAAAATATGTGTATTACGTTATTCTTGTATCTAAACGAAACAACAAAACGAAGCTAAATTTTCCCATAAATAAAAAGAATTAAAGTGCAATCAAAGCTGGACAAAACAAGAATGACAATATCCATAAAAATGCAGCAATTTTCGGAAGACAAACAAACATTAGAGTAAAGAAATGATTCTCTTATTGTCCTAGGAATCAAGATCCAAAAAATTTTATCCATAGGATAATTATATCACACAAAAAGTTCTTGTCAAGAATGTAAAAAAAATGAGTTTGTATTAAATGGACGACGTATGGACTAAAATGTAACTATTACAGGAATCATCATGCAAAGTTTTTAATCAAAAGGTCAACTCTTACATGCCTAAATTAACAATAATATATAACCGTTTCGGACGTACTAACTGACCGACCCTAATTATAAAAAAGCTTTGCTTTCAAAAACATAACGTTTATCATGATTGATTTAGGTTTTATTTAATTTCAATTCAATAGGACAATTAAGTCATTCAATTATATAAATGTAATTGTCTTCAAAAAGAATAAACAGCGCACGAGTCTTGATTTGTTTTGATAATAAATTTAAAAGTATAGATGTATAACCCAGACAACTACCGGGTTTAATCCGTAGAGACCTTTTTCTCCTGCTTGCAAGTTGCTTTCTGATTTTAGATTTTGTGAAAGTTGTCATCCTTGTAAAAGTATTTTTTACTGACACTCCATAATAAAGAATTTTTAGTAACCCGATCTATCATTCATAGTTAGGCATCAACCCTACGGGACACTGATAAGTTTTATAAAAAAAAATAATGCAAAACATGTCAAACATCGGTTAGATAAGATAGGTAAAATATGCATCCTTACAATAATTCATGCTTTTCTGAATTATTTTTAAAACAATCATGCATCTATTATCCTATAATATAATGTAGTAAGGGGTTTTGTCTGAAGTTAAAGATCTCAATAACTACTAAACTGATTGGGTTCTCTATTTTAGGGAAGATTCACATAGGTTCCTAGATAGTTTAAGGCCATTTACTTTTAGATTTAAGTCTTGAGATGGTTTTAAGCTATGTTCTAGCCCCTATAAACAAGGAGCCGCCATATATTTGTAAAGTTATCCGGCTTTTTACACTTCGAATTTTAAAAATTATATAAGAAAAAAAACCTTTGAAGGTCCTGTCATTTAAACATTTTTATGTCCGTTTGATTGTTCAACCATTAAAGCCGAACAATTTGAGGAAAAAACTATCTATTTATTCTTTGTCTATTCTTTTATTATATTTCTTTTTCCTAAATATTATCCTGTTATCCCCCATCAACCCTGAAAAAGACCCATTAAGTCTATAAAAACATTACCCCTGCCCTACTATGGTCATAATGAGTACAAAACTCCTATGACATATAGATGAAGGAGCGTGTGCCTAGTTTTTTGAAAGCTAATTTGATATTAATTACAATAATATGTTCTATATATGACTGCTTATTTGTATTTTTTCTCGTTTCATTACAAGTTTAAAATTAATTTAAATAAGTGTGCATGGTTTTTAAGATTTTTAAACTATTGTGTAATTTTCTAAATATGGGTATGAGATGATTTACCCACCCACCCTTAAACCAGTGAAGTCAACAACTGATATGAACATACTATGGGGTGAAGAATCTTAGCAAATCTGCCTTTATTAGCTTGAAATCGATTGGGGAAAGAGATAACTGTATTAAGCAGCAGGATGTCTATCTGTGTGTACCAAAGGATCTCACTAACCCACTGGACTGATATGGTTCTCCTTTTCATTGAAGCTTTATAATTATTTTTTTAAGGTTACCTCCACCCTCCCTATAAAAATCAACCCTAGAAGCCTCCCCCCCTCCAAAAAAAGAAGATAAAAATTAATATCCTTTGCCCTATATAACTCATATCATTAATGTTACCCTAACTGTTAAAACCAGAAAACTCTATAATAATAATAATAATAGTGTGTTGCTGTTTAGCTTATTAGAATAGCGTACCTACTCAATAATTATCATTACTAATCCATTTATATGATTGTTTTCATTCTTATTATATATTAAATTTTAATGGCTTGAATAATGATGTAAACTTTTAACTAAATCTTCTATCATATCTTTTTGTGGTATAATTTTGGAATAAAATTTTATAAGTATTTTTTTTACAAATCTATGAACATTATTTTTCTTGGTATAATATGAAAAATAAATAAATAAACTTACAGTTATATTCTTAAAACCAAAATCAATACATAAATTATTAACATAAATGATAAAGAATAGATTTTTCCATTATGGCTTCGAAACCGATTGATATCCGTTGGATTAGAACCGGTTCTCATTCTTATTGAATAATCATGTATAGCATCGACTTATAGACAGTTTTCCACGAATATTAAATGACATCATAAAATAAATACTAGTTTTTTTACCTTGGCTACCCACCATTCTGGGCTAAAAACTATTTTTAATTTTTTATTTTAATATCCGCAGACAGCTGTCTATAAATTATGCGATAAATAGCCCTTATCGCAACGTATAATTGACAGTTTTACGCGGATAGCAATAATATATTTTTTTTATTCTTTATAATACGATTCGAATTTCGATACATGACTTTTCAGTATGGCATCAGAACCGGTTTTCATCAAGCGGAATTAAAACAATTACTTTTTCTGCTGCTGCTGCTGCATTGCTGCAAAAAATTGAGTCTATTTTATATCCAAGATTAATTGAATAATATAAGGATATAAAAATATCCTTTAAGCCATACAGATAGAATAAAATATAGATTAGATAAATAAAATTTTCCCCTAAGGTCTTTCGCAACCGACTGTAAATAAAAGAAAAGAATTTCTATAATAAAATGGACCGACAAAACGCTTTTATTTAGTTTTAAAAATCATTATCAATATAAACAAGGATGACAACATCCATAAAAGTGAAGCTTCATAAATCTGACAAAAGGACAGGCTAACAGTAAATTAAATGAAAAAAAAGAGAATATGTTTTATACGTATAAATAGAATGTAAATCTTTTATAAAATGAATTGTATACAGAATACTTCATTATAGAGTGGCTTCACTGATTACGTTGTACCTAATCGTGCTAGGAATTATTCTTACAGAAATCTAAATAATATAAAGACTTGCAAGAATCATCATGCAAAGTTTTGTATTAATAGGACTTTTCTAACATGCCTAAATTAAGGCCTTTACGGACGTACATATTAAATTTAGAAAAACTTTGCTTTTCAAACGATTATCTTCTTATTTAAGGATATAACAATTAATCAATAATTTTATCATTATAATAAATAATTTAAGTGGTAGAAATGGGAATTTGAACATGAGAAGAAAAAAAATAAAATTGAATAATAAAATAATGTTCTCAAAGTCCTTTAAAATAGTTTCTTCAATCATGTTGTTAAATATTTATAAAAAATAATTTTCTCCAAATGCTCTATCATTGTAGCAGCCATAATGTCCATTTTCTTTTTATTTTGATTTCAACAGATATGATTAATTTGACATAATGGACTATATCTCTTTGTTAACAATTCTATCATATATATTGTTGGACATTGTATTATTTGAAAACTAGCATTGGGGGGAAGAAAACACTCCCTTAAATGTTTGAGAGGTGGAAAAATCCTTTATTAATCTTTTCAAACAGCAAAGCTGATGTCTTATTCACTTTGACTGTCCGTCCTTAATAAGAACTGTGATTTTCTCAGTTGCTATTAGTGAAAGACGGCTTAAAACTGAAATCATTTTGACAAATTGCTATCCACTCTTTGAATAACTCTATCCGTCTGTCTGTCCGGTCTATAACGCTAGGGGCAATATCTCTAGGGGGGGGGGGGTGGTTATAGGTTATTTTCTCCAACATAACCTTTAAATATTCCGTCCTTAGAAGCTAGGGTCTGTTCCTGCTAAATATGGCAATTAACACGCATTTAGCTTTTAGCCCTTTAAACATTGAATATCTGTGTCAGTGTGTGTTTGTATGTGTGTGTTTGTGTGGCTGTTTGTAAATGTGTCTTTGTGTGTGCGTGTGTAAATTTTGTGTGTGAGTGTGTGTGTATGTTAGGGAAATTATGAATATTAACCTAAGGCAATTCAGATATCTGTGTAACACTAACACACACAGATACACACACACACACACACACATACACATCAAACAGACTGCAGACAGACCAATTTAAAGACACACATACACAAACATATTCTAAAATTGACATGGAACTAAAAAAGGGTGAGTTCGAAAAAGACATGCTTAGTTGAAAAGTTTATAAAAGAGAAATAAAAGTTGAGGGTTGTCGTTGACATACTCCCCCATAAATTAGATTAAAACCTGTCAGAGGCCTTAAAGAACATTACTTCAACTAGTGGTTAGTGAGATCTTTTAGTACAGAAGACAGACACATAAATATTTAGATATTCTATTAATTAATAATTAATAGGTTTGAAAGCATGAAACCAATGTGAAGAAGTAACACCTTTTGAAAAGAGGCCTGGGCGAATAGACAGACAGACAACCCGATAGCCAAAGAGTAGCCGCGATTTCTAAGTCTAAAGTGGAACTTTTTTCTAACTTCGTCATTAACTAATTATATGCATGACACAAAAACTAAAGGTCTCTATTAACAATTGGAATATAGTAGAATTTGTATACATAGGGTGCTGCTTATAGCTTCATTTTTTAAATATCCATGTACTTCTGTTTAGGACATAAAGGTCTCCATTAACAATTGGAATATAGTAGAATTTATATACATCGAGTGCTGAACTAGAGCTTATGGTTCAAATAACCATGTGCAGTTATTTTACATAAAGCTAAAGGTCTCTATTAAATTTGAATACATAAAAAATGTATATTGTGTATTCTAAATATATGTGTGCATTTGTATGTCCATTTAGATCTAGGAAACTATAATAGAATGTTTCATAATAGATAAGATTTGATTTGCCCTGTTTCATAATTAGGTAATCATAAGATTTAGTCATTCTAAACCAATGCTATTCTATTGTGAATGGGGTGTTAGAATGTTAAAATTCTTAAGGCAATGAAATAGAAGGAAGGTAACTTTTGATGAAGAAGTATGTTTTAGAAATATGACAAAAAAATAAGGGTAGAGCCCAAGAAAGTGGACATTAAATTGATATACATTCCCAATGATAATAAACAAGATTGAACATTATATATTATAATTATGGTTAAAACAATTGGACACTTCCAGTTTGAAACAAACCAATCAAAATTTAGTAAAAGTACCTTAAGTTTTTAAGCCACAGAGCTATATATAAAACTTTGAGTGCTAGCATAATTATCAGTACAATGTACCCTTGGTTTCCAGTGCTACTGCATATGGATATAATTAGCTTTGTTTTCCATAAATTAATTGCTTTGTATGGTACATTTTGTTGAATATTTTAAACTAAGATCCATATTATTAATACTTTAAATCAGGGCTCAGCAGCCGAGCGTAGGCCGCGCAGAAAACGCCAAACATCCGAGAGCTAGATGAATTTTACTGAACAGTCAAATAGAATGTTATATCAAAAATGCGTATAGACATCCAGCGGGTCTTGTTAGTTATTAACGTAAATTTTCATCAGGCTTTTTATATGGCTAATGCGCGGTCACCAAGCCTCACTTAAAATTATACATAAACGCATATCCGGGGTAATAGTGTTATGTATTATGTAATTAAGTCTTGTTTTCAAAAGTGCAGCTTTTCTACAATTAAGAAAACGGTACTCTGATATAGATATAATTGAGTCGCCCTATACAATTCAAACCTTAATATACATTTCTGAGCGTAGCAACTATATAACCACAATCAAAGAGTCAGTTTGTCTATTTTAATAACATATACCCAAAAGTCTGACGATTTACGCAAGTTTTAAAAGTGTAGGTGCAAAGACTGCTTCTAAAAGTTGAATTGACATTTTACTTAAAATTATTTTTGTTTTTTTTTATTTTGATAAATACGCCTTTATAAAAAATAGTTGTATAACGCAAGTGAAAAAAAACCTTATGTACAGAATATAAACTGTCTTAAATCAGACCCTAAATTCGCCTGTCATTGGATAGAGAATTGAACTTAGAAATTAATAAATGAGAGGAGATTAAAGCATTACACACACACATACAGACAGACAGACAGAAACTGTGTATCATTTAGAGTAGCGCAGCAAATGAACAAATATAAAATAAGAGGAGATTTTAGAATGTAGAATGTATTTATACAGAAGTGAAATAGCTGAGTAGACAGCAGACAGGACAGATGTCAGACATACACTAAGTGGCAAAAATAAACAAATATTAAAAGTGTTGGTAATTTTTAAACACACTTTTAAAGTGTTAGCCAAGACTAGGTGTAAATCACTTAACTCATAATTATATTCAGGAAGCCAGATGAATAATAAATTTTAAAAAAACGATTTCGTTCAATAGTAGCGAAGATGTTTGAAGTTAAAAAGCACAAAATAAATATTATGGGGAATATACCCCCTTAATTATTTCGCCTAAAGGAATCTGAAAAACAGCTGTTCATGAAAAAAGTAAATAATTTTTCTTCAGAAATTATATTCCTATCCTTAATCATATATACAGACAACTTGAATTTTATTTAATTTTAAATAGCTGAAATTTCAAGGGCTCTTTTTAATGGTTTATTTACTTCTAGTGGCTACGCCTTTTGAGTTGGGGAGGGGGGGGGGGGGGGTTGAGTCGATTCTTCTCCAATTTTCAATCTTAGACTTTTAAAAATGTTATAAAATGGGAATTTTGATCGTCACTTTAGGTTGCTAATAAAGTCGTCAGATATTGGTCAATGTGTTCATGGGAGGAGGTGGGGGTGTATTGTTATAATAGCCAGCTTGATGAGTATTATATCAGGGTATGCAAGAATCTCTAACAATATCCACATATTCTATATCCATTAATAAAAGTATGATCAAAGCCAACTAATTTCAATTCCCGTATGATTTGCAAAATTCTATATTTGGATTATTATCAGGGATAAAGGGATCGTGTAATGAAAATCAATGTATCTTTCAACATTTCTTGTTTGAAATCCAGTTTGAAATACTTTAATTAATGGGTGAATAAAGGGTTTCAAAATAATTTAACCGCCATTGTCAACTCCCTCCTTGTTGATTATAACATAGAAATAAATTAGAAATACAGGGTGTCCCAAAAATGTTGCATTTTGCCTTTAAAACTAAAATATACTTGTTTGTCTTTTTATTATTCCTATTCTTCGTTTTTACCTAAACATTTAACGTTGTTTTCTTTTTCACAATGGGACCTAGAAATGAGAAAAGTGTGAAACAATTTTATTATTAAAAACTTACCGCCCTGTATCTACTATTTCAGGATAAACAGTTTTAGGAATTAATTTTAGATCTATCTTATACTAAACCAGATATAAAGCAATACAAATCTGATTGGCTTTAAATTAAATACTCTCTGCGTTTTTTACAATCTTTTTTAGAACCCGTTCTGTTATTTGTTAGATCATAATTGTTTCCAGTTTTATAGAAAAAAAGAACCAATCTTCAAGATTTTCCCCCCAGTAATTTTAATCTGTCAAAGGATTGATTTTGTTTATCATAATTGGATGATGATTAATTTATTGTCCATCTTATTGTTCAATAGAATGCTAAAGTTTTCAATTTAAACTATAATAATTGTTATTTATAAATATAAATGGCTTAAAACCAGCCTATAAATATTTATAACTCAAAAGGTAATAGATATGCATTATCAAGGATCTTAAGAAACATACAGACACGCAGACAAACATCCTGTTACATGTGTAAGATTTGGAATGTTAACTAGAGCCTAACACCAGGAATACAGGGATAAGAAAATGGCTGATAATTTGATCCCCGTCCCTAATGCTAATTCACAAAATTACCCCTTCTCTAAATCACAATTAGTAGTTGAATTGTCTGGACACTCAACTTAATGAACCAACCAATCAACCAAAGTCCCCAAAGTTGTGAAGCCAACGAATAAGAAAACATTATTATAAAACTTTGGGAACTAGTGTAATAAACAGCCCAATGTCTCCTCCCTCCCTGACGTAACCCCCACTTGGTAAGACTGTAATTAGAAACAAATTCGTCAAGATAGTTCACATGTTCAATCATATTCTAGGTTTAAACAAAACAACAAAATTTTGAAAATAGGACCAAAAACACTAAAGATATGGATAAAGATATAAAAATAACCTAAAACCTGTTAAAAAGTAGTCTGACCGCCATTTATATTTTATAGTTCATTATGCTCCTTATTGATGGGAATGTTGACAAAAAGTTTCAGCCTTCTATCTTAAATAGGAGCCAAGAAAATCACCTTTCTCCCATTTCGTCTCTTACAGACAGACGAACGGACGGAGAGACAGGTGAACATTTAGAATTAGATAGTGGCCTCGCTACTAATAATAGCAGCTATGCCCCTAGGATCTATGGTCACTGTTTTCAGAGGGGTAGATTAGAGAAGAAAAAAGCCTAAAACCGTGCTAGGGACTATGTGAAGTTTCCTTAAAATGAAGAAATAGAATCGTTACAGTAGTTTTGCAAATAGATCTTACTATTTAAATAAAACAGAAAGACATACAATGCATGGTTTGAACTCTATCTTACACAGCAACTGAGTAAATCATGTGTATTATTGAATAAATGAGAATTACGGACATAGTATGTAATAATATTAGAAATGCTTATTGGTCAGATGAATCTTCACAAAAAAAAAATCAGCTTCCTATCTCTAATAAAAGACGAGTAGTCAATATTTATTTTCTGGTAGATCATTACCGTAAGGAATCTTAAAAACAACAAAGCTTTGTATTATAAATAACAGCTGAGAAAATCACATTTCCCTCAAAACTTACCTAAAAATCATAATAGATTTTAATTTATTACTACTTAAAAATGCGTCTGTTTGATGGAATACAATTGAAGAGCAATGTACTTTATAAACAGGGTAACATAGTTTATTTTACTTACTCTGACGTTCCTACGAACAGTAAGGCCCTACACTGTTAAAAATAATTTTTTTATTTAGTATCAATTGATACTCTGGAGAGTATTGGACCTGTAAATATGCTACAATTATATAATTAGTATATAACACTATGTAGTACTATATAACACAATAATTATTACTATACAGAATCATTACATTTTTTAGTATTGATTGATATTCTCTAGCGTACGGGAAAATACTCTAGAGAATAGTTTTTTAATATAGTAATATTTGATACGTTCTAGCGTACGGGAAAATACGCTGGAGAATAGTTTTTTAGTATAGTAACATTTGATACGTTCTAGCGTACGGGAAAATACGCTGGAGAATAGTTTTTTAATATAGTAATATTTGATACCCTCTAGAGTAAGGATCAATACTTTACAGATTAGTTTATTATTATAGTAACAATTCATACTTTCTAGAGTAAGAATCAATACTAACTTAAAATTTACTACAATTAATAAACACTTTTAATCTAGTTCTGAGGTGTTATAACATTTAAGAATAACATAATCAGAGGGTAAATGTATTGTTATAGTAAAATGTTTAAGGGAACCACAAAAGGGTGGTACTACATGGATCTTAAGAGATAAGACAATAGACGATAAATTGATGTTCGTACCCAATTATAATAGACAAAACTGCCACTTTTGTAGATTAAATTATTAGTTGTAAAGTTTGGACAATGCAAGTTAAACCATCCCATCAATATTTAATTTAAATAAAGTCCAATCAAATCATCTTTTAACATCACCCTGCCCCCCCCCCTCTCCCTCCCACCTACACACAAAATAAGATAAACATAATAACCCCTTTTGCAAAATTAAACTGTAAGTGGAAAAGTTTATACAATGTTTCTTTTTACTATCCAATCTTGATTAAACCTTACCCCAATGATTATAAATTCGTTCTGTAAATATTTTATCTGCCACTGTCATAACGTTATATCCATGTATAACTCTTAGAACAACCCTCAATTATAATCATCCCCCAAAATTACTTTGCGATTGTATATTATAACAGCAAATTACATCACTATCTTCTGCGACCTTGGCATCTAGGCGCTCTAAAATTTATGAATACATAGCCTAAAACCATCCTAAGACGTATAATTGCTTCATCAATTCCAAAAGCTTCCCTGGAATTGAAAAAAATAATTGGTTTAGTGATCTTTAAAAAACAATATTACTTTAAATATACAAAAAAAAATCCTATCAAAAAGGTTAAATGTTTAAATGGACGCACTTACTTTCTGGTAACGATAATAAAGTTGCTACACTTCCCAAATCGTACATAACTGTTATAGGAATCATCATGGAAAATTTTGAAACGGTAGGACAATTTTAACATGCTAAATTAACGATGAAAACTATCAGTTACGTACGGATGGATGAAATCTATTATAGAAAAGCTTTGCTTTTAAAAAGTCCTCCAGACATAGTATCTATCAATGGCAACAACAGTATGACCTTTCGTTTTTACAAGAAGATCGTTACTTTTTATTTCGGTCATTTACTAAATTACTTTTTTAGTAGCGGAGCTACTCTATGTACAATAATTATTACGATAACTTCATTTCTACTACGTTAATAAAAATATAATAAATATCCGCTGGATTAGAATCGGAACATCCATACTGAAAAATCATTTAAAGCATGGTATTACAGACAATTTTCCACAACTATCATAGTAAAAACCTTAAAATTAATACCAGTTTTGTTAACTCTGGCTTTCGGCCCCTCGGGGCTAATAAAACTGGTTTAAATCTGTATTTTTTATGAAAGCTGTCTATAATACGATGCGATACATTATATTATTACAGATAGATCATTACAGACAAACATTTGGAAGGACAGACAGACAGACATACATATTGATTATTTACTGCACAACTTATGGATGTTATCATCCTTGTTTTCTTATTTATTACTCAACCACGACTCTAAATGACAGATTTCACCAGAAAGGCAGATAAATGATAGTTTCTTTTCTTAAAAAAAAGAATGAGAAAGTTATCAAATTAAGCTAAAGAGGGGACATTAGACTGTTAATAACACTAGTATCCAAAGTTTTATAAACAAAAATTGGGTACTTTAATCAAATTGTAATTGGCTGGTGCATAAGCTAGCAGTGTCTAAGCACATTTAATGTACAGAGGGGAAAATTTTGTGCTTCATCATTGGGGATGTTTAAAATTTTTTTTTTCGTTGTATTTTAACCATTGCTTCAAATCATTGAATTTTTATAATGTAAGAAAATATAAAAAGTATTTAATTTAAGAAAAGATAAATTTTCCCATCTGCTAACTGTTTATTGTACAATTTTGAAATAATTTTAAATGAAGATTTGACGTGTCTTTTATCATTCTTTTTAAATGAAGTCTTACCCTAGGGTAATATATTAAGGTAGTCAAATAAGAATAGATAAAATTCTTGTGCATATAGCATAAACTGGGATCGAGAACCGTCAATTATAGAATAACTCGGTTGCATGATTGGGGATGTACATCTATTCATTGTTCATTGTCTTATCCCTTAAGGCCTCTGGTATAAAAAAAGAGAGAGAGAGGGGACAATGGGCTGTAAAGTATACTAGTCTCCAAAGTTTTATATTAACGTTTTCTTATTCGTTGGCTTAACAACTTTGGGGACTTTAGAGAATTTTGATTGGCTGAATCATTAAGTTGAATGTTCAAACGTTTCAACTACTTATTTTGATCCCTAAAAGAGATAATTCTTTTGTCATCATTGAGGATGTGCATCTATTTATCAGCCATTGTCTTAACCCTTTAGATTCCTGCACATTGATACAAAACCTTGGTGAAGTGCAGGCTGCAGCTGACGACAATGTAATCAGAAATGACATAAATGAACATGGTTGACAATTTCCATACATAGCGCAGATTAGAACAAATTTTTCATATACCTATACTTAAAAAGAAGGATTATTATACCGAAAGATCTCGTTATGGAATAATTATGTTCTCTTTAGCAGTTAAGCTTCTGCCTTTTTTAGGTAACTCTAACTAAACCCCTCCAAGAGAAATTTTAATTAACCCTTTCCAACCTCTTTTACCTGATTTATTACTTTAGGGGTCAGCTGTAACATGGGCCAAACCTTTACAGTAGGTCTCATGGCACTAACATCCCAACTATTTCAGACAACCAACCCTTTGATTGCACGACCTCTGTATGGAAGTCCTAACTGCGCGTGTTAATGGTAATGCGCCTGTTTTGGGCAAAGGCTTCCCCCTTCTCTTACTATTAATGGTGCGCATCTGACATAGCAGCAATTGAAACAGCTTTTGACATCTTAAGTTATGACGCTGTTTGGGCTAAGATTCGAACCCATTCCCTACCCAACGACGTGCTTCCTATGATCCACCTACAAAATGATAGAAAAGGCGAGTTAAAGAGAAGCTGCGCTACTTTAAAAAAATTTAAAATGAAAATATTTCCTAATTTTATATATTTTGTAATAACAGTGGTTGATTTCCACCCTTTGTTTAGATATATTTAACACTAAAATACGCACACACACACGCTCAAAGTAAGTCTTAAGAAGTTTATATGTTTTAAAATTATCATTTAGGCTTATTTTTAAGTTTTGTATTTATTTTTTCATGATTTTAAAAACTTTGAAACTTAATTTTGGTGATAATGTCTACTATCGTCTTTTTGATGCTTAAGATCTCAAAAACATAAACATAGATTTTTACGAAACAATAACTTTGCATGTTCTAAGCTCTTGATTATTAAAAAAAAGAATAATTTCAATTTAAGCCTTTCTGTCAGCAAAAGGATTTCACTAAATATTGTTATTATTAGGTTTATTTTTGGGGAGGATACCTAATACCTTCGAATCAAAACGTCCCCGGAAAAATATTTCCCCCTTTCTCAAGTGCTCCCAGAAGCCTCTAGGGGCGTAGCTAGTCTTAGTCTGCAACTAAATCCTACTAGAGTGCTGTAATTTGAAATAATTCTACTTTTGATATATCTCCATTGAACATATCAAATCCTAGTGTCATGACATAATATTTTTCAAGAGCTCTTTTTAAAAGAGTGATTCTTTTGACGCTCCCCTTTTAAACAAGGATGTGCTTATGTTTTAATGTCGCGCAGCAGTATATTGAATAAATTATTTGTGGATCATTTATCTATTGTCTGTCTGTCTGAATGTCTGTCTGTCTGTTTATCTGTCTGTCTGTTTGTCTGTCTGTTCGTATGTTTGTCTGTCTGTTCGTATGTTTGTTTGTCTGTTTGTCTATCTGTTTGTCTGTCTTGTTTGTCTGTTTATATGTGTGTCTGTCTGTTTGTCTGTTTATATGTTTGTCTGTCTGTTTATATGTTTGTCTATCTGTTTGTCTGTCTGTTTGTCTTCTGTTAGTCTGTCTGTTTGTCTCTCTTTTTTGTCTGTCTGTTTGTCAGTGTTGTTTGTCTGTTTGTCTGTCTATTTGTCTGCCTGTCTATCTCTCTATTTGACTCTCTGCCTGTCTACCTCTATATCTGTCTGTCTGCCTGTCTACCTCTATATCTGTCTGTCTGCCTGTCTACCTCTATATCTGTCTGTCTGCCTGTCCACCTCTTTATCTGTCTGTCTGCCTGTCTATCTATCTATTTGACTCTCTGCCTGTCTACTTCTATATCTGTCTGTCTGCCTGTATAACTTTCTTTCTCCATGTCTTTCTCTCAGAATGTCTGTTTGTTTGTTTGTCTGTATGTCAATATAAATGATTGACATTCTCAAAGACCAACCAACCATCACACCTACGATATAAAGTAGCTTCGCTACTAAAAATCCTACACACAGAGACACAGAAGATCACACACACACACAGAAATTGTTACAAAATACCGCTAATTCGGGCCAAAATCATGGGGGCACTTTTTGGTTTCAATATCTTTGTTCATTTTGACGTTACAAGGAGCTACTAGGAATATGCGAGATATTATACATAGTTTTAAAAAACTCAAGAGGTGGGGGATGCCCTTAATATTTATTTTTGTTTTTGAAAATTAATTGGGTGGAATAATGTTGTTGTTTCTTTTATTTTGATGATCAACAGTGCTACAACAGAAAAAATAATCTTATTTTTTTTATAATTCCACTATACAAAAAAGTGCATATAAATGTTATCATCTGAAAATATTCATAATCATTTAAAGACCAATCTTCTAAAGACACATGAATAGCTCAACTGAACACAAGAAACACAATATAGAAAAAGTAGCTGCGAAAGTTAAAAAAAGGTGAAAGATAATTTAATTGTAAGACTAATGTGCGTGTTTGAAAAAAAAGGATTAATTGAAGGCCCCCACTGTTAAGGAGTAAAATCCATGAAACCGCAAAACAAGCTTCATAGCATGGAGCTTGACCTACAACTAATTTTGATGGTTCAAAATTAATATTGATTTATTGATGCATTTTTCTAGTCGATACAGTTCAAAAATAGATTTTATAATTTGTAATTATAACCTTAGGGGGAAGTGTACCCTCGTCAAATAGCCTAAAACCTGCCTAGAACAACACGAAATTATTTAAACTTGTGGGTTGATCAGTCCATCTGCCACCACATCTTCTTTTTATAAAGTTATAGAATAAAGAAAATATCTATAAAAAAATGTAAACAAAATTTTTAAAATATTCTCCTGAACCATAAGGGAAAAAGCCCCTAGAGGCTAGGGGCGAATCCGCTAGTGTTACATAAAGTAGTAAGGTTTTTTGCCTGAAGCTTGAGATATCAATGAATACAGAACAGTTCTCCATTTTACAAAGCTTCACATAGGTTTCAGGTGGGTTTTAAACTATTTAATTAAAGATTGAATACTTTAGATAATTTTATGATTTTTTGTACCCTCTTCGCCGCATCGATGCAAGAGACGATGACGATAGTAACATGAGAATATAGGATGTCAAATGCAAAATATTCAGGCAAATTAGAAAGTAAACTTGGCAACGCTTGTTCATAGCTTGTGGTTTTTTGCCAGTTAAATAAAATAATTGGCAAAGCCTTTAGATTTCATGCCAACCTTTAATTAAGTGATCAGACGTATTAACTTCATGGATAGAAATCAATTTAAATTTTTTAAAGCGAAGCTTTCCTATTATTAGGGTCAGTCCGCCGTAACGTTCGCCTTTATCGCTCATCTAATTTAACACTGACTAATCATAAATTAAATAGTATTGTATTATAGAAAATTTTCCAAGAATATGAAAAAACATAAAATTATTACCAGTTTTGTTAGCCAGCACCTTCGGTTCCTCGGGGTTAACAAACTGGTATTAATTTTTTATTTTTTACTTTAATATCCACGAAAATCCGAAAAAAAAGCTGAGAGAAGGGGTAAAGGCCAGACAGATAAAAAATTTGTGTAAAATTTTTAAATGCTTTTAAATTTTTAATTATTGTATTAAACAAAATATACTATTGTTCTGTCTAGCTATTAAATAATTATTGAGTATATAAACATACATTTTATGATATCAATAATAATTAAAACTTTAAAAGCGAAGCTTTTCTACAACCATTAGAGGCATGTTTAAAACCTCTTATAGATTTCGCACATTATGTTATGATTACTGCTTAAATAAGGTACAATTTAAAAAGCTTAGCAATTTTGTAATAACCTAAACATTTTGATTTTTTTATGCCAATCTATTATATCTAAAAAATATTCCTGGGACAATTAAGCAACTCTGTAAGCAAATCTATATTAAAAATTTACTAAAAATGTATTATTAGTAAAACAAATAAACATATAAAAACGAGTTTATAGCGATTATATAGCATTTCTTAAAAGTAATCATTAGTGACTTATTAATGACATAATTTGAATAATATTTCAATTTTTACTTGAGAAGTCTATATCTACGCTGAATTATAACATTATGACTTTATAGTATTTGTTGGTACAATATCAGCAAAAAGTTTAACAACGTATCAGGGTCGTCCATGGGGGGGGTTAAGTGGTGTACCCCCCCCCCCCCCACACACACACACACACAAAAGTTTGTACGTCTTTGCAACGTTTAAAAATGTATTTTAGCTGTGCTACTAAAGAACATGATGTAAATTAGTATTCAAATTCTTAAGGCCAGCGGAAGGTCGAATTCAGGAAGGGGCATTAGGCTGGTAATTACGCTGGTACCCAAAGTTGTTAAATAATGATTTCTTATTGGTTGGCTCAAAAACTATGGATACTATAAATAAACTTTGATTTGTTAGTTCATAACTAGAGTGTGCATTAACGATTCAACCAATAACTTTAATCTACAGAAGCGGTAATCTTGTTTATCAACATTGGAGATATATCAATTTATCGTCCATTGTCTTATCCCTTGTGATCTCTGGTTGAATTTCTTTAGGATACAACACATAGAATAAGTAAGAATACAAACGATGGATAAAAAAACGCTAATTAACTAAGCAGACTTACGTACAAGCAAACATAAACAAATATAGAGTGACTGCGCTTTTGATGATAAGTAATAATATGATAATTAAAATTGAAAAATGTCATGTTAATTGCTTAAAACTAACTTTTTTACAATTTGAGTCAAACTGCTTATGTAAGTTTGGACAGGGACCTAATGGATTAAACAATATGTGATATGTATTGTACATTGCCAGTCATGATAAACAAAATTACCCCTTTTGAGATTAAAGTTATTGATACAAAGGTCACATTTATGAAACTTTGGTACCAGTATAATTTACAGTCCAATGTCCCCTCCCTCCCTGTGTAGCAATTGTCAAACCCCATTATCGTTGCTCAAGGCTACTTATTAAGCTACCTATCAGCTCATCTATAATTATTCTCTGGGTTCGAGACATAGAGATTTACATATTAACATGACTTACAATACATGCCTTAAAGATTCTAAAGTGCAGGGATGCAGGGATATGACAACGGATTAAAAATACAGGCGGTTTCTCTCAAAGTGCCCATTCGAAAACTAAGCCACTCTTATAGGTTTAGAGTTGTAAATTTAACAATTTCAATTATGTTATAACAATAATAAATATAATATACGTGGATATATTGACAGGGGAGAATTTGTCCTAATTAAGGTTGTAAATATGGACCTCTTTAATTGGTCAGTTCGTTCATTCAGTAGAAAGGGAGGGGATAGGGTAAAGGGGGTGGGTGGGGGTACCTTTATTTTAGCCAGCTGTAAGTATCACTTTATTACAGTACATAAAAATCTGGGACAACATCCAAGTAATTTAATATCGATTTACACAATAAATTTCAACCTCTAGTTTTTGTGAAAATTAAAATCTTAAAAACTTTCTTAGTTCCCAATTGAGATAGACATACCTAAAACAAATAAAATTTATTTTACAGATGCAGAGTAAAACGATGACTGTATGTCTATCATTTCGTCTAAGAAAACTAAAATCTGACCGTTGGTCTGTTTAGGTTCTGATTTTCATAGAATGTATCCAAAGGTCATACCATGTTTTTGGCTTTTTTTCTTGCGAATATTTGTAATTTTAAATTACTTTGTTTTATATACTACGGTAATACAGAAGTAAAAACACCGATTATAGAAAAACTTCAATTTATCAAAAACTATAATTAAGGTTAAAACATATTTAAAACTAACTGCTAAACGATAGGAAAAAAACAAGGATTATACACACATAGAAGAAAAGCTCATATGGAATTATATAAATAAAAAAAGGAACTAACATCCCAGCTATTGCAAACAACTAACCCTTTGATTTCACAACCTTTGTCTGACTGTCATAACTCAGCAAGTCAATTAGTTGGGCTTGTTTTGGGGTCCTAACGGTGTAAGTTAAAGAATTGAGCCTGTTTTGGGCCAAAGCATACTATTCATACTACTTATGCTGCGCATCTAACATAAGGGGGCACGACACAAAATATACAAATATTCTCATACCAAGACAAGTTTCATTTTTATAGATATTTTTTTGAATACTTTAAGATAAAAAGAACTATTAGCCATTGACGTACCGACGACTAAAATGTAGAATAGCTACCGATACTAAAAACTTAAACCATATGACACATGTTGTAACTCTTAATTTATCAAAAGAAAATTTATTATGTGTTATTTAATAACGACTTTTAATCTAAATTACAAGGATAAAACAAACATAAAACAAATAAAGAAACATAAACAAGGATGACACAGAGGCGTGTAGCAGGGGGAGTATCAACTCCATAGTAAAATTAAGGAAGTTGTAGACACTTTATAAGTGTCCGCCCCCTACACCCCTCTTCAATCCGCTGGCAAAAAGTATTAACCCCTTTAATACAGTAAAGGGGTATTAGTTAGCTTAACAACTTTTAGGACTTTCATTGAATTTTGATTATTTGCTTCATTAAGTCAAATGTTCTAAGGTTTCAACCATTAATTGCAATCAACAGAAGGGTTAATTTTGTGTATCATCATAGGGGATGTACATCAATTTATTGGCCTTTGTATGATCCCTTTAGATCCCTGCTTTTAATCTATTTTTTTATTTAAATCTTGGGATGGATTCAGGATATTTTTCAATCATCAGATTAAAAAATATGCTAGGGGCGCAGCTATTATTATACAAATTACAGAATAGCTTCGCTATTAATCGCATAAACACCTGAATATAAAAATGCTATCATCCCCCCATAAAAAGGATAAAAGAATTGAAAACTCATTGTTGATATGTCTCAAATTTTCAGTTGGTTTAGCTTGGCAGTTTTTTTAACCTCCCCTCAAAACTCAGTGATTATTATGTAAAAGCTATCAAAAACAGACTTTAACTGTTTTATATAGGGAGCGAGGGTGTGCTATTAATTTTTTGCCCTTACCTGAATAGAAAAAAATTAGGGCGGGGGGGGGGGGGGGGCTAGAAATGTAATTTTAATGAAATTTCAAGGGAAATTGCCGAAACGTCTGATATGCATAAAAAAATCTGCCCAAACTCTATATTAAGTATGCATTATGTTTAAGGAATCATTTTGGTAGCGCAGCTACTTTATAACTAGGGTTTGTCTGTACCAAATTATGGAAAGTTTAAAGGATATACGCATAGAAGCCTATTCTCAAAAAAGGTATAAACTCAGTCTAGACTCTGGGATCTTAAGGGATAAGAATATAAACGATAAATTGATGTACATCTCCAATGATGATAAGCTTAATAGTTTATTGATAAATAGTTAAGACACTAATAATGAATACAAACATAGTTTTTAAGGTTTATAAAAACGTCAGACGTTTACAAAAAGCTTAATTTGTCTGACCTTTGTACCACTCTGATGTTTGTATAGTCTGACGTTTGTCCAGTCTGACGTTTGTCGCTCTGACGTTTTTCGCTCTGACGTTTGTCGCTCTGACGTTTGTCTCTCTGACGTTTGTCGCTCTGACGTTTGACCTAGTACCATAGTTTGGAAACAACCATTAAGAATTCAATGATAGTACCAAAAACTTTTGAGTCAACGAATAAGATAATGTGGTTATATAACTTTGGGTACTAGTTTAATTTACGTTCAATGTCCCCACTATCACCACTCTAAATGTTCATGGCGAAGAACCCAATAACTGTTAACTACTTAATTGATGTACACACCCAACTACGATGAACTAAATTACCCTTCTGTAGAATTATTTTCAAAATAAAAAAATCTAAAGTTTTTAAGCTAACTTATAATATCTTATTTATAAAATTTTAGTATAATCTACAGTCCAATATGCATGAAGACTAGAATTTATGCCACTTATACATCTAACAATGTAAACTTAACATATGTACAAAGAATCAAATAAAATATAAGGTGCCATATTGAAGTACATATATATAAGAATAAATATTTAGAATGATAAAAAATAAACAACCACATATATGGAAATTGTTGTTTTCGTGGAGAGACACAAAAATTATAAAAAATCAAGATATATATGGGAAACAAAGAAAAGATAAAAAAAATCTTGATAAAATAATTATGTCTATATTAAGCCCAGAAATAATAAATGTTGAACAGATTTTCAATAAAAATAATTAATGTTAATAAATCACTGAATTTGACTCTTTAAACTATTTCTGTATTCCCTACATCCAACAAGAAATATTACAATATTCTAATAATGAGTAAACTTTAGTGGATTATGTTGTTATGATAACAGTATATACAAAAATAGCACAAAAACTTGTTAAGATTAAAACCAAAAAGTTTTTCATGAAAGCCTTCCACCTCCCTGGTTAGTTGAAGATGTTGTTTAATGATGTTGCCATATCCGCATATTACAACCTCATAACCTCTCAATAACACCTTCGGAATAACTCAAAAAATGTGGTATGCAATATTGGTATTTTAGTACAGTTGATGTCTAGAAATACTCACAGATTGAAATACTATTTTACAAAATTGCACAAATAACCAAAACAGGCTAACTCAAAAAGGCAGTTGGAGATACTGTATATTGATGTTTCCATATCCGCATATTACAACATCACAACCTCTCAATAATACCTTTGGAGTAACTCAAAAATATGGTATGCAATATTGGCATTTTTGTACAGTTGCTGTCTAGAAATACTCACGGATTGCAATACTGTTTTACAAACTTGCACAAATAACCCTAACTGCTAACTCAAAAAGACAGTTGGAGATGTTGTTTAATAATGTTGCCATATCCGTATATTACAACCTCATAACCTCTCAATAACACCTTTGGAATAGCTCAAAAAATGTAGTAAGCAATATTGGTATTTTTGTACAGTCTATTTTGCTGTCTAAAAAACACACAGATTGCATAAGATTATTACTACTTCACAAGCTTGCACCAATAAATCAATCAGGCTAACTCAAAACCTCTCAATAACACCTTCAGAATAACTCAAATGTGTGATATTCAACTTTGCTACTTTTGTACAGTTCCTGTCTAGAAAAACCCACAGATTGCAATATAAAAAATCACTACTAATTTACAGGCTTGCAGCAATAATCCAGTGGCACTAACTCAAAAAGGCAGTCGGAGATGTGGTTTATTATGATGCCACATTCACATATTACAACAACCTCATAACCTCTCAATAACACCTTTGGAATAGTTCAAAAAATGTGGAAAGCAATATTTCTATTTTAAAAGCTTGCAACAATAACAAAATCAAGGTAATTCAAAAATGCAGTAGATAAAAATGCTAATTTTGTGCATTACACTAATGTACTTTTATGCATGTGCTTAGAAAAGGATTTCTTTATCAACCTTTGCAACAATTCAATGATTACTAACAACTAAAAAGCTGCGTTAGTATAACCTACTCTTTTAACTTCTCAGTAGCACCTTGTGCATAACTTAAAAAAGGGAAAAGGGAATTACAGATGTAAATATGTAAAGACAGACTATCCTCATTGAAGAACAACTTTAGATTAGACATTTTTTTTTAAAAATTTGTACAGGCGAAAAAAACTTTTTCATATGCTTTTTCTTAGAATTGCAATTTTTGAGTATAGTATGTTGAAATCTGATTAGGATATCATTTTCCTGATTAGTTTTGGTTTGTTCAATATTTTCAACATTAACGAAGAATATCATGGAATAATGGTAACTCCAATGTTTTTTAATTCAAAATATTTAAGGACAATTAGATTCATGGGCAATAGAATTACTATAGAGAACTATTCATTTTTCTTTAATATAGTTAAACGACCTGTCAGTAAAGTATACCATTATTAAATAAGTTTCAGAGTCTGTATGTTCCTTTTTTGCCTGAGATAAAATTACATTCAAAACACATATTCACACAAAATAAGTATCAATGAATTCAAAACAGAAGTTAATATTATGTTCATATCTTCTAAATATTGACTTGTACATTTATATTAATAAACTTTAAACAAAAGAAGTGTCGAAGCTAGAAAAAAAATTCCAACACATATGAAGTTTATATGTTTAAGAAAATTTTAAAACTTTTCAATCATTTTTCATTCAAATCAATTATTTATAGAAGGAATAAATAGCCTTTAGTTGTTCAATAGAATCGATACTGAATTGAAAGAGATGCTTATTATTATGCATATATGTAGGCTTTAAATTGATAGAATTACAAAACTTATAATTGGTATTATAATCCTTATAATAAAGTAACAGGATCCTAGTCAGGTCCTTGGAATGAGTGGAAGGGATTTTACTTTTTTTAAAACAAAAGTAAAAATAGGAAGTCGAATTCCACCTCTTACTACCTCAAGTGCCCTCTAGAAGCTTAGCTAATAGTATTTAATATGTAAATAGGTTTTAAATGGATAGAACTACGCAGTGATCTTAAGGGATAAGATAATGAAAGATGAGTTGATATACGTCCCCTATGCTGGTAAAAAATTACCCATGTCTTAGATTAAATTATAGGTTGAAAAGTTTAAACATTACTAGTACAAATCAAAATTCAATAAAAGTAAGATGCCAACGTAAAACAACACGGTTATAAAACCTTGAGCTCCAATGAATTTACAGTCCAATGTCCCCCCCCCCCCCCCCTCCCTGGAACGATGTAACTATGTTATGTTAAAATAATCTATCTATCTTATTTAGGACTAGAGTATCTCTTACTTTTTTTACTGGGTTTACACCAGCAAAGCATAAAAAAGCTAATTTTATAAATTGGCAATTTTCCTTCTATAAAACATGGACCACAATAATAGTGTGTAAAATGTTTATTTATAGGATTTCATCATTAGAAAGGGATTAGTTGAGTAAAGTTGGAGAGCCCCACGGGGTTAGGATAGACGGGTTATCCCTAAATATAATATTTTTTGTGTCAAACGCCCTAAAGACAATAAGTCCTTTTATTTCAAGACCTTTGCCTGAAAGTCCTAACATGGTGCATGGTAAGGACTTACGTCTGATCTTGGGCAAAACACTCTACAAGTGTTCATGTTCGTTTGATCTGCTGTTTGATTTCAGAGCTTCTCTTTTATGGTTGTCGTCATCCTTGTTTTGCTATAATTTTTACTGTTTTTCTAAACCCAACAGTTTTTTTTTAAATATTCTGTTTTAAAATGCTGTAAGAATTTATGCCACGTTCGAACATAAATTTTACACCATTTTAGAATTGATTTATTATGTTTGATATTCAAAAAATATATCTTAATATCTATAGCTACAAAGGATGTATTATTTACGTAGATATTGTGCCAGGGCCAACATTATCGTCAATTTAACTCGTTTATTGGTCAGTTCATTCATACATTAGAAGAGGAGGGGATGGGGTGGTGAAAGGAAGAATCGTTATTTTAGCCCGCTGCAAGTTTCACTTTATTAGAGAACATGAAAATCTGGTGTAAGATCCAAGTAATAATATATCTATTATAGCTGCTTCTCTTTTGTATACCTAGGACATGTTCGTTTGTCTGTCAGTGAAAAAGATATACAAAAAATTAATCTTTCTAATTGCTATGAGAAATAGATATTTTTATTTTTATTTTTCAGATTTAAAAACTAGTAGGTACAGTATATCTTATTATACAAAGTAGTAAGCTTTTCTTTGTCTGTAGCAAAGGATCTCACTAACCGCCGAACCAATATGGTTCTCCTTTACAGTGAAGGTTTTACCTTTTTTTGGAGGAGGATATTTCCATTAAATGAATAATTTAATGAAAGTATCCAAAGTGTTTAAGCTCAAATACGTGTTTAAAACTCTTGGTCACATGTATTATTCTACTCCAAAATCCCCTCTCTAAATAATACAATTTCACCCCCATTGTATTTGTCTGAAAATCTAAGTGATACTGGCTTAAGGAGTATCTATTTAACAATAAACGTTCGAATAATGATTTCTATGCCTTTTGAATACTAATATAGGTTGTGTAAAAATATACTTAAGATTTAATAAAATTACTTCTTTTACTGTTGTTTTTCATTAATTTTTAAGTATGGAATTGGACTCAGAAAACAGGATAAAAAAATTTGAGAGAGAGAAGAGAGAGAGAGAGAGAGAGAGAGAGAGAGAGAGAGAGAGAGAGAGAGAGAGAGAGAGATAGAGAGAGGGAGAAAGAGAGAAAAAAAGAGAGAGAGAGAGAGAGAGAGAAATGTGAATTGCTTGAAATACTAAACATAAAAAAATCTTTAGGGTGAAAAAAATCTATTGAAAATGAAATGTTATGATAATTGGGTAATAGTACGGTTGCCAAATTCCAATAGTTAAGAGAGATAGATAGATAGATAGATAAATAGATAGAGATGGTATATGCCAAGATTGGTAAAGAAACTGTATTATAAAAATGCATTTTTGATTATGTTACCTAAACAGGGATGACAACATCCATTAGTAGCCAAAAATACATAAATATCAAGGGGAGAAGCAATTTCTTTTGGGAGGATCGAGGTTTCCTTCCCCTAAATAGTTATAAACCTTACCAGGACATATGAGGAGCTTCAATGTAAAATAGAATCATCTTGGTCCAATGGTTAAATTGACGTTATTCAATACAAATGACCAATTTAAAGACTAAATTACCAATGGCAGGCCAGTATACATTTTAATTGTCCAATGGTACGCCAGTGCGGCGTAATTTTTTATAGGCAGTATTAAAAGCTTTTTAGAGTAGCTGCGCTACATAGGATAACAATTACCGATAAGATTTCGAACGTGCTCTATCTTTTTAGGGAATATTGTTACAGTTATTCTTGAAGGAATAGGTACAATTATTTTGGTAATAATTTAAACAAGGATGACAACATCCAAACGGACAAAGTGAGTTATAAAGCAGCTGTTCATAACAAAAAGAAGAAAGAGAGAAAATATGCAAAAAGTCAAAGAAATCACAAAACATTTTTTTAAATAGGATTTATGTTTTTTAAAGCATTACCGGCATACAACTAGCGTCTACGCCTCTATAGGCACTTGATGTAGAGAGGGGGGGGCCGGGGGGGGGGGGGTAGTCAATCCCCAAAATTTAGATTTTAGTCCAAAAAAAATATAATATTGGGAGTTTTTCTTTGTAGAGGCGACTCTCTTGGAAGGGTATTGAAAGCCCCATAAATTTATAAAGCTTCCCAAGACCTATTAGATGCTAAATAATTTCAGCTGTTAGAAAGATCCTTTGATACACATAGACAGACAGACATCCTGTTACTTTTATATAAGGATTAAAAACAAATTTCAAACAGACAAAATGTAGCCTTTACCTGTCTCCTGTGTGTATTAAAACCAGGGAGGAAGGGTACATTGGGCCCATAATTATACTGGTACCCAAATTTCATAATCTTATTTGATGGCTAAAAAACTTTTGTTAGTTTAAAACTAGTTGTGTCCAAACGTTCCAACCAATATTTTCAATCTGCTAAAGGGGTAATCTTGTCTATCCTCGTTGGGGATGTATATCAATATTTGGTCTATTGTCTTATCCCTTCATATCCCTGAGTAAATTTGTCAGACAGTTTTGACAAATATTGCAGTTTGGAAAGGAAAAGCAAAAACTAAAATTTCCATTCAAAAAGATTTTTAAGGTTATTTAATAGATATAATCTAGATACATACTCCCTAAATCAGCCAATGGGATAACAATCCGGTCATATTATTGGTGTACAGATGTTTACTTGCATAAAGAGTCAGCTAAAAATGGAAAAACTCTGCATGGAATCCTTTTTTAAATTTGACCATCTAGATTTACTATGTCTCTTGTAAATTTGAACGCCACTTCTTTTTGACGGAAAAAAATATTTTGCCATCAACTTTTCCTCCTTTAGAAACTTGAAACAAATGTATATAGACACGTTTTAGGCTATATAAGATATATAAGTTGGAAAGAATTTTAATGTTAGAGGGAGATTTGAAATCTGCATCAAATTTTAAGGATTTTTTATAAAATTCGTTTTTTGTATAATTCTTTATCTAAAAGCGGAAATACAATTTAAGTTAATTTTTTCTAGGATAAAGCTTTTTTAGGGTAAATGACTGTCTGTGTATATCTATATAAAAGTTTGGGTACCAGTAAAAATCAGTAAGAAATAGGGGACAATGGGCTGTTTATTACACTAGTCCCCGAAGTTTTCTTATTCGTTGACTTAAAAACTTTGAGGATGTTAGTCAATTTGATTCATTGATTCATTAAGTTGAGTGATCAAACATTTTAACAAGTAATTTTAATCTAAAGAAGGGGAAATTTTGAGTATCATTATAATATTATTGGGGTTGTACATCAATTTTTCGTCCATTGTCTCATCCCTCTAGATACCTGTTAATTCACTCTCCAAAAATTTCCGTCGAAAGTTTAAAAGAAATTAAAACTGTAAGTGGATGGGGGTAAATATTCTTTCTCTCTCCCCCCTTTGTTATACCATGAAATAAGAAAACGTAATTATAAAATATTGGGGACTAGTGTAATAAACAGCCTAATGACCTAATATTTTTTTTTTTTTTTTTTGGGGGGGGGGCGGGTCCTAGGGGCGCTTTCTCTTTCCTTTCTACTTTCTTTTCCCTCCCCTAAAAAAAGAACCTTAGGTCCTTAGATGTATCCTGTAAAAGAGAACCATATCAGTTCAGGGGTTAGCAAGATCCTTTGGTATAATCAGACAGACATCTTGTTACTTTATTATAATTATGATTTAAGGTTGAGGAAGGAGATGGTATATCCGCTGGATTAGAACCAGTTTTCAGTCATACTATCTGCATAATATCCGAGGAAAGCTGTCTATAATACGTTGATATAAATAATATATAAAACTTAGGGATCTAAAAGGGATAAGACAATGACGGATAAATTGATGTACATCCCAAATGTTAAGACACAAAATTAACACTTTTATAGAATACAATTATTGGTTGAAACGTTTAAAAACTCTACTTAATGAACCAACCAATCAAAATTCATTAATAGTTAATATATTTTTTCAGAAAAGCCAACCAGAGGCCGTGGGAGTGTCCTACAACTGCGCATGTTGTAGCGGTCATGGTGGTAACGGCGGAGGCGGCAGTGTAACATTCAACGCCGCATTTAATAGCCGTTTTTGTGACATGCAGTACGCTGGAAAAAATGCGGAAGTGTTTAGTAACCGGACAACAGTTAAAAACACCGCCGTCGATAAGGGGGAGGGGGGTTAATGCAACAATCTCGTAATCAGTGAGCAAATGGTACTTAGAATTCGAATTTCGATCTCAACTTTTGTATGAGTAAATCCTTGATAGGTCTATTTTCCCTAAATCGAACAAAAAGTTGGAAAAGTAACGGCTAACAGCTTGCGGATAGCCGTTTTGCCATTTTTTGGATATCTATATTGCAAATTAGTCATGAAACCTATCTCCACATAATACTCTTTTCCACTCCAAAACGCTATTAAACGGTTCTAGACGGTAGCTGTTGGTACTAGAAGTTTTAAAAATGGTTATTGCTATCATTTAACATGAATCAAACCAAAAATATGTTTTAAAAAAGTTGATTACTACATAATTGATGATGGATTTACCCTGAAAATACGCAAAAAAACGACTGAAAAAATATACCTACCAAGGATTACTCATGCAAAAGTTCAGATCGAAATTCGAATTCTAAGTGCCATTTGCTCACTGATTACGAGATGGTTGCATTAACCCCCCCCCCCCCCTTAGTGAAATTTTAATGAACCTGGTCCAATCCGTTAAAGTCACACCACAAAACTCATGTATAGAATATCAACTATATAAATGATTAATTATCACAAAAACAAAAAAGAGTAACCTTACTTGATAAAATTAATTTTAGAACTTTTAGATTATATACCAGTTTGTTTGAAATAATTGCTAGTCTAAAAATATAAATTATGCATATCTTTTTGGGTTTTTTTGTACAATTTCAATTGTTTGTTTAAAAAAGTGGAATGGAAATATCATTTTACCCTCATTTTCATATGAAAAGAGTTAATTTTTGATGTTTTACATAATGAAATAGTTGTTTATATAAATGTTAAAAAACAGTCAAACCTTTTTTACTATTTGTCTCAGGGTATGTAAACATTGCATTTACTTTTTTACATAAAAACTAATTAGAAAACATGAACAAATCAAACTTTTCATTTTAAAAAACTAAAGAAAAGTTCCCAAAGATGAAAACAAAAAATATACCTTACATAATCAAAAGCTTTACTTTTTTATCCCTTTTTTATTTAATTTTCAAAATCTAGTTAATGTTGTTTATAATTGTTTTTAAAAGCGAAGCTTTTCTATAATTAGGGTCGGTCCGTCCGTCCGTCCGTACGTCCGTCCGAGATAGATAGCTTTTATTCGTTAATTTAGGCATGTTAGAATTGTCCTATCGATTTCAAACTTTGCATGATGATTCCTGTAGTAGTTGGGTACGATTTAGAAAGCGTAGCAACTCTATAATCATTACCAAAATGTCTGTACGTCCATTTTAAACATGTTGATTTTTCTACTTTTTTAACAACAAATTTTAAAGTGTTTTAAATATCCGTTTGATCTGATTTTTGGTATATTGATTCCTGGGACAACAAAGAACAATATTATAAGCAAAGCAACTCTATAATCAAGTCCAAAAATGTAAGTATGTCCATAAACATTATCCTGTTTTTAAGCAGTTTTTCAACAAATTTACCTACAATTTTGATTCGAGATTTATACATTTATGTTCCGATTTTCAGTTCAGATACTATACAAGTGTTAATGTCCGTTTGTCCTACCGTTTTAGTGCTTCGCTTTTATGGATGTTGTCATCCTTGTTTTTTTATTGTGATAAAGTATAAAATGTTGTATTTTTGTATATTAATAGTCATATATTGCATCGTATTATAGTCAGTTTTCTGTAGTTAATGAAAATTAAAAGCTTAAAATCAGTTTTGTTATACCTGCCGTTTAGAGCTTCGATTTTATGGATGTTGTCATCCTTGTTTTCACCATGATTTGTGAAATTATATAGCCTTTTTTAAAGTTTGTAGTTGTTATGTATATACAATTATTTATGTTTAATAAAAATTAAAACTGTTATTTTTTTTCTGTTTTAAGACTTTTGAAAAACTATTTGGTAGACCCGGCCGACCGATACACATTGCCCATAACTAAGAATATTTAGACAGTTTAGGCTTTTAGGTAACATTAGTTTATAAAGGTTATAATTGACCCGCAGAGTTAAGCTCCTCGATTAGGTAATTAACCCTTAACGGTCGGGGGGGGGGGGGGCGTTGAACGCCCCCCCATCCGGTTTTTTCTATCTCATTTTCTGTGTGTGAAAGATAAAGAGCCCAAACTGCTTGACTTTTTAAGTATGGGTATGACACATAACTGAGAGTTGGAATTTTTTGAATATCTCCATCCTGGCGGGCACAGGATGCTAGCAAACCTGGCAGGGTTATCCAGGTAAAGAGCAAAAATATTTTTTTGACTAAAACAAAGCATTTTATCATACCAAATTACTAAAAAATCCTCTAGTAGTACATCCTTATATGAAATACAGGTGTTCAAGTCACTTTCAGGTTCCAGGTATGATCCTGCAGGTCCTGATCCTCCAGGTCTCCAGAAATCTTTAAAAGGCTCCTGTGGCCGCAATTTTTGATCTAGAGACTTCAAATTTGAAACTTAAGCTTTTCTGACATGTCTACATAACGTATTAAAATTTCATGAAGATCCACCGCCGTTTTCCCGCCGACCGCCGACTGCGGCGGCTGGCAGCTGCCAAGTACAGCTGCGGCCGCTGAAATTTATATTTTAATATTTCTAATGTAAAATTTACATAAAGATAAACATTTTCTGGAAAAAAAATTTTCTTCTAGCTTCAAAAATAAGAAAAATACAGCCGTTTGAAATTTTTAAGTAAAAAAAGACCTAAAAACAAAGGTTGTTAAATAAAAGGGTGAAGGAAGCGAAAATTGACTTAGACCTATAAAAGGTCGGAAATTCATTATCAAACAGGGGACTTTCACAAAAAAAATTAGCCCTCTAGCTCTAATAGGAACTGAGATAATAAGGGGGGGCGTTGAACGCCCCCCCCCCCCGACCGATTAAGGTGCGGCTAGGGGCCCGACTGTAAAGGGTTAAAGGGGTAGAAGTGCCTTGGAGAGTTAGCCACCTATGGGTGGCTATAAATAGGTGAAAAATGTCAAATTAATGGGCATTCGGGGAAATGTAATTAAATCAACTAGATCCAGAAAGTCTAGTGCAGATAATATCCTCTAAAAATTTAAAATGCCGTCATAGCCATGGGACGCAGTTTTTATTTCAATACTGTTTCCATGCTTTTCTGAACACGAATAAAATATAACGCATAATCCTTATACTAAAGTAACAGGATGTTTGTCTGCTTGTTTGTCTGTGTGTCTGTACCAAAGGATCTCGCTAACTGCTGAACCGATTGGGTTCTCCTTAACAGGGTAGATTCTCATATGTCCCGTGAAAGTTTTTAACTATTTTGGGGGAGGGTACCACCACCCTCCCAAGAGAAATCAAAAAAAATCAAAATACATAGACATATTTTAAATATAAAAAAAAAATTAAGTGCCACTAAAGGCATCTAGGTGCGTAGCCGCTAGCAGTCATATATTTCAGTTCTGTTTTTAAAAATAAATTAGTTCGAGTAAGAAGAAAGTTCTTTTTGTACTTCGTTGATTTCTCTTTATGTTGTCTATTTTCTCTATGTTAGGATATGGCCCTGTAGGGGCAATAAACAAGCAAAATACAAAATTCTACCTATATCCTATCCAAGCTGGATGAATTTAAAAGTTAATTATCTTCTAGAAAATACAAATTAATTTATCTATGGAAAGGCAACATAAAGTAGATTTACAAAGAGCATAGCAAACATTGCAGTTTGCACTCGTTGCATCTTTAAATATGATTTTTTTTTGTATAATCAACTCAGCCTATTATAGTAAGAAAGCCCCCTTTTCTCCCATCTCTTTTGAAGAGATTTTCTTCCCCCCTTCCCTTTCTCTTTCCCGAAACGTATGTGACGTAACTAAAACTTGTTCCGCAAATATTATACAAAATTGGGACAGTTTCCTTCTCGTCATTATGGAGGAGGGTACCCCCCCCCCTTTCCAAGAGAAATCGTTCCCGAAAAATACCCCTCTCAAAAGATTTTTTAAAGCAAAATTAAAAATAATGTTGACTATCCTCCCCTCCCCCCTCCCGGCCCTAATGTATAAAAAAACGTCGTCTACCTTAGCAACGATGCCCTAAGACCCTGGACGATAGTTTGGGTAGGTTAAAATCACCCCCATACGCCCCATATGAACGGCTATGGTATTACATGATATATTATAGAGCAAACATAACATTTAAACTTTTCTGGTTACTTAAAGGTTCATCTTGTTTAGAGTTTCATAATTTAGACAAAAGTTTTCTTTGTTTTTGTCTTTAAAATTAATGCAAAAGTGTCGTATGTCCCACCACCTTCCCTAGAGTGCCCGTAGAGGCATTTAGTGGCCTAAATTATGAATTATACATAGCATAAATATCTTCATATTTTCTAAAGGATAATTATTATAGCATGCTATTGCAAGAAAGTTTGTCAAACTCATCTCGTCAAATACGGGTTAGGCATGACACTTTAACGTCAGGTTTAACAAACAAGGGTAATTAATAGGAGCAAATCTCTTTTTTTCTAATTAATGATATTGATTTGCGCCTGTTTTGGGCCAATGCATTCCCACTATTATATTAATCAATGTCACGCATTTGACATAGCAGCAGTAGAAACCATTTATTTTAACTCCTTAAGTTGTGACGCGGTGTTAAGCCAAGTGTCGAACCAATCACCTCTCCTACGATAAGCGGGTTTGTCAAACTTTGGCCACTCTGAATGGATTTATCCTATCACGGTTGCAATTTCTTGTTAAATTATCTCTCCTACTGTTTCATGCATTTCAAAGGAATTTATATGTCAGGTCTAAAGTAATGCATGACTTAGAATCACAGTTAAGTTAGCAAGATTATAATTATTGTCTTAACTGTGATTATGTTAATTAAGAAACTATCCAAAATATTAGAGGTACAATTTACCTATAAAACTCTAATGGATATAAAATATAGTAGGAGAGGAGGAGATTGGGTAAAATGGATGCATGGGGGGTCGTTATTTTGGCCAGCTACAAGTTTCACTTTCTTAGAGTACATGGTAATCTAGTGTAAGATCCGAGTAATAATAATTCCATAAGACTCTGAATTGGGGATTTTAAATATTTTTTATTTATTTTTATTTTATCCTCTACTCTTTAATTCGGATATTTAAATCCTTAGTTTTAGTTTTAAGTAAAGAACTAGGATTGTTTTGTTTGTACGTTAAGATCTCGCTTATTACTGAACAAATTAAGTTTTCCATTTTCGGAAGCTTTCCATAGGTCCCAGGATTGTTTTAGGCTATTTTTGATTTAAATTAAAGTCTTGTGTTGGTTTTAGGCTATTTTTATGCCTACTCGCTACCTTTTTTCAACACTTAAAATTTAAAAAAAACATACCTGAAATTAAATAGAAAAAATATAATTATATTTTCTAAAATTATTTGTCTATTAATAAAGTAATACATATTTTATAAGGATACCATAAAAACGGCCATTAAATTTCAATAATGTTTTTATAAATTCTAATCTTTAAATTTCTACTCATGAAAGATCAAGTACCACAAACGATCTTTTGATGCTTATGTTAGGTTAGGTTAAGTAATTGCTAGAACAACCGTAGGGGCTAAAAATAATTTTTTTTATCATTTGAAAATAAGTAAAGAGAAATTTAATAGTTTTTATTTTTTATCCAAACAAAATAAGGGTGTTACCACCCCTCCCCCCCCCCTCCTCCTCTTGTGGCTAGAAATTGTATTTTTTTCACAATTGATAATTTTTTTTAGCTTTCGTAACAATTGTTTTGTAGGTATTAAGAAACAATGTTGAATGTTGTATTCGCGAAGGAAGGATATTTCATAATTTTCAAGTGCAAAGTTTTTTTGCAGGGGGGGGAGGGGACATTGAATTGTAAATTACACTGGTTTCCAAAGTTTTTAATAGTTATTTCTCGCATCGTATTATAAACAGCTTTTCGCGGATATAGAATGTACAATTATGAGATTAAAACCAGTTTTTAGCCCCGAGGTGCCGAAGGCAAGGGCTAAAAAAATGGTTTTAATCTTATGATTGTACATTTTTATATTCGTAGAAAGCGGGATATAATATGATGCTAGACTTAGTTTTTTCGTATTTGATGACAAATTTTGCAATTAATTATGGGCAAGCAGTAGTATGAACCATTTTTAACGTCTTTAGTTTTGATGCAGTCGAGAGTCGATCCCATCACCTTCCCGACGACGTGTAGCTGTCTATTACACTAGTCCCCAAAGTTTTGTAATAAGGTTTTCATATTCGTTTGTAACATCTTTGGGGAATTTTGATTGGTTACTTCATTATTTTAATCTACAGAAGGGATAATTTTTTATCTATCGCCCATTGTCTTATCCCTTTAGATCTCTGACTGAGTGGTACCTAACCTTGATTTGATGACAATCCCTGTTATTAATGGGATATTATCTGTGAAGAAAACCTATTATTAATACCATATATTTGGAAACAATGAACGGAATAAAAGCGTCCATAGAAGCGTAGCTTAGATAGCGATTATGATAATATAAGTAAAAAAAATAATTATTTACCGCATCGCATAATAGACAGCTTTCCACAAATATTAAAATCAAAATTTATAAGATTATAACCAAAGGCTCGGGCTAACAAAACTAGTTTTAATAATATAATTTTATTTTAATATTCGTGGACAATTTTTGTAATACGATGCTATACATGATTTTTCAGTATGGCTGAGAACCGGTTCTAATCCGCCGAATATTAAACGGTTTCGAAGCCTTTTCAAATGAGTAAAGGAACGAATTGACATTAGATACAACTTATCATTATGGACGATTTTCCATAGCCTATAATATAAAACTTTCATAATCAACAACGGACGTACGATCATATCCTAATTATAGGAAAGCTTCGCTTAATATAAGACTTTCACCATGTTTAGAGTTTAAATTTTCCCCCCCTATCATCATTAATTTCTACTTCTTCCTTCCGTTACAACATCAAGAAGGAGGGGGACCTTGGACTATAATTCATACTGGTACCCAAATTTTTGTACAAATTTCACTTTCTTTTCCTTAAAAAGTTTGGGTGCATTGATTAAATCTTGTTTAAACTAGCAATGTAAAAATTTACAATATACAACTTTCTAAATATACATAAGGGTTGATTTAGTTCATCATCATTGGGAAAGTAATCTAATCTTTCTTTCATTGTCTTATCCATTAAGATCCCTGCTTTCTACACAAACATTAGACCTTCAATTCAAATACTCATTAATAGGGGAGAAATATATTAATGGGATGAGAGGAAGAAACAGAGAAGGATAGAAAGAAAGGAAGAAAGAATGAAAGAGAGAAAGAAAGAGAGAAAGACAGAGAAAGAGAGAAAGACAGAGAAAGAGAGAAAGAGAGAAGAGAGAGAGAGAGAGAGAGAGAGAGAGAGAGAGAGAGAGAGAGAGAGAGAGAGAGAGAGAGAGAGAGAAAGAGAGAGAAAGAAAGAAAGAATGAGAGAAAGAAAGAAAGAATGAGAGAAAGAGCGAAAGAGAAAAAAGATATAATAAAAGAGATAGATAGAAGGAAACAAAGAGCGAAAGAGAGAAAGAGAAAAAGAAAGAAGGAAGGAAACAAAGAGCGAAAGAGAAAAAGAGTAAGAAAGAGAAAAAGATATAATAAAAGAGATAGAGAGAAGGAAACAAAGAGCGAAAGAGAGAAAGAGAAAAAGAAAGAAGGAAGGAAACAAAGAGCGAAAGAGAAAAAGAGTAAGAAAGAGAAAAAGATATAATAAAAGAGATAGAGAGAAGGAAACAAAGAGCGAAAGAGAGAAAGAGAAAAAGAAAGAAGGAAGGAAACAAAGAGCGAAAGAGAAAAAGAGTAAGAAAGAGAAAAAGATATAATAAAAGAGATAGAGAGAAGGAAACAAAGAGCGAAAGAGAGAAAGAGAAAAAGAAAGAAGGAAGGAAACAAAGAGCGAAAGAGAAAAAGAGTAAGAAAGAGAAAAAGATATAATAAAAGAGATAGAGAGAAGGAAACAAAGAGCGAAAGAGAGAAAGAGAAAAAGAAAGAAGGAAGGAAACAAAGAGCGAAAGAGAAAAAGAGTAAGAAAGAGAAAAAGATATAATAAAAGAGATAGAGAGAAGGAAACAAAGAGCGAAAGAGAGAAAGAGAAAAAGAAAGAAGGAAGGAAACAAAGAGCGAAAGAGAAAAAGAGTAAGAAAGAGAAAAAGATATAATAAAAGAGATAGAGAGAAGGAAACAAAGAGCGAAAGAGAGAAAGAGAAAAAGAAAGAAGGAAGGAAACAAAGAGCGAAAGAGAAAAAGAGTAAGAAAGAGAAAAAGATATAATAAAAGAGATAGAGAGAAGGAAACAAAGAGCGAAAGAGAAAATGAGAGAAAGAGAGAAAGAAAAAAAGAAAGAAAGAATGAAAGAAAGGGAGAAAGAGAGAAAGAAAGAAAGAAAGAAAGAAAGAAAGAATGAAAGAAAGGGAGAAAGAAAGAGAAAAAGAAAAAGTGAAAGAAAGAAAGGGAGAAAGAAAGAAAAAAATAAAGAAGGAAGGAAACAAAGAGCGAAGGAGAAAAAGAGTAAGAAAGAGAAAAAGAGTAAGAAAGAGAAAAAGATGTAATAAAAGAGATAGAGAGAAGGAAACAAAGAGCGAAAGAGAGAAAAAGAAAGAAAGGGAGAAAGATAAAAAAAGAGAGAAAGAAAGAAAGAAAGAAAGTAAGAAAGAAAGAGTAATAGAGAGAAAGAAAGAAAGAGTGAAAGAAAGAGAGAGATAAAGAAAGAGAGAGAGAAAGAATAATAGAGAGAAAGAAAGAGAGAGAGAAAGAAAGAAAGAGAGAAAGAAAGAGAGAATGAGAGAGAGAGATAGAGAGAGAGAGAGAGAGAGAGAGAGAGAGAGAGAGAGAGAGAGAGAGAGAGAGAGAGAGAGAAAAAAGAATAAGAGAAAGAGAGAAAGATAGAGAAAAAGAAATAGAAAAAGAAAGAAGGAAGCAAACAAAGAGCGAAAGAGAAAAAGATATAATAAAAGAGACAGAGAGAAGAAAACAAAGAGCGAAAGAGAGGAAGAGAAAAGAAAGAAAGGGAGAAAGAAAAAAGAAAGAGAGAAAGAGAGAGAGAAAGAAAGAAAGTAAGAAAGAAAGAGTTAAAGAGAGAGAAAGAGAGAGAGAGAGAGAGAGAGAAGGAAACAAAATAAATAAATTTAAAAGGTTGAATAAAATAAAAGACAAATAGACAACTTCGAAAGACGTCCAAGCTCTTATTTAAAGGTCAACTTTAAATGGGATGGGTAAAGGAATGCCCCTCCCCCTTATTTATTTAGTATATGTGGAGGGGGGTAAAGGCAGTTTGATGTATGTATGATCTTTTAATAATTCACCTTAAATCTATATACAGTAAAGGTTTTGGATTATTTTTTATTTCAGGGGGAAGTTAGTTTAATGCCGACTTACTTTGGTTTATTTATCGGAGGATTTTAATATTTTGAATATAAACAAACTAAAAAAACAAGAAAAACTAAGAAAAACAAAAAGGATAAAATTTTAAGTTAGATGGAAACAACAAAAGATGTTTGAATGATTTGATTGATGCTTTGACATAATCTTAAACCCAGGGAAATATGGAGTTTTGCTTCGAATATTGACAGGGGTAAATTTGTCGCAAATTTGCTTGCTAATATGTTATAACTCATTTATTTGTCAGTTTGTTCATACAGTAGGAGGTGGAGAGTGATAGAGTAAAGGGGATGGATTGTTATTATAGCCAGCTGCGAGTATTACTTTATCATAGTACATTAATAGTTATTTCTCGTATCGTATTTTATCCAGCTTTCTACGAATATAAAAACATTTTTATATTCGTAGAAAGCTGGATATAATACGATGCTAGACATATTTTTTTCGTATGGATGAGAACCGGTTCCTATCCACCGGATTTGAATGAATAAGAGAAAATCTGTTGCAACATCCAAGTAAAATCCCTTATTATTTAGTATGAGCTTGTTATGACTGCGCTATTTATAAATATAATTGTTTCCTTATTTATGTTATACCTTTACTCCCTGTGATATTAAACAATATAGGTCACATACGCGGGTCACAATATTATAACATTATTGTCTTTCATCTGTCCTAACATACAATAAATGATACTTAAAATCCTTTTTTTTGACACGATAATACAGAAGAAAAAAATTTCTTTGTTAATTTTTCCTCAGATTTTAATACGTTAAAAATTAGCATGTAGAAAATTTGAACATTTACGTGTTATAAGTAGCGAAGATTCATTTTGATATAAATTGTCTGTCTGTCAGTCCATGTCCATGCAGGCTGTCCGAAATGGGTGAAATGGGTATCGTGATTTTTAAAAATTGGAATAATCATTCTCACATAAACTACCCCTTAAATAGTGGATGTAAATATTCTTTTTTTTCTCCCCGAAGTAGTCATTTTTTTCCCTGGTATCATTTACAATTAGCATAAAATGACACGGTTGGACCCTCAGATATGAAAACTTTATTTTAGTGTTTGGCCAAAATGACTTAGCAATTGTATCTGTAAGTACGTCTAATAACACCCTTTGCTATTTTTAAAATCCTAGAAAATTTTTTTTGCAAGAAAATTGCATAAATTCGCAACCTTTTTTAGAACCACTACATAACTCGAGTTTTAAAACTTTTTATATAAAATCCTTTTTACAAAAAATATTAATAATTACTTAAAATTAAACCTGAAAGAAAAAAAATCTCATTACACGTGTTAATTTGCATATTTTAGGTCTTTTTTTGAGGAAAGTATAACTTCCACATTTTTGACAATAATTATATTTTTTTAACATTTCAAAGTAAAATATAATAAAACTTAAACGATTTTTCTTGAATTATCAGTTGAAAATTTCATCAAACATGCAATTTAAGTGATGAAAATTTAATAAAATCATTTTTTGAATGTTTAGAATTACCAATTTTCTACATTTAAAACAAAATGTTAACAAAATTTAAAAACATTTTAACATATAACTTCAAAAATCAATAACATTTTATAAAAAGATGTTTCAAAAAATAAATCATTAAAAGGTATTAAATGCATTTGAAATTACTTAAAATTAAAACGAGAACATCTTTCTACACTGTATTCTGTGTAATAGAGTTTAAATGACATGATTAGTGAATGAAATATTTCCTAAACTCATTAAGCCTTTTTGTGACTATATTAAAAATAATTTATTTTGTTTCATATTGTTTTTTTATTCAAATATTTGACAAAATTTTCCCTACGTCAATAAAATAAAGTCAGTTTTTTACTGTTTCCAGGTTTTTCTTTATAATTATAACAATTAAATATAATATAAATCTTCATTATCTTTTATTTGAATTATCATACACATTAAAATGTAAAGTATAAGCTAGAATAGCACTTTTTTCAACGAATATTTTAATGACATTATATCAAAATAATTCCTCTTAAATATCACACAACATATGATTGGGAAGTATAGCCATTTCTTGGAGGAATAATATATACAAAAATACCATTAATTCTGTTTTTATCAGAAGTTAAAAAAATTGAACAATTCTAAAAAAATGGTTGGCTGTCTAGATATTGAGTACACTAAGACTATGGCTCTGTTCTATTGATATAACGTTGCAAAAAGAGGGGTTCTGAAAGTAATCTACCTAATTTTTTTTAAAGAACCAACAAGTACTGTCAGTATCTTTTTTCTTGTAATCTAGCAGACAATCAAATCATAACACAATTTTCATGATAAAATATTCAGGTTTCTACTTCACATTTTAAAAAATATACTGATCAATAAAATGTTCAAAATTTTACTTTGTACTAATTGAAAAAATATGTTGTAATTCTTATTTTAAAGTTACATTTTTATCCCTGACAAAATCATAGACGACTTTTAAAGGCATCTTATCTAAACTTTTTGAAGAAAAACTTAAAAACGTTAATTAAGTATGAAAACTATTTTCTTCGATTTTTCTGAAGTTATTATCGTATTCTATGGGTTTTTTATTATCATTTACTTAAATCGAAAGTGCCAAACATTGTACCCTAACTTATTCATTTAATAAAAAACCAACCGTGATGAGTTTTTGTTTAAATGAGAATGATATTTCTATCCAGCTTTTTGTTTAGGAATGAATATGAGTGAAATGATAAATGATGAGCTATCGCTCCATCATTTATTCCCTCGGGCAAAAAATATTCATTCCTAAACAATAAACTGGATAGAAATACCCCATATATTCTGTTATTTTCTTCTTTATGACCACCGAACAATTTTTTTTCAATTTGGGTATCTATATTTTTCTCTGTTACGCTTCTTGTTGGTGTTGTCATCCCTGTTTTAATGACATTGCCCTAGCCTCTAGGTAGAACTAAAAAGGGCTTTACAAGACCTATATACAGCTTTCCTAAAAAGTATTATAGCTAGAATAATACATACCACTTCTATAAATGGAATATGTGTTGATATTATGGCAGGGGAAAATTGTCGTTGGTTTATATTTCAAACATGGATATTATTTATTGGTAAGTTCGTTCATCCAGTAGGAGAGGAGGGATGAAAAAGGGATGGATTTGGGGGATCGTTATTTTAGCCAGCTATAAGTTTCACTTTGTACATGATAATCTGGTGTGAGATCCAAGTAAAATAATAAATCTATTCTTCTATATATTTTTATTGAAAAGAATTTAAGATTTAATATTTTTAATTTATCTACAATGAGCAGAATAGAAGGTTTATAATGGCTTATTTTCAACATAATTCTAAATATTTTTAAGTAGCAATTTACTTAAAATTTATGTTTTTCTTGTAAGAGGTTTACATTGTTTTCTCGCCCACATTGTCCCCGAGGATATTATGACGCCGCCCCTTCTTTTAAAATATTTTCAGGGAGGGAGGGACATTAGACAGTGGACTTTTAATTACAGTAGTACCCAAAGTTTTTAATTAACGTTTTCCTGTTCGTTGACTTAAGTTGACGAAGCCCAATCTGTACCACTTTTTGATTCCTATGACGTCATAAAAACAAGGGACTCTCCGTCTCATTTTAGGGGTTTTCTTTCCCACTTCTCATCCCATCTCTCTCATTTATATGACGTCACAAGAATTAAAAGTGGTGCAAAAGTGGTGCAGATTGGGCTTCGTCACTTAAGTTGAGTGTCCAAACGTTTCACTTAAAAGTTTTAATGAACAAAAGAATAATTTTGTTTATCATGATTGGGTATTTACATTTGTATCCTCATATGTCTTGTCCCAAAGATCCCTGAATATTTCAGGTTTTATTATTTTTTTGAAGAAGTTAAATTTATATTCCAATGTCACCCCCCTCCCTGTACTGAAAAACAGCTGCATGACTAAAAATTTAGTCCGTCATGTTTCTACTATATACTAAATCTCCGCTACTTATGAAAATTGTTATCCTTGTGCGACTGCGAATTTTGTTGTTAAGGCTTTATACCAAGGATTACTCTACTGCAGTTTAGATATTAAGAGTAAAATTTGTTAAGAGTATTTACTTTCACAACAAAAACTTATTATCTTACAATCTGTCCGTTCGTCCGTCCCTCAGTAACATTCTAGGGGAAAAAGTGATTTTTTAGCTGGACATGCTAGACATAATTTATTTTTATCACATACTTCTATCTCATTAAATCACTGAAAACATTTAATCTAAAACTAACTTTGTCAGTTTTTCCCTTCATGCCTTTTCATTTCCCTACTTATGAATGTTGTCATCATTGTTTTTAAAAAACAGTAGTAGAACGATAAAAATTTTGTCTAAAGTTCTTTTCAATAAGAAATATACATATTTAGTGAATATTATCGTTCTACTACTATTTTTAAGCCTTAAAACACACACCTTTACGGATTCTACCCCTCTCTTTATCATCCATTGTCTTATCCCTTAAGATTCCTGAGATGTAGCAGCCTTGTTTTTGTAGTCCCATGCCTTTAGGTAGAAATATGAGTTAACAAAATAATATTCAATGTTAACATTCTATTTATGGCAAGTAGGCTCCAGGTGCATAAAGAGATTTTGGGGGTGATTTCCCACAAATTGTCAGTTTAGCATTGAACCCCCACCCCTTATTTTTCGAAACTGAAAATAAGAGGAGAGCATTTTTTTCTATGCCTGCAGGGCTTACACCTGCGGTGCCTTAACTATGCCAGACTACCCGGTACCCAATATAAAGGGGGAAGGGGGCGGAATAGATTTTCTACTATACTTTAGCTAAGGTTAGGTTAGGTTATATTTGATTAGGGCACCGCAGGTATATGACATATAGAAATAATAAAATTATAAAAAATTATGTATATTAAAAACACTTAAACTTTTTGAGGTAAAAAATTATAATTTTGATACCAAAATAACGTTCATTTTACTCCTTTCCAAATAAAATACAAAATCAATTAAATAAAAGGCGTTTCTCAATACTCTCTAATACTCTGTTCCTACTGTTTAATAATCCTATATGTTAAATTTGATAGATTATATGGCTATTTAAAGCAGATATAGATAGATGGATAATTACATACATAGATAGATAATTTGATAGATTATATGATATGGGGGTAGTGCCAGGGATCTTAAGGGATAAAACAATGGATATTAATTTACATACATCTTCAATGATAATAAACAAAATTACCCCTCCTCTATATGAAATTTATTGGTTGGAAAGTTTGAACATTGCTTGTTTTGAACCAACCATTCAAAATTTTAAAAAGTACTTTAAGTTTTTAAACCAATTAATAAGAAAACATGGTTATAAAACTTTGGGTACCATTATAATTAAAAATCAATGTCCCCTCCTCCGTGGGGTAGAGCATGGCTGTTTAAAGTATTAGTTTTGATTATCTTAGCCTCTTATGATTGAGTAGCTAGTTCAGACCTTACAACCAATATTATTTTTAATCGAAGTTTTACTATGGTTAGGGTCGGTAGCTTTTTTCGTACATTTAGGCAGATTAGAATTGTCCCATCAATTTAAAATTTTGCATGGTTACTCCTGTAACAGTCAGGTACAATTAAGAAAGCGTAACCACTCTTTGAATGTTAACAGAAAATCCTTACGTCCTTCCTAAAACATGCTGACTTTATTGTATGATAATTTTCCTATTAATCTGATTTTTGAAACAATGATTATTAGGACAACAAGGAACAATATTTCAAGCAAAGCATCACTTTAATTAAGTCAAAAAAATGTAATTTTGTCCACAGTATCCTAAATTTTAAAAATTTTGTTTTTATTTATAAATTACTATTATGATTATTAAGTTATGACACTCTACAACTCTTCATGTTTGTTTGTTTTACCGTCTGGTTTCAGAGCCTCGCTTTTATAAATGTTGTTTTTTATCAAAAGTAGGTTTATTTCTAGAAAAGATTTTTTTAAATTTTTACATTTTTTCTCAGATAAAATTAGTTGCTTTTTATGCACACTACTGATTGAGTGTCTATAATAATACCTATCTGATTATATCATAAACCATTTAAACACACACACACACACACACACACACACACACACACACACACACACACACACACACACACACACATACACAAACACAATACACACACAAAAAAAGAGTATCTAATATCCCTTTTGATCTGCTAATTATGAAACGCAAAGATACAGTAAGCTGTTACACAATAATTTTGTTTTGTATGTCTGTATATTCTGAGCTGGATCTTTAAATCATTTTAGTGGTGAGCCAGATCGGGGTGAGCCATCTTTCCACCAATAAGAGCACAGCATTTTATTAAATGCCGCGCTGTGATTGGCTGAAATTCGGCGCACCCCGATCTGGCTCACCACTAAAATGATTTAAAGATCCTGCTCAGATATGCTGATATGAACGATGAATAAATTTTTCTCCCCAATTATGATAAACAAAATTACCCTTTCTTCTATAGACGATCTATGAATTTTCATTATGGCTCCGAACCAGTTATAATCCAGTGGATATTAATCGGTTTTGAAGCCATGCTGGAAATGTTTTAACTCCCACCATTATTTCATCTAATTATAGAGGTGATAATTAGCAGATAATTGTTCATTTAAAATCTCGATTGTTTTGTAAATTAGAATCATTATAAATTAGGCCATACACTTATATTTATTATATAATTACATTTATAAATATAAGTTTCCAGTATGGCTTCAAAACAGATAAATATCCGCTGAAAATTTGGGCCTTTTCCTATTTTTAAAAGTAATTAGGGTCGGTCCGTCTGTCCATCCTTAACAGATAGTTCTTATAGTTAAATCAAACATGTTAAAATTTTCCTATTGATTTCAAACCTTTTAAACCTAGCATGGTGATTCCTGTAGTAGTGAGGACAACAAAGTACAATGTTATAGGCGAATCATCTGTATAATCAAGTCCTAAAATATTACAATGTCCTATATTGCAACAAATTTACTTACAAATTTGATAAGACTTACGTATTTATATATATTCTGCTCATTCAGTTCTGACACTCTTATGTTCGGTTGTCCTATTGTTTCATAGCTTTGCCTTTATGGATGATGTCACTCTTGTCTTTATAGAGACGACAAAATATTAATATTATACTTATATCAATATTTAGACACAAACACTCATGTTTTACGCATGGATGCGTAATTCAAACAATTATATTGGCCTTTATCTAAACTTGTTGATGTTTATTTATCACATTATTATGTTTTTATATAAATATTATGCATTTATACTACAATATTGGATGCGCTCTTAGCATCTTGGGGAAGGAGGGCATTAAACCAACCTAAGACTGAAATTTGAGAATAAAATAGTCCAAAAAATTCCCGGGACCTATGTGAAGCTTTCCAAAAATATAAAACTTAGTCTGTTGGATTACATCGATAACAAGCTAATGAATTTTTGCAGGTATTGTGAATAAATTACTGAATATATAAGTATTATAAATTGATTAAAAGGTCTCAATAATTGTTAAACTGTTTTTTTATAAATTTTTGAGCATAATGCTAAATAAATGCCCTAAAAGCATAAACCATTTAAATTGTAGGTGGACAGAATGCTCCATTTTTCTCATAAGAAATTAATTGATTAATCAGATTTTAACACAAATGCTTTTTAATTTTTATCGTCTATTTTCCTATCCCCTCCTTGAGATGTTATTATTTGTTTAGTATGTCTTTATTGAGGAAATTGAAAAAGATATACTATAGGCATAAAGTTAGCTATAACAAAGTATGTACACTCAAGTATATCATATTTATCTTAAAGAAATTGTATTTCATTTATGGCATGATCGATATACCGACAGACAAAGTAGAACAATGTCTGTCTGTCTGAAATCTAAGATATCGGTAACCGCTGAACCGCTTGGGCTCAACTCATTTTCTTGGGGGATGGACTCCCACTCCCCCCTCCCCCCTCAAAAAAAAATAGTAGCTAAAAAGTTCATGCTTCCCTTAAACATTACAAACTATCACAAATTTGGAATTAAAGAGTATCTTTGTTACTAAAAAAGTATGTGTGTTTGTACGGTAAGATCTTTTAAACGGATGGATATGTCGATGGGTTTGCAATTTATAAAAATAGCTATATTCTTTTATGTATACTTAGATTTATTTATTGTTGTTCATTGAGATCTCGAAAACTTCTGAATCAATCGGTTCGTTCTAGGGGATATTTGATATTGGTCAGGGGCAGCTTTAATGCTGTTTAGGACAAAAACTTACCTAAAATCAAAAGAACAATTAATGGCATATCAGGGGGGGGGGGACATTAGAATTAAAATTAACACTGGTACCCAAATTGATTGCTCATTCATTTGCTCAAAGACCTTGGGTACTCATATTAAATTTGATTGCTTGTTACCTAACTAGTAGTGTCCAAACTTTCCAACCAATGTTATTTGAAGTGTGATTTTGTTTATCATCCTGGATAATATAAAAATTCAGGATGTAATTTTTAGTTATTTTGTAACCAATATTGTTTTATACGAATAGAACAAGTTCACCAAACCAAGTATTAAATTTAGCAACATGTGTTTAACCACTTTGCCAACGGTATATTGAAACAGATATATTGGCTATAAAAGCATGAAAAATATATTTTTATTCATGTCGTAGCTTCCCCTATTATGTGCGATTTTTTTTTGGTAGGCTCTCCCATAAATAGTATAGTGAAAAACACATTAAATTTTACATACATTGTATGTGAGATTAGTTACAAAACTTCTATTTAATAAAGTTATCCGTAAAAATAAAATAATCATTAAATAAAAATCATTGCCTAATTTATTTAATGATTTTTTATTTCATGATTCTCAATACGAGAGGCAGAGTAGACTGAAAATTATAAAGTTTTAAAAACACGTTCTTTTATTTGTTGGATTAAAAACTTTGAGGATTTTTTACTAAATCGTAATTGGTTGGCTAAATTAGAAGTATTCAACTTTTCAACGAATTATTTTAATCTTTTTGATTTAAAAGGGCAATTTGGTCTATCATAATTTAGGATCAATTGTCTTATCCCTTCAGATCCCGGGTAAAAATAGGCCAAAAACACTTATTATTTAAGATAAAGAGTTATTAGAGTTCTTTAAGATTTATGCCAAAAAATAAGGACATAAATATGCTTTTCCCCAAATAAAATAATGTTAAGAAATTTGAACAATTTGTCATATTGAAAAACATACATACAGACGGACATCCTATTATATAATCATATTCTAGCGGCTTCACATCCAAATGCAATTTCTCATGGGAGCACCATCTTCCGCTAGAGTTTAAAGCCTTCCCTTGACCTATAAGAAGTTTTACTGTAAAGGAGAACCATATAGATTCAGTAGTTTTTATAACAGACAAACACAGAGACATTATATTACTTCCATATCTAGGAAAGAACAATATTCCCTGTAGCATTTAAAAGCCATGCCAAGAAAATATCATGGTTTTTAAAACATGGCTAAAATGGCCTTTTTAACTTATGCCCCAATAATTAGGAACGGCTTCGGTAAAACTTCTCTAACTTATGAATAAAAATTAAATGCATTATATTGAGAATATAATTTTTTATTATTTTGTTCAAAATTTTATTGAAGAATGAAAACATTCACAAGTAAAGAAACACAAAAAAATCATAGATGGACAAACGGAGAATAGTTATTTCTTTCATCGTATTATAAACGGCTTTCCGCGGATATAATAAGATGCTAGACATAGTTTCTTCGTATGGATGAGAACCGGTTCCTATCCACCGGATTCGAATAAATACGAGAAATTGATTTATAGAGCAGATGTTTAGTTGTTGTAAAAAAACTAGCATAAGATGCTCTCCTCATTAGGAAAATAAATTGTTACAAAAAAATAATCTCTCTATCTCAAAAAGCAGGCGAGAAAATCACATTTATCCATGGCGTTGCAGACACAGTAAATTGCATAAATGAAGATAAATGAATTTTCTCTTAATTTTGATGAAAAATAACTCTAAGAATATTAAAATCGTTGGAGGAAAAGTTTAAACGTTGTTAGAATTGTCCTATTGATTTCAAACTTTGCATGGTGATTTCTATAGTAGTTAGGTACGATTAAGAAAGCGTAGCAACTCTATAATCATTACCAGAATGTCCGTACGTCCATTTTAAACATGTTGATTTTTTTACTTTTTTAACAACTAATTTTTATGTGATATAATAATCCGATTGATCTGATTTTTGGTATACTGATTCCTGGGACAACAAAGTACAATTTTATAAGCGAAGCATCTATATAATCAAGTCCTAAAGTTGTAAGTATGTCCATAAACATTATTCTGTATCAAGCAGTTTTTCAACAATTTTACTTACAATTTTGCTTCGATTCTTATACATTTATATTCTGATTATTCAGTTCTGACATTATACAAGTGTTAATGTCCGTTTGTCCTACCGTTTCAGAGCTTCGCTTTTATGGATGTTGTCATTCTTGTTTTATAAGTAACATTTTTATTGTTGCCTTCTATCTTAATTAACTGAACTAACACCCCTCTTAAATTACATCAACCCCTGCAACGTTCTAATTATTTTGTCAATTAATAATGAACAGGGATCTTAAGGGATAAGACAATAGACATAAAAATCACATATAATAAAAAGATTGGAATTATTGGTCAAAAAGTTTATTAAACACCAATCAAAATTTAAAAAGTGCCCAAAGTTATTGAAACAACAAATAAGAGGAAGTTGTTGTACTAGTGTAATTTACGTTCTAATGTCCCCTCCCTGCCTATATGTATTACAAGAAAATATAAATCCATAAATAGTGCATAAGGAGGAGGACTTTATATACAACCCACTGTACATTTATAATTAGTTTGTCTTAACTTTTTTTATAACAATCTCATATACTTAACAAAAATGATAACATTTATAGTTAGCATTTTAGAACCCTCTTAAAGCTTTCATCATTTTGGCAGACTAATTATCTTTAAAAACATATGTAGCAAAAAAAAATCTTTATTATTCTTTTTAAAAACGAACCTTTTCTATAATTAGAGTCGGTCCGTCCGTTTGTCTGTAAAAGTTAGTTATTTTCGTTAATTTATACATGTTAGAATTGTCCTATTGATTTCAAACTTTGCATGACGATTCCTATAACAGTAAGGTACAATTTAAAGAGCGTACCAACTAAATAATCATTACCACGGTCATTTAAAACCTGCTGATTTATTGACTTTTTTGACAACAACTTTTTGTATGATGAAATTATCCTATTCATCTGATCACAAGTGTTAATGTTTGTTTGTCCTACCGTTTCAAAGCTTAGCTTTTATGGATGTTGACATCCTTGTTAAAACTACAAACTCAAAAGGGACGCATTTCCTAATACAACATACAAATATTAAGAGTCACTTCGCTCCTAATAGGCTGATATAATTTATAAAAAGATCTACCAACAAATATAATTGTTACAAGGGGGGAAATAAAGGATCATTTCATAAAGTTTAGAAAACTAGAACTGGGAATTTAGAAAGGAACAAAATCAGCCATATGACGTCATAAAAACGAGGCAGAAAGAAAACCCCTAATAAAGAGATGGATAATCCCTAATATTTCTGACGTCACATAGCTGAATTTTGAGACACTTTGTCCCACTACCAAATTTAAAACCTTTGGTAAAACCTCCTTGACGGAAGTAAATGAGTTTCTGATATCCTTAATCACTTCGGCTTTTCACGTTTCAAGAACATTTTGTATTTTTTTCATATTTTTCATGTTTTTTTCAAGTTTGTCTTTCCGTTCAATTATCAGACAAAATGATGAATAAGGTTATCTTTTTAGTAGCGAAGCACTTCTATAATTCACCTTGTCCGTCCGTCAGTCAGTCCGTAGCTTACGATAGACAGATGATTTTTATTTGGTAAGATTCCCCATACGAATGATCATTCAGTATGTATTTTAATTTGTCCATCAGTCTATCAGTCATGTATCAAAAAAGTTTCGTGATTTTTTTCTCGAATATATTTTTATCCTTAAAAAACATTCATGTTTTAAGGGAACCTAAGAACTTTCTGGTGGTGATTAATGAGTTGCTGCGCTTTTTTATGATTTATTTGCCAAGTTAGAAAGAGGTAGGACATTTCTAACATGATTTAACTAATGATAAAGATACCGTTACAGACGGACAGACCTTAAATATGTAAAAGCTTAGCTATTAAAAATATTCCCACAACAAATTGAATATAAAATGTAACAGTTTACGATGCATTGTATATAACCTTACAATATACTGATCAAAATAGATATAAAACAAGGGCAGTTTAGATAGATAGTAGCGAAAAACATTCTTGACAACAGAGACGTCAAAGTGTGGGGTAAAGGGGTGTTTACCCCCCTCACACCTTTGAAGCCCTTAATTTTTCCCCCATCAAAATAAAAAGTTTGTTGATGACGTAGTATTAAATCAACGACTACCCTTTTTCTAAGGCAGAGAGGAGTACAAAATCTCAAAATCCCCGGCTATTTCATAAATTTCATATTTCATAAATTAGAAAGGGTTAAAATCCTAATTTTTACCCCAATGATAAAGTTTACCTGAGGTTTCTAAAGGTTTTAGGGTAATAGTACATTTTTGAGAAGATTTACTTTTGACTCACTCCAAAACAAGCCGAAAAACATGAGTGAAATATCCAGAAGTTTTGCTTTTGAAAGCTCTCAAAGATGACACATGCATACAAACATATGTAAAGGCATTGAAAACATCATTTTTGTCAGCGAAGCTACTCTTTAATTCAACATGTCCATCCGACCATCCGTTATAAACAATTGATTTAATTGTTACAAAAGACTTTTTGTACAAATAGTAATTTTACGGCCTTTCACACAAAGTGCCCTGCTAAACCCCCCCCCCCCCCTCCCCCTCCTCATAATAATAAGGGTGGTACCTCCGCAAGTTTAGGCCACTGCACGACAACGTATAGGAAAATAATGGGTATGAGGGCAACAGTAATCAACAGACACTCTTTGTGTAAAAGCTCCAATTTCTGTAAATGGGAAACAACTTTTTTTGAAACTTATTGAAACAAATTGATTGATTGATTTTGCTGCGCTTTTTATGATCATATATATACTTGTTTTTTTGTTGTAAAATTGCGCGAAGACAATGGGGCAACACAATAACAACACAACTTTTTTGATCTGAATTTGAAAATTTGCCTGCAAATTCATCTTTTGTCGCAAATATACTATCCTATTTTTATAAAATTTGAGTTGTATATAATAAAGTAAGATTATAGTCTTTAGGTTATATTCTACAGTTAGACCTGAGTGCAAATGCGGTTTTGTGTATCTTTTTCAAAAAGCGTAGCTTTCCACAATTAGGGTCTGTATGTAGTATGTACGTCCGTCACAGAAAGCTTGTTACGTCAATTTTTGTTTGTTATAATTGTCCTATCGATTTCAAACTTGGGATGATGAATCCTGTAACAATTAGGTACGGTTTAGAAAGCGTAGCAACTCTATGACTGTCAATTTAAAACATGCTAATCTTTAACTTTTTATACAACAATTCTTTGTATGATATAATTATCTTTTTCATCTGGTTTCTTGGAACAGTGACTCCTAGGACAACAAGATAAAATTTGTAAGCGAAGTATCTCTATAATCAAGTCCAAAAAAGTAAGTATGTCCTTATACAGTTTAATTATTTAAGTAATTTTGGAGAGAAAAAATGTAAACAAATCTGTTCATTCCTTTGAATCAATATTCTGCTTATTAACTTATCAAGTTTTTCACTCTAAAAGTGCTTGCTATTCTAAGTTTGTTGATTTCAGAGCTTCGCTTTTTATTTCGCTATTAATGCTTGTTTTTATTAAAGATAAGGACTTCTTTTTAGATAGTTGTTTTTTCTAAGAAAGGAGAATTTTTAAGTTGACCCAATGTAAACAATTAAAGCCGTTTTAAAGAACTTGATTATCACATTGGGACATGTACACTAAGCTTATTTACCATAAAGTATTATTGGTTGGTTTATGAAAACGTTCTGATTGATTTCTTCATTAATTTTTATCATTTCTAAGTGAAAAAAATGCCGGTGGCTGTTTTTTAGGTCACTTTTAGGCCATCAATAAAATTCTATATTTTGCTATAAGCAAAGTAGAAATTTGTTTTGAATTCAATTTAGTTATAAATGATTTATGAAATACATTTTGGAATCTAATAAAGCCAATCAAAATGTCAAACCTTTTTGTTTTTAAAAATGTTTCTCTAGGGGCACTTAAGGAAATGCAAAGGGGGGTAAGTTGACCATCCATAAACCAATTAATTTATAATAAGAATTTTTGAAAATTGAGGGGGTGAGGTTCCAGAGGTGATTTTCAGGGTGAAGATATCCTCTCCAAAAATAATTATCAACTTTCCCATGACCTACATACATAGTAAGCTTCACTGTAAAGGAAAACCATATGCACTGTATAACATACATTTACTCAATGTTTGATTGTTGTCATCCTTGTTTATCATTTGCAATTTTTCTGTTTGAAATAAATGTGTATCATCTTTCTTAAGGCATTTTCCTAAAGTCAGTCATTTTAAGTAACGTTACAGTAACTTAACAGGCTAACTTACATAGAAATTTAGCTGTTATACTATAGTTTCAAACTAGATCAAAAATCGTCCTAAGCCTTTTTAATTCGATTGATGTTATCTTTTTAAAGTAAGATTCTTAACTTTGCGGTGCTACAAAAAAACTGAAATTAAATTGCACTCAACTTAAATGTGGACATTTAAAATAGCCAAATTAATAGTAAACTTTGTACTAATATTATCCTATTGTATAGAATAGTAAGGTTTTTTGTCTGAAGCTAAAGATCTCAATAACTACTGAACCGATTAGGTTCTATAATTTTGGAAAGCTTTACATAGGTCCTTTAATGGTTTTAAACTACTAGTTTTGGGATAGTTTTAAGCTTTTTTATTTAGTTAATATGTCTTTTTTTTTAACTTGATTAGGTATCTGTAAAGTGAAAAAAAATATTGAGTTTCCATTGTGGATGGTGTTATCCTTGTTTAGCTGGATTATTATTTTAAAATTTGTATCACCAAGTTGAAATATTTCGTGATAGTGAGAATAGATGAAAGTCAGACTAAATTTAGCTCAGGTTAAGTGAACATTGCTTTACATTTCAATTTAGATAAAAGGATTTGTATATTGAAATAAATATATACTACTTGTTGCCAAGCTAATTTATAATTAACTTTGTCTGTCAGTCCATTCGTCTGAAACGCCATGAGGGAAAAGTTAATTTTTCTTCTGCTTTTAAGGACGGAAACCTGAATTTTTTTGGTGGTGATTCCCAGTACCAGTGGGCATTTAGTATATGAATTACGTGGTCCGTCGGTTGTCATTGCTACTAGGGGCTCTGTATTAAATTAGGAATGGAGCAGAAGAGAAAATTAAATAGCCTAAAACTATATATGGACCTATATGAAACTTCCCCAAAATATTATAAAAAAAACCTTACTACTTTATGTAAAAAGATTTTGAGTTTAAAAATCATACTAAAAATCCGTCTGCAGTTAAAGATCATAAGATCAAAGGGATTATTAAATATTATAACTAATAACAATGGATATGCAATACGCGGATATATTGCCAGGGGTAAATTTATCGTCAATTTAAGTTGCTATCATGGACCTAATTTATTGTTCATTCATCCAATAGGAGAAGGGGGTATGGGAAAAGGGTGTGTTTGAGGGCTATCGTTATTTTAGCCAGCTGCTAGTATCACTTTATTAGAGTACATGAAAATCTGGTGCAACATCCAAGTAATTATTTATCGATTTAGCTAACATTATAATATGCACACCTAATAGTATCAAAGTTTTTACATCAAAATATTAAAGTGATATAGAGTAAAATAGTTTGCTCTAGAAAATCTAGTTTGTATTTACCTTTTCTGCCAGCTAAAAACAACATTTATTTTTAAAATCTATAAAGAAATTAGAACGTTATCTATCTGTCCGTCTATATATTACTAACCGCTGAATCAAAAAAGTTTCTTCTTTTTGATTATTATTCCTCCCCCTTTTTAGACTGAAATAAATTTGCCCATAATATTAATATATGGCCGTTAGTACATTAAAAGTAAAAGAACTTAAATAAATGACATATGAGCTTAAGCAAATCAAAAATTATATAAAGGCAATGTCCATTTAGAAATTCTTTTTTTAAAATATATCTACGTTTATAATTAGAGGTTGTAATATGGTCAATACGGCAACCTTGATTTGTTAAATTGTGTGTATTTGAAAATTGCAGCGAGATGATTGTTTTATCAAGAAATATAGAACGTCTAGATACCCAATCAATTAATGGACCAATAGAAACACAGTGCAGGGACAATCTGACCATGTTATTGGTTAGAGAGTGTACACATTGTGCTAATTCTTTTTTTATTCACATAATAAGTAATCATTGTGAAATTTATTATAATAAGTTTCATTTAAGGGAATAAATCTATAAACTGGATCGCTAGAGGTTGATTTTCAAAGACCAAATTCGGCACAGGGTCCTCGGATAGGGACTTACATTTATTTAACCCCTTTCCTCTCAATTGTTTTCCTCCTTTGTTAAAAATTCCTTTTTTTGGTTGAACGAATTATTGTGTCTAATTAACCATTTAGGATAATATATTTATTGTTTTATCTTGTATCTAATATCTGATATCTGATATAGTAATTACGTAAGATACAGGGATAAGGAACGTTCTATAATGTAACAGTTACAGTTTTTTTTTAAAAATGTATAAGTATTGATGCTAAATCCAGACATCTATCTAGCCCAAGTGGTGGAGTCCGTTTTCGTCTACTTTGCTTTCTGGGTTTTTTTGTATGGATTCGGTTGTGTTTATAGTATCGAAGTGTTGATTTCAAAAACCCAATACAAAATCGGTATAGAGTTCTAACCCAGTGGGCAGAGTTACATATAGCTGATGACCCCTCTATACTTTTTCTTTATATGAATCTTTAGAAGCTTTCTATAAGTTTTAATTATAGGTGTAATTATAAATTTCCACTTAATAGGGTAGGTGAGCTATCAATAAGTATATAAATAACAAGGATGACAACATCCATAAGTAGCGAAGCACAACATTTCGAGGATGGGACTGACGGTCATTGTTGTTTTCTTCAAACGACGGGAAATTTAATTTTGATATCTTTCACTGAAAAAAAATTGAAAATCGATTAATAAACACCAAAGATATGGGGGAAAATGTAAAAAATATAAAAATAGCCAAAAACCTGCAAAAAGGGCAGTCTGACCGTCATTGTTGATTTCTTCAAATGACCGTAAATTTAGTTTTGATATCTTTAACTGAAAAAATTTTGAAAATCGGTCCATAAACACCAAAGATATGGGGGATAATGTAAAAAATATAAAAAATAGCCAAAAACCTGCAAAAGGCAGTCTAACCGTCATTGTTGTTTTCATCAAATGATGGGAAATTTTATTTTGATATCTTGAACTGAAAAAAGTTTGAAAATCGGGCCATAAACACCAAAGATATGGGGGAAAATGTAAAAAATATAAAAATAGCCAAAAACCTGCAAAAATGCAGTCTGTCCGTCATTGTTGATTCTCCAAACGACGGAAAATTTAATTTTGATACATCTAACTGAAAAAATTTTGAAAATCGGACCATAAACACCTAAGATATGAGGAAAAATGTGGAAAATAAAAAAATAGCCTAAAACCTGCTAAAAAGCCGTCCGACCGCAATTGATGTTTTATAGTTAATTGTGCTCCTTAATGATGGGAATGTTGTCAAAAAATTTCAGCTTTCTATCTTTTATAGGAGCTGAGTAAATCCCATTTCCCCCATAGCGTTACGGACTGACGGACTGACGGACGGACGGACGGACGGACGGACAAAGTGAATTATAGAGTAGCTTCGCTACTAAAAACAGTTATATAGTAAAATTACATAAAATATGATTCAGATAAAATAATCACACAAACTGAGTTAGGTTCTTGTTAAAGCAACAAAATTATTTTAGCAAAAAATCTTCCAAAATAGTATCAAAAATCTACAAAAATTATTAAAGAAATATCTCAAAATCTAAATTCATACCGACGGACATACCTAATTCTAGAAGAACTGTGCTACTTAAAAAATATTAGATTACAGGGAAAGTTGTATTATGTAGGTATGGTCCATCTCAAAGATAATTGCTATTGCCAAATACAAATAAAAAGTCAACCTTTCATTTTATCAAGAATAAAGATATAGATAATTAAACACACAAAAAAATAGTCAATAAACAAGAAATTTCTTGTCAATTTTGGTAACTATGTGTTACAGTCAAAATGTAGATTTTTTCAGGCTTGCATACCTTAGATATGAAAACAACTAGGTCGTTAAAAAGCTTAATCCAATATAGGAAGTATTAAAAAGTTTATGATTTTTGTCATTTAGACGGAAAAGGGTGCCATGTTCCCCGAAATATATTTCTATATGAATACTATGATAAAGCAGAGAGAGAGAAAGAGAGTGAGTGTGTGAGAGAGAGAGAAAGAGAGAGAGAGAGAGAGAGAGAGAGAGAGAGAGAGAGAGAGAGAGAGAGAGAGAGAGAGAGAGAGAGAGTGAGTGAGTGAGTGTGTGTGAGAGAGAGAGAGAGAGAGAGAGAGAGAGAGATGGGCTGTTTATTACACTAGTCCCCTAAGTTTTATAACAATGTTTTTTATTCGTTAGCATAATGACTTTGCGGAGTTCAGTGAATTGTGATTGGTTGTTTCATTAAGTTCAGTGTTAAAACGTTAAAAGCACGTAATTTTAATCACTGTATCAACATTAGGGATGTACATCAATTTATCGGCCATTGTCTTATCCCTTTAGATCCGTGGAAGAAAAGACTATTGTTTGACTCCAGTGAATTTATCAAAATAGTCTTTATCCTTGACAGCAAAGGTACATAAATAATTATAGGCAGAGAAATTCAAAAAATCAAAACAAAACAAGAGCAAAAAGAAAATAGTACGACAATCGTCCTCTATAGGTTATATCAGGGTTATATAAATGTTGCAGGGAAAAAAATATTTAATAATTATCAAAATAAGCTGAATGTTTGACTAAACCTGTCCCTCATACAATAATTTATATGTTAAGTTTATTTTATCCAAACAGGTTTTCATTTGTGGCAGCTAATGAACGGCTTCTGAGGCCTGGTAAAAATCCAGTAAAGAAATTAAATTATATAGACAAGAAAAAACCATTACTTACTAGCGGAGTGATTTAAAGAAATAGTAAAAAACATACCTAAAAATATAAGAGGTTAACTCACAAACAAAATATGAATTTTACATATTTATTCAAAGCAGCTTATAGTGCCTATAAAAAATGACGTCATACAATACAAATAATCAATGATTGGCCAGTATACATTTACCATTGGTCAATTAAAATATATACTGGCCTATCATTAGTCATTTTTATTGTTTGAGGTAATTTTTTATAGGCACTATAAGCTGCTTCTATTCATTTCGACATTACAAATTGTTTCCAGAACAATTATAAAATAAATGTATATATTAAATATATCATTAATGATATAAATATAAATATAATATAAAATACAAAATATTTCTTGTATAAAAAACAAGGATAACAACATAATGTTTTCATTAAAAATATCTCTAAACTTTCTTCTTTTTAACATGATTGACAGCAAAAATTTGATTTGATCGACTCTTTATCTAATGGTGATATCTCTTGGGAGGAAGGTGGTACCCTCCCTCAAAATAGTTATAAACCTACACTGTAAAGAAGAATTATATTGGTCCAGGGGTTAGCGAGATCCTTTGGTACACACAGACATACATCCTTTTACTTTTAATTAAGGATTAAGCTTCCATTAATGAACATTGTGATCCTTGTAATTTTTATAATTTTCCCAGGAAAAATCATTGCCTTAATTTTAATAATGGATATATAATACGTGGATAATGAGAGCGATTCTCGCATACTCTGATAAAATATTTCTCCCAGCTGGTTAATATAACGATATCCTCCTTCCCTCCCTTATGACTTTACCCTCTGACCATGGAGGAATGTACTGACCAATATATGAGGACTGTATCAGCAACCAAAATTGACGACGAAATTCCCCTGTCACAATATCCACGCATTCTATATAGAATAATTTTAACCTTTCTGGTTCCGTTGTAAAATGAATAAAACATGGAATAATCTTAACTAGAATCGACATTAATGAACAATGATAATTTTATCCATGAGTAGCGCAGCAATAAACAAAACACATATTGTAAATTTTTGTTAGAGACGGGTGGACGTACAGCAAAACTTTTGTTATTTTCAAAAAACGCGCGGCTAGAGCTAACTACACAGTAAGAACACACTTCTTTGTAGAAAATATATTTCGCTTTATTCAAGCCTTCTCAATTCTAATTGTTTGAGAGTTTATGTTTATTTTGTTATTTTATTGGCTGTGTTACTAAATAGTAATATGTTTATGAACATTTAGGGGTGTGTGTCCACCACCCAGACAACAAAATAACATCCCACTTTTTGTCTTATTTTAACCCTTACAGATCGGGCCCCAATTCCCACCTTAATAGATCGGGGGGGGGGGCCGGGGGGGGGGCTCCAAGACCCCTCCCGTCTATCTCGGCTCCTGGTACAGATAAAGACGTAAATTTTTTTTCTGGTGGTTCATGTGTATTTTTAGAGAAAATTACTTTTTCTAGTCATAGCAGTCAGACCGCTCCTTAGCCGCTTTTTAGCGGCCAGCCGCTAAATTTTAAAACAGCTGTAGAGCGGCCAATTTTGCAGCTAGGATGACCAAATTTTAGGACGAACTTTTATTTTTCAAAACAAAAAAATTACTTTTTCTGATCATCGCCGAAAAACGGCAAATAACGGAAACCGCCATTTTCGGCGGTTACGGCGGTAAAACGGCGGTTGGCGGCGCAAATTAATATTTATATCTGTTTATTACTGCTCAAGGATTTACCAAAAAAAATTATAGGTCTCTAGCTGTAATAGAAGCCACGATATTCATGATATATGTCTGTAGTAAAAGCCGGACAAGAATCGGTCATAAAGTCGGTCAGGGAGCGGTCAAACGGTCATAACACCACTTTTCTCAGATGGTCATTGATATCTAAGTATTCACCAAAAAAAATTAGGTTTCTACCTTATACACAAAAGTCATAATGTAGAAATTAAGATTTATTTAGAATTTTTTCTAATTTATTTTGCTACCCAACCGACACAGACCAGATATCCTAATAATTATAAAAACTTAAAAAGTCATGAAGTTACAGCTCTCCATCTTACCTACAAAAAAAATGAGATTGAAAAACCCGATCTGTAAGGGTTAACAAAGCTCACAACACCTTAGATTTATAGTTTTTACATTTTCTTTTTTAAAACTAAAATGTAAAGAAGAGGGTAGACCTCCCTTCCCATTCCTAAAGTGCCCCTAGAGGTAATGGGCGAGGCAACTAGTTGTTACAAGCGTTTTTTTCTATAATTATGATCGTTCTGTCCGTACGTCCGAAACGGACAGCTCTTTTCGTTGATTTAGACATGTTAGAATTGTCCTATCGATATTAAACTTTCCATGATGATTCCTATAACAGTTAGGTACGATTTGGAAAGCTTAGCAACTCTAAAATCGTTACCAGGAAGTCCGTACATCCATTTAAAACATGTCGCTTTTATGGTTGATGTCAACCGTGTTGTATAAACAAGTAAAATGATCACGTGACAGCCAAACAACAACGGAAGTTCTCACCGATAAAAAAAAATTTCCCAGAGACTTCGTCGACAAGAAACAACACGGGGAAATACATTACTTCGTCAGCGAGTCAACTAATTCATTCCCCCATTCATACAGAGTTTGATTTTTAGATTACTCAAAATTTACAATTAAGATGCTTCTTTTAGGTTAGGTTAGGTTAGGATTGCGATATTGGTACATAAAGTTTTATAACTTTTTACTTAAAAATTGTGGGTACTTTTTATTGAATTTTGATTGTTTGGTTCAAAAAAAGCGTGTTTAAACTTTTCAAACAATAATTATAATCTACAAAAAGGGTGACATTATTTATCATTATTTGGGTTAATCAATTTAAAACTGAGTAATTTAAAGTTCACCAAAGGGTAAAAATATTTTTTGTGTTGGGGGGCGGGGAGGTAATTGGTAGTCCAAATTTCGACTTAAGGGTTACATTCATTTAGTAGTCATATACACAAAAATATATTTACATAAACGTTGAAAATTAACATTCTATAAAAATTAGCTGTATAAACCTGATAATAAAAAAAGATTATTGCTATTAAGATTTTTTTCCACGAAATAAAAAATAAAAGCAAAGGATTTTGTTGGCTCTTATGAGACGAAACATTTAGCACCTAATCGGATTTAATTGGAGGCCTAATAGGTAATTTAACCGATTCTTGAAAAAAAAATTATTTTCCATCATTTTAGTATACAATTTACTACATTTTTTTTGCTGAGAGGTGAACATTGTATTAAATGAAATTAAATCATGTAAAAGTTTTAGGTTTAATATACTATTTAACAACAATGAATACCCTCTGTTATAAAATAGCATTTCAAATATTAAAGCATATTTTTTTCTTCTTCAAAACATTTTTTAATATTCAAACTAATAGATTTGAAATGAATTGGAATCAGTGGCGTGCGGGTTTTTATCCCCACCCCCCCCCCCCCCACCCCTTCAAGCAAAATTGATAAAGAACTGTTTTTTTTTAAATTTTAAAAGGAGTTGTATTTTGAAATAGACATTTTCTATTTAGTGTAATTCTATAATAGATGTTGTCGTTATTGTGCTTTTTATTGGCATAATTGTCCTGCTTCAACAATCTAATAAGACACTAAGCTAGCGAATGGGAGAGTGTGTTAATAAAACTTGTGGTACCATAATTATGCACAGTCCAATGTACCATCCCTCCCCGAGTTTAAGATGGTCTAATTATGAAGCTCTATTGTATAACCCCTCTGCTTTTCATTTCTTAACCTTTTCCATGTAGCTACTCTATAACCATGAAAATCCGTCCGTACGTCCGTACGCCAATTTTTTCCGAAATCTAAATTGAATGGAAACGGTATCTAAGTCATATTTCTCGTAAAAACTATTCTCAATAACATCTTAAACACCTGTCAGACTTTGCAATCAGTAACTTAAATATACAGAAGGGGTAATTATGTTTATCATCAATTCATCGTCTTATATCTTAAGAAAAATATTTATCTTATATTTAATTAGTGGCTACATCCCAGAGGCCTCTCACACTAATAGCGATTTAGGTAAAAAAGGGGGTTGGGGTGAGAGTTACTTTAATTTTAATGTTAAAAGAAAAGGTTATTTTTTCAATGACTATTGTTCTTGGAAGGTTAGAGGCACTCCACCCCCCCACCCCAACATAGTTATAAACTTTTCCTAGGCCTAAAAGAAGCTTCGCTGTAAAGTGAAATTTCGATACTTAGCTAGTTATGGATGTTATCATCCTTGTTTAATTCAAATCAAAATAATTTTAAAAATTAAATCTAAATGCATTATTAAAAATATCGCAGCTACTCTATAACTATTCCTTTTGTTATGGCTTTAACCAGTACAAATAAAATATTTATTTTAAATATTCATAATTTTTATTTTGAAAGTAATGGTATAGCTCTTTTAGGCAGTTTCATTTCTAGTACCTAGTCGATCACAGAACCTTATTTTGAAATAATATTGGGTACAAGATAGCACCGAAGGATAAGTGTCCCGCAAGGTTAGGACCCTTCAAGATTTAGGCTTCTTAAGGTTAGGGACCTAAATAATTGAATAATAGTTATTTCTCGCATCGTATTATAAACAGCTTTCCGCGGATATAGAATGTACAATTATGACGTATGAGGGGATGTACAGACAGACTGCGAATACGAGTATAGAGTAGCTCCGATACAATTTAATAATCAATAATCTAACAAAGTATTTCTAAAAAATACACATTTATTAAACATATAAAACTGGTTAGAAATAGGCAGATTAATGGGATTATTATTATAGGATATATTTATTATGATATATATATTAAAGGCTTGGACGTCCTGTTTCTTAGTTAGGTAAGAAACGACGTACTTGAACACGTGGGAGATATAGATACCGCCAGCCTAGACTTATAGGCTTGTATCTAACCGAGTGCAGACGGGAGGAAGCGTATTCACTCTTTGGCCTGCAACAATCAACTAGCCCTCAACACAGCAGGATGGAGTATGGTGGCGGTTACAAGTGGAGGTCTGACTCAGCCAGAGAAGTATAGGAATGTGAACAGGGATAAGGATACATAAACTTGGGTGTTTATTACCACACTTGCCCCCTCTGAGGGAATATGAAATATTCCCTCACAGTTGACCTGCACGCCGGCTTCTGCGGGTTGATGTGGTACTCGCAGGTTCTTCGATTGCGGCCATGGCCCTTTCTACGATATCCACAGGATTGGGTTCAGCGGGAGTAGGATTTTCTGGAGCTGCTGGAGGCTCTGGAGCCACAGCATTCTGGAGAGCTAACATGCCCTCACAGGGAGCCGTGGCTACTGGATCTTCAGAGGCAGCGCCAGCCTGCGGATTAACAGGCAGATCAATTCCAGATGGAAAGAGCTCATTGATTTGATTATCGAGCTCTGTGTCACTGTTTTCCTCTGCAGGATCCAGGACCTCTGGATTGCCTTCTCTATCGGTGGGCCTGTACTCATCAGAGCATTCAGAACCGCCATAATGGGAGATCAGCTCAACTCCATCATCATCTGGCCGGGGTACGTCCCTAGCGGGAAGAGATGCCTCTATGGGTGCCACATTCTGCCCAGGTACATTCATTACATTACAACGAGTATTAATATATTTAATTACCCTGTCAGAGTTTTGGTCCAACAGTCGACTAGTGGCCTCAATAACCGTGGTCATTCGTGATTTTAACTCAACGGTCGAGTCCTCAGAGACGGTGCGAATTTTGTCGCGCAAAGTTCTGCGGTTCCGCAGTAATTCTGCGGAAATTTCAATAAGGCGTTTGCCATGTTGTATATATGCTTTCTCAACAAATGAAGCATTGCTAGCAATTTTAGTTTCCAGACTTCTCTGGAAGGGGAGAAGAGCTTCCTCCATTGCTTCTTTTACAGTGGAGGATAGGACTTTTTTCCATTCCTCAGCGGTCACCCAAAAAGCCTTAGGCTCACTTTTGTTTTCTGCTAATGTCTCTTTCTTTTTAGGGGGTAATGGAGGCGGTTGAATTTCCACCTTAGCCTTTTTGGCTACTGGGCCGCCGCTGCCTGATGGTGTTGGCGGACGTTTTTCTACCGCTTTTGGGGCAGATTTTACGGCGACTACCTCCAATTCAGGTGAGGCACTACGTTTTGGCGGCGATTCCACCCGATTTTTTTGCGGTTCCCCTCCCCTATTTTGTTCCATTAGAGGCCTGGTTATAGACCTGGCTTTATCGGAATATTCGTTGGCTTCTAATTTTTTAGCCTGCCGCAATTTTTCTTGCAAGTCTAGGAGTTCCTTTGGAACATCTTTTCTCGCTTGGCGGTAAACGTGGATTGACTTTGAGACACATTGCAATTCACTGAGGTTTTCAGGGTTGCGCGGCGGTTTTACACGCGGCTGATACCTGTTTTCATCAGGTTCATAGTAGGCTTCCTCAGGGCCGCCCTGGGGATAGCCATGATTGCTGTCATAGTAATAGTCCTCTTCATTGTAAAAGGGTGCCTCTTCATATTCTCGACGGTATGAAGAGTGACCGGCCCCATGGGAGTGGTGAAAACCCCTTGAAAAATTCCGCCTGGGATATCCTAAAACAAAAATAATAAACTTAAAATTAAGGGTCATTAATTCCTTATACCGAATAAGGAAATATTTTTACAAAGACGACCTTTAGAGACGACAATTTTATAGGTATATATGCTTGATACAGGTCGTCCGTTTTTGAGGGGATTAGTTTTCCCCATTATTTGTAAAATCCCGCAATTCGTGCGTTTCACTCGTACCTCCTTCTTTGTACGCGTGAATTTTGGTGCAGGCTAATATGTAGATAATAAAAGCGACGCATAATAACGACCCTATTCCTGTAAGGATGGCTGCTACTACAAGTACTATATGATACCAAGTACTGGATAGAAAATCAACCACCTTATGATAAGTTTGAATAAACCAGGAGTCAGTTATTTTTACTTCAAAATTATTGGAGTCTGCGGCAAGTTGGCTGAGGTATAATTCCTCGGCACTTTCTGAGAAATTAGTTTTTTCTAGGCTTTGCCAAGAATGATATAGAAATAAGCTAATAGGTTTATCCATAAGATATTGATTTACATTTAGTATTTGCATACCCTGCCCTTGATTACCAAGGAATTTTCCTTGGTACAAATGTAAGAAAATTGGATTTTCGGCACATTTAGTCGGGGTTAAATGGGTGGTATTAACCAATCTGCGCGAAAATGGGGATATTCCCATAGTCTTATTATTGATTGAAACCGAAAAATGATCCACAAAACAGGGTAAATTTTCTCCCAGAGAAACATTGATTTTAAGACTGTCGCACTGTATTACTAAATCCAGCTCACCGAGCGCCCTGACTAGTTTTTTACGATGAGTCTGAATACTGCTTTTAGACAGAAAATGGTTCTGTAAACAGCGAGTTTCGGGGACAATTAATTTGTTATATTGTTGGTAGGAATAGAAAATCTCTAGTGGTAACATATCATCTTTTTCTTTAGCGTTTAAGAGTGGGAAATATGGTTTTATAGCATTTGTGAACCATACCATTAAGTTATCAATATTAGTTTTGTAATAAAATAATTCGGGAATTAGACTTTCAAAATGTTTTTTTTTCTTTAAGTTCTAGTGCTAGAGTAATTTGGGGATCGATCACTAGATATTTTTGGGTACCCTGTTCTCCTTCAAATGTAAACAATGAAATATTAAAGATGTCTACCGTTCGCCAAGGAGAAGTGAATTTTTGTGCGCTATCAGTTTTATCATCTGAGATAATTCTATCGTAGCCTAATCTCAGATTGTGATCTAAACAATTGTTTCCCACCCAGTGACTGCCCAGGTAACAGCCCGCTTTTGTTTGTAATAATTCAACAGGCTCAGCCTGGACCCCTATTTGCTTTTCCTCAAATGTCCCAGGGATAAAAATGCCGTTTATGTTTACGCCGTTCCCCTCGCAGGCGGGGTCGATGCCGTTAAGGATGTTGTTGGGGTAAGTAAGTGTCCCGTTTACCAGGAAACGCGTGTATGACATCTGGTGTTCATACACTGAGACTGATTTTCCTTCAAAGTTAAATATTTTAGTTTTGGACATGGTGTAACAGTCTTCATAAGTTACGAGGTTCGGTATCTCTACAAGAGCTGGAGCAGCGAGGTGTATGTGGCTATATCTGCCACAATACCAGTAATGAGTACTGGTTCGGAGGTGGCAACGAATTCCAGGTATAATTTTTCTTTCAACCTTTTGCAGCAGGTGAAATTGTTTTTGTTCAATATTAGTAATATTAAGAAACGCAGCGCATTCAGAGATTTTCAAACGCGGATTTTCGTTTGCTACACATTGAGTCGCATCTATTTGTATTATTTCGGACGCATTTGATTTTGCCAAAATAATAAAAAGCCCCAAGAATCCCAAAATAAATTTACCTCGAGCTCCTGGTGCCTTTGCCAAATGATGCTGCATTTTATTTTTATGCTTCTCGTTTTTCTCTGAAATATGTTAATTAGTTAGTTTTAACATATATTTTTTTTGTTTATTTTCGTTATTATACATACGTAGATTAAGCTATATACATTTGCCACCTTGGTTTTATATAATACATTTATATACATTTTATTTTTTCCTTTTAATTGGGTTATGCAGTCCGATTTGGACATGTATGCGGTTATCCCCCCCTTGTGACCTAGTTTTTCTTTCTTCTTCTAATATATACTTGGGTACTATGCTTTGTTTGTTAACGTTAATAACCTTTTCAGGGCTGGATTGTTTGGGTCTTTGTGCGAAGAAAGAAGCCTCGGACGGGACGGTTTCTTCCAAGAAACTATTTTCGACGTGAATTTGAGGACCGGATGACCGGTCTGCGTTAGGGGTTTCTTGGTCTTTGGGCTGTGACTCAAATGGTGAGTTTTTTTCCATTATATCCCCTCCCCCATCACAATCCACCTCCCCCTGGGGTAAATCCTGGTTAGTTTCAGGGTTTCCTTCTATAAAATCGTCACCATCGTTATCTAGGTAGGTAAAATCGTCATTTTCCATACCTTTATTATCGTTTATTTCGGTTTGCCCGGTATTATCTATTCCTAAGGTTATTTCCTCAGACGGGACGATTTCTTCAATAGGAAAGACGTTAAAGGAAAGTGTTTCCCCCAATAATTCTACTTTAGAATCTATTTTCCGTATTTTATCTCTACTAACAACTTGGTTAGTTTTTATTGGATTTGATCCAAAGGGACTGAGCTCAAAAAGGGCCTCTGAGAATTTTTTTGTTACAATAAAAGGACCCCCATAGAAAGATTGCAATTTTTTACTGACCCCTATTTTGACTAGGTTAAAAAATGCAAAGACCACGTCGTTAACGAAAAGGGGAGATGAAGCCTTCCTAGATTTATTTTGAAACTCTAAATAAATCTTAGATTTTTTGGAAACCTGTGCAATAATTTCTTCCAAAATTTTTTAGGTAGTTCAAATAAGACCTGCAGTCAATGTCCTGCCTTTTCTGCAAGATTGGAGAAAAGAAATCGAGATTGAGAGTTGGTTGCCTGCCGAACATGAGGTAATAAGGCGTATACCCCGTTCTTCTAGACGTACTAGAGTTAATTACAAAAGTGGTCAAGGCTAATTTTCTTGCCCAGTCTTTACTTTCAAATCGGTCATCGGATCTTAGACCTGCATAAATGCTTTGATTATGCCTTTCACATGGGTTACTATTAGGGTTTCTTGGGGGAATAAGTTTAGTTTCAATACCCAGTTCATCCATAACCTTTTTGAAAACTTCCCCGGTAAAATTTGTTCCCCTGTCACTTCTCAATGACCGAAATAAGCCGTAGATGGGTACCACCTGTTCAAGGATGACCTTCACCGTGCTTTCCACGGTGGCGTCCTTGATGGGGTGAGCGATAATATACCTAGAGAATAGGTCAACTAGTATAAATATGTAACGGACATGTTGTCCTTGAAAATAGTTAGGGGTTAAAGGACCGATAAGGTCTACTGACACCTGGCCAAAAATCTCGTGACTAATGGCTGAATGGGTGATAGGTTGCTTGTGTTTAGGTACCTGTCCTATTTTTCTTAGGCAGGTAATACAATTTTTAATGCGTGATTCGACAAACTTATTAATTCCTATAAGGAAGAATCTTTCATTTATCTTGCGTGTTGTTTCGTTAACCCCTTTGTGACCTATACTATTATTATGTGCCAATTCAAAAACTTTATTATATAATCCAATGGGTACGACGGGTCTTTCAATGAATGTTCCATTGCTAAGAGGTTGTCTAAATATTAGAAGTCCTTCCATAACGTATAAATGTTCTATTAATTTAAAAAGGACCTCTTTCCGGCCGGTTAGTTCAGCTTTATCAAAGCTCGACAACTTCTTTTTTTCGAATATCCACCTACGAATTTCAGATAATACTTGATCTTTCTGTGTTTCAGATTGCCAAACATTGTTCACACCGACTTCCGAAGCCGAATGTAACTCAAAAATCTGGTCTTGGTATGGGCAATCCTGTTCATAAGGATCCAAGGTAAATGAGCTAGTACATTTTTCACAATCGGTTTCCTTATGTTCTTTGCATAAAAATTGCCCTCTAGATAAATTGTCGGCATTACAATGGTCCCTACCCTTTCGATGAATTACTGTAAAGTCAAAACTTTGGATGAAGTAAATCCATCTTACAGTTACACCATTTATTGTTCCTTTTTGCCATTTTTTGTAATGAACTAAGGAAATCGAATCTGTACGCACAATAAAGTTTCTGAATCTTAAATAATGAAGAAAGGTTTTAAGAACAAATACTAGACATGCTAATTCACCTTTATAGCTTGGATAATTTTTCTCTGCCCCGTTACATTTTTTGGAACATATTCCAATAATTCTTTCTACCCCCCCTTGATTTTGGCTGAGAATTCCAGCGAAATAACTCGTAGAAAAATCTACGTCTACTATAAAGGGGTTAGGATTATCCCACTGGGGGTAGCCTTTACTTATAGAATTTGAGAACATATTTATGAAATTTTCCCAATCTTTTGATAGGGAATCGGTCCAATCGATAATTTTATCATTTCTGTGTTCATCTAGGGTACAAGAATTTTTTGCGTAGGCTGGGAAATAGGCCCTATAATAATTGGAGAAGCCCAGGAAACGCTGGAGTTCCTTGCCAGTCCTGGGCCTGCTCCAATTTTTAATTTGTTCTAAATATTCGGGGTTCATTTTAAGCCCTTGGGAACTGACTATATGACCTAAATATGTACATTCGGATGTGAAAAATTTACATTTGGCTAGATTTAACTTAAGTTTTGCTATTTTTAGGACTCCGAAGAGTTTTCTGAGATGTCTCAGATGTTCCTCAACATTCTTTGAGAATATGATAAGATCATCAAGGTAAGATATTATAAATTCATATAAGCCAGGGATAAGGGTTAGGACTTTGTCCATCAAGTGGCAGAAAACACTTGGCGCGTTACACAGTCCAAACGGCAGTTTCTTGAAAAGATACTGCCTGTTAAGGGCTGTGAACGCGGTCAAGTGCTTACTTTCCTTCGAAATGGCTAGCGCATGGAATGCGCTAGTCAAATCGAGGGTGGTAAATACATTACCAGTGCCTAATTTTTCTAAATTACTAGAAATCAGGGGAAGGGGCCAATTAATTTTTCGTGTTACACTATTAAGCGCACGAAAGTCGATAACGAACCTAAGCTTGCCTTCCCCCCCAGCCGTCGGTTTTTTCTTTACCGCAAAGATTGGGGAGGACCACTCGCTGTAGCCCTCCTCAATGACGCCCCCCCTTAGCCAATTTTCAATTTGTTCTTTTAATTTGGCTTCGTATAATGGGTTTAACTGAATGTTTCTAGCCTTAATAGGTTTAGCCCCGGGGATCAAGTCTATTTTATACTGTAAGAGGTCACAGTTACCGATATCAGCATCGTCAGCCGAAAATATATCAAAATGATCAAGGCATAATTTTATTACCTTTTCCTTCATCCCTGGGTTATTTTTGATAAGATCACTATTTTCTAAATCTAATTTTTCTTTAATGAATTTAATTCTTTTAAGAAGTGTAGTTCCTGATAATTCATTTATTTGATTAATACTTTTATTGCAGGAATTTGGGGGATCTGATTCGAATTCAAAGCAGTATCCAACTTTAACGTTATCCAATAAGGTAATATTTTTTCCTGCTAAATTAACAAAATTTACCCAACATTCTCCCTTCTCATTTACATTATAAATACCCTCCATAAGCATTAAGCCGTTATGGCTTGTCATTTTAGAATTATTTGGGGATATATACAGCTTCCTATTTTTCTGATGAATAGGAGTTATTATCACCGTTGTATTCCCCCCCGGCAAGAATGTTGTTTTCTTTGCTAATTTTACGCATGTTTTATTTTGTTTCAATGTCCCAGTACCCCCCTTGTTACTCCAATTTATTCCCGGGATAAGGGAGTTTTGTTCCGTATGAACATTATTTGTAGGAATTAAGGGTACGTTTTTACTTTCTTCAACTATATTAATTGTTGAATTTTCTATGGGGATTTGCTCGCCATTGGGGAGCTCAAAGGAAAACTTATCTAATAATAAATTAATTCGATTAACTTTGAGAAATTCATATCCTAGATTTATAATTTTAGACGTCGTTTCAGGGATGTAAAACGTTTCTTCGAATATTTTATCTGACCCATCAAAGCTGAATTTTAAACTTACATGTCCTATGATATTTACTGGTTTTAAATCTACAGACAGAGCGCTAAGATTGGCGGGGGTGAATGTGATTTTATTATCATCTAAGATTTCTCTAGAAATAAGGGACCTAAAGTTATTTCCTGTATCCACTAAAGCGTGTTGCAGGAATTCCCCCCCCACGGGATTAAGAACTTTTAGTTTTGCACAGATAGGCATTATAAAATAAATTATATTTTTAGTCGAAGCCTAAGATGCATATTTTCCAAGATTCCCACCTCAGCGGTTAGACGATGGTAATCCTCACACAGAGACTTCCTGTGTTCCAGGTATAGTTGTCTGTCGAAATTTTTTAAATAATGAAATGTTTTAACAATATGGTTAATTGTTAAAATAATTTTGTATAGCTTTCTGGGTTTCATTAAGTTTTTTTATCAAGCGCTTTTCAGCTCCAGAAATGTCTCAATAAGCATGAGAATGTTAATAGTTCTAAAGAAACTACTTAATTTTTATACGGGTCCTTATTTATATACTTGGATATATGATAGAAACTTATCGGAATAAAACTGAACTAAAAAGTTTTAAAAGATTGAAGGGCTACAAAGTAGCTTAAAAATAAGTGTTCAGCTTGCAACTAACAAGACATTAAAAACAGACTGACTTATTTTTTGACTTACATCTGTATTTATACAAAATATAGTGTCATTAGTCAGTATCTGATTCACGATACAGATAATTTAAGGTTAGCGCTAAATTATAGCTCAAAAATTATTAGATATGGTTAATATAATAAAGAGGGTCAATGATGACTGGTTTATTATTCTGATATTGTTAGTATTTATACTTAAATTTTTACCACCTATGGGGTAGAACAAGCTTATATAATTACTAGAGTATAATTAATGCTGAAATCAGCTTAAAAAAATAGGATGTGGTTTGTAGTAACTGCTTTGGTAGTAACTGGCCTTGATTAATAATGTGCATTCACTTTTATATAGACTTTTTATTCCACTGGTAATCCTAGCGGAAGCTAATAGAACTAACTTTATTTCATTCTGCTAGTAATCCTAGCGGAAAATAATTTAATCAAAATGTTTTAAGATTTTATTAATCACATCTTAAATGATTAAAGATTTTAATTTTTAAATGCTGCTTGATTGCAGCTCAAAAATGAGTAAATGATAACAACAAAGAACTGAAGGACAACTGAATTAGATTTGAAAATTTGCTTGTATTTATACAGATTTTCCATAGACCCCCCCCTTCTTAACCTTATCATTTACTTATACGGACCGCGGTAGCATTCTAGGTGACATCTTTCGGATACATAATAAATTAAATATAGTTCTATTATTGTCACTGTACAAAATGCAATAATATGTATCCATATGGATAAGTTAATATACATAATTGCTGAGATATTTCAGCTACAAAAATCAGAGGCTAAGAGTGAGCAACTCTCAGATAAAGTCGATACTGAGGGTTCAACTCAAAAATCATTGTTTATATACAGATAATTCGCTTAAGTTCCCCTAGCGGTTAAAAATTAAACTAGAATGTTTTAGATTCTTACTATATATACATTCAAAATATACGATATTTACATATTAGATAAGTCGTGCAATATTAAAAATAAATACTACTAAATAGAAAATAGGTATTCACTTATTAGCTTCTTGATAAAGACTATTAGATTTTAAAAAATGGAAATATTAAGTGCATGTGAAATGCTCCTCAGGTTACTTCCCTACTTCCCCCAATTTCCTGTATCAGCTACATTTGGATAGGGAAAGGAGGGGGAGGAGTTTATTTTGTGTTGCTTAGTCAGACTTAATAACAATAATTTGTTTTATTTTTTCGCGCCAAAGCATTGCTTGGCAAGGGATATTTGATATTAAGGAATTTGCAAGCTTAGCTTGGCATGGGATATTTTGTTTATCTTTCGTATCAAAATATGAAACTCATTCAGCAAATTTTTATTTTCTGGGATAGGGACAATTAATATCGCATAAATCCACTTTTATATTTAGAGGACGTGATTTTTAACAATCGCTTGAACATATTTATCTATTTCAGATTCTTCGCTGGCTTCCTGATCCATTTGGTTGATAGTCTTACGCGCATACTGCTCAGGTATTTTATTACTATTACTTGGAGCTTTTCTGGGCGTGAATTTACTCCGTGTTTTACCAAAGCGGGACTCAGGATTTGGGGGCTCCCCAGCTTTCTTTTTGTTGCAATTTTGCACTACATGGCCAGGGATATTACAATGCCAGCATTTAATATTTTTACTCCTCCCATTAAAGGCTCCTATAACGCCCTCGATTTGATCCCAAGCAATAGGATCATCCTCATGGTCTACCCAAGAAGGAACCTCGTCAGGTTCTTCGGTTAAGTTTTCTTTATACATTGCCGTGTTAGTGGGGATATTATCTTCGATAATACTGATTATGGGTTGTTTTTTCGTTTCCGCAGAATTTTTAGGTAGGAACATTTCCATAGCTTGAGAATAGCAAGCAGAAAGGTTTTCCTTGCTAATATGGCCAGACCCATCCCAGTTAACGTATCTCTGTCCGAGATTAATAAGTTTATTTAAGTAAGCGTTGTAATCGTCCAAAAATTGCATGCTCTCAACGTAATTGGCCATGTCTATGGCAAGGTTGGTATACAGCAGATTTTTGCTAACGTTAAGATAGAATTCTTTCCACTTCTTTTTAGGTATGAGACCAGGATTCATGAGTTTGAACACCCTAAGTTTGTTTTCAAAATAGGTGTCAAGGGGTTGATTAGTCTCCTGTTTTAGGTTGTAGAAGTACTGAGAGGCTACTTCTGGATCCGAGAAAGGAGTGACCAGCCTCCTAATCATCAGGTAATAACTTAAAGCAGATAAGGCCTGATTTCTTTCAGGCGTAATTAAGTCTCCTAATCGTTCCCCTCTAGAGTCATAAATTCGCTGGTATAAAATATCCTTAAAAAGGATTGGGTCACAGATTCTATATGTCTTTGCAACCCTCCACATATTAGAAAAGAAGTTATCAAAATCAGCCCTACCGTCCCACCTAGGGGCATCCCTCGCAAAATCGGAATCCCATTTTTGTCCCTTAATAAAGCATTCTTTAATAAAGTCATCGTCGGCGGCGCTAGTTGTTGCCGTTGCGGCTGCGCCTGTGTTTGGCGTATTTCTTGTAGAGGGTCTATTTGCTACATTGGGTGCAGACCTTGTAGTTTTACGGAGGGGTTCTAACGACTTAATCCTATCAGGGATAAAGGGAATCCTTTCTAGCAAGGTTTTTTCATATTCAGTTAGAGAAGTTTCTCTTACATTCATCCAATTGTCATTATCCGCCGGACCTATAAAGCCTACAATTGAATAGGCCATACAACCTGGGGCTGTCATCCTATCCTTGGCGACCCATTCAACCACGTTTATCTTTTGCTGGACCGATATACGGTCATAAAAAGTGGCATTAATTGAATCGTCACCTATGGTGTTAAAATGAGTCATGTTAAGACTTTCGTTTAGCGTTTTTTCCGCAAACAATGGGCCAAGATTTCCGTCCGCTGGGAGTTTTGATACTCTGCGTTTTAGGTCTAAAATGTCGGTATCGGCTAATAATCTGCGATGTGATTCTGTGTCCTTAAACCCTGCCCATTTTGTTTCTAATTCGAGCTGCATAATCTCGGATTCTTGTTTTATTAAATCTCTATAATGTGCCGAATATTCGTTTAACTTATCATTTAACGCTTCCGATATGAGATCTTTGATTTTTTCAGGGGAAAGCGGGTCAGCCTGCTGCTGCTGCTGCTGCTGCTGCTGCGAGGTGCCAGAGACGGCCGGAGCCGGCGGAGGCGGCGGTTTTTGTTTATCATCATTTTTCTTATCGGTCATGGTGCTGGAGTGTAGTGTTCGTTAACACTGATTTGTCTACCACAAAACTTTTTAAGAACTTGGGGATATCCCTTTCTTCCTGTTTTAAGGAGAAAATATGAAAATGTGTGAAATTAAATACTAGTGTGAAAATAAAAGGCGGGTTCCTTTTTATCTTTATTTGGCAGTTTGCCACGAAATAATTATTATAAATATTCTGTAACAAATTGTTACTGTAAACCGATTCCGTGAATAAACTTAGTTATCAGGAAAATATTAATTTCACTTTGCAATCGAAGCTACTTTACAATTTAATTTTGTCTGTACGCTAATTATCCAAACCTTCCCCCCTCAAAAAATGAGTGGTAGACAAGACTGCGCCAAAATGACGTATGAGGGGATGTACAGACAGACTGCGAATACGAGTATAGAGTAGCTCCGATACAATTTAATAATCAATAATCTAACAAAGTATTTCTAAAAAATACACATTTATTAAACATATAAAACTGGTTAGAAATAGGCAGATTAATGGGATTATTATTATAGGATATATTTATTATGATATATATATTAAAGGCTTGGACGTCCTGTTTCTTAGTTAGGTAAGAAACGACGTACTTGAACACGTGGGAGATATAGATACCGCCAGCCTAGACTTATAGGCTTGTATCTAACCGAGTGCAGACGGGAGGAAGCGTATTCACTCTTTGGCCTGCAACAATCAACTAGCCCTCAACACAGCAGGATGGAGTATGGTGGCGGTTACAAGTGGAGGTCTGACTCAGCCAGAGAAGTATAGGAATGTGAACAGGGATAAGGATACATAAACTTGGGTGTTTATTACCACAATTATAAGATTAAAACCAGTTTTTTTAGCCCCGAGATGCCGAAGGCACGGGCTAAAAAAACTGGTTTTAATCTTATGATTGTACACTTTTATATTCGTGGAAAGCTGGATATAATACGATGCTAGACATAGTTTTTTTTGTATGGATGAAAACCGGTTCCTATCCACCGGATTCGAATGAATACGAGAAAATTATTTTATTTATCATAGTAATGTTCAGCTAAAACAACCTAATAACATACTAATGTAATCATCCAATAAACAAGAAAGTAATCGTCATTTAACATACGCAATAAAGAGTAGCTGCGCTATCAAAAATGCATTTTTGAATCCTTTTCTAATGGTTGGAAAAAAGTCATTTAAACTTTCTACTCCTTAAATGTTTAATAATTCATATATACATTCTGAAAATCAAATGATGATATTTTTATTCGAGTAAAAGTGATTTGATACATGTGTGTGTGTGTGTGTGTGTGTGTGTGTGTGTGTGTATGTGTGTTTGGGTGTGTGTGTGTGTGTTTTCATCAAATTTAAGAATAAAACAGGACTTTAGGAATATTTAGATTTTTTCAAAAAAAGGCTTCTACATTCATATTTGCTCTAAACGTCCTTCCGTTCTTTACTGATTATTTGGGTATGTTAAAGTCGTATTATTAATTTCAAACCTTGCACTAAGATTCGTTTAACAATGGGTATAATCTATGAAGATAAGCAAAGCAACACTATAATTATTACTGAAATGTCTGTACGTCTATTTCAAACAAAGGTTCTTGCATAGGTATAAAACTTTTGGGTATAGTCCCTATCGTGACAACGGCTCTTAACAGGCGTTTTGTCGTAAAAATACGTTGAAGCGCCCCTTAAGAGGCGTTGTCACGAAAGGAACTATACCCAAACTTTTATATGAAATGTTTATCCTATGATTTTGTTTAATTTTGTATAGTTTTTTTGTCCATGTACCAATGCATAATTTCCTGGAATAAAGTGATTTCTCTTGGTAAATATGCCAGGGGCGATTCCATCCCATCCTTATGGGAATTCAAAACCAAACATCACCATTCAATATACAGGGTGACTACATTATTTTGGCATATTCTATTTTTTACATCATTTAACAGGGTGCTTAGAATATTTTGTCATATTCTACTTTTTTTCTTCAATATACAGGGTGACTAGATTGTTTTGGCATGTTATATTTTTTACATAAATATACATGGTGACTTCATTAAATTTTGCCATATTCAAATCGATATAAAGTGTGACTATATCATTTTGTCATGTTCTAATTATACAGGTTGTTCAATAAAATTATTCTATTACATTCTTATGGGAATTCAAAACCAAACATCACCATTCAACCTACAGGATGACTATATTTCATAAACAGGGTGCCTAAATTATTTTATCATAATCTACTTTTTTTACAGTAATATACAGAATATGAGAAGGGCAATATATGGAAAAAATAATCCTTTTTCATCTTTAAGGAAACATTAACAAGCAATATACTAGACTACATCGTAATTTTTAATAAAAGCTTTCCGCGGACATCAAAATCAAAAATAATGATTTTTACTTTAATATTCGTGGAAGTTTGTCTGCAGTTTGATGGTTTGCATGTTTTTTCAGTTTAATAGAAAACCGGTTCTAATCTAGAGGGCATAAATCGGTCTTTAAGTAAAAATGGAAAATTATTATAGAAAGATAGAAATAACTATATAGGAGCTTCCTTATATATGCGACACCTTTCTTATTAGGATATACGTCTATAAAGACCAAATCTATATGCACAAATAAAGATTATAGATTAAGTAAATAGGATTAAAACAAGGAAAATTATGTCCATAAGAATCGCAGCATCGCCAGTAAGCAAATACTTGGGTAAATAACAGTATAGTGTTATATTAAGAACAGGAAGTTGGTAAAATTAAGTGAATATGATTCTGTCTGTCTGTCTGTGTGTTTTACCGAAGGATCTCACTAAAAACTAGACCGATCTGGTTCTTCTTTCCAATGATGCTTCAGGTTTAAAAGAAGGTTTATAATTATATATACGGATATTAGGACGAACGTACGGACGTTGCATTAATTTTAAAGTAGCTGCGGTAATAAAATAATGTGTGTATATTGATGTAAAAAATTAGAATATGCCAAAAATATAATCTTTTTTATGAATACCATCAAATTTTGCCAAAAGAGTTTCCTTATTTTACTTTATAATAATTTACTGTTCTTTTTCTCTGTGACACGCCAAGTGTAACATGCATACAATTATGTAGATGTCAACGTGAGGTAGAAAAGAAATCATTTGATGAGTAATATTGGATTTTAGAATTATGGATGAAGTATTTTTTTTCAGCGAAGCATCTCTGTTAAACCTATAGGTAATGTTTAATCATGGATGTAATCATTAAAAAGTTTTCTATTGCCCTCTCAAAGACGTCTAAGCTTTTTTGTTTTAGGTGGAGTAAAATCTCAAAAGCGGGGGTAAGTTTATATGAGGGTTGGGATAAATGGGGTGCGAAGCGTGTTAAAAAAAATTTTATGTCCAAAAAAGGTTTAAGCATTTAATTACATGAGATAGTAACTACTTTTGTTCTAAATTAATCTAAGTATAATATGATATTAGTTTTTAAAGATTTTATCCAATTTTAATGTGTTCAAAAATTAAATGATATAAAAAGTGAAAATATAACAGAACGATTAAATTCAGTATAAAGTGACAAAATTCATAGCATTAAAAGGCAAGGGATAGTCAGAAAAATTATCTTTTTTTAGAATAAAGTGAAGCTTTTCTACATATCTTCTTCATTTATTGATTGGATTAGATGTCATATAAAATTATAAATACACCCACATGGAAAAGAAGGGTAAATTTTGTTCATTGTGATTATAGAAGGGTGTTAAGAGTGTACAACAATTTATTGTCCATTGTCTTATCCCTTAAAATCCCTGAAGTGTGATGTGACACAATTTTTTCTCTCCATAAAGCTCGACAAGGTGTCACATAATGAATATTCATTTTATCTCGGGGCAGTTGGGACGCAGATTATTAAGTGATTATCTTTAGCTTTTTATCCTAGTTATAAGCCATCGGCTTCGCCACTAGCTTTTAGAACAAACAGAGAAAGAAAGACAAGCAAACTTAGGCAGACAGACAGAAGGTCAGACAAACTAATATACAGTAGGCCAAATGTAATTTACAACAATACCAAATTGAATTTACTAGCTCATTTTTTGGTATTTCTATAATTTACTTTTTCTGTGAGTAACACCTAGGGAGAAATCTGATTTTCTCGGCTGCTATATAAGATGGATAGTTGGTATTTTTGTGAAAATTTTCTGTATAAACAAGCATCCGTATGTCCACCCATCATCTGCTTCGCTACTCATATATGTTGTCATCCTTGTTAAATTCGTTTTCATGTATGACTATTTCCATATAAAAGCGTCGTTGAATATATTAATTCTTAGACGTCGTAATGTTATAGGTAGTACTTTTACATTTACTAGCAGCTTCGCCCCTAGCCTCTAGGGGCTTTGCCCCAAGAGGTATAATTACATTTCTATTACTTACCCAGCAGAACGGATCGCAAATTTTCGCCCCTACCCAGCAGGAAAACATTTTCTCGATTAAATAACGAATTCGCAAAATTCGTAAAAAAAATAGTCTAATGTGTTCTCAAGAAAATTAATACTAGTGGTGCTCATAGTCCAATGTGTTCTCAAGAAAATTATTTTTTTTTGGGGGGGGGGATTTTCACTTTTAGAGGGGTTAGGTGTGTCCCACCCCCCAAGAAAATAGCTTAAAACCACCACAGGACCAATAGGTAGATACCCTGAAGAGTAGAATCCGATCTGTTCAGTGGTTACGGGACAGACAGACAGACGGACAGACAGACATCAAGCTACTTTGTATCATAGATATAGCAATGATACTCTATAATTATTAGATATTCGGTCCGTTTGTGAGTAATAAAACTATCGCGTTTGAGCAAGGATCTGAAGGGATAAGACAATAACCGATAACCGATGTACATCCCCAATAATGATACACAAAATTATACCTTCTGTGGATTACAATTAGTGGTTGAAATGTTTGGACAGCCTAATGTCCCCTGTCTCCATGCGTTTTGCTTTTTGAATGTTAAGTCATATCAAACAAAAAACAGTTGTACAATTATTCTAATTCTTTTTAAAAAAGTATAATTTGTAAAAAATATTTTAGATAGAAAATAAATTGATAAATATATTTTTACTTTTACTGAAGAAAAATGCAATTGAAAATTTAACAAGGATTACAAAATTCATATAAATAAATAGGATTTTTAAAAATAAAGATTTTTTTCATACTAAAGAAGAGTTGACCTAATACACGGGTTTTGTTAATTTTTTCATTGGGGTGGGGAGAGTTCACAAAACCCTCCATGAAAATGGTCAAAAAAGCCCCCCCTCCTCCGAAAAAAATACTCCCCCATAATAATATTTATATTGCTATTGGCATATAATTGAAAAGTACAAATTTTGCAAACAACAAATTGTGATGTAGCTACGCTCCAATACTAATTTGCAATTAAATATTTGCAAAATTGAAATTGACGTTTTTTCATGGTAAAATGAACTTTACCAACTTTCGCTGATTTCTTTCATAAATACAAAATATAAAGGTTAGAAAAACATAGTTTTTTACTTTAGTTATACTAATGTTGTAGTAGTTTATTTTAATAATGCAAATATGTAATTTTAAAAGCAAATTTATCCTATTATTTAAAATACCAACATTTTTTTGTCTGTAGCTTAAATTTTCGATAACTACTGAGCCGATTGATTTTTAAATTTTTGGGATGGTTTTAGGCTATTTATGTCCTTAACTACCCCTTCAAAGAGCCTTTAGATGCTAGTAGTGCAACCGCTAATCTATATCTAAGTAGAATGATGTCTGTCCGTCCGTCCCTTAAGATCTCGGTAACCACTGAACCGATCGGATTCTACTCTTCAGGGAATATACCTACTGGTCCTGTGGTGATTTTAGGCTATTTTTTTGGGGGGTAGGACACCCCCAACCCCCCCAAAAGAAAAAATTCCCCCCAAATTTTTTTTTTGTTGCTAAAGATTTCCTTGGTCCTTTTACGAATTTCGCCAAAAATTTTATTTGATCACCTCTTGGGGCAAAGCCCCTAAAGGCTAGGGGCGAAGCCGCTAGTTTACCATAAAGTGGCTGAGTGTATGTGTGTTTGTATAATGTCCAGTTAGATAACCTAAAGGAGTTGACCTAAGGATATTTTCAGGAAAGCTTTGTATTAAAACTTGACTTTCATTCTTTTTTGCGATTGGTTTCCCAATTTACACAGTAACAGATTCAAATAAATATCCCCCCAAACTTGTTCTAGAGGTATGTTCTTGTCCCACCATCTACAAACCAAATTCAAAATAAAATCTCTTATTTTCATAACTTATTTATGCATGAACCTTGGCTGATTATTTCTTAATAAGATCCATTTCAATGTCAGCAAAGCTTCTCTATAAATTTATATTTTTTGCATTTTTAATAGAATACTTTAAACAGTTTTCCGCGGGTAAAAGAATGAAATTATAGGATTTTTTCCTCAAGTCGCCCAGTCGTAATTCTACTATTACCCACTGTTTGTAAATGCAATAAAATAAGTTTCGAAGATTTTTTTCAATTTTCCATGCAGATTTTTTGCAAACTTTTTATTGCATATAAATCGCAACACTTTGGAGTACAATTGAATTGAATTCGTAGCTAAACATCATGGCCAATTTGTTAAAAAAAGGGTTCTTGCAAAAGTCAACAAAATGTAGATTTTTAAATAGCAAATCGTATATCTAGTGCTGTTTTTTTGTATTTACAGTACTATAGTCATAATGTGAATATTTCAAAAACTCCTTTTTATAGACAAATATATCTTATATATCTAAACTGACCAAGCTATACTTGCTTGATTCACTTCACTAAAAGATTTTTCATATAAAAATGTCTTCCCCGGCGGCTGCCGGAAAAATGTTGAGTTTTTGAGTTGGAGAAACAGTTGAGGCGGAATAAATAACCCTCCTGTACTATAATACCCAGGATAATTATAATTAAGATTATATTAGTGAACTTGATATTTCTGAAATTATAATTAAGTTGAAAGATTAATGATTACCTACTAATACGACTAACATCAAATAACCTAATCACAGGATATATGTATTCCTGACTAACACCTAAAACCTAATATTACAGAGTATTGCATTTGTAGCAATAAAAAGATTGTCCGGTTTAATTTTATATAAAAAAAAGATACAGTTAAAAAAAATAGAAAAAAAAGATGATCAAATAAATGATCACCCCAAAAAAAAGTTAAAGAAGAAAGATCTAAATAAAAAGAAAAAGAACAAAAAAAAAAGATCTAAAGTAAAAGTAAAGAACAAAGTTTATATAAAGAGAAAAAAAAACATAAAACAAAAAAAAATCGGACACCCAAGCTCTGTAATATTTTGTAATTATATTATTGTGATTTGTATATATATTCTCTCTTACACATCCGCGAGGGTGCCCCGTACCTATCACATCTCGGTAGGGTAGGGGAGAGAGTAGAATATATTTTATGTTTATGTTGGAGAAGTTTGTGGATTGTTGAATCAAACAAAATTAGCTGTGTCCAAGATGGCAGAAAAGGGAAAATATTTCTGTCTTGGTTGCAAGGAGGCTCTAAAACGAAAGGATACCAGTGTAATGTGTCAAGTATGTGAGGAGTACACACATCCAACGTGTTCTGGCATTAGCAACGATCTTCTCAAGTACTTAATTGATGAAAGCAGCGAAGGTAACTCTATTTCATGGACATGTACTCACTGTAAAAAAGTTGCTAAAGTTCTTAACAATAAAGTTAAAGCACTCAACAAAGATATTATGGATATCAAAAAAAGCGTTAAATCTCTTCAAACTGAGCAGGATGATTTGAAGAAGGAGGTAACAGTTTGTAAAGAGAACTATACTAAGTTGGACAAAAAAATCTGTAATACTTCTAAAGTTGTTAAAAATGATGTTTTTAGCGAGCTGAGAGAGAGGGATGAAAAAAAGTGTAATGTCCTCATTTATGGTGTACCTGAACCAGTTGACCTTGAATCTGGCAAGGAGAAGAAAGCACATGATATAGAATGGGCTGTAGACATAGCATATGCTGTGAATGTGAGAGTTGCTGACAATGATATTAAGTTCATTAAAAGACTAGGTGATTTAAACACAAGTGACGCTGCTAGGCCTATACTTTTAGGGTTTAAGGATGCTGAAAAGAAGAAGGAGCTGATTATGAATTCCCGTGGCTTGAAAGACAATTATGATTATGAAGAAATATATATTGCCCCTGACTTAACTAAGCAGCAGAGAGATGAAGAGCTAGAACTTGGAAAAGAAGCCATGAGAAGAAATGCTGAACTAGATGAAGAAGCTGCTTTAAACTCCGAGTGGAAAGTAGTCGGAATGAGAGGAGAAAAAAGATTAATATTGAGGAGAATATGGCCAGATGCAACAAGGAGGGGAGGAGTCAGAGGAAGGGGAACCTTCAACGAAAGAGGGAGGGGCCCTGGAAGGGGGAGGAGCACAGCCAGAGGGAGAGGCGCAGCCAGTGGGAGGAGCCCAGCAATAGGGAGGAGCAACGAGAGAGGCCCAACAAGGGGCAGGGGGAGAGGAGGTCAGAAAAGACAGCTGACTCCAGAAGCAGGAAAGGAGAAAAAAAGAACGAGACCTTCAGAGGTGGAGGAGGAAGGGGAAGAGGAGATGGTAGAGAGGGAGGCACCAGAGGAGGAGGAGGAGAACATGATGGAGGACTAAAAATACTTTACCTTAATGCTCAAAGTATTTTAAGTAAAGTAAATGACTTAAATGCAACAATTTGTGACAATCCACCAGATATCATTCTGGTAACTGAATCATGGTGTAACCCTAGTGTGACTGAAAATGTTTTAAAGCTTAATGGATTTAATATTGTTTCTGAACTCAGAAAAGACAGATCTGACACTCAAAATGGAATAGGTGGTGGCCTATTAGTTTATTCAAGAGAAAGACTTGATATTTTACCAAGTGACCAATATAATAATGATTTTAACCAATATTGTAATTTTAAGATTTCAACTAGTAATTCTTTTGTTAATATTGTTTTAGTTTATCGACCACCTAATTGTAGCAGAGAAAACAGTGAAAAATTAATTAAACTTATAGAAAATGCAACTGCAAATACAATGTTTATTGGAGATTTTAACTTACCTAAAATCAATTGGAATAATTTAACCTGTGATGGCAGTAATAATGTAAGTGCTGAATTTCTTGATAAATGTTTAGAATGTAATTTTAGTCAATATGTAAATTTTCCAACACACTCTCGTAATAATATACTTGACCTTGTTTTATGTAATGATGATAGTGTTATTAGTATTGATAATTTAGGACCCCTTGGAAATAGTGATCATGTTATGATGATGATAAATACCAATCATTTTATGAAACGTGAAGCAATTAAAGATTATGTTAGATATGATTGGAATAAAGCAGACTATGGAAAAATGAAAAATGAGCTGAACAGAATCAACTGGGAAGAAGAGATTAACAGAGATATTCATAAAGGTTGGAAACTATTTAAAGATAGTATTCAAAAAGTGATTGATAAAAATGTGCCGAAAATTGTCTGCAAAGGTGATAATAAAAAGCCAATTTGGATGAATAGCTATATAAAGAGGTTAAAAAATAAAAAGCCAAAGTTATATAAAAAAATGAAGGCTCATAACAGTGAAGAAAATGTTAACAATTACAATGATTTGTCGAAGGAATTAAAAAATGCAGTAAGGAGAGCTAAGAGAAGAGTAGAGATTAATATATCTAAACAGACTGGTAATGCTGGCAGGAAAAAGTTCACATCTTATGTGAAAAGTAAAATGAGTGACAAAAAAGGCATAGGACCTCTTCTTGATGAAAATAAAAACATTGTGAGTGATGACAAGAAGATGGCTGACCTGTTAAATAAACATTTCAGTAGTGTTTTTTTTCATGAAGAAAATGAACAACTTGGACCAAATATGGATAACATTAATATTGGAGTGGAAATAGGAGATATAAATATTACTTATGACAAAGTTGCCAAGAAGATTGATGAATTAAAAGTTGGAAAATCTCCTGGTCCTGATGGGATTACAAATAATATCCTAAAACAGTTGAAGGCTAGTGTAATAAAACCATTACAGATACTTTTCCAACATTCAATTGAAACGGGAGACATTCCAGATGATTGGAAACTTGCTAAAGTTATAGCCATTTTCAAGAAAGGTGCCAGAGGGTTACCTACCAACCATCGTCCAGTTTCCTTAACAAGTGGTGTATGCAAGATGCTTGAAGGTATTGTTAGAGAGGAAATAACTGATCATCTGTACACTAATAATCTCTTGAAATTGACACAGCATGGTTTTATGAAAGAAAGATCTTGTCAGACCAACCTATTGGAATTTTTGGACTTTGTAACCCAAGCTTTGGATAATTCTAAGCCTTTGGATGCCATTTACCTGGATTTCTCGAAAGCATTTGACAAGATTAGTCATCCCAAGCTAATACAAAAACTTCAGGCTCATGGGGTGTCTGGAAATGTCAGGAAATGGATTGAAAAATGGTTAACAAATCGTAAACAATATGTTTCAGTGAATGGAGAAGAGTCTGATGTGGAGTTAGTAACTTCTGGTGTGCCACAGGGAAGTGTGCTTGGTCCACTTCTGTTTATCATATTTATTAATGATATTGATGATGCTACAGCTGGAATTAACATGATTCGAAAATTTGCTGATGATACCAAAATTGCTAATATTGTTGAGACTCTGGAGGATGCTGAAAACCTGCAGGAATGCCTTAACAGACTTTACAAATGGAGCCAAGATTGGAGCATGGAATTCAACATTAAAAAATGCAAGGTAATGCACATTGGAAGAAGAAATCAGTCATTTAATTACACTATAAATGGCATTGAACTATCTAAGATAGAAAAGGAGAGAGATATTGGAGTCTGTGTTCACTCAAACCTTAAACCTTCTCAACATATTCAGGAAAGTGTTGGCAGAGCCAGAGCAGTGTTGGGCCAAATAACTCGCTGTTTTCACTTTAGAGATAAAGTTGTTTTTCTGAGGCTATACAAACAGTTTGTAAGGCCACATTTAGAGTTTTCTAGCTCTGTGTGGTCTCCGTGGTCTATTATGGACATACAGAGTCTGGAAAATGTGCAAAGGAAAGCTATTGGTATGATCTCAGGCCTAACATCAAGAACCTATGAAGACAGATTGACAGAGCTCAATCTTTGGACCCTTGAGCAGCGCCGAAAAATGTTTGATATGGTCCAAGTTCACAAAATTGTAAATAAAATTGGAAATGTAGAATGTGGTCTGAAGTTTGTTCAAAACAGAGAAAATAATCTAACTAGAACTCGAGCTGAACCTCTAAACCTAGTTAAATCTAGGTGTAATCTAGAGATTAGAAGGAATTTTTTCTGCGAGAGAGTAGTGGAGGGTTGGAACCTAATTCCTTCGGACATCAAACACACAGCAGATGTTAAAAAGTTCAAGCAAAAGTTGGTTGAATGGATGCAGTTACGAGTTTAACAGAATATCAGACATTCTCACAGGGCCCCTAGCTGGGGACACAGAGAATTACAACATCAAGTATCCCAAGTAAGTAAGACAAGTAGCTTCCTCCCTATCGTTTAGGGAGAGCGGAGAAGGTCAAGATAGAGTCTAAACCCACCTCAAGACATTCATAAAACTTTTCTAAAAAGTAGTAGTACAATTAATTCTGATTATTATTAAAGCATATTATGTTGCTAAAAAAGAAGCCAGCAATAGTCGCGGATACGCCCCTAGAGGCATCTAGCGGCACTTGAAGTTGAGTTAGGGAAAGTCGACCATCTCCCCTTTTTCTTTTAGTGTTTAAAAGATTTTTTTTAAATGGGGGGTACGGTTTCTTTGGATGCTTTATCTTCCCCCTATGTATTTATAATCCTCTTCATGACCTATAAGAAGCTTCTCTATAAAGGAAAACCATATCGGCTCAAGGTTAGGGAGATCCTTCGATACACAATATTCTCTTTTAGCTACCAAAATTATAATAAAACGGGTAGTTTTACAAAAACACTAATACATATAAGAATATAATATGGAATAAAAAAGGGCAGCGATGATTTTCAAAAAGTGTGCGAGTATTCCATAATTGGGCAACGTCGTCGCGTCTCAATTTTGGTGCTTTCTCACAAAATACCAGTTGAGCACTTCTAACCTCAAAATTAAATAGAAAATAAAAGGGGTTTCTATGTAGAACCCCAACGGGAAGTATAAACCCTGTAGGGTTACTTGACCCTCACTTGACCCTCACTTGACCCTAAAGTAATAAACAAACAAACGAAAAATTACCCCTTTCCACTCCTTTTTTTAAAGGGGGTGGATATCAGTGCACAACAAGGTACAATGGCGCCAAAATTCGTTTTATTTGAGATGAATATTATTATAGGTACATTAGGGATAGTGTAGATTTGTGTTTCTCGTAGTAATTAGTTTATTTTGTAGAAAGCGTAATTCAATCAAACATAGGTACAAAAAAGAAGGAAGAACAAAGAGACAAAGATATTTTTAAAGCAGCCGCTCAGTAGTAATATGCTATGATATGAAGTTTTCAGTAGTAAGTATAAAATAGCACCCTATCTTAAGTAGCAGTCTATAAACATTTTCCATACAGCGTTACTGAATGACTAACTGACAAACTAAAAAGTAGCTTCGCTACTAAAAGCTCACTCAAGTTTGAAAATTGCAAATTGTAAAAAAATAAGTTTCAAATCAGTTCAAGACAAACCCAAAATTTTTCAGTCATTTCATAGATCTTAAGTAACATCAAAAATTAATATTTATACAGACGCCGACACATTAATGTTTTAGAATTGAATACACGGTTTAATTCTTTAATTTTAAGCATAGAGTCTGCGAAAAGGAGTGCTAAAATCTACGTTATGTATAAATTAACAAGGATGACAACATCCATAAAAGCGAAGCACTGAAACGTTAGGACAAACGGACATTAACACTTGTATAGTGTCTAAACTGAATTATCAGAATATAAAAGTATAAGAGTCGAAGCAAAATTGTAAGTAAATTTGTTGAAAAACTTCTTGATACAGGATAATGTTTATTGAGTTTATGGACATACTTAAATTTTTAGGATTTGATTATAGTTAATTAGATCACATAAAAATTTGCTGTTAAAAAATTAGAAAAATCAACATGTTTAAAATGGACGTACGGACATTCTGGTATTGATTATAGAGTTGCTACGCTTTCTAAATCGTACCTAACTACTACAGGAATAATCATGCAAAGTTTGAAATCGATAGGACAATTCTAACATGCCTAAATTAACGAATAAAAGCTATCTATCTCGGACGGACGTACGGACGGACGGACGGACCGACCCTAATTATAGAAAAGCTTCGCTTTTAAAAACTTTGAAAGATAAAGAGATAGTTAGTATTTTTTTTAGTTTCACTCATAGCTACTAATTGATATGGTATGTAAGACAAACAGACATATGGGTAGTCCAAAACAAATGATAATAAATATATAAATAATGATGCATAATCCAGACAACTACCTAGCCCAAGTGGGTGAAACCCTTTTTGTCTGCTAGCAAATTGCTTTCTTCTTTTGTAGTGACTCGGCTGTGTTTATATTTCCGAGGATATTAGTTGATTTTAAAGACCCAATACAAAATTTGGACAGGGTCCCTGCCCTGAGGTGAAAGTTACATATAGCTGATGCCCCCTCTATTTTTTACTTTAATAGCTATACCTATATCCCTGGCAAGAAGATGAGACAAAATATTACTTCAATTATGGCGTTAATTATCCTTTGTATATTTACCAGGAATCCAGGGATAGTTCAATGGATGATGCATTGATCTTCTTATCGTTTCTATGCTGTTTAATATATATACTAGCGTTTGCGCCCCTGCCTTTTAGGGGCGGAAGGCAGAAAAAAAAGCCTATATCCATACCCAACCTTATTTATAAAATTAAAACAGCCTAAAACCATCTCCCGACCAATGGAAAGCTTCACTGTAATGGAAAACCATAACGGTTGAGAGGTTGGCGAGATCATTCGCAACAGACAAAAAAAGCTTACTACTTTATATAATAGAAGAATGTGTAGGGGGGTGGTGAAGGGGTGAAATGTCAAAATAGCTATTATTTTCTTCAATTGTTTATGTCGACTTTATTGCCATAACTAAAAAAGGTCATAAGTGACACATTATCAACATGTTATTTTTTATATGCATGCTTAGTCATAAACATCAAATAAAAGTGTTAATGGCTGACATCCTATCGACATTATTAAGCTTATGATAGCAAAAGAAATGTTTACCTTAAAGAATAGAACAATAAATCACTTTCTATTTTCTACCTACACAAACATATATTAGACATACTCAAACACAAACAATTCAAAATTAAAGAAATTAATTTGCTCTTGAAAAGGTTCAAAGTTTATAGAAAAGTAAGTTTTACATGCTAGATGACTTTTATAGTGTTTTTAACTTATTAAGTTTTCTGGTTTAGAGCATTGTTTATTGATTTAGCTTTGCATTTAAAGATGTTGTCATCCTTGTAATATTAAAACCAGGGAGGTAGAGGATATATGACTGAAAATAACACTGGTACCATAAGTTTAATCACCACAATATTTTATTGCTTTGCTCAAAAACGTTGGGTGCTTTAATTAAATTTTATTTTTTCAACCAATATTTTATCCTAAAATAGGAGTAATTTTGTTTCTTATCATTGGAAACGCATGTCAATTAATTGTCCATAGACTTATTCTCTAAGATTCCTGATAAAAAAACAAGTCACTATTCTACTTAAATATAAGCCCTTTTGTTATTAGCGCCTACAGCTGTATAAATTCATTTCTAACTATTTAAACAATGAAGTCTGGCGAATGAAATATAAATACTTGGTTAGTCACACATTCAAACTTGGGGGTGGGAAGATGTACAACGAACTTTTTTTCTTCATTTTTGCATTTTTGTCAAAACAAACAAAAACTAACTGTTTTCTTGCAAATAATGAACATTTTTTGGGGGGTGAGTTATTGGATTTTATCTTTTAAGCAAGAAGCAAAATGTTATTGTGAGTTGCATTTTTGTCACAATTGCAAATAATTAAAACAATTTAGTGCAGCGGATCAAATATAAATACTTGGTTATTCACACATTCAAACTTGAGGGTGGGAAAATGTACAACCAAACTTTTTTTCTTAATTTCTGCATTTGTGTCATAATCATTACAAAATTTATTTTGATTCTTGTCAAACATTTTTTTGGGGGGGGGAGTTGAATCTTATCTTAAGCAACAAGCAAAATGTTGCATGTTGCCTTTTTGTCACAGTTGGAAATAGTTTAAAGTTAAACAATGAAGTCTATCGAATGAAATATAAATACTTTACACATTTAAATTTTGGGGTGGAAAAATGCACAACCAATATGTTTGCATTTTTACATTTTTTTGAGGCTTTTTTGGCATAATCAACAAAAACTACTTTGATAAAATGTCCCCCCTGCTGGCAAATATAACAATACCCTCTATTTCCTCCCCTCACCACGGAGGAAAATATTGACCAATATTGGAGGACCATATTGGCAACCTAAATTGACGAATAAATTCCCCCGTCACAAAATCCACGTATTCTATATCCATTTGGACAACAGATATATTCAAAATTACTAAATAATATATCAGTTGTAATTTTATCCAATACCCGAAATGGCCCTTAAGGGTTATTTCACTCCTGGGCCTTGCAATGAGAAAGAACAAGACAAAAAATTATTAAAAATGATTAGTAATATAAAATAATTTCATAGGTAGCACAATCTGATATTTTAAAAGCGTAGCTATTCCAAAACAATATCATATTCAGTGATTCATTGATAACTACCTTCTTACTAAAAAAACTGTACATAGTTTTCAGATAGAATGTTCAATTGTAATATATTGACAGAAATAAAGTCTTTAAAGTCAGGGAGGAAGGAGAAATTGAGCTGTAAATTAAACTGGTAATCAAAGTTTAATAACCATGTTATCGTATTCGTTGGCTCATAAACTTTGGGAACTTTTATTAAATTTTGATTTGTTAATTTTAAACTTTTCAACAACTAGTTTTAATCTACAGAAGGGGCAATCTTGTTAAGATAATTAGGAATTAATCAATATCTTTGAAACCCATCATTTTGCCCCAATGAAAATAAAGAGCTTCGACGTCCTTGATCCTTATTCCCGCTCCGTGAAACGCCGTGAGATTATGTACCTTGCCTTATGACCAATTACACACACAATTAATAATAATATTCATATACCCCGTCCCCCCCCCCCCCAAACAATAGATATGATATACGTGGATATATTGACAGGGGAAAGTTGGTTGTAGGTCTGTTACATTGACCTCATTTATTGGTCAGTTCGTTCATCCGGTAGGAGGGGAGATGATGAGGTAAAATGGATGGATGGGGGTATTGTTATTTGAGCCAGCTGTGAGTATTACTTTATTAGAGTACATGAAAATTTGGTGCAACATCCAAGTAATTATATATCGAATATAATAATATTCATATACCACTGTTTCAGTATTTAGTATTGTTATGTCGAATCAGGACAACAATTAACATCTCATTATTAGAACGGCATCATCGAAAATGCTTGATTTAGAAATTATGTCAATAAAAATACATATTTGACATACAATATATGTTAATACTCTCTCTCTCTCTCTCTCTCTCTCTCTCTATCTCTCTCTCTCTCTTTCTCTCTCTCTCTCTCTCTCTCTCTCTCTCTCTCTCTCTCTCTCTCTCTCTTTCACTCTCTCTCTCTCTCTCTCTCTCTCTCTCTCTCTCTCTCTCTCTCTCTCTCTCTCTCTCTCTCTCTCTCTCTCTCTCTCTCTCTCTCTCTCTCTCTCTCTCTCTCTCTCTCTCTCTCTCTCTCTCTCTCTCTCTCTCTCTCTCTACCCTGCTCTCTCTTTTCAACTTTTCTTTCTTATGCTATCCATCTTTTAATCTAATTTATTATCTGTATTACCCAGGAAGAAAAACTACTTTGTGGTTTCTAGGTATATCTATGTTCTGGTGGTGATCAATAGTAAGCATTTTTAATTTGTTTTTATATCTTAAAAGGCTATTTAAATTTGGAATAAATAGCAGCAGATCGATCCTTACACAGTAAGAAAATAGCTTTAAACCGTCCCTAGTTATACATTTCAAACATGTAAGAGGAAATTTGCTTTTGACACCTAAATATTCAATATTATTATTTTATTTCCTAGCATGTATGGACATTTTATTCAAGGGGGAGGACGTAACAGGCAGAAAAAATGGCATAAAACTATCTATCACTTTTAATTCGTAACTCTAAAATATGAACCATGATTTTTAGCTTTTCATCGAAATATAGTGTACAAAATCTCAGTACAAATATTGGTCATGCGTCGGTTTTCTTGTACTTAAAGTAAACCTCCATATATTCATAGCACACAATTTATACACATCAACCATGACAGAAACAGTAGTAGCGCAACTATTCAATATTTAGTACTAGAAACTACTTCAGGGAAGTGGGGTAAGGTAAGACAATTTTTTTTTTTGGGGGGGGGGGTGGGTTATCATATTTTAGGGATGCTTTGTTGTTACCTTTCCCATCCCCAATTAGAATGTTTATAAACCTTCCCTAAATCTATGAGAATTTTTAATGGAAAGGAGGATTATTTTGGTTCATCGGTTAGCGAGAACCTTCAGTACTCACGGACAAACATACATTCTGTTACTTTCATATTATGATACAAAACAGAGGTATGGTACTTTGATGAAGCTTAAGATCTCGCCAACAGGTCTACTTTTCAGGGAATATCCCTCCTAGTATTATGATGACTGATATACAAGTGTAGGATTCTAGGGGTGAAGCCACTAGCAATTAAAATATTTTTTCCCGAATTTATTTGCTCTTAATGCTCTTTATGGAAATACTAGCGGTTACGCCCCTAGAGGCCTCTAGTGGCACTTTAAATGTTTTTGTTTGTTAAAGTCTCTACGATAATTCTTTACGAACGATACCTCTTTACTTTACGTTGAAGTCTCCCGTATTTTAAAAAATCGATTTTTTGTCATTTCTCTTGGAAGGGTGGTGGTACCCTCCCCCAAAATAGTTTTAAACCTTCCCGGGAACCATGAGAATCTACTCTGTTAATGAGAACCCGATCGGTTCAGCGTTTAGCGAGATCCTTCGGTACAGACACACAGACACACAAACAAACATCCTGTTACTTTAGTATAAGGATAGGGGGGGTGAAAGGGTTGTAGGTAAGTTAAGCTTATGTTGTAGCCTATGGGGGAAAACAGTAGAGTTGACGACTTTTTTGTCTGCTCCTAATTATGATTTTAGATTTACTTCGCTTGTTGGCTGTACCTTATTCCTGGCTTCATACGCTTTTTATATTATTTTTTCATCCGATAATAGTAATAATAATAATAATTTTCCAGTCATTATTTAAATTAGAGTTTAAATTTGGTTAACATATGTTGCAAAAATGATCAATAATCATTTTTATAAAAAAAAAAAAAGTCAGCGAAATTGTATGGTAAGCAAATTCTCTGCAAAGAAAACTTTTGAAAACCTAAATCATTTTACTCTAACCCAGTGGCGTGTGCAGAGTTTTTTCTTGAAAGAGCCATCACTAATTGAAATTAAAGGGGTAATTTTGTTTATCGTCATACACAAACTGTAAAGAAGATTATGAACCTTAAAAATATAGCTAGTAAGGTGCATAAATGACACAAATTAAATAATTGAATATTTAGGGATTTTAAGGGATAAGACAATGGAAGAAAAATTTAATAAAATTACCTAATCATTTTATAGAATTACCCCTTCTGTAGATTAAAATTCCTGTTTGAAAAGTTTAGACACTACTAGTAGTGTGGAACCAACCAATCAAAATTCAATTAAAGTACCGAAGTGTTAAACCATCGAACAAGAAAACTAAGTTAAAAACTTTGGATACTAGTGAAATTTACAGTCTCATACACCCTCCCCCCTGAGAATGACCAAATAATAAAAATGAATGTACAAAAATAATATGAACACACACACGTACACTTATTGACCGAGAACTATTTGCATATGACGCGGAAATAAAGTTTTGCTGATGTACTTTTTTTTATTACTCATTTGTAATAAAAATGGCCGAATACATTAGTTTCAAGGTTTGTACTGTCTATTTAATGTACTTTTCAAAAAAAATAATTTAACCCTTTAACGAGGCTTTAGTCCAACAGGGCTTTCTTAACCCTTACAAAACCTAACCTAATATTTGCATCTGGCATAGTAGCAGTAGGTACACAAAATAGGACGTTATTGGAAGTTTTTTTCTTAAAATGGTGTATATACATTAAGAGATATAAGTTTTCCGGAATTGTAATGTAGGGAGTAGATTTGAAATCTGCATCAAATTTTAAGGATTTTTTATAAAATTCGTTTTTTGTATAATTCTTTATCTAATGCGGAAATACAAATTAAGTTAATTAATTTTGGCATCTGTGATTGGTGGATTTAAAAAATCTGCGCTCTGATTGGATGTCGTACATCATTCAACCAATTAGAGCGCAGGTAGTTTAAAATCCACCTATCCTATTGGTCAAAATTAATTAACTTAAAATGTATTTTCGCTTTTAGATAAAGAATTTTACAAAAAACGAATTTTATAAAAAAAAATCCTTAAAATTTGATGCAGATTTCAAATCTACTCCCTACATTAAAATTCCGGAAAACTTATATCTCTTAATATACATATCGTAATAATCACAATTATGGCAGATCCAATAAAAAAACTTTAACATTAAATTCTATTTTGAAAAGATTAACATGTGTATGTTATTTTTTCGTACAAAAATAATTAATCATAAAAATGTTTAATGTAATCTGTAATCATCATTTTGTTTAATTATCATGAAACAAGCATGTTTATGTCCATGAGAGGTAAGCTATCTAAATTACGCTTTAAAAGAAAAATGCTATATAATAATTTTATGTTTACAATCGGCTTCGCTCTAAGTCTCTAGGGTCTTCGTTCGTTTTATTGTTATTTTTCGCATCGTGTCAAAGACAGCTTTCAGCGGATATGAAAAGGAAAAATTGAAAGATTAAAGTCAGTTTTGTTAGCTCCTAAGGGCTAAAGACTCGGGATAACAAAACTGTATTTTTAACATTCGTTGAAGATTTTCTGTATTACGATATGATACATGGCTGAGAACCGGTTCTAATCCGGTTTCTAATCCGAAGGTTTCGAAGACTGAGAGGAAATCCTTACCTTGTAAAATCAGACTGGATATTAACAGGCAGGGATATAGGTTCGGCTCCCCGTCCCATTCTGTAGATACCAGAATGGGGCCTAAATATTAATAAAAAATGTTTATTTTACCAATTAGAATGTATACTGTTTTTCAAGTAATTTAGTCTGCGTATTAACCTAACGTTGGTCATTTGAATTGTATGACGCCATTTTTTAAAGGCACTATAAAGAGCTTTAAAGAAAAAGAAAGTATTAAAGAGAATAATATACGAGAATGAGTTGGACTACCCAATAAAAAAATATTAAGTGAGAAAAGTTTACAATATAGAGTATGTGTATACTAGAAGAGAACCTATTAAAGATCAGTGTGCTAGACAAACGAAAGACAGACAGACACGACCACTTATAGAGTAGCATTTCCCCGTTAGTAAAATCTTATTTGACAAATATTTACCTCTGTTGTTTGCCTCTGTTCTGTCCACCGGGAGCCGACGCCATCTCGTGGTGTTCTGGTATACTACGCTCCTGTTGGATCAAATTATTTTAAGAAGAAATATTTTGAAATAAGGAGAAGGGGGGGGTTGTTTTTACTTTAAGTTCGGTTGGGTCATTTTGCGTACTGAGTAGCCACGCAGAGTTAGGCTAGGAATGGGGGGAAATAATTTCACAAAATTTTTTTCAAAATAAGGGTAGGGGAGTTCAGAGTTTGACTGGCACTTTGTGGAGAGCACAAAAAATCTTATGACTGAAGTAATAAATGTAAATATTAATCTTATTTACTAATTTTTACATATTATAACCTCAATTTTAAATTTCAATTTAAAAATTTTAGGAATTTATTGAGGCAATTTAAACGATTTATTTCATTCTTATATCAAAACTTTGCCTGCATGGATGTTGGCTGTTGAGCTCCGCCCCTTCTGAGTCTTCCTGCTCCGCCTACAAGATTCTGGGGGGCGTGGTCCAGCTGGTGCCGAGAATCCATAAAATAGGAATACCTGGAAATAAATATATATATTTATTATAAATTTAGATAATATTTTCCAGGTGGGTAAGAACATTGCAATCAATTTACAATTTTTTTTCTTTTATCGCGTCGTTTTATAGACATCTTTCCGTGGATATTAAAATGAAAAATTACAACAGGTATTAGTTTTATGGTTTTTATTTTCATATTCCTAGAAAATACTCTGTAATACGATGCTATACATAATTTTTCTGTATGACTAAGAACCGGTTCTTATCCAGCGGATGTTAATAGGTTTGGAAGTCAAACTGAAAACATATTTACCTATTTTCTTGCTTCTGATTTGTATTTGGTGGACCGTCAATGAGTCCAAAGTGTTTAAATTCTGTCATACTTCGTCTGTACGCCTTTTTGTCCAATATATCAGACCTAAAACATAAAGATAGATGGTTAACAAGAATAAAAACATCCAAACTACCGTAAATATATCCATAATTTACATCTTTGTCCATCCAAGGTCAAAACGACAAAGGGAAATGTAGGTTGCGGGTAAAATTCGTAAAGGTTGTGTGTTTCAAGTTAAAAACAGTAGTAGAACGATAAAAATTTATATTAACTTTTTTAAAAAAATTGTTGTCTATAGTTTTTTTCAATAAGAAATACACATATTTAGTGAATATTATCGTTCTACTACTAATTTTAAGCTTTAAAACAACCACTTTTACGGATTATATCCGCAACCTTCCTTTCCCTTTTTTTACAAATTAATTATTATTACATGGATGTTGCACCAGATTTTAATGCACTCTACTACAGTGATAAAAGGAGCCAGCTGCCACCTGACCCCTATACCCAATTCCCTACCCTCCTATTGGATTAAAGAACCGACCAATAAATGAGGTTCATATTAGCAACATAAATTGACGATAAATTTTCCCCTGTCAATTTATCCACGTATTCTATATCCATTATTCATTTTATCCTTTAAATCTTTTTTGTTTTGACAAAATTATGATATTCAAAATATTATTCTTAATATTAAAAGCCTAAGGTTTAAGCCAAATTTTATTAATCGATAAACAACACTACAGCTATCAAACTTCAAAATAAAATGTCATTTAGCAAAGGCAGATTGCATATTTTTTAGGGATGCAGCTTCTCTATAAGTTTTTTTTTGTCCTGTATTTTAACTTGCAATATAATTTTTTTTGTTAAACAAATTTTTGTTGCTTATTGAAAGTTAGGTTAGGTTTTGTAAAGGCAAGAAGAGCACCAAAGAAAAAGTACCATATTAGGTTTAAGGCTCTACAAGGTTAGAGCTTCCTGTAGGGGCCTGATTTTCTTTTTATATTGAAGATTAAAGGGGAGGGTTGTTAACAAAGTATCTATAGTTTTGTCTTCTTTCAGGGGGTGGTGGGGAGATATTATTTTTTTTTTAAATTTTACACAGCATAAAATTTTATTTTAAATGTTTTGAATAATTGAATTGAGCTTTTAAAAAATTTCTTATTCTTATTAAGCGTTTTGTTTATGCTGTCATTTATTGCAAGAACCAACGAAAAAAAACAAGGATGACAATGTATTTTAAGAAGCGAAACATATTATTAAAAAGTCATTATTCTAGACAAAAAAAACATATTTAACCCTTAACGGTCGGGGGGGGGGGGGGGGGAGGGGCGTTGAACGCCCCCCCATCCGGTTTTTTCTATCTCATTTTCTGTGTGTGAAAGATAAAGAGCCCAAACTGCTTGACTTTTTAAGTATGGGTATGACACATAACTGAGAGTTGGAATTTTTTGAATATCTCCATCCTGGCGGGCACAGGATGCCAGCAAACCTGGCAGGGTCATCCAGGTAAAGAACAAAAATTTGTTTTTGATTTAAACAAAGCATTTTATCTTACCAAAATACTAAAATATCCTCTAGTAGTACATCCTCATATTAAGTACAGGTGTTCAAGTCAATTTCAGGTTCCAGGTATGATCCTGCAGGTCCTGATCCTCCAGGTCTCCAGAAATTTATAATGCTCCTGTGGCCGCAATTTTTGACTTAGAGACTTCAAATTTCAAACTTAAGCTTTTCTAACATGTCTACATAATGTATTAAAATTTCATAAAGATCCGCCGCCGTTTTCCCGCCGACCGCCGACTGCGGCGGCTGGCAGCTGCCAAGTACAGCTGCGGCCGCTGAAACTTATGTTTTGATATTTCAAATATAAAATTTAAATAAAATAAACATTTTCTGCAAAGAAAAATTTTCTTCTAGCTTTAAAAATAAAAAAATTACAGCCGTTTGAAATTTTTAAGTAAAAAAGGACCTAAAAACAAAGGTTGTTAAATAAAAGGGTGAAGGAAGCGGAAATTGACCTTGACTTACTTAAGGTCGGAAATTCACCATAACACAGGGGACTTGTACAAAAAAAATTAGCCCTCTAGCTCTAATAGGAACTGAGATAATGAGGGGGGGCGTTGAACGCCCCCCCCCCCCCCCCCGACTGATTAAGGTGCGGCAAGGGGCCCGACTGTTAAGGGTTAATGAGTATTTCTATGATTTTTCAGCTATAACAACATTTATAATTATCTTTGGTACTTTCTCTATTTTTATTAACCTAGCCTAAACTAAATAAGCAACAAAAATATGGGTTTTTAAAAATCGTTTGTGGTCCAGATGCAGTTTTATTATAATTGACAGCTAGCAAATAAGGTGATAAGATTCCACAAGTTTTATTGATTGACAACAAACCCCTATAGAAAAGTTTCGCTTTGAATAAAAATAATAAACAAGATTATTCGGTGAAAAAATTGTGAATGGCACTCCCAGATTTTTCCTTTAATCATTTATTACACAATATTCATTTTCAAAATTATTAATTATGTTCCTTTTAATTAAGCAAAATTTTCATTTGACCTTTGGTTGGAAAAATTAATATAATATTTTGGAGAAAAAAAATTTAGAGAATTTAATATATTGCATACCATTACCCAACGTTTTATAAACACATTGTCTTATTCCATGTCTGAAAACTTTGGTTTCTTAATTAATAAAATTTCATTGTGGTCAAACTTCCCAACAAATAATCTTCATCTAAGGAAGGGGTAGTTTTATTTATTGTTATTGGGAGTGTTTTATCCCCTAAGATCCTTATCTTGCATAAAGAGAATAAAGTTCTGAAAGAAAACAAGATTCCCGTTATTTTGTTAACTAAATAAGATTAATTAAAGCTTTTTCTTTTTAATTTTGTTCCAGCTATTAACCTTTTAATGATATACAAACCATGGATCTTAAGGGATAAGACATTGAGGGATAATTTGATGTAATTGGTATCCCCAATGATGTTAAACAACACTACCCTACTAATTTGATTAAGCCAACTAAGATTCAATGGAAGGATCCAAAGTTTTAAAACTAACAAATACGAGAGCATATTTATAGAATTATTTCAGTATAATTTACAGTCCAATGTCCCCCCCCTTCCTCCCTGCATACAAATACAGTTTTAACAGTCTTTTGTAGAGTTTTTTTTTAATATTTTGTAGAACACTACAGAATTAAATTTTAATTTACTCTCGTATACCTCTTGGAATAATGATATGATTTATTTCCATTTAATTGCATGGCCTTTTTTGATGGCCTTATCTGTTTAAACAGTATCAAGTTGTAAACGTTTAAAATTATAAATATAGCTTTTTCTGTTTCTTTATAATTCAAAAGACTGTCACATCATCCATATCTATGAATTTTTAATCATCTAAATGGCGTTGGATTTTATTCTTAACTCATTCGTGGTTTTTAGTGTTAGCTCTCTTTTGTAATTCAGGATTAATTGACAAAATCTAAGATATATAGAACAATGAATGTTATATTAGTTATTTCTCGCATCGTATTATAAACGGCTTTCCGCGGATATAGAAAGTACAATTATGAGATTAAAACTAGTTTTTTTAGCCCCGAGGTGGCGGAGGCACCGGCTAAAAAAACTGGTTTTAATCTTATGATTGTACATTTCTATATTTGTAGAAAGCTGGATATAATACGATGCTAGACATAGTTTTTTCTTATGGATGAAAACCGGTTCCTATCCACCGGATTCGAATGAATACGAGAAAATTGATGTTCTCTGCATGACATGTAAAATAATGACATCGGGCTGTTTTTATTGAATTTTGATTAGTTGGTTCATTAAGTCTAAACGTTGTAACCTCTCATTGAAATCTACAGAAGGGGTAATATTGTGTATTATCATTGCAAATGTACATCAATTTATCTGTCTTTGTCTTATCTCTTTAGATCACTTATTATAAAAACCTGCCCCCAATATTTATTATGAAGATGTCTAAAAATTTTGACAAGTCAAACCATAGCCCACAATTTTGAGGTCTGATTTTCCATTTACACATTCAAGGGATCGTAAAACGCGGGATAAGAGACAATGCGTGTGCAAGGAAAAATGTTTTCATATGAGCGTAGCAATAACAAGCTGTCAATATACTTGTCAACAAAACAGAGAGGAAGGAGACATTAACGGAAAAATTTAACTGTTACCCAAAGTTTTATAAACAAGTTATCTTACCAAGTTGGTTCGAAAAAATTGGATACTTTACTAATTGTGATTAGTTGGTTTATATCTTTTAACCAATCATAAAAATCTAGAATTAGAAAAAGGTAAACTAATTTTTCTTCATTATCATATTGATTTATCGTCCATTATCTTATCCTTAAGATCCCTTATACAATAAACCAATTTATATGACATTCTTGTTAAGTTTTTTAAATTTTTTTAAATGTTGCTAATAAATAAGAAAGATACTCAGATTTCGTAATATTTTGTATATTCCCCTATTTGCCGCATCCGCGTAAAGTCCGCATATCTTGTGGCTGAAAATCCTTCATTTTGGCACATTCATTAAGAAGTCTTAATGGTCTATATCAGGATATACCACCAGGGAGGGAGAGGACATTAGACCCTAAATTACACTGGTACCCAAAGTTTTTATATTCATTTGGGTACCCTTATACAATTTTATATTTATTGGTTTAAAACTAGTAATGTCCAAACTTTTTTCCTATAATCTTAATTCTAGAAAAAGTGGTGTTTATTTTTATCGTCATTTAAACTAATCTATTGTTTATTGTCTTATCCCTTAAAATCCCTGGTATATTCTGATGAAGCCATATATCTTTGCAAGGACTAAGGGATAAGGAAAGGTTAATGGGATATAGGATATACATACGTGGATATATTGACAGGGGAAAATATGACGTCAATTTAGGTTGCCAATATGGATTTTCATTATTGGTCAGTTCGTTTATCCAGTATCAGGGGAGGATATATGGTAGAGAAGGATGATGGGGGTAATCGTTAAAATAGACAGCTGCGATCATCACTTTATCAGATTACAAGACTATGTATATTAATCTAACTTATCTTCCCTTATTCCCTGATAGCTATACTAATATTAGGAGATATTTAAGCTATATTTATTCATTAAACATTATGTTAAGATATCCTTAAAAATGTTAATATTTAACATTAAAATTAAAAATTGTCTGTTTTGATCTCGCTAACCACTGACGCGATTGAGTTATCTTTTCTGGGGAAGCCTCATACAGCTTCAGAGATGGTTTTAGGCTATATTACTAATACCCACCCAACCCCACCAACCCCTCCTTAATAGTTTAGGTTTTGTAAGCATCAATAAATAATTAGCAAAGAATGTTCATGGTCCAAAACTGTTGTTGGGAAAACCACGGAGGGAAAAGGAACATTGGAATGTAGTTTTCACTGGATGTCAAAGTTTTATTTTTAAAAAGGGATTTTATTCTTATGGTCAAAACATTTTGGTACTTTGATTAAATTGGTTTGTTCAAAACTACAAAAGGTTTATTCATCATCATTAGGGATATAGATAAATTTATCTTACAGTATCTTATCCCTAAAAATCCCTGAAGGGAAGTGCTAAAAATCAACTATACCTGGTTTCCCTTCTATCATCTCTCCGCCTTACAACATCAGCGTCCTTGTTCTCGTTTCTGAAATAAAAATAATTTGGTAATTTTAAACAATAAACTTATTAAGAAAACTCCTATTATATAAAGTAGTAAGGTTTTTTTAACTGCAAGTTAAGATTTCAATAATTACTGAACTGATTGAATATCCTTTTCAGAGAAGCTTCTCAGAGGTCCCGGGATGGATTTAGGCTATAATATTTGTATATTTAGGCTTTAGATTAGTTTTTGGCTGTTTGTGCGACCCCTTCCTACCCCTTAAAATACAACACAAATAGATGTTATGAGCGAAGCCACTAATATAATACAAATGTTGAACAATCAGTTTTTTACTAAAACAAAACTAGCATAATACATATTTACATCCCAAGGTATTAAATGATCGAGAAATAACTAACATATTATGCGAACGAAATAAAAAAATAACTGCCACACTAAATACTGTACACTTTATAACCAATAATATGGCCGTATTGTTCCTTTACTGTTTTCCTATTGGCCAATTAAGAGAGTGTGTATCTATATTATATCTATTACCAAAGGACATATGCACCAGATTGTATATTAATTTAATTGATCTATTATTACTTGGATGTTGTATCAGATTTTATGTACTCTAATATGGTAATACCTACAGCTGGCTAAAATAATGATAGCCCACATACATCTCTTTACCCCATCCCCTCGCAAACCTACTGGATGAACAAACTGACCAATAAATGAGCTCCATATTAGCAACCTAATTTAACGAAAAAATTTCCACTGTCAATATATCCACGTATATCGTATATCCATTGCGTTTCTACATGCAACTAACCAATAGAGGGCGGCTAGGTCGCCTTTTTTCTGTTCTTTATAGTGGTGAAATAGTAAAAAAGTGTGGGAATAAAGTTATAAACGATTTATGTAAAAAAAAATATTAAAAAGCATAAATATAATTTTGTTAAGCATAGTCAAAACACAATTTTTTTTCTAAAAAGGGTTATAGAATATAATTATAACAAGGATGACAACATCCATAAAAGCGAAGCACTGAAACTGTAGGACAAACGGACATTAACATTTGTATTGTGTCAGAACTGAATAATCAGAATATAAATGTATCAGAGTCGAACCAAAATTAAAGTAAATTTGTTGAAAAACTGCTGGATACAGGATAATGTTTATGGACATACTTACATTTTTAGGACTTGATTATAGAGTTGCTTCGCTTATAACATTATACTTTCTGGTAATGATTGTAGAGTTGCTACGCTTTCTAAATCGCACCTAACTACTAAAGGAATCACCATGCAAAGTTTGAAATCGATAGGACAATTCTAACATGCCCAAATTAACGAAAAAAGCTATCCGTTACGGACGGACGGAACGATCCTAATTATAGAAAAGCTTCGCGTTTAAAAATACAAAGCCTCTAGATGTTAGCAGATCAGCCGCAAGAAAAACATTCTGATATTGTATTACATCAACGTAAAAAAGAGATTGTAGAGGGAAGGGGTGGAAAACGCATTATGGATGGATAGTCGGACGGTCAGATCGTCGCTATTAACAACTTACAAAATGTTTGTATCAAAAAAACAAAGCTGTTTAAACAAATTAATTAAGAGCCACTAAAGATAATATTTTTTTCGTAAGACATAATACATTTAATTCCTGGGGCAAAAAAAGTGTTTTGAAAAATTGTTTTCTAAAATGCAAATGCTTTTATTATTATACTTTCTATTGAAAGCGCAAATCCGCGGTGTGTTTGTGTGTGTGTGATTTTGTTTATGTGTGTGTAACTGTGTGTGAGCTTAAAGAGATACTTTTAACACAAGAAATAATTTTAAAAAGTTTCTTGAAGTTAAAAATTTATTTCGATTTGACATTTTGATATCTTTATTAGAAAACAGAATACCAAAGTTAACCTATTTATAGCTTTTGAAGAAAAAAAATTATAGTGCTAAAACTTAATATTGTAATCCCCTAATACGTAATATTCATCCAAAGAAAAAATATTTGATGAAGAAATTTTACTCCATGGGTGAAAGATATTGATATTTTTAATACTATATATTTAATAAAATTTAAATTACCCCCCCCAAAAATTTTACCCCGGGGGTAAATTTTTGGGGGGGTAAACTAAATTTACCCCTGCCAACAGATTTCAGGGGGGGTAATTACCCCCCCCCCCCCAAGCAAATTTTACCCCCGGGGTAAAAATTTTGGGGGGGGTAAAAAAAAATTGCGGCGCGCTTCGCGCGCCATTTTACCCCCCCCCCTAAAAAAAATTTACCCCCCCCAAAATAAAAAGCTTGGACGCCCCTGAATCATGATTTTTCAGTATGACTGAGAACCGGTTTTAATCCTGCGGATATTAATCTGTTTATTATGGGCGATGACATAGCGTAAAAACCTAGGAGTATACCTTTAGAATCTATTTCAGTGTGTAAAAGATACATTTAGTTTGTGTGTGTGTTTGTGCTAGTGTTTGTGTATGTGTGTTTGTGTGTGTGTATGTGTTTGTGTGTGTATGTGTGTGTGTGTCTGTAGAAGTGTGTGTGTGTGTGTGTGTGTGTGTGTGTGTGTGTAAGTGTGAATAATAAAAGAAATGCACACACAAGCTTATTCAAAAAAATTAGGTTACGTGAAGTCAATTGAAAAATTCACAATGGCCTAAAAATATTTAAAATAATAATTTACATAAACAAGAATGGTTAAAGTAAAACAGGCAAAATAATAATACTTAAAAGATCATTAACGAGATATTAATGGACATAAGTACAGTTTTATTATTTGTTTTTTTATAGGACTTCAAATCCATTTGAATTGACTGCAAAATTAACATCAACGAAAGGTAGAACAACATCGTAAAGTTTTAATTTATTAAAATAATCTCTACAAGCTCTTAAATAAAGGGGCTATTCCAGTTATTTAAGGGTGACCCTCCCCCCCCCCCCCATAAAAAAAACCTTTGAGGTCAATTTGCTTATAGGGGGGTGGGGGGTAAAAATAGTTATTTCTTTCCTCGTATTATAAACGGATTTCCGCGGATTTAGAATGTACAATTATAAGATTAAAACCATTTTTTTTAGCCTCGAGGTGCCGAAGGCACGGGCTAATAAAGACTGTTTTTAATCTTATGATTGTACATTTTTATATTAGTAGAAAGCTGGATATAATACGATGCTAGACTTAGTTTTTTTCGTATGAATGAGAACCGGTTCCTATCCACCGGATTCGAATGAATACGAGAAAATATTTATATTTTAATATTAGGGTGGTAAAGACCCCTTCTATCTCAACCTTGGAACTCATTGCCTTTATATCATGTATAAGTAATAGTATTCATGTATGGAAAATCAATAAAAACAAGATTTTATGATTTATTTGCCCTTTGCATGATTTAGCATAGTAAATATTAGAAATTTAACTAAAATTAAACATAAAAACAAAAGATTAGTAGGAGCAAAGCTAATCTATTACTAATTTTGTATGCCCTTTATTCCTAGTAATGTAAATTTATATGACCAATGAGCATCTACTTAGTGCTTAACTAGGTGTGTTAGTCTGTCTGTAATGTAATGTTTCTTGGCTGCTACATAAGATAAATGGATGATTTTTTGAGGATTACCTTCGCTAATAATCCTGAAATGATTTTTTTTTCGCTGAGCATCTTCTCTGAAACCCATATTGTCCGTCTATCCGTCTATAAAGCAATGTAAAAATATATATGTTTGTGCTTTACTACTTATGGATGTTGTCATCCTTGTTTATTTTATTTTTTTCCTTTTTCCTGACTTTAACTTTCTTCCTTTATTTTTTGCATTTTAAGCCTAAAGTTGAGTGAAATGAGTTTGTTTCATGATATTTAGTCCAAAGTTAATCTAGAAAGTAATTAATTGTGAATTGCTGCGCACCTAGCCTCTTGGGGCCTTTACGTTCAATCCCAATGGTTTCTATTTATATCCTTTTTGGAGATAAATGTCAAACTAAAAATAAAATTAACTGCAGAAACTTTAAAGGTCGCTATACTTTATAACATCTTGCTTCATATCTAATGAAATTATGTAATCTTGTTTCTGCTACGCTATTTGTGGACAAAAATGGATGAAGAATATACGTGGATATCATGACAAGAGGAAATTGTCGTCAATTAAGGTTCCTATTTTTCCTGTCATTTATTGGTCAGTTCGATAATACAGTAGGTGGATGGGGGATGTCGTTATTTTAGCCTGTTACAAATTTCACTTTATAAGAGTACATGAAAATTTGGTGTAATATCTAAGTAATAAAAACTCATTTGGACAATATAGTGTGCGCTTGTTAAAGCTCAAGATAAAAAATGATTATGACTTTGTTTACTAACTTTGTTTTCATGCATAGAAAATATCTCAATGATCATATTCATGGCGTTTATACTTTCCCGCGAAGTACATTATTTTAGCCAGTTACAATTGTTAGTAATTAAGTCATATGTCTTCTTTTTCTTCTTGGCAAGTGGATTTAAAAGGTTAAAAACCTTTGTCAAATCTTCTTAGAGACCAAAAATAATAGGACAATGGGCGATAATTTGATGTTCATTTCCAATTATTATAAACCAAATTTAAGTAAGATCAACGCTATTGTTAAGAAAGATAAGACACTTTTAGTTTGTGTCAACCAATGAAGATTTAACAAAAGTCCCCAAAAATTTAAGCATACGAAACTTTGGGTACCTTTGTCCCCTCCCTTATTAAATTGATTTATCGATTTTTTTTCAATTAAGATGAATTATTTAGTAATAATGTATGAAGACTGATATTCTTTTGGTGGTTTTCCGTGCAAAAAAAAACATCCCCACAAAGCCACACACCATTCATAGGGGGAAAAATAACCGCATAAACCCCCCTGCAGGGCTAAAGGGGATAGGTAAAAAAGATTAAAGTATATCAATTGTATACGCAGATTAAACCTTATATTTTATATTACTGTATAACAAGCTACTGTTTTCTTTAATTATTATTATCATTATCTTAGTATTATCTTGCTGTGACTGTAATAAAACATTGAAACAGATAAAAATCCGTTGGATTAGAACCGGTTCTTAGCCTCACTGAAAAACCATGTATCGTATCGTATTAAAGACAGTCTCTTACAAATAATAAAGTAATAGTAATAATATTAAATTAAGTTATTAATTAATTTGTTACCCCGGGTCTTAGGCACCTCGGGGTCACACAAACTGGACTTAATCTCATATTTTTTACGTTACTATACGCGGAAAGCTGACTATAACACGTTGCGATAAATAATTATTTTCCTTCATTGTCCTATCCCTTTATCCCCGAAAATTTTGTTGAAAAAGCACACGAATAAACACACACCATACATAAAGTAAAATCTTCACAAGAAATACAGGGAATATTGAACTTGGGGGAAAATCTTTACGCTACTCTTAAAAAAGATGACTTCTCTGTATATTAATTAGTTTGAAACATAAACTCTTTAAATGAACAAGTTTTTTGCTTTATTGAAATACTAGCGTTATGCCCCTAGAGTCCATTTTAAGGGGAACTTGAGTAATGGGGGGAGGGAGTTAAACGATCATACACTTTCAATTTTATTTCTTTATAGGAAAAAGTAAAACAAATATTTGGGGATGTTTTCCAGGGAAGATATATTTTTTGAATAGATGAAGTAGATTCCATAAAATATGATTATAAACCTTCCCTTAACCTATGAGAAACTTTACTGTAAAAGAGAACCATATCGGTACAGCGGTCAGCAAGACAGACAGATACACAGACAAACATACATCCTGTTTCTTTTATATTAGGATAGTTAGCTTGTTATTGCTGCGATTCTTATGCAAAGGAAATTAAAATCAAGTCAATGTAACAATTAATGTTGGTAAATTGTTTTTCGCAGTTGGCTGTTCCCTATTGCACCGTGATAATTTCTAAAATAGTCGGAGCAAGGCTAAAACCTAAATCATTCAATCATATACAAACTCAGGTATTTAAGCGATTATCCTTACTTATAATAAAAAGTAACAGGATGTCTGTGAGTGTGAACCGAAGGATTGCGCTAACTGCATGACCGATAAGGTTCTCCTTTACAATGCAGATTCTCATAGGTCCTGGGAATGACAATCAACATCCATAAATCAGGAAGATTAGAAAAAAATAAGCATTAACAAAAAGACAAATATGATGCAGGCATCTAAAGGGATAAGACAATCGCTGATGAATCCCCAATGATTATATACAAAATTACCCCTTCTGTGCCTCTTAAATTAGTGGTTGAAACGTTTGAAACTCAGCTTGATAAATTACCTAATCAATATTAAATAAAAGTTCTAAAGTTGTTGATTTAACGAATAGAAAGACGTCACTGTAAAACTTTGGGGACTAGTGTAATAAACGACCCAATGTCTCTTCCCTCCCTAAATAAAATATATAATATCCCGATGGTTGGAGTACTAATTGTCTACCAGATCCTAAGTATAAAATATGAGCTCTACTAAATAAAGAAGTGCAAGAACCTAGTAATAGTGTCTAACTTTTTATCTTTGTGACGTAACAAAAATCCATCTCTTTTTTAGGGGTTTCCTTTCCCACCTCCCCTCTCATCCTTCGATTTTTGTTACGTCACAAAGATAAAAAGTTAGACACTATTACTAGGTTCGAAGTGCAAGATAAATTATCCTAAACAATTTCTCTAGAAGTAAATTAAACAATTCCAAATTATACATAGTTGCAACACATAAGATTTATAAAATAGAGTATTAACATTTAGTATGCTTACTAATGCAATACATTTAACAATTATTTATCAAATTTGCTTTACGTATTTCTTTTATACATAAAACAGATTAATTAATTCATTTTATACTACTATAATACTTTTTTTTCAATATTTTTTATAAAAACCATTTATAATTATGTGATCTATAATAAGTAGAACATCTACGTCTGTCCTTTCAAAAAAATTATAATTCTCTATTCATAGTTGCATTCTGTATTCATATTTTCAAGCAATTCTAGCATATTTTTTGTCTCAAGATAAAGAGCTTGAAAATTGGTCCAAATTGGTTGCACTTTCTGGAAAGCTTTTAAATGTCCTGGGGTGGTTTTAAGCTATTTTATGAACATCCAACGCCCTTCCTTTCTAGTAAATAGGGGAAGGAAGCAACTAATTTTCTGTAAAATTATCTATTTTAAACACTCTCTAGTGGGACTATTTAATCCTAAACAGGTTATTAAAATTCCTTATAAGGTATTCCATTACAATTAAATATCAAGATATGGGATTAAAGGGTTGGTTTTATTCCTCTTTTGGATTACTTGTGGCTTTCCCCTAAAATTTAGAAGGCTTTAATTAAAGCTATCTATAATATCTATAACTTTCTTATTATTTTCTTTCTTGCTTTCTTTATCTATAATTTCTTATTTTTTTATATTATATTTCAATTTCTCTTTAGATGTTTTAGATATATTTTTTGGTTCTTATCTTGTATGTATGTTTTGTTTTCAATTCTCATTTCCAGTATGGCTTCAAAACCGATTTTTATCCGCTAGAATGGAACCGGTTCTAAGCCACAATGAAAAATCATTTTTAACATTGTATTACAAACAATCTTCCACGAATATTTAAATAAAAATAAAGGGGCTAACAAAACTGGATTTAATCTTATTTTTTTTCATTTTAATATTTGTGGAAAGATGTCTATAATACGATGCGATCAATAACTATTATGTATAACATTATTAGGATATCCCAATACTACAATACCTTTGTATCTATCTATTGAATTATCTCTCTATATATTCTACCTCTATTATTAGAAATGATGAAAAATAAAAGTTCATTAATCAAAGCTTTGTTTTGCTTAAAGAATATCATCTGTTTTATTTTTAGGTTTCTTACATTAGAGAAGATTGCAAAATACAAAAATGTTATTTGAAATCAGTGGTATACAGAGGGTGTTTCCAGGGGGATTGGCGAAAAATGGGTAGTTAGTTCTACTAAATTTCGAAATCGAGGGGGGTTTGCAACTCCCACCGCATGTTTATGATTTATATACAAGCTAATAGCGACGATTATGGCCAAATAACAAAGATGTTTTAATTTGAAATGTTTAGCTGAGACAAAGAAGAAAGAGAGAGAGCGAGAGAGAGAGAGAGCGAGAGAGAGAGAGAGAGAGAGAGAGAGAGAGAGAGAGAGAGAGAGAGAGAGAGAGAGAGAGAGGGAGATAAAGAGAGGAAAAGGAGATGTAAAGAGGGCGATAGAGATAGGGAGAGAGAAATAGAGAAAGAGATAAAGATAAATAGAGGGATGAAGATAAAGAGAGAAAAGGGAGATATAAAAAAAGGTGATAAAGATAAAGAGAGGGTGATAGTAAGCGAGAAAGAGAGAGAGATAGAGAAAGGGATATTGAAAAGAATGCGAGAAAGAAGGAGTTAAAAAGAAGAAGAGTGTATTTAGGTCAAGACATTCCCTCTGAATTAAAAATTATATCAAGAGCTTGACATAGAAGCATTAGGACACATTTAGTGGTAAATGGATAGTTAAATTTTTGAGGCAGTTTAAAAATAATGTGATTTAGCAAAATGTAACTATCTCTAAGTAGACCTACTTTCATTCTAATTACTTAGCGGCTTATTAAAATTAATACCAAGAATTACATCCATAGAAGCGAAGCTAATATAAGTCTTTTAAAAAGCTGTTTTTGTTTAATAGTAGCCATTAATCTTGTAAAATGTTCAAAACGGATACAATTATGTTCATAAGTAGCGCAACAATAACTAATAAAAACCTAAAACGGACATGATGATTTTCTATTAGTTTTATTATATTTTTTGTTAATGAATAAATTATTTTGTAATATCCTCTTAGAAATATTTTTTTAAATTTTGAAAATTTATAAGTTTTATATCGCTCGGCCCCCTTGCCTGCCTAGCCCCTAGCCTAAAACCTAACCTAACCTAAAATAGTTGTTCTGTCGGGGGAAGGTGGGTTACAAATATTCAAAATTGAAAAAAAATTATTTCTAAGAGGAGAACGCAAATTTTTTTATTAAACCCAATTTTGACATTGCTATCCGTTATGGACGGGCCTGATTTGGTGAAGTTTAACCAAAGAATAGCTTTGTTTTTAATTAGACCACTCAAAAATCTATCTCTATATATGGCTTGCTTTTTAATACACTCTAATTAAGATCAGAGAAATTTTAATCTTCATTTAGGTATTGTATTCGAAGATATAGGAATATAATCAAATGATAAATAAAATTACCCAGTTTTTACCCAACCAAACTAAATGCAAATAAAGTACCCATAGTTTTTAAGTCAACGAACGTGGTTAAAGACATTGGATACCATTGTAATTTACAGTACAATTTCTGCTCCCTCCATGATTTAAAGCATAGCTACTCTATAACTGTAATACTTTACTTAGTCTGTCATTCTTAAAATGCTGATTCTGATTTCATTTTGATTATTAAAAGCGAAGCTTTTCTATAATTAGGGTCGGTCCGTCCGTCCGTACGTCCGTACGTCCGTCCGTCCGTCCGAGATAGATAGCTTTAATTCGTTAATTTAGGCATGTTAGAATTGTCCTATCGATTTCAAACTTTGCATGATGATTCCTGTAGTAGTTAGGTACGATTTAGAAAGCGTAGCAACTCTATAATCATTACCAGAATGTCCGTACGTCCATTTTAAACATGTTGATTTTTCTACTTTTTAAACAACTAATTTTTATGTGAACTATTTATCCGTTTGATCTGATTTTTGGTATATTAATTCCTGAGACAACAAAGAACAATATTATAAGCGAAGCAACTCTATAATCAAGTCCTAAAAATGTAAGTATGTCCTTAAACATTATCCTATATCAAGCAGTTTTTCAACAAATTTACTTACAATTTTGCTTTGACTCTTATACTTTTATATTCTGATTATTCAGATCCGTTTGTCCTGCCGTTTCAGTGCTTCGCTTTTATGGATGTTGTCATCCTTGTTAATTTTGTTTTTACTATGTTTATATTTGGTCTTATTTCATCCTTGTTATTCGCGGAGGTGATAGGGCCCAATCTTCGGCAACACCGCGTCATAATTAAAGACCTTAAAAGTTTGCCTGCTACTGCTATGCGAGATGTGCGACTTAAATAGTAAGCGTGGGGGGGGGGGATGCCTTAGCCCGAAACAGGCACAAATGTATGGCCAGTTTGGTTTACAGCCCAATGTTCATTCTTGCATGATGATACACAGAATTACCCATTCTTTACATTAATTACATTAGAACACCCAATTTCATGAACCAACCAATCAAAACTCAATAAAAGTCCTTAAAGTTAGTAAGACAACGAAATAAGAAAACGTTAATAAAAACATTGGGGACTAGTATTATATACAGCCCAATGTCCCCTCCCTCCCTCCCAGGGTGTCCCACTAGTAGTATACATATACCTTTAATAGAAAACAGAAATATTTATAACTTTTTTACTTTCTCTGTTTCTTATAGTAAATGATAAATTAAGTTCTTTTTTTGCTATAAATTTTAAGCTAATTGTTTTCTGTTAGTAAAATGATTATTGCTTTTTGTTCATTTTTAAATTCCAATCAATCTTGTCAAAATACAGGGATCTTAGGGGATAAGACAATTAATGATACATAGATGTACAATGTACATTCCCAATGAAGTAAAATGTTATTTAAAAATTATTGATTGAAACTTTTGAACATTGCTAGTGCCCAATGTTTTTGAGCCAACAAATAAGATAACGTGGTTTATAACTTTGGGAACCAGTGTAATTTACAATCCAATGTCCCCTCCCTCCCTGATTAAATAGGATTAACTTAAAGAAATCAATCAGACAATGGGGTATTCCTGTCCAGTTTTTTGTTTAGGAATGAATATTTCTTACCCGAGGGAATAAATGATGGACCGATAGGTCATCATTTATTCACGAGGGTAAGAAATATTCATTCCTAAACAAAAAACTGGACAGGAATATCATTCTCATTTAAACAAAAACCCATTTTTATGCTAGTAAAATGTGGTTAATTTTGGTTTTTAAATTTCATTTATTTCCCTGGTATAATTTTTCTTTCTTTTAGTAATTAATAAAAATTCTAAAATCTTCCAAAAAAAATTAAAAATCTTCTAAAATCATACCAGGGATATAAATGAGATACCAGGGAAATAAATGAATATTTACATCCACTATTTAAGGGGTTGTTTATATGGGAATGAATCTTTATATTCAAACCATTGCTCGGCAGCCAGCGACAGCCCTTCATAAGCCTCAAACTAAAACCGTCTTATGTTAAGAAACAGGTTTAGACATCCAGCTGAATATTGAAGTTATAATACGACGATTTAACTGGGGTCTACGCGCAGCTGCCGAGCCCTGATTTAAATCAAATAGCTTTTCTTAAGCGGTCCCAAATTCCCGTTTTTCCACGAAGCAAAAACCAGTTCTAATCTGTCTAGAAAATCAATATCTTTAAAATTCACAAATATTTTCAAAAAAGCTATGGGGAAAAGAACCTCCTTTATTTTGTTGTTTTAATAATATAAAGACAAAAAATAAAGAAAGGGTTTTGTGGGGGAATTTATGGGGTATTTCATCTATAAATTAGTATAAATCCTAAAATGACCAATGTTAAGTTTTATTGAAATTTGTGGAGTCATCGATTAAGCTGTTTTCAAGGTCTTAGTACGCAGACATGTATATTCGTTAGATTGGTTTCAATATTTTTTATAAAAGTTTAAATAAATCTACTAATGAAAGTTTAAGGAATTTATTTTGGCTAAATAAGATATTTTCTCTGCATGATATTCAAGGGATACCTGATTAAATAAATTGATTTTTTTCTGAATGGTAGTCATTTTTCTCCATCTCGAAAAATTTACTTAATCCTGCCCTAGACCTATTCTAAGCAGGGATTTTCAGGGATAGGACAATGGTGGATAAATTTATATGCATCCCCAATAATGATTAACAAAATTACTCCTTATGTAGATTGAAATTATTAGTTAAAAAGATTAAACACTATAAATCAAAATTCAAAAAAAGCATCCAATTTTTTTTACCCAATGAATAATATTAAGTACGTTTAACTACTTTAGTATATAAAAAATTTTCCTTTAAATCTTTGAAACCAATTTTAATCTTATACATGTGGTTTTTTTCTTCTTATTCCTTCTTCCCTGTAAAGAAAACCCACCCAAAACGCAGCAAATCAATAAACACAGCTCACAGGGATTATAGTTAACATAAAATCTAAGTAAATTTTTTTATATATAAAATTTTTAAGAGAATTTAATTTATATGAACGAATGGATATAAAAATACGTGGACATTTTGAGAGCTATACGTAAAATTTGATAAATGTTTTTCCTAGCTGGCCACTATGCACAAACAAAAACAATCTTCCAAATCAAAAGTCTTATCAGGAATACAGGCATGGACAAAGGAGCCAAAAATTTATTTTCTTAAAATGCTTTTAGTATATATAGGGAGAAGACAGGGATGCAGATTAGTTTGATTTTCATTGTCCTCTCCTCATCCTTATGCAAAGATTCATTTTTTCTGGGATCTTAAGAGATAAGACAATGGATGATAAATTATTATACATTTTTCTGTAGAACTAAACATTGGTTGAAAAGTTTGGATACTTTATGTTTGTAATCAACCAATCAAAATTCATCTAAACTAGTAAAAGATTTGAGCCAACGAATATGACATCGTGGTAATACAACTTTGGGTACCAGAGTTATTTGCAGTCCATTGTTCTCTCCCTTCCTGGGCCTTATGCAATGCATAAAACCATATTTTTAGACTGACAACAACCCGCCCTTACTTTGAGGTTTGGTTTTTAAATAGGGTTGCCACATCAATTTGTATTATTTGTCTGGGTGGTTTAATATGTGATAACTTTGCCATAACAAAAGTCGTTATTAGAACTAATGGATAAAGGGTATGAAATCAAAGGTTGGTATGAACAGAAGAACAATACTGTAATAGATTAGACGGGCGTACTTTTAATTGGGTCTTTGAACACCAGCCAATAGCGTCGGAAATATTGACACAGCTAGTCGTTACAATAGAGCAGAAAGCAAATTTGCTAGCAGACGAAAAATGTTCCCACAACTAGAACCAGACAGTGTTCTGGATTATACATTTATTAGTAGAAAAATATTATCACTTCTTTGCACTGTTTCAGGATTCACAATGAAAGTTTAAAATTATAGAAAAGCCTTTCGTAAATACTATGATAAAATGGTATTGTATAACATTTTGAATATGGCATCCATGTTTAAAAGAAAAACATGAAATTTAACCTTGCGATGATATGCCATTTATCATTTTAGGATACTTTGAATTTGATGAATTAATTTTGGGCTACAGTCTTCACAGGAATAGAGGGATTGGACAATGGAAAATATAATTTTCATTTCGTTTGATTGCTTTTAGAATTAGATTAGAAATATCATGCATGTTAATGGATATATTATTATTTGGATTTGAATGTTCTCTAAGAAAGTAAAATACACAGTGGGCTAAAAAACGATTTCCCCCTTTTTCCTCTCCCCTCCCAACCTACTGGAGGGTCATCTCAAAAAACGCCCATCTCAGAAAACGCCTATCTCAAAAAACGCCTTTTTCATAAAATGCCCATTACATTTTTTAAAAATAAAGCCTAATTTATAACTAGTATTCAATTGAATATTAAAATACTTGTCATTCATGATCTCTTGTCTAAAACACAAATAAACAGTTACCAAATCAACCAGTTTATAAACTATGTACAAAGATGGATAAAATGGTAAACTAAAGAGTAGCTGTTATATTAAGAGAATAGGGATACTTCAAATAAATGGAAATTGGGGGATGGATGAAAATTATTTGAGAAAGAACTCATTAGAGGAAAGGATTTAATTATATTTGAAGCTTATTCAAAAGTACATCATTTTTTAATCTGATAAAAATAAGAAGGAATATAGGGATAAGACATTAAAATAACCTCACCCTATTTTACCCCCAAAATTAATCAACTATGGAAAGTAAAATCTAAAAAAAAATGTTAAATTGCTTTATAATTTATTATAATTATTCTAAACTAAATTTTAATTTTGAGGAACAGCTGTATAATTCTGATAATTTTAAAGCATATCATGCTCAATAAATATTTTGTATATTATTTGTGTATGTTAATAATTATACAACATGAATCTAAAATTTCTTTTAAGCATAATAAAAACAAGAACAACATTTTGTGTTTTCCAAACTATTTATCCCTTCCTTTCTAAAGGGGTTTTCACCTTCAAATTTAAAATCCTTATTTTACCTCCCCAAACCTTTGAAACCCTTCATTCATTTATACCCCGTCAAAATAAAAAGCTTGGACGTCCCAGCTAGGAAGTGCCTTATAGGTCTTTAAGTTAATTTATTATGTTTGTTCAAGATTTACAGATACACAGGAAAAATATAAATTCATCATAGCTTAGTTAACTAGCTACGCCCATTTGGTTCAATATGTTCTTTCCAAACCGCACAAATAGTCTTTTATTGAATGAAAGGATCTTACGGGATAAGACAATCGACAATAACTTATGTACATCCCAAATAATAATTAACAAAATTACCCCTTCTGTAGATTAAAATCATTGGTTGAAAAGTTTAAACTCCAAGGGATTAGAACCAACCAATCACAGTTCAATAAAAGTACCCAAAATCAACGAATAAGTAACGTGGTAATAAAACTTTGGGTACCAGTGTAATTTACAGTCAAATCTCTCCTCCCCCTTTTTGGTTTAATCAATGCAATGGAAAAATAATTGAATAAAATATTTAACTTTACACTGCATAAATGGAAAAACACTTTTTGGTTTAGTATTAGACTTATTTGTTATTATAAAATTGTTACCATAAATATCCGGTTCTTAGTCATACTGATAAATCATGTATAGCATGATGTAAAGCATATTCCAGCAGTGATGTCAAACATTGATGTATATAGGTAGATACATTTAATGAGGAGAATTTGTCGTCAAATTAGGTTGCTTATATGGATCTTATTTATTGGTCAATTTTTCATCCAGTATTATGATAGAGGATTTGGTAATGGTGGTAAATGAAGGTTCGTTATTTTATCCAACTATAAGTATATATAACTTTATTAGGGTACGTAGAAATCTGTTGCAACAAATAATATTTCGATTAATGTAAAGCATTTTTTGGGTGAATATTGTAGGTTTTGATTTTTTTCTAAATAGCATATAATTTAAAGTGAGACATAAAGGTTAATACCCTGTCTATCTATTTCTAAGTTCTCTATAATGAAAATAAAAATAGGCATATTCATGTGTACTGTATGTATTACAATCTAAGATGATCAACCATCAGACTCAATTTTAGGTACAATTTTTATGATATTGTAATTTAGATATACATTTGTTCCTTTTAATTATTACTAGCGGATACGCCCCTAGAGGCCTCTAGTGGCACTTTAAATGTTTTTTTTATATTTAAATATGTCTATGTTGCGTTTGACGTTTATGTTTCGTCGAACTCTCTTTGTTAAATCGAGAAACGTAAAAAAATTATTTTTTGTGATTTCTCTTGAGAGGGTGGTGTTTATAAACCTTCCCGGGACCTATGAGAATCTACCCTGTTAAGGAGATTCCGATCGGTTCAGCGGTTAGCGAGATACTTCGGTACAAACAAACACACAGACACACAATCTGACATCCTGTTACTTTAGTATAAGGATAATAGTTAATAGCGGCTACGCCCCTAGGGGAGTGTTACCCTCCACCAAAATATAAATAACCCTACCCAGGACCACTGAGGAGCTAAAATGTAAAGAAGATCAATATTAGTGCAAATCGACAGACAAAGACATCCTATTACTATTTTATAAGGATAAGTACAGCAAATATGCAATTTAACCTTAAACTACATCATTTCCAAAATAATCAAAATATGTACAACCCTTTCTATACTACTATTGGTCATCTTATTTGTTGGAAGTTGTATAAATGTATAACCAAACAAAAATAGGGTGTAAAAGCTTATTGCTGCTTTTTTGTAGGAGCAAAGCTTCTCTTTGAGCTTAATAAACAATTATATTATCCACCCATATATCATAATTATGAAATCTAATTTGACCACTATTACTGTAAGTATTTTATTTTACTAAAATAGACTCGAACCATCACGAGGCCTATGTGTAGTTTCCCTGAAAGGGAGATCTCATCGGTTCGGTTGTTATTAAAATCTTAAGCTACAGACAAAAAAACCTTACTACTTTAAATAATTGAATACCTAACATTATTGGCTTCGACCTGGCATCTAGAGGTTCTCTATTTTTTAGAAAGGGGAGCAGTAAATAGCCTAAAACCATGCAAAGAAGAATATTCAAAATCAAAAAAGTCCTTGTTCAATCCAATGAACTATTCCCTACAATAGAAAACTAAACCAGTTTGGTGATTATCAAGAGTTATTTAAGTAATAGCTAAATAGTTATATAATGCAATGATTAAGCATTACATATCCTTTAAACAAAATATCAAGTATGTGACTCGTATTATCTTCTAAAGCTCCGCTACCTATGAACATAATGTTTTCTCTGCATATTTGTATATTCACTTATTCAGCTAATGTGGCGTTCTTTAGAGCTTACCTATTGATCTGTTAAATTGTCAAATATTAAATTCTATTTAGGAATTAAGAACTAGTTTAGTAAACAGTTATTTGCTGCCTTTTATAATAAACAAAATCACCCATTATGTACATCATACCATTGGTGGAAAAGTTTGGACTGTATAATATATGTGAGATAAAAAGAAATTTACTGAAAGATATTTGAAAAAAAATAGTTTTTGTTTAAAATGCCTTTTCGCAATAAATAAAGTATACCAAAAACACAATCTTTTATAAGATAAATATGTTGCCAATTGTCCTATCACTGAATTCTTAAGTAAACACACAGTATTTTAAGAACATATGTGAACCATAAAAATTTACCATCTTTTACAGTGCTGTATTCAGTTTGCTTATAAGGATTATAGTTTCTCTATAACTAAAATATGTCCGTTTGTACGTACATTAACTTATTCCTTTTATGCATTTAAGCACTGAAAAGTTATGTATTGTTTTAGTAAACTGTCTCAAAAATAAGCCATGTGATGTCATAAAAATTAGGGACTTTTCATCACTTTTTTAGGGGTTTTCTTTCGCACTTCTTATCTCATCTCCCTCATTTTTATGACGTTACATGGCTGATTTTTTAGACACTTTGTCCAGTTACATTGGTTTAATTTCAACTAATCTGTTTGTATTCCGTGATCAGACTTTTTGTTTTTCCTTACCTGAAATTAAAAACATAAATATCAATAAATATATTTTATCACCATAAATTTGCTCTAAAACGCGTTAACCGCTGGACCGATTGGGCTCTGTATCTTAGGGAATATACCTATTGGTCATATGAAGGTTTAATGCTATTTGTAGTAGGTGGGGTAGCCCCCCTCCAAATCCAATTTTAAAGTATATTAAGGGTGTGAGAACAATAAAATCTTAAATGTAAAGGGTAAATTTTCTCAAATTAATTCAAAGATTGCTATTTTTTTTAAATTTTGAAAATTGTTAAGATTAAATAAGATAAATCCACCAAATTAAATCTTTATCTAAATGTTTCTTGAAAATTAAAAATGCCATTTTTGAAAGGTAATTATGTAAACTGGTAATAGCAAATTTAGTTTAGCAATTTTCAATTAAAAACCAGCACTTGCGTCCTCGGGGGCTTTAGGTGTATGGTAAATTTATCTGGCGTTTATTCGATCTTGCACAATAATAACACAGCGACAATAGAATTTTAAAAAGATGTTAAAATGTTCTACTGCTGGTATGTCTAATGTGTGACATTAATAATTAAAGTTGGGCAATGCCTCAATCCCAAAAACAGGCGCAACTCGTTACCATACACAGTTAGGACTTCCAGACAAAGTTCATGTAATCAAACAGTTGATTGTTGGGTGATACTAAACCTAATGACCCAGATGTTAAGACAGAAAATGAGAGATTGGCTCCTCTTGGTTATTCTTAGTTGTTGGACCTTACATTAAAATGTCGTAAAAAAGTTTTTTACAAAAATAACATTATGTTGTTTTGTGTGATTGTGGGCACACTACGGCTTTGTCCATTACCGCATATGCCAATCATTATTTACTTCAACAGTTCATTAAACATTTTCAAAATTATTTTCGCAATTTCCCCCTGAAAGCTGAGTGTACCATTTGATAACCCTCCCACAATTCTATTCTATACTAGCGATGCTGCCCATTTCATATAGAGCAGAAAAATAGCCTAAAACCATCTAAAGTATTTAACACAAACAAAAGAGTCTTAAATCATCTCTGGACCCAAGAGAAAAGCTAAATAAGTTCAGTAGTTTCCTAATTATACAGGACAAATACCTTTCGATGCTGTGAGTATTGGTGCAAAAAATATGACGTAACAAAAAAAATTAGCCAATGAGAGGCAACTATAAATTTTACCATTAGTCAATTACGGCCTCTCATTGGCTAATTTTTTTTGTTACGTCATATTTTTTGCACCAATACTCACAGCATCATACCTTTCTACTTTTTTGTTTTTAAAATATGTATTTTATAATGAAAAAAATAGGATATATTTATTATTTTTATAATGTTTAAACTGTTTCAGACAGACAGACGGACATTTTAAATTATAACAAGAGATTAAATTGCTGGAGGGGGATAGTCAACTCTATTTAAATTGAAGGGAATTCTTGACATCTTTTTTTCTTATACACAGAAAGATAAAGAAAACCACAATTCCACACATAAATTAAAACATACACACTCATCACACACAGAAATCATAAACACACACGCGCACACACACACATAAACAAATCCACACAGAAATCTTAATCACATAAAAAAAACAGACCTTAAAATTAAACTAACAATAATATAATTTAAAAAGTTATAATGTAATAATTATGCTTAAGAGCTAGGTATCAAATTCTTTTCCATTGGAATCAAAACAGTTCTAAAACGTAAATGTCTATTTCATCCTAAAATCCTAAATTTTATACTTTTTTGTTGGCGTTTATAATCATTATATGTTTCTGTAGACAACTTTCATAAAACTATACAATATTACTTGTGAAACTTTGTAATAGGTATGTAATTCTAAATTTATCAAAAATCTAAGGAGTATTAGGTTTATTATTTTTTTTCTGTTGTTTTTGGATATCATTCTTTGCCCTCAAACGATTTTTTCTCATACTACCTAATTATTCGTCTATCCTTGTCAATACTCTATGAAGTATGGGGTTTTAATATATCATTCTATGATTTCATACCACTATGTTTTATTTACTACCTGCTTATTCGTCTATCATTATCAATAATCTATGGGGTATATTTTTTTCTTATCTGTCTTTAAATATCATTCTTTGCCTTCTAAACAAATTTGTTTTACATACTACCTAATTATTTGTCTATCCTTATGAATAATCTATGAAGTATGGGGTATATTATTTTTTTCTGTTGTTTTTGAATATCATTCTTTGCCCTCAAACTATTTGTTTCACATAGTGCACAGGACATAATAGGTGTTTTCATATTATCACACACATATCCATCTTATTATAATAGCAAACTAAACTATCTATTTCAAATAGAGCACCGGACATACCAGGTGTTTTCGCATTGTCACATACATACCCATCATATTATAATAGCAAATTAAACTAATTATTTCACATAGTGCACAGGACATACCAGGTGTTTTCACATTATCCATCTAATTATAATAGCAAATTAAATTGCCATGTTCTGGTATAGACTATATAATACATTTTTCCTTTACAGTTGTTATTGTTGTAGCCATGATTCTCTGAAGTTAGGACTCAGATGCACACGGAGACTGGAAGTGAGAATCCTTTGCCCAATCTTAGATTGGTAAGCTTCGCGCACAGCTGATTGTATTCTATGTTACATTACAAGCTGACCCGCAATTCTCGTTCCTTTAAAGTGCTTGTTGATGCGGAGCTACTCTATAACTCATATAACTTAACCTAACATACCCTAAAGTAAAAAGCATACAAACAAAACAAAAAAAACATCACTTTAAGGGAATACATCAAAAAAGATATCCAATTCTGACAAAATATAGACATACATATATAATTATCCTAATTTTGAATTAGATATTGAAGCATACGAACATATACCAAAATAAGTTCATTCTTCTAATAGAAAATGGCAGTGAACAGAATTATGAAAACTTAGTTTTTCATCCCTTTACATAAAAATTAACTTAATAGACACCAACTGAGGGATTGTATAAACGTTTTATTTGGCTGGCCACCCAATGTTTGCACAGCGATACCATAATAATGTATAATATTGGGACCTTTTAACTCTAATCAATGTATAATAATAGGTGTATATTACAGACAACTACTTTCCTCAAATAGTAAGGATAGCATCTGACAAAATTATTTCATGAAACTTTGTTTAATCCATAAAGAGGTTAGAAGCTTAAATATAATTTACATTGTTTTAGATAGTTTTTCACTGAAAGATTATAGATCTAAAATCTAGACAACTACCTGCCCCAAATGGCAGAGATTCTTTTAACTACTAGCAAATTGTGTTTTGTCTTTTTATAGGGACTTATGAAATATTATTAATATATGGTATCTAGGAGTGTCCCACTGTTGAAGTTATGGCATGGGCATACAATAATCCTGGTAGCTAGTAGTGTCCCACTGTTAGGGAATATTATGGTAGTTATGGCCTAGCCATACAATAATCCTGGTAGCTAGCAGTGTCACACTGCACTGGTAGGGAATATTACAGTAGTCATGGCCTGGGCATACAAAAATTCTGGTAGCTGGCAGTGTCCCACTGTTAGTGAATATTACGGTAGTCAAGGCCTAGGCAAAAATAATCCTGGTAGCCAGCAGTGTCCCACTGTTAGGAAATATTACGGTTGTTATGGCCTGGGCATACAATGACATGGGATAAATAACTTCTCCATTCAAAATCTAATTCCATGAAATCGTATTGTTATTGACATAGAATAATAGGTTAGAATCATGGTTTCTTCGTTTGAATTAAGTTATTTATTATGTCCTTTACAGTGAAGCTAATTATAACTATTTTGAGGGTGAGTCACTGAGTAACCTACCATGAAAATTCGACCCTTGCAAAAAATGTACCCCCTCCCCCCCCCCCCAAAAAAAAAAAAACTATACTATTTCTTTTTCTAACTAAAATATAAATTATCATATTTCAATATATAGCATACATAAACTTTTAATTTGCGGATATATTTATCCCCCAATGTCCTATCTCTTCTACAAACTATTTTTCTATGGTTTCGTAGAGCGTGCCTGCCAACAAGTTTGATATCTATATCATAGAAACATATTAGGTCTAAATTAGTTGATTTGGTCAGAAGAATTAGATAGATAGATAGTTAAATTAGATAATATTTAAAACAAGGATACCAATATCCATAAGCAGCACTTGAAACATATAAAACAAAGAAGACAATTACGTTTTAGCAGTGTTTTCTATAATAAATGACTTTAAGTTCAGTCAAATAAAAAAGGGAATTGTATAGTCCTACAAAAATTAAAAGCTCTATGTTTATTAATATAAATAATAGATTTACTATCATTTGGATCTTACACCAGATTATCATGTACTCTGATAAAGTTTAACTTGTAGCTGGATAACACCCTTAACCCTATCCCCTTCCCTCCAACTAACTGGCCATAATTGATGTCCATGTTAGCAACCTAAATTGACGACAATTTTTCCCCTGTCACAATATCCACGTATGTTCTATATCCATTATGAAAACATTTCGAACAGGACGGATATGGAAAACAATCAAATATTTGTAGAGTAGCTTCGCTTATTTCTAATAGAAAGATAAATTCTTTACCAGTAGCTAAAGGTCGAATAAAAGAATACCCCATACATTTAAAGACATGTTTGTTTGTAATATTCTCAGGGAGGTTGGGGACATTGTGCTATAAATTGCACTTGTACCCAACGTTCTAAAACCACGGAACTTAATCGTCAGTTCAAAAACTTTGGGTACTTTTAATGAATTTTATTGGTTAGTTCAAAACTAGTGTCTAAACGTTTCAACCAATAATTTTAATCTAAAAAGAGGAAATCTTGTTTTTCATCATTGGGAATGTATATAAATTTATTGTCCATTGTCTTATCCCTTAAGATCCATGAATGACATGTTTGAAAGACTGTACAATAAACTCAAAAATACTTGATAATTAACTTTTTTCTAATTATATTTTTCGATTGCTTATCTTTATATAAAGTAAGAGGTTGGCTGTATGTTTGTGTGTTGGTACCATAAGAAATCGCAAACCAATGGAGCAATATGGTTATATTTACAGTAAAACCTCTTATATTTTCAGGGAACATTTTTGGCTATTTTGGGAGAGGGTAACTCAAACAAACTAAGAAAAATCATTCGAAAAAATCATAGAGAAAAAAATAAAAGAGAGGAATCGAAGCAACTAGAGGCGAAAATAGGCAGTGGGCCTAGAGGCCTACTCAGCGCTGTTGCCGCGCTAAAATTTATTGCTATTCCACTACTTTTCAAATGGGAGGATCAAAAATTATTAAAAAAAAATATTTTTTTACTTTTTACTATTTCTATATTTAGGGCAAGAATATTAGATTAGATATTTTCGTTTTAATGTTTTAATTAAAAATTACATAGAATTTTATTTTTATTTAAAAAAATTTGTTCATGAAAGATGAATCCTTCCATTTCTAAAAAGGGGGAAATTTTTTTCATAATAAACATTCAGCTGATTCTGACCGCCCACGGCTGTTTGCTAAATATCGCTTTTCTTTTTATTCACATTATTATTTATGATTGACTTACAAAAAGCCCTGGCCGGCTTTTGATTTTCGTCTGCTTCTAAATTTAGGGATGGGGAAGTAGTATTTTACCATGAAAAAGGGGTGAGTATTCATCCTCTTATCCTTTTTCCTTATGGAAAAAATAAACCTCGCCAAAAAAAATTACTCTTTGAGCCAATGAATAAGAAAATGGGGGTATAAAACTTTGAGTACCAGCTTAAATTACAGTCCAATGTTCCCTTCGTCCCTGGTATGCCTAAAAGTGGATTACGCAAGTACACTTTACTACTGTCGCTCTGTAAGGCGCACAAGGTGCGTAAAAAATACGCAAGGAACATCTGTCTTTAATTTATCAGTAAAACAAGAACAATTATGGCGATAAGTAGCGCAGCAATAATAATAATATTGTATAACTATTTTGTAAATGAAGTACTTTTTATTTAGTAAATATCATCATTAAATCAATGGCATAAAATTTTCGTTTTCAGAAAGTATAGCATACAGTGATACCTTATAAGGTAATTAGATTTAGAGCAGCTACGCCTATATAACAAGGATAACATTATTTTCAGAATAGCTAAGAAACCCAAGGCACGTATAAACCTTCCCTAAAAAGTTCAACTAATTCCAACTAGCATTTTCCGAGATTAGCTTCAAAAACAAAAAAAACTTACTACTTTATATTATAAAATAGAAAAAATATTGTTGTTTTTAGTAAGCACTTGATTAAAATAGATTGAATCTACATAAAAATAGTACCAATTTAAAATTTTAATTACAAGTACACGAAATATAAAAATAAGATCAGTCAATATGCTAAGACAATTTTGACACCATCTTTAGATAGCTAAAAATACAAATCAACAAATGATTTTTCAAATGTTAAAGAGATTTGACCCAATTAACCCCTTCTTACATAGTTTTTTGTGCTTTGAGATACATTGTGCATATTTTAGGACCTTAACATACAAGGCATAAGCATTTCAAAAATGGTTTTAAAAATTTCCTACCTTTACCAGGGAACCAGAACCAGCTGGCTACTTTAATAGCCAATATGGAGAACTATACTTTTTGGTATCACTTTTTAGCCAAAAAAAACAGCCACTTATGTAAATGCTTAATAGAAGAAATTCCAGTCAATTTTTTTCTTCTTCCTAAAAAAACATACTTCTAATAACTTTTTTACAAAATATTTTCGTTGCTAATAACACCTATGGCATTAAGGTTGATGCCTGTCTTGGTCCCATTAAGTTGGTTAGAAGTTGGTCAAAAATCGGTCTAAAGAGAGGTGGGTGGCATAGACCGAAATTATCCCACTCTGGTCATTTGACTTTGGGGGATGCTACACCCCCTTAAAATAATTTTTATCAATACTTTAAACTATAAATGGAAAGCTTAGGTCATAAGCTTTCTAACAATACTAGACGCATGCAGATCAGACAATTTTTTGACCGGTTTTTCCCCATTTGAAAAAAGTTGGTCAAATCACAAAAAAACTTTTTTTTTTAAATCATACTTTTTATTACATAAATATGTTTTTTTTAAGCTTTATACATATATTAGAGGCAATTGCCAATTCACAGGTCTTGGATTTTTTTGAAAAAAGTGATAACAGAATAAAAATGCATTATCAAAAACTGAAAATTCACTAGCAGTATTTACATAAGTGGCTAATAAAGTGGTAAGGGAAAAAGTGTGTTCTCCATTAATGGCTATTTTTGTGAAAATTTGTGTTTGAATAGATATAACTAAAAAAGTATTCACTGTATAAAAAAAAACGAATCTATACACATAAAGAGCATCTAGTTATGATTATGTTTATTGTATTGACAATTCACTATTATGTATTTTTATCACTTTTTTAAGCATTGTTTTCAAGTTGGGTGAAATCACAATTTTACACCTTGCCTTCTTCAGACCACATGAATGACTGTAAATATTCCCCTACACAACTGAGCTCATACATATGAGTAATTAACACATGGGCCAATACTCACATTAAGTGACATTAAGTGTACACTTTGCTGTAAGAAAAAATTTCTCTCGACCCTGGCTATTTTAATAGCCATAATGTAAGAAAGGGTTAACACCCCTCTTTCCCCAAAAGATTTCAAAATATTTTAGGGGGGGCACCCCCTAATTTGTTTAGGGGGAGTAAACACCCCTTTAAATTTTGAGACTTTGGACCTTTGTTGGCTTAACAACTTTTGATTGGGTAATACAAACTAGCGTTATCCAAACTTTTATATCAAGAATTTAATTCTACAGAAGGTTTTTTTTTTATTTAAGTGTATATTAATTTTTTATCCATTATCTTATCCCTTAAGATCCCTGTCCTCCAGGTATCTTAAGGGATAATACAATCCTTATACTAAAGTAACAGGATGTTTGTCTGTGTGTCTGTCTGTGTGTACCGAAGGATCTCGCAAACCGCTAAACCGATCGGGTTCTCCTTAACAGGGTAGATTCTCATATGTCCTGGTAAGGTTTTTAACTATTTTTGGGGAGGGTACTACCACCCTCCCAAAAGAAATGACAAAAAAATTGAAAATTTTCTTAAAATCTGGGAGACTTCAGCGTCAAATAAGGTGGTATTGTACATAAAAAATTAACTTTAACAAACAAAAACATTTAAAGTGCCACTAGAGGCCTCTAGGGGCGTAGCCGCTAGTGGACGATAAAGTGATATGTATCCCCAAATAATAATAAACAAATTTAAACTTTCTATAGATAAAAATTATTGGCTGTAAAATTTAGACACTAACAGTTTGGAATCAACCAACAAAATACCCAAAGTTTTTTAATCAACATAAACAATAACGTACTTTATAAAACTTTGGGTACCCATGTAAATTCCAGTCCAACGACCCCTCCCTCCCTGGTGTCCTGCCATGTAACTGTGAACAAATGCTACAAATAAAGCCACGATTTACTACAAGGCGATTTTAGGGTTTGAAGAATAAGGTTGATAAATTAGGTTATTGAAAATTTTTAGTAGCGTCTGTTTGTCCGTTTTAGGGGAATCAAGTTTTTCTCGGCTCCTATTCAAGATAGATGGCAGAAAGTTCATGACAACATTCTTATCATTATTGAGCTTAAATTTTTGCTAATCACTGAGCCAATATGATTGTCATTTAAAGCTTCTTATAACTCTAGGTAAGGTTTATAACTATTGTAGGGGGAGGCTACCCTCTGAGGATGAATCGCCCCAGTATTCCCCACCCAAAGCCACTGTTTCTTCTAAATATCAATTGAAATCCGAGGATAGACTTATCACACAAGTGCCCCTAGAGGCCTCTAGGGAAGTTTCCATTAATTAAGAACTAAAGCGGGGAGATAAATTGTGCAGTGTAGATAAGATATTGAAAACTTGATAGTTTGATCTAATCTTTCAGAAGAGTTTGGTCCTGTTTTACGATTTTTCTTCACGTGAAGATTATTTGACTTATGCCCCCCCCCCCCACCCCCCAACTTATTGAGCTAGTGGTGCAGCAACTAGAGTTAGCCATTCAAATATTTTTCAACCTTTTTAAAATAAACCTTGAAACCCGCGATTGATCGGAAAAGAATGAGGGATGTTCAGAAAAATGTGGAAACCCGTTGTTGGATCCATTACAGAGAATTAATAGACCAAGAATGTACGCAAGTTTAAAAAGTACAAGCTCAATTAACCAATAAAATATTTTTTGTAAAAGTTGAATAAATTTAGTTTTAATATTTTTTTACAAAATTTAGAATAAACCTTCATTTACGAATTTGTTAACTTAAGAAAACCCCATTTTGTACTAAGATGAAATCTAAAATATTTGGCTATCCGCTAGTCCATGATTGTTTCAACGTTTCCAGAGGCTCTTAATATGCGTTTTCTTAATCATACCTGAAATAAACATTAAAAATACATTTTTTTTCTTCAAAAAGTTTGTTTATTGTCCGGATGGAATATGAGGGAAACCGACCACATTGCTTTATTTTGTTCATATTATCGATGTAAATATGAGACAAATTTTAAAAAAAGGTTACCAAGCTACATTCAGGTAATGATTTTGTACAGTACATTTTCTGTACATATAGATAAAACGGATCAATTATTTAAATGTATAATACAAAGATATTTTGTATTAAAATATTTATTCAAATTTTAGAAGCAGTATCATAGTAGTAATTTGTCCTTGCAGTTTTTAAATTTGCGTTTATTTTCTGAGTACTGGGTATCTGTGACTCAAAAAACAAGATGTTGGTTTAAGAATCGTGCTTCCTATGTCGAAGTTTACCGATATCACATACCCTTGGATATTCTTAGCGGTGATTTCCCCCAAAAATCCGGTTGAACATTGAACACCCCCCTCTCTCCTTTTTTTCAATTTATTAAAAATTTGGGGGAGGAGAGCTTAAACTTGTAGTACTTTATGGGAAAGCGCCTTCTTAGATACATCTTAAAACTGCAAAATGACAATTTAAGATGAATTTAATATCTCAAAAGACTAGCATTTATGAATTCCTAAATTTCTTTTTCTAGAGTGATGTTTAACGAAAAAGTCACATTAAGCGATTTATTAGCTTATTAATTATTAGATTTTTAGATAGATGAATATACAATTGAATTAGACAGACAATAGATTATTAGCTTTTCTTTTGTATAAGCAGATAGATAGATGTATTAATAGATATAAAATGAAGATGAACAGATATATATATTAGATAGATAAAAAGACTGACAGACAGATAGATAGATAGATAGACTGACAAAAATATAGACAGATAGATAGATAGATAGGTAGATAGATGACTGCTGACATATGTATGATCCCTGATTTGGCAACTTTTACTAGAGTCGTGATTTGTCGAAGGTGGTGCTACGATTTTGAAGAAAAAAATTGATTTGAGGAAAAAAATAGTAAAAAATTTCTTTAGTTGGATTAAAAAAAAAATTAATGCTTTTCCTCATCACTGTCGATCACTGAACCCTACCCTTAACCCGAAATAACCTAACCTAATTTGACCTAAGTAAAAAACAAACAAACTATCCACCCCTCCCCCCCCAACCTTATTTTAATTTTTCAAAGGGGGTTGGGGGGGTCAGTGCTGAACAAGCCAAATAAGGATAACTTCCTTTCATATTATATATATTTCATAAAATTTTCATTTTTATTTTATGTAACTCTACTGCTTTTTTTAATAATGCAAATAAAATTGTTCAAATTGTAAGAACTTTTTATAGCACTACTTAGTTTAATATTAAGACTATGTTTTAAAATATCTTTATCATCTAAAAACTACATGTGACACTAAGATATTCGTCAAGGCTTTAGAAAGTGAAGCTTTTATATAAATTGTTCATGTTTGTAATCTTCTGAGGCTCTGTATTCAAATTGTTAAGATTATTGCAGAAAAATAGTCCAAAACCATCCCAAGACTTAATCAAAAAAAATTTACTTCCTTTTATATTTCAAACTAACGACTGCGCACCTAGCATATTGTAATTTTTTTATAAATATTTAAGAAAAATATAAGAAGTTTCCCAAAACCCATTTAGTTCAGTATCTATTGAAATCTACAGCTTCAGACAAAAAAAAACTTTTTTAATGGTAAAAAATATCAAAGCTAGAATTAACTCTTCTTTTTTTAGTTTTTTTCCTTCCCTAGCGAAAATTCTTTATCTTTTTAACATTTTCTTACTTAAAAATCTTTGTTGATTCTAGGTTCTACTTTTATTTCTTACGAGCAAAGGATGCATTTACTACAATTTTAAGATAGATACAAATCTTGCATATTCATGTGATATATGCACAATTACAATTATCCATCTGTCTGTCTTATCTACACTATTTATTTGTAGCAGAGATACTATACAAGTCTGTTTATCCGTTTGATTAGTTTTGTCTTCTTTCAACCTCTCCCTCTCTCTTTCTCTCTCTCTCTCTCTCTCTCTCTCTACCTTTCTCTCACTCACTCTCTAAATAGCTATCTCACAATTTTCTTTCCTGCATTCTCTCTCTCTCTCTATCTCCCCCTCTCTCTCTCTCTCGCTCTCTCTCTCTCTCTCTCTCTCTCTTTCCATCTCTTTCTCTCTCTCTTTTCTATCTATCCATCTCTCATTCTTGTTTCATCTAAATATTCCAACTCTCATAATCATGTGATATATGCATAATAATGCCAATTCTTACGACACTTGTATAATCTCAAAATTATTTGTTCGTGATGTTTTTACCCGACTTTTTTTTCTATTAGCGAGGCTTTTCAATGCCTAGGATTATTCTTCTGTCGCAGTTAAATGGGTGAAGTTGTTGCACTTTGATTCAATTTGTCTCTAAGTCCGTCGTATTGAAGAAATGTGATTGTCATATTGGACATAAATTATAAAGAAGTTTCGCTGGATTTTAACAAATTTCCAACGTGTAAAGGCGGCTGTCATTTTAAATAAAGAAATTGATCTTTTTCTGACCTTTTTTCCAATCCAGGCATGTACAGATAGGAAAATATGTTTATAAATAGATTTAATTCTTTCAAATTATTAGTTATTATGTAGAAAAAAAAATATTCGTCATTATAGAGTTATAGGTAATGTTAACTTATCGCCCATTGCCCTATCCCTGTGTTTATGGCTCGATCCAACTGTGGTTTAAATGCGGGGTTAATTCAAGGTCCGAATTAATACTGTTTATATTGTGTACATCCTATTAGATAAAGTAGTAAGGTTTTTTGTATTTAGTTTAAGATTTTGATAACCACTAAACAGATTGAGTTCTCCATTTTATAGAAGCTTCTTATATGTCCCTGGATGGTTTGGACTTTAAATTTCTATATCTAAGTTTGCTTTAAGGCTATTTGCTACTCTCCCTACTCCATCGAATACAGAGCGCCTAGATGCTAGGAGTTCAGCTGCTAGTATAGTAAAATGTATGAAACAAACAGATTTTAAAAACCTATAACTTTTAAAAGCAATATTTTCGATTTTTTATCCCTGTACTTTATAAACTTGTGTACAATTTCGATCTACTAGGAGTAAATCGCCATGGCTTGATATTTAATTCTCTGTTCAACTTAATCAAGAGTGAAAGGAGTGAGAAAATAGGATGAGTTAGTTCGTTAGTAGCGCAGCAATAATAGTAAATGTCTACTTGATTCTTTATCTATTGTAATCTTAATATTAAAAAAGGATTACAAAATGTTATGTGTATCTGTCTCTTGAGATATATCGAACGGATACACCGATTTGGTTCCCCTTTTCATGGTAGCTTTTAAGTTTAGACCGACGGACCAACTATATTACATACGGGAAGCTGACGGACGGACAGATAAATTTTATTACAGATTAGCTTGGCTATTTAAAAGAAATTTATTTCTATAATGAAGTCCTTGTTTGAAAGTGGGGCAGACAGACGTACAGATATTTTTATCAACCGTAAAAGTCATAGAGTAGCTTCACTAATAGTAAAACGTGCTGTGAGAAAAATGTGTGCAGTCCTTATAAGTCCTGCAACTTTTTTTATGCTTAATAAAATAATCAATATTTCATTTTTATAGGCCGCTTTATAGTTTTATTATGATATCATTTATGAAAGTAAGATTACAGTTCGTCCCTAGATCAATATTAGTGGTTGAAACGTTTGAACTCTCAACTCAATAAACCAACCAATTAAAATTCAGTTAAAGTCCCCGAAGTTGTTGAGCCAACGAATAAGAAAACGTTATAGTAAAACTTTGGAGAATAGTGAAATAAACAGCCTATTGCCTCCCCCCCCCCCCCCCTCTATCTCTCTCTCTCTCTCTCTCTCTCTCTCTCTCTCTCTCTCTCTCTCTCTCTCTCTCTCTCTGGTACCTATGTCTGTTTTGGGGAAAATGGCTTTAAAGCAATGGCGTCCACAGTGTTTTGCACCCCTTCTTAACGCAATGTCGAGGGGGTTGCTATACTGACAACAAGAGGGGTGATATTATCTGTCTAGGGGTTGATGGGGGTGGATTCTTACTACACGCTTCTTCTTTAAAGAGAACTAGTGGTTGAGCCACTAGCCTAAAACCATCCTATGACTTGAATCTAAAAAAAAATAAATACCCTAAAACCACACTCTGTGAAGATTTCTTTTTAAAAAGGAGAACGCAATCGGTTCAGTATTTAGTGAAATATAAAGCTTCAGACACAAAAAAACTTTACTACTTTATATAATAGAATAAACTTGATAAAAATATAAAAATTAATGTTATTTTTTTGAGAATTATAAGCTTTCACATAGCATAGGTTTTTCATAATGTAAAAATGTTAAATCTTGTTAAATAAACCGATAAATTTAACGGTATATACAATTTTTGTGTTTTGAATGGTGTTTTTCAAAGATAGGGGTATGTGGTATTGAAAAAATTATTAGTTTACTGCCAGTAAAGTGTGATAATCTTTTTTTGAATTTTGCAGATTTTTAGGATTGCAATAATTCCACCCCCTCCCCCCTTCACCTCACCTTAAAGAAGATTAACTTTTTTAGCACCCCATTTAAAAATCCCTTTGCACGGCCCTGAGATGGGTTTTCATAAAGTTATTGATTGATTTAAGCACAGACAACAGACAGAAAATGCCTTGTAGGATTTAAACAGAGTATATAACTTAGGAATTCAAAATTTTAAAATAATTATTTTAGCCATTGGTATAATGTCTAATAAAGCTTTAAAAAGATGCATCAATTAACCCATTAGTGCCGAGCGCCACTTTTATGGACCGATCGAGCTGAAAATCTCAGGGAAGCTTTATAATGGTAAAAACGGAATTCCAATTTTTTTGTTTTGCTCTAGTGGCGTGCACAGGAAAGTTGCAATAAAACCCGGTTCGGCGCGAGTAAAAAAACCTTGCGGCATTAATAACCGTTTTTGGCGTTTTTTGGTGCTTTCCCCCGGCATTAAAGCCCGTTTGCGACCTAAATACCCGGTTATTTGGCCCAAAAAATTAAAAATGTAATTTTTGAACGCCCAAAGTGAGATGAACACTTTTTAAAACTACGATACGATCCGTAATTGAAAACTACATAACCTCATGTAATTGATAGAGCTACAACTAACATACAAAACAATTTATATCACATTTAAGATTTTGGCTATAGGTACCACCCCTTTTTGGTTAATAAACCCGGTTTTTGTTGTTGTTGTAAAAAAGATCTATTAGTAAAACCGGGTAATGAAAATTTCAGACTTTCCCCCCATATGCCGAGCCGGGTCTATATAGAACGTAAAAAAACGATAAAAAAATCATATAAAAAATAATAATTTGAATAAAACGAATTCACAAATGAATGTAAATGCCAATAAACTTTAAATTTCACGAAAAAAATCACTAACTTTACTTCATAAACAAAAAAGTTAGGAGGGGTATTTTAAAATCACCTTGTTTTTCTTGGTTTTCAAATTTTGTTGAGCTATACCGGCAAACGGAAGTAAGCAAATCTGCCTGCTCCAGGGGGAAATGAAAACCAGGGTAGTAGAGGGGGGATTCATACTGAGAATGATGCAATCCTAAAACTGAGAACCGGTTTTTTTCGGCATTTTCTGGAACCGGGCGTTAAAAGCCGGTTCGTCACTAATGGGTTAATATACAGCAAAAAACGATATAAGATTATTTATTTTTCTTCTATAAAAACCGTACCAGCAAAAGCGAAATAATTAAATAAATAGTTGTATACGCTGTTTAAATCCTACGAGGCATTTTTCTGTCTGTTGTCTGCGCTTAAATCAATCAATAACTTTATGAAAACCCATCTCTGGTACTACTTACGTTTGTACAAGAAACAAAGAATAGTTATTGATCGTATCGTATTATAGACAGCTTTACGCGGATATTAAAATGAAAAATTGTAAGATTCCAACCATTTGTTAGCCTGGGCCTACAATATTGATTTTATGATTTTAATTTTTATATTAGTAGGAATTTATCTATTCTACGATGCTATACATCATTTTTTAGTGAACCGGTTTTGATCCAGTGTTTATTAAGCCATACTGGAAAAGTATTTTTATTAAAGTATTTAATCTTCAGATGCCTTATCCCTGGTTCTCAGGGTGGGACGTTCAAAACTGCATTTTTTTCTCCTTTGTCGTGTCAAATTTTTGGTTTGGCTTGATAAGGAAAGTTGGGGGGGATCATTTTTCAGTGTTGACACCCAGCCAATTTGAGTAGCGCTGCTGCTCTATATAGTAGTTGATTATACGACGTCAAAGGACATCACAGCCTTTTTTTGGGAGGGGGGGTGTGGGATCATTTAAGCCCATATTTTAATATATAAAATGTTAAAAATTCACATAATTTGTAAAAGGAAAGGTTTCTAACGATGGAGCGAAGCAATAAAACTTTACTTTGGTGAGTTTCAGAGGTTTATAAGATTACATATCAGTGGACAAGTTTAAGCACTGCTAGTTTGTAACACCAAATCAAGATTTAACTAAACTATTTACCTCTGGGGACCAGTATAATTTAATATCAACTCAATTACAATGATAACTTAACCACTATATTTTTTCAAATTTAAAATTTGTCAAAAGTAATAAGTTCAACCAATTGACATTTTCCACACTCGTATTACATGGATTTTGTCATCCTAGTTTTTTCTCTCTTTCTCTTTTTCAGTCTTTTTATGGATTGACACTTTTTAATACAATTAAACAATCGATTTCAAGCAGTTTCAAGTATTTTGGTTAGATTTCAATCTCAGCTTGGGTTTTTGATCAAATGTACTCTCTCATAAGCAGTTGTTTTTTCCTTTGCTACCATACCACATTGCTCATTATAGTGTTTCTATAATTAGGGTCGGTCCGTCTGTCTGTCTCGTATCGTTCATTTGGGCCTGTTAGAATCGTCTTAAAAATTTCAAACTTAGTACGATAAAACAGTTAGTTACGATTTAGAAAGTGTAGCAACTCAATACTTGTTACTTTAAAGGCCCGTCTAATAAAAACAAGCTTACTTTTTACAATTTTTTGTATGATATGATTATCCTATTTTTATAATTTTTGGAATAAGATTCCTAGAAAAACAAGGTACAATATTATAATCAATTACCAAAAATGTTAGTATGTCCTTAAACAGTATACTGTATTTAATAAATTTTGTAACAACTTAATATACAAATTTATGTTTAGACTTATAAATTTGTATTCAGCATATTCTGACACTATACAAGTGGTAATGTTCATTTGTCCTACTGACTTATTTAAAAGCTTTTGCTTGTTCGGATGTTGTTATCCTTGTTTTAATGTGTGTCTTGGCTACTATTGGACTCTGCCATTCCTGTTCTAAATGTCAAATAAGACTGAAGATAATAAAAAGCTGCATTATATTGAAAAGTAATTGCTATTTTTATTTACATTTTATACTTAAATTGTTTTTGAAATTGCTCTTTATATATTTTGTCGTGCAGGTTGTTTTCTATGTAACTAGCGGCTACGCCCCTAGAGACCCCTAGTGGCACTTGAAGGAAGGGACGGAAAAGTCGCCCATTTTAGTTCTAAAAAGAAAAGCTTAGAAAAACATTTTTTGATGGGGTTATTATATCCAGGTGTACTTTTTTTGGTACAGAATCTTCCCCCCAAAAATTGTATTGGATGTTGTAATCCTTGTAAAATATACACTACTATTGGATATAATCGTCCTTTGTATATAAATATCCATCTATTTATAAAATAATTTTGTCGTGCAAGTCGGTCTTTAAAACAACATTGCAATACAACAACGGATATTTTACAATTTTATTAACCGAAGATTTTGCAATTTTTACTTAAAATCATCTACTTAGGTTTGCAAGATTTTTAAAGAAAAGTTAGTTTTCTATAAGCAAGGCTAATCTGTAAGTCTGTCTGTTTGTAAGTCTCGTCTGTCTGTATGTCATTTTCTCTACTGTTTTTTATGAGGTGGGGTGGGGCATATATTCTCGGCTTCTAGTTTACTAAAATAAAAAATGTACCAGTAACTTTTTTTTAAATCCATGATTAACAATCCAACCAAAAAATTTGTGAAAACAAATGATGCGAAGATTAAGCATTACATATTATTCTTTGTCTGGCTATATTAAGTAAGCCATAAGAAATCATTTTAAGGAGCGCAGTTGCTCTACAAGTCTTAGTGTATAAAGATCAGTGAGAGGGAGAACATTAAACTGTAAATCAACATTATCTTATTCGTTGGCTTAACAACTTTTTGTACTTTTATTGAATTTTGATGTTCAAAGTTTTCAACTAATAATAAAATCTACAGAAGGGGTAATATTGTTTATTATCTTGGGATATGTACATAAATTTATCGTCCATTGTCTAATCCCTTAAGATTCAAGATAATCATGTACTTTGTACATAATCCTAAGACGTTAAGTTTATTTGGACAATAAGGTACAAGAACGAATTATTCCATAATAGCCCATTATATGTTGTTTAAATGATTCCAGATTTACTTGAATCTCTGATATGACGCTTCTTAAGATGATTGTGTACAATTGGCAATTACTAATTAAAACGTAAGTATTTCCTTAGCAATTTCCAATTGTGAATTTATTTTTCAATATCATATGCTCTTACTTTCGTTTGTTCGTCTGTCTGTCGAATTTGTTAAGCTACGCGTTTATGGATATTGTTATCCCTATTTGTTTTTAAAGATAGTACATACATACTTAATATTGAGAGTAGCTACGCCACTTAAAAAGTGGTATGGCTATCAAAAAGAATTAATCTTAAGTTATAAACCATTAAAAACTTGTTTTAAAAAGCGCAAAAGAATTCGCTTAGAATATTTAAAACTCTCCCACTGCAAAAAAAAACTATTTGTTTATGTTTTCATGGGATTCAATGGAATGAGATAAGTCTAGTTTAAATGCCAAAGGTGGTCATGTATGTACAAAAGTTACAGGATTTCCGTCTGTCTGCCTGTGTGTTTATAACTGGTTCGATATGGTTCTCTTTTACCGTGAAGATTCTCATAGGTTCATTAAAGGTTTAAAACTATTTTAGGGAAATGTATCTTAATCCTCCTAAGAGAAATCGCCCCTGTAATGCTCCCCCTCCCATATTTGTTACATTTTTAAAAATTGAAATATAAACTGGAGGGTAACCCCCGCCCCCTTTCCTTCAAGTACCCCTAGAGCCGCTAGTTTCATTGATTATTAATTTTATTATTTTTAACAGTATGCAACACTAGCTTTTTATTAATAACAACTAAAAAGTGTTTGACTTTCAAGAGAGAGAAAGGGAGAGAAAAAAAAGTAGAATGAAATAGAAAGGGATAAAAATGCAATTTAATGGTATGCAAACGTTTTAGCAAAAATTATATCACTTTGCTTTGATTTGAGTTTGATTAAGGTATTTAAGGATTGCAATTGAAAACAAAATAAGCAAGGCCGTCCAAACTTTTAATTTATTTTTTTCTTCAAAGTTCGAGGTTGGGTTAATCTAATGTGCACCTAACAAATTTGGAAGGTCCTAGGGCAACCCAAAATTCGTTTTGGATGGGGGGGGGGGAGTGTAATCACCCCCAGGAAGTCCTTGATTTTGATCTACTATAAAACATAGAATATTTTTTCCCTATCCACTAATAAAAGAGTTCAGACAATTAGAATAGCCAGCTACTGAACTGATTGAGTTCTCATTGTTAGGTATTCTTCACATAGGTCCCAGAATAGTTTATATTTAAACCTTAGGATGCTTATAGACAATTTTTCTGGCTCCTTACCCATTTGATACGAATCAACAATAGGCTAGAGGCGCATTCGCTAGTATAATATAGATTATCTGCACTGCTAAAATATAATTAAGCACGAACGTTGTCACGTCACAAAAGTGCGTAGGTTTCATCTGCAATGTTTAACATTGATTGCAATTTATTTTCCATCGGGACAGAGACTGATTTTAGTAAATTTAAATCAAGCAAGATAAGTGTAAGATTATATTTTCCAGTATCGCTTCGAAACCGATTAATATCCGGTGGATTAGAACCAGTTCTCAGCCATACTGAAAAATCGTGTATTGCATCGAATTACAGACAATTTCCAACAAGTATCAAAAAAATTAATACCAGTTTTGCTAGATCCGATTGGCCGAAAATCTTATGATTTTAATTTGTATTGAGGGGATCTTTATGGTTATGACAATGGACGATAAATTAATGTACATTCCCCATGAAGATAAACAAAAGTATCTCTTCTGTAGATTTAGTTGGTTATAAAGTTTGAACACTTCTGGCTTGAACTAAATAATTAGGATTTAATTATAGTTCCCAAAGTTCTAAGTTCCCAAAGTTTTAATTTGATTGAGTATAAAGAAGAAGAGTAATCGAAGTGTATATAATAATTAGGTTTTTTGTTTGTCAGTTAAGATCTCGTTAACCATTCTCACTTATTGAGTTACCTATTTTAGGAAAGCTTAATTTAAGTAACATTGTGGGTTTAGGCTGTTTTGATATTTAATTTAAGTCTTAAAATGGTTTCAGGCTTTTTTCTATCACTTTTTTTTAGGGATGCAGCTTCTAGTTACAAGTACAGAAACTTAATATTTTAAAACTTATACTGTAAGTCCATGTGAGTGAAATTCTGGCGTAATGCAAAATTAATACAACAAGAGCCAATACAGTAATTTATTTATTTTTAGCCATACCTAATTTGTTAGCAGTTGCCCTACTCTATGATTTACTTTCGCTGTATATAGTACGTTTATCATGTATTAAGACTAAAGATAAAAGAAGAGGATAGGTACCTTTACTCAAAGTACCTATCGAACACTGACCCCTTCCCCTTACTTTTTAAATGAATTTAAATAGTATAGGAAAGTACTTTTTTCCCCTTTTTCCTAACACCTTTGGAAGGTTCTAACCCTACGGGGCTACCTAGTACCCAATATAACCTAACCTAAATTAACCTCAAGAAATTAACAGACAAACTAAAAACTCTTGTTTCACCCTTTTGTTTTTTATTTATTTCAAACTGGAGGGGGGGAGGGGGCTTAAATTAGTAGGAAGCCGGGGGGAAATTAGTTGTGCACATGAAATAGAAAATATTATATATTGTTTTCTATATTTGGAGGATATTTGTTTAAAATTAAAATCCAAAGGTTTATTTTTATTTACGCTACAATTGCACAATAGTATCCTTGTTAGTCAAAGTTAATTTGTTTCGCGTTAGAAAAAAAGTTTCTTTAATGGTAATGTTTTTATGAACATTGTAAGACTTTACTATTTAAAATTAAATAAACTATGTGAGATGGGCGACATAAATAGGTAGAGTATGGGGAATGCCTTGGCCCAAAACAGGCGCATCTCATTACAATGCACAGTTAGGACTTCTCAGACAAAGGTCGTGCAATCAAAAGGTTGGTTGTCTGATGGGTGTTGATACCCTAGGCGATTGATCGCGTTATATTGCAATTTAAAATGCAGCGTATGTTCAAAGATGAAGTTGAGAGGACTTGTACCCGAAGCGTCACCAGACCCCTAGAGTCAAAAGTCAATCTATCTATCTAAGATTTACCTGTTGAGTCTGACATCCTGCAGTGGCTATCCCCATCCATTATGACGTCACACATGACACTGAACATATCTCCATGTATCTATCTATCTAAGATTTACCTGTTGTGTCTGACATCCTGCAGTGGCTATCCCCATCCATTATGACGTCACACATGACACTGACCGTATCTCCATGTATCTATCTATCCAATATTTACCTGTTGTGTCTGACATCCTGCAGTGGCTGTCCCCATCCATTATGACGTCACACATGACACTGAACATGTATCTATCTATCCAATATTTACCTGTTATGTCTGACATCCTGCAGTGGCTGTCCCCATCCATTGTCCACCATATCAGAGCTCTGATACAATTTATTATAGTCATATTTTATTAAAAAAAATTTTATCAATAAAGAATATTGTCTTAGAAATTCATATTATTAAAACATTATATTATTATAAGTCTATATAACATACAATATCTAACCCAAAATAAAACAATCAATCAGATATTAGTCCATTTATTCATAAATAAAATACAAATCATATTTATTAAAATAGACATACAACTAAAATACTTAAAATTAGACAATAACAATGACCTAAAGATAAATCTAAAACTATCCCAACTAACAAGGGTGGGTGATCTACAAAGGGAGGGAAGTTAAGAATAAAAGACACAAACTGAAAATATCAACCCAATCAAACCAAACACAACCATCACTCAAAAAAACATGTATTTCAGGTATAAATAAAGCATATCAACATACTATACAGTGTTTATTGAGTTTTTTTTCATAAAAAGTCTTCGAATTCTGTTATTATTAAAAGTTATGGCTTCCTTATGGTTGGAAAACCAAACCAATGGAAATATATAGATATTCATCCTTTTCACTACAATATTCATAAACATCAACACATATTTAGTTGCATCTGATACTTTCCACAAGAGATTTAACATCCCCACACAAATAGTCAGATAAATCAACCACATTAACATACCATGTGATTCCAGTTTCTTTATCTTTTTCTTGTCCAGGTTGGCAGCTGATAGTTGGCGGGATACAACTGTTTTAGTTGAGGTTACTGAATTGTTTGTTGACACAGCTGTTGGTGGTCGCTGGCGAAGGGGAATTCTAGCTGATGGTAGCAAGTGTGATAAAGTTTTTGATCTTGATAACTGGGTTGGTGATAATTTTACTGTTTTTGCAGCTATTGAGGTCTGCAGCATTGATGGTATTTTCTCAGGACTAACTTTTGATACTGTTTTTGATGATTGCTTAAATTCTTTTGATAGCCTAATTGATGATATTTCTACACTTGAAGTTTTTAGATTAACAGTTGAACTTGAATTATTTGGGGATAGGGAACTAGTAGGTGTTTCAAATGTTGAAATAGCTGTTGGAGGATTTAGCATTGAGATATTAATTGAGGAGGGTGCTGTTAATTTAAACATTGGACTTGATACAGATCTTTTAAGATTTGGAACTTGTAATCCTGAAGAAAATAATGATGTTGGTTTTGATGAAGTTCCTGATGTTGAATTTAGATTTGCAGAACCAGTAGGATTTTTAGCAAATGACTGTTCTAAAGTACCAACTATTGATTTAGGCTTCACAGAAACCTTTAAGTTTTCAGAATTTTCAGAAGCTATGTTTGGGGTTAATGTTCCGGTAGATGTTGATGATTGCAGATTTAAAGTAGCATTTGATGTTTCTTTAGAAGGAGTACATATGGTTGGTTCAACAGTTTGATCACCTCTTGATTGCTCTAGATCTTTATTAGTTGTGATGGGCTGCACCTTTGATGTCTCAACCAATAAGTTTGCATTATCAATTGATGTTTCTAGATCAGCAGAAGATTTTTGTGACTCTACATCTAAAAGAAATATTGATTGTTCTAAAGTTGAAGGAGCTGTTGATGGTTTTAAAGCTGAAGTAGGTGCTAAGTGTTTAAATAGAGCAGATGGTGACAATATTTGCAGAGGTGAGCTTGCTCTTGATTGTCCTGTTTCTAATAGAGGTAATAATTGTAAATTTATACAAGGCGATGATGGTCGCGTATGAATTGTAAATATTTCTAATGGTTCCTCTTCTGTTGTTTGTTCTCTATGATTTGTTGTAGCCTTGAAAGGATTTATTTTGTTTGGTTTAAATGATTGAATAAACTTAGGTATTGAAGAAGTAGATCTTACAGATTGTAATGTTAAGCTTGATCCAAAACTTGACATGTTAGTTGATACATTGGATATTTTGAATGTACTTGTTGAGCCACAGCAAGGATTTTCTTGATATTGCAGTTTAAACTTGACATACTTAATAATTTTGAATATTAAATCAAGTGTGCTGATAAAGACTAGAAAAAATCCAGGAAGTTTTAAAAATCTAAGCTTACTCTCATCACTATCAGACAATTGCTCCTGAATTGTCTCCAAGGAAGCAAGATTATATCTCGTGTGCATCTCATAAATAAAGAACTCTAAACAAACAGGAATCTTGACAAATCTGTAGATAAGGAATACAAAATGTATTATTATTGGCAGAAAGCAGGCAGTCTGTATCCTAACTGTGTTCATTCCAAGGAAATGTGTAGGAAACAGCATGAGAATCCACTTGAAGATTATTATTTCAATCATAAACATGATATATCCCAAATTTATCATTGTTCTTTCCAACAGCATGCAAACTTGAGAAAAATAATCTTCCACTAGTTGAATTACTTTGTCTCTCCATAGGAACATAATCATATTTATAACATAATCAGAAATACTCACAACCATCAGAGCCAGAATCAAACATCTGATTAGGAATATGAGAATATTTTTCTTTGATTGCGGAACATTGTGGTAATAATTAAACATTGCAACAAGACAAGCAGTGTTTATAATTATTCCAATGGTGAAGAGCAGCGCAGCAAAGTAGCAATCATAGTTGGGCTGTATGCATATTAAAAAGAAATACAGACCAAACAATACTTTGTATTTTGTTGTATACATCACTAGAATGTGTAAACTAAACTAATTTATTTTTTTCAATTTATCAAGTACCAATTAAAAATTAAAATCCAAAATAATAATATTTTTAATTAACAAGGACAATTGTGACAAAAGGTAACAAAACAATAGATAATTACATAACTAAAAGAGAAGGAATAGTAAGTATTGAATCATTACTTTAGAGAGATAGGATTCCTGTAGTTATTCAATTAATGAGCTATCGCTCCATCATTTAATCCCATGGGTAAGAAAAATCGATTGTTTACATTTTAAGTGGTTAAAAATATAACATTTACTAATATTAAAAACTAAATAAAAGTATATTTTTTAAATTTCTTATTCATTTTTTAAAATTTGATTAATCCCTGTTTATTATTCAAATTACATAAGTAGATTAATATTAAATGACGTTGTTTTCAAAAGTGGACAATATACTTAAGTACTTTCTAATTAATGATGACTTTATAATAATTTAAATCCATCTTAAGAGCTTAAAATTGTGATAAAAATTTAATCGATTGAGTTCTTCATTTAAGGAAAGCTTCACAATTATCGCGAGGTGGTTTTAAGCTTTTTTACTTTTAGATTTTAGGGTAGTTTAAGCCATTTTTCTACTCTTACCTACCTTAGATTTTAATAAAATATATTAAAACTAAAAAGCATATTAAATAAACCAATTTATTGGCAAATAATAACAGTGCATAAACCATAAAGGAATTTGGCGTAGTTTTAGTAGCGCAGCTACTCTATAATTATAGTTTGTCTAACACTAGAAATATATTATCAGGAATGACAACATCGATAAGTAGCAAAGCACAAAAAAAATTATTGAATGGACAAAAGGACAAACTGAGTTATAGAGCAGTTGTTCAGTTGTCAAGAAAAGATTATGCGAAAAATCCTTTTCTCGTATTCATTCGAATCCGGTGGATAGGAACCGGTTCTCGTCCATACGAAAAAACTATGTCTAGCATCGTACTATATCCAGCTTTCTACGAATATAAAAATGTACAATCATAAGATTAAAACCAGTTTTTTTAGCCTGTGCCTTCGGCACCTCGGGGCTAAAAAATCTTTTATATCCGCGGAAAGCTGTTTATAATACGATGCAAGAAATAACTATTATTTAATCACTGAACTAAAAAAACAAGTATCTCTGTCTATTAAAGCTTGATTGACAGACGAACGGAACAAGTAAATTATATACTGCCTTCTCATTGGTACAGGGAAACATCACCAAAAATTTCAGCTGTCTCGGCTTATATAACATCTGAGAAAATCCCATTTCCTCCAGAACGTTACTGACGGACAGACATAGTGAATTATAGAGTAGCTTCGCTCCTGACAACAAAGTTTAGACTCTACTGCAATTATATTTCCTCTTATAAACAATTATGTCCTTGTTAACAACATAAAAGACCAAAATATATGATACATAATAAAAATAATGCACAAATATGTTATTAGGAATAAAAATAATGTACTTTTTATATTAATGATATAAAAATGTTGGTCTATTTTTGTATAAAAAGATTTATTGTACTATAAAAAATATATAGTAAATTTTTCAGTTGATATATTTTATTTATTTTCGTGATTTAAAAGACTCACTCCATGGAAATATTAAAAAGTACCACTTATGCAGATTAAAATTATTGGTTGAAAAGTTTGGATAATGATGATTTGACATAAAAAAAATCAAGACTTGAAAAAGGCACCTACGGTTTTTTATCAAACGAATGACAAAACGTGTTAAATTAACTATTGGGTACCAATTTTGCTCTGAATTTCTGCAAATGGTAGAATTGAATTATTATAATTAATGCAAATTGTTGAAAAAATCTTCGAATTTTCAAAATTTGTTTTTTTTAGTGTACAGAACAACAACATTAACCTTGCAGACTAACCGCACCAGAAAAACCACAGCTAAACTGAATTATAGAGAAGCAGTTCGGTGCGGGAATACGTTTTCTCCTCAAATTTTTTGCTACCAAGGTGTTTTATAAAAAGACCAGTTTGATAGAATTTAGGAAAGTCATTTTGTAAGCAATGTATATCATTTTCCAGTATAGCTACGAAACCGAAAAATATCCGCTGAAATAGAACCGGTTTTAAGCCCTACAGAAAAATTATGATTTGTTCCTTTAATTTTAAAATCTGCCAATAAACAAGTAGAATTTATGGTAATAGTATGACAAACGTATAAACCTTGATTAAAATAATTGCTTTTATGCAATTTTTTCATAAGAGCAATCTCTATCCAGTATTAATAGATAGACAAGCATAAAAGATGAAAACATCCTGCCTTTTTACCCCCCAATAAAACTATTATTATTTTAGTAGCGAAGCTACGCTGTAATATACTTTTTTCTGCGTACGTCTGTCGATTCGTGTGAAAGTGCTTTGTTCAATTTTGATCATATTATTTCTAGGTATCATAATAATTTTCACCATTTTTTAATTCATTTTCAAAAACAGAAAAATATCTTCTGAACCGGTTACTAAAAATATCATATTGTATTATATTATTGACAATTTTTTACTCGATAGGGGCCAACAAACTCGAATCATTCTTATAATTTTTCATATGACAATCCGCAAAAAGCTGTCTATAATGTGATGCGATAAATAACTAGTCTAAATCACAGAGTTGCTGTTATTTATATTAATTCTATTGTTATTTTTTAAGTTTCTAGAATAAAAGTAATCAGAGATTATAAAACGTAAAGATTGCTTCATTAGTTTTGATCTTATTTATTTTTATTTCAAATCTTTGGATAATTTTAGACCCTTTTTCTGTCACTTATTAGAAGCTAAACGCGAAGCCACCAGCATTTTAGTTGCATAAAATAACTTCAATTTTAAAACATACATATTTAATTGTTTTATATGCATGATTTTATATTTAAATAAACCAATCATGCAGAACCTTCAATTTTTAGATTTCTCAATTAGTCAATGTTTTATAGTGGAAGGCCTACATTAAAAAAAAGATGTAGATTTATGTAGTCAATTCTTCTTATTACTGTATAAATGTCTTAACCTCTTTTCGAGGAAGCTTTGTGTTTATCAAGTTCGAAATTAAATTCCTTATCATTAAACCAAAAACAAAGCGCAAATGTCGTCTTTTAGGGCTTTCCTTTCATAATGTGGCGCGGCATAGAGTGTTTGTTTATTTTGAAGCGCACGTTCTTTACTTTTGAATGAGATATGAGAGTGTGAAGATTGCGGAGAACAAAATTGGGCCTATCATTGGTCTCATTGAGTGTGAACTACCCTAGTATATCAGGGATTTGAAACCATAAGAGCTTCAGGTAGAATTTGTTAATTTGATTAAGAAGTATGGTGTATAGGACGATTATATGTAGTTTTAAAAAAGGCTTTAGCCAGCTAAGCATGAAACTTAATTATGATTAATATATGTTTTAGTAATTTTTATGTGCCTTATTGTTGCATTTAACAATGATTTATTAAACCAAATATTTTTCCTTTAAAAGCCAAAGTTTCCAAAGATTCTTTAACCATAAGAAAAGAAAAAGATTTTTTTTAGTGCTCAAAGTTTTAAGATAACGAATAATATTTTATTCTGTTTATTAATTGATCTTGTAATTTCAGGTCTTTTGAAATAATTTCATCAATAAATCTATATTCAAACCTGCTGTTGAAACTTGATGGTTCCTGGTATTGGGGGTTTTGTATGTTCGCCAACTGATCTCGTGAACTTCCCGCTAATTCGGAAGTCCAAGCTCAACCAAAGTGTCATGGTTGAGACAATTTCAAAAGATCTGATGAATAGGCGTTAGCATTCATCAAGAGATCAATAGCATCTAGTGAATTATTGATGCAATAAACTGTGACAATTTTTCTGTGAAATAAGTACCTAGTGAATCAATATGCCACTAACCAAAAAGCAGAAAATTGAGCGAGCAATCGCTATTGGCAGTGAAAGGCTAGAAGTTTTTGATGAACAGTTAAAATTGTTTTATGACAATCTAAAAGCCTGCCAAAGTTTTAGTTCATGTGAAAATGTGAATGTAAAATCAATTCGTGACATTTTTAGTGAGGTCAAGGACCAATCTGACCTAATAAAAAGTCTAAAACCTGCCGTGGAGACTAGTGAGCTGCGCGAGTTTAAGCGTGATTTGGATGAAGCTAGTGAGCAGAAAACTGTTGCAGATAAAGTTTATGCGTCGTTGGAGCAGTGTACAAAAATTCTGTACTGGCTTGACAATGATTCAGATGACGCGAGGTCAAGCACTGTCGCCAGGAACCTTGACGTCATTGAGAAGGTGAAGATGGACATGGGAGTGCTTAAAATTTCCGTGGAGTTGCGCCAAGAAGTACGTGATATGTACCGAAGGCTTAGAGAGATGGAACGTCGTTCATCTAATCTGGATGAGAGTGGAACACCTGCCATGCTCTCCAGAAGTATGTCTGCTGTGGATATTCGGAGTTCCAACCCGCAGTATGGGCGCTGGGACAACAGTTTGTTGCCGTCGTTCGACGGTACTGACACGGATTACCCAAACTTTAAACAGGTCTTTAAGGATCTATGCTCTGGTTATGGATTTGCTGACCAGAGGTTAAGTCTGATGTTGTGTATGGAGAAGGTGATAACCAACCCGGAACTACGCAAGCAAGTGTCAGCGATTAGAGATCACAATGAACAATGGGCGTTTCTTGACCAGATGTTTTTATCAAACACTCGCCGGTTCATGAGGATTTTAACTAAGTTGAACAAGATGAAACCTGTGGATAAACCTGTGGACGTGGTTAGCGCAATTGCTACCTTCAAGAGCATGATGCAGGAGGTAGAAGCCATCGTTGGTTCTGCTGCAAAGGATTACAACCACCTGACTCTTATTCATATTTTTAAAGACAAGTGCCCTGAGAATTTGAGAGACAAAATTATGATGGAGCTTGGTAGCATGAACCAACCAAACATCCCGAAGATTGTAGAACTGCTGGAGAGGACCAGGGGTGCCATGTTGGCCGGTGATATGTCTTATGATAATGGCGCCGGCAAGAGAAATCGTGATAGAGCTGCTGCCGCGCAAGTATCTGGCCGCAGCGACGATAAGAATGGAAAGGCTGGAAAGGGCAAGGCTTCCAAGTGGAACAGTGCATGTCCTGTGGAGAGCTGCAAGGAGAAACACCCGATTTTCCGTTGCCTCACGTTTAAGAAGATGGACGTGGTTGACCGAAAGAAAGTTGTCCAGCAGAAGAAATTATGTGAACTTTGCCTATGTGACGGCCATACTGCTGACAAGTGTAATAAGTCTGATAAGCTTGGTGTTTGTGGTACTAATAATTGCGACAGATACCATTCCAGGTTACTCCATGAGGCTAGTGCTGGTGTGAATACAGTTTACAAGTCAAGTTCTGCACCCAGCCCCTGTACTTTCTTACTGCAGTTAGTTCCTGTTGTAGCACCTGGCGGCGGCACCTGCCACGCCACGGTAATGTTTGACTCCGGGGCAAATTTGCCACTTGTGTCTGAGAAGTTATCCAACAAGTTGAAGCTGAAATCTACCGGCAGATATACGACTATTTCTGTAGCTGATGGTAGTGAGTCTTCCTGCCGCAATGTTGTGTTTTATTTGAAGGATAGGGACGGCAATCTGAGGGAGTTTGAGGCAGCTGTCATGCCTACCCTCGGCGGGGCCAACGAGATGCGCTCGGTCCACCCCGAAACTGCCGCCGAGATATTTAAAATGCCGCCAGAAAGGTTTACATATGTTAGTGGAGGCTTAGATATCATCATTGGAAATACACATCCTGACGTGTTTCCTTCAACCTACCAGAAAGTGGGCCAGTCTATGTTGTGGCGAACCATTTTTGGTAGTGGTTTTATCTGTACGAGTGCTGATGGTGGAGCTGGAGATCAAAAGTCGGCTTATAAGGCTGTCAGTGTCAGTGGAGGCACCTTGCCAGACTTTTTGACGTCTGAATCGTTTGGCATACGGCCGCAGGCACTTTGTCCTGGATGTACTGCTTGTCAAGAGTGCAAGGCTATGGCCGACGGCACTACCTGGGACCAGCGTGAGAGGCAGAGGATAATTGAGGCAGGTTTAACACTAGACTTGCAGTCCAACAAGTGGACAGGTCAATATGCTTATATTGAAGATCCTCACACTTTACCCTACAATGAAAGTTTAGCCCGCAAAATTGCTGAAAAGGATCGTGCCAGGATGGTCAAGGAAGGTACCTATGGAATGTATGTGGAGGTATTCAACGACGCCATAAGAAGAGGCGTTTTCCAAAAAGCCACGCCTGAAGAGTTGCAGTATGAAGGACCTAAGTCTTGTTCATCAATAGTGGTTGCTTTCAAGGAGGATTCAAGTTCCACACCCATGCGATTGTGTGCAAATAGTTCTCTGACGTTCAAGGGTACCAGTTTTAATAACATAATGCTGGGAGGCCCGCCGCCAATGCAGAAGATATTTTATCATTTGATGCTTTTCCGCGGTTACAAAGTTGGTATAACCGCGGATATCTCCAAGTTTTATAACTCCATCCTGGCCACAGAGTTCGACAGCCAGATGAAGAGAGTTTTATTTTCCCCGACGCCAGATGGTCCACTTGAAATTTACCTGACCAAAGTTGTAAATTTCGGCGAGTTAGCTGCGGGAAATTTGGCAGTTACAGCCCTGAAGTTGACGTCCCGCCTGTTCGGCGGAAAGAGTGAAGCAGAGGTCAAGGAGATGTATGGAGAGGGACAAATAAACGGTAGTGAAATTGTTGCCAAACCTGAATTATGGAAGGAGCCACAAATACCTACCTACCCTGATGAGGAGTTCAAGTTACTTCAGATTCCAGTTGCAGTCAAGCTTGAGAAGCACAGCTTCATAGACGACGTTATTTCGGGAGCAGGATCGAAGCCAGAAGCCAAGGAGATGATGAAAGAGGCCGACAGGATTATCGGCAAAGGTAGTTTTTCCTTCAAACAAGTCATTTATTCTGGAGATGATTGCCAGCATACCAAGGTTCTCGGGCTGATATGGAAGCCAGCCACCGATGTGTTGTCCATTGCCACAAGAGTCAACCAAGATGGTAAAGTCAAGGGAAGGAAGGTGAAAGAGGATGCTGATTTGTACAACCTCCAGGACGCCTTGGACGAGAATCTGACGAAGAAGATGGTCCACAGGTTCGCCGCCCAAACCTTCGACCCGATCGGGCTTTGCAGCCCTATTCTGTTGAGAATTAAACTTGTCCTGCGGAAAACCTGTTTGCTGAATTTGGGCTGGCAAGATTTCATTCCAAAAAGTCTACGGGATGAACTTGTTCAGTCGCTGGAGGACAGAGCTGAGGTCGCTAAATTGGAGTTTGACCGTTGTGTGGTTCCGGATGAACCAACTGGCCTTCCATCCTTGATGATGTTTTCGGATGGGTCATCAGAGGCTTATGCATCCAATGCATATTTGAGGTGGCCAACTAGACAAGGATTTGAAACGTTTCTGCTAGCCACTAAGTCAAGAGTTGCGCCGGTCAAGTGTGAGTCAATTCCACGCCTTGAGTTGATGGGATGCCAAATGTCCACAAGGCTGGCAAAGTCCGTCAGAGATGCCCTGCCCTTTGATATTATCAGAGTGATGTATTTTACTGATTCATCGTGTGTTTTATCACAAATAGTTTCCAACAGTGCTATGTTGAACACATTTAATTCTCATCGTATTGGAGAAATTCAATCTGCGACCAACAAGGATGACTGGAGGTGGGTCCCGGGGACGCAAAACGTTGCAGATTTGGGCACCAGAAGCACCTGCAAAGTATCAGATTTGGGACCAGGTTCCAGGTACAGATTGGGCCCAGAATGGTTGCGCCAGGATGAAAGTGCGTGGCCGGTGAAAACTGCCGAAGAAGTCAAGCAGGTTTTACCCCCTGAGGAGTTGAATACCAAAATGGTTAAGTTATGTTCAATGAAAGTTGCCGGAGAAGCCGCTGAAGATGTCTTTAGGTTTAAGCACAGGAGGTCATTTGGACAGGCCAAACGTATTATGGCAGCTGTCCTGCAAGTTGCGAACACCTGGTTGAAGAAGCTAAAGAGCAGACAAGAAGGTAAGGCTACAGCCGCTGGTAGTCATGTAGCAGCCGCAGATGCTGTGTACAAGCCGTCTTTGTACAATTTTATGGCGGCGGCGGAACTTTTCATTGTGTCCCGAAGCCAAGAGGATGAGTGGATAAATGATGCTAAAGGCAATTATGCGTCATTAAATCCATTAGTGCATGAAGTATCATTGACCTGGCCTGTCGTTGGTCCCGGTGGAAAGTATGTGACCAGGGAGATGAGGATTCTTAAAATGGTTGGTCGAGGACAGCCAGTCATTGACGCCATTACTGGCGGCCGTAAAATGATATTTGAAGACATGCCAGGTTTAATAATTTTGGAGCCTGGTAATTGGTTAGCTGCTGTTTTTATGAGAGAAGCGCATGTTGAGCTTCACTCTGGTGTCCGTGGAACTTTAGCTGAGAGCCGCCGTTGGTGCTGGATTGTGAAGGCAAGGAGGTTGGCCATCATGGAAGTGAAGAAATGTTGGCCCTGCAGTGTTGAGAGGGCTAAGGAATGTCGTGCTACCATGAAGGAGGTGTTACCTGACAAGTTGGTCCCGAGCAGGCCTTTTGAAGCTGTGCAAGTCGACCTGATGGGTCCGCTGGTTACGAGGAGAGCTGCCGCCAAAACGAGGAGCCAGACAGCAACGAAGAAGGTGTGGGTGTTCGTGGTGGTCTGCAGATTCTCAGGGGCGTTGTGGTTAGATGCCTTGGAAAAGTATGATACCAGCAGTATCCTGTTGTCCCTGCGCAAGTTGGAAGCTGTTCATTGTCTGCCGAAGATCATAGTAAGCGACATGGGCACACAATTATCCGGTGCTCGCAAGGTTTTAGAGCAGAAGTTGGGCAGCCAGGTAGAGTTTTCTTGGTCTCAGATCCCGGCCCGAGCCCACCATTATATTGGGCAGGCTGAGAAAATGGTGGGATTAACCAAGAGATTGCTGTCCAAGAAGTTGGTGAATAGTTCTGTTAATTTCAACGAGCTCCTGGTGCTGTTGGCGGAGGTCAGCAAAATTATGAATAGCAGACCACTGACGATTGAAGCTGCGAACGACGTGGAGAACTGGCGGCTGATCACCCCTGGCCAGCTGCTGGGAAATGTTGACCGCCAGCCGTTGTGCAATGTGGCGATGAAACCGGAGGACCAAATTTCCTCCAGGTTGAAGTTGTTGGAAGATTTATCTGCCCAGTTTTGGACTGCCTACCGCCAGGAGATCCTACCGAAGATATTGCGGATGTCCAAGTGGAAGGATGAGATGGCGGAGCCACTAACTGATGGAGATATAGTTCTGGTTACGAGTACCAATCCGCTGATGAGATGTTTGAGGATGGGCCGAGTGACGAGAATTGAGGATGGAAGAAAGACGGCAAGAGTCTTGTTCAGACTGACAGATAAATCTCCCCTAGAAGAACATGCTGTATCAGTCAGGCAGTTGTTAAAAATTATGATTAATAATTGATTCTTATTTTATGGAAATTGAGATTTTTTTTAGTAAAAAGCCACATTTTTCATATGCCTATTTTTATGCCTAAAATAAGAATCAAATGAAATGCGATTAAATATTCTTCTATTTCATATGCTCAAATTTAATTTTATTGAGTTTAATTTCCTTTCAAAAGTAAAATTCATTTTAAAACTTACCTGAAAAGTTTAACAAAAAGGAATAAATGTGTCGAGGTTGCGTGATTCGATATTTATTCTAAGAAAAAAATCAAGTATTTTTTTAGCAGATTTTTTTAAAAAATTATATATGAATTTCAATCAAGTAAAACATTTTATTCAGATCAAGGAATGATTGAAAATTCATATTTAAAGTTTTTTTTTACAAAGAAAAATTGGTATTTTTTTCATAAGTTCAATGAAAATTCTAACAAAGATATTATTTTGCTATTCTTTAAGTATTAAAAAGTTTTATTGTTGATTAAGATATTACAGTTCTTATTCATTAGGTTTGAAAAACTTTCTGCCCAAGGATTTTGAAAAATTTTTTCTTACTACTCTTTTTGATGCTTAACAAATTTAGTTTTAAGTACCTATAAATCTTAATTTTCTTGTCTAAGATTTATTTCGTTTTATTTTACATTATTGTTTACATTTACATTTCAACCTGATTTCGTAGGTACTTATTGATTTATTAATAATGATTTATTGCCTATTGATTATGAAATGATTATTATTTAGTATAGTTGTTATATTTACAACATCATGATTAATAGGATTATCCATTTTAGGATTGTGTATGTGATCTTGTGATTGTCATGTGCATGGAATGTTGTATGGTACAAACCAATTCCCATCCTTCTATCCTAAATGTGAGGTATTATGAGTTCTAGTGAGAAGTATAATATTGTGTATGCATTTCACGGGGTTTCATTTAGTTAGGAGCAAAATTGTCACGTTTTCGGGATGTGGCCATTCTCATGTGATTATGGTGAGTTGAGTTTAGTGAGAAATGTTGCTAGTGCTCAGCGCGAAAAAAACCTTGAATCTCGTTAAGGAAGTTAATTTGACTTTCAAACGGGGGGTGTGTCTTAACCTCTTTTCGAGGAAGCTTTGTGTTTATCAAGTTCGAAATTAAATTCCTTATCATTAAACCAAAAACAAAGCGCAAATGTCGTCTTTTAGGGCTTTCCTTTCATAATGTGGCGCGGCATAGAGTGTTTGTTTATTTTGAAGCGCACGTTCTTTACTTTTGAATGAGATATGAGAGTGTGAAGATTGCGGAGAACAAAATTGGGCCTATCATTGGTCTCATTGAGTGTGAACTACCCTAGTATATCAGGGATTTGAAACCATAAGAGCTTCAGGTAGAATTTGTTAATTTGATTAAGAAGTATGGTGTATAGGACGATTATATGTAGTTTTAAAAAAGGCTTTAGCCAGCTAAGCATGAAACTTAATTATGATTAATATATGTTTTAGTAATTTTTATGTGCCTTATTGTTGCATTTAACAATGATTTATTAAACCAAATAATTTTCCTTTAAAAGCCAAAGTTTCCAAAGATTCTTTAACCATAAGAAAAGAAAAAGATTTTTTTTAGTGCTCAAAGTTTTAAGATAACGAATAATATTTTATTCTGTTTATTAATTGATCTTGTAATTTCAGGTCTTTTGAAATAATTTCATCAATAAATCTATATTCAAACCTGCTGTTGAAACTTGATGGTTCCTGGTATTGGGGGTTTTGTATGTTCGCCAACTGATCTCGTGAACTTCCCGCTAATTCGGAAGTCCAAGCTCAACCAAAGTGTCATGGTTGAGACAATAAAAGTTTACTTTTCTTGTTAATTAGTAGCACTGCTACTCCAAAATAAGAAAAAGTCCATGAAAATCAAAGGGGAAGGGGACAATTGCCAATAAATAATACTGGTCACCTAAGTATAAAACACGTTCTCTCGTTATTGGAATTAAATCTTTAAAGCTTGCTTGGGCTGTACAAAATTTATTGTACAGAAGGAGTTATTTTGTTCATTGTAATTGGGAGTATATATTAGGTTTGTCGTCTATTGTCTTATCCCGTTAAAATGAATGGATCAATTTAGAAGTTAGAACCCTGATTTTACGGAGAAAATTACATGCACAAATCTGAATTTTTCCCTTTTTTCTAACTGTTTATATTAAAATTCACGTCATAGGCTATCATTAAGCATTTTATGTATTACTTTTTTTTTCATTTTTTTCTCATACATAATGTTTTTTTTCATATTTTTAAATTCACTGTGCGTACATTTTTATTACATTTTGCAGCAAATAACAAATTTAATCATAAAAAGTTTCATTTAAAATCAAACGAACAAAATACTTTTATTCAGAAAGAAAGAAAAAAGTTTTCAAAGTACATTTTAGATTGAAAGCTAAATAAATGAATTTTTAAAATCCCTTTATAAAAAAAAGAAGACACTCTCATTTATCTTGGTGATCTTTTAGTGAAGCAAGCTACCGACTTATTTAGCCACTTCTGATATCTTATTGAACAGATATTTGATATAAAAACCAATGCCACATAGTGTTTCAAATACTGCATCCTATCTTCTCACGATCGAATTTCAAGTGTTTATTCAAAAAGAATTATTTGAGGAAGGGCGTCTTAATAATACTCATGTCTTGAGAATTCCCCCCCCCCCCCCCTTCATATTTAACAATATAGGGTCGCAGTATTTAAATAAACAATATAGCTATATAAGCAGTGACACACTAAAGAACAAAACTTTTCAAAATGATGCAAATGTCATGTAAGTAAGACATTTATATCTTAAAATGGTAAATTTATTGATCAAAAATGACAATGCAGAGCAATTCAATACAGATGTGAAACCTTCAGTGGGTGAAAAAAAGGAAGCCTCTCCTTTCTGAGTTCTTTTGTCAGAAGCTTAAGAGTTTAATAACTACGGAACTGATTAAGTTCTCCTTCATTTAGTTAACGGGGTGTTTTTAGACTATTTTAATTGTAGATTTAATCCTTGGGAAGGTTTTAAACTCTCTGCCCCTTGTAATACAGAGCCCCTAGATGCTAGGGGTGTATGAATAGATACACCATTATCAAAAAATTTATTTTGTAAAGGATGGATTGGATACACAAACAAAAACTCTCTTTTAAATGTGTTTTAATGTCATACAAATTTTGTACAAGTTTTTTCATTTCTTTTTCATTTTTCTCATACTTAATGTTTTTATTGTCATGATAATCATGATGATGTTTAGTTGTTGTTATATATGCACACCCAAATTTTCTCTCATGGTTTAAACTATTCAATTAGATTTACTTGAATAAGCTTATGCAATTTTATCGCCTTCTTTAACAAATCAGACGCACAGACAAGAGGACAGACAGACAGACAGACAGACAGACAGACAGACAGATGTATCAAAATGTTTAATTATCAAGTAGCTGTGCTATTTTTATACTAACTAGAGATAATCATTATAAATAAAAAATTAACAAGATTACTTTTCAAAAAAACTTATGCCTTTCGTAAAGAAAAATAAAGATTACTATCCTTTTGTGCTTAGACACAAATTACTTAGAATATTAAATCTAAAAAACCATTAAAATTCGCAGAATTTAAAAATGTGTGACTTGAAGACAGACAAACTTCTTGGAGGCCAATATCTTATGGGTCCTTTGGGTCCCATATTAATGGAAAATTTAAAACTTACTCTTTTTATCAAAAACGAACACAACTATTGTTATTACACGTTTTGTTGCCAAATTAAACTAATTTGCATCCAAATTAACATTTTTTAATTCCATATATGATATGCCGCTATTTTATTTTAATAGGTGTTTTAACAAGTGGTATAAAAATTCATTTGCTAAAGCGGCAAATTATTTTAATAAGAGGCAGTCAACCCACCCTTTTATTGTACCACCTTTGGCAGGAAATTCCAACTGCGCATGGCATGAGTTACACCTGTTTATGGACAAAGCCATTTGCCCCTACTCTTACCATTGATTTAATATACCTAACATTGCAGAATTAGCTTCAATATTTGACGTCTCTAGAATGAATCGGTGTGCTTCAAGCTTGAACCTAAAACCTCCCATTCATGCCATGTATTTTCCAGTATGGCTTCAAACCGATAAATATCCGCTGGATTAGAACCGGTTCTCAGCCATATTAAAAAATCATGTATAGCATCGTTTTACATACAATTTTTACACGAATATTAAGTCAATGATAAAATAAATATCAGCTTTGTTACCCCGTGCCTTCGGCATCTCGGATCTAATAAAACTAGTTTTAATCTTTTATTTTTTTTTTAAACTCGGGGCTATTAAAAATAGTTTTAATCTTTTATTTTTTAAAAGCTGTCTACAATACGATTTAATACATAACTGTTTAAATCTTCTAAAATGCATAAACATCTCTGTATAAATAAGGTTGTTAAAATTAAAATGACCATTCTAATTAATCAAAGTTTAAATTAAACATATTAAAGATCCCGCTAATTTATGCATTTTAATTCTTTATTTACAGTTAAATGTAATTTTGTAATATAATTACAATTTTTATTTGTTTATTTTATTTTTTTGTGTTTTTAATTAGATTATTAATAAGCAAGGATGACAACATTCATAAAGAGAAGCTCAACAAATCAGACAGTAAGACAAGCTAAAATTAACAAATACTGAATTTCAGTGCTATAAAATTTTATTATTATTTCCAGTATGGCTCCGAGTCCGATTGATTACCAATGGTTTATAAGCAGTCGTGATCCATACTGAAAAATCATTTATTGCATTGACTATTTAGACAATGGATATAGAATATACGTAGATTTTATGACACAGGTGAAAAATTGTTGTCAATTTATGTTGCTATCATTTATTGGCCAGTTTGTTCTTCAGCCTGTTGAAGAGGTGGGGGTAAATTGGGTGGATTGGGGTATCGTTATTTTAGCCAGCTACGAGTTTCACTTAGATTACATGACAATCTTGTATAAGATCCAAGTAATAAACCCATTATTTAGTCCTTCATAGTTAGATCCCCCTCCCCCTCATATTAAATTTCAATTTGTATCAATTAATCAGCTGAAATTTGTATTCTCAACTTTTTCTATGGGTGAAAAATTATCACGAACACCCGCCCATGCAAAAATACAAGTGTCATTTTTGATACTTTATTACCGGGCACAATGGGTTAAAATGGAGCTATTTGGCCATTCTAAAATCCCCAGCCTCACTCTATAGGAGAAGCATGTCGGTTCAGCAGATAGCAAGATCATGTGGGACACACAGACATCCAGTTACTTTCATACAAGATATTTCATAGCATTGTCATAATTTTGTCCCTTATTAGAACATTGTGGTTTTCGTATGCCTAAAAATGGCAACATAGATATTGAATCTAAATACCCCTACTCCAAATCTAATTCTGCTATCTTCAACACGCATGAAGAGATATAGGTAAGCCAAATAACAATTCTATATAAGTTATTTTGCCACAAGCTAATAATAAAAGTATGACAACATCTATAAAAACGAAGCTCAATAAATCAGGCGGATAGACATAAGACTGTTCAATCATTTATTATAATCTAGACGTATGGGCGAAAATTTTACAAATTATTTATTAAATACAGGGTGCTTAATATGGTTTTATTTCAATTTGAAGATCTAATTAAAGAGATTTTAATGTACATTACAAAAATAAAATAAAAAGTATTATTAAAAAAGCCAAGAATTATCATGTTAAAAACCGACATACGGACTTTATGGTAATAGTAGTAAATTGTACCTGGAATCACCAACCCAAGTTTTAAATCGATAGGTCAATTCTAACTTGCCTAAAAATACAATAAGACCTGTACGGCTGTACGGACGAACGGACTTAGAAAAGGTTCGCTTTTATAAGTTATGAAAATTGTAAAACCAATGATAACTTTATTCGTGCCCCTATTCATAAATAATAAGCCAGCTATATAATGGTACATTATGATATGCTAAGTATGGAAGTATTAAATAATAAATCATAGCCCTAGTTAAATTAAAGCTTTTCTATAAATTAAGGCGTCTCCGTCCGTATGTCCTAAGTGGATAGTTGTAATCGTTAATTTTCAACCTTGCATAATGAAGGCTTTTGAAAGTGTAGAAACTCAAAAATTATTACCAGAAAGTCCGTACGATCAATATAGTCAATTTATGTTAAAATGTAAAATAAGGTACGTTATAATACAAGTCTTCAAATGAAAGTAGGATTCATATTTAGCATTATCGACAGATATATATGAAACTTTGTCCAGGCTTTTAAATGTTCTGTTTCTTCGAAATAAAAGGCTTAGTGCGACTTCGCTTTTGGATGTTGTCATTCTTGTTCAATTTAATTAAAAGCAACATTTGCGTATTAAGTACTTACTGGCATAAGAATTAAATTAAATATTTAAAATTAGTGCCCAGTTCGAATCTTGGTAATTTTGTAAAAGAAATGAACCAATCGCGTGTCTCCAGGTAAAAAGACATCCGCCAATACGTTAGTATTTTGACATAGAGATACGTGATTGGTCAATTTTAGCGGCAATTTTTTTTAAATGCCACCAAAGATGATAGTAGCATCTAAGTATTTTAAAACTAAAGATATAAAAAATTAAAACATAATGAAATATGCTACCATTTCAAACAAAATTTATTTGATACATATATTAGTAAATTCAAAAATAAATATTTCATTTTAGAACTTCTAAGTTATAACATGGGAATAATAATTAAACCATATAAGTAAACAAACTGTAAGGGAATCTCTATAACTTTAATTTATGAAAGTGTGCATTAATTATGCTAAACTTAAAATAATTGGTGAATATGTTTGGACATTGTAACTTATGATAATAATGTTTATTTGTTGCTGCCAGGTACCCCCCAGCTTAGGAGATAGCACATACAATACTCTAAATTGCTGCTATCTATAGCCAATTTAGAGTTTACATTATGATGTTTAGTCTCATACAAAAAAAATAAAATAATATATACTAACTAAGACTTAAATTATTATCTAAATATAAATTGGTGGAAAAGAAGGAAAATTTTAGGATATGCACCAGGAGCTACAGGAGTACTATCTTGACCAAAATGGGGATAGTGTATTTGATTCCTGAAGCCCCTTTTTAAGGAAGACGAAAAGAAAGAAAAAACTTTGTACATCCCAATCAAGATTTAAGCCCCAAAGTTTTTAAATGGAAGCGCATTTCATAAATGAATCAAACAAAAGTGTGTTTTAAAAACTATTATCTTCCCTTTCACAGGGAGGGAAGGAATCATTGGGCAAAAATACACTAGTACCCAAAGTTTTATAACCACATTATCTTATTCGTTAGTCAAAAACTTTGGATTCTTTAACTTAATTTTGATCAAAATGTTTCAACCAATGATTTTGATCTACAAAAGGGATACTTGGATTTATCATCATATAGGGTGTAAAACAATTTATCGTCCTTTGTCTTGTCCCTTTAAGTTCCCTAAATCTACCCTTTCTAAATCCTTCACGAGAAGACAATAGTATGTTATGTATGAGTTCATAGATAGATAGGATATGTTATCTAGCCTAAAAATTTAAAAAATAGTAAGGTATTTTTTGTTTGTACATTAGGATCTAGCTAACCACTGAACCGATTGACTATTCAATTGATAATTTAAGTTTATGGTGATTTTAAGTCTTTTTTCTGTCCATTCCAACTAATTAATATAATAGTATAGTATATAATAGTAATATAATATAATTAAAATGAATTTAAAGAGAACATTATCAATATCCCTTCTCCAACTCAAATAGTAAATTTTGAGCCCACTTACCATTTACCTCATGGTATGCGCCATATTACTTAATGTATTTCTTAAAGTGACAAAGCTATTGTTATGCTAATTATCTTCATATGTATGAGAATAGACTGGCCTAAAAATCCAAATTATATCATTGGCGGCGGCACTCAAAGTATTTTGTTGATCACTGACAACCTCTCCCCTTATTTTTCAAATAAATTAAAAATTGAGGGGGGGGGGGTTGTTTTGATGTTCTTTTATTACTTTAGGTTAGGTTATATTTAGTACTGGGTAGCCCCAAAGGCTTATTGCACCGCAGTTATAGTCACCGTAGGATTAAGTTCCCCGCATTAATAAGGCATAGAGCCCCCCTTATTTTCAATTTTTTTCAAAATTAAGAGGAAAGGATTTATCAGTGCTCAACTAACACTTTGTGTGAAAGACTTTAACAAAAAATTAGACCTTATAAAAGGCACTAGGCTATGCTAATTGTAATAAATGAGAGTCGCTACTCTCTAAGTGTAGCCAATAAGAGTGTACTTTTTTTAAACTTAGAATAATTTGAACCATTCTAATGTGAACTATTGCCTTGCCACCCAAGTATAAATATTATTTAATTGTCCATTCAATTTAACAGATTTTCATTATACAATATACAATTTTTACTCTCTTCAACGAATTGGGAAGAGATAAAAATACATAAAACGATCTTATAAATAAGCTATGTATTAATATATCTGTAAAAAAGCTCCTTGGGGCCTCTTGAAACACTTGAGGTGGGGTGAGGGGGGGGGGAGTCGAGCCACACTTTTCATTTTAGTTTTGGGAAAAAAAGTTTTTTTGGGGGAAAAGGGGGTATTTTTTTCCAGGGACGATTCTTCTATGAAGGGTGGAGGTAAGAAATAGTAAGAAACCTCCCCTAGACCTATAAGAAGCTTCACTATAAAGGAGAACCATACCCTTCAAGTTACTTTTATACAAGGTTAGTTAATTAGCTTTGCATTCTTTTTTTGTATTTTTGTTTAAACACTGTATTGTCTATAAGTAAGATTTCAATTCTTAAACACACAAGAATGCAGGGATCTTAAGGGATAAGATAATAGACTATGTTGTACATCCACAATTATAATCAACAAAATTACCCATTATATAAATTAGATTAATTGGTAAAAAAGGTTTGAACTCTGCTCTTTTGTGCAACCTTAACAAGATTTTAAAAAGGTCCCCAATGTTATAACCAACGAACGAGAGAACATGTTAATGAAATGGAAAATGATTATAATTTTTTTTCTTCAATGCCCCATCCCTCCCTCCCTGCAAAAATGAGATATTACTCAATTCTATTGTATATGAGATTTTAAATTTATGACAAATTATTCATTAATAATTTTAATACTTTTATATATTAAATATGATCCGTCTGTACCAAAAGATCTTGGTAACTGCTTGACCTTATTGGTTCCTCCTAGGACAACAAAGTTTATAAGTAGCGTAGCAAAAAACAGTTTAATAACATTTTTGATCAAAAACAACGATAAAGTATTAAACAGAAAACAGTAAACTGTAATAAAAGCTAAGCTAATGAGAAGTAGCTGATGCCGATAAATAATAAGATATAATAACGTTTTTAAAGCATAATTTTATCTTATTAACTTAATTATAATCAAGAATCTGCTTCAACAGTTAAAAATGCCCTTTTGTGAAGAAAAAAAATTGTCTTGGTCATTTATTTTAATACTTTGTGAATTCTGTATATAAAAAAAACACTCTGAAAAATTGACAAAAAAAAGTTGTTTAATATAGAAATAATATAAAAACATTAAAGTCCCTTCAGTAAATGTATAACCACTTTTATTTAATATTTATTGCTAATGGCACTTATTAATGAAAGGGAGATTGGGGACATTGTTCCGTTTATTACATTAGTCCCAAAAATGATAACGTTTTCTCCTTTGTTGGCTTAACAACCTTGGGGACTTTTTTTAAATGGTTGGTTCATTTAGTTGAGTGTTTAAACGTTAAAACCTTAATTGTAATCTACAGAAGGGGTAGTCTTGTGTATTATGTACATCAATTTATCGGCCATTGTCTTATTCCTTTAGATCCATGTATTAATGACGTGAAAATAAGTCAGTCAATTCCACTTTAAAAGGATACCATATAAACGACAAAACAAAATATTTTAGTGACGCAGATACTCTATTACAAGGGTTGTGTGTCCTTTATTTTCTTTTTTTTACAGAGGTTATTGCAGCCACTTGTGTAATAGGATATCTGGTAAACCAGGATGAAAACATCCATAAGTAGCCAACCACAAAAAAGCTGTAATATGGACAAACGGACAAAGTTATGAAGCAAAGAAAAGAAAGAGACAGAATATGCAAAAATTTAAAGAAAATCACGATACCTTTAAAAAATAAGGATTATGTCCAAGTATTAACGACATACATACGGACAAAACCATAAATAGACTAGATGTGCACAAATTTCAGCTGTTTATATTTTATAACAGCCGAGAAAATCATATTTCTCCCATAGCTTTATCTAGTTGACAGAAAAGGTGAATTATAGAGTAGATTTGCTACTAATAAAAATGTTTCCTTATTATTAAAATGAATTGCAGAATAATTGTCATTCCACAGTAAAGTAAAGATTTTTTATGATTATATGCGCTGATAGTTGAGCAGCTACTCCATAAGTTGTATTCACTGCTGAAAACTATCTTTTAAGGTTGATGGGGGGGAAAATATACTCAAATAATAGCATAAAACCCTTTAAGGACCAATATAAAGCTTTCCTATTAAGGAAAAATCGTTTGTAACTTTATTTTATAGAAAATTACTTACATTTAATTGAAATAATTCAGTTTACGATATTTTCTTATGTAAAGTTAATGTTTTTCTGGACATTTTATAAAAAAAGAAATACAGCAATAACAAACTTACAACACTTTTAAAAAAACAGTAAATTGTCATACATAAATAAAGCAAATTAAATTGTTTAGCCGATAATGTTTACAAATCACTGAGTATCAGATTTATATTAGATAATTTACTTATTTGAATCCCTAGGTAACTTTCCTTAATTCCTCCATAAAAACAAATTTAAGTGCTGATTGATGGACGGATTAAAAATCAAAGCTTAAGAGTTGCCACGCTACCTAAAGTCTATTTCAAAACTAATGTATGTGTAAGAAAAATGTTGCTTATCATTTAAACATATGTAGGTAGGTAAATTTAAATATGTAATTTTATATATTTAACTTAAGAGGAACTTCATCATTTATTAAATTTTGTTCCTTTAATTAACGTAATACTTCAATCGTGTTAATATATCAGTAAAATAGTTGTCATTTAAGTTATAAAATTAGCTTCATACTATGTTTTCTATTATTTACTGTTTAAGTAAAAAAATTATTAAATCATTAATGACTATTAGTTTGATGAAATAGAGAATTTTTTATTTAAATTTTTCGTATTATGATCTTTTTTATAAGCTTGTCTATAATACAATTTATTGTCAAAAGTGCAAAAATAAATATTTGCTGGTTGTTATCGTTCCTAGGTCCATTTGCAAAGTCTATAATTTTGATGAAATAGATTCATCAAATCATGAATTTCAATTACGAGAATATACATATTAATATATAGAGAAGCATTAAACTAAAGATAAAGGAAACAGTAATATTTTTATTGAAATTTACTTATGTTTTTAAGCTCCTTTTTTATCGAAATAAGTCTAATTTTATTATTGAAATCAAGATATATTTTAGATATAACTTTGCGTAGACATGAATATTTTTATCAGTATGATTTTATATAATGTGATTAATTTCCCTACACTTTTATTCGTTCAAACATAAGTTTGTATTAAATTAGGATTTTTCAAAGTTATTTCGAAAAGGTATTAAGAAACTTTTTTCTGAATCTTAGATCTGTTAAAATCTTCCTTTCAACTTAAAACCTTGCATAAGGATTCTTGAATCAATAAGGAAGAATCTCTTGAAAGCGAAGCAACTCTTAAGTCTTTATCCTAAATTCAGAACGTCAATTTAAATAAGGGATTAATTATTTTTGCCCTATTTGTTTGATTAAATTTTAAATTTGAAGAATAGTGATTCCTTATAACAAGATTAGGCCATGTGATTTTAATTATAATTCTAAACCAATAAGGTAAGTTATTGGGAAACTATTAGAGTCAAATTTTTATTATATATACTTTTCTATAAAACTTTGAAAAGTACCGTTTTTCTAATTTGTGACTTCCTTAGATGATGTTTGGAAATAAATAAATATGTATGTAATGTAATGTATATCTTACAATATTATAAGGGATAAGATAATGGGTGAATAATTTATACACATCCAAAATTTTAAATTACCCCTTCTGTAGATTAAAATTATTGGTTGCAATAATTTTATAATCCTAGTTTAAATCAACCAATCAAGACTTAATAAAAGTACCCAAAGTTTTTAAGCTAGCTATTAAGAGGATATTTTTTATGAAACTTTTGGTATAAGTGTAGTTTTTTATCCAATTAACCCTCCCTCCCTTATATTGAAGGTGTGCTTTAACTTTCCCATGATATCACATCTGCTAGTTGTTTTATAATCGCCAAAAGATACAATTGCAAATAGATTGGTTAATTAATTATGAGAGTGAAGCAAAAATGAAAGGCCAGTTTGTCCGTTTGTATTAATTAGCGTATTTCCAGATATAATTTTTTTTGCTAGAATTGATGGAACACTAAATCCTAAATTTATAAATAGAATTTCTGATTTGATTAAATATTATTACTAAAGTAGCCTGTGGCATGCGAAAATTTGTTCGTTGAACCCTAATACCCCCAACCACCCCCCCCCCCCAATATTAATGTAAGAATCATTCTATCACTTTCAAACCTATTGTATATATCTAATTACCTGATTACCTAATATTTAAAGTAGAAAGTTTTTTTATGTAGCTTAAGATTTTGATAATTACTGGACCGATTGAGTTATCATTTTTATTGAAGCTCCTCATACATCCCAGGATGATTTAGTGTATTTACATTTCAGATATAAGTCTTGAGATGGTTTCAAGCTATTTTTCTGCTTTCACTACCTCTTCGAATGCAGAGCTTCTATATGCTAGGGGTGCAGCTGCTATTTTAATAAGCTAATTATCTTAAATACTAACCGTCAACATAAATAATAATATGATTATAGGGCAGCTACGAATGCATTACAAAACATGAAAACCAAAACAAATTAGAATATTCAATAGAGCATATAAAAAATAGAAATTTAGTCAAGATTCTACCCAGCACTTCCGCTGTAAGTCAGGAGAAAGACAAGTATTCTAAATAATAGAATGTAGTATACGAAGAAAGTTATATCTTATAGATGACACATTACAATAAATAATACCTAAACATTAATTTGATAATAATTTCAATATTGGCAGGCTTTTTATAAAACTAGTGACTTCTCCCCTAGAATCTAGGGAAAAGGACTTAGGAAAAATAGCATAAACCCATCTAAGTCTTTTATCTAAAGTAAAATTGCCTAAAACAATCCTAGCAATGCGACTACTATAATAGGGAACTTAATCGGTTCAGTGGTTAGCGAAATCTTGACGGACAAGCAAAAAAACTTCTATTCTTCTTATTAAAGTAGATTAATTTTAATTTCTAATTTTAATTATACCCTTAATACGTAAATTAAAAGTCATTATTATTATTAACCTAGATTATTTTTAAGAAATTTTATCCCTAATAAGTTGTAAGATCAATTACTCTATAATTCTTCTTTTCCTTCCCTCTTATATATCTTAGAAAACTGCAAAACTTTTTATATAAATTTAGCGAAGTTTGAAAGCTACTTTAACAACAAGGATGACAACATCCATAAAAGCGAAGCTCTGAAACGGTAGGACAAACGAACATTAACACTTGTCAGAAGTGAATAATCAGAATACAAATGTATGAAAGTCGAAACAAAATTGCAATTGAAGTTGAAAAATTCTGCGCTTTAAACATTGTACTTTGTTGTCCTAGGAATCATATTCAAAAAATCAGATCAATCGAATTATTATATCTTATAAAAATTTGTTGTTAAAAAGGTTAAAAATTAAACATGTTTCAAGTTTTAGCTATTATGAATTTATTACTGTTTTAAATAAATATATTATACATTGCCCGACAAAGAATTATGTTTTGTGTATACCGAAAACAGATACATACATCAAGATTGGAGAATCGTCAAATCATAAAAAGCATTTTTTAGTTTTGGTTTCTATCTCTATTTTCTTCTAATCAAAAAGAAACTTTAAGAACAAAAAGTTATTGATAATAATATTTGATATTTTCAATACAAAAATAAGCATTTTATTATAAAAACACATTTCTATGTCAAAATCGTTCGAACATTACCAATAGACAGACGTACCAAGTAAATTATAAACTGGATGCAGCCGACAAATTCACGTTTTCCACATACCGTTTCTAACAGTCGAACGTACGGACATTTTGAATTATAGATTAGATTTGCTACTAAAAATTTTAGCAATTAGTAAAAAAAATCTATGAAATGAATAAATATGAAGTTCTTGATTTATGGCATTAAAACACAGGCTTTAATTATCTTATTCATACAAAAATTTTAAATTTTAATTGTGTAATAACAAGGTCAAATATGTTTAAAACTGGCATAGCGCATGATTTTATAAAAAAAAAATTATGACGAAGACCAAACTGCATTACTTTTGCACCACTTTTGACGTCATATTCTCCATCTCTTTTTTAGGGGTTTTCTTTCCCACATCTCCTCTCACCTTCCTCATTTTATGACGTCACAGGAATCAAAAGTGACACAAAAGTAATGCAGTTTGATCTTCGTCAAAAATATTATAATAATAAGAGCAGTCTTTTCTGTCACGTGGTTTTGATGCTTGATACTGCCATCTTAAATAGCAGTCTAATAAATACATTTCGGACAGCACGACATACTAAGTGAATTAAAGCATCACTTCGCAACTAATAAAAAGCAATATACAGAAGTAATTAGCGGATTTTTGTACCATTTTGTACCATATTTTATATAAAATTGTTTGCATAATTTTTTGTTACATTTGCTGTGATATTAGAATCTTAATTAAACATTTTATTGCTAACTTCCTTAGTCCGCAACTGGTGGGTTTTTTTAAAGCGTAGCCAATCTATTATCATGATATGACCGAGATCCGTTTGTCCGAGATTTCTTTGGTTTATAGACGGATTTTTAAAAATTTACTATTTCTATCAAATGCAAATAGACCGTACTTTTCTTTTTTTAAAAACATTATTAGTTTGTCCTACTTATATTTAGATATCCATAGTTGTCTTTTTTTTTTCTTTTTTACTTTTCAACTTTCAGCAGGAATCTTACGGGATAAGATAATGCACTATAAATTGATATATAATTATACATGCCCAGTTAGAGAACATGATAATAACACTTAGGGTACCAGTATAATTTACAGACCAATACCACCCTGCTATTAATGAATGTTTTCATTCTTGTTATATGGACAAGATTTTAAAATTCTTTTTGTGCTTTTAACAGTATATTTAAATCTAACTTAATAATGTTTATTCAACTGCTTTTGAGAGATTTTTAGTTTTGATAGTATTCAAATTTTATGTATAGAAAAGAAATGTGTAAAAACCTTTTTATCAAAATAAATACATATTTAAAGGTTTATCTACAAAAGACTACATGACATAAGCTTGTATAACGTAAAAAGAGCTATTCCTTAAATCTTTTTTTGCCACTTTGCAATTGCTAAAAATGGACATGCAAGCATTTTAACATGAGATAAAAGCATGGAGGAAGGGGACATTGGACTTTAAATTACACTGGTACCCAAAGTTATAAACCTCTTAATCTTTCGTTCGCTCAATAACTTTGGGTACTTTTATTGAATTGTGATTGGTTGGTTCCAAACTTTAAGTGTTTAAAATTGAAGTTAAAATAGTTATAAAGATGTAAATAAAAAAAATGTTTAAACTAATATTGTAGTCTATATAATTCTTCTTATTTGAATACCTATTTGGTTTTTTGTTCACATAATGTCGTGTATTGTTAAAGATGTCTAAATCTAGGAGACTTGACGTTTCAGTTAGTTTTCATTTTGGTTAAGATTGAACCCCTAGTTAAACTCAACCAATATATTGTCATTTATGACAAGTTACCAACTTTTGAAGTCATTTGAACAAAATGGTTGATAATTAGCCCTTCTGATTTTAGTAAATCAAACAAAAATGTAATTGTGCAAGATATAAAATTTTCAGGTATCTTTGTTCATTATTTTACCCTCCCCCCCCCCCCTCACTTTTAAAATAAAAAGCTTGGACATAGTGTTAACCAACAATAATAGTTATTGTATTACAGACAGCTTTCCATGGATAGTAAATTGAAAAATTAGATAATACAATACGATATTTCGTTTTTCAGGATGGCTTAGAAGCGGTTATACATATATATTCTAATTTCTTTATAAAGAAAGTGTCTAAAAAATCAGTCATGGTACGTCATAAAAATGAGGGATTATCCATCTCTTTTTTAGGGGTTTTCTTTCCCACTTCTGCTTTCATCTCTCATTTTTATGACACCACATGGCTGATTTTTTTAGACTATTTGTAAAGCTTTTTTTATAAATCAAAAGGGGCTTTTTCCAGTATCAAAGTGAAATGCATAGGATAAATATTGAATGTTTTTTGTCAATTTTTTGTATGGTCAGCAAGAAAATGATTTTGCGATTGTTTTATTGTTTTACTTTGTATTATCCATCTTATTTACTTATGCTTAATAGTTTTAACTGCAAAAAGTTATTACTGACAATGTATTTTAAAATATTTATAAATTATATTATGCTTTCATGTTCCTTAGAAGCAAGCCAATATTATAGAGTTTTTAAAATTCAGCTGAAACAAATCAAAAAATAACTCGCAGTTATTGTCAATATACTAAGCTTGTAATGACTTGATTAAGTAATTAACGTAACTTATTTATGCTAGCGATTGGACGGTCAAACAAACATACAAAGAAAAGGTGCAATACTTTCATGCCACCAACATTTTTTTGTTCATAGGTTTAGTTAAGGATCTATTTTTGTATTTTACACACTTTGTACAAATGTTAATTTTCTAAAGTTTTTTTTTCTAACAAAAAATTAATTCATCTTTTATTTGTTATCATACCATAATTTAATTTTAAGTATTATCATATGACTATAATAAATCCCTGATAGCCGAAATCGCCGCTACGCCGATTCACAAGAAACTCTCGTTTTGCCTGATCCCGCCGTTTTCTGAGGCGGATTGACGTGCTCCTTAACGGCACCCGCTCCATCCCGCCAAGATGATAGCCGTTATTCTCGTCTACTCGCCTTTTGGATTTTATGATTTAAAATTGTTTTCTTTCCATTTTAGTTTACTTGTAAAAATTTGCATTAACTTTTTAAATAAAAATTAAAACAGAAAATCAGGGTAACTAGTAACTCACTAGTTTCGTAGTATATTAGCTGCGATAAGGCCTATCTAAAATCCGTTAATGCTATTAAATATTTTAGAGGCCTTTTTTGCGTTTAAATCAATAAGAAAGTTTTTTAGGGCCATAGATAGGAGAATAGAAGGTAAAGAATATCCATCCCCCTTCCAGCTTTGATAATAAAAATAAACTATTTTGAAATTATTGGAGAGGAGTTTAAAAAATGTTACTTTTCACTAATCCAGTTCTTATCCTGAATTTTACCCCTACTGAGCCAACGGCAAAATATGTTGTTTTTGGGGATAAATTTTTACCAACCATTGTTCCCACTATTAAAATATACTTTAAAAGATTTTTTTGCAAATTTGATAAAGTTATTATTTCAAGAAAATTTTTAAAATCACATATCCCACTTGATATTATCATCAATTCGTCTGTGGAGGGTGCCCAGCTCCGCCTCTAGCCCCCTCAACACTGTGGGGGCAATATCACGCATATTTACACCCCCTGCTTTAGACGTATAGCTCCTTGTTTTTTTTATTTCACTTATATATCTTATTCTAATATTATCACTATTTTAAAACACTTTTAATTCATTTATCTATTTTATTATTATGTTTAAGTATCACTTATGTTAAAATCACCAAGAAAATATATATTTCAAAGAGGTTAAACTCAAATATCGCGGTGTTCTTTGGTGAACGACACTAAAAGCGCTACTGTTCTCTATCGGTGTTGAAATCACCGTAGAATTTACGCCTGCTAACCCCTATTTACCCCCCCCCCTCTTTCCAACGTCTCCGTTGTCAAGAGTCACCGGAAGCGACATTGAATGATGGGGGGAGGGGGGAGAAGGGGTGAGGGGATGTTACATGGGGGAAAACAAGTGGTTTGGAACAAATGGCGCAAAAATTTTGTTTTGTTTTAATAGCAAAAATTTTTGAAGTCAAAATTAAATAAGTAACTAGTATCCCTCAAATCTTATAATATAAAGTATGGATTTTTATCTGAAGCTTGAGATCTTAATATTTACTTAACCGATTGGTTTCTCTATTTCAATTCATCTTCACATAGGTCTTGCGTTGTTTTAATATATTTTATTTTCAAATGTAAGTCTTAGCTTAAGATCTCCAAAATTACTTAACCGATTGGGTTCTCTATTTTTAGATAAGCTTTAAATAAGTCCTGTCATTGTTTTAGGCTATTATATTTTCAGATTTAAGTCTTGGATTAATGTTTATATGAAAATTCGTAATCTCCTCACAATTAATAAAAACAGATTGCTATCTTGTAGTTTTAAATTTGCGTACTTGTATTGACACCGGGGACACCGTGGATTGGCTTGAAAAGACCGGTGATTTACTTCTCATGATCATGTTATGTGTGTGTGTGTGTGACTGTGTTTGCATGTAAAAGTTGCTTCTTCAAAATTCTATCTCTCTTTCTCTCTCTCTCTCTCTCTCTCTCTCTCTCTCTCTCTCTCTCTCTCTCTCTCTCTCTCTCTCTCTCTCTCTCTCTCTCTCTCTCTCTCTCTCTCTCTCTCTCTCTCTCTATTGCGTCACTTTGTAAGTAATATTAATGTTTTGTTCTTTTACCCTTTTATTTTAGTTTTCTAATGTATGTCTTCCAGAGATAGTAAGGGATAAGACAAAATAATCCACGATTAAATTATTGGTGAAAAAGTCTAGTCACTGCTAGCTAATACTAACCAACAAACTCTAATAAAAGTCTCTAAATCTATAGGCCAACGAATAAAATATCGTGTTTATAAAACTTTGGGTACCAGTATAATTTACAGTCTAATGTCCCCTCTTCCTCATATTTTCCCCTCCTTTTTGAAGTAGTATCGCTGCTACTTAAAAACTATTGTCTGTCTGTTTGTCTGTATGCTCTTTCACTCGTCTGTCTGCCTGTCTCTTAATGATCTAGCGGGGCTACCTAGTACACAAGATAAACTAACCTAACCTAGCCAACAGTAACAAAATAAAACGAAAAACCCCCCTCCCATTTATTTTCAAATCATTTAAGAAGAGAGGGTTGAGAGTTTCAATGCTTAACAAGGCACTTTGAGGCAAATCATTATTTGTTCAAAAATATTTTTTTCGTTTAGAATTGATTATATTTATTGTAATATAATACTTTCTTTTATGTTCAAAATTATTAACTTTTCTGCGCTACTAATAAACATACTTGTCCTAGTTAGGGCTAATTTAAGCCTTTATTTTTCAATGTCGTTCATTTCTTCCTTTTCATTCCTATTTTCCCGTATTGTATTACAGTAGGTTATTCTCACGATTAATATAACAGGAAAGCATGTCCTTTACATCATGGGGTGGTTTTAAGCTATTTCTTGGGTTAGCAGCGCAAAAATGGAAGGATATAGCTTAAAATCATCCTAGGACTAGTATTAATCTTACCTTAAAAGAAAACGTCTATCGGTTAGGAAAATATATAGTTACAGTTTATATCCTTATAAAAGGAACATGATGTGTGTCTGTATGTCTGTTTTATCGAAGGATCTCGCTAACCTCTGAACCGATATGGTTCTCCACACGGCAAAAAAAAATATTTTTAGTAAACTGCTGATCTTAACATAGATTTAAAAGAAAACATTTTACGTTCTGCTAGAGTCCTTTAGGTGTGTAGACGGTAGTCCTTGTAAAAGTAACAGGATGTGTGTCAGTCTCCCATTTGGGGCAGAAGGGAAGGGGGGGGCATAACTGCATGTAGGAAATAAAGAAATAATTAATTGATATTTGTCACCTGAATAAGCAGCAGTTGATATCAATTTTTAAAACAATCAGCAAAGCATTTCAATAAATAGGGCATCTACTTTACTAATGGATATAGAATACGTTGATAAAATATAGTAATAAAAAATTTCTCTTAGCTGGCTAATATAACGATACCTCCCCGGTTCAGCGGTATCGGTTCAGCGGTTAGCGGTATCCTTCAGTAGAGACATACAACATACAACAGACATACAAAAATGCATTTAATTTTATTTAAGGATTCATTAAAGATTCTACCACATTTTAAAAACTATCCAAAACTAAAAGCTATAATTTTAGCACCCTAAAATTTTGGGCCATTTTTAGGGACGATACAAATAATTGAAGCTATCAATTCTAAAAGTTGAACTGTGCATGAAAACATTGTCAGTCAATATCCCTTAAATTGCGAGTCGGGCAATTGTTACATACCCCTTTCGGTAAATATTTCTAAAGACACAGCTTTTCAGCATTTAATGTTCGTCTGTCTGTACAGCAGTACAGGCTGTTTTGATCTTAAATTTTGGCATACTAGAATCATCTTATTGATTTTAAATTTAAAATTTTGTATGGCGTTTCTTGTAACTATAAGTCATAAGCATAATTTTATTGAAAGTACGTCAATTTTATACAATTTGATTTGTAATAGACAAGATATAATAAGCGTATAATTGCGGGCAAAAATGTTAGTTAAGCAACTATACGTTAGATCTGTATATTACAAATATTGGCGAATAAAGTTTCGGATACTTCTAGTGTGTACCAACCAATCAAGATTTAATAAAAGTCCCCAAATTATTTTCAGCCAACGAATAAACATAAAATTAAGCCTTATATCCGCTTTCTAATTTGTTCAGCTTTGCTTTTAAACATAGTTGTCATCATTATTTTGTATTCCTTTAGGTCATGTAAGTTTCAGGAAAGGCAGAATGAGTGGGCTAACCGCAGGGGTTAGAAATTATTTTTGTAATAAAATATATGGGGGGGGGGATGTGTGGTCCACTGTTCGCTTCCAGGGAATCTACCCCAAAAATATTCTCATACATTAGAGACTTCCTGTTCTTTCCCCTCCTCAATTTTCACTTTCTCTCCTACATCCTATCTTTCCCCCTTTGGAAGATGACATTTTCCCCCCTAACAGGTCATCATTCCCCCCCCCCCCCCCCCATCCCTAGGATAGCTTTCTTTAGGTTGATAAATTGGTAGAAAAATAGATAGATAGATAGAAAGGTAGCAGAGACAAATATACATATAGTTTGATTGACTAATTGATAGATTATTGGATTACTTAATATATAATAATAAAAAAATAAATAGATTAAGAGATGATATATAGATAGATGAATGTATATTGGTAGATAGAAAGATAGACAAACGTATAGATAAATGGATTGACAGACAGATAGAAAGTCAAAAACATTTACTTGTGAAATAGAAAGAAATATGGAATTAATCAATAACCTTTTAATTGCAAAAATCTTTGTCTATAAGTCCTAACTGTGTAATGTAATAGTGAAAATAGCCATTACCATGTTAACATACTCTTTGTGTCCTAAGATTTTCTCTATTCATACTATATAACAATTAGCCGTTAATATTTTATAATTTGCTGATTCTTCGCTACTGCAAAACAAAATTATTCTTGTTATTGAATAATGTGTAAAACGCTTTGAAAGTTTATTTCTCGTATTTATTCGAATCCGGTGGATAGGAACCGGTTCTCATCCATACGAAAAAACTATGTATAGCATCGTATTATATCCAGCTTTCTACGATTATAAAAATGTACAATCATAAGAATAAAACCAGTTTTTTAGCCGGTGCCTTCGGCACCTCGGGGCTAAAAAACTAGTTTTAATCTTATAATTGTATATTCTATATCCGCGGAAAGCCGTTTATAATACGATGCAAGAAATAACTATTATAATTTCCATAACCCAGGATAACCCCATTTTATGCAATTACTTTTTTTTACAAGTAGCGAAACTTTCCCAAATGTGTGTGTCTGTATGTTCGTCTGTATGGCTGTATTCTTCTTGAGTATGAAGAACATCGACCCAGAAAGGAACAGTGTGGTTTCCATCAAATTACCATCCAAAAATAATGACTAGAATATACCATTACTATTATGTCGATTTAAATAAGGAAATCAATGTTTATGAATACGCTGATATGTAAACATAAATGTACTATTCCAAATTCGCCTCTATTGAAAGTGGAATGGTATATTTCAAAAATCGTATCCGCTATGCTGATATCATCGCCAAGAGAGGGGAAAGTGGAATGGTAGATTACGTTTTTTAAGGGTCAAAACCGTAATCATAGATTATATTTCTGCTTCTATAAAAATGGATTCAACTCCATAACTGCATTAAGCATAAGAAAAATAACTACCCATGTAATTTATTTTTTTTTAAATGAGGTGGTTGGAAATCTGAGCTCGATAGTCACTTTGTGGTAATGTTTTATTCAAGTCTTTAAATTTATATGTTCATCTTAAAAGTCTCGCTTTAATGCTCTTTAGTTATCCTTGTTTTTCTCATGTAATGTATATTTTTGTTTTTTATATAACTTTATAGAATATAAAATTTCAATTTAATTTTCTATATACTCTGAAATTAGGTGAAATCTTTAATATTATACATACTAATAGTTATTTATCGCATCGTATTTTAGACTGCTTTCCACGTATATTAGAATAAAACATTATAAGATTAAAACCAGTTTTGTTATGCTTGATTTTTTAGTATGTCTGAAAATCGGTTCTTACAAAACGGTTTAAAAACAGTAGAACAATTCTAATATAAATATATACATGTAATGCATAATTCCATACGAAAAAAAACTATGTCTAGCATCGTATTTTATCCAGCTTTCTACGAATATAAAAAAAGTACAATCGTAAGATTAAAACCAGTTTTTTTAATCCGTCCCTTCGGCACCTCGGGGCTTAAAAAAACAGGTTTTAATCTTATAATTGTACATTTTTATAACCGCGAAAAGCTGTTTATGATACGATGCGAGAAATAACTATTCTAACATGAAGAAAATAAAATCGCCCTATTTTTCTATAGATTTTTTCCCATGTCTATTTATGAATTTGGCCCTAGGGCTATGCGTAAATTCAGGCAATTTTGAACTCAATATTTATCCTTATACTAAAGTAACAGGATGTTTGTGTGTTTGTGTGTCTGTACCGAAGGATCTCGCTAACCGCTGAACCGATCGGGTTCTCCTTAACAGGGTAGCTTCTCATAGGTCACAGGAAGGTTTATAACTATTTTCTTGGGGGGTGGGACACCCCCAACCCCCCCAAAAATGAAAAATCCCCACCCTCAAAAAAAAAATTCGCCCCCCATCCAATTTGTTTTATTTTTTCTTTTAAAATCTAAAATAAGTAATTGGATTATTAAATTCGACTCTCTCCTCCTCAAGTGCCCCTAGAGGCCTCTAGGGGCGTAGCCGCTAGTATAAATTAAAGTAACAGAATGTTTGATAATCTGTATGTCTGTCTGTCTGTGTACCTCGCTTACCACTGGACCGATATGGCTCTCCCAAAAAGTAAAGCTCATTATAAGGTCCCTGAAAAGTTTTGTATCTGATTTTGGGGGATAATACTTATTTCACCCTCTCTAGAAATATAATTCTAGAAAACTATGAGTAAAATATTATTAAAAGCGATTATACTATATAATTATCCTTTTCCCTGTGCATCTAAAATAGTAAATATCAGCTATTAATAAAAGGAAGAACGACCATAATCAAAATTACTCGTTACATGAAAGTTACCCTATATTAATCAGGGAGAGAGGAGACATTGGACTGTTTATTTAACTAGTACCCAAGAGTTTATAACAACGTTATCTTAATCGGTGGCTTAAAAACTTTGGGTACTTTTATTGAATTGTAATTGTTTAGGTCAAAACTAGTGTCGAAACCAATAATTTTGATACACAAAATGGTCATTGTACTTAATAATTATTTCGAATGTACATCAATTTATCGTCCATTTTCTTATCCCTTAACCCTTTACAGTCGGGCCCCTTGCCGCACCTTAATCAGTCGGGGGGGGGGCGTTCAACGCCCCCCCCTATTATCTCAGTTCCTATTAGAGCTAGAGGGCTAAAAAACTTTGTGCAAGTCCCCTTTGTTATGATGAATTTTCGACCTTAAGTAAGTCAAGGTCAATTTTCGCTTCCTTCACCCTTTTATTTAACAACCTTTGTTTTTAGGTCCTTTTTTACTTAAAAATTTCAAACGGCTGTAATTTTTTTATTTTTGAAGCTAGAAGAAAATTTTTTTTGCAGAAAATATTTATTTTTATGTAAATTTTATGTTTGAAATATCAAAACATAAATTTCAGCGGCCGCAGCTGTACTTGGCAGCTGCCAGCCGCCGCAGTCGGCGGTCGGCGGGAAAACGGCGGCGGATCTTTATGAAATTTTAATACATTATGTAGACATGTAAGAAAAGCTTAAGTTTAAAATTTGAAGTCTCTAAGTCAAAAATTGCGGCCACAGGAGCCTTTTAAAGATTTCTGGAGACCTGGAGGATCAGGACCTGCAGGATCATACCTGGAACCTAAAATTGACTTGAACACCTGTATTTAATATGAGGATGTACTACTAGAGGATATTTTAGTATTTTGGTAAGATAAAATGCTTTGTTTAAGTCAAAAAAATATTTTTGATCTTTACCTGGATGACCCTGCCAGGTTTGCTGGCATCCTGTGCCCGCCAGGATGGAGATATTAAAAAAATTCCAACTCTCAGTTATGTGTCATACCCAAACTTAAAAAGTCAAGCAGTTTGGGCTCTTTATCTTTCACACACAGAAAATGAGATAGAAAAAACCGGATGGGGGGGCGTTCAACGCCCCCCCCCCCCGACCGTTAAGGGTTAAGATTCTTAAAAATACTACACTATACATGGTCATGCAATGAAAAAGGGAGCTAAATACAGCCATTTTCTGTCAGTTTCAATACATCAAACTGGAACTCAAAACAAGAACATTTTTCTTCCAGATTTTTTATTTGTATTTGTATATAGCTGAAGCGCCACTAGCTTTTATGGGAGAAAGGACTGTAAAAATCATTCCAATATAGCCTAAAACCATCCCTTTACTTACCAAAATCGAATGAGAGGTTAGTGAGATCATAAGAGGCAAACCGAAAACCTTTCTACTTGATAAAACATAATATAATTGGTTGCTTCGCCCCTAGCTTCCGGTGAAGAGCGTCGAAGGTCAGGAAAATGACCTAAAACCACCCCAAGACATGTATAGCTTCCCTGAAAGTTACAACCAATTCAAACCAGCATTTCCCGAGATCTATAGCTTCAGACAAAAAAAACCTTACTACTCTATATAATAGGACTCATTGAAGAGTAGAGCCAAATCAGTAAAGCGGTTACCGAGATCTTAAGCTTCAGACGGACGGACTTATCTACTTTGTATTATAGATAAGAAATTTATGATTTCATTGATCATTCGGCGTTTAATTAATTTTTGATCTTATATTTTATATTTATTATCTATTCTTAATAAATATATTTATATGTAATTTTATCAGTTAGCACTAATTCATGTATATTATACAAGCGGCTACGCCCCTAGAAGCCTCTAGGGTCACTTAAGGTAGGAGGGTAAAAGTCGACCTTATCCCATTTTAAATTTGAGTTTCAAAAGAGTAAAAGAAGTATTTTTAGGAGGAGGGGGGGAAGACACCCTCCCCAAAAATAGTTTAAAAACTTCCCAGGACCTAAAAGAAGCTTCAGTGTAAAGGAGAACAATATCGGTACATTGGTTAGCGAGATCCTTCGGGACAAACAAAAAACGCTTACTACTTTTTATAATAGGATTTACCATAGTAAAATGCTTTTTATAAATGTAATCAAATATAAAAAAAAACATTCAATTAGGTTGTGGAAAAGCTACGCCCGAAAAAAATAAAAGTCTAACTGACCATGACCAAGAAAGTATAACATATCAAGTTAAAAATACATACTTTAACAAGGATAACAACATCCATGACCAAGATAATACAACATACCAAGTTAATAATACATACTTTAACAAGGATAACAACATCCATGACCAAGATAATACAACATATCAAGTTAAAATGCATACTCTAACAAGGATAACAACATCCATGACAAAGAGAATACAACATACCAAGTTAATAATACATACTTTAACAAGGATAACAACATGACCAAGAAAGTATAACATATCAAGTTAAAAATACATACTTTAACAAGGATAACAACATGACCAAGAAAGTATAACATATCAAGTTAAAAATACATACTTTAACAAGGATAACAACATCCATGACCAAGATAATACAACATACCAAGTTAAAAATGCATACTTTAACAAGGATAACAACATCCATGACCAAGATAATACAACATACCAAGTTAAAAATGCATACTTTAACAAGGATAACAACATCCATGACCAAGATAATACAACAAACCAAGTTAAAAATACATACTTTAACAAGGATAACAACATCCATGACCAAGAAAGTATAACATACCAAGTTAAAAATGCATACTTTAACAAGGATAACAACATCCATGACCAAGAAAGTATAACATACCAAGTTAAAAATACATACTTTAACAAGGATAACAACATGACCAAGAAAGTATAACATATCAAGTTAAAAATACATACTTTAACAAGGATAACAACATGACCAAGAAAGTATAACATATCAAGTTAAAAATACATACTTTAACAAGGATAACAACATGACCAAGAAAGTATAACATATCAAGTTAAAAATACATACTTTAACAAGGATAACAACATGACCAAGAAAGTATAACATACCAAGTTAAAAATACATACTTTAACAAGGATAACAACATGACCAAGAAAGTATAACATACCAAGTTAAAAATACATACTTTAACAAGGATAACAACATGACCAAGAGAGTACATCAAACAAAGTTAAAAATGCAAACTTTAACAAGGATAACAACATCCATGACCAAGATGATATAACATACCAAGTTAAAAATACATAATGTAACAAAAATAACAACATCCTGTTAAATCAAAGCAAAATTTCTGATAAGCAGGTATATTTAGGGATAAGACAAATGACAATAAATTGATATACAACCCCTATATTGATAAATATAATTACCACTTCTATTATTTAAAATTATTGGTAGAAAAATTTTGACACTACTAGTTAGAAACCCACCAATGATAATTCAATATCAGTAATCAAAGTTTTTAAGCCAACGAATAAGATAAGGAGTTAGAAGATCATTGTATATTGCATCCCAATGTCCTTCGTGATAAGTAATTGGATATAATAAATCTTAAAGATAACTCAAACATGACGAAGACCAAACTGCATTACTTTTGCACCACTTTTGACGTCATATTATCCATCTCTTTTTTAGGGGTTTTCTTTACCACTTCTCCTCTCATCTTCCTCATTTTATGACGTCACAGGAATCAAAAGTGACACAAAAGTAATGCAGTTTGGTCTTCGTCTCAAACATCATGACGTCCGAATGAAGTTAAATGTGGCTTGTAAACGGGCTAATATCATCCTAACTTAAAATAAACTTATAAATAAGTATTATTATGACAAGATGAAGATTTAAAAAGATACTTTATTGGCCAAGAAAATATTCACAAGAAATTTCCGTTAATACGAAGTCCATGCCTCATGGCTGGACGGATGGACGGACTGACATTGAATTCTAAACATAACTTTACAAGAAATTTCAAAAGTCTACCTCAAGTAAAGCATTTTGTGTAACAGACAGACAGACATTATGAGTAATAGTGTAGCTTCACTAATAAAAAAAGAACAAGGATGGCAACATCCATAAAAGCGAAGCACTGAAACGGTAGGACAAACGGACATTAACACTTGTATAGTGTCAGAACTAAATAATCATAATATAAATGTATAAGACTCAAAGCAAAATTGTAAGTAAATTTGTTGAAAAACTGCTTGATTCAGGATAATATTTATGGACAAACTTACATTTTTAGGACTTGATTATAGAGTTACTTCGATGATTACATTATACTTTGTTGTCCCAGGAATCAATATACCAAAAATCAGATCAATCGGATGATTAGATCACATAAAAATTTGTTGTTGAAAAAAGTTAAAAAATCAACATGTTTAAAATGGACGTACGGACATTTTGGTGATGATTATAGAGTTGCTACGCTTTCTAAATCGTACCTAACTATCAAAGAAATCACAATGCAAAATTTGAAATCGATAGGACAATTCTTACATGCCTAAATTAACGAAAAAAGCTATCCGTTACGGGTTTTACGGACATACGGACGGACCGACCCTAATTATAGAAAAGCTTCGCTTTAAAAAAAAATATTTTAACACATATTTAGGAAACGGTTATAATATTTTTGGTTGCAAAGCTAAAACTATATAATTTACTTATATCCGTCTGTATGTACTGCTTAGAAGAAATGCGATTGTCTCGGTTCCTATTGAAGATATTAATCTGATTTTTTTGTGAATATTCCTATTTCCGTTGTTGTCGGTCATGCTTCAAAAGACGTGAATCTTATTTTTTAAACTTCCATAATTTTCTTTGAGTTTTTGCATATTATCTCTTTTTTCATTGTTATGACAACTGAACATCTTCTTTATAACTCACTTTGTCTGTTTGTCCATTCCATGTTTTTTGTGCTTCGCTACTGATGGATGTTGTCACCTTTGCTATCATTCTAATTTGAATTTAACATGAAATCCAAAACAATTTAGACAGTGTCCGTTTGTTTAAATTATGGACATTATAATGTTTGGCGTAGCTACTCTATGATCAGAAAATTCAAATGAAGTAAGTGGAATGTGAAAAAATCTTGATATTATGAAAACCTTTCTTGTATGGCTTCGAAACCAATTAATATCCGCTGGATTAGAATATTTTCTCAGTCATATTGAAAAATCATGATAGCATTGTATTATATACAGTTTTCTACGAATATAGAATTGTACAATCATAAGATTTAAACCAGTTTTCAAGCCCGTGCCTTCAGCATCTGGGGGCTAAAAAACTGGTTTGAATCTTATATCTGCGGAGAGCTGTTCATAATACGATAATACGATGCGATTAAAAAATTCTAGTTTTGGAATGAGGAGAATTTAAATAAAGAAAAAACAAAAGAAAATATAAAGTAAGTAAGTCGTTTCTGAGATAATATGCTTCAGCAGAAAAAAAAGACAAGCGGCACACTACTTAGTAAATAAAGACTACAAACTTTTATTCAGTATTGTTCCAAATCTTATTAATTTAATAATTACTGCTGGATTGAAACCAGTTTGAAGCCTCACTGAAATGACATTTAGAATAAATCTCTGTTTTGTTGGCCTTCAGCTCATTATTAATTTTATGATGCACAATAAATAACTATTAATTTTACATTTGGCAAGGCAGAAATTTACGGCTAAACGACTGGACAAAATGTTTAAAACTGACGGCAGTTGTTCTGTGATAATAATATGCAATTCCGTAGATTTAAGAATGTAATATTAATGCGGAAGTTAATGCACATGACATTTCACATACATACATTTCATATGTATATGTATACATGTTTGGACAAAAACCACTGAAAATAAACATAAATTTTTGTTTATTGTTTAAATTAAAACAAAAAGAATTATGAAACATATTTGGTTTTTGGATTATGTAAACATAAAACATGTGTAAATAATAAATGTATAAGTATAGATGAATAATTCAAACAACACCCTAGACCAAGTGTTTGGGACCCTTTTCGTCTGCTAGCAAATTGCTTTCTTTTCTTTTGTAGTGACTCTTCTGTGTTTGTATTTCCGACGGTATTAGCTAATTTCTGATCTGATCTGGTTTTTTTTTGTGGACAGAGTTATATATAGCCAATGCCCCCTCTATTCTTTTACTTTGGTATGCAAATAAAACTTATCGATATTACAATCAATATTAAATTTTCTTCCTTTAAATCTAATTAAGCAAATTCTACCTTTTGTAGCTTTTATTTTTTCAGAGGAGAACAGGATGTAGATTACTTTAATCAATTTTGTCTACTCACATCAAATATTATACTTTCCGAAAAATATTCTGTTTGGTTAGATTTTTAACAATTTTTAGAATTATTCCTGGTACAAAAATAAAATTCGTGCGAAGGGGTCTAGCTGTGGCTTAAAAAATATATAAGCCGCTCAAATGAAAGAGGCTGGTTGAAACAAAGTCAGGGTAGTCTATGTAATCTGACTTTAAAACTTTTGAATCCGTTGGATAGGAACCGGTTTTCATCCATACGAAAAAAACTATGTCTAGCATCGTATTATATCCAGCTTTCTACGAATATAAAAATGTACAATCATAAGATCAAAACCAGTTTTTTAGCCGGTGCCTTCGGCACGTCGGGGCTAAAGAAATAGTTTTAATCTTATATTTGTACATTCTATATCCGCGGAAAGCTGTTTATAATATGATGCGAGAAATAACTATTCTAAGCCTCTTGCTAAGGCAAAACACATGAAAAACCACCCCAATCCCTTTATATAATTTTTGTTTATAGGAGAAGGGTCAGGGAGTAAGGGAGGGGACAATAGGCAATTAATTCAATTTAAGAGTATTTTCTGAAAGACCTTGAAATCCAGATTAATCCAGAAAATATGTAGGAAATTTTAAAAGGAGAGTTAATACAATACAGAAAACAATAAAATAAGAAGAAAGTTCCAAGAAAAAAGCATTCATTTGAAAATTATATTACCAGCACAATATCACATTAAAGTTTTTATCTATGAAATGATATTTTCTGGAGAGAAAAAAATTGTTATAACCAGCCACATCATAACAAATTAAGTTTATTGATACTTGTCTGCAATATTCAAAACAAACAAACGAGTTAGCGGCATTCTGTGCGCTAGTACCCAAAGTCAGTCAGAAATTGCTAAATTCTTGCACATTCCCTTTAGGCCAGTACTCAAAGTCTCAGACTCTTAAAAATTGAATATTCAATCCATTGTCCCATCCCTTACTCCCTGAGAAGGGTTGTTTGCTTGACTTAGCACTTTGAGCGAAACCGCTAAACAAACAGTGTATAAAAATACACATACACAAACATGACATACATATTACATATAACTTATAACAAATTCACACATTTTTTACTTAATTTTTGCAAATTATTATTCTTCTAGCACAAAATGGGTCAAAATAATTTCTTGATCTTTCCTGTGAACCAAGATTTTTTTAACTCAACTTTTTTATAGCTAGCTTTTTATAAAAGACAATAATAAATATATAACAAGGATGACGGCATAAAAAAGTAGCGAAGCGCAAACAAATCATTGATAGACGAACGGACAAAGAGAGAAATGAGATAAAAAAAGATACGAAACCTTTACATATCAATCCATAAATTTGTTTTGTAGCATGACCAAAAGACTGATAAACAAAAAAGTTGTATACTTAATGTTCTTTGGTATTTAAGAGCAGCCAAGAAAAAAAATTAACATTACATAACATTAAACACTCAATAGCTACAATAGCTAAAGGAAATTATATTTTATTTTTTGTAATCAATTTTTGTAAGAAAGTTAAGCCAATTTCCTAAATATAAGGGCAGATAAACCATAGTTATAGAGTAGCTGCGTTACTAAACAATCATAAAAAGCTGACTTTTCATCATGTGTATGAAAAAATCCTTTGTGATAATAGTTTTGGAAGCAAAAAGTAGGACTAGAGATATTTTAGGGTCAAAACTTGTTAGCAAGAAAAGTCAGGGAGGGAGGGGACATTGAAATATTAATATACTGGTACCCAAAGATTTATAAATTTCCTATTCGTTTGCTCAAAAACTTTGGGTACTTTTATTGAATTTTGATTAGTTGATTTAAATACTTTAACAAAAGGGGTATTTTGTTCCTCATCAATGGGTGTGTACATCAATTTATCGTCCATTGTCTTATCCCTTCAGATCCCTGAAGAAAAGTATATATTTTGCCAACATTAATTTTACATACATCATGAAATGTTGGAACCTAATTGTAATTTTAAATAAAATCAAAGTAGCGGATTCTCCCCCAGCATTTTGGGGTTGTGTATTCAAAGAAATAGTCTAAAACCACCTAAAAAATAGCCTAAAACCATTCCAGGTCCTACATGAAGATTCCCTAGAATTGAGAAATAAATCAGTACAGTGGATAGCGAGATCTTTATGGACAAGCAAAAAACCTTACTACTTATATAATAGGACTAGCAGCTGCGTCCCTAGTATCTAAAAGCTTTGTATTTGATGGTAGCATAAAAATATGATAAAATCATACCGTGACCTTTGTTAAGCTTCCCTATGATGTAAATTAAATTGCTTCAGTAGTTAGTAAGATCTTAATGGACAGACAAAACAATCTTATTACTTTGTATAATTTGCATCTAAGAGCTTAGTATTCAAATAGGTGAGGAGGGGGCAGAATAAATTATAAAATTATCCCGAGAACTATATGAATCTTTTTTAGAACTCAGTCAGTTCAGTAGTTATTGAAATTTAAAGCTTCAGACAGAAACTTATAATACTAGTGGTTTAACAACAAAAAATAATACAAAATCTTAGCTTATGATTTTTGATACATATAATTACAACTGACTATATTTCCAAAAATATCAAAATCATAGATTGTTAAAGATTCAAACAACCATAAAGACTAAAATTGCATTACGCATAATTATCCACCAAAAATCCACCACAAAATTGTTTGTCTAACAAAACTCAAAAATTCTACAGATAGTAGAATACAGTAATGTTATTTACTTTTTAGGACTATGTTAGTATGTATGTAGGTTTATTTCAATATCTAAAAATATAAGATATGTTTACATATTTTTGGCTAAAGAAAAATTGATTTTTCAGTTGTTTTGTTGCCCAGCTACCAAATTTATTGTGTATTTACATCAGAATTAATGTGATGCTTCAATCTTGCAATATTCTTGTAGGCTGATGCATTAGGCTACTACATCATTTACCATTGTCAGTTTGTTTTTGATAGGCTAATCCATTAAGCTGCTCTATAATTTACCTAATTTACCAGTGTATGTTTGACTTCAATAGGCTGATTTATAAGGCTACTATATCATTTACTAGTGTTTGTTTGTATCTAATATGCTGATTCATTAGGCTACTCTATCATTTAACAGTGGTTGTTTATCTTTAATAGGATGATTTATAAGGCCACTATATCATTTACTAGTGTTTGTTTGTCTCTAATATATAAGGCTACTCTATCATTTACCAGTGTAAGTTTATCTCTAATAGGCTAATGTGATGGTTGGTAATAGCTTACAAAAGACCGGTTGAGCACTGATAAACCCCACCCCCTCCCTCCCAACCTCCCTCTATTTTCGATATGAATTGAAAATAAAGTTTAGATATTTTTATTCTTAGTATGCCTATACTTACCCCTAAAAGGATCTATCTGTAAAACTAACCATTACTCCATAAAACCTAACCAAACATGATCTAAAGTAATAAACTAAAAAAGAAAAATTTCTCCCTCCTCCCCACCCTATTTAATTTTTTTTTCAAAATAAAAAGAGGTGGTTATAACTATAAGTGCTCAAGAGGTCTTTTGTGTGAAAGAGTCCAGTGATTCTAACTGCTTTGCTTTCTCTTAATACCTTTAAACAGCAAATTCAAAGTATTTTGAGAAATTTTCTTTTTACCTAACTTATTTTTTTGTCCCACATCTCTAAAACCCTTTAAAAATATACCCTAAAAAATCCGGCCAATAAAAGTGTCTAGTCATAAATATCCTCATATTTTCTTGTACAAGACTTCTTTATTACCAAAGTTAATATTATCATAGAAGGTGTTGGAGTAGGTTATGTTATTTATGGGGGAGTGGAAATCGACCTCTATATTTAATTTTATTTTTTAAAAGAAAAGTTAAAACTTATCTTTTTACTGGGTGATTTCTCTTGAAAGGGTTAAGTTACCCTTCTTCAAAATAGGTATAAGAATATGAAGGACCTATATGAAGTTTCATTTCCGAAGAACTGCATTTTTTATATATTTGGTGGGGGGGGGGGGGGGGGTTGTCGAGTCAAAGTCCTTAATGTTTAGATATTTTTTGCCAAAAAAAATAAGACAGTCATCCTTGTTGAAGAAACAAAGCTATTCTACAATTGTCGACTGTAAGAATTATTATTTAACTGGTTTTTAATATACTAACTTTATTAAAATATATTTTTGGTTTATCAAAGTATAAATAGTAGTTATGTTTTTAGTTTGTTCGATTATCCACTGAAGAAGCTTTATATAGGTCCCTGGCTGGTTTTAGGCTCTTCTGCTCTTAAAATTAATGTTTGGCATGGTTTACAGCTACTTTTTGTCCTTCCCCTCCCCCAACCCCTCCCCTACAAATACAAATACAAATTCACTAGATGGGCGTATCCGCAAGTAATCATATAGATTGTGAATATAATCGTTCTTGACACCTTTTCGCAATCGCGATGATACTTAAAAATATACTTGTATGCGGGCAATTAGGTATTCAAATCCAGAGAGGAGGGGGATCAGCATTAACGATTAGATAGATCTACAACACTTTCTTTCCTCCAATAATCAAATGCTACTAGCCTTGGATTTCCTAAATATAGAGGACGGGATACACTAAGAGATCTTACTTTGATGTATCACTAAACCAAATCTTATGAATTACTTTATTACAGCAGGCCACGAACCCTTTGATTTCACAACATTTGTCTAGAAGTTATAACTATTTATGCATAGTAATGAGTTGCGCCTGTTCTAGGCCTAGATATTACCCAACCTCTATTATTTATGTTGGGCACCTGACATAACAGCATTACAAACCATTTTTAACGTATTTAGTTATAACGCGTTTTCTGACCTTCCCAACAACAAAAAGATGAGCTAGGTGATTTGCAGTTTTTATTCATAAGAATTGGAGTAAGAATGATTTAATATTTTTAACATTATCCCATCCATGCTTCCCTGGCTTAAAGGCCTTTTAATCAAATAAATACATTGCAATCAGTCTCGTATTACTCAGGGATACACGGGGATAGAACAATGAACAAAAAAACAATAATTTTCTTGTGTGAAATCCTGCTTTTGGTAGCTGGTAAATGCTTGAAACAAAAATGGGTTAGGTATGTTTCATATTCAGAAATTGTAAAAAAAAAGTGTTTTATTACCGTTGCTACTAAACAAGTTAACCTTGTCGGTATGTTCACTTTTTTGTTTAGTACAGGGTGTTTTTTAAATAAGTTAAAAGTATTGCTTAATATAACCCACTTGCCATTGACAGGAATTAATAATCTATATCTTAATTTCTTCAATGGGTTGGGGCATTTTGTATAAGAAAAAAATACTTGGCGATTTTCAACAAAACCAGTTTTTCCAAAGTACCTATTTTTGGAAGATTTTTGGATCATGACCAATTTAAAGAGTGTGCAAAAATGCGTGCATTTTTAAAATTCAAATTGCCTGGCTTGTGTTAATAGTAAAAAAAATGTTACGCATAGCGTTAGAATTGTCATAAACTCTAGTTTTTGGAAATATATGTATCATATTCATGCAATTTGTAGTATAGAAGCTACGTTGGAAAATGTGAGAAAGGTTGAAAAGTTTTAAGTAAGTTGGGCCATTTTACCATGTAGCTCCAAAACTATACGTCGCACAGGAATATTTCTTAAACACCAAAAAACTAGAGTTTATGACGATTCTAACGATATGCATAACATTTTTCTACTATTAACACAAGCCGGGCAATTTGAATTTTTAAAATATACGCATTTTTGCACACTTTTTAAGTTAGTCATGGTCCAAAAATCTTCCAAAAATAAAATTGCCAAGTATTTTTTTCTTAAACAAATTGCCCCAACCCAATGAAGAAATTAAGATATAGATTATTAATTTCTGTCAATGGCAAGTGGGTTATATTAAGCAATACTTTTAACCTATTAAAAAAAAACACCCTGTATTATTCCTTCTATAAGACTAATGTTTACCTCAAAGTTTCTAATCGAACACACAAAACCAAACCAATCTTATTCGGAGAAATGAATTGAAAATAAGGGGGAAGGGTATTTTTTCGTGTTTTTGTGTTTTGATTTCGATAGGTTATATTGGGTAGAGTTATTATTTCAAAAAATTAGGAGGGTTTGTATGATCACTAGGCAATTTAAAGGAAAGTATCGCATATTTTCAACCTTTTTTTAAATTTTAGTTAGCTTCATAATGCTTTGCTACTTTTTAAGATACTTTTTCATAGAAAAACCTTTTCCAGACTTAAATTTTGCAATTTGTGATGTAAATATTACAGTCTCAGATTTGATGCAAAAATTATATAATTTTTTGTTACGTCATAATCAGTCCGACACTAATACCGGGTTCCGTTGAAACTAGTAAACTAAAAAGTAACAGGATATCTTCTTTACAGGAAAGGTCCAGGGAGGGTTATTTTAATATATTAGGGAAGAATACACTCCCAAAAGAAATCATCCATTCAAATAATTTTTTGCTGTCTGCTGCCACTTGATAAAAAATTACAGCTGCCAACGTTTAGTAGCCGCAGACGATCAACCCTGTTCAGCCTGTTGATTTAATCACCTACCAGACACCCCTCAGCTTATCAACCTTTGTTTTTCCGCCTTATTACTTACCATTTTATCCGTTTGTATCATATAGCAATGTTTTTAAAATACGCTACATCAATGGATTTATTATTACTTGGATCTTACACCATTGATCATGTACATTAATAAAGTAAACCTTGTCGCTGGCTAAAAAACCGATCCCCCTATCGTCCTCCTTTATCCTATTCACTCCTTTTCTACTGGATAAACGAACTAACCAATAAATAAAAGGTGAAATAGCAACCTAAATTGACAACAATTTTCCCTTGTCATAATATCCACGTACATATTCTACATCCATTTCTACATCCCAATAATATGGACTGCATTTTTGCCATAAAATATTGTAGGTGGGTCCTCGATTCCGCAAGTAACAAGTAAGCTATAGCAAAAATACATTAAGCAAAAGGAAGGGTGTTAATGAGCTTTCACACAATGTAACTGTTGAGCTTTTATAACTCCCTAACATTATTTTTATAAAAAATTATTTATTCCTGTGGTGCCTATACCAAATATAACCTACAGTAATAAAGAAACACACAAAGAAAAAATTGCCAGGTTAAGGGGGCAGGGATGCTCAACAAGTTAATTTCTGAGAAAACGTCGATATTGATATTATGAAGGCTATATATTAGAGTAAAACATTAGAGATAGAAAAGGGTAAATATCTGTATGTCTCCGCCATGAGGACCCTCTGCCGACTTGCAATTGGGTCTTTAAATATCCGCCAATAGCATCGACAATATTATCACAGCCCAGTCGCTCTTAAAGAGCAGAAAAATGTCCCCAACACTGGATTCAGGTATTTGTCTCGGTTATACATCTATATTTTTAGATTTGGCTAGCTGGAGAGGTAATGATGTACGATTTTGATGTGATACATGTGCAGAATTACGGGCTCACCAATTTTGTAAGTACTTACTACACATATTCAAGGAGTAAACTTACAAGAGGCGAATTTAAAGGCAACAGGAAGTATTTTTCCAGTATGTCTTCAATAATTAATATCCCTTGGATTATAACCAGTTCTCAGCCATACTGAAAAATCATAAATAGCATTGTATTACAGACAATTTTTTTACGAATAATAAAGAAATATGAAATTAATACCAGTTTTTATTAGCAGGGTTTTGGCGAAATGAAAAAAATGTTCCAATTTCCCTATTTGTAAATAATTTCCAAAATATGTAGGTCGGTTTGGATTCGCTTTGCAAATTAAGGAAAATTACCAAAAAATATTTATACTTTTGATATAATTCATCCTCTCTTTATGATATTACTCAATGAAATATTTAGATTAATGAGGAACTAATGAGAAATTATAAAAATTAAGAAGCTGCATTTTCGTAATTTGTGTATTAACCATCCTGCACTTCAGCAATTTGGGACAGTTCAAGCATTTAGGGAGGGTGGGGGATATTAAGCTGTTTATTACACTAGTCCCAAACAATAACGTTTTCTTATTTACACTTTCTCAAAATCTTTTGTAACGTGACTGGCATACCTACAGACAAAGTTAAATATATACCAGATGCTCATCAGATAAGGGAATCTACACATTCCCCCAATCCGTTGCGGACTGATTGACTTACGGACTACATGGTGGACAAACAAAGTGAATTATAGATAAGCTTCACGACTAATTTAGTAACTAGATTTACATGTAAATCAAAAAAAATCGATCTTTCCGAAAGTTTTGACACTATAATGGCATTATTATCTTCACTCCAGGCATAAGGTATAACCGTAACCAACTACCAAAATAAAACTAAAAGATCGCCATTTCTACAATAAACCCTCCAAAACATCTAAAATTACGCTACTTTCTTTCTCCTAACAATTATTTGCTATCAAAGGGAGATTTTTAGCACACAGATTAGAATTCATCATCCATTGTCCTATCCTTAATATTATCCGTGTATGGACGTAATTAAGCACATATTTATACAGGTATTTCAACTATATAGGATATCCGAAATTCTTTCCTATAACAATGGATATATAATATGTGGATATTGTGAGAGATTCTCGCATACCCTGATAAAAATGTTTCTCCCACCTGGCTAATATAACAATACCCCCCTCATCGTATTACTTTACCCTATCTTTAATCTGATAATGGAGAGGAACGAGTTGACCAATATCTTAGGACTATATTAGCAATCTAAAATGATGACAAAAATTTCCTTGTCATAATATCCACTTTTTCTATTTCTATTCCTATAAACCTCAGGATTAATATTAAACATTTGACCCAAAACCTAAAATTTTAAGACCTATAAGAAGCTTCTCTGTAAATAAAATCATTTTATTATAGCCGTTAACCAGATCTCAAGGTACAAACAGAAAGACAATGACATCATACAATTTTTGTTTAATCATTAACCAAAATATCACTATATAGTATATCAATCCTGATTAATGAACCTTAGCCCCTCGGGGCTTTACCTACCCTAATTCATAAATACAGATTTGTACAATATATAATATCGTAAAAATGTGTTTCATACAAAATATACTTAATTGCTTTAAGGAAGCAGCTTTTCAGTAAACAGATAATGGTTTCATTTTTTGTTCAGAAAATTTAATAATATAAATGTAATTGTATAATAGATACAAAATTCACCACATTTTTATAGGTAATAGTTATGTGCATGGTATTATAGACAGCTTTCCGCAGATATTAAAATATATTATCTTTTATTGTTCGTGGAAAATTGTCTGTTATATGTGTTTTTAGTATATCTGAGAACTGGATCTAATCCAGCGGATATGAATTGGTTCTGAATCCATACTGTAGATTTAGAATGATTTATATGACCATTTACATAATATCCTAATATAAAGTAGTTTTTTTGCCTGAAGCTTAAGACCTTAAAAACTATTGAATTGATCAGGTAAGCTTCATATATGTTCTGCGATTTATGATATATTTAGGCTATATAATTTTCAGATTTAACTCTGGTTTTAAGCTTTTTCTCTAGCCCCTCTATGTCCTTCAGAGTCCCTAGATACTAGGGGCGTAGCCGCTAGTCTAAATATAAAGTTTGACCGCCTGTCTCTCTGTATTTATGAATCTTTAGACGTTAGTAACCGCTGTTTTTCCTGGAATATACCTACTGAACATAACAGTATATAGGTAATGTACTATGGACAGTACAAAAATTGCAACCATTTACCTACTATCAATGCATCCTTACTGCGGGAAGGAAATTCAAATATGTAAATAGAAAAGTTGACATCTTAATATAGACTAATGGCTTCACCCCTAACATCTAGGGGCTCTGTTTTCGAAGTTTAAGGAGGGGGAGGTGAATAGAGACTCAAACCAATCTAATAGTTTCCCCAAATAAAGAATGTGTGAATTTTTATTGGTTCTCAAGATCTTAACGGACAGACAAATAATTCTCTATAATTTAACCTATTTACTGCTGCTCCCACGCAGATACGCTTCACAATTTGATTTAAGTTCTTGTTTTTTTTTAATGTAAATGTGATATTTTAAGGGGTTACTCATCTTGAGAGGTTGAAAGTATCCTCTCCCAAAATAGTTAAAAACCTTGCATGCTTATATAAGATACTTCACTATAAAGGAGAACCATATTGGTCCAGCGGTTAGCGATATTCTAAGCGAAGAAAAATAGACATCTTGTTACTTTTATATACTACTCAATGTCGGATAGATCTTACATCAGCTTTTAAAAGGTATGCCAAGTTTCATGTAAAAATATATTTCCATTTATTTTTATGTTTAAATAAACAAAACAAAAATTATTATTGTATTTAATTTTCCAGTCTAAATATTTTTGTGGAAATATATACATTTGTTTTTAATTTATTTGTCAAAACAAAGGTTTCAGTAATTTTAAACAAGAGTGTGTTTTCCAGTATGGCTCCGAAACCGATTAATATTCGCTGGATTGGAACAAGTTCTATGCCATACTGAAAAAAATCATGTATAACATCGTATTACAGACTATTTTCCACGAATACTAAAATAAAAATGATAAAATTAATACCAGTTTTGTTCGGCCCCTCGAGGCTAACAAAACTAGTTTTAATCTTATAATTTTTCTTTTTAATATCCGTGGAAAGCTGTCTATAATGCGATGCAATAATAACTATTATACATTTCTTTTTATTTATTTGTCAAAACAAAGATTTAAGTAATTATAAACAAGAATGTAATTATCACTGTGTAGCGATACAAAAATGCAATCTAAAATCACATCACATCCCATTTCATATTTAGAACTTTTATTAAATTCAAATACACCCGTTTTTTTACCTCTCGAGGGGTGGGGTGTTCTAGCCTTTTCCAAGCACCTTGAAACTCGCCTTTTATAATTAAAGCGTACATTCGCCTGATGGTTCTTGTGATACCCAACATACAACTAACCCTTTTGATTGCACAACCTTTGTTTATGGGCCAAGATATTTCCAATTTTTTATTGCTATATCTTAAATTTGTTTTAAACATGTAAAGATGTGTTGTAAAGAAGGAGATATATCTATGGAAAATAAATTAATACTTCCAAGATACCTTAACAATAATTTTTGGGTATATAAGAGGCACATAGGTTAATTTAACTATCATTGTCCCCTCCCTCCTCTTGGTAAAGATGTGTAAAACAGAAAAGAAAAATATGCATCATTCACTTCAATTCATTAAAGGCCTAAAACTACCAGCCCCTTCATAATGGGAATAGGCATACACAATATGAATAGACTAAAACTTTTACTTGCGCCAATGTAAAATAATGTAAAACGATCAATTGAGTGTGTTTCGAAATATTAACTGACATAAAGATCGATAGAATATAGGATAATTGGTTAAACCTTAAATCAAGCAACAGCGTAAAGGGGTGAGGTATTAGCCTTATTTAAAACATATAGGAAACTGGGTGAAATATGCAATTATTTGTCATGTAACAAGTAGGAAACATTTCTTCTTGATGCAATATGTTTTTTTCAATGGTAGGGTAACTTGGGGTGATTTTAAATAAAATAAAAAAGTCCTAGTAAATCATATGAATATTGAAAAGCAACAGAGTATGTGTGTATGAGTTGTTTTAGTAAAAGTTTTGACTAAATGCTGGACCAATATAGCAATCATTTTCTTTTAGCTCCTACATAGGGTTTTTGGTGGAGGGTGACCTCCATAAAACAATGGACTAAGTTGATGTACATTCCAATTATTCACATGCTTTTTATAATTATTGGTAAAAAAGTTTTAAAATCTACTTTAAATGTGATAAAAGTTCCAAAGGTTTAGCACACAAATTGGACAACTTACATCCCTGTTTACAAGTATCTGAAAAGTATTGGGTAGAAGGAAAGAATTTATCTGCATTGCTTGCTAACGGGGGGTATTAGCCGTTGATAAAAACCCGTTTGGGTGCCTATATAATCCATTCTGGCGGACTACAAGGTATTATATGACTTAAGACCTTGATTTTCCTTTGGTTATTGCAGATACTTTGACGAAATCGTGCTTTGCTTAATAATAATTACCCTACCTAACCCTATTAGATGAAGTGGCACCATTTTTGTAAATTTGACATCTTCAAGTACATATAATCGTGTGAGGGCAGGGAGGGAATGGAAATTCAATTGTAAATTTCACCTTACCCAAAGTTTTTTATCCACGGTTTTAATTCTTTGGCTCAAAACTTTGGGCACTTTCATCAAATTTCAATTGATTGGCTCTAGACTTAGAGTGTACACACATTTCAACAAATAAATTTAATCTTCAGAAAGGTTAATTTTATTTATAACGTATATCCATTGTCTTATCCCTTAAGATCCCTGAGTGAGGGAGACATTATCATCTGGGAATTCACTCATTTTCCAGTGTGGCTTCGAAACTAATTAATATCCGCTAGATTAGAACCGGTTCTTAGCCATATTGACACAATCATTTATAGCATCGTATTACAATGTTTTATCTTAATATCCGCGAAAATCTGCCTGTAATACGATGCGATAAATAACTATTCTTATATGTACAAGGATGGTTTACTTAGAAGTAGGGTAATACATATGGCAAACTCTCTAAATACAGTAAGATAAAAACAGTGAATCCAAGAAGAAAGGGGACAATATTGGACTGTAAATTATATTGCTCTCCAAAGTCTTATGAAAACGTTCTATAAAAAGAATTAAATCTTTATGGGGTTATACAAACAAGCAGTGTCCAAACTTTTCTATCAATAATTTGGATAGTACATAAATGTATTGTCAATTGTCTTATCCCTGTTGCAAATCATCTAAAAAATCCTATATTTAAACTACTTAACTTTTGCAAGGTTTTGAACATAAACATCAAGGTACGAATATTTTCTTTTAAATTAGCTGACTAATTGATGAAACTAAGAAACTTAACAGTTTTTATGTGTAAAAAATAAAAAGCCAACTTTTTCAAGAACACGATGTATTTTGATTTGAAGAATTAGCAACATGTAACAAGTGTAGTAACATTATAAGTTATGTTTTGTTATATTTATGTCTAAGACAAAATTTATGAAGTAGTGCCATAACTTCCGCACTTGTATCACTTTAAGGAATCGTCAAAACCTCATGTGTTGACTAAAGACGTCCGAGCTTTTTTGTTATTTAAATTGGGGAAATTTTCCATAGAGGGGGTGATTAGCCAACTGAAATTCTTAAGTGTAAGAACCAATTCTTATATAAAATTTCAAAAACTCACTTATTTTGTAAAAATTTATGTCTTCTGATGAGGTTTTTAGACGATTTTGAAGGGGTAATAGCCCTCTTTGAATTTTTGTAAGGTGTTGTAACAACAGCAAAAACTGGTCCTTTCCTTCACTCTTCCGTATAAACAACCCCTCTTATTTTTATGCTTATTTTCTCGCGATTTTGACACATTTTGCGAGTGTAATACAGGCGGAACTGAAGACACACCTATTATGTATATTAAGAAAATTTATGTTTCCTATAGCAATAATAAATGTACAATTATAATGCAATGTAATAGATAAACAAGAATATACGTGGATATTATGACAGGGAAAAATTGTCATCAATTTAAGTTGCCAACATGGACATCACTTATTGGTTAAACTAGTAGGAGAGGAGGGAATGAGGTAAAGGGGGTTAATTGGGATATGGTTATCATATGCAGCTTCGATTTTCACTTTATCAGAGTACATTATAATCTGGTGTAAGATCCAAGTAATAATAAATCCATAAGCAAGAAAGAGATAAATATTAGGAAAAACAAATGACTGACTTGTTATTGACATGACATCTTAGCACCCTATACCGCGTACGATTCTTGATACGATTAAGCACAATGTAATAGGTGAAGCATGTCTAAAATAAAGTCAGAAATGTAATTCTGATTGATATTAATGAAATAATTGTTCTGAATTCTAAATAATACTGAATATTAAAAAGTGCTATCACTCTATATGTATGCTATGTTTGTTAGTCTGACTGTCTTATTTGTTGACATTCTTTTGGGGACGTTGTCATCCTTGTTTTAACAACGAAGGTGCTTGCTTAGTAGGATATATAAGTTGGAAGGAATTTTAATGTTAGGGGGAGATTTAAAACTCCATCAAATTTTAAGGATTTTTTATAAAATTTGTTTTTTGTATAATTCTTTATCTAAAAGCGGAAATACAATTAGATAATTAATTTTGATATCTGTGATTGGTGGATTGAAAACTATCTGCGCTCTGATTGGAGAAGCTTAAGTGTCGTACATCATTTACCAAATTAGAGCGCAGGTAGTTTCTAATCCACCTGTCCTATTGGTCAAAATTAATTAACTTAAATTGTATTTCCGCTTTTAGATAAAGAATTATACAAAAAACGAATTTTATAAAAAAATCCTTAAAATTTGATGCAGATTTCAAATCTCCCCCTAACATTAAAATTCCAATTCCTTCCAACTTATATATCCTATTGCTTAGCTTAGCTTTGTAAACCAATCAAAAAGAAGCATTAGAAATACTTTTAGTAGCGCGGCTACCCCATATTACGGATTTTGCTGTACGTCCGTCACCTGTCAATAAAATTTACTTTTAAGTTATTTAAAAATACTATACCCTTTCTTTAAAATTACCAGAAGTACATAAACGGTGACAATTTAATTGTTTTAATACTTCTCAGTGGTTTATTAGTTCCTTTTTATGATTTTTGCTTTATGAGTTATCTCTACATAGTTAAACCATTAGTTCACATATATTTTTTTTAGTTTTAGAAAATCTTTGAATATATGAAACTTAAACAACGCCTAATCTTAAAACCACGAAGAAAAATAATCATTCTGACCCTGTGGTCGTTTTTTTAGACCACTAAAAGTTTCAGTTTCATGGAGTACATGATAATCTGGTGTAAGATCCAAGTAATAATAAATTTATGTAAATATTATACACAGAAGCTCTGTTCTGCTATCACTTTTTTTCTAAAAATAATACTAAAATACTTCACACCTAGCCTTTAATGTTCCAGGAATGGTTTAGGCCATTTTTTTCAGATTTAAGTATTGGGATGGTTTTAATTATTTTTTCTTCCCTAACCTTCGATTTCAACGCCACAAGATGCTAGGAGTGCTTGTAAAATAGTTTTTTTTACTATTACGAACCCAAACGTTAAATTTATAAAATTCTTGAACTGGGCTTGCATGTATGTGAGGCATTTTTAATTCGGATTTTACTTACAAACCTATTTCATGCTTCGCCGCGGAGCAATAATCCCACAGGGAACCTCAGCTGCTGTGTTATGGGCGGCTAGCTCCTTACTAGTGGCTGCACCCTAAGAATCATAAGATTAGAAGGGCAGAAAAAAATAGCTTTAACCCCTCCAAGAGATAAATATGAAAATTAATATACTAAAACCATCCCGGGACCTATGTATAGCTCTCCAATAAAGGTGAACTGAAGTTACAATGGACAAATAATATCATGATAAACAAAATTGCCCATCCTATAGCCTAAAATTGAAAGTGGAAAATTTTGGACACTGCTAATTTTAAATTTTAAAAGTACCCAAAGTCTTTAAGCCAGCGAATTAGAGCCAGCAGCTGATAATCCCTCAACTTCTCTCAGCTTTTGCAACAATCCGTATAAGTAAATTGTTGACCATAGGGGAGAGAATAAGTTTTAGGGAAAAATATTTTTAAGAAGTGGAAGAACAATACTAGTTTAAATATTTTACTAGTTGCTTCGCCCCTAGCCTAGGGGAGGACGGATATATAAGAAAAATAGCCCAAAACTACTTTAGACATATCTGAACATAACCTGAAAAAAAATTACCCATCCGGACAAGCCATTTCCAAGGTCTTTAGCTACAGACAAAAAACCTTTACTACTTTATAAGATAGCCCCTACTTCATCTGAGTAATGTAAAAATCGTCTATTGTCCTATTTTTCTAGAAGTAAAATTATTAAATACTAGTTATTATCGCATCGAATTATAAACAACTTTCCTCGGATATTAAAATCATAAATTTTAAACCAGTTTTATCAGCCCTGAGGAAACAAAAGTAGTATTAATTCTATGATATTCATTTTAATATTCATGGAAAACTGTCTTTAATACGATGCTTAGATGATTTTTCAGCGAGGCGGAGAACTGGTTCTAATCCAGCAGATTCTATTATCATTACTTTGTAAATTGTAATGTATCCTTTACAGATATTTACAGCCGTTTTAGAACTCTTAAGTAACAATAAGTGCATATACTACGTAACCCCTCCTCTTAAAAAAAAATACTTTTCCTCTAACTGTTTATAAATTAATTTTAAAACCAGAAATTTACCAGGGATAAGACAATTGATCATAAATTGATTACTACCTCTTCTTTAGATTAAAATCATTGGCAGAAATGTATGGGCACTACTAGTTTGAACGTTTTTTAGTTTTGTATAGATCCTGTATATAGAACTAGCGGCTACGCCCCTAGAGGCCTCTAGTGGCACTTTAAATGTTTTTGTTTGTTAAAGTCTCTACGATAATCCTTTCTTTTACGATACCTCTTTATGTTACGTTGAAGGCTCCCCAATATATTTAACAATTTGATTTTTGGTCATTTCTCTTGGGAGGGTGGTGGTACCCTCCCCCAAAATTGTTATAAACCTTCCTGGGACCCATGAGAATCTACCCTGTTAAGGAGAACCCGATCGGTTCAGCGGTTAGTGAGATCCTTCGGTACAGACACACAAACACACAAACATCCTGTTACTTTAGTATAAGGATTCAAAGCTTTTAAGTGTAACAAATGAGAAAACGTGTTCGTTACACATTGGGTACAAGTATAATTCACAGTGCAATGTCCCCTCCTACCCTGAAAACCTACCCTTCCTCAAAACTTTAAGACTTACAGAATGTTAAATATAAAATTGTTCACTTATCTGGATAAAATAAATATTGTTGGACATTTACATTACACACATTATTTACATATTCTAATAAAAGAGTTATTAGAATTTGTACAGTTTTAACTTATTTATTGAACAGTTTGTTCATCCAGTAGGAGGGAAGGGAGCGGATGTGGCAAATCGTTATTTTAGCTAGCTTCGAGTATTTATTTATCAGAGTACATGAAAATCTGGTGCAATATCCAAGTAATAATATATCGATTGTTGTGCCACTGAAATATGCAATTAGAAGCAAACACAAAAACACGTCAATAGGACTCATGTTAAACATATTAAAATCAGAAAAAAAAACATCCATTTAGAAATATTTCTCAACCCAATTTAAAAGTAAAAAGTCTGCTTTATCTTTTTAAATATATTTCAAGTAAAAAATACTCATTATCAATCGCATGCCTTGTAGATGTGAATCGAGCCATATTGGTGAGCCCGTAATTCCGCAAATGTATCACATCAAAATCGCACATCATTACCCCTCCAGCTAGCCAATAAATTAGAAATATAGATGTATAGCCGAGACAAATACCTGAATCCAGTGTAGGGGACCTTATTCTGCTTTTTAAGAGCGACTGGGCTGTGATAATATTGTCGATGCTATTGGCGGATATTCAAAGACCCAATTGCAAGTCGGCACAGGGTCCTCATGGCGAGGACATTCAGATATTTAACACCTTCCCTCTCTAATGTTTTACTCTAATATATAGCCTTCATATTATCAATATCGACGTTTTCTCAGAAATTAACTTGTTGAGCATCCCTGCCCCCTCAACCTGGCAATTTTTTCTTTGTGTTTCTTTGTTACTGTAGGTTATATTTGGTATAGGCACCGCAGGAAAAAATAATTTATTATAAAAATAATGTTAGGGAGAAACCAGTGTTCAACATTTACTTTGTGTGAAAGAACCTCAACATCCAAGCGTATTGCTTCTATCATTTTTTATGCTATTCTGTAAAATCTACTTTAAATGTGATAAAAGTTCCAAAGGTTTAGCACACAAATTGGACAACTTACATCCCTGTTTACAAGTATCTGAAAAGTATTGGGTAGAAGGAAAGAATTTATCTGCATTGCTTGCTAACGGGGGGTATTAGCCGTTGATAAAAACCCGTTTGGGTGCCTATATAATCCATTCTGGCGGACTACAAGGTATTATATGACTTAAGACCTTGATTTTCCTTTGGTTATTGCAGATACTTTGACGAAATCGTGCTTTGCTTAATAATAATTACCCTACCTAACCCTATTAGATGAAGTGGCACCATTTTTGTAAATTTGACATCTTCAAGTACATATAATCGTGTGAGGGCAGGGAGGGAATGGAAATTCAATTGTAAATTTCACCTTACCCAAAGTTTTTTATCCACGGTTTTAATTCTTTGGCTCAAAACTTTGGGCACTTTCATCAAATTTCAATTGATTGGCTCTAGACTTAGAGTGTACACACATTTCAACAAATAAATTTAATCTTCAGAAAGGTTAATTTTATTTATAACGTATATCCATTGTCTTATCCCTTAAGATCCCTGAGTGAGGGAGACATTATCATCTGGGAATTCACTCATTTTCCAGTGTGGCTTCGAAACTAATTAATATCCGCTAGATTAGAACCGGTTCTTAGCCATATTGACACAATCATTTATAGCATCGTATTACAATGTTTTATCTTAATATCCGCGAAAATCTGCCTGTAATACGATGCGATAAATAACTATTCTTATATGTACAAGGATGGTTTACTTAGAAGTAGGGTAATACATATGGCAAACTCTCTAAATACAGTAAGATAAAAACAGTGAATCCAAGAAGAAAGGGGACAATATTGGACTGTAAATTATATTGCTCTCCAAAGTCTTATGAAAACGTTCTATAAAAAGAATTAAATCTTTATGGGGTTATACAAACAAGCAGTGTCCAAACTTTTCTATCAATAATTTGGATAGTACATAAATGTATTGTCAATTGTCTTATCCCTGTTGCAAATCATCTAAAAAATCCTATATTTAAACTACTTAACTTTTGCAAGGTTTTGAACATAAACATCAAGGTACGAATATTTTCTTTTAAATTAGCTGACTAATTGATGAAACTAAGAAACTTAACAGTTTTTATGTGTAAAAAATAAAAAGCCAACTTTTTCAAGAACACGATGTATTTTGATTTGAAGAATTAGCAACATGTAACAAGTGTAGTAACATTATAAGTTATGTTTTGTTATATTTATGTCTAAGACAAAATTTATGAAGTAGTGCCATAACTTCCGCACTTGTATCACTTTAAGGAATCGTCAAAACCTCATGTGTTGACTAAAGACGTCCGAGCTTTTTTGTTATTTAAATTGGGGAAATTTTCCATAGAGGGGGTGATTAGCCAACTGAAATTCTTAAGTGTAAGAACCAATTCTTATATAAAATTTCAAAAACTCACTTATTTTGTAAAAATTTATGTCTTCTGATGAGGTTTTTAGACGATTTTGAAGGGGTAATAGCCCTCTTTGAATTTTTGTAAGGTGTTGTAACAACAGCAAAAACTGGTCCTTTCCTTCACTCTTCCGTATAAACAACCCCTCTTATTTTTATGCTTATTTTCTCGCGATTTTGACACATTTTGCGAGTGTAATACAGGCGGAACTGAAGACACACCTATTATGTATATTAAGAAAATTTATGTTTCCTATAGCAATAATAAATGTACAATTATAATGCAATGTAATAGATAAACAAGAATATACGTGGATATTATGACAGGGAAAAATTGTCATCAATTTAAGTTGCCAACATGGACATCACTTATTGGTTAAACTAGTAGGAGAGGAGGGAATGAGGTAAAGGGGGTTAATTGGGATATGGTTATCATATGCAGCTTCGATTTTCACTTTATCAGAGTACATTATAATCTGGTGTAAGATCCAAGTAATAATAAATCCATAAGCAAGAAAGAGATAAATATTAGGAAAAACAAATGACTGACTTGTTATTGACATGACATCTTAGCACCCTATACCGCGTACGATTCTTGATACGATTAAGCACAATGTAATAGGTGAAGCATGTCTAAAATAAAGTCAGAAATGTAATTCTGATTGATATTAATGAAATAATTGTTCTGAATTCTAAATAATACTGAATATTAAAAAGTGCTATCACTCTATATGTATGCTATGTTTGTTAGTCTGACTGTCTTATTTGTTGACATTCTTTTGGGGACGTTGTCATCCTTGTTTTAACAACGAAGGTGCTTGCTTAGTAGGATATATAAGTTGGAAGGAATTTTAATGTTAGGGGGAGATTTAAAACTCCATCAAATTTTAAGGATTTTTTATAAAATTTGTTTTTTGTATAATTCTTTATCTAAAAGCGGAAATACAATTAGATAATTAATTTTGATATCTGTGATTGGTGGATTGAAAACTATCTGCGCTCTGATTGGAGAAGCTTAAGTGTCGTACATCATTTACCAAATTAGAGCGCAGGTAGTTTCTAATCCACCTGTCCTATTGGTCAAAATTAATTAACTTAAATTGTATTTCCGCTTTTAGATAAAGAATTATACAAAAAACGAATTTTATAAAAAAATCCTTAAAATTTGATGCAGATTTCAAATCTCCCCCTAACATTAAAATTCCAATTCCTTCCAACTTATATATCCTATTGCTTAGCTTAGCTTTGTAAACCAATCAAAAAGAAGCATTAGAAATACTTTTAGTAGCGCGGCTACCCCATATTACGGATTTTGCTGTACGTCCGTCACCTGTCAATAAAATTTACTTTTAAGTTATTTAAAAATACTATACCCTTTCTTTAAAATTACCAGAAGTACATAAACGGTGACAATTTAATTGTTTTAATACTTCTCAGTGGTTTATTAGTTCCTTTTTATGATTTTTGCTTTATGAGTTATCTCTACATAGTTAAACCATTAGTTCACATATATTTTTTTTAGTTTTAGAAAATCTTTGAATATATGAAACTTAAACAACGCCTAATCTTAAAACCACGAAGAAAAATAATCATTCTGACCCTGTGGTCGTTTTTTTAGACCACTAAAAGTTTCAGTTTCATGGAGTACATGATAATCTGGTGTAAGATCCAAGTAATAATAAATTTATGTAAATATTATACACAGAAGCTCTGTTCTGCTATCACTTTTTTTCTAAAAATAATACTAAAATACTTCACACCTAGCCTTTAATGTTCCAGGAATGGTTTAGGCCATTTTTTTCAGATTTAAGTATTGGGATGGTTTTAATTATTTTTTCTTCCCTAACCTTCGATTTCAACGCCACAAGATGCTAGGAGTGCTTGTAAAATAGTTTTTTTTACTATTACGAACCCAAACGTTAAATTTATAAAATTCTTGAACTGGGCTTGCATGTATGTGAGGCATTTTTAATTCGGATTTTACTTACAAACCTATTTCATGCTTCGCCGCGGAGCAATAATCCCACAGGGAACCTCAGCTGCTGTGTTATGGGCGGCTAGCTCCTTACTAGTGGCTGCACCCTAAGAATCATAAGATTAGAAGGGCAGAAAAAAATAGCTTTAACCCCTCCAAGAGATAAATATGAAAATTAATATACTAAAACCATCCCGGGACCTATGTATAGCTCTCCAATAAAGGTGAACTGAAGTTACAATGGACAAATAATATCATGATAAACAAAATTGCCCATCCTATAGCCTAAAATTGAAAGTGGAAAATTTTGGACACTGCTAATTTTAAATTTTAAAAGTACCCAAAGTCTTTAAGCCAGCGAATTAGAGCCAGCAGCTGATAATCCCTCAACTTCTCTCAGCTTTTGCAACAATCCGTATAAGTAAATTGTTGACCATAGGGGAGAGAATAAGTTTTAGGGAAAAATATTTTTAAGAAGTGGAAGAACAATACTAGTTTAAATATTTTACTAGTTGCTTCGCCCCTAGCCTAGGGGAGGACGGATATATAAGAAAAATAGCCCAAAACTACTTTAGACATATCTGAACATAACCTGAAAAAAAATTACCCATCCGGACAAGCCATTTCCAAGGTCTTTAGCTACAGACAAAAAACCTTTACTACTTTATAAGATAGCCCCTACTTCATCTGAGTAATGTAAAAATCGTCTATTGTCCTATTTTTCTAGAAGTAAAATTATTAAATACTAGTTATTATCGCATCGAATTATAAACAACTTTCCTCGGATATTAAAATCATAAATTTTAAACCAGTTTTATCAGCCCTGAGGAAACAAAAGTAGTATTAATTCTATGATATTCATTTTAATATTCATGGAAAACTGTCTTTAATACGATGCTTAGATGATTTTTCAGCGAGGCGGAGAACTGGTTCTAATCCAGCAGATTCTATTATCATTACTTTGTAAATTGTAATGTATCCTTTACAGATATTTACAGCCGTTTTAGAACTCTTAAGTAACAATAAGTGCATATACTACGTAACCCCTCCTCTTAAAAAAAAATACTTTTCCTCTAACTGTTTATAAATTAATTTTAAAACCAGAAATTTACCAGGGATAAGACAATTGATCATAAATTGATTACTACCTCTTCTTTAGATTAAAATCATTGGCAGAAATGTATGGGCACTACTAGTTTGAACGTTTTTTAGTTTTGTATAGATCCTGTATATAGAACTAGCGGCTACGCCCCTAGAGGCCTCTAGTGGCACTTTAAATGTTTTTGTTTGTTAAAGTCTCTACGATAATCCTTTCTTTTACGATACCTCTTTATGTTACGTTGAAGGCTCCCCAATATATTTAACAATTTGATTTTTGGTCATTTCTCTTGGGAGGGTGGTGGTACCCTCCCCCAAAATTGTTATAAACCTTCCTGGGACCCATGAGAATCTACCCTGTTAAGGAGAACCCGATCGGTTCAGCGGTTAGTGAGATCCTTCGGTACAGACACACAAACACACAAACATCCTGTTACTTTAGTATAAGGATTCAAAGCTTTTAAGTGTAACAAATGAGAAAACGTGTTCGTTACACATTGGGTACAAGTATAATTCACAGTGCAATGTCCCCTCCTACCCTGAAAACCTACCCTTCCTCAAAACTTTAAGACTTACAGAATGTTAAATATAAAATTGTTCACTTATCTGGATAAAATAAATATTGTTGGACATTTACATTACACACATTATTTACATATTCTAATAAAAGAGTTATTAGAATTTGTACAGTTTTAACTTATTTATTGACCAGTTTGTTCATCCAGTATGAGGGAAGGGAGTAGATGTGGCTAATATTTATTTTAACTAGCTTCGAGTATTAATTTATCAGAGTACATGAAAATCTGGTGCAATATCCAAGTAATAATATATCGATTGTTCTACCAATGAAATGTGCAATGTCAACTATGACTCATGTTAAACATATTAAAATCAGAAAAAAAACATCCATTTAGAAATCTTTCTCAACCCAATTTAAAAGCAAAAAGTCTACTTTATCTTTTTAAATATATTTCAAGAAAAAAATACTCATTATCAATCGCATGCCTTGTAGAAGTGAATCAAGCCGTATTAGCTTGGTCGTTAAAATCAGGATATTTGAAATTTGTATTAATGGTTTCTAATAGTCCTAGGAATCGCCATTTAACAGAACTCATTTTAAAAGGACAACTACATAGTTATATATTTGAATTTCAAAAACCAGCATGTCTATGTTTATAATAAACTTACAAACTTTAGTGGAATGAATGTAGCACTGCTACGCTATCTCAATTGTACCTAACTGATGCAGAAATCATCATGGCAAGTTTGAATCCATAGGACAAATCTAAGTTTTAAATAGAGCTTCTGTAAATTGCACCTTCAATCTATTTATAGTATCTTTAATTCACCTGACAATAGCATACACACACACACACACACACATTATGAGTGTGTGTGTTAAAAGTGCAAATATTCACAAATTTTGCAAGTTGAAGTCCAAGATCTTTTCCAACCCTTGTGTGGCAATGTCATTCACATTTATGGACACATTTTACCAGGGAGGGAGGAGACATTGCAACTGTAAATTTTAAATATACATATACTGGTACCCAATGTTTTATAACCACATTTTCACATTCGTGCTGACTAAATTCTTGAAGTCTCTTTTATGTAATTATTTATGTAACCTTCTGATGAGTCCTATAATTAAGGGAGGGAGGGGACATTGGGCTGTTTATTACTCTGGTCCCCAAATTTTTATAATAACGTTTTCTTATTCTTTGGCTTAACAACTTGGGGACTTTTATTGAATTTGATTGGTTGCTTCATTTAAGTTGAATGTCCAAACGTTTCAACAACTAGTTGTAATCAATAGAAGGGGTAATTTTGTGTATCATTATTGGGGATGTACATCAAATTATTGACCATTGTCTCATCCCTGCCTATAACTGGTTGTCTATCATATTTATTCTTGATGCAAGTCTCTTATTTATAGTCAATCTTAAAATCTATACAAAAATCTTACTTCTTGTGTGGCACTGATTGTTGTATGGCTTCAAAACCGATTAATATCCGCTGGATTAGAACCTGTTCTCAGTCATACTCAAAACTCATGTAATAGCATCGATTACAGACAATTTTCCCCGAATATTAAAATAAAACCCATAAAATTAATACCAGTTTTGATAGATCGGGCCTTGACATTGGAGAGTAAATTGATTTTTTTCCATATATCATTACTGAAATTCTAACTTTCATGGCTTGTAAATATTTGGACGATGATGGGGGGACACTTATTTTATCTGCCATTGTCCTTTCTAACCCCTCCTGGTGGCTTAAAGCTATTCCTGTATATTCAGAGTGTACAAGTTTACTTAAACCCCCCTGGGCTTTTGCAAATTTTGCCAGTAGTTGCCAACATAGGACATTTGTTGCCAGATTTGCCTTTCCACTTCATAAGTACTACCAGTTGTGTGTTAGATGACTGGTTCGAAACTCAGTTCAAACCAGGTAAGGAAGGACATTGGCCTGTAGATTACAACGGTACCCAAAGTTTTATAACTATCTTATTCGTTGGCTTAAAAACTTTTGGTAATATTATTGAATATCAATTGGTTGGTTCTAGCTAGCAGTGTAAATAATTTTCAATCTAAATAAGGTGTGATAGAATGCAAAATATACATAATCATTTTTAAAAATAACTCATATAAGCTTCAACAGACAAAATCTTCCTTCTTTTATTAGGCAGCTTAGGTAAATATCTATGTGTCTATATATATTTTATGTGTGTATGTGTGTGTGTGTGTATGTGTGTGGTATCTCTTTATATTTTGAGTAAATTCAAATTCTTGACAGTGTATGAGTGTTGAGATCCTAAAGGATTATTAAATTATTGTAAATAACCAATGATAATAAACAAAATTTACCCCTCTACAGATTAAAATTATTGGTTGTACACAATTTGTTTGAAATCTACAAATCAAAATTGAATGTATGTACCCAAAGTTTTAAATCAACGAAAAAGATACTGTGGATATAAATCTTTGGGTACCAGTGTAATTTATTGTCCAATGTCCCCTCCCTCCCTGGTATGAGTGTGATAATATGTGGGTAATGTGTTTGGATATTTCATGTGATGCAGGGATAAGACAATGGACTATTAATTCCCCCCCACCCCCTGAGGTTAAGTAAAGTTTCGAAGAATCGAATCGCAGGTAAAGTATCCCACAGGAAAAGGCCCTCCACAGTGTCTAAACATTTTTCCAAAAAGATACTTTTGATCTATACCTATAAAAGCTAAAGTCCATTTTAGCTAATGATTTTCAAGCTATCTCCCCCCCCCCCCCCCCTCCTTTAAGTATGAATATGAACAACAAATATTTAAGTATGCGAAAATATTTTCGCAATATGAATCTGTCCCTTTACTCGCCGAAATTATTGTTTGTGTGTGTGTGTTTTGGACAAGCCTTGAATGCGGATATATTTCATGTCCATCTTTTTAAAATGAGAATCTTAAAAATGCATAAAACTTGTACATATTTGTTTATTTATGTTATGGTGCAGCTTACACAAAATTGATTATTTTAATATTTCTTTATAATACTAACTTCTTGTAGTAGAAGCTACGTCCCTAAAACCCTCTAGGGGTGTTTTGGGAAGTCCAACCCTCCACCCCTTCCTTAAATTTCAATTTTGATTTTAAAAAAAAGAGTAAAATAATCCATTTGTTTCCGGTGGGGGGGGGGGGTTTCTAAAGATCATTCCTCTATGGAGGATGGTGGCACTCTCCCACAAAATAGATATAGACTATCCCAGGACCCATGAGAAGCTTTATTGTTAAGGAGAACCATATTAGTTCAGCAGTTAGCAAGATCCTTCAGTATACACTATATCCTGTTATTTATACACCAGGATTACCATAACCTAGTATTTGCTCTAGTAATTGAATCCTTAAATATATATACTAGCGACTTCGACCTTATAGGCCTCTAGGGGCACTTGAGAAAGATGTGAATCGACCACCAACTTTCAATTACACTTTTTAAAAGAAAAAGTTTTAAAAATTGTATGGGGGTGGGAGTATCAATTTCCATGGACGATTGTGGAGGTACCCTCCCCTTAAAAAGTTTAATCCCTTCCCTGAAGAACCAGATCTGAGCAGCAATTAGCGAGATCATGAGCTTCAGTCAGACAGACAGGCATTCTGTTGGGTTTATAAGAAGATATCCTTGGTTTATACAAATTGGACACCCTGTATAATTATATGTACTAAGTGGCACTTGAGGGGGGGATATGAAAAGAAAAAGTTTCTCTTGGGAATGTAAAGTTACCCTCACCTAAAATAGTTTAAAACCTTCCCTTCACTATATAGGATAACCATTTAGGTCCAGCGGTTAGCGAGATTCTGGACTACAGACAGATGTAAAGATAATGAGACAGGCATTCTGTTACTTTTATAATAAGATTTCTAAAAATTGGACACCCTGTGTTGTAAAGGTACTAAGTGGTAACATAAAAGCTGCATGCAAACCAAACCTATTCTATTTCTAACAGATATAATTGTATATTATGTATCTTCAAACAAGGACAATATTTTTCAATAAACTTATGTGGCTTTCAAAAATTAAATATTAGGAGAAAAAAATAAGTTTTCATAAAGAATCCATACAATAAAAATTAATGTAATTTAAACTGCTTATTTATCAACCAACGGATTTTAAGGAATAAAAAAATAGAAGATAAATTGATGATAAACAAAATTCCCCTTCTGTTTTTATACTGCTATATTGTACAACCCAATCAAGATTTATTAAAAGCTACCAAAGTTTTGAAGCATCAAATAAACCCATGGAGTTAGTGGATGTTGGACTGTTAATTACTCTGGTTCTCAAGGTTTTATAACCACGTTAACTTATTCGGGGCTTTAATTGTCTTTTTAATGCTTGTGTAGATTAACTAGTAGTGTCCAAACCTATAAAAAATTAATTTTGATCTACAAAAGGGGTAATTTTAATTGTCATCATTGTGGATGTATATCAATTTATCATTCATTATCTTATCCTTTAAGATCCCTGAATTAACCTTATATGTATACAATTTTCTCACAATTTTTTAAAAGTTATTGTAATGGATGTAGAATATACGTGGATATATGACAGAGGAATAATTGTCGTCAAGTTAGGTTGCTCTTTCCCCTGTCATTCATTGGTCAATTCGTTCATCCATTAAAAGGGGAGGAAATAGGGTAAAGGATATGGGGATCGTTATTTTAGCCCGATAAAAATTTCACTTTATTAGAGTACATAATAATCTGGTGCAAAATCCAGGTAATAATAAATCCATTGCTATTGTTTAATGAATTGTGGAGTAGCTGCGCAACTAATAAGAGATGCAAACCACGGATCTAAAGGGATAAGACAATGGCTGATAAATTCATGTGCATCCCCATTGATAATACACAAAAATTCCCCTTCTGTAGATTAATATTACTAATAGAAATGTTTGGACACTCAACTTAATAAACTATCTAAATCAAAATTCAAGTCCCCAAAGTTGTTAAGTCAACGAATAAGAAAAAGTTACCATAAATCTTTGGGAAATAGTGTATTAAACAGCCAATTGTCCCCTCCTTCCCTGGATGCAAATATATTTTACACCCCTCTTATGATTCTTATGAGCATGCATTTCACAATTTTATGCCTGTATTGTGTAGCTATTTATTTATGTATTTGTGTGTGTGAGTGTAAGAGTGTGTGTGTGTGTTTGTGAGTGTGTGTGTATTGGTGGGAATATACAGGGAATGGATATATTTTTACTTGGATGTTACATCAGATTTTATGTTCTCTAATAGGGCGAAACTCGCAGCTGGCTTAAATAACGATAACCCCCATCCAACCCCTTAAACCCATCTTCTCCCATCCAACTGGACCAATAAATCAGTTCCATGCTAGCAACCTAAATTGACGACAATATTGTCATAATATCCACGTACATTCAATATCCAATTTGCAGGGATATGGATACAGCAATCAAAATATGAGTTTTGGAATACGAAATAAATGTCTTTTGTGACGGATAACCCTAATCATGGCCTTTTTTATCTGTCTCAAGATACGAAAGGAATTTGATTTCTTATTGCTCCTTAAAAAGTAAGTAATTATGATTTCTTTAGACTATTTTTCAATATTTAGACTCAATATTTTTTCAACCATAACAACTTTTTTTTATTAAAGACACGTCAAAATTTGTTCAATATTAACATATTCTATTTTGCTGTTTTATCCTGAACAAAAATGTTGTTGCTGCTCTGCTTATGGACAATAATGTCCCTTTTTTCATATACTTATTCCTTTCTTACTATTGTGCGTGTGAGTGTATGTGTGTGTGTAGGTTTGCAAAGATATAAATTGCAGCATAAACATGTCATTGATAATTCCTTATGAATCTTCAAAACCCATTTCTCTCTATCCCCTCCCCCCTCCCTCTACATAAATCTATTTCCTTTTTTTAGTAGCGAAGCTACTCTATAATTAGGAATGTCCATTCATCCGAGCAACTACTCTATTTATCACTTATTCCGTTAGTCTGTATGTAATGCTCTAGAGTGCATCGAATTTTATAGGGGAAATGTGGTTTTCTCTTCGGCTATTAAAGAGAGAAGGCTGATTTTTGTTTGAATAATTCGTGACTTTCCTACAATAAAAAATCATTGTACGTATGTATATCGGTACTGCTCTTAAAAACACATTTTTATGCTGTTATTTTGTGTGAAGATTTGTATGACCACTATTAATTGTTACTTACACTGTCCCTTCCATTTACTTTGCTGTTTTTACTTTTACATTTACAAACATTGCTACTTGTGGATGTTGTTTTTTCATACTTTTATCTCGGTTTATCAATCTATTTCAATCTATGCAAATTGAAATATGTAAAGTACAAATGTATTTTCTTCAGCTTTTATTTAAAATAGACAAATAAACGAGTATTTATCAATTTTAATAATAAGCATCCAGTGTATAAATTGCTTTTACTGTTTGACATAAACAAAAGACATAAATGTATTTCGACTTGCATTGATTTTTTTAATTACTAAAACCAGTTTTGTTAGTTATGAGAAAGCAGAGGCAATGGATAACAAAACTTGTGTTGATTTTATGATTTTTAACTTATTATTCGTGAAAAATCTTCTGTAATACGATGCTATGCATGATTTTTCAGTACGGCTGAGAATATTAATCGGTTTCAAAGCCATACTGGGAACTAGATTAAGGATGTTGTCATCCTTGTCAAATTATGCAACAATCCCCACCTTTTCTTACTTTTACACATGTGTCTTTAATCTAAAAAAAGTCAGCCGCAGCATAAATGCATTATGCCGCATCCGCAACAGCCGCCTTAACTTGCCAATCAGCCGTAAAATAATAAAAACTAAAGCTTACAGCCGTACTATTTCAGTTGTACTTTTTTTTTTTTTTTTTTTTTTTTTAACTTGGTATCAGAGGCGTGCAGAAGAGGAGACATAGGAGGAAAAATTAAGGGGGATAAAAACACTCCTTGACAAGGGTCTAAACTTCCTGATACACCCCTAGCCTCCCTTAAATTTAGAGCTGTGTGAAAAAAAGTAATCCTTATATTGTCTGTATCAAACCCCCCTCGATTTTTGCTGTGGTTTTGCAAATCCCCTGGTAAAAACCTAAGCACGCCGCTGTTTAATATATTTACAATATTTATCTGCCAGCAATAGGCAGTGGGACTTTAATTAAGTTCATCTTAAGCTCAGCCAGCTGCCAGCAGTGAGGCTGATGCCAGCTGTCATAGGCTGTGCGGCTGCTGAGCCCTGTACAATTCTGGGCAGTTTTGAGCCATAAGGATATTTTTTCAATAACTGTAAAACATATTGCAAAAATATTAAAAGCTATTGGTTTGTTTTATGCAAAAAAAATGCATACTGATACATCTGTTAGGTAAGGAGTAAACGACTAGTATGGGGCTTGTCTGTAATTTGTTAAGTATTCATTATAGGTTAAATTTAGCTTACTTCACCTAAATACAAAGTAATATAAGGGCGTAAGACGATGGCCGATGAATTTATTCTAATCCGTAATAATTACACCTTCTGTAGATTACAATATTGGGTTAAAACGTTTGGACTCTCAACAAGTTGTTAAGCCAACAAATAAGAACGTTTTCATCATAAAACTTTGAGGACTAGTGTGATAAACAGTCCAATGTCCACTCCTTCCCTTTAAATACTAGTACAAAGAAATTTTTCATGCAATGGGGGAAGGGGTGGGGGTTGTATTCTCTGGGACATAGGGAGTTTTATACTCTAAATCAATACTTCGCTTCCCTAAAAAATTATACAATGTTTGGTCCAGCCTTACGAAATATTACTGTGGATGAATATACAGACAGACATCATATAGAATAATTTGCAATTGACAGATATGTTAATATGTTTGTTATAGAGATACATATAATTTGAACTGTTATTACAAATCAATTATAAGTTGAAACAATTTAAAGTAACTACTATTGTTGGTTTAAGTTGTAAGAATGTTGATTATTAAAGTTGTCGTCAAGGTGCATAGAAAATCAAACAGGAAATAAAATAAGATAGAATGTAATGATACAAGAATAGTTATCTATCGCAATGTATTAAAGACAGCTTTCAGCGAACAATAAAATGAAAAATTAAAGGATTAAAATCAGTTTTGTTAGCCTCAAGGGGTATTAATATTATGATTTTTATTTCAATATTTGTGGAAAACTATCTGTAATACGATGATATAAATAATTTTTAAGAATAGCTAAGAACAGGTTCTGAACCACCGGATATTAATCATTTTCTAAGCCAAAGTAGAAAGTACTCTCTATCATATATGTTTTATTCTGTTAAATTTTCATTATCATTTTACTTCATTAATGTAAGTGTGTAAATTAATTAAATTAGACCAATTATGCTACAATTTTTCTTTCTTACTTTTCTGTGTTTAATTTTCATTGACATTCTATTTCTATTATTCTGTGTGTGTAAATGATTGAAATTAGACCAATTATGCTACAATTTTTCTATCATACTTTTCTGTGTTTAATTTTCATTGACATTCTATTTCTATTATTCTGTGTGTGTAAATGAATGAAAATAGACCAATTATGCTACAATTTTTCTATCATACTTTTCTGTGTTTAATTTTTATTAACATTCTATTTCTATTATTCTGTGTATGTAAATGAATGAAATTAGACCAATTATGCTACAATTTTTCTATCATACTTTTCTGTGTTTAATTTTCATTGACACTCTATTTTATTATTCTGTGTGTAAATGAATGAAATTAGACCAATTATGCTACAATTTTTCTATCATACTTTTCTGTGTTTAATTTTCATTGACACTCTATTTTATTATTCTGTGTGTAAATGAATGAAATTAGACCAATTATGCTACAATTTTTCTATCATACTTTTCTGTGTTTAATTTTCATTGACATTCTATTTCTATTATTCTGTGTATGTAAATGAATGAAATGAGACCAATTATGCTACAATTTTTCTATCATACTTTTCTGTGTTTAATAGGGTGGGTTCATATCGGAATTAGACAAAGCGGGGATATGCAACAGATAAAATTAACCTTAAAAACATTTCTGACCGAAAAAGAATTTTAAAAAATTGAGTTTTAGAACACGACCACTTAAAAATATAATTCATTACTTATTAGTATGCAAAGACGACATTCAAAAAAATTTTTGAATCAGAACTATGGCTTCATGGTGCTTCCTGGAAAGGCCTTGAGGAGCTGAATCAGGAACTTTTGTCCGTTTCAAAATATCTCGTTCCTATCCTTAGAAATCACTAAAAAACCAAAAAAAATTAAGGTTTATTGAGAATTGTCTAATTTGTAGAGGTTTTTTTAGATTTTCTCAGGCTAGGAACGAGATTTTTTGAAACGGACAAAAGTTCCTGACTCAGCTCCTCAAGGCATTTCCAGGGAGCACCATGAAGCCATAATTCTGATTCAATAAATTTTTGACTCCCATTTACAAATAGCTATACAATTGAATGTCTGGTCGTCAGCGGTTTTAAGACTTAGGATAAATTTTAAATCATCCAGAGGTGTATTATATCTATATAAATTGAGTGCAGATCCCCGCTTTGGCCTCAGAAAAAAAAGTCCAAAATCAACCCACCCTAGTGTTTAATTTCATTGACATTCTATTTCTATTATTCTGTGTGTGTAAATGAATGAAATTAGACCAATCATACTTTTCTGTGTTTAATTTTCATTGCCACTCTATTTCATTAATCTAAGTGTGTAAATGAATGAAATTAGACCAATTATGCTACAATTTTTCTATCATACTTTTCTGTGTTTAATTTTCATTGACATTCTATTTTATTATTCTGTGTGTGTAAATGAATGAAATTAGATCAATTATTCTACAATTTTTCTATCATAATTTTCTGTGTTTAATTTTCATTGACATTCTATTTCTTTTATTCTTTGTGTGTAAATGAATGAAATTAGACCAATTATGCTACAATTTTTCCACAGGTTGTTCACGGAACATTAAACTCTGAGTCAACTACTGTGTAGTGCAACACCTGTACGTTGTTATCGATTAATACACAAACAATTTACTTTTTTTTTATTTATAAAAAAATTTAGTACGACTTCGAAACCGATAACTATCAGCTGGATTTGAAACGGCTCTCAGCTATACTAAAAAATCATGTATAGCATTGTATTACAGACAATTTTCAACGAATATTGAAATAAAAAACATAAAATTAATACCAGTTTTGTTAAACCTAACCTTCAGGTTTTAATCATCTCATTTGGGGTCTGTAAAATGTACAGTCTAATGTTATCTCCCTCCAGGTAAATGAGCTAATGTTTAAATTAAACTAAGATTAAATTATAAGAGTCAAAAGTTAATAACTTATTACTTTTTTTAGAGAAATTATATAATCTAAATATTAATTATTTTAATTTGCAGAGGGGGTATTTTGTCTGACATAATAATAGGGATGCGTCTCAATTTTTCATTCATTGCCTTATTCCTTTAGATCCCTTTATTATATCCCATTGAAATAATTACAAATTTATGTCTTTGGAAGACTATAATAGTTTAGATTATATTAAAACTAAGCCATAAAAATAAGTATAGTGAAGATGTAACAACCACTGAAATAGTTAATATAAAGATTTCAATGGACAATATTTTGTTCAGTTATCAAAAAGAGTGTATTTTATATATCTTTATTTGTTTGTCCTTCTGTCCAGATTCTCATTTATCATTTAGAGCTTCAGACACTTTTTATGCATACTAGCATTTATCGGCTATGTACCTATTCGGAATTGTTTGGAAGCAGACACAAATAGCCTAGAACCATACAAATAGACAAGCCTAAAACCATCCTGGGACTTATATGAATATTGCCTACAATGAAGATATTATTATAGATTGGTCTAGTAGTTATCAAAATTTGAAGCTAAAGAAAAACTCAATTTAACTCATCATTGGGGATATTTTATGGGACTTTGCAGGAATAAGGTCACGGTATAGCTAACAAGCGAAATAAATCTAAAATAATATTTAGGAGACAGATACTAAGTGTTTCCCCTTATCAACAGCTGAAAAGCACGTCTAGGTTTCGTGATTTTCCCTCAAATTAATTTTGTTGATGATATAAGCTCTTTCTTTGTGGCAGGTCCTACACCTTCAATGCAGCGTTGCGGAGCCGTTTGATTTTGGCGCGGCTCTGGCTCCGCGGAGCCGTCTGTGATGATGGCGGCTCCGGCTCCAACCTAAAATCAAGAAAAAACTGGACATATTTTTTCCCCACGTCTATTTTGGACTTTTGAAGGTTTAAAAGTTCAATTTTTGATAAAAACGGACTTGAAAAACTTATTAGAGGCATTTACACATGACAAAACAGAGTTACCAAATTATAATTTAATAAAAAATCTCTTTATTTATCTAGTCCGGAGCCAGAGCCGTTTTTTAACAAAAACTATGGCTCTGGCTCCAGCAAAATATGGCGGCTCCCGGCTTCGCAACACTGCTTCAATTTAAAATTGCTTAGTAGCGAAGCAATTTATTTTGTCTGTCGGTCGGTCCATCAGTTAGCCAGTCTGTAACGTGATAGGAGAAATGTGATTTTCTCAGCTGCTATTTAAGATAGAAATATGAAATTTTCAGAAAAGATTCCTGTGACCTATGCTCATCTAATCTATACATCGCTTTGTCCATCTATCTGACGTTCATGATTCAAAGGTTTCATAATTATTTTTTGGCATATTCCTTCCATTTATATTTTATGACAACTCAATACATGCTATCTCTCTCTTTTTTCATTATTTTTTTTTAACAAAAGATAATTTTATCAAGTTAGCATTATAAATTAAAAATATAATCTACAATGCAAAGTATAGATATGTCTGACTAAAAGCTTAAGATCTCGGTAACCATTGATGTTTGCTAAAAACAACAAATCTAAATATTAAGCTAGATTTTAAATACAGAATATTGATTCGTATATAAATGATTTAAAATAAATAAATTACATAGTGTAATAAAATGATCTATGCTCTAAGCATTTTTACCAAAGACATTACAATAAGCAATGCAGGGATAGACTTAAGTAATAGTTATTCATCGCATTGTACTATAGACAGCTTTCCGCGGATATCAAAATGGAAAAAGATAAGATAAAAACCAGATTTGTTAACCCCGAAGGGCCGAAGGCCATGGATAACAAAAATAGTATCAATTTTATGATTTGTCTGTAATACGATGCATGCTATACAATATACATTATTTTTCAGTATGACTGAGAACCGGTACTAATTCGGAACAGTTATTTATCGCATCGTTTTATAAAAAGCTTTCCCTGGATATAAAAATGTACAATTATAAGATTAACTAAACTTGTTTTAATATTATTTTTGTACATTTTTATATGTGGATATATTACCATACAATACATGATTACTCAGTTGGGCTGAGAACCGGTTCTTATCCATCGGATAATAATCAGTTTCAAAGCCTGATCCTCAACTATGACTAACCAATATGTATCTTTAGTATCACTATTCAACAATGTTCTAAATAATATTGTCATGCTATGTCAAGTCCAGAAAATAGATTTAATAACCTAAAAGCTAGAACAAGATAGAAGTTCAACAAGTAGTTCTATTGAGGGTTATTAACGCGATTTGCTACAAATCCAACCTCTAAAATATCTTTTATTATCTACTAGATATGTTTTTAATTAGTTTTTAAAATTTCTAACAAGGATGATAAAATGTGTGCAGAAGGGGCGCTGGACTAACCCCCCTCCCAAAGAAATCATGTCTAGACGACCCCCTAATACATGCTAAGGGGGGTGTCAAGTCACACCCCCTGGAAATTAAGGGGCGTGTACAAAAATAGCTCAACTCATGGCAAAAAAAATTCTTAACGAAATCAAATTTATTGATGATTGTCGACCACTACCCCCCCCCCCCCTTAAAGGCCTTGATTGATTGATTAGTTATAGTCTCTTAGGGTTTGAACCTAAGTAGTCATTAAAGGCCTTTTAAGCTCTAGTTGCATATGGAGTATGCTTTCTATCTAACATATCTCTATTGTAACCATGTTCTTACTTATCACAGTTATAGAATCTCGACCAAAAAGATTTTTTTATCCAATCTTGACAAGTGAGGTATTTTTGGAAAGAGGAGTATACATAGAAAACGCCTATGTAAATTAGAAAATCCGCAGAAATCATATTTGCAAGTTATTTGCAAAAATCTGCAATGTTAATTTGCAAAATTAATTTCATGCCTTAAATGACTTATTTTGAAAAAATCTTTTTATGAAATGTGTTTATCTATAAGTTTAGAACATAATTAAGGCAAAAACAAATTCTTAAGTGTTACTTTTTTCACCTTATAAATGAAAAAAGCAGTTTTTCACAATTTATGATAAAAAAAGGTATAGGAACAAAAAATATGTTTTTTCTTGATGTAAACACAATAATTGTCATAAATTCTATCATCCTAAATGTAAAAATCAGATATAGACTCCTTTTTAGAGCAAATATAGTTCAAAAAGTAGGGTAAAGCGGGGCGAACTCGGTGTTTTTTTCGGTTTTTTGAACCTGCAAATCGTAAATTTTTTTTTTTTTAAATGGGACCAAGACCAGTAGAAAGATCTCGGAAAAGTCGATCAGGTCCTAAAAGGACGTAAACCTAGGACTTTGGGAAGTTTGTGAAAATTGATCTCTAAAACGGCACCGACTTCGCCCCGCCTTGAGGCGAAGTCGGTAGGGCATTTTCAAGCTTCGAAAAATCGATGACGTATTGATTTTATTACAGCATGCCCAAAAGGTAAAAGTTGCTAAATGTAATAAAGAGTATGCACAAAAAATTTTATTAAGATAGGTCAATTTTTTCTACCAAAAAAAATAATTTTTCCGAAGTACGCGAAATTTGACTTTTTTTCGAAAATTTTTTTGATAAAAAACATAAAAATACTACTAGAAAAAAATAACTTTTTATGACTTTAAAGGCCTGATCCTTAAAATACAGGCAATTTTGAATAGATTTGGCCAAAAAAAAATTAGTTCTATTAGCAAAATTTCCTAAAAAAATCAAGTTGAAAAAAAGAGAAAAGTTTGGCAAAATCTGTGGTCGATTTTCCAGCTTCAAAAAAACCTATGACATATTGATTTAATTACAGCATGCCCTAAAGGTTAAAGTTGCTAAATGTAATAAAGAGCATTCACAAAAAAAATTATGAAGATCGGAAAATTTTTTCTACAAAAAAAATAAATTTTTTCTAAGTACAAGAAATTTGACTTTTTTCTCTCGAAAATTTCACTTTTTATATAAAATTGAAAAAGTTAGTATAAAAAGTGAAAAAACCGAATTCGCCCCGCTTCACTTTTAGTCGATTTAAGAAAAAACTATACAAGCTTTTTTAAAGTTTTAAACGGAAATGGATAGCCTATTAGATTCTTAATAAGTCCCCTGAAGACGTCTAAGCTCTAGCTCTTACCAGTTTTTGTCCAACTTACCGTTTTTCCGACCGAAGCAAAAAAATCGAAAAAAAAAATTTTTGTCGTCCGACTTTAAGACCCAATAAGTACCCTAAAAATTCATCTCACAAAAATTTCATTTTATACTTTTTTGTAGGCAATTTAATAAGGAACAAATTTGATTTTTTGTTTTTTTTCTGTCAGTCGATTAGAACATGGAGAAAAATGTCATTTAATGAAGGTGGTCAAAAAAATACCGACTTCACCTCAAAACCGAGATCGCCCCACTTTACCCTAACCAAGACATTTTTGCAAAGTATGAAAATCTAAAGAAAATAGTTCTTTTTGATTTTGATATACATATCAGATAAATGTATATAAAATTAGTGATCAAAAACTATAAAAACAAGTATAACTTTTTTCAATCCTATCATTGTTTAAAATGCACTTTTAGGTTTACTCATTACTAAAGTTGCACATAAAAACTCCTTTTATTAAGTTATTAAACAAAATAAATTCAAACAACAATTAGGCGTTTTTTATAATGCAGTAGACCATTTTGTAGTTGTTTTTTTTTGCATTTATTTTGTTTAATTACTTCATAATAAGAGTTTTTATGCACTACTTCAGTAATTCTTAAACCTAAAAGTGCAATTTAAGCAATGACAGTGTTGAAAAACTTATAACATGTTTTATAGTTTTTGATCACTAATTTTATATACATTTATCTGATATGTATATCAAAAGCAAAAAGAACTATTTTCTTTAGATAATCATACTTTGCAAAAATGTCTTGGTTACTTTTTGCACTATATTGACTCTAAAAAGGATTCTATATCTGATTTTTACCTTCAGGATGATAGATTTTATGCCAATTATTGTGTTTACAACACTGAAGAAATTTTTTTTGCCTTAATTATGTTCTAAACTTATAGATAAACATATTTTATAAAACAATTTTTTCTTAATCTGTCATTTAAGGCATGAAAAAAATTTTGCAAATTAACATTGCAGATTTTTGCAAATAACTTTCAAATATGATTTCTGCAGATTTTCTAATTTACATAGACGTTTTCTATGTATATTCCTCTTTCCAAAAATACCTCACTTGTCAAGATTGGATAAAAAAATCTTTGTGGTCGAGATTCCATAACTGTGTTATGAAATAGTCTCATAAACAAACAATTTAAATGTCTATTACAGTCAAAATTATGATGTTACATGGGGCATAGGACAATTTTAGATGTTAAACAAGGATGAAACATCTCAAAGTAACAAAGACAATTAAACACAATAGAAACGAAGCTTTCAAAACAATAAGCTATGCAGAGAACAACAAATGAGGAACATTTCAATTCAATCTATCCTAAATATTTCTGTAATTACGGCCATAAATTACAAGTAAAGACTTAGTCATGGAGAAGCTTCAGCTATAACATAGTGCTATGCATAGTCATACAGTACCAAAAATATGGTAAGAATTAAAAAAATGCTACTCTTTTATGATTGTACTTAACTTTTGCAAGAATCATACGATGTTTGAAATCGACAGGACAATTCTAACATGCCTAAATTATTAGAAAAAAAACAAAAGAGGGGTAAGGAGTTAGATAACTGTATCTCCCCATCGCAGTGTCCTTGTGCCGAATCTCAATTGGGTCATTGAAAATCAACCAATTACGTCGGTTAAAATAACACAGCCAAGTAGAAGAAATAATTTGTGAGCAGAAGAAAAGGGTTATTAAAAAAGGAAGGAGGTAGTTATCTGTATATACATATATACTATATATCTGTTCCTAAATTAACAATCAGGGCTATCTGAACAGCCAGCCTGACCCTAATTATTGAAAAGCCTCGCCTATAATAAAGTCAAAACGAATGTATAAAAGAATTTTTATTAAGTAAGAAACACATTTGACAAATATCATCATTAAAACCACCATAATTGTTCTTGGATTAGTAAAAAATATTTTTATATTGGAGATCTTAAAATGAACTCATATTATAATTTGACTGGGCAATATTGAAAGGGGTAGTTGCACGAAATGCATTTAAACTTTGATTTAGTTAACTGCACATTTTTTTTTCTTTTCAATGCAATGGTTTAAACTACATTTATAGGGCATATATTTGAAAAAATTCCAATGTTCTACCATGTAGTTTAAACAATATCAAGACTTAAAAATCGTATTCTTGTGATATATGTAATTTATATAGCTGTTTATTTTCACACAAAAAAAAACAGCCTGACGACTAATTTAGTGATTTTTATGCTTGAAATCTTTGTTCTGAAATGCACTTCATGCAACTATCCCTTTAACAAGGATATTAATATTATAGGCAACCAGGATGAATTAAACACATAGTGCATCATCACGTGGAATTTAGAAAAGTTTGGAATAAAAGATGGATATTTTTTAGTGGCCATACTTTTGGAATTCCCAGTCTCTGTTGTCTAGCGGACACACCTAAAAAGAAAATAGATTGATATAAGAAATTAATCTAACTGTAGCCTATCCTATAATATAAAGTAATCCTTTTTTGTCTGAAGTTAAAAATCTCGGAAAGGCATGATTAAATGGTTGCACTTTTTAGGAAAGCTTTAAACATTTTTTCCTGAACTTTCCCGTCCTCTACTAGAGGCTAGGTAAGGTAGATGCAACTAGTTTATTATTATATAAAGTATTAGGTATAGTGTTTTTACTTCCCTAGTAGTTTTTAAATCTGACAAGTAGTGACAAAACCTTGTCTAATCTGAGTTTTGACAGGTTTTCCTCAGGTTTTAATCTGCCCGCCCCTCATCAATCAACTCTGACATTTGATTACATTTCGTCAGATTGTAATCTGACGAAACCTGTGTTTTTGCGCAAAAAGGTACTAAAACTCAGATTACTCAGGATTTGCCGCCAAATTTTTAATCTGTCAGGGGGGATTTCAGATTATAATCTGACGAATCTGACTCAATGTGAGCAAAGTTCAGGTGATTAAGATCGTAATCTGTGATTAAATTGACCCTCAAAATTTGCCCAGTTAATCCCTTATCTGACATTTGATGACAAACAGTCATACTCTAACCTGACATTTGATGACAAACAGTCATATTCTAATCTGACAATTGATGACAAACAGTCATACTCTAATCTGACATTTGATGACAATTAGTCATACTCTAATCTGACATTTGATGACAAACAGTCATACTCTAATCTGACATTTGATGACAAACAGTCATACTCTAATCTGACATTTGATGACAAACAGTCATACTCTAATCTGACAATTGATGACAAACAGTCATACTCTAATCTGACTTTTGATGACAAACAATCATATTCTAATCTGGCATTTGATGACAAATGGTCATACTCCTAACTGACTTTTAGTGACAAACAGTCATACTCTAATCTGACATATGATGACAAACACTCATACTCTAATCTGACTTTTGATGACAAACAGTCATACTATGATCTGACATTTGATGACAAATGGTCATACTGCTAACTGACTTTTAGTGACAAAAAGTCATACTCCAATCTGACATTTGATGACAAACAATCATACTATAATCTGACATTTGATGACAAACAGTCATACTCTAATCTGACATTTGATGACAAACAGTCATACTATAATCTGACATTTGATGACAAACAGTCATACTCTAATCTGACATTTAATGACAAACAGTCATACTCTGATCTGACATTTGATGTCAAACAGTCATACTCTTATCTGACATTTGATGACAAACAGTCATACTCTAATCTGACATTTGATGACAAACAGTCATACTCTAATCTGACATTTGATGACAAACAGTCATACTCTAATCTGACATTTGATGACAAACAGTCATACTCTTATCTGACATTTGATGACAAACAGTCATACTCTAATCTGACATTTGATGACAAACAGTCATACTCTAATCTGACATTTGATGACAAACAGTCATACTCTAATCTGACATTTGAAGACAAACAGTCATACTCTAATCTGACATTTGATGACAAACAGTCATACTCTAATCTGACATTTGATGACAAACAGTCATACTCTAATCTGACATTTGATGACAAACAGTCATACTCTAATCTGACATTTGATGACAAACAGTCATACTCTTACCTGACTTTTAAAGAAAAACAGTCATACTCTAATCTGACATTTGATGACAAACAGTCATACTCTAATCTGACATTTGCAGACAAACAGTCATACTCTAAACTGACTTTTATTGACAAACAGTCATAATCAAGTCTGACTTTTAGTGACAAACAGTCATACTCTAATCTGATATTTGATGACAAACAGTCATACTCTAATCTGAATTCAAGTGAAAAGTAGTCATACTCTAATCTGACTCTTAATGACAAATAGTCATACTCTTTATTTAAACAAATAATAATTCTGATATTTTGATTTTAATAGCAATAAATTTTACGAAATTGAATAATTTTTATACAAAAAATATAAAACTATAAAATTAAGTGATGGTATTCTTCAAAAGATTCTGGTTGTTCTAGTTGTGAAAATGGGTCAACAGAAGTAACTATTATAAAAGATTTTGTACTTATGTAACAATCTTTTAATTAAGTTAATCTATTGAAAGTTGTCTCTTTCTTGGTTTCTCATTTCTTTGTTTGTGTGGTAAATGCACCAAAAAATGTTCATCAACAATTTAAAAATAAGTTATGATGTAGTTTTAAGATTTTCAAAACCACTTCAACACCAGACTAAAAAAAATTAACAACCTGACATTGAAGTGATTCTAAAATTTTGTGTTAAATTAATTATTGACAATAGGTAAACTTATAATCAACAAATAATATCTAAAGGGATAGTTACATAAAGTGCATTTAAAAAGTTTGATGGCCAGCATAAGTTACAAAAATACCATCTAACATATATAATTTTGTATTAAAATGAAAAACAATCAATAGGCACCACTGGACTAGTCATTTTTAAAACTACCTGGTAGAAAATTGAAATTATTTCAAATGTATGTCCTCTAGATAAACTATTGAACATAAACAATATGAAGTTTACTAAATTCAAGTTTAAATGCATTTCTTGCAACTACACCTTTGATGCAAAAATAAGGAAAAATTTAATACTATTAATTGGATATCTATGAATATTTGATTTAAACATTCAAATAAACAAATTAAACAATTTATTAAACTAAATAATAATATTATATCAGAAAAAAAGAAAACTAAAAAACACAGAATATGCAACAATATTTTTGTTTTTGTTAATGTTGTTAAGATCAAGATTCATATTGTGATATATTTTGAAGTAGTTTCTATATTTTTTTAATACTTCCCCCCCCCCCCATAAAGTTTTTTTGCCTCTTATTTTGAATGTTAGATTTACAAAATTTCTTTTTAAATTACACAAATATGCAATCTTTACTGTAATTTTTTTTACTCCTAGATGCCACCAATTTTTTTGCACAAAGTAACATTGATTATAATCCTACCAAAACCTTTTTTTAAATGCCTCGGTACTTAAAATCTAAAGTGTTCTTCTAACTTTAATTTTACCTAATTTTAAATGAAAATTTTTTTAACTTTCAGTCTGTATGTTTGGCATGTAACATCCAATTAATATTTCAAAATAACCAAAATAAATTATAGAACCAGTGTAATTTCCAGTCCAATGTCCACTCCCTCTGTGGTTTATGCAAATATCTTGATTGTTATATAACACAAAAATTCAACCACAATAACGATTATCTAGAAAAAAAAACTAACCGGAAAGGATATCTAAAAAAATACAACACAAAATATTTTCTCCAACTTTATAAATTTTTAGTTTTTCTTTTAAAACTTAAACTTCACTATCTATCTATTGAAATTAACAATTCATATATTTGTTTCTCCTTATATAAAAGTAACAGGATGTCTATATGAGAGTGTCAGTTTGTCTCTTAATACAATTGGATCTCTCTAACTGCTGAACCAATATGGTTCTAATTAACAGTGTAGCTTCTCATAGGTCCGGAGAAGATGTTTTTTACCTTTTCTTTATAAAACTAAAATTGAAAATTAAGGAGAGTTGATTCACTCCCCCCCCCCCCCCATTAGAGGCTTTTAGGGATGTAGCCGCTAGTTAGAATCAAAATACAGGGAGGGAAAAACCATGGGCATTTTAATACATTATTTCCCAAAGTTTTATAACAACCTTTCTCGTATTCATTCGAATCCGGTGGATAGGAACCGGTTCTCATTCATACGAAAAAACTATGTCTAGCATCGTATTATATCCAGTTTTCTACGAATATAGAAATGTACAATCATAAGATTAAAACCAGTTTTTTAAGCCGGTGCCTCCGGCACCTCGGGGCTAAAAAAACTAGTTTTAATCTTATAATTGTACATTCTATATCCGCGAAAAGCCGTTTATAATACGATACGAGAAATAACTATTCCTTGTTCTTTGGCTTGCCAGCTCTTGAGATATTTATTGTATTTTTATCGATTGGTTCATAAAGTTGAGTGTTCAAACGTTTCAACCACTTATTTTAATCTACAGATGGGTTAATTTTGTGTATTATCATTGGGGATATACAACATTTTTTTATTGGCCCTTGCCTTATCCCTTTAGATCCCTGAACAAAATAGCAATATCTAATGATACTCAGGGATCGAAAGGGATAAGACAATGGCAGATAAATGGATATACATATCAATGGCACACAAAATTACACCTTCTGAAGATTAAAATTAGTGGTTGAAACATTTGAACACGCAATTTAATAAATCAACCAATCATAATTTTGTAAAAGTTATTAAACCAACGAATGAGAAAACATTATCATAAAACTTTGGGTACCAGTGTTATAAACAGCCAAATGTCAAAGTAGGGAATAAGTAAGTACCCAAAGTTTAATCACCACATTGTCCAGAGAGAGAGTGAACAATGAGCCATTTTACACTGGTCCCCTAAGTTTTTTAATAACGTTTGGTCATTCGCTGATTTAACAACTTTGGGGACTTTTACTAAAAAAAATTGTGTAAACAAAAAAGTGGAAAATCTACCCGCCTTAACATACATCTCCAATGATGATGCACAAAATTACCCTTTCTGTAAATTATAATAAGTAGTTAAAACGTTTGGAGACTCAAAATAAGTAAAAAAGTCCCTAAAGTTGTTGTGCCAATGAATGAAAAAACGTTAAAGATTTAACAGGAATTTAAGGGATAAACCAATGGACAAAACATTTATTCATATCCAAAATGATGATAAACAAGATAATCCTACTGTAGAATAAAATTATTGGTTGAAAAATTTGCACTCTTCTAATGTAGAACAAATGTAGAAAAATGTCCTCTCCCTCCCTGGTCAAAAAGTCTGCATATTACAATAATACCAAAGTTTTAATTCATTTGCTCAACACTTTATTAAATTTGATTAGTCAATTAATATACCAGTAGGGTCCAAACGTTTTAACCAATAATTATAGAATTTAGAAGGGGTATTTTGATGTATCATCCATTGTTTTATCCCTTTTATCACTGACAATGTTATACGTCTCTGAAAAGCAAGTGGATTCTAAGCTGTGAAGGATTAATTGTAGTATTAAGTTGACCAAGGATATTCGTCATCTTTTAGCTAGGCTACCTCAAGTAAGAGCATCATATAAAAATCAGTCTACTAAAATGAATATCAGGAAATATCTCTCAATTTTATAAATGCACCTCAGCCCCCCCCCCCCCGGCCCCCCCCCTTATATTCAACTTTCCAAAATTTCACCTAAACATATCAAAGGACACTTGAACTAATTGATAAAAAATAAAATGTATTAAATGGATGTGTGGGCTTTCTGATAACATTTACAGAATAATTATGAAAAGTTTGATATGGATAGAACATTTTAACATGATAAATTAATAAAATATAACCATTATGTACGGACAAACAGACCCTAACTATATAAAAAGCTTCTCTTTTGACGAGGAAAAATACAAAAGCGAAGCTCTAAAGTAGTAAAACCAGGGGAAAGGGATTGGATTCTGACAAACAATTCTAAGTGAAAATTTCCCCACAATCTCCTTCCCCTTTTTCTGCTGTTCTTACCCACTTCCCTTCATTTACATCAAGAAACAAGTTTTACGCCAACTCTATGCCAACAAAATATTTATCAAAAAAATTTAATATTTGTTGATTATCAATAGGATAATTCTAGCTAACCGGACCGACCCCAATTATACAAAGTAGCTTTAAAATAAACCAGGGATTTAAGTTATAAGACAATGGCTGATAAATTGATGTACTTCCCCAATGATGATACACAAAATCACCGTTTCTGTAGATTAAAATTATTGGTTGAAACGTTTGAACTTTCAACTTAATGAAACAACAAATCAAAATTAACTAAAGAGCCCAAAGTTGAAAAGCCAACAAATAAGAAAACATTTTTATAATAATTTGAGGACTAGTGTAATTAACAGCCAATTACCCCTCTTTCTCTAAAAAAAAACAGTATAGTAGTTGGGGAGGAAGGGGACATTGGGCTGTTTATTACTTTAGTCCCCAAAGTCTATGATAATGTTTTCTTATTCGTTGCAAACTTCGTAGAAAACTTTCGGGACTTTTTATTGAATTTTGATTGGTTGGTTCAGAAAGTTGAGGGCTCAAACGTTTCAACCAATAATTGTAATCTACAGAAGGGGTAATTTTGTGTACCATCATTGGGGATGTACATCAAATCATCGACCATTGTCTTATCCCTTTCGATCCCTGAAAAGAAGTTAGCTATGCATAAGTAACAATTGTTAAAAGTCTAAGCTTTCCTATAATTCTGGTTGGTCTATCCGCATGTCCGTTCAAAACGCATAGCTCTTTTGAATTATTTAAAAATGTCATAATTGTCCTATTGAATTCAAACTTTTAATGATGATTCTAACAGTAAGGTACAATCTAAAAAGCGTAGTATTCAATGGGTTTTTACTTTATAAGGATGCATGCCTGTCTTCTCGTTCAAGGGCGTGCAAGCATATTTAAATAGGGAGGGGGAAATAACCAGTTTAAAAATACTAGACTTTGCAACATTAATAACAAGGATGACAAAATCCACAAGAAACAAAGCAAAAAATTATAATTAGAGAGGATTGTCAGCTGATATAGAAAAGAAAAAAAATATGAAAAAAATTTTAGTACCAATATATTTAAGGGGTCAATATTAAATATTAGCATCGCCCACTTAGAGTTACTGACGGACTGATGGACAAAGATAATCATAGAGTAGCTTTGCTACAAAATAGAAGTGGAAAAAAATTAGTACCAAATGTTTAAGCGGTCTATCTTAAACATTAGCATTGCCCACATAGAGTTACGAACAGTTACGAAAGGACAAAGATAATTATAGAGTAGCTTTGCTAAAAATAGAAGTGAAAAAAAGTTCAAATTAATATAGTCGTCGACTATATAGCTGTTAAAATGATACCCTTGGCAGACATATTATCGTCAATCTATTTTTTCAGGGATATTACTTAGAGAATCAATTTAAATATCTTCAGGGAGAAGGGTAAAGTACCCAAAGTTTTAAAATCACGTTTATTTATTCGTTGGATTAAAAACTATACTTTTATTAAACTTTACTTATAAAGGGATGACTACCCCCACTATAAAAAAAAAGATTGGACGTCCTTGATACCACGAGTTTTTAGGAGGTAATTAGGATAGGTCTGTACATCCATAATTAATCAATTTTGTCCCATTGCAATGCATTGGTTTCAAGCTTTGCACGATAAATAGTTGGCTTGTTTTGCTGTGCTACTTATTGTTGAAATTGTACTTGGTTAGAATAAGTATAGCTAGTTTTAAGTGCACTTTTATGTCATAGCTGTATATTATTAAAATAAGAAACATATATTGCTGCGCTATTTAAAGACGTATTTTTTCTTTAAGAAATAATTACAGAATGATATTGCTATGTCAGACAAACCCCAAACTGTCCCAGTATTGAGCAAGACGATTCCATTTACGTCATATACATTTCGGGAAAGAAAAAGGGAAGGGGGGAAGAAAATCTCTTCAAAAGAGATGGGAGAAAAGGGAAGATATTTTCTTCCCTCTGCCCTTTTTAAATGACGTCACAGGAATTGTCTTGCTCAAAACTGGGACAGTTTGGGGTTTGTCTGACATAGTAATATTATTCTGTAATTATTTCTAAAAGAAAAAATACGTCAGTATGGATAGGATTTGATTGTTCTTATTAGACTATCTATTTAAAATATTTTGCTTCGCTAATCATGATCATAATTTTCCTTATTAATATAAAATTGTCAGCTAGATTTTCTTCAAGAGACGGAGAGGGAGGGAGGGAGAGAGAGAGAAAGAGAGAGAGAGAGGACAATGAGCTGTTTAAAACACTTGTTCCCAAAGTTTTATATTTACGTTTTCTTATTCGTTGGCCAAACAACATTGAGGAATTTAAATGAAATTAGATTGGTTGGTTAATAAATTGAGTGTCCAAATACTTTTTACTTTTACCACTAATTGTAATCTACAGAAGGGGTAAATTTGTGTTTTAAAATTGGGGATGTACATCAATTTATTAGCCAGTCTCTTATCCATTAAGTTCCCTGACTATTTCAGGACATAAATACAAGGACGTCCAAGCTTTATTTTTTTTGGAGGGTGGTTAAAATGAGGCCCTTCGAAGGTCAGAGGGGAGGAAATTGGGGATCAAATGTACTTTCAAAATTTTTGGGGGGGAGGGTATTTAATAGTTAGTTCTATATAGCTGCACATCTTATAAACAAAAAAAACTTCACTACTTAGAGATAAATTGTTCATGATAATAAACGTATAGATAGATTTAATTATATCTGCACTACTTGACTTTTCTATTATTAGTGTCAATTCGTCCGTACGTAACTGATAGCTTTTTCCGTTAATTTAGGCAAGTTAGAATTGTCCTATCGATTTCAAACTTTGCATGATTATTCCTGTATTCCTGTAGTAGTTAGGTACGATTAAGAAAGCGTAGCAACTCTATAATCGTTACTAGAATGTCCGTAAGTTCATTTTAAGCATGTTGATTTTTATCTTTTTTAATAATATAATTTTATTTCATATCCGATTGACTGAAATACTGATTCCTAATACAATAAGGTACAATATTATAATCGAAGCATCTATATAATCAAGTCAGAATTCTGCATTTAAAAAGTTTTGTTACAATAAGGATGACAACATCCATAAAAGCGAAGCACTGTAACATTGTGTCAGATTAGGTAATTTCCCCAACTCTGACTCTATGTCACTAAATGTCATATATGACTTTTAGTGATATTGTGTCAGATTAGGTAATTTCCCCAACTCTGACTCTATGTCACTAAATGTCATATATGACTTTTAGTGATATTGTGTCAGATTAGGTAATTTTCTCAACTCTGACTCTATTTCACTAAATGTCATATATGACTTTTGGCAATAATGTGTCAGATTAGGTAATTTCCCCAACTCTGACTCTATGTCACTAAATGTCATATATGACTTTTAGTGATATTGTGTCAGATTAGGTAATTTCCCCAACTCTGACTCTATGTCACTAAATGTCATATATGACTTTTAGTGATATTGTGTCAGATTAGGTAATTTTCTCAACTCTGACTCTATTTCACTAAATGTCATATATGACTTTTGGCAATAATGTGTCAGATTAGGTAATTTCCCTAACTCTGACTCTATGTCACTAAATGTCATATATGACTTTTAGTAACATTGTGTCAGATTAGGTAATTTCCCCAACTCTGACTCTATGTCACTAAATGTCATATATGACTTTTAGTGATATTGTGTCAGATTAGGTAATTTCCCCAACTCTGACTCTATGTCACTAAATGTCATATATGACTTTTAGTGATATTGTGTCAGATTAGGTAATTTTCTCAACTCTGACTCTATTTCACTAAATGTCATATATGACTTTTGGCAATAATGTGTCAGATTAGGTAATTTCCCCAACTCTGACTCTATGTCACTAAATGTCATATATGACTTTTAGTGATATTGTGTCAGATTAGGTAATTTCCCCAACTCTGACTCTATGTCACTAAATGTCATATATGACTTTTAGTGATATTGTGTCAGATTAGGTAATTTTCTCAACTCTGACTCTATTTCACTAAATGTCATATATGACTTTTGGCAATAATGTGTCAGATTAGGTAATTTCCCCAACTCTGACTCTATGTCACTAAATGTCATATATGACTTTTGGTTATATTGTGTCAGATTTGTTTGCATTGCCAAAAATGAGAAAATAACCTGACATAATGTCACTAAATTTCAGATTGAAATCTGAACTTTGGTCAAATTTTGTCATATATGAACTTTGGTAACACAGAGTCATATTGAGACAGATTTAAATCTGAAATCTAGTGACTGTGGATTTCTAATCTGACCGAAAAGGGGTAAAAACTACTAGGGTTGTTAGTTAAAGGGGGACGTAACTGAAGCTTTTTTGAGATGGAAAAAGTCACCCCATCATGCAAGAAAACATTCTTTAAAGCAAAACGGTAGGACAAACTAACATTAAAACTTGTAGTGTCAAAACTTAATAAATTGAAGGATAGGTATACAATCCAGTATAGCCCTGGAGGCTAGAGACACAGCCTATCTGGGTACCTTAAAAACTACTTTACCTGACGTGTCTTGAGCCAGCGACTGATGCAGTGGAAGTGGAAAGCATGGTTACACATACCCCAAGCAACCTAAACCAGATAAAAATAAAAACTTTCGATTGCCATTTACATTTTATGATCTATTACATAAGCCACAGTTTCTTAATATTTGGATCTAAGTCGTAATGGACTAAGTTGAAACACTATTGTATTGCAACAAGGGCCAGCTCAATCACATTATGAAACGGCCCACGATCATCATTACCTCACCCTAGCCGAGTATGGCAGGTGTCCTAAATTAAGTTACCATACAACAATGAATGACGCTTTCCGAAGAGGAGCTTGTTATTTGGGTTGTACTGATTTCATGAATGTGACTATTGAATATCCAAATTTCTCAATAGTTTCCCTTCTTATTTGATTGATAATAAGATACGATTTAATTGTAAATAGTCTTAGAGGCGTATCAATGGACGTACGGACATACGCAAAAGCAAGAGCGTAGCTGCGCTACAAATAATGATTACCGTGCACTCTTCACTGGTGGCGCTGGTTTGGTTAGCTTGACACTCGATGCACAGATCCATAATATGGTTCCTAAAATATATAGGTATTTAGGTTTAAGATGGTTTAAAGAATCCTAAAATTATAATTTTCTACGAAAACAAATTATGTAATTATTGTTTGTTTAGCCCTCAGGTACAACAAAACTGGAAATAATCTTATAATTTTTATCTTACTATCCGCGAAAAGCTGTTTATAATACGATAAAAGACTATTCTTTATCAGACCTGCAGATAGCACAGTTGTCTACAACTATATCCCACGCCCACAGAGCTACAGCGTTCCATTTCTTTACCTCAAACCTAAAATAGAATATACTACAATAGTCTGTATGTCTATCAATAATTGGGTTAGTTAGGATCTATAAAGATACCTTGTCTGTGAATTTCAGGAAAGCATTAAAAACAGAAATCAAAAAACTTTGTTAACTTTTATCAAATCTGTATAAAAAACGAAGAGTATCCAAACATAAACAAATAATTTTAATCTATAGAAGAGGAAGGTAATTTGTTTAACATAATTAGAGGTGCATATTATATTTAGTAGGGATGGCAATACGTTAAATTTTTGGACCGGATTCGGATTCTTACAAGAATCCGTCCAATAAAAAGACGGATTCCTGCGGATTCCGGATTCAGATTCCGGATTCTAGCAATATTTTTAAAGGCTTTTTATAAAAATTATAAAATTTAAGTGCTACATATGTCCTAAAAATTAATGTTCTTGGTGTTCTATAATTCACTCTTGAGAATCGAATCAAACTTTAAAAGATATTATATATACCTAATGATGATAATCTTTGCCTTCAAAAAGGCGACGTTGAAAGAAAAAACTCAAGACGCTAATTTTAGCCTACCATTTAAGAATCCGAATCCGCTATTAAAAAATGGATTCCGGATTCGGACTCCAAAATTGGCTAAAAATTGGGCGGATTCCGGACTCGGATTGCCAACCCTAATATTTAGACTAATGTCTTATTCCTATAGTCCAATGTGAGGAAGGGGACATTGGGCTGTTTAATTTTATTACACAATTCCTCCAAGTTTTATAATAACGTTAGGTATCTTACTTGCTGGATTAACATTTTTGGGAACTTACATTGAATTTTGATTAAGTGTCAAAATGTTTCAACCACTAAATGTAATCCACGAAAGGGGTTATTTTGTGTATCATCATTGGGGATGCCCATCAATTTATAGGCCAATGTCTTATCCCTTTAGATTCCTGATAGTTACCTTTTCTTCTCCTTATTCATCAGGGAAGGTCCAGCGGGAACCTCGCTATCACTATCAACATCCATTTTAAGATTTTAATAATTTCTAAAATCAAAAATTGTTTCAATCTTTAAAGCATTTTGATGTAGATTATTAAATTATAACAACAAAAGTAATGTGATCTTTTAAATGGCTTAAACCGATCATTCCAAACTTTTCATAATAACCCAAGGAAGGTTTCAGGCTATTGAGAGCAGAAGGGAAGAAAAACATAAACCCCTTCAAAATGAAAAAAACTCTTATAAGTATATCAAATCAATGTGAAGCAACTTATTTTTATTATCCTATTATATAAAGTAGTAAGCGTTTTTTGTCTGTCCCGAAGGATCTCGCTACCCGCTGAACCGATATTGTTCTCCTTTACATTGAAGCTTCTTATTTTCTTCTATTTTTGAGGAGGGTGTCCTCACCCCCCTTCCTCCAAAAAAAATATTTTTTTTACTCTTTTAAACTCAAATTTAAAATGGGACGAGGTCGACTTTTCCCCCTCCTACCTTAAATGCCCCTAGAGGCTCCTAGGGGCGTAGCCGCTAGTTGTTTATAATTGAGCTTCGCTGCACGTTGATGTTATCATCTTTGTTTTTTTAAGTTCTTCTCAAAACAGTATTTTTCATGAACCATATTTAAAAATGATATTTGAATAACTATCCTAAAATATTGTTCACGGAACATACAAATCTTATGCTCAAGAATGAAGAGATTACTTACAAAAATTTCAGAGTTATTAATTTTTTAACAAAATAGCCTAAAACTATCTATTGATCTGTGTGAAGCTTCCAGGGATAAAAACTAGACGGTTTCCCTAAAAGAGCCTTGTAAAACATAGAAAACCCCACACCATTAGTTTTTAATAGGTTTTAAAGATTTTGGTTTGGTAAGTATTTCAAAAAAAGTCAGGGGGGTTCTATGCTCTATAGGCACTTATAGGGAAAACACCAAAGATTTTCACACCAAATATTATTTGAATCCCATCTGAGCTTATACAAACAACGAAATTAATTTTTGAGAAAAATCACAAAACCTATACATGATTTCCAGCTGTAGTTGGGGGGCAACACTTGAAAACCTTATTATCTGTCCCCAAAATATTATTTTAGATTTATTTCGCTTGTTGGCTGTACCTTATTCCTGATCCCAACTAGCCCTGCTTGATTCCAGGAGCAATAATTTCTGTTCAGATCAAATCTAAATTCTTTTAGAGTGCCCTTGTTTTCTTTGAATCTCCTTGACAACCCATGGATACTTTATGGGCCAAAAGCAGATTAGTTAACCATTCTTCATTTTTTAAATAGTATACCTAATAGTATTAATAAATAAAAGTTTAGGCTGTTTATTACATAAGTCCTCATAGTTTTATAATAAAGTTTTCTTATCGCTGAATTAACAACTTTAGGGACTTTTATTGAAACATGATTGGTTGGTTCATTAAGATGAGTGTCCAAACGCTTTAACCACTAATTGTAATCTACAGAAGAGATAATTTTGTGTATCATCATAGGGGAAGTGTAACAATTTATCGGTCATTGTCTTATCCCTTTTGACTCCTGTTGTATTGGACGGCAGCAAATCTTCTACAAACAAGGCAAACTCTTGTACTTTAATTTCAAATTTAATGTTTTGAAGCTACCCTATACTTCCAAATTGTCGTCTGTATGAGAAAACGGGTTACCAAAGCAGAATTTTAAATACAAAATAACTGGAAAGATTATTTTAATTCCCATTTCCCTATCTCTGTATCCCTGCCCGAGCGCACAATCACACGCACGTCCTTCAAATTTTGTTAGAAACTGCACAAATCAACAAAAATTACATGTTTTCAAATTCAAGTGTGCGCAGAAACACACACACACACACACGCTCTATTCATACAATTATTATGTGTTGGAACATGTTAGAAAAAGTAACGCTTTAAATTTTCAAAGTTTTTCAATGCAAAGTTATTTCTTTGATTATTGCCTTGTCTAGAAAAGACGGACGGACAATTCGAAAAAAAAACTGACAATTTGGCCTGTAATATTCCCCAATTTTTATTGTCTCTTTTTAGCTAAATATCTCAATAAATGCTGAATTGATTGAGTTCTCAATCTTATTTAAGCTTCACTTAGGTCCCGAGATGGTTTTAGGCTATTTAGATTTAAGCTTTAAGTCTTGTAATAGTTTTAGGCTATTTTCTACTTACCCTACCCTACAAAGACAGAGCCATAAGATTCTGGGGACACAGCCGCTAGCTATAACTAAATAAATATGAAAACACCAAAGAAAATATTCAATTTTAAACGCAAAAAGTCTTTCTTCGGGTGCAAAATCTCTATCCAATGCCATTTGAATCATCATTTTAATTGTTAGTAATATCAAATGAGCATTAAAAGAACACTTAACTTATCCACAATTAAAATCCGACAGTATTTTTACATCCTAAAAAGTAAGCCAACATACTAAACAGCTAAATATTTTGTCTCAATAATGATTATTTTTAACCGAGAGCAATGCTGATATCGTATGGGTAAGTTGCACCTTGAGTAAACCCTTTGATTGCACGATCTTTGTCTGGAAATTCTCACTGTGCATGGGAATGAGTTGCGCCTGATCGGGGCAAATGCATTCCCCTACTCAAACTTTTTTATGTCATGTGTCCAACAAAGTGAAGTACCATTTTTGACATCTTTGGTATGACGCAACTGAAACCAAAGTTGGGGATCAAATTGATTAATTTGATACAACCTAAGATAAGTACTTTTCGCTCCTTTTCCAAAACCGTTCAAAATTCATTAAGCTACGAAAAATAATTCTAAAACTTTAATATATTTACCAAGTTGCGTTACAGTTGCAGTAATTGTAACAGGCGACTCAAAAAAATGCACGCATAACCCTTTATCAGTAGCTCTCTTTTTTTCCTCTCACGATTGGGGGATCGGTAAATAAACCAACAGCTTTGAAAGTAATTTTCACCATCATATAAAAGTAACGTGATGTCTCTCTGTGTGTGTCTGTTTGTACAGAAGGATATCCCTAACCACTGGACCGATAAGGTTCTCAATCTCTGGATCATGAAAAGAAAACGAAGTAGTGGGTTTCGTCATATTTCACAGTTTATATTCATCTATTTATAACCCCAGCGGGAGTCAGCGGGGCAATTCTTAACATTTACCCAACCTATCAAAAGCTACTGTGAAAATACGACGAACCCCGTTACTTTGTTTTCTTTCCCTGATCCGGTTCTCCTTTACAATTTAGCTTCTCAGAGGTCCTGGACAGGTTTATAACTATTTTTTCCAACTCAAGTATTCAATTAAAAAATGAACTCATATTCAAAAACTATTTTTTTGTAGATTTAACTTTTCCCTTATGCCTGCAACAACTCTTTGTATGAAAAGGTGTGTTTCTTAAAGTTTTACATGACGTAGTAATTATATATACTTTACTCTCATGGATTTAGCAACATGTAAAAAGAAAAATACTGATAGTTCACAGTGAATAAGATAGCAAAAACCTTTCTCTCTAAAACAAGACACACCTTTAAAATATCCATAACAAACGTTCTCGTATTCATTCGAATCCGGTGGATAGGAACCGGTTCTCATCCATACGAAAAAACTATGTCTAGCATCGTATTATATCCAGTTTTCTACGAATATAAAAATGTACGATCATAAGATTAAAACCAGTTTTTTTAGCCGGAGCCTTCGGCACCTCGGGGCTAAAAAAAATTGTTTTAATCTTATAATTGTACATTTTATATCTGCGGAAAGCCGTATATAATACGATGCAAGAAATAACTATTAACCACATTTTATACAAACTAGCTTCAAGGGAGGGGCGGGGGAGGGGGAGATCATAAAAATAGCCTTAAACTATCCCACAATATTTATCAAGCTTCCCTGAAGAGTGTTACCAATTCGGACCAGAATTTTTCGAGAAACAACAATGAAAACATTCAACAACAATGAATTTTCAAACAGATATTGATTTATGGAGCAAATGTTCAGTGGTCTGGTCAGAAAAGAAGAAATGAGAAAATATATGGAAAAAAAACATTTTCCTTGGTAGCATGAACGACGTTTACCCCTTAGCATTATGAAGGGACGTGATGCATGAGAAAGTAAAATATGGTTCTCCTGTACAGGGTAGCTTTTCATAAGTCCAGGGAAGGTTTATTCCAATTTTGGGGGAGGGTATACTACCACCCTTTTAAGAGAAATCTCCCCCCCCCAAAAAAAAAAAATATTCCACACCTCTCAAAAAATATTTTTCTATTTGAATCTTAATTGTGTTACCGAATTCAACTCCTCCCTCCTCAAGTGCCCCAAGAAACCTCTATGGGCGTAATCGCTCGTATTAAACATTTTCGGTGTTAAATAATTTCTATAGTTGTTTGAAAATAATACTCCTTATGAGTCAAAATAGAGTTAACATTATCGACAAAAGGTACATTTTTTAAAAAATACCAGGTTTTTTGATTTTATTGAGTTAAAAAACCCAATAAAACCCAACTTGGGTTTTTTTATGCCAATCCTGGAGTATCTTCGATACTAAACATGAGGAATCGTATGTCTTATACAGAAATACAGAGATTACTGAAATAAAAGAAAAACTTAAGAATTTGTAACTTACAAATGAAATAAGAAACACGGTCTTTGTTAAAGAAAGTTTTTATAGGTAGTATTATTTATTTTTCACAAATAAAATAATAGGACAATCCGTTAGACCTAAGGTTGGGTGATTAAAATCAAATGTGATAGGAACCTAACTAGAAGCATGTAATACGAATAATTACGTACCAAACTTGTATAAAAACCATAAATGTTGGTTTAATGGGGATATTAAAATTTTCAGGCAAACTTTGCACGCCACTAAACTCAAATTAAATGGTGTGAGGGTTGGCAATTATGGAGCTAGATCTAACAATAAAATATTTGGGGCACTTATTTAGATCAATTGAAGCTATTAATATTCTATAGAATTCAAGTATATTAAAGATTAAACAACAAATAGTTAAAAAAAAACGGCGGCAAAACCACCGCTGTCGCTGAAAAAAAACAGAAGTTTTTATATTTTTATCGTTCTTTTTCCTCGCCACATTTAGCTAGATACATTTATTGTCTCATATGCTCTCCTCCTATTATGAATTACAATATTTCGACGTGTATAGCAGTTACGCCCCTCTCATCTAGGGGGGGCGTTACATTTAAAGGAGTAGGAAAGGGCAGAAAAAAAGCCTAAAGCCATCCCGGGATTATCAGTAATGCTTGCCCCTAATCTTAACTCTAATCGGTTCAGTAAATAATAAATATAGGTATCAATATCTTAAGCTACAGACAAATAAAAACCTTTCTACTTAGGTACTATATAATAGGATCAAGTACTCCCTCAATTCAACCCCCCCCCCCCACCCAAAAAAAAAGAAACCTATGGTTTAATTTTCTGTAAAAGATCATAAATCAATATTAATATTATAGATCAAAAGTAAAAATCATTAGTAATTAAGTAAATACTTTTTATAAAGACTCACCAATAAAGTAGTATTTCCATATAAGATAAATATAATTTATAAAAACGCTAACTTTTATACACCTGAAGGCACAAATTGAAGTCATAAAATAAAATAAAAACTAATTTCTTATAGAAAATGACTAAAATAAGTTAAAATTGTTGTTATGATTTCACTGCAGACCAAATGTTAATAAGTTGCGCATGCGTCATAAATAAAATGCTTTGTTTTTATTCGGCTTCTAGTAAAATAGACTTTACACATTTGGGACCAATTATGTAGTGATAAAATTCCCCCTGTTTGAAAATCCTTATAATTAAATAACAGGATGTTTGTCCGTCTATTTGTTTGTCTGTACCAAATGATCTTGCTAACCACTGAACCAACATGGTTCTTCTTTACAGGCTTCTCATAGCTCCTGGAATGGTTTATAATTATTTTGGGGGAGGGTACCACCACCCTTACAAGAGAAATCGCCACTTGAAAAAATTTCCCTCCTCTCAATTTTTTAAATTTTTAAAAAACTAAAATGAAAAGTGGTGAGGTCTACTCAGTCCCCCCCCCCCCCCACCAAATTTAAATTTTTTTTAAAATCTAAATTAAAAAATTGGATAATCAAATTTAACTCCCCCCTCCTCCTCAAAGAGAGACAGAGAGACTCAAAAACAGATCAATGCCAATTAAACCATTAAAAATTCAAAGACTTATATCTTTATAACTCTTATTTTTAAAAATCTTAATTGGAACTGATGATCTATTTAATTAGTTGAACTGTTCCATTATATTTGTGTTATGGTGTTATATACGATTTGTGCATGTGTGCATCAATGAAAAATTTAAGCTTTATTAGGTTAATTCAGGTTAGGTTAGGTTATGTTTGGTTAGGTTGGGTTAAATTAGGTTCAACTAACTTAATATAGATTAACTTTCATTAATGCGCGCATGCCACGTAACCTCTGAAATAGTAAATAACATCTTAACACAGATATGATGGAATAGAACAATTGTTTTCCATGGATGAAATTAGAAAAAAAAATTAGGTTTATATTAATAGTTACTTTAACATCAGGATTGTGCACCCAGGGAGTAAGGGAAGGGGACAATGGGCAATTAATTCAATTTAAGAGTTTTAACTAAAAGACCATGAAATCCAGATTTATTCAGAAAATGTTATTGAAATTTTAAATGTGTGTTGATAAAATTTAGAAAAATTTATGCCACTTGTAATATTTTGATATTGAATTTTGCATTAAAAAGGTTTAAAATAAAGTTATTCTTTCCACATCTTTTTATCTTTTGTTAATTTATTAAAATTGTCTAGAAAAGTATTATTTCTTAAAGCCAATAGTCGAACATCACATTACTCTAAATCTTCTTTTTTCACATTTTCGCTTTTTCACTTTTACATAGATTTTTCGATTTTTTAAATTAAAACAAAAATAAGAAAAAAGTTCCAAGAAAAAAAGCATTCATTTGAAAATTAGATTATCAGCACGTCAGACAGATGTAACCATTCTGTAATTAATTACTAGAAAAATCGTCCCTGGAACCTGTTCAACCCATAGCTCCATAACAACATATAATAATAAGGGTTCTTAGATTGTTTATTACACAAATATCTAAATAAAGTTTTTATCTATGAAATTATATTTTCAGGAGAAAACTTTTTTTAAACCAGCCATCTTATAACAAATTAAGTTTATTGATAATCGTCTGCTATATTTAAAACTAACATTGCCAGTTAGTGGCATTTGATGCGCTAGCACCCAAAGTCAGTCAGAACCTGCTAAATTCTTGCACATTTCCTTTAAGCCAGTACCTAAAGTCTAAGACTCCTAAAAATTTAATATTCGATCCATTGTCCCCTCCCTTACTCCCTGTTGTGCACCTCATTTAGAAGGGGAAAATTTATAGCAGAGAAAATATATCTTCCCTTTTATTATTTTATTTATTTCCAATTTATTGTTGGTTTACTAACAGCCTTATTAAATGGCTGCCGCGTCATTTTGTGCGGGCTAACAGAGGGAAGCGCGGTATGTGAGCATAGACCCTTTAAATTCATAACAAATGAAAATTTATTTATTTATTTACCTATTATATCAAAAAATGCCTTAAATTTGTCTTTAAAAGTGCTAATTGTGATAGTTTTATTAGTAAGATTTATGTTTTTAGTATTGTTATTTTACAAAAATGACCACGTGAAGAATATATGTCAAATATTTTAGAATTTTATTATTTCTCAATTATTCTAACTAAATAATTTTTTATACTTTTAATGTATTTAATATTTTTTATTTAAATTTGAACGCATGTCTACGCCCCTAAAGCATTTAGGGCCTATGTATTCGTTAGGAAAAGGATTGATTATAAAAATAGTTCGAAGCCTATGCAAATACTATTTAATTTTCTACTTAAAATAGCCTAGAACCTCCATCCTGGGTGCTAAATGAAGCTTCTAAACCTTACAATTTATATTTCATTATTTTTTATTTCAGAAGAACACAAGCAAAGCTTAGTTTTATATAATTAATGTTTTATCACACATAATATACAACTACCCATTGAAGAATGGACTGTTTAACACATTTAACTAGTGACTTGATGGAGTTTGAAACTAAGGTAAATGTTATTAGAAATGTAGCAACTTTATAGCCATACTAATGTTATGCCCCTAGAATCTAGAATTCTCTAAAGACAAAGTAAAATCTAAAATCATTTATGTGTTGTTAAATTACTGCGCTACTTAAATAAACCTTTTTTGGGAATCCTAACTTTACACAGTGATTGCATTAAATTAGCATCGACAAACACATAACAATGATAATAAATGTCCTAAGTAGATAGTCATAACTGACATTGTATATGAGCAAATTTTATTGACAGTGTGACTTGTTATACAAGCTTTTAAAAAGATCCTACTTGAAAACGATACCTTAATGAGACTGATAATATGGATGTTTTCTAATGGTAAACTAAAATCAATACCTAAGATTTGTATTGAAAAACAAGGATGACAACATCCATAAAAGCGAAGCACTGAAACGGTAGGACAAACGGACATTAACACTTGTATAGTGTCAGAACTGAATAATCATGATATATATGTATAAGAGTCAAAGCAAAATTGTAAGTAAATTTGTTGAAAAACTGCTTGATTCAGGATAATGTTTATGGACATACTTACATTTTTAGGACTTGATTATAGAGTTGCTTCGCTTATTACATTATACTTTGTTGTCCCAGGAATCAATATACCAAAAATCAGATCACATAACAATTTGTTGTTAAAAAAGTAAAAAAATCAACATGTTGGTACGTGCGGACATTTTGGTGATACTTATAGAGTTGCTACGCTTACTAAATCGTACCTAACTATTAAAGGAATCACCATGCAAAATTTGAATTCGATAGGACAATTCTAACATGCCTAAATTAACGAAAAAAGCTATCCGTTACGGACGGACGAACCGACCCTAATTATAGAAAAGCTTCGCTTTTAATAAAACTAATTTACTTATTTAGGTGGAAGCAATTTTCAATTACGTGACAGATGAACCACCAGAAATTGTTTTAGAAAATTTGAACCTAATCAGATCTCTCCTATCCAACTCTTTATCCCATATTTCTCTTAAAAATCACAAAGATCCAAAGGTGGGTATATTATTTTCGTATCGTAGCTACTCATTAAATAGACCTTAGTCCGTCTGATAAAAGTAAGTTAACAAAAGCAATTCTTCAATGCTGTAAAAGATTGAGGTCTGATTTTTCTATTGTTGATTCCCCTAACCATTGATTTGACATCTTAGACCAACAAATTTCATTGGCAAGAGCTGACCACTCCTATTTTAAAGTTGGAACAACTTGAATCCACCGCCATCTTTCTGAAGTTAGCGCCAAGACAAATATTTGTCTCTTTACGCATTTCCTTAATTTTTATTTAAGAATGAACTTATTTCATTGCATGATCTTTTACAAGGAATTTGTTGTAGGTAATATTTTTTTAATGAATCTATTTGGGCAAGTCTTATATCCATGACATCATCTATTGATAACCAACAAATCCATGTACCTGTTTTACATATCTAATAGTTGCTGTATTTTAGGATTTTGAAACAAATGGTGACTCTAAAGATATAAAACAAATCAAAGAAGAGAGCAATGCAAGTTTTGATGATGATGGCGAGCATTTTCAACATTATACAACTATATTTAGATGTGTTTTTGTGAGAGGGAGATAAACTGATGTTGATGTGGTTTCCCTTATTTGGCATCTTGACCACAAAATGTAACTTTTTGTTAATCGTAGTTTTGATTATCACTTTATGTTAGGTTAAGTAAAAGTTAGAATATCCCAGCAGGGTTATAGCCTCCTACAGGGGATAGCAATAAAGTTTTTGTGTAAATTGAAAATAGGTAGTTAGGAGGTTTCCATAAAAATCTTGTAAAAGGTCCAGTTACGGCATTAGATAAAATATTAAAAAAATAGGTATTTTGTCCAGCTAATAAGAAAGAATAATAATATTAAACATTCTCACACTATTATATAATGATTGTTTAAAATGCTGTTGTTCTGACAGTTAATGATGACCATGAGGATGTTGATGATTTAAATGACGAAGATTTTAAATTTGAAGAATTTGACGAACCCGAAGAAAAGAAAACCAAACCCGTGACTGGCACTTGTAAAAGGAATTTACCAAATTAATTTTTTATATGAATTGAATTATGGAAGAAGACATCTTTCAACTTTTTGTATGGGTGCGTTAAATCGGCTTATGCCAACAAAAAATTATACGGGCTTTTTGTTTTAATCAAAATATCTTACAATATATTATGTAGGTATATATTTAAATGGATCTAGAGTATATTATTGCAAGGGGTGCAGCCGCTAATTATTGATATTCAAATATAAAACCTAACAATATATCTACTTAAAAATTATGAATTGATTTGGATAATGTTGCAGAGCCAAGAAAAAGCCACCACCCGACATAGACCCAAACTCTGTCCAAACAATCCTACACGAAGACAAAACCTATTACCTTTGCACAATTTGCAAGAGCAAATTTTTAACCTTCCAAAGATATTTAGAACATCAGGCTAATTTTGATCATGAAGAATTGAGATGCACGTATTGTGGGAAATATTTCAGGGAAGAAAAGAGATTTATTAATACAGCACATATTTTAGTTTAGAAAGCCCTTCCATAAGTTTTGTCATAACAAATGTTAAGATAAAAAAGAAGAAAAAAACACGAACCCGTTGCTTGATTTTTATCAAAGGGATAGTTGCATGAAGTGCATTTCAGAAAAATTATTTTAAGCATAATTTAGAAGTATACCATCAAACATATATAATTTTGTATTACAATGAATAACTAACAATAAGACATCACTAAATAGTCTTCATGATGTATTTGTGACAATAAGTCAGCATTATAGATTGGATATATCACAAGAATACGATTTTCCAGTCTTTATATTTTTCAAACTACATCGTAGAAAATTAAAATTATTTCAATTATATGCCTTGTTAATGTTGTTAAAACCATTAAAGAGGAAAAAATATAGAGCAGTTCACTAAATTCATGTTTAAATGCATTTCGTGCAGCTACCCCTTTGGGGGGCAACACTTAGTGGTAATTGACGTCCTTTTTATCTGACCCCAAATATCATTTTAGATTTATTTCACTTGTTGACTATACCTTAATCCTAATAAGTATATCTTATTTTCTACTAGAACACTGTACCATCTGAAGCACCATGTACAAAAGCACACAAAAGTGAAACTATTCTGCTGTGATATCTGTGGCAAACAATTGACAACCAAGGAGTATGTGTTGATACACAAGAAAATGGTCCATGGTATCGGGATGGAAAACAGTACGCCTCAAGAATGTGATGTAAGTTGCTGTTCCTGTATGGCTTCAAAACCGATTAATATACACTGGATTAGAACCAGCCATGCTGAAAAATTCTGTATAGCATCGTATTACAGACAATTTTCTACAAATATTATTTTGATATCCGCGGAAAGCTGACTATAATACGATGCGATAAATAACTATTTTTTTTCTCCGTCATTTTTAAAGAATGTCTGTAAGTTATTGGGAAAGAATATAACTAGTGAAATATAAAATGATAAATTGCACCTTAAACAAAAATATATTTGATTTAGTGAGGGTCGAAATAGATAGGGTAGTTAGGTAATAGTTATATCAATGAGCTGAGCATAATAAGCTTTCGGCCTTTTTAAAAATATGAAAGTCGAGCAAAAACATATTTACTACGAGCGGACATACTAACAGGCCACAATTATAATGTAGCTGCTGCCTGGGAAAGTAGGGACATTGAACTTGGTACCCAAAGTTTTATTATAATAGACATGTTCTCTCATTTGGTTAAAAACTTAGGATATTATAATTTTGGATTGGTTAGATCAAACTAGCATTGTCCAAACTCTTGTTTATCAAATCGGAACCCCTTAAATTCTCTGTTAATGATATTTTTTTTTTATAATTTCAGCAATGCGGTAAAACTTTTGCCAATGAGATATACCTGCAACGCCACGTGAAATTTGTTCATACAACGGGCAAAAATTTTGCATGCGAACAGGAAAGTTTGTTTGTCATTTTATTTTAACACTAAAGAGAAACTTAATGGGGTAATTCCATGAGGGTTTTTTTTACAAGATCTTCAATACCTACCTATGATGTATACACATTTTTCATTGTGATAGCAATAAAACGTGCCTATGCTTTTAAGAAATGGATATTGAACTGTAAATCACATTTTTATAAAACGTTTTATAAACACGCCATCTTATTGGTCGGCTTATAAACTTTGTATATCTTTATTGTATTTGATTGGTTGTTTTCAATCTAGAAGTGTCCAAACTTTATTGAAATAATTTTAATCTAAAAAGGGGTAATTTTGTTTTTTTAATATGGAGGATATATTTTAATTTATTTTCATTTTCTTAATCTTGATTATAAAGATATTTCGCTTTAGATATTGTATCTTGTTGTCCTAGGAATCAATAATGAAAACAATTTATATATACTAATTAAAACAAACTTTCAAATAGTGTGGTTCAACATTTAAGAAGCGTCAATATTTAGTGCGTCATATGAATACGCATAATGAAGACAAACCTTTTAGCTGTGATGAATGCGTCAAGCCGAGATCTTTTAGAACAATGGCGTAAGTATTTCTCTGTTGCTATATTAATCAGGGAGGAAGGGGACATTGGACTGTAAATTACACTGGTACCTATAAGTTTTATAACCATGTTATCTTATTTGTTGAATCGAAAACTTTAGGCACTTTAATTAAATTTTGATTGGTTGGTTCCAACCTAGAAGTGTTCAAACTTTTCAACCTATTGTTTTATCCAACAGATGGGGTAATTTTGTTTATCATTGTTGGAGATTTATAACAATTTATCTCCATTGTCTTATCCCTGAATAATACAGTTCTACTAACTCCTCTTAATTAAAAGATTAATATTTAGACTGTTTTATGAACTTTGCTTTAAAAGCTTACAATTTCTTGTAGGAAATGAAAAGACACAAGCTATTTTAAGTTTGATATCAAACAACTATATAGATTTTGGATTTATTAAGTACTATAGCTGAGAAGTGCCTTTGATATTTATCTTTTATTTTTTTAGTGACTTGGAAGAGCACAAAATGACACATGCGTCAGTGAAGCCATTCCAATGCGAGCTCTGTCCGTCACAATGTGTGAGAAAACGGTCACTGAAAGCCCATTATATTAGAAAACATGGCATTATTAAGAACTTCAGTGAAGGCACTAAACCTAAGGTAAAATATTATTTATAGTTTGACTTTTAAAATTTAAGAAGTAGAATAATCTTAAGTTTTATTTAAACAATGTATTAGACTGTAAAATATTCCGGTGCCCAAAGTTTTTAAAAATAAGCTAGGTATCTCATTTGTTGGCTGAAAACTTTGGGTACTTTAATTAAATATTGATAGTTGGTCAATCAAGAAGTGTCCTAACTTTTCCAACAATACTTTTAATCTACAGAAGGGTTATTTTTATCATCATTAAATCAAAAATTGTTGTGGGAAATTAAAAGTTTTTTGTTATTCAAATGTTCAATGATTGTCAAATTCAAAAGATAATTTTCAAGTATGGCTTTAACCCGATTAATAACCGCTGGATTAGAAGCGGTTCAGGAAAATCCACGATTAATAAAATAAAAATCGTTAAATTAAACCCTAAAGGCCAGGCCAACAAAACTGGAACTAATCTTAAAATTTTTCATTTTAAACTCCGCGGAAAGCTGTTAATAATAACTGTTCCTCAATGTTAGGTAAATGAGCAACAGATGGGGTCTGAAATGCATGTACCTACAGCAGAGCCTAAACTAGAAGAACAACGAATGGACGCGTCTGGTTTAGATCCTACCACAGGCAAACATGCGCTTCTAGAAAAATTATACCTACATAGTTTCTAAATACTTGTAGCGGTATTTTATTCAAACCTTTTTTTGGACACATTGAAACCATTCTTCCCGTTTTTTATTTTTAAAAATCGTGTATTTTCTTCCCTTGCTGCACACAACCCTATACTTGGTTTATCCCTTGGGGGTTTTTCTAACCTTTACCTATCATAAAATAAGCCTTTTTTTACTGTTCTCTTTTTACATAAAAGTTCTTTTGTGGTACATAAGTGTTATTAAGGAAACTTCCATTTGGGCTTAACTCCTTTTTCACTACTTTTTATTTGTAACTATTCCTTTTTTGGCATAAAGTATTAAAGATATTAATACACACAATTGTTGTTTATTAATATCTGTCCATTTAGGACTGTAATAAAGGCATTTAAAAAACAGCGCATGTTTTACCAAAGGCATGGATACGCGGATAGACCCTCTAGCGGGAATGGAAGAACATAAAATGAACGAGTAAATCTTTTTAAGGCATTAGATTTTTAAAGAAAATGGATAATTTTTATCCCCTATTATATTATGGATGTGTTGACTTTGCCAAAAAAAATATGTGTTTTTTCCTCAAAGCAATCCACAAAAATATAAATAAGGCCTCAATGTGCATTTTACAGGCTCTTTTTTTTTACCTTTTTGCCTGTTTATAAAATGAAAACTGCCACCTATAAAATTTACATTAACAATGTACTTAAAAGGGGTAGGCGGTTGTGACACTTTTTGAAACCAAAACTAAAAATCAAAGGAACTCAACTAAAAAATGGAGTTACAGCACTGAAATTTGGTATGGCAGTTGCTTTAAAGAGGTACAATGTGGAACTGTGAAGAAACGGCGGTGGACTTTTTTTTGGCGAGAAACGGCGGTAGCGGCGGTTTCACCAACTTTTCTTAACAGTTCCACATTGTACCTCTTTAAAGCGACTGTCATTCCAAATTTCAGTGCTGTAACTATTTTTAAGTTGAATTTCTGTAGTTTTGGTTTCAAAAAGTATCACAAGCGCCCCCTCCCTTTAAATTTGTTAAAAATCATAGTTTTTTTATTACAAATCTTTTACAGTACCTGTATTTTAAATTAATCTTAAATCTTTCGATATTAGAAATAATTTGTTCTATGTAATTTAATTTTTATCACTATTACACATGTATTATGAATTCTCTATGTTACAATTTTACAAAAAGCCTTAGAGATGTTTCTAAATATGTAAATATTCTCTATTTATGTGTAGCTTTCTAAGTTTCAGATTGATAATATGATCATTTGATGAAAAAAAAATATTATTGAGTTATTTATTACCTACTGTAGTTAATGCAGTATCTTTTCTCTAAAATGGAGGAATCGGACCTATCACCCCCCATGTCGCCTTTCCATGGGTATACAGAAAACGAAGTTCCAAGGTATAATTTTTTTCTTCAAATTGTTATACCTACCTACTTGGGTTTTTTTTGTAATATAAAATTTCCCTTTAAATACATTTTAAAAGTTACTGTTATTGGTCATAGTAAGCTGTCAGCTGTTTAGTGATTAGCCTATAGAGGACGGGATACACAACAAGATCTTTTTTTGTGTTGCTCTGAATTAAATCTTGCCTTATTATAATTATGACAATAATTTCGTCAATCCCCCTTAAGACAACCAACCCATTGATTGCAAGTCCTTACTGTGCTTACTAGTTAGTTAGTTGCACCAAGGCATTTCCTCTAACTCTATTTAAGTCGCGCACATGACCGCTGTTGGAACTTTTTTTAACGTCTTTAATTATGACGCGGTGTTCGGCCGAGATTCGAACCTATCATTCGCGGGTTATGCTGTTGACTGCTCATTAAAATAAATTCAAAAGTATTTTTTTCAGTGGTGTTGACCTTATCAGCAGTTACAGTGACATGGACCAGGCCGTGTCACCGCCCCTCTCCCCATGTTTTGGGTTCCATGAGTCAGACATTCCAGAGTCGTCTATAGAGGTTACACCGGATGATGAAGAAACAATTGAGAATATACAGGTACTTGGATAATTATGTACTGGTTAACTTATTCAAAATTGAATAAAAACCCAGGTTCATTAAATCATTACTAAATTCTAGTAAAAATATTTTATACAGCGCAGGAATTTTCTTTATGTGTCTAAAAACTTCCGTCCAATTTCTTTCCTAAATTCTTACTGTATTAGATTTTAGTTACCTTGTTTTTAACTTAATTGTCTTATATTTAATTTTGGATGATTTATCTTTTAAAAATAGTAATTAAAATACCCAAGTTTACATAACTGAAAAAAAGCTGGGTAACAAACAATGTGAAGCTTACATAAAAAATAACAACTCCACCAGTTCAGTAATTACCAAAATCTCAAGGTACAGACAAATTTTTTTTTAGACCATTCATTTTATTTTACACTCCAGGTTGTCCGTGTGCAAACCCCAAAAGCTGGCAAGAATGAACCCACAAAACCAACCAGACAGCAAAAAGAACCTGCAAACAAACGGACAGAAGCCTCCGCCGTCGCTGAAAAGACAAAATCCAGGAAACGGGCCAAACTCGAGGAAGCTGTTGCCGCTGTTGCGTCTGTTGTAGAACCTGAAAAAGTGAAGGAGAATAAAAAGATCTTTTTGGATGATGAGGATATAGAAATATGCCATGGCTTTGATGTCAAGGATATCCCTAGGCCCATTGTTATTAAGGTTAGTAATTTTGCAATTTTTTTAAAATTTAAAGTGATAAGACTATGGACGATAAATTATTATACACCCAAATGATGGTAAATAAGATTACAAAAGAAATCGCACCTTCCTCTTAATATTTGCTACTTTCTCAAACTAAAATGATAAGTAAAGAGTTCGACTTACCCCCTTTCTCGAAAGGTTCTTTAGGACTCTAGGGGCGTAGCCGCTAGTATCAATAAATGGAGCTTAAAGTTGACATTGTTATTGTTTAGGAGGAACCAGAGGACGTTTCTGTTGAAAGACAAGAACTCATCATTGAACCTGTTACTACACCCATCCTTCTACATGGGCAGACTAAAATAACTCCTCTTCCTGTTGCAGCTGCCAAGACTTGCGCAGCTGTTACAGCCGCCGCTGTTAAACCTATCCCAATGGGCCAAGCTAAAAGCCAGGAAGCTGGTAATACAACTAGTTCTAAATCTACTGCACTACCTGAAAGTTCCAAGTCAATGGGAGTTATAAATTTCCTGAGTGGATCTTCTGATTTGACTGTTTCAAAGACATCTTTACCTGTTTCGAATAAAGCAGATGTAGAAAAGGTGTCAACACCGCAGCCAGCCAACAATATTGTTATTAGTACGCACATAGTAGCTGCGGTGGCTCCAGGTAGTCCAAGACCAGCTCCTGGAAGCCCTAAAGCGGCTCCCGCCAGTCCTAGACCGGTTTTAACTAGTCCACGCGGTGCCGGCAGTTCCGCAATTATGAAAATAGCCTCGCCTCTAAGTCCACGTGGTGGTAACAACATAGCAATTATTAAAGCGCCTGCTAGTCCGCGTGGTGCTGGCAGCGGCTCAGCAGCAATTGTTAAATCTCCCGGCAGCCCAAGAGGTACTGCAACCGTTGCTATTATCAAGGCACCCGGAAGTCCACGTGGCAGCCCGGGAACAGTTGTACGTGTGTTGAGCCCCCGCGGGGCAGGTAGCTCAAGTCCTTCACGTGTAACAAGTCCACGTGTTGCAGCTGCTGGCAGCTCAAGTCCGCGAATAGCGGCTGCTGGCAGCCTAAGCCCGCGAGCAGCACTGCAAACAAGCCCGACAAAGATCGCAATAAGCGCACAATCACCACTGAAATCCGACATTGGGCCGGACCATCTCGAGGATAATATGGAGGTTGGAATATCTGTGGAGGAGGTGAGGACAAGTGATGATAAGCTTAGTATTGCTGCTATGAATACTATTGCTAGAAATCTTGGACCTGATATTAGTGTCAAGGTCAGTATTTTGCCAGCTTTTTTGATAAAACGCCAATTTTTTCCCCAATTTATTAGGGATTCCTAATTGCTCGCAATCCCATATTTTCCACATGAATATAACTGTTTTTTTTTTGTAATATTAGCGTCAATTTAACATAATTTAATACAATAACAACTTTGGGCATTTACCTATAAATGCCTTGTTATGCACAGAAACACAACAAACATTATTTTATTTTCAATAAATTGAAAATATGGGGGTAGGTTTTTTTTGTTTGTTTATTATTTATGCGTTTAAGTTAGGTTTAGATGGTATAAGCCCCCCTGCAGCGGATTTGAATATTTCTGCATAATTTCATCTGTTTCTAGGATGGAACACCAGCCCGCAGGGGCCGTAAACCCTCCCAGATAAATGCCCAGACACCTAGACAGAAGGCTGGTATGACTGTACAGAAAATAGTAACAGTTCCAGAGCCGCACAAGAACAAGGCACATCCACTACCTGTCAGGAAGGTTGGCAATGAAAGACCCATCAGGTAAAATAAAACTTGAGATTTAATATCCTCTGAATTTTAAACCGGTTCTCAGCCATACCGAAAAATCATGCATAGCATCGTATAACATACAAATTTCTACGAATAACAAAATAAAAATCATATTACCTATTACCAGTTTTGTTAGCCCAGACCTTCCGCCCCTAGGGGCTAACAAAACAAAACTGGTTTAAATCTTTTTCATTTTAATATCCGCGTAAAGCTGTCTGTAATACAATACAAATAACTATTAGCAACATCTTCCATGTCGGTGAAATATTCTTTAATTAAAATATTTGAAGTTATGATTATTTAGAATGATAACAAAAGCGCCCTTGGACGAAACAGTTAGCCAGGTGACACCCCCAAGACAAGGACAGACAACTAGCACGTCTCCGGCAACAAGGATAGAGAGAATTGTAATGAACACAACTCCTAAAGCTAAACAACAGCAACAAACACCCAAAATGATTGTTGTGACAGAGGCGGCAGAGGTAAAGTTTATTTTTATCCTAGAAGCTCTTGCAATCCGCATCTCTGGCCTTAAACGTAGCACATCTGCTTGTTGTAAGAAAAGTGATTGGTTGAGGTATCCTATAGTGTAGCGGTTGGGAGAAACCAAGTTCAAGTCCCTCAGTGTAGCGGCTGGGAGACGGTGCACTTGTTTGACAAATGCTGTTGCAATTTGTCATATTGTAATCACACAACCTTCCCTGAGATGCCCTGAGGTTGTAAAGGATGAGATTTGTAGAAAGTTAGGAATCTATATATTAAACAACTAATATCATGATTTGATAGCACTTGTCCATGCTCCTCATTCATATGAGAGTGCCATTAATTAGGGTGGCCTATTAAGGAACTCCTGCCATAACTATGTTTTCTTAGGTTATAGCAAGTGAACACGTTATCGGTCCTGAGTCAATAATAACCACCACATTAGCTGGGGATAACACTATCCAAGTTACGACTGTTGACAGTAACAAGGACAAGCCTATGGATGCGCTGGCTAAATGCATTGAAGAGACTCTAGTTACAGGTACAGTTGATTTATTAGTAACGCAACTACTTTATAAATAGAGTTTTCTGCACTGATTAACCTAAGCTTGCCTAATTAATATTATATTTTACGCCTTTGTTTACTTGATTCTTACACACCGCTGTTAAGAGACCCGCATTAACACACACACGCACAGACCCGTACAAACAAAGATACACACAATTAAAAATATACGTGATTGAATTGGCTGATTTCGTCTAATGGGCCTTGATTTCACTGAAACATAAAAAAAATAGCCCATGTGCCAATAATCAATCACACAAAAAAACAGTAAAGAATTTTCAAAAAAGGCAACTTATGTTGTCTTTTTTGGGAATATTATATTTCACTCATGTTGTACCTGGTATTCAATCAAGTGTTGACGGATTTTCCTTTTAATAGCAACCCTAAATAATTTAATAGCAACCTACCTAGCAGGCTAGCTATCAAATAACTAACTTACATTATCCTTGAAGTTGACTCTCATGAGGCTGTGATACCAGATATAATGGAACAAGAACAACAGCACCAAGAAGGCGCAGCCACTATTATAATCAGAAACCAAACACAATACCAAGACGATAAACAGGTATTTAATAGTCAATATATAATAACACTACAGGCTACGATCCTAGGGCCTCTAAGGTAAAAAAAAGTAAAGGAAGGGGGGAGGGGAGAGGAGTAGATACCCCCAATTCAATTTTAGTTTTAAAAAGATAAAGTCTGAATTTTTTTTTCATGGATGCATTTTCTTCTAGGTGAGAGTGGTTGTACCCTCCCCCTAAATAGTAAAAATTTTGCATAGACCTATGAGAAGTTTCACAGTAAAGAATAACCATATTGGTTCAGCGGTTATAGTGATTCTTTACTACACACAGAAAGACATTCTGTTTCTTTCATATTAGGATTGATCCAAGTCGTTCTATTATGTTTGTGTCTTTTTCATTTGAAAAAGCATAAGCTTAAATGTATGATAACTTTGTTATCGCCTTAGGACTCACCCCAGCATAACGTAATGGCGGTTGAGGAGGTTGAGTTTCTGGAGAATGTTGACGAAGACAGCCAGCAAATCCTGGTGGTGGTCGGAGAGGATGGCACTGAGGTTCAGAACCTGGAGGTTATCCAAACACAGGTATCAGGAAACCAGGGAGGGAGGGTACATTGGGCTGTTTATTACACTAGTCCCCAAAGTTTTATAATATCGTTTACTTATCCGTTGGCTTAACAACTTTGGAGACTCTTAATAATTTTGATTGGTTGTCGGTAGCGAAGCTATTCTATAACAAGGTATGTATTTCTGTTCTAAAAACCATTTGCAGTTATTTTTCGATAATATAGCAAGTCATGTAAATAATATTACTTTTTCAAAGTTCCATTATATCTATCTATCTTCTTCTCTCTTTCTCTCTTATGAAAACTGAACATTTGGTATAAAATTCGCTATGATATTTTATGCATAATCGTCCAAGGGTGGCGGTTAAGGGGTGTTTACCCTCCTAAAACTTTTAAACCCTTATTTTACCCCCATCAAAATTTTACAAAATACTTTGTTTTTCTGTAGAACATTGAGTTGACATCTGACGGAGAAGTGTCAGGTCCAGCTGGAGGCCACCAGGACCTGCACCAGCAGGTTATAAGGGAGGAAGAAGTGGAAGGAGGTAAACATTATTTATTAGGATACAGGGATAGGATAATGGAGTTTAGATTATGCATTATCAACTTTATTTCGGTACACCGACTAATGTTCGAGTGCGACAAACCCTCTATGAGATAAACGTTTTAGGGGGACATCTCTTAAGTTAAACGCTATAGGGTTTTTTAAAGAATTACCAGATATTGTTTTTATACCTATTCTAGATTTTTATTTTTTCATTTTCAATAATAATTTTGAACAAAACAAGGATGACAACATCCATAAAAGCGAAGCACTTAAACAGTAGGACAAACGGACATTAACACTTATATAGTGTCAGAACTGAATAATCATAATATAAATGTATAAGAGTCAAAGCAAAATTGTAAGTAAAATGTGTTGAAAAACTGCTTGATTCAGGATAATGTTTATGGACATACTTACATTTCTAGGACTTGATTATAGAGTTGCTTTGCTTATTACATTATACTTTGTTGTCCCAGGAATCAATATACCAAAAATCAGATCAATCGGATGATTAGATCACATAAAAATTTGTTGTTAAAAAAGTAAAAAAATCAACATGTTTAAAATGGACGTACGGACATTTTGGTGATGATTATAGAGTTGCTACGCTTTCTAAATCGTACCTAACTATTAAAGGAATCACCATGCAAAATTTTAAATCGATAGGACAATTCTAACATGCCTAAATTAACGAAAAAAGCTATCCGTTACGGACGTACGGACGGACGTACGGACGGACGGACGGACCGACCCTAATTATAGAAAAGCTTCGCTTTTAATAATTATAGAAAAGCTTCGCTTTTAATAATTATACAAATTTTCGGTTAAAGGGGTTGGACGGGGGTTAGCCAGTTACATGTTTCACTTTATTAGAGTACAAGAAAATTCGGCGTAAGATTCGAGTAATAATATAACCATTAGTCGAGAATAGTTTTGAAAACCAAACAGGGGTGTATATTCTGCAAAATTGACCCTGCTCAGGGGGGGGGGGGGTAAAAAATGAAAATATGTGGCTGGGGAAAAAAAAAAAAAATATAGAGTTCTTTAAATATTTTTCCATTTTCCCCCCTACTTGGTGAAAAAAAATAGATAGAGGGGGAAAAAAAAATTTGTAGCAGGGAAAAAAATAAATATTGTGCAGAATATACAGCCCTGAAACCAAGTATAGCTGATAATTATTTTTTTTTTAGAAGTTGGTGAAGTAAGTAGCGGAGGTGGGTTGGAGAGGGGGGAATTGGGGGAGGTGGTTACTGACGAACAGGGAAATCAAATTGTATTCAGAAAGATTGAGGTAAGATTTCTACTTTAAATTTTTTTTTCAAATTTCCAACGGTAATTTTTTTTTATCATTTAGTAGAACTTTATGGGGTCTTATAAATATTGCATGCCAAAAAAAAACTGTTGTTTATCTTTACGCAGTTGAAACTTATAGGTATAAACCAATAATTTTATATAATCTCAGTGAGGAAGGGGACATTGGACGGTTTAATATACTGGTATTCAAAGTTTTATCAGCGAGGTCTCTCATTTGTTGGCTTAAAAACTTTGGGAACTTTTATTAGATCTTGATTGGTTGGTTCAAAATAGCAGTGTCCAAACCCATCAACCTAAACATTTATTATATAAAAGGGGTTATATTGTTCATCATCGTTGGGAATGCATTTGAATTATATTTCTATCCATTGTCTTATCCCTTAATATCCCTGGAATTTCTCCGTTTCTCTAAAAGAATTTCTATCTTTTTTAAGGACTTGACGCGCAGAGAACCAAAGAACGAGATTGATAAAATAACAATAATTGAAACTGGTAAGAAAATTATTATTCACTAGTCACTTCGCCCCTAGAGATCTCTAGGGGCACTTAAAAGCGAGGGGAGGGGGGGGGGGGGTATTTTTCCTAGGGGCGATTTCTCTTAGGATGGTTGTGAAACCATCCCCCAAATAGTTAAAACACATTCCAGGACCTATGTGACATTACACTGTTCAGGTGAACTATTTCGGTTCAGCGGTAAGCAAAAGCCTTCGAGACAGACAGACCTTGATCCTGTTTCTTATATATAGGGTTTATAGCACCGATATGTATCCTTTACATTAACTTAAAAACTTTGGGTACTTTTTCTAATTTTATTTTTTAGTGCGAAACTAGAAGTGTTTCAACAATGTATTAGGGTGGTTTTGTTCTATTTTCTAATCATATCCCTCCTCTATGCTTGCTAGCTAAATTGTTATTAATGCTATATTTATCTCTTTAAAAATTTAAATTGATCACATGACTTTGAATGAAAATAAAACAAGCATAGTTTAACATACATGTTTTTTTGGTATGGCTAATCAGTGCAGAATTACCTCTATACTATACCTTTTCTAGGAGATGGACCTGGATCAATCAAAACAATTCATTCCTCAGAAGAAATCAGAGGATCTAAAAACATGGACAGAAATATTCAAATTGTGGATGAAAATGGAGATACTATTGTTTTTATGGAAAAGGTGAACTATTTTTTTTCAAGGTATCTAACAGAAGCACAAATAAAATCTGGACAGACAAAAGGACAAAGTGGGTTATAAATAGATAATACCTAAAAAGAAAGAAAAAAAGTAAATGAAAAATATTTTGCTATTAAAAAGTTACACTGACTGAATAGATATAGAATGTACGTGGGTATTATGACAAGGGAAAAATTGTCGTCAATTTAGGTGGATAAGTGGACATCATTTTTAGTCAGTTCGTTCACCAAGTAGGAGGAGTGGGGATGGGGTAAAATAATGGATGGGGAGATTGTTTTTTTTAGCCCGCTACAAGTTGTTTCATTTTATAAGAGTACACGAATTATCTGGTGTAAGATCCATATGATGGCTGTGGGATATAACTATTATCGTATTGTAGGATGGAGATTCTGATACTGACAGTGAGTTTGAGGACAGAGAGTTCACTGTCATAGTTGATGATGATGGCAGTGACGTGGACCTGGATCATACGGATCTCACACTTAGCAGACTTAATAGGATTCCATTAGAGGTAATAAAATGATAGATAGATGAATAGACAGCTCAGTTAGGTATTTCATTTATACAGATATATAGATATACAGAAGATAGATCTTTATTGTTTGCATCTTACTCTAAGCAGTAAGAGATATAAGTTTTCCGGAATTTTAATGTAGGGAGTAGATTTGAAATCTGCATCAAATTTTAAGGATTTTTTATAAAATTCATTTTTTGTATAATTCTTTATCTAAAAGCGGAAATACAAATTAAGTTAATTAATTTTGGCATCCGTGATTGGTGGATTTAAAAAATCTGAGCTCTGATTGGATGTCATACATCATTCAACCAATTAGAGCGCAGGTAGTTTAAAATCCAACTATCCTATTGGTCAAAATTAATTAACTTAAAATGTATTTCCGCTTTTAGATAAAGAATTATACAAAAAACGAATTTTATAAAAAATCCTTAAAATTTGATGCAGATTTCAAATCTACTCCCTACATTAAAATTCCGGAAAACTTATATCTCTTACTAAGCAGGCTTAATAGGAATCCATTAGAGGTAAATAAAGAACAGATAGATAGATATAAATAGTTAGATCTTACTTATATAACGCCTAGTTACTAGGATATTATTCTACTTAATAATAGGATGCATTTTTTGCGAGAGTTTTACTTTGATTACCCGATCCTTATATAAAAGTAATAGGATGTTTGTCTGTAGCTGAAGATTGAAAACCGCTAGACCGATATGGTTCTCCTTTACAATGAAGCTACTCAAAGGTCATGGGAAGGTTTATAACCCGGAATTTTTTTTTTTTTTAAATAAAATTGAAAGTGAAGTGTCGACCTATCTTTTCTTCACACAAGTGTTCCTTAAAAGCATCTAGGAGTATAGTTTAGTTACTAGGTAGTATTATAAAAATATATTTAAAAAGGTGTAATTTTTATGACATAAATGTAGAATCATATATTTTAGGAAAAGAACACTTTTGAAGGAGACACAATAGAAGATATATTGGCCCAGTTCGAAAAAGAATCTACCAACAGAGCTGTAGCTTGTCCAAATTGTAAGGTAAACTGAAGATATTAGTTTAAATATGAGTTGAGTTGATCTTAATTTATATTGTTTATCTTTGCCAATTGTCGTAGTTTTTAATTCAATACTTATATTGATGAAAATATTAAATACATAAAGGAAGCATAAATCAAAAGAGCATCATTTTCAAGTCTTGCCATTTTAAAAACTACATGGTAGAAAATTGATTCTATTATTTACTTTAAAATAACGGAAAAGGAAAAAAATAATGAGATTACCAAAAAAAAGTTGTATTTTGTGTATATTTTTCTAGTCGTTTCCCGGATTTTGTACGTCTAAATAAACTAATTGATATTTTTTTTCTTTTTTAGAAATGTTTTGTATCCGAGCACTACCTACGTATTCACATATCCAACAAAGTTACCCTTTGTGATCTTTGTAATACACAATGTTGTACACAGGCTAACCTTAGGTCAGTAGTATGGATAGATAATTAGATATATAGAACAATAGATAGACAGATAGAAAGTGATTCTAGTAACTCTTATGATCTTTGTAATACACAAAGTTGTACACAAGCTAACCTTAGGTCACTAGTATAGAAAGATAATTAGATACCTAGAAAGATAGAGAGACAGATAGAAAGTGATACAGTTACTCTTATGATCTTTGTAATACACAATGTTGTACACAAGCTAACCTTAGGTCAGAGCATCTAAGGGCGTTATAAATAGTTACCTAGTAAAACAGTTACAGATGAAAAATATAATAGTAAGAGATTAAGAAAAAGTTTCAGAAATTAAATCAAATATTTTTAAGGACACATAAAAACGTGGACTGTGATCTCTCGAAGAGGAAGCGAAATATTGATCTTATTGCCCAAGAGACTGAACTTTTAGGTTAGTTAATTTTAATAATATTTATAAACAAAAACAATAAGATCTCGAAAATGGCAGAAGCTAGCCTTTTATCAAGATTTTTTACAACAGACTATTCAAAATTCCTTACTTATGACAAGACTGCTTTCCTTCCTAAGGCTGAATTAATATTCTTTTATGGACAAAACTTGTTTGAACTTTGAATATTAAAATATCGCAATTTTCCTACTTTGTAATTTGACAAACAAAATTATCCCTTCTGAAGATTAAAACTATTAGATGAAATGTTTGGACACTACCTATCCAATAAAAATGTGTTTAAAGTTCTTAAAATGAATAAGATCAGGTTCAAATAAAGTTTTGGTTACTTACCTACCTACCTACGTAATTTACATCTCAATGTCCCATCCTTACTAAAGCTTATATGAAATATTATTTTTAGGACGAAAACCCATTGAGCCAGAGAAATATTACAACATGCCAATAGATTCTAGTGACGAGGAAAATGAACAAATACCAAGAGCCAGAATAGTCAGGTAAAAACTTTGGTTACTGGGTCATGTGCCCAATAGCTTATGTTAATATTTATCAACTAGCGACTGAGCTTTTGCATCTAGGGGCTCTGCATTCGAAGGAGGGGGAAGATACAGAAAACACAAAACCGTCTCGGGGCTAAAAAAACTGGTTTTAATCTTATAATTGTAAAAATTGTATCCGCGGAAAGCTTTTTATAATACGATGCGATAACTATTCCAGTATGGCTTTGATCCGATTAATATCCACTGGATTAGAACCACGTGTCATTGATGTATAGAATTGTATTATAGACAGTTTTTCACGAATACAAAAAAAAATGATAAAATTGGTTTTGTTTTAATCTTATAAATTTTAAATTTTAATGTCCGCGGAAAGCAGTCTATAATACGATGCGATAAAAAAAACTTTTGCGTAACTGTGCACTGTATTTACTTTTTTTCAGGAATGTAAACGATCATAAATACGAGTGTCCCGACTGTGGACTATATGTAAAGATATTGAGTTCTCATATGAAGTATATTCATAATCAAGAAAAAATAGTCACTGCTAAATACAGGTAACTTGTTTAATCCTAAATATTTTTTAGGGATGGCAATCCGTCAAATTTTTGAACCGGATTCGGATTCTTACAAGAATCCGTCCAAAAAAAAATGGCGGATTCCGGATTCGGATTCTAGCAATATTTTAAAAGGCTTTTTTTTTTAAATTAAAAAATTTAAATGTCCTTAAAATTAATGTTCTTGGTGTTCTCTATAATTCACTTCCGAGAATCGAACCAGACTTTAAAAGATTTTATATATGATGATGATTATCTTTGCCTTAAAAAAGGGAGAGTTGAAAGAAAAAACTCAAGGCGCTAAGTTTAGCCTACCAATTAAGAATCCGAATCCGCTATGAAAAAACGGATTCCGGATTCGGATTCCAAAATTGACCTAAAATTGGGTGGATTCCGGATCCCGGATTCGGATACGGATTGCCAACCCTAATATTTTTATTCATAAAAAGGGATGGAACCATTCGTTAAGTGAAGCTTACTATTTTAGACGGCCTGACAAACGAACATTAGCATATGTAGAGTAAAAACGCATTCAATCTTCAAAATTATTCAAAAGCTAGAACGAAAATTCCATAAAATTGCTCGACGTGAGACTACTATACTTAGTAAAAAGGACATACTTACATTTTAAGACATGATTGTTGACATGCTTCGCATATAACATTGTACCTAGTCATCCTGGGAATCAGCATTGCCAACATTCAAGTCAACTGAATAATTTTGTTCCATTAAAAATTGTTTTAAAAAGCATTCTTAATTGTACCTAACTGTTACAGGAATCATTATTGACTATTTTTTACGGCAGGTGTCCCGAATGTAACGTGTTCGTAGCCAGTCTGTCCAACCACAAGGACATGAAGCACAACCCAGATAGGACAGTCAACAAGTTGGTTCTCACCACTGAACTTGTCGTTGTTAGGTATGTTTAATTAAATTCGTGCATTTTTTAAAAGAAAGATTCTGAATTTCCTATGTAATGTTAAATATCAAACTATTCTTAATACTAACTTTTTGTAGTACAAAGATTCTATACAACTTCCTTTTTTTTTCTTTCTGTTACGTTTTTGGGGGAATTATGTTTTTCTTTGCTGCTATTTAAGACTGACATTTGAAATTTTTATTGAAGATTCCTATGACCTTTGCGCATTTTTATGTCGGTCTATCAATTGTTCATGCTTCTTTATACAAAAATACTTATAAAGTTGAGTTTGGAAATTTTTTTTTGGGGGGGGGGGGATTATGGGAATGTTAGTTTAACGTTTATTGTCCAATATTACTATTTTTTCTGATAAAAATTAGATTTAGAAATTCATTTATTAAAACTAAAATTTATTTAGATGTAAACATTTGGGTTGTGACACCTTCTTCAACTCTATGGACGAACTATCTGAGCATGTGAGGAGAGAGCACGGAGAACAGCCCAGGCTGCCATGTGGGATGGGTGACTGCAATGCTATATTTGATAGCAGAGGCGCCCTTAGGTAATTATAGACTAAAACTTATACTCACCAATGAAGTGAATTTACTTTCAAGAACTTCAACTTAACGAGTAGTGATTGTCCTAAAAAAACTTCTTTTGGTATCCTTGTTATTTTATAATTCATTATCTGTACAAGATCTCAGATGTTAATTGGAGGTTCGACTGTCCCTGTCATATCACCATTCTTGTTGTTTGTAGAAAGCATCGTACTGAAGTGCATCCCGAGCTGGAGGAGTTCAAACCTGTGGACCTGGAGCCAGACGATCCTGACAGAGATGCAGACTTCACCGTGGTTTGTCCCGTCTGTGAGAGAAAGTTTAAACACAAGACAACTTGCACAGTTCATATCAAGGTATTTGTTTTTTTTACAAGGAGGTTATTGGACTGTAAATTATACTGGTATCATAATCTTAAGTTTTGGTATTTCTCTTGGGTAATTTGAAAAATCTTGAATAGTTGGATAAAACAGGCAATGCCCAAACTTTTATACTAACAATTTTATCTACAGAAGGAGTTATTTTGTTGATTATTCTTGGGGTCTAACCTCAATTTATTGTCCATTGTCCTATCCATGGACAAAAAAACTTATTAAGTTCCTACTACTAAATGGCTTCATAGAAAGTTTCCACAAATACATTTATTTTAAATTTTCGGATCCGTAGCAAAGTATTAGTTACCTATACTTAAAGGAATATAGTATACTAGTTGCTGCGCTACTAGTATCTAAAGGTACTGTACTCGAGGATTGAAAAAATAGCTTGAAACCATCCAAAGATTTAAGTCGTAAATTAAGACAGCCTGAAACCACTAATTGGAGAACTCAATCGGTTCAGTAGTCATCAAAATCTTAAGTTTTAGACAAAAAAAAAACCTTACCCCTTTATATTATAGGATTTCTATTTTGTAGGTGCATCACCTTGGTTGGGTAAAGAAGAAGCTGTATGAGTGTCAGGACTGTGGCAAAGGATTTGATAACAAGAAGGGATTAGAGTTTCATAGAGAAGCTATTCACTTAGGTAACTTCTTAAATAATTGGAACTACAGTGCCGGAGTGTGAATGTATTTTATCAGGGAGGATGGGGGCAATGGCCTTCTGATTACTCTAGTTTTTAAGGGGATGTGATGGGGGTAAAAGGGTTGGATGTGGGGTATCATTAGCCAGCTACAAGTTTCATTTTATTAGATAACATAATAATCTGGTGTAACTACATCCAAGTAATAATAAATCTATTTTTGTAGGTGTCCGAACTATCTGTCCACTATGTGAGAAACCTGTGACCAGGCTAGACCTCCATGTGAGAATGGTTCACTCAGAACTACCGGAATTCCCCTGTCCTGATTGTGGTAAAAGGTACGTGTCAAGTTTACGTTATACTGGTGCATTGCCATTGCCACCGAGTAGATACTCATATTTATAAGAATTTTAAAATGGTGCAAACAGACGTCCAAGGGTGGGTGTAATGGAGTGTTTGAAACTTTGAAACCCCTCGTTTTACCCCCTTTTAAAAGATAGTGGACAAAATAATGCTACGGTCGTAGCGGTTATGCTTCTTGCGTCAGGTTGGAAGGGTGACGCAAATTTCAGACCCCAGATTTAACGATTTGAGAAAAATTGATCTTTATATTATAGCGAATTAGATTATCTAGCAAGCATCGCTTTTATCTTATAGAGAAAAATAGTTAATTTTGAGATCTGAAATTTGCGTCACCCTTCCAATATGACGCAAGACGCTACGACCGTGGAATTATTTGGTACCCTATCCCTTTAGAAATACATTAGATTACCACCCTCACACCTTTGAAATTCCTCCCCCCCCCCCTCAAAAAAAGCTTGAACGTCCTTTGTGCATACTGTGTTATTAAATTCCCAAACAAGAGAAGGGAAAACTGAGAACAAGGAGGCCCCGTAGGTATTGGCCTGGCAAGGTAAGGGTCCAGAGCGGATTGTAAAATACCCCTTCCCCCTCCCTTGTTTTGAATATTAAAAATAAGGTTTTTACCTACCAACCAATCCAAAAATTCTAACTTTTTTCAATTTAACAATTGTGAGAATGATTAGATTTCATACAACTGGCCTATTCCTCTCGCTTTTCAATACAATTAAATAATACCTAAGCATACAAGATAGAAAAAACTTGTTTTTATATCATTTATCTTACACCCCTTTTTCATTTGTTAGAACTCATCAATTTAACCCCGGGCCAATAGCTTATATTAGTATTCGTTTAACTCTTAATCAGTAAACATTATTTTCAAGTGATGAACAAATTTGTTTCTGTTAAGATTTAAGAGAAAATTTGATCTGAACCGTCACCGTGTGACTGTACATCTTGGTGTTAGAAACTTTCCTTGTGATCTCTGTGGTAAAAGATTCGCTGATATGAAGGTTTGTTACATTTACAAGATTTTTATAATTTTTCAGTAATAGGATGTTTTGTGTGTTTGTCTGTCTGGGTGAACTACCTAAATAATATGGTTCTCCTTTACATTGTAGGTTCTCATAGGTCCTGGAAAGGTTTCTAATTTTTTTGGTGAAGGATACCACTACTCTCTTAAGAGAAAAAAATAACCTCACTCTAAAAAATTCTTTTTAAAACTAAAATTGAAAATGTGGTGATGTGGGGTCGAATCCCTCCTCCCCCTTTGCCTTCAGTGCCATTAGAGGCCTTAGTGGTTGTATTTTGTAATTAAATATTTTATTATTGTAGGACATGACTAGACATAAGAATGCTGTGCATTACGGTATGAAAATAAAATGGAACAGCAAGGCACACAAAGAGGAACGAAGAAAGAGGAAGGAAGTGAACGAGAAGAAACGGCAGATTCAGCAGCAGCAGCTAGAAAACAGCCAGGCGGCCAGTGTAGCAGCCAGCTTGCAGACACAAGCGGGTAGTAGGCATAGAGTTTCTAATCGCGGATTTCCCATGGAATTTATCGATGCAGGTATATAGCTCTTTCTGGACTTAAATGTTAAAATCATTCTATTGGCTTGAAACATTTCTATACCTAATCTACTTATTCTTAAAATTTATGTTATTTACACATGCTAAGGACAATTGCTTGACTAAGCGCTGAATTTAATGGGAATGAATTGATTACACCACATACATATAATAAAGTTTTATTGATATATTTCATTTTTAAATTAAGAACATGGAGCATCATTGCATCTGACAGAGGGAGCGGAGTCATTGGTCGAAGAATCTGTACTTGATCCGGTAAGAATATTGTATACATGGTGCTTCCTCTCAATGTGTCTAGTTAGCATGGACTCCCCCCCCCCCCCTTATGTTTGAAATTAATTGAAAATATGGCGAGTGTAATTTTATTTCCTTATGCACTATCCCTGTTGGCTACCCTGTACCCAATATAACCTAACCTAATCCGTCATAATGTAAAACATAAACACACGAAAAACTAACACCTCCCCCCCCCCCACACTCCTTTTTTTAAACAAATTTAAAGATACAGAAGGGCCCCACTCTTATATAATTTAATCGATACAATAACCCTTTCATTACGGCGTGTTATCCCAACATTATAACTAAATTATTTTAATAAAATTAACACTCTAAAATTCAATTAAACATCAAATAAACATGGTAGTTTAAATTATGTCAAAATTTTATTTTACTCATATGTTTATTATGTTTAGATGTATAAGAGCGTTCAGACAGAGGACGGAGTTTTCATACAGGTCCAGGATCATCATCAGGAGGGAGGAGTAAGGTAAGACCAGATGTTTTAATGCAGGTCCAGGATCATCATCGGGAGGGCGGAGTCAGGTAAGTACAGATGTTTTCATACAGGTCCAGGATCATCATCAGTAGGGCGGAGTCAGGTAAGTACAGATGTTTTCATACAGGTCCAGGATCATCATAAGGAGGGCGGAGTCATGTAAGTCCAGATGTTTTCATACAGGTCCAGGATCATCATCAAAAGGGCGGAGTCAGGTAAGTCCAATTGTTTTATACAGGTCCAGGATCTTTATCAGGAGGGCGGAGTCAGGTAAGTTCAGATGTTTTCATACAGGTCCAGGATCATCATAAGGAGGGCGGAGTCAGGTAAGTTCAGATGTTTTCATACAGGTCCAGGATCATCATCAAAAGGGCGGAGTCAGGTAAGTCCAATTGTTTTATACAGGTCCAGGATCATTATCAGGAGGGCGGAGTCAGGTAAGTTCAGATGTTTTCATACAGGTCCACGACCATCATCATGAGAGCGGAGTGAGGTAAGTCCAGATGTTTTCATACAGGTCCAGGATCATCATAAGGAGGGCGGAGTTAGGTAAGTACAGATATTGTATCTACTTTACTATTATGCAGTGAGGGAGGTGATATTAGACTGTAAGTTGCACCAGTACCCAAAGTATTTAACCGCTCTATTCTATTCGTTGGCTCAAAATTACGGATACTTTTATTGAATTTAGATTGGTTGTTCCCAAACTTTTTAACTGATAATTTTTAACTATAGAAGAGGTGGTTTTGTTTATCATCAATGGGAATGTAAATCAGTTTATTTTTTTATCCCTCGATATCCCAGCGTATTGAATGTATTAGAAAAATGATGAGTTAACGAAACGTTACAACATCTATAGTTAAGTAGAAGAGAATCATAAAAAAAATGTGTTTTGATTATAATTTGGCATTTTACTTTCCGCGGAAAGAGATAATAGTTATTTCTCGCATCGTATTATAAACAGCTTTCCGTGGATATAGAATGTACAATTATAAGATTAATACCAGTTTTTTTTAGCCCCGAGGTGCCGAAGGCACGGGCTAAAAAACTGGTTATAATCTTATGATTGTACATTTTTATATTCGTAGAAAGCTGGATATAATACGATGCTAACCATAGTTTTTTCGTATGGATGAGAACCGGTTCCTATCCACCGGATTCGAATGAATACGAGAAATATTATATACTATTTGTTCTAGGATGTTCATGATCAACGATGCCGAGGAAGAGGGAGAGGAAGGGGAGGGGGAAGAGATAGAGGATGAGGAGGAGGGGGTGGGACAAGAAGTGGAGGGGGAGGAAATTGTAATGGAGGATGTTAAAGTTCAAGTTTAAATGTCGTTATCCATCTTCAATAGGTCGTCTTTAATCTTCAGAATGTCATCATTACAGGGGTGTATATTCTGCATGGGATCCCCGGCTCAGGGGGGGGGGGGGGAAATAAAAAATAAGTGGTTGGAGGGAAAAAAAATTTAAAAATTAAGAAAACTGAAAACATTTTTTCCATTTCGCCCCCCTCCTTGGTTAAAAAAAAACTAAAAAATGTGTGGTAGGAGGGATAAAATAAATAAAATATAGAATTCTTTAAAAATTTTTCTATTTCCCCCCCTACTTTTTAAGAAAAATCTAGGGGGGAAAAAAAATAAAAAAAATTTGTAGCAGGGGAAAAAAAAAAAATCTTGTGCAGAATATACACCCCTGCATCATTAATTTAACAAAGTCGTCTTGAATTTAAAAGTGTTAATTCAAATGAAAGTTGTTTATATTCTGTTATTTTTTCAACAAAACCTGATTTAATGTTCAGATTTTATCATTTATTGTACAATGTCGAAAAAATGTCTAATTTATTAATTGCATGACATGAAGATATGTAATATTTACATCCCTTTATTTTTCAATTTCTTTTACGCTTTCAATAAATAGTTTGTGTTTCTTTCACCTACACAAGAGCTTGTTTTAAAGTGCAAATTATAACTATTAAAAACCATTCACTTTAGATTTCAATAAAATTAATAGGTAGTAATAAAGAAAATATATTATGATTAAAAGATTTTATATAAAACTTTTTGAGTTATTTCAAATTGTAGATAATTGAAAATATTTTTTTTGTGTTTCTTTGTGGCATTTTTATTTTGTGTTGTTCACCATTTTAACTTAAACTATTTGAATTTGAAGATTTGGTTATTCAATTTTTTCATAAGTTAATATTCATTAAATTATCTCTTGAATATATGTATGTCATAAAAAGACTTAAAATTAATTGTGTTAATATAGTAAATTCTATAAAAAGAAATGTTATGTAAAATAGATTTTAAATGAATATATTGTGTTAATGCTTTTTTTGTTTGTTAAACTTGAAAAAAGGCGTATTTGTTTGTTAAGTTAATTTCAGATATGTTTGGCTGTTTTAGATAAAAATGTAGATGATATATATCAAAATGTAAGAAGGATATTATTGAGCGCAGCAACTCTTAAACTAGTGTTTTTCCGTCCGTATATTATCTATTTGTTGATCACTTCAACCATAAGGGGTAGTTGCACGAAATGCATTTGTATTAAAAATTAGTGAACATATTAAATTTTTTTTTCAAACATAATTCAGTTGTGTATATTCTGCACAAGATTTATTTTTTTTCCCCGGCTACAAAATTTTTTATTAACCCCCCCCCCCCCCCCCCCCCCCCTCCACTATTTTGTTCTCACGAAGTAGGGTGGAAAATGGAAAAATATTTAAAGAACTCTATATTCTATTTATTTTATCCCTCTTACCACACATTTTTTAGTTTTTTCACCAAGGAGGGGGGGGGGGGGAATGGAAAAAATGTTTTCAGTTTTCTTAATTTTTACATTTTTTTCCCTCCAACCACTTATTTTTTTAATTCTCCCCCCGAGCAGGGGATCCCCTGTAGAATATACACCCCTGAAATGTATGCAATGCTATTATTTGAAGTAGTAAGGTTATTTTTGTCTTGAGGGTTTAAGTTTTCAATTCCCACGGAACCGATTAAGTTCTCCATTAAAGGTAGTTCTAGGATATTTCAGTCAATGAGTAAAGTCTTGTGATGGTTTTAGGCTATTGTGTCAATCTTCGAATACAGAGCCCCTAGAAAATAAGGGCATATCTAATAGATGAAGCATAAATAAAAGAAATTACTTTTTTTTACCTTCACCTGAAAATTATACATATTCATTTGATATGTGTAAGTGCATCAAGATATTATATTTTTATGAAATACTAATTTATATTAAATTATAATCATGTGACTTATGTTTCCAATAATTTTTCTGAAATGGTAACCTTAACAATCACAAATTAAACATTTTTAGGAATTTATATTTGGTTTAAAACTTCCAAATAAAAGTCCTCTAATTTAGTAAAATATTCAAAGCTGAATAAATGCAAGATCGTATAAAATGGACGAAAAAAGAAGAAAAGTCGACGATTCTGGTGTTTGTAAAAGTGGACCTTCCAATCTACTAAAGTTGGGGATAGTAAAGCCTAAGAAGAAGAAAGTTAAGAGACTAAGTAGATCAGGAATAATTTATGTTATCATTTGAATATAAAAGATATACTGAGCTGCCTGATATCATTAAGATTCATATTAAAAAAGTGTAATAGATTTTTATTGAAACACAGAGTCTGTTAAGCACTGAAAAGGTAGTTTTATTTGTGCGAAATTAGCGTATTTGATTATTAACGTGTCACTGTCGAGTTCGAGTCTGGACTACACTGCGACAACCAAGAGATGTAAAAAAAATGGTACCTACTGCTACTATGTTAATAATATCAATAGTATTAGTAAAGGAACGCCTTGGTCCATGAACAGACGTCTCTATTACCATGCACAATTTGGACTTTCAGATAAAGGTTGTGCAATCAAATTGTTGGTTGCCTGTTGGGCTGGTTGTCTGTGGGGATATTAGTGCCTTAAATGGAAATAGAATGTACGTGGAACAAATTTTTTTTTCCAATTAAGTTATCAGTTCGTTCATCCAGTAGGAGTGGATGGGGGGGGGATGGGTCGTTATTTAAGCAAGCCACAAGTTTCACTTATTTATTAGAGTACATTAATGTCTGGTGTAAGATCCTAGTAATAATAGATCCATTGTGCCTGGAGATATACTTCAAGGGTAGGCTCTACGTTTTTGTAAAAAAAAACATCAGAGAAATTAATTCAGTACCTAGGTATTATATTTCATAAAAAATTAAACATAAAAAAAAACAGATCTTTTGAACGAGATAAAAAAGGCAGTGATTCTCACTTCCATTTACAGGAAGGATTTTATTTTAATTCAGCATACCCATAAGTAAAAAAAATTGAAACAGTTGACAAAAATATGTTAAAATTGGGGTAAGAGAGGGAGTAGACATTAGACTAAAAAATACACTGGTAACAAAGTTTAATAACCATGTTATCTTATTCGTTAGCTCAAAAATTTTGAGTAAGTACTTTGGTTTCCAATATAGTAGTGTTCAAACTTTTAAGCCAATAATTTTAAATCTACAGAAGGGGCAATTTTGTTTATTATCATTGGGGATGTACATTAATTTATTTTTTATTGTTTTATCCCTACAGAACCCTGGGTAAGAGTGTAATGTAATGTTATATTCGCTGGAATTTTATAGGGAACGTAAAATGGACTTTGAATAAAACATCTCCACAAGAAATTGTGATTATTGGCCAGATAAAGGGTTCTAGATTAATCTTATATTGTAAAAGCAATCTATAATATAAAGTAGAACGATATCTGTCTCTCCGTCTGTCGGTTTGTCTGAAGCTTAAGATTTCAGTAACCACTGAACCGATTGCATGGGCTCTACTTTTCAGGGAATATACCTACTGGTCCTGTAATGGTTTCAAGCTATTTAGCTATTTTCTTGAGTAGTGAGACACCCCCTCCCCCCCTGAAAAAAAATATTTCTTTTTAAACTAAAATTATAAAAGGTGGGCTGTCGACTAACCACCATCTCAGTTCTAGAGGCTAGGGGCGATGCCGCTAGTATTAAATAATTAAATTATTATATTTTCTGAAATTATGAAAAACCTTATCGTTAATGCAGCGGCGAGTTAAGTGAAGCAAGAAAGCAATGTGACACTGAAAGGATTGTGATTGAAAATTCATGATTGCTTCATACTGAAATGAAGCTACTCTGTATTTTACTTTTTCTATCTGTCTGTCAGTCTGTATCGTTATGGTTGAATTGTATTTTTCTCGGCTTCTATTCAAGATAGACGGCTAAATCTTTTTTGATGAAGATTCCCTATACCTAATACCTGTAAGCATTTAATATTTAATTTTATGTAATTGGTCCGTAGGTATGTCAGTCAGTAATAAAAAGTTAAATTAATAGTTGGTCAGAAAAACTTGTTAGAAAAAAGCCATCAGGATAAACAGTATTTTTTTCGGTCTTGTTTGGCACGGCCCACTTACCAGGGTTTACTTATGGCCTGTCAGTTGTCAAATATGTTTGAAATAATAAAGTTGAAAAAGTTATAACTGAAGTTTTTATCTAAATATTGAGGTTTTATATTTTTTGGACAATTTAAAAGGGTGGGTAGCGGGACGCTTCTTTAACAGCAAAAGGCTTGCTGAGGACAAATAAAAATTGTAGAAGAGTCGTTTCAGACATCTTATATTAGACACATGAAAACTTTTGATCACAATTTTAAAAATCAGAGAGCGAATGAAGATTTATAAAGATAAGGTGGAAGACTTGAAGAAACAAATGAAAAATATTTCAGATTATCACAAAGCAAATATAGCAGGTTCGAATATTTTTTTGCTTTATTTTTCTCAACATTTTGATGACTTCTGATTATAAATCTTGCATATAGTTAAGATTATTTAAGAGATAAGACAAAAGGAAGCAAATATAAATGTTTAAACTCACTATATAACTTTAATTAAGATAGCAGCAGCCTCTAGGGGCTCTTGAGTGAAAGAGAGTTGAGGGGGACCCTTAAATCTTATTTTTAGTTTTAGTTTTTAATTAAAAGTAAAAAAATTTTGTTGTATTTTTTTCCTAGGGGTACTTTTCCCCAAATAGTTATTAACCTTTCCCTATAAACGCCTTTCTGTAGAGGAGAACCATATTGGTTCAGCGGTTAGCGAGAATCTAGGTTACACTAACAGAGACAGACAGACATCCAGTTACGATTATGTAAGGCTAGATTTGATCCATTTTGTTTCATTCTAGGTACTCTGGCAAGTGTTAAAACAGAAATAGTCGCTGTCAGAGATGTTGGAATCCAGGTTTGTATAGGTAAAGACATGGAAGCACCTCCCCCCTTATTTTCGGTAAATTTTATTGTAAAGTAAATTAGAGCAACACCTGACTTGGTAAGAAAAAAAAACAAATATAATTTAAAGCTTATTTTGCTCAAGTCACTTATTACGCAGGGGTGTATATTTTCCAACCAAGTTGAATTTCTTCCCCCTATCTATTTCATACGAAATATTAATTATTTGAATTTCATCACCCCCACCCCCCCCCCTGCGGGAATACATACACCCATACAATTATGTTGCTGTAATTCTTTAAGGTTGATAAAAGAAGGCTACAATCATTGCCACATTGGCGAGATAATGTTCCCATTATAATTGAAGATTCAACCAATGAAAATAATCAAGGGATGTTTGTTGTTAAAATACATTTCTTCTTTTTAATAATTCTTTTTTAAAAATAAGCAATAAGTACCTACTAACTTTTGTCTCTTGCTATTTCATTATCCCAAAATGTAGCATAGCATATTCTACATTAGGTATGTAGTAGTAAGGTTTTTTTGTCTGTAGCATAGGATTTTGATAACCTACCTATGGACTGATTCAGTATTCCAGTTTTTGGAAGTGTCACATACTTCTCGGTATGATCTTGGGCCATTTATTTTTTAGTTTTAGGTCTTTGGAAGGTTTTAGGCTACTTTTTTTTGTTTCCCTACCACTTTTACCCAGAGCTTCTATATGCTTGGGGGGTTTTGCCGCTAGTTAAAGTTATAAATATTAACAAATACATGAAACAGAACCAAACTGCAACGGTGGTGAAATTCAAATTATTCATGATCCCAAAGAGTCATCCATTCAGCAAGCTCCTCCAAGTGCTACCGAAACAAATGCAGTTACCAGCGGAGGATCAGACAACAATAAAGAAAAAGAACCACGTGGAAACACTGGAGCGAAAATGAATGTGGATGCATTCATTGATTTAGTCAGGAAAGGGATTGAAAAGAAGAAATCAAACCCGAAAATCAATACTCATGATGTTACTTCTAAATTAGACACAAATAAGGAAAATGTTCAAAATGGGTCAAATCAGGCGGGGCCAACCATCAAAAAACCTATCAAAATTTCTCCAGTAAAAACACCGGAATATAATACAAAGTCTGTGAAAAATTATAGCATACAGTATTTTGATAATGGTGAAACAAAATATGTTAGTATCAACAATCCTGAGGTTCTTGCTAATATCAGGTAAATTGGTTTTATAAAAGATAGCTTATCTGCCTAAACAAGGTACCTAAGGCATTAGCTTTCGTCGGGGAAGTGTTGCGTTCGAATTGACCTATGTCATTATTAGTGACAGTAGAGGAAATGCCTTGGACCTAAAACAGAAGCAATTCAATTAGTATGCACAGTCAGGACTTCTTGATAAAGGTCTTGCAATCAAGAGGCAGGATTGTCTATTGGGTGCTAACTTACATAATACCTGGGTGTTTAAACGTGGAATGAGACATTGCTTTCTTAGTTATCCTTGGCTGTTGTAGCTGATGTTAAGTGTCATATGCTGCACAGCCGTCTCTCGTCATTACTGGGTAATATACATTGATACAATGTTACCTAGGGTGGGATTCTCCTTAGATTTTAATTGATGAACATTAGTAGGATGCAATACTCTAACATACAGGAATATTAGGCCGGTTAAGTAACATCCAACAGACAACCAAACCTTTGTCTAAAAGTCCCAACTGTGCATTACAAGGTACAATATGCCTAGTTTTTTTTTTCCAGTATATCTACACTTTACAGAATTATTATATGTTCAATATGTAATTGTTTTTGTAAGTGATTTGAACGGTAGAAGATATAAACATCGTTTTTGTTTTACATTAAGATGAAACATATTTGGTGAACTTTATTGGTCCTAGTTTTTATAGGTATATGAATTATGTTCCTGTCTTTAGTAGCGAAGCTACTCTATATTTCACTTTGTCTGTCCCAGGGTTTCGGATCCGCATTGATTTTTTGCGGATCCGGATCCGGATCCTCAAAATTTGGTCAGTGCGGATCCAGATCCAGATCCGGATCCTACCGGATCCGATTCCGGATCCTTGACAATAAAAATAAAATCATCAAACCTTTCAAAAAATATTTATTCTTAATTCGAAGTCAAAAATACTTTTAATTTTCAAGTCTTACCCTAAACCTTAAAGATTGGCTCTCATCAAGAGAATGTCTGAGATTTTATATAAATTTAGGTAGATTTTTCCATTTTTCCCGCATTTTTTTTTGAGTCCAAGGATCCGGATCCGGATCCGAATTTTTTTGCTGATTCGGATCCGGATCCTTGGACTCGAAAATATGCGGATCCGGATCCAGATCCGGATCCAAAACCCTGGTCTGTCCGTAACGCTATGGAGGAAACGTGATTTTCTCGTTTCCTATTAAAGATAGACAGCTGAAATTTATAGTGAAGATTCTCATTATATACAGGGCGACCACTGCATACTATATATACTATTTATACTATATAGGATGAATTTGGATACTATATCATACTATATGACAAAAAATTACTATATATACTATATATTATTACCTTTATTTGAACAAAATTTACTATATATACTATATAATATTACATTTATATAACAAAAAACGAATATTGTCAGTTTTTCGACAACGCCTCTTAAGGAGCGTTTTGTCTAATTTTCACAGTAGGTTTTCTCCTATTTCTAGCCCCTGCGGGGGGCTTATTATATACTGTGATATGACAAAAATGCATAAAGCTCTACAGTAAGAAAGAGATGAAGAAAATCCTTTAAAAAATATTTTTGTTTGTGATTATGATATAAATATCAGTTATTTTTCATAGAATTAAATTAAGGGGGGAGTTTTGCCACTTTCGCTTACTCTGTGATTATTAGGCTAGGTATTAATGTGAGACTATAGGTTATTTTGGATAATAGTTTAATAGTTTACTTTTGGGTAGTAGTTCTCTTATATTTAATATTTTTTTTGATAAGTCTCCAGGTTCAGGTGCTGCAGGCTAAAAGGTGGTTTCTGGACAGGTAGAAAAATTGTTTAATTTAGAGAACAATTTATTAAACAGAATATGCATCTTTTATGATGTTATTAACTTATCTGAAGAAAAAATTAAAATTGGCCTCCAATTCTTGGTCTTACAGGCCACCAGGTCCACTTTGGACAAGTAAAAATTCAATTTTTTTGTTTGAAGAGTTAGAAGTCAACCTATAAAACAGAATATGCATCTTTTTGGATTTTATTAACATATCTGAAAAAAATTGAAAATTAGCAACCAGGGTCAAGCCCTGCAGGCCTCCAGGTTCCCTCTGGACAGGTAAAAAATCAAATTTCTTATTCTTTGAGGTCAACTTATGAAACAGAATATGTACACGGTGTTTCAGAAAAAACTGCGTTTTCCGTTTTTCTGACACAACCAGAAGGAATACAGAAAAAACGATTATATTTCCTTATTCTCTGTAAAAAAGTACATCAAATTTATAACAGGTGTTTTTCATTATCTCTAAAAATACGGCCTCTATGATAGGTACATAGTTTCCAAAAATGCTTAATGTGAAAAATGTTGTGCAAGAAAAATTAAAATAACTCTTCTATTATGTATAAAAAAAAATCATAGAATTGCAATATCAATTTAGAAAACGGTATAAGAAAAGTACCTTAATGAGTGTTAAAGGTGAAATGCTTTTTAGCTCCTCACAAAAGCATTTTTAAGAAACTGCAATTTGTCATTTTTTCACACTTCTTGATTGTGATGCATTTGCAGTAAAAGAATCTTCTTTAATAACGTAGGTTATAGTAAAAAGAAAAAAACTCCTTTTTATTTGACAAAAAAATCTCTAAAGACAAAAAAGTTATTGAAGTTTGAATTTTTTTTATTAAAGCATTTAATTACCTACAAATTATGGATAAATTATGAGTTTATATCTTAACCTGTCAATCAAATTAAAGGATTATAGGAATAAATGAGGGTTGTTGACAAAGGATTGCCAAACTAACCCACGCGGTAGGGGCGTGATTTAAATATATATAGTACACATTTATCTAAACTTAATTTAGGGGGTTACATATTATTACAGCGTAGTTATAAGACTTGGGTAGCAATAAAATGAGATGTTGGGTATCCCTCTAACTGAACCGATTTTTGAGTCAACGGATCTAAATTTGTCTCAGCCAGGATATAATTAAAAGCCTAAATCAGCCAAGGATTAGCTGAGTACAATAGTTTTAAACTAAAAAAATTAATAAAGAGCTAAATGAGTGATTGCGTCTTTCTCTTTTTATCGACAGACGCACTTGGATATATCATTTTCATAATGAATGATATGTATTTCGCATTTTAATGTCAGTTTATGTGTAAATTTGGTGAGCTACATTTTTGAATAGCGTTGTTAAGTTTGGATGGAAGAATTTTGTAATGAAAGCAAAAGTGGGGTAGAGGATAAGGGATGAGTTAGAAACCAGTTACAATAAATCCTAGAACTCTTGTCAGTGGATCAAATTCGACCATAAATGAGGGGTGGGGATTTACGAACATGAGCAATTTTTAAGGTCATGTTTCTTAAGTATACAAAAAGAAAACTGAATATTTGTTTTCAGTGAGGGAATATTAAATGAAATTTTTAGTGTAATTGGTAGAAAATTGTATCGTCCGTACTAAGATGTTGTTTTCAAGTGAATAAATTTTTGAAAACCAACCTTAAGGCACAAAATTCTACCAGAAAAAAAGTATCATACGCATCTTTTGAAATATTTATGCTTTAAAATGCGCCGTTATTTTCAGAGATATTAAAAAACACCTGTAGCAATTTTGATGCATATTTTTATGGAGAATATTGACATATAATTTTTTTTTGTACTCCTAATGGTTGTTTCCCAAATTTGGAAAACACAGTTTTTTTTAAACGCCGTGTATAAATAGCATCTATAAAGATGCTTATGTTGTTTAATGAATTAACCTCTAACTCCTTAAATTTAAATTTTTTATTTTATTCGTGTCCAGAGTCCACCTGGAGGCCTGCTGCACCTAAACCTGAAGGCCAATTTTATTTTTTCTTCAAATATATAAATAATATCCAAATATAAGCTCATTTTGTTTACAAATATATACCATTAACTGTTCAATTAAGGGAAGTTTGTTGTTCAACTCTCAATGCAGAGTCTGCAGGACCAGAACTTGGAGGTCGATTTTTTTTCTTCAGTTATGTTAATAACATCCAAAAAGGTGCATATTCTGTTTTATAAGTTGACCTCTAGCTCTTTAAAAAAGAAATTTGAATTTTTTACCTGTCCACAGAGTGGACCTGGAGGCCTACAGGACCAGAACTTGGAGGCCGATTTTAGATTTCTTCAGATATGTAAATAGCATTCAAAAAGATGCATATTCTGTTTTATAAGTTGGCCTCTAACTCTTCAACTAAAAAATTATCTATAACCTGTCCAGAGTGGACCTGCAGGCCTGTAAGACCAGAACTTGGAGGCCTATTTAAATTTTTTCTTTATTTACGTTTATAACATCCAAAAAGATGCATATTTTGTTTTATAAGTTTATCTCTAACCCTTCAAACAGAAATTTAATTTTTTTTACTTGTCCAGAAACCACCTACCAGCTAGCCTGTAGCACCTTAACCTGAGACCTATCCAAAAAATGATTAAATATATGTGAAATACTAACCAAAAGTAAACTTTTATCCTAAATAACCTATAGTCTCACATTAATACCTAGCCTAATAATCACAGAGTAAGCCCCTTATTTGTGAAATTGCTTTGATAACAGCTTTGCTTTGAGTTATTGATGATGTATATACTATGTATTACTAAATAATTCTAAGTCCGATACTATATCATACTATATGTGTTCAAAAAAATATACTATATATACTATATGGATTTTAAAAATATACTATAAAAATACTATATTTTTTTTGTTTTGGAGTGGTCGCCCTGTATATATGCCCAGCCCATCTAATATATACATTAATGTTTTGTCCATCTGTCTGTTATTTTGGGTGCTAGATCGATTCCTAGATTTTTACGTTTTCGTGATTTTCTCAACTCCTTTTTGTGATAGAGGGCTGAAATTTTCAGGGATTAATCAATTTTATATTCTACATATTTTCACAAAGTTTTATTAAGATTTGTCAATAAATTGGAGTTCTCGATTGATTCCTAGATTTTTAGGTTTTCGAGATTTTCTCTATTCCTATTCAGGATTGACGGCTGAAATGATTAGGGATTGAATATGCTCATATTTATTTTTAAGCTTTGCTTCTTATTGATGTTGTCATCCTTGTTTATTTAGACCTTGTAGAGTTAGCCTAGACAATAGAAACCAAAAAAACAATTCTTCTGAAATGGTTGCCCCAAAGAAACAGCAAGAGTTTACATCAGACACATCTTTTGTGGGTACTTCTAAAAATGTAATGGCGCTAGATGATAAAAATGGAAAAACAAAAGCAAAATCTCCAAATCAAGATTTTAAGTCACAACAAAATTTGCCCAAAGCAACTTTGAATCAAATCACATTCAGAGGCCATACACTTGATTCCGTAGCTAGACAGTATATCTCTCCACATACACAAATTCAAGATCATACTGGACAGAAATGTGTCAAAAGAAAATCTGCCACCCAAAAAGATCCGGATGAACCGAAATTAGTTTACGGAAGAATTGTTCTTTCACCACCAAATCAGGTTTAAGAATAGAGATTTAGATTTAGGGAGAGAAAAATGCCGCGCGGTTTATTTTTACAAAATTTATTACCGTTAAAGATATAATTTAGGACACTCAGGAAAGGTGGAGGGGGTGAGGGGGGTGTTCAATATTAATTCCTTTACATTTTAAGTTTTAAAAAGAAAAAGTAAAAAATCAGGTTGGGTATTTTTTCCAGGTAATATTTCTCTTGGGAGTGTCTAGGTATCTTTTCCTAGTTTAGATATTATTTATTTCTTTCCTGGATTTATGAGAAGCTTCACTGTACAGGAGAACCATATCGGTCCAGCTGTTAACAAGATCCATTGGTGCAGTACACATTACACACAGACAGACACACCCTGTTACTTTTATATAAAGATAGTATTTAATTTAATGAAAATGTATATTAAATGATCAAATTCCTCTAATTGAACTTTAAAATCTTTACTCTTTCTCCAAAATAGTTTGAGTCAAGCAAAACACAAACTACCTCAACAACAATTGCTTCATTAGGGGTAAAAGGATAAATAATAGATATAGAAGATCTTGATAGATATTCAGTAAATTAACCAATAGGAAAACTTTGTTACAAAAGTGTAGTTATATTTTCATTTCGTTCGCATAATGAGTCAGCTGTAAATAGACACATATCTTATGATAAAGCTTTAATTGGTGGATATTCTTTTAATTTTCTATCTATTAGCGCAGCTCCTCTTTAGACAGGATATGCCAGTTAAAAGGGGGGGGGGGGTAATGCAACCATCTCGTAATCAATGCGCAAATGGCACTTAGAATCCGAATTTCAGGATGAAGTTTGGTATGAATAATCCTTGGTAGGTCTATTTTCCCCAAATCGGATGAAAGTTAGAAAAGTAACGGCTGGCGGCAGTTTTTTTGTTGCCTATTTTCAGGACAAATCAATCATTAATTACGGATATATCAACTTTTCACTGCATGATAGACTCGAAATAAAGTATTACCAAACTTTACCAATAAACTGTAAACAAATATGATAAATATACAAGCAAAATAACAAGTTAATGTTGAGATTCAATTCCTTCTCGTTCCTTCTTAAGCATAAAATGAATTTGAAAATTTTTAACATAAACTTTAATATCCTTATCAGGATGTTGATTTTATATGTCGTCTTTATGACAGGTGAAGATGTTATGAATATATTTCTTAAATTATGTATATAAAAAAATATTGTACGGTAATATCAAATTAAATTAAAAATAATTTATTTTTTTTTGTTTTTTTTTTGTACTAGAATCATCCCTGCAATGAAAGAAGAAATAAATTTGTTTTGTTTTACATAGCAGACTAAATGTATTATGATAACATACAACGTCTCTTTGTGAGTTCATATTTATAATATTGATTTTTATAAATGAATTAATGAAAAAATATTTGTTTGAAATTTGACTAAATGTCATATTGTATAATTTACTTAACCCTTAACAGTCGGGCCCCCTGCCGCATCTTTATCGGTCGGGGGTGAGGGGGTGGTGTTCAACGCCCCCTCCCCTATTATCTGAGCCACTATTAGAGCTAGAGGTCTTAAAATTTCTGTGTATGTCCCCTGTTTGATAATAAATTTCCGACTATAAGTGAGTCAAAGTAAATTTTCGCTTTCTTCATCCTTTTATTTAACAACCTTTGTTTTTAGGTCCTTTTTTACTTCAATATTACTAACGGCTGCCTTTATTTTATCTTTTATTAATATTTTTATTAATTATTAATATTTTATATTAGAAATCTAAAAATATATCAGCAAATTATTTTTGCTAGGGGGTACTTTCATGAATAAAAATATATCACAAATTCAGTTTGTCAAAAATATTAATAAGAAGAATGTTCATAAAAAAATAATACTAAAATTTTTGTTCTGATCCCACAATATAAGTTTCAAGTTAGTGTGAAACTGCATTTTTATACTCCGTGCATCATTTTACCCACAAACCTGTCGCTTAACTCTTTTTTTAATTTGAATCCCAAAAAAGCTTGGGCGTCTTTGATTTTTATCCTTATATAACAGTAACATGATGTCTATTTATCTATTTGTCTCAAAGGATCTCGCTAACTGCTAGACAGATATGGTTTTTCTTTACATTAAAGCTTTATATATGTCCTGGCCATGTTTATAACTATTTTGGGAAAGGGTACCTCCACATATAAAAATTGCTCCTAACAAAAAATAACCCTCTAAAATTTTTGAAAAACTATGATCTTAAGTGTAGTTGCGACTCTCCCCCCCCCCTCCCTCCCCTTCCTATCCCCAAGTGTCCCTAGAGGATTTAAGGGTACGTAGCCGCTAGTTCTTATATGGAAATAACGGGATGTATGTATATCTGTCTCTAGCAAAGGAACTCGTTATCCGCTGAACAGATGTGGTCCTTGTTTTTTTTGTAAAACTTAAATTAAAAAATAGAGGGGATTAAATTCTAGTGCCCATAATGATTGCTTGGGGCGTAGCGTTTTTAGCATGGCAAGCATCGTTTTAGAATTAAAAAGAAAATAAATGTTTCAGTTAATAACAACCCAACAAATGATGTCTGTAGCAATTTGATCAGCTGATTGGTTTTAATACTAGATGTTTTTTTAAGTAGCGCAGCTACTCTAAATCTAGGAAATAAATCTAATTTTGCTTAGAATTTACTTTTAGGTGTTTTAAACGTTGTAAATTGAAGATTTTATTTTGATAATTAACATTTTACAACATTACCCTCTATAAACTGTGAGGAAGTTTGATAAAATTACGTTTATTTTGCAAGCTTTTTTGAAAATACTTCATTATTTTTATAATTCTGTCAAAATAGAATTTCTGTTTAAGTAAATAACATGGCCACAAAAAGGTTTAAGCAGTTATTGAAATATTTTATTACCATTCTTGCTAATTAAATAGTCGTTAACTATGTTTAATTTGCATTTTTTTAAAAGACAAGAAAAATATCCTACTTAAATGCTACTTTTATGAAGTTATCTTAAACCCTTTCCAAAAGTTTGTTTTATAAAAATATTTTATTTTCCATTGATTATATTGATTATATAGGTTAAAAATATCAAAAGTATTTTTTAAAGGCTATAGATTAATTTTGATTAATTCCGATTTTTAATTTTTTAAATTTTTTTCAAATCTGAAAGAATATGCCTGTCTTTTTAAAGAATAGATTATATAAAAAAACTAAATTAAACATATTCAGGCTACCTATCAAAAAGTTAAAAATATTTTTTTTTTACTATTAAATTGCTAATTTTTAAAATCATTAGATTTTAAGCTTATTTTGCATGGAAACACACTTTTTCAGTCATTTCTTCTCGACAATGGATCTTAAATGATTATTACTGAAAACTTTTATGAAAATGTTATTAACCAAAACTCCAAATAAAGGAAATAATTGCCGTTTGCGAAAATGTGTGCAAAAAGTTGCCAATATCTCGTTAGAAGGGACTTAATGGATTTTAATTTTTACTGCTTACGACTTAGTGGACTATAAACTATTAGAAAAGTATCACTTCAAGGTGGAATTTTAAGGGTCAACTTTTTTTCTTTTAAAATTCGCAGTGTTTTTGAATGATAGTTTTACATTATTTGGAATAAAAAATATACTTTTGGCATTTTATAGAATCTACCAGCCTTTTTCAGTCAGTTCTAGCTGTTAAGCAGCTGGTAATAGAAATTTTTAAAAAGTTTATTGGTATTATTGTTGATAATTTTGCTCGTAAAAAGCCCAAAGTTGGATAAACGGCTGAGCCGACAGCCGTTATCCTGTTTATTCGATTTAGAGAAAATAGACCTACCAAGGATTACTCATACCAAGTTTCATGACGAAATTCGGATTGCCATTTGCGCATTGATTACGAGATGGTTGCATTACCCCCCCCCCCACACTTTCTGTCTCTCAAGCCTTTAAAAACAGTCCAAAGTACACTTGTGCTTTTAGATGAAATAAATATGATGCCATCATCATTTGTTGTAGAAGCTTGATGATATATCATTTTTTATACATTATATTTTCTCATTATATCTTTTTATTGCTTCCCCTCTTATGAATATAAAGCCTGCTTTTTATCCTTGTTATCGAAATACAGGTCATCAGTGGTAGCAAATTTAACACACCACAACCAACATCTACTGCATCAACTGACTCAGTAGCAAGTGCTACTCCAGCAAATTGCTGGTGGAAGTGTCCCACAGCAAGTCATTTCTTTGAGGGCAAGCAAATAAATACCAGCAACTCAAGATCTTCTGATGCGGCTAATAGAAGTAATGCTATCAAACCGGGTGTCAAGCAAAGTACAACCAGAAATTCTACCCATAATGTGGTGACAAATAGCAAAATGCTCAGCGGCTTACAAATGAGATCAATACCTGTAATGTTAGCCAAGGAAAGTATAACTGAAACGCATTCACAGGTACAACAACGAATGAAACAAAGTAATGCAAAATCCAATGTACCAACTCAAAGGAAATTAATGAGTGTCCAGAAAATTGAAACCAGCAACTCAAAATCAATTATTGTGAGAGGAACTGAAAGTCAAATGATGGCTGGAGAAAGTGGTCAACAAAATAAAACCATTAATCCCAAGATTACATCTAAATCTAATATAGCAGGATCTTTTTCAGGAACAATAAAACCACTTTCTATTAATTCTCCAAAAGAAGGATTATCTAGAGCTCCAGTCCCTGCTATACAATCATCAAATAAAGCCTGTATTCCTTGGCCTTTCGTAGCATCATCAGGAAGACCATTGCCAACATTCACACAAAGTCCAAGCAGATTAATATCAACTTTGTCAAGTTCATTAAAGTCTGTAACTGGTGGCTTTCCTTTAAAACCCTCTGATTCAATAAATCCTGTGACTTCTAGAATTTCAATAACACCTGTGACTACCAGAGCTTCAATGCCATCAACTGCTGATATTTCAAGATCCTCAATGCTCTCCACATCAAAGCCATTGTCTACTCTGGTAACTTTTAGACCTATAACGTCCTCTGCAAATGGAAATATAGTAAAAATCATAAGCTCATCTCCCATTAAAGCAGGGCCATCAGTTGGACCTTGTATTTTATCTACTGAAGAAAGTGTCAAAATGAGACCATCTTCTAGCAGACAAATGGTAACCAAACCATCATCACGACCAGTTTCATCCAAGCAACAAGCTGTAACAACAGTGCAATTTAACCAAGAAAATAAAGGACCATCTAACCAACAAGCTGTTCCAAAGATGAATGTGTCAACATCAGAAATTCCAGCTGATTTTCTTATTCCTCCCCAAATGATTTCAAGGTAAACATCTTATTAGTAGGGTTTTATTCAGGGATAGGTTTTATTAAAGTTACATTTTCATGGAATTATTTCTAATTTAATTGTCACCCATAAATGGACACTTTATTAATTTTATAAAAATTTGCTTATATTAAGCAGAACTTTCCTATAAGTAATTTTTAGTGGAAGTTTTGTCCTGATATATAATATTAGTGGTTACGCTCAAGTGAGCTCTAGGGGATCTAGATAGAGTTGAGTTGACCTCCGCTCATTTACAATTTTTGTCTTTTATAAGTGGGTTGTTAATTTTTCTAGGGGCGATTCCTCTTGGAAGGTTGGTGGTATCCTCCACTAATAGTTATAAACCAAACTAGGACCTTTTAGAAGCTTCACTGTTAATTAGAACCATGGTCCAGCGGTTAGCAAGATCCTTCGGCACAAACACACAGACAGACAGATATATATCCTGTTACTTTTTCATAAGAATAACATAACTATTGTTTTGTTCAGAAGAGAGCAGGCTGTAGTAAATACAGAATGTTTGGAGGCCCCGAGATTGGCAGTCAATATACAAAGCACAGGATTGGCACTAAGGTAACTTTAAGTCGAAGTATTAAGAACGTTGGAGGGGGGATGGCACCGAAAATTTGTAATTTCCCTCTGAAATTTTTTTTAAAGTGGTAAAACCCCACATTTGAAAAGTATACCAGATTTTTCTCAAAGCGCACAAAAACTTTTTTTTGGATTGGGCGGGGGAGGAGTAATTCCCTACTAAAAAGATTTGTGGGTGCGTTTTTTTTTACTTTTGGGGTGATTTGATTGAATGTATTTAGAAATTGGGGATGATTAGACCTATTATAAAGGGCTGAAATGTATAATTTTTGTCTTGCTAATAGCCATGCTAGAAATTAACTTGACCTTCCTTGTTTTAAGATGGAATCATGGACCTGCGCACCTTATGTACCTTGTTGTTTCATACAGAATACAGTGCAGAGCTTTCGAACAACGTAAGTTATTAATTTTATTATTTATTAGCGGCTACGCCCCAAGAGGAATCATTTAAGGGATTTTAAGAGAGAGGGTGGGGGCCTGGGGGGGGGGGTAATTCAACTATTTACTTTTTAATTAAGTTTTCAATAGAAAAAAATATTTTTGGGGGATGAAAATTTTTGTTAGGGGCTAATTTTTTTAAAAAGGGGGTGTAGTTAGTTATAAACCTTATACGTACCTATATGAAGCTTCACTTTTCGGAACTTAATGTACTTTTTTTTAAATTTTGATTGGATGGTTCAAAACTTTTCAATTGATAATTTTAGTCTACAGAAGTTGAAATTTTGGTTATTTATTTCGGAATGTATATCATATTACCTACTATCCATTGTTTTATTCCTTAAGATCCCTTAATTTTATTGTTAGTATCAGAAATTGTAAAATTAAAAGTATATGGTGAACCGTTGCAAGTTGTCTCAAGATCTTTGACTAAACAACAGATCTATAGTATAGATATATATACAAATAACTACCTGCCCCACTTTTCCAAACATCTTTTTCGTCTGCTAGCAAATTGTTTTCTGCTACTTGGCTGTGTTAATATTCCCGACACAATTGGATGATTTTCAAAGACCCAATCGAGAGCCGGCACATCATCACATGGTCCTTGGGATGGGGACATACAGTTATTTAACCCCATCCCACTCTAGCGTTTAGCTCTAATCTTTACAGTTGCCTTACATTTTTATTGTTTTTTTTTAAAGTGAGTGTCACAGAAGTTCCTCCCCCCTGGAGGTTAGTCCAATCAGTGCAGCCTATACAGCTACCGATGCAAGCCACTGTACAAATGCCCCAACAACAAAGCAATCAGGTCAATCAGTAAATTATATATAAGTTTTGTAAAGTTTGAAACTGATTAAGATCTGCTGGATTAGAACCGGTTCTCATGCATACCAAAAATAATTTATTGCATCGTATTACACACAATTTTCCACTAACATTAAAATAAACTTAATAAAAATTTTACCAGATTTGTTAGCTCGGGATTTAGAAATTTAATCTCATATTTTTTTAATTTTAATATCCTCGGAAAGCTGTGTATAATACCGATGCGATAAATAACTATTCTTTTATTGCTGCATTTTAAACAAGAACTAGATGAATTTATTTAAAACAAGAATGACAACATCCATAAAGGCAAAGCTTTAAAATTAGACGTAGGACTGTATGAACATTAACACTTGTAGTGTCAGAACTTAATAAGCAGAATATTAATCCTGCAATGTTTAAAAATTCTTGCTTGAATTTACAAAAAGAGTTATCCGTTATGTTAGGACAGACAGACCTACCCTAATTAAAAGAAATCTTCTACTTCCCCCACCCCCACCCCCCCTCTTTCATTTTCAATTTTTTTCAAAAGGGATAGTTGCATGAAGTGCATTTCAGATAACTGATTTCGAGCTTAAATTACAAGTATACCATCAAACATATATAATTTTGAATTACAATATATAACAAACAATTAGACATTACTAAATTAGTCGTCATGCTGGTTTTTTTTTTTAAATAAGCTAGCTATACCCATACATTACATATATCACAAGAATGCGATTTTCAAGTCTTGATAATTTTTAAACTACACGGTAGAAAATTTAGATTCTTTAAAACATATGCCCTTTAAAGGAAGTCTATACAGGAAAAAATATGCAGTTCACTAAATTCAAGTTTAAATGCAAGTTTATCAATAATTGTATAAAATATTTGTTTTTATGAAACTTTATTTGCTGGTTTACTCTCAGAGGAAGCTGACATTCGAATTCCGCATTGTCCCAATAGCAAATGGAGGCATTCTTTGCAAACCGTCCAACACAATCATGGTATTCCAGGATTAACAAATCTAAAGTTATAAGAAAATTATGTTAAAGTTTTGCTTCGTCAGTTTTTAAGGCAATACTCATAAAAATCTTGCAATATATATTTAGTACCCCGTCCCGTTTTAGAAAAATTTTGTTAAAATTTTGGCAACCAGCCAAATATGGTTGATTTATGCAAAAAGAATTACCTACCCATTTTTACAAAAATCTTAAAATTGAGATTGTACGAGAGCTTTAAAAATAGGTCTTATTGATCGAAGATTTTAATAAACTTTGCAGTGCTTGTAGCCTTGTACCATCGCAATTTTTGCATTACATAAAAAATATTTTGCATGGGTCATTATTTTGCATAAATCAACCAAATTTTGGCGGAGGGGCCAAAATTTTTCTAAAACAGGACGGGTTAATGTTTAGTATCTCCTGTATGTAATTATAAGTATGATCTCATGTTATTTTGAATGATAAAAAATTCATAGTCTTGTTTTTGTATTGAAACTGCCAATATCAAAAAATATATATGTGATAAAAACGCTTAACCAAAAACTATAATTCTTTCATTCTGAGCTTTTAAGTGTAAACACTAATTGTGATAGTAAAGTACCAATGATTATTTTACCTAAAGAAAAATTATAGTGCCTCATTTTTTTTATCAAAAGATCATTAATTTTTAATAAATCATTCTATTTATTTACATGAAAATTAAACAACAAAGAAATTAGAAACTGATAGGTATAACTTAAATTTAAATTAAATATAAGAAATATAGGCAAAATAATTTTCCTTTCTATAAGATATCTTGTGATAAAGTAAGTGGAGCTTAAGTAATTGACAAAATGTAATATGTAAAAAAATTATGTGTATATTCTATAGTTTAAGATATTTTTTAAGTGCCATGTATGATCATTACTTAATCAATGTAACATAATTATTCAGATTTTTCTCAAACTAACATATGGTTAATAAAAAAATTGATCTAGATAGATAGTAAAAAAAAACAAATTAAAAGGGGTAGTTTCACGAAATGCATTTGAACTTAATTTAGTGAACCGCATATTTTATCCTGGTTAAATGGTTAAACTACATTTATATGGCATATATTTGAAAAAATTTCAATTTTCTACCACATAGTTTTTGAAATATCAAGACTTGAAAATCGTCTTTTGAATTGCATATATCACAAAAAGACAATTTTCAGGTCTTGATATTTTAAAAACTACGTGGTAGAAAATTGAATTTATTTCAAATATATGCTATTTAAATGTAGTTTACCCCATTAACTAAGAAAAAATATGCGGTTCACTAAATTAAGTTCAAATGCATTTCGTGAAACTACCCCTTTATGTTATTTTGTCAGATTTTGTCAAAGTAAAGAGTCTTTGATAATAAAAATTTACTTTGTAAATTTTCTATTACTTTCATATTTGATCTTGATAAGAAATATTTTGGCTCGTGTACAACTTTTATATCATGAAAAGAAAATTAAGTAGCGGGTTTCGTCGTATTTTCACAGTAGTTTTTCACCTATTTCTAGCCTATGTGGGACCTATTTCCTGACCCTGCGACGGCAATTATTAACATTTAGCTAACATAAATAAACCTAGCAAAAGCTACTGTGAAAATACTTCGAAACCCTCCACTTCGTTTTCTTTCCATGATCCTAACTTTTGATATTCATTAAAATTTTATCAGAGATATATTAATATAAACAACAACAATGTAATTTTATTAATCTTAATAAGGAGACTATTAGCGAACGAATATAAGTGACCTTTAAGTAGTCCATTTTTTTGCTTGATGTTACTGATAGATAAACTCAGATTTGTACTGTAAAAAACTAAAATATTTTTGTTCATTTATCAATTAATTACATAAATGTGCAGTATTTAAAAAAAATGAAATCAAGACTAAAGGCCTTAAGACAGCTAAATAGCTCTCATTCGTGATAAGTCCCCTTACTTTATTAGAAATATTTTTTGTTTTTTTAATGCTTAGGTAGTGATTTAAACTATTTTTTTGTCCATTTAAGGAACGCCGAATTAAAAATCTTAATATGTCACCTTTGATATTTTTCCACTAAAATGATTTAACATCAAACATCATTTTGATCTCAAAATTTACCATAAACGTTATATTTTTTATAGATATGAAACATAAATGTATTCAAGTACTCATTTATAATAACTATATATTAGTGACATTTGTAAACCTAAATCTTAGTCATATTCTAGTTACTGTATTTTTTTTGTTTCAGAAAAAAATGGACAAGTACAAAGTCATAGAAATCATAGGGGAAGGATCGTTTGGGAGAGTCTTTAGGTAGGTTAAATTATCTATAATACAAAGTAGAACGATGTCTGTCTGTCCGTCTGTCCATCTGTCTGTCCGTCTGAAGCTTAAGATCTCAGTAACCACTGAACCGATTGGGCTCTACTCTTCAGGGAATATACCTACTGGTCCTGTGATGGTTTTAAGCTATTTTCTTGGGGGGTGGGACACCCCCCCCCAACCCCCCCAAAAAATGAAAACCCCCCCCAAAAAAATTTTTTTTTACTTTTTCTTTTTAAATCTAAAATACGAAAAATTAGGTTGATCAAACATCTTGGGGCACAGCCCCTAGAGGCTAGGGGCGAAGCCGCTAGTATTTTATATAGGGTTGGACCGTATAACCGGATATTGAAGTACCAAAAAAGTTTTCTTCATATTTATGTTTTATTATATAAAAAGGTTAAAACTTAAAATGTCTGTATGTCCATCTGTATGTCCGTCTATACGTCCGTAATTCCGTTAATCTGTAATATTAATGAAGTGTTACTTACTTATTGCTGTTAATACCAAGAATTTAAGAAATAAGAAATCTCTTTGTTAATAGGGATTTTTGTTGTATAATATAAAATACAATATTGCTGGATATTATATCTGGCCGGAATGTTTCAAAATCCCGTAGTTAACCTGATATTGAAAATGGTCGGATATGATGCCCAACCCTAAATATTAAGTATATTTTTGTTGTATACTAAGATAGATATAGATAAGTTTTAGAAAATTTAAAATATAATCTTTATTTTTATATCATTCTCGATCAAACGCTTTGTTTCAGTCTTAAGATATAATTTCATGTTTCATATATAAGAACATTACCAAAATGCAAGTTTGCTATATGGATGCATTTATTATTGACACTTTTTCCAATGTTTGTTTTTCAGGGCGACAGAAAAACAGACGGGTAATACAGTTGCTCTCAAACTTATACCTAAGGTAATATTTCTCACTCATCGTATCATTTCAATTGAAGATTTAAAGCATAATACTTATTAGACTTGTATGCCACATTGTCTTCAATAAACTATATGATCATGTGATTGTCATTATCAGGGATCTTAAAGGATAAGACAGTGGATGATAATTGATATTTACTCCAAATTATGATATATTAAATGACCGCTACTTTAGATTAAAATCATTGATGGAAAAGCTTGGAATGGACACTGATAGTTTTTACCCAAGATTTAATAGAGGTTACTAAAACGAGAAAACTTTTATTTATATAATATTGGAGGAAAAGTAAGGTTATTTTAACTTCGTTCAACCTGGATCCAAACCAACCATCAATTTTAAGGAAGCCAACGACAGAACAGGAATATTATGATGGAAGGGGGGAATTAACAGTCCATTAAATTTTGAAAATATTTTCTAGGTGAGCCATTCAGACAGAGAGATATCATCAATGAGATCAGAGTTCAAAATACAGAAAGAATTATCACACCCAAATATAGTCAGGAAAACAGGCCTTGTCAATTAAATGCATGAAAAAGCTAAAATAGTCCATTGAGTCACATTATATAATATATGACATATGAGCTTTAGTAAGAAACATATTAAAAGTAATAAGAAAAATGTTGTTTCATAATTAACAAAAAAAAACCTTCTGTAGATTTAAATTATTGGTTGAAAAATGTGGGCTCTAACAGTTTGTAACCAGCAAATCAAATTCAATAAATGTTCTCAAAGTTTTTGAGCACCTTATTTGCATACATTGGGTTTTTTTGCTTAACATTTTCTGAACGGCGTGACTGACATACCATACCCTAATGATAATCTAGCTGGGCTACTTACAATACACTAATTTCAAAATATTTAGTATCTAAATAAAATTAATTGAAAAGGCTTTTTTGTCAGAATTTTGGACGGATTTGAAACTGACAAAGAATTAATCAGTGTGGCAGAGTTTATACCTGGAGAACTTTACAGGTAACACAAAGCATTAGGTACTAGCAGGGGTGTATATTCTGTATGGGATACCCTGCTAAAAGGGGGGGGGGGGATAAAAAAATATGTAGGAGTCCTATAAAAAAATTTTCACCTCCTTGGGAGGAAAAACAAGAAAAATATGTGGGATGGGGAAAAATGAATAAGATAAAGAGTATTGAAAACATTTTCCCACCTCCTTCTTTCCTTGGAGAAAAAAACTAGCAAGGGAAGAAAAATTAAGTATTTTGTAGGGAATAAATCTTGTGCAGGATAAACTAAACACCCCTGTCCAATAGTCAACTTACTTTGTCTGGCGGTGATGCAACAAAGGATATTATAAAAAAATATACTATGTAAAGGTTTGTGATGTTATGTCATTCTTTTTATCTTTTATTCTCACTAGCGGTCTAGCCTCTAGGGGCTTTGCCCTAAGAGGTGACTAAAAAATTAAGGCGAAATTCTTAAATAAAATGGACCAAGGAAATCTTCAGCAAATCTTTTTTTAAAAATAGGGGGGGGGGGATAGCTTAAAACCACCACAGGACCAATAGGTATATACCCTGAAGAGTAGAATCCGATCGGTTCAGTGGTTACAGAGATCTTAAGGAACAGACGGACAGACATCCGCTACTTTGTATAATAGATGTCCTTTGTTTCTTCCTCTCTTTTATGACCCCTGAACATTTGCTTGATTGTTTAATTCGTTGTTGAAACGTTTGGACACTCAACTAAATAACCAACCGATCAAAGATCAATAAAAGTCCCCAAAGTTGCTGAGCCAATGAACAAGAAAATGTAATTCTAAAACTTTTGGGACTTGTGTAATAAAAAGCCCAATGCCTAACCCCTCTCCCTGGCTACTTGTTAATTAATAGATTATACCTATTGGAATACATTGTAATTGTAATTTATTTTCCTGTGCAATAACTGCTCGCCTCGTTTTATTGCACTGCAGCATTACAGGCCTAAATGACCATTAGCATCACGTTAACAAAATATGGCCCTACTTATATTAGAAATAGTGTACATATTTAATAGTAATAATTTTAAAATAAACTTAGCCTTATTAATCACAATATTCTAAGTTAGGGGCGCTTGCACTTTGTTGATGCTGGTACAAAGTGTTTGCAATATTTAAAATAATTTATTATTATGATACTTGCATATAATATATAGACAATTGTAGGTTAGGCTTGCTGCTGCGTTGAACAGGTTGCTGTGTCCACTTTAAAGGTTCACCTTAGCCGAAAACAGGTCGGCTCTTAGAGGTCTGCTTTTACGGCAGTACCCTTCTGGGGTTCCAGGTGGGGGCTAGCTGTCCAACAAAGGTGCTGCGGTTGCAGCTGGGTATGTGTGTGTGGAGGTGTGTGTACTTCGACGTTGTCAGGCCATTCACTGCTGCGTGCCAGTGTGAACCCGTGCCGTCAGCGACTTCAGGGGGGTGCTGTGTTGCGGTGTGGTGGGTGTGCCAAGTGCCGTGTCCCTGTGACTTCCAAATTCACCAATTGGTCAGGTATCTAAAATAGTAGAATTTGGCTGCCCCCAGGGGGGGACAGATATAAAAGATATAAATAGTTAGATGTTTTGAGACAGTCCTTTTAAGAGTAAGATGAAAAAAATGTAATTTAGTTTACCATTTTTTAGTGGTGGGACATATTTATTCATGTGTACTTTTATTAAAGTATATTGTACGTTGAGTACAAAAAGTGGATAGAAATAATGTTGGTTTAGTCAGATATGATACATAATTATGTATAGACGTTGACTTAGTATGATTAATAAAAAATCAAAAAAAATATATGCTAAATAATGCATAAGATAGTAAAATAATAATAAGTAAACTTAAAAGTAAATATTACGAGCGAAAGTAGAATTAACTAAGATTAGATGGGGTTACAATTAATTGGATTTCTAAAGAAATGCTACAAAAAAAAGAGAGGACTACAAAAATGACTTCATGCAGCATTTGTTCCATAGTTCTTCTTATCCCTTATTTTCCTGAAAAATAAGTTTATTAGTTTATGTTATTAATGAGGTGGGTAAATAGTTTTTTGGAGAATAATTTCTTGTTCTCAATATTCTTTATATTTGCTGGCAAATTATTAAATATACGAGGAAATTTATATAATGGAGTATTCATAATGTAAGTGTTAATATTAGTTCTAGTAGCAAAGTCTTCATTGTTTCTTGTTGGGTAATTATGAACATTATTTGTGAAATGCCAACAATCATTAAAAACTTTTGGGGCTTGGTTATATTTAAATGAGTGCATAAATTTACACACATTGTATGTCATAAGTTCATTTACAGGAAGTATTCCATATTGTTTAAAAAGAGGGGATGTAGGTTCTCTGTTATTTTTAGTTTTTGCAATTATTCTAATGCATGATTTTTGAAGGATTTTAATTGGTTTTAGTGTTTCTTGGTTTACATACTTTATAGAATCTACTTACACTACAAATATTATTTGTTTAGATTATTTGATCAGTACAAAGTAGAGATGGGATATAGACGGCTACCAGAAGAAAGAGTCCAGGTAAGCATATGATATTTTTTTAGATACTTCATTTTGATTTATTACATTCATAGCAAGAATATATATAAATTACTATATTTTAAAGAGGATTTGCCATCTAGAGTCTAGACCCTCTACTTTGAATTTTAGTTTTAAAAAGAAAAATTAAGTTCAAATAATACGGTATGGAGAGTAAGCAATGTCTAAATGTTTTATCGTTATCTTAAAAAATGGCTAGGTTTTAAAGTTTTCTTTAGTCTTACTATAAATTGGCAGGGAGGGAGGAAACATTTGAATGTAAATTACAATGATACCCAAAGTTTTATAAACGCGTTATCCTATTTCCTGGCTCAAAATCTTTGAGTACTTTTATTAAACTTATATTGGTTGCTTTCAAATTAGCAGTGTCCATACTGTTTAATTTATCTTATTAAGTAATTCTTTATCTTAATTGGGGAATAAGTATATGAATATATTGTTCATTGTCTCATCCCATAAGATCCCTGAATAAATGTAAATATTTTAGGAGCTCTGCGGTGATTTACTGTCTGCTTTATACTACCTACACTCAAACAGGATCCTTCACAGAGACATTAAACCTCAGGTGAAAATAACTGCGGAGTTGCTCTGCTATAAAAGTTTGGCTTGCCTGTTTGTCAGTAGTGTATATTTTTTTGCATAACTTTTTGCAAACAAATATAATCAAAGTTTTTTTGTCTGATATAATAGATTTTTTTATAAACATTTGAATACTTTGCTTTTGGAACTGTTTTACACAGGTTGTGCGTACACTAATAATTAAATAGAAAGATTTCCAAATACTAGAGCTTTTAGTGGTTCCAACAGTATGCATAACATTTTTTGTACTATTAACACAAGTCGCGCAATAAAAAACTTTATGAATGTACGAATTTTTTTGCATATGATTTTAAAGATTTAGGTCTGTTGGGACATTTTAACACATAGCTACTAAACTATGCGTAGCACGACATGAAAAGTTCATATGTTTCCAAAAATTAGTGCTCATGGCGGTTCTAATGGTATGTATAAATCTTTTCTACTATTAGCACAAGCCGCGTGATTTGAATTTTAAAAATCTACGCATTTTTTGCTCAACCTTTAACTCAATTTTTTTAGAATATTTTATTGGACAACGAAGGACGGGCAAAGCTGTGTGACTTTGGATTTGCCAGAAACCTCGGCATTAATACTCATGTACTTACTTCAATTAAGGTAATATTCATGCTTGTGTGAGCCGGGACATCCAAGCTTTTTATTTTGAGGGAAATATAGGTAATTTGGGGTTTTGGTTTGGGATTTAGTATTGAAGCTACTCTATAATCACTTTGTTCGTTTGTTAGTCAGTCAGTCTGTAACTCAATGGGGGAAAGATAGTAGGTTTCGGGTAAAATCCGTAAAGGTGTGTGTTTTAAGGCTTAGAAATAGTAGTAGAACGATAATATTCTTAAATATGTGTATTTCTTATTGAAAAGAACTATAGACAAAATAACTATTATCGTTCTACTACTGTTTTAAACTTATTACACATAACCTTTACGGATTTTACCCGAAACCTACATTTCCATTTTTCATGATTTTTCTCCAATATATTTCTAATCCATAATTTGTTTGTGCTTCGCTACTTTTGAAAGTTGTCATCCTTGTATATTTATCAAAGCAGAAGACATTAAAAATAAGGGTAAAATAAGTAACATTTTTTTATAACTGTTTCTTTGGAGGTTTTAATTTTAGATTTCTGTAATGTTTCTTCTAGTGTCTTCAAATACAGGGTATCTTTGTGTCTTTGTACCAAAGGATCTTGCAAACCACTGAACCTAAATGGTTCTTCTTTACCATGTAGCTTCTCATAGGTCCTGGGAAGGTCTATAACCATTTGGGGGGAGGGTACCACAACCCTTCTAAGATAAATCGTAAGAGAAATAACAAAAAAATATAAGTGCCGACAGACACCACTATTGGCGTAGAAAATATTTTATGCCTAAAAATGTTTTAAAGTGCCGCTAATAGCCTTAATTGGCATAGAAAATATTTTAAAGTGATGCTAGAGGCCTCTAGGGGCATATTCTATTACATTTATATTACAGGGAACTCCACTGTACATGGCACCAGAATTGATAGAAGAAAAGCCCTACGACCACACAGCTGATATCTGGTCCTTGGGCTGTATTATCTATGAACTCCTGTGTGGACAGCCTCCGTTCTCTACCAGCTCTTTGTTCAAACTTATCAGCAAAATTAGGTAATTACTAATTATCAGTTGCTGAATTTTTATCGTTTGATATCCCCCCCCCCCCCCCCCAATCCTTCTTATCATGATGCAAATTGATATTAAAGGCGGGGGGGGGGGGGAGGGTTAGTTTTCGGTTTGTTTTTTTATTTGTTACTTATGGTTAGGTTTTATTGAGAAAATAAAAACAATCTTCATTTTTTCTAATTTATTTCAATTAATGCATGAAAGTGCATGCATTTTCAATAAGATTTATTTCAGTATATTTTTAGTAAAGGAGCTACTCTATAAATCACCCCTAAAAATGCCCCTAAGAGGGCGAAAACTGCCAAGTTTTCTGTCTGTTATTCTTCAAAAGACCATTTTAAAAATTTAAAAGGTTTCGTGATGTATTTGATCAAGTTTAATGTTTATTTTTTATGCCACTGCTATATTGCTAATTTTTTTCGGATGTCCTGGTCCATCTATAATTTTTGAGCTTCGCTACCTATGGATGTTGTCATCCTTGTTTAGGTATGAATGTATCCAGTGGCCAGCCCACTTATCCGAGAACGCTAGATCATTCCTACAGGGTGTATTAGAAAAGGTTTGCTTTTTATTTCAAACAAAATTTTGATTTATATAAATGGAAAAATATAAGTAACCAACAAATCAACCATTATTCCATCTATTTTAAGGATTTTTACCAAATAGAATTTTTATTAGTGAAGCTACTATATAATTGACTTTGTCAGTTCGTAATGCCATTGGGAAATGCGATTTTCTCAGATGCTATTCAAGGTAGATAGCTGAAAAAAAATATGAAGATTTTGTATACCAACAAGCATCCATTTTATAATTTACTTTTTCCGTCAGTTTGTCAGTTATGCTTCAAAATATAAATATTAAATAATACGTCTACCTAGGAATATGTAAGAAAGGTTTTGTGATTATTTTCTCCAATATTATTATTCTCATTTATAATATTTATGCTTCGCTACTTATGGCTGATTTCATCCTTTCTTTTCTAGGAAAGTAAAAGAAGATTAAGTTGGCCAGATTTAGCCCATCATCCGTTTGTACAGGTAATGAACCATAACTTTTGCTGTAATTATCTTACTTCTAGATGAATAGTTCAACAAGAATATTAAAATAATTAGAGGGGGCAATAGCTATATGCACCTTTGTCTACAGGGCGGAGCCTCTTATCCGTTTTTGTATTGGGTTTTTGAAATCAGCTGATAGTTTTGGAAATGTAAACACAGCCAAGTCTCTACAAAAGAACAGAAAGCAATTTGCTAGCAGGTGAAAGATAGGGTAAAGTAGTTGTCTGGATTATACTCTATAACAGCACTTTAAATAGTTACTGACTGAAATCTGAACAAGATTTCAGATGGAGTTACTATGCTTATATACCTTATTATATACCTTATTGTTCCAGGAAACCTGAAACAAATTTAAAAATAGCCACTATGATAAGCAAATAATTTTCATCTAATCTTTTATTTGTTAATTTTAAACTTTGTTAAATTAAGGGGCGTGTACTTGCAACCGGAGGCAAAGAAATTCAACCTTTGACTGTAATTCTCTCAGAGAGCCAAGAACTGGCCAAAGAAATGCAACGCCAGGACAAATCCAAACTGTTATCCGGTAACTCACAAACCCTAATACGGGTGGCGCAAAAGCACGAGGCACAAAAACAACAACTTGCGGCATTCACACGCAATCTTGAGCTACAACAAAGAAAATCAGGGAATTCGTATGCACAATCCGTTGGTCCACCCCGGGCGGGAGGAAGTAGGCATAATAGGAGGCGGTTCTCTGATATTGGACAGGCAACTAATTCTGCACTCCTGCTGGGGAAACACAATCCAGACCGCAGACTTTCTGATGCTGTTTTGCCAGGTATAATTCTCGAAACTATGATTTTTAAACTATTCATTGCAGTTTTGGGTAGATAAAAAACGTGGTTCGGTTTCTCCTGCTGAATGCTTTCGGCAAATTTTCAAATTTTAACATTCAGCCACCATCTTTTGTATTTTAAGGTGCACTTCAAACATAGTCTTGTTTGTATATTACATGTTGACTTAATCAGGGAGAGAAGGGACATTAAGTTACAATGCAATGGTATCCAAAGTTTTAAAACCTTTTAGCTTTTCGTTGACTTATAAACTTTGGGTACTTTATTTGAATTTGATTGTATGGTTCCAGAATAATAGTAGTCTCAAACTTTTCAACCAATAATTTTAATCTAAAGAAAGGGTAATTTTGTTAATTATCATTGGAGGTGTATACCAATTTATCAATTAAAATCACCAATAACCTCCTGACAATAATGTTTGATTATTGTGTGTAAAGCATTAATTTTCAATAACATTTTTTAAGGAAACATGATTGACACCCAGGTGCTTAGACCATTGCAACCGTTATCCAACATAGAGCACCCATACCTTAATCCAAACAAACCTGCCACTAACAACCATCAGCCTTCCTTTAATCCTGGAAGCCAACAGTCTCTGTTAAATCCAAGTGCTCCTACTGGTGGACTAATGAGCCCAGATGGTCAAATGCCATATCAATTGCAACAGCAACAATATTTCCCCAGGTAAACTTTATCTTTTAGGTAAGGAGTATTCTTTGGGGTCGACAATGCCTACAATATTATGATAATGATCAGCTTTTTTTTCAATATTTAAGGATGCAACAAACACAATGTCATAATCCAGCAATTTCTGTATATCAACAGCCGCCTTACAGAGTGAGCTCCTTCGTGCCTGACACACAAAACCCAATGGCTACCCAAATAGGCCTCCACAGTTCTTCAGGCATGGTTTATAATTCTGCACTTCAAAGACCTATGCCCCATGGATCAAATCAATACCAGCCTTATTTGAATCAAGTTCCGACAACGAATTATCCCTCTGCTGCTTTTTTCCAGCAAAACAGCCCTGCATATCATAATCAGTGCCTACAAGCCAAACTAAACAGGTAAACTACTACCTATACATACTACAGTTGAATTTTTCTTAAAAATTATAATTCTTTTTATTTTTTTTTGTTGTTTTAGGCCACAGGTATTTACTGAAGTTTCAGCCGTTTCGACTTCAGGTATTACTAGCCCAAGAACAGCTGCAGCGGCCCCACAAATGGCATACAACAACCAAGCTTTTAATCAGCATGCTGCCAGCAATTTTCCTATGCATGGATTAAACAGTCAAAGAGCAATAATATCAAACCCACCCACACAAACCCAAGCTCTAAATATTGTTCCCAGACAAATGGCGGTTTACAGTCAGCCTATAACAGCTATCCAAACAACAGCTTATAGTACTTCCCTAGCAGCTGCCCAGACAGCTTTTAGCAAGCCAGTTACAGCTGCTAACAATGTTCAATATCACCCCTCAATATTACAGCCTCAGACACAAAAAGGAAATCCGCCAGAAAAGCCAACAAATCCTGCAGTTGCTAAACTTAATGAAGATCTTACTACTGCCTCTGTTGATAGTAATGTCACAATTAAGAATGCTGATAATGATAATTCTGGTGATGAACAGGATTTAGAAAATCAGGGAAACATGCATTGAAATTAATTTTGCCAAATTAGTACAAATGTTTTTGTGTTTTCTTCCTTTTTGATTAAACCTCTTTTAATCTCTACCTATTACTTTTATTATCGACCCTCATCACCACTATTTATTTGAAGCAGTTTTAATTAAAATTCATCGTATGTATTTCTAAAGGAGTGGCTTGAGTTCCTAGATTCCCAAATTCTGGAAACACTAGAAAACCCTTGGAAAGTTTTGCTTTACATTTTCAAGAAGTGAGAAGGATTTAATTGAGTACTTAATGTCCATCAATTATGCATAATTAACTTTCAAATGTGATGACATTCAATCTATATGCAGTTTCAAGGGTTTTGTTTATGTCGATTTTATGACTTAAATAAAAAGTGGCCATAGCTGATATAATGATGGCATACTGTTTTTTTTACTATATCTACTCAAATATATGGTTGAGTTAACTAATGCTCATTATTCATGGCTAAAATGACATCCCCATATCAACAGTCCAATGACAAAATTTCTTAAGTCGACAAAATAGCAACACCTTTGCATTGTTTTAAAGTTTAAATTTCAAATATAATTGGAATTACAGCAAAACTAAACTTGCAGTGCTATCAGTAATAAGAACCTTCTAGAAATGATAATTGCTCCAATAAAATCTACACAAGAAACTACAAGGTGTATTTACATTAAAATATTGTTTTTAATTTCTTGTCAATTTGTTATATTACGCAAAAAAATCATATGCTTATATAAATGTAACAGAATGTCTATCTGTCTTTTCCTGGAAAGGTTTATAACTATTTTATGGGAAGGTACAACTACACTCCAAAGAGAAATCGTCCCTAGTTAAATAATCACCCCATCTAACTAATTTTCTTATTCTTTTATAATTAAAATTTAAAATAGGCAGGGTCCTACTTTTCTCCCACCTCAAATGCCTCTAGAGGCCTCTAGGGGCATAGTCTCTAGTTGAGAATGAATTATTACCATGTAAGAAACTTGTGTGATTATGCTTTTTCAGTGAGGTTATCTTGAAAACATTGAAACTGCTGTCTCTGCCATTTGTCAATTGGAGTGTAGAAATTTGTGAAGTAAGTTTTTTTTTACAATGTAAAATAATTGAAGTATAAAATATAATTGAATATTTTATTCGTAATATTTACCTACACATTTCTGAAACTAAACTGTAGATCTTACTGGAACATAACACAGTGCGCTCCCTTAATTTGTCCATCAAGAAATAAAACCCCTCCACCCTAGGGCCTGTAGCTACTATGCCCGAACCCTGTGGGACGTGGGTCAACCTTGAACCAAATATAAAACCCAAGACGACCTAAAGTAATAAACAAACATGCGACAAATTATACCTTCCCCTATTTTGAATATGTTTTAAAAATAAAGGAGGGGTTCGATGCACAACAAGGTACTTTGAGGGAAATTTCCATCATCTTTTATTTTATTTTAGGAAAGCAGTTCCTACATAAACTTGTTGTTACCCTGTGGGGTTTGTCAAGTCCTAACAAATATCATTACGCACAGTTTAGGTAGGTCTTATCTTAAGGACGTACTTACATTTTTAGGACTTGATTATAGTGATGATTCGCTTATAATATTGTACCTTGATGTTATAGAAATCATTATTTTAATATATCAGATAAATAGGATAAGTATACCACATAAAAAGTTCTTTTTAATTACATGTTTGAAATGGACGTACGGACTTTCTGTTAACAATTATAGAGTAGCTTTCCGCGGATATTAAAATGAAAATTATAACATTAAAGCTTGTTTAGTGATTTTTATTTAAATATTTATGGAAAATTGTCTGTAATACGTTGCTAGACATAATTTTTAGTGTGGCTGACAAACGGTTCTAATCCAGCGGATAATAATCGGTTTCGAAGCCATACTGGAATATAATACTTATGTGCCCCTCAAAAAATCAAAAACTAAAAAATATAAAAATTACAATCTATTATTATTAGAAAAAGATGATGATGAACTTACAGAAACAAGTCTAGCACTTCTAATCAAACTAATTCTGTTAAGTCAACAGGTATAATAAACAAAACAAGAATATTTATAATATTGAGTTAAGCATTTTAATTTCTTTTGGAAGATTTTTTTGTATCTAAAGAAATGGATTATTATGTAATTTGATTTAAAGAGAAAAATCTTTGAACTAAAAAACATTTAAAAATAAATCCTCTAATGAAAACATCAAAAAATGTTATCTGAGCTTGATCTTTAAATCGTTTTTATGGTGCGCTGAATCGGGGCGATTCAGAGGTGCACCTATAAAACATTGATTTTTAAAAGATTTTCGGTGCGGTGTTGTTAAATCGCTTGCGACACTCAATAAAATATCGACGCGCGCCAGTACAAATTTATTACTAAAGCCGTGTCAGTAAGGTATTTTATATAAAATGCCGTGTCAGTATGGTATTTTATATATAACATTAACATATAATTTTTTTTTTAAATAACTTTAAAAATGTTTTCACGATAGTTTTGCAATAAAATATTAAAGTAATTAAAAAAAATATTTATTTATTAAATAAATCACCCCGATTTGGCGCGGCAATGCCACTCGGTGAGTGGCATTGCTGTGCCAGTACCGCGCCACTGGCCCCGCCAAATCGCCCATGCAAATTCGATTTAAAGATTGGTATTAATAATTTGATGGCGCGCTGAATGAATCACCCCGGTTTAGATCACCTATAAACGATTTAAAGATCAAGCTCAGTATCTTTCTACTTAGTGCTTGTAAAATCATCATATTAATCATATTTTAACTAATTGCATTTATTATACAGGCAGTTACAGATTTTTGTGAAAGTGTCATAACTTCTACAGAATTTTTTAAAACATTGCTGAATTCCAAATCTTTAGACATCCAGGTAAATAAAAGCTTTCCAGTATGGCTGTGAATTGTGAAACCGATTAAAATCTGCTGGATTAGAACTGATTTTCTACAAATAATAAAATCAAATCATAAAATCAATGCCGGTTTACTTGGGCCCTATTTTTATTCAATGTCTAACTTTAGTTTAACAGAGATTTTATATTTTATGTTAGAGATAGACGGCTGAAACTTCTTGTCAACATTATGTAGTATATTTAAGTTTAAAACATTCATGGCGGTCGAACTGCTGTTAGGTATCTTTTATAATTAAAAGTGATCTGATTGCAACATATCAGTGCAGTGTTCTTTGTTTAGAGTGATGGTTTGTCATTACTGGTAAGACTGTTATCAAACATATCTGAATGTTGTGTACCTGATTCTTCCTTGTTTATGCAGCTAATCAATAATTCTGAATCTAATGATATTATTGAAAAGGAAAAAATGAGATTTGTAATGATATTTTCAAACTATTCCATAAATTGATATAAACACATGTATGTAGATGGGCCTAGAAAGAATTCCAAGGTATTAGTGGCATCTAACGGTCATTTGCAGGTTTTAGGCAATTAACTGGAAGATATATCTAAAGTTTTCATAAGAAAAAGTTCTTTGAAAGCAGATGAATATTTTCTCATCAAAATTATCCTAAAACGTCTTTTACTCTTCAAAATTTTTGAGATGGCGAAGTTTATGTGGGTGATCAATGGTAATAGATTAATTGAACCTCTTGTTCAATAACCCCAACCTTTCCTCAAGTGCCCATAGAGGTCTCTAGAACTGAAGCCGTCATTGATGCTATATTGCAATTAATATCAAACATTGTCCTTAAGTCTAAGGTGCAAAATTACAGATACTTATACGATTACCAATAGTAAAAAAAGATGTTTATCGCCAATATTCAGATGAAATAATTCAGATCAAGTAGTTTAGTAGAGAGAGCCATTTCTAGAGCAGCATTGTTGAGATACCCTAACACATAACCCACTAATTTAAAGTTGTAGCTACTGATGCTATATCGAATGTGTGACTTTAATAGTAAGAGTTGGGGGAATGTCTTAACACAAAATAAGCGCAACTCATTACCTTCTACAGTTAGGACTCCAAGACGAAATGAAAGGGTTGGTTGTAAGTCTGCTACAGTTGGGTTACTAGTGCCTTCGGTCCTACTTTAAATTTCTGGCGCTGTTATCAACCTCCTCAGGGTTATAACACTAATAGAGTAGGTTTGAAAAATTGTTCTTAATCTCATTATTACTTTTAGAGTATCCTTTGTTTGTTACAAATAAAGGTTAAGCAACCAACAAAAGAAAATCCATCAGAAGAAGTAAAAATACCCAGAGAAGTATATGAAGAAAAGTGTGTTACAATTCTTGAAAATTTATCTGTAAATTAACTATTGACAAAAATTTTAAAATTATTAAATTTAAAATAACATACCTTGATGTATTAAACTTTAAAAAAATTAATGTAAGATGTATTATTTTTTTATTTTGTGACTGATGTAGGGCTAATTTTAACCTTTTACGAGTAGTATAGCGGCTCCTTGGACAAAAACAAGGATGCCAACATTCTATAAGTAGCAAAGCTGCAAAACATTTAGAAGAATAGCCAGATCAAGTTAAGCAGAGTATTCTGTTAATAAATAAGTTTAAATCAGTTAAACACCATGTCATTACTTGAATAGTTGAGTAGGGGGAATGCCATGGCCTAAAAAAGCGCAATATTCAGCATCAGACGCGCAGCTGCTAAGGTAAGTTATTTGAAAATACAAATAAGTAAGATTAGAATTAATTTCCAGGAATAAGGTATAACCAACAAGGAAATTAATTCGAAAATTGATTTGGGGGGCAAAATAACGCAACCTTTATTAAATTGCCTTTTTCAGCTGTCGTTGGGGGGCAAAATTTGTATTTCACAATCGAGAAATTATAGGGTAATTGCGGCATTCTCATAATATTGAGCTTTATTTGTAAACAAAGAAAATAGTGATTGCAGACAATAGTTTGTAGGAATAATAAAGAAGGACTGTCCACAAGCAGAAAAAAAAATAAAAAAGATTTTAAGTTGAAATCATCATGATCAAAATTCTGACCTCTAACCATTAAGCTATTCCACACTTTTTTTTGTGCTCCTTTAGTGGCGACTCTTTTAGTTTTCTTTCCTATTTTTTGCCTCTCACAACGCTATATATGTACCCAAAGAGGACTATCCACGAACAAGAGCACGTGATTCTAAGTACCTTCCAGCATTGATCCTGAGTATTTTCTTTCAGAATATAATAGGTCACTATCAAATAATTAATATATTGACGAGAAAATTTATGTTTCACCACTTCAAGTTGAAGAAAAGTAAAAAAATGTCCACCATTTTTCGTTAAAATTCTATCAAACGTTTTGTTGAGTTCGGGGTGTCTTTAATTGTCCATGTTGCCAAATGATAAAAATTAAAAAAAGTCAAAAGCACATCTACTATATCTCATATGTATGTTTAAATTAATGCTAATATGGATTAATTTACAATCTTTATAACACGAGTATTCGCATATGTATCATCAAATATCCATTTTATTAAAAGAATTAGCTTCATAAAAGTTTTAAAATCAATTAAAATACCTAAAAAATCGTGGTGAAACATAAATTTTCTCGTCAATATAATAATAATATATGGTGACCTATTATATTCTGAAAGAAAATACTTAGGATCAATGCTGGAAGGTACTTAGAATCATGTGCTCTCGTTCGTGGATTGTCCTCTTTAGAATATTTAGAGGCTAAAATTTTCAAAGGGCTTTGATCGCTATGCTGTCATATAGAATCTGTCTATAATCAAATAGAAAAAAAAAGTTTTAGGAATATAGTTAAAGATTTTTATAATTCCTTTTTATTCATTTGGACACACCTTAAAAAATAAATATTCTAGTTTCAGAGATTTATTTTAATAGAAATAATAGATCTAGATGGTCAATCTGGCCTTTTAATCTGTCGAACTGTAAACTTTTTTGTTTATTTAAACAAATTTATAGGATTCTTTCCATTTATAAGAACAACAAAAATGTTATGTCATACGCTTCATATTATACAAGGGAATAATATTTTACATGATACATATACCTAAGCAAAGTGTTATCCTAAAAAATGTTACTTTTTACAGCAAACTAAATAAAAACAAGGATGACAACATCCATAAGTAGCGAAGCACAAAAATTATGTAAAAGAATTTAAAGATTAGTTGTAGGGAAAAATCACGAAACCTTTTCAACATTTGTTCATTTGGATGCTCAAAACAATGGGAAATTTAATTTTAATATATTAAACTAAAAGAACTTTGAAATCGGACCATAAACACCAAAGATATGAGGACAATGTAAAAAATAGCCAAAAACCTGCAAAACGGCAGTTTGACCGCCATTGATGTTTTCTTGAAAAGACAGGAAATTTAATTTTGATATCTATAACTGAAAAAAAAATGGAAATCGGACCATAAACACCAAAGGTATGGATAAAAATGTGAAAAATACAAAAATAGCCTAAAACCTGCTTAAAGGCAGTCTGACCGTCATAGTTGTTTTCTTAAAATGACAGGAAATTTTATTTTGATATCTAAATCTGAAAAAATTTTGGAAATTGGACCATAAACACCAAAGATATGGAGAAAAATGTGAAAAATACAAAAATAGCCTAAAACCTGCTAATAAGCGGTCTGACCGCCATTGATGTTTTATAACTATTTGGTTTCCTTAATAATGGGAATTTTGTCAAAAAAATTCAGCCTTTTATCTTTTATAGGAGCCGAGAAAATCACGTTTCCCCCAAACTAAGACATACGGACAGACGGACATACAGACAGACGGACATTTCAAGTTATAGAGTAGCTTCGCTACTAAAAATAACTGTCCTTTTGCATCAAAATATATACACTATCTAACCATTTATATGGCCTTGTTGTTTCTTTACTTTTTGCCTATTGTCTGATTTTAAGATTATGTATCTCTGTATATCTAATATAGAAAATCTTCGATATTAACAACCAATTAAAACTTAACACGCACATCACAATAATTGATATAATATATGTGGATATATTGACAGGAGGACATTGTTGTCAATTTGGTTTTTTTTTTAAATTTAATCTTTGGTGTACACTGTACATACATAAAAAAAAGAACAATAAATAATCAAATAAATATCATGTCCATTTATATGTAAAGTCAAATTTTATGGATATGGTTATTTTATATGAAAATTTCATCTTTCTTATAGTACTCATTTATTTGTCAGTTCGTTCATCCAGTATAGGGGAGGGGTTGGGTATAGGATGTTGATGGGGGTATCGTTGTTTTAGCCAGATGCAAGTATAATTTTATTAGAGTACATGCAAATCTGGTGCAATATCCATTTAATAATATATCAATTACCATAGTATGAATGTTTTAGTACTAACAATTGTATCTTCGAAAAAACAGGTTTTAAGCAAGTATGGTGAAATAGGGCTAAATAATTAATTTGCTTGTTGGTTATAGCTAGCTGATTAATTTCACTGATACTATTTACCAAAACTGCGACCTTGGAATAACATTTTTTTAAACGCATTAAAAAAATTTAATTAGAAGTCAAGAAACATCAAGCCACTCAAAAAGTTTGTATAGAAATTAACTAAGTAAAGGTAAATTTTTTAAGCCGCAAATTAAACATTTATGTGTGTAAATTGTCGAAAATATAAAAAATTAACTAACTAAGCAAACAATTTAAACACAAATGTTTCCATGAGTCTAATAAGGTTTAACCATCAAGCAACATAAATCTAAAATAATATTTGGAGGCAGATATAGATGTTGATAATTCTATTATGAGTTGACCCCCAATGACAGCTGAAATTATGTATAGGTTTCATGATTTTTTTTCAAATAAATTTTGTTGTTGGGAACTTGATTTTTGGTTCACTACAGACATAACACAATTGACATTTCTGGTTTTCTTTGTTCCTCTGTACAACTTTTTATATGTTTCAGGTTTTAGTAAATAACTTTGACCTTACTAAATCCAATTTTTGTAAATTAAAGCTTTCCCCTGGAATAAGGAATTTTTTATTTACCTTCCCCCAGCTCTTTAAATGGCTCTTATTAATATTTTTATGGGTTGTGAAGAATATTTGTTAAATGTTTTAAAAAGGGAATAGTAGCTTTTGCTAAATTCTGTAAAGTTGTGAGTATGATTCCAGTCAAATGCACTTAAGAGGTCAAACTGTTTTTAAATATGCGTTTGGTCAACATTAATTACATTTTGATTTAATAAGCGCGTTTGACTGGAAGCTTGCTAACAACTTTATGGAATTTTGCCAAAGCTACTATTCCTTTTATTTTACATAAGTTTTTTAGTATTCTAAGTATTAGAAAGATATCAACAGTCCAAATAAAAGTTTAATGTAGAATTGCATCAGAATCAAATTTTCTGTTAGAACCCAAATATACCTGAGGTAGTTAATTAAATAGAGTTTCCTTAAATGTTTGTTTATTGGATAAAAAAACTAATGTGTTAAACATGTGAGTTTTACAATCAACTTTAGGCTTTTGGAAAGTAAGGTTAATTTAATTTATTATTTGGACTAAATAACTGCAATGAAAGTTCTTGAGAGCCTCAAGATTATTATCTGGGTTGTAGCATTTGCCATGTTTTGTTACCAACTTAACACAGCAACAATGTTGTTGATGGACCCACTAAGAGTTGATTCAACATATGAAAGAGATATTACTGATGATGATATTCCCCTTGTAACAGTATGCCCTATAAATCAGACAGATATTGACAGGCTTTTTGAGTTAGAATTCTTATCATATGATAATTTCCTTGCAGGATATACTTATTGCAATGTTACAAAACAATGCCATTCCTGGGGAGCTAATGTAAATCTTACTTTTGATGAAGTCAAAAGTCAGGTATTTGATTTGGATGAACACGAGAGAATGGGCATTTCTGGAGGAGTATACAAAGATGATTTAGTGTTTATACAAAGGTATGGTATGTGTAAAGAAACTTCATATGTCAATATTACCCAAAAGTTGAAATTAACTAATAGGCGACCTGTGGAGGCAAGGGTTCTAATTACAGATAGAAATCACAGAAGCTACATCATGCCAGATATGTCATCTCATATTGGTTCTAAAATTTTATGGAGAGAGCAGCAAAGTATTATATTGATGTCAGCATTCAAGAGAGGAACTTTTGTGAGAATGACCAATGACATGAGAGAATTTTAAGAAATGTGTTGATGACAAAATACAGGAAGATTTCAGACAAAACAATGTAGAGTGTGTCCCTCCCTGGCTGTCTTACATCAAACAATGCAATCTTACTTATTCTGAAAACTTTTATGGAGATTTTAAGAATGCCTTTGATGAAAACTTTATAGAAATGGTACAGATATTGAGCAATATTAAGTTTGAAGAAAATCTTGTAGAAGGAAAACATATATTAGTAATGAAAAAGGAATCAAAGAGAAACATATTATGCGTGAAGCTCTTATCTCTTTCCATCCAAAAGTACTTGTTACTGAGAGAGTAGCCAACTATGATATGTTCAAGTATATCATTGATGTTGGCAGCAGTTTGGGCTCTGGTTAGGTTTATCTGTACTGGGACTTCATGATATTGTTGTCTGGGTTGTCCAATTCATCAAGGAAAACTTCATCAGCAAAAGGATCAGATCTGCAATTTCTAAATAAGTACATGGTAAGTATTATTTATACCTACCAATCATGGAAACTGTATTAAACATATTTATCAAATGATAGATTGTCATATAAATGGTATAAATTCCAAACTTTGATATTAAAATTTGAGCTTTATTTGAAAAGAATTTTTTATGTGTTTTAAAAAAAAACATTTTAAAGTTGATAACAGTATATAAATTATGTTTAAAATTATACATGTTTTGAAAAATGTATTGAATGTTAAATGTATTTTTAATAAAAAGTAAAATGTACTAACATATTTTTTAGTTCAGCCACAATAACCCTATTAGCTTGAAGCTTAAAAGTTGTTCATAATATATTTCTCTTTTAGTGAGGAATTCTCCACTCTTAACAGTTACTTTGTTGATTAAATTGACATCAATACTTCACATGTCACTTTACCCACGTATTTTAAATATCCCTTGGTTGAATAGTTTTATTTTAAAGTAACGACGACATTTGTTCTTTAAAATCAAAGACGACATTTGAAAATATTGGAAATTTGCCGCGGCATTCACAGAGCATAGAGACACTCTGACGTCACACACACACAATGAGCCTTCACTTCAAAATTTGTAAACAATTAAATATTTTTATTAATTTAAATTGATTGTTTACATTTTTTGTGTATAAAATAATTAAAATTAATGAAATATTAACTTTTTATTATTATTATTATGTTGTTTGATTAATATATATATAGGATTTTATAGAAAATGAAAGTTTGAAAGCAATTATAAAAACAGGTAAAAGTTAAAATTTGCTCGATCAGATTTTATTTTTTCAAAGTATAATATGTTTTCTTAGTTGTTTGGGGAAAATTTGATGAATTTATCAATTTCGCTAGTTGCAGAAAGAGAAGGTATATAATAATTTAATTTTACACTTTTACAAATTATATATTAATCAATAATAAAACATTTTATGATCAACTTTATGTCATATACTACTGTTATAATGTTTGAAATACAGTATTTGTCTTAATATTTTTCATATAAATTGATTTCAGAACATGTAAAAATGAAGCCTAATATTTAACATAGACAATTAACCAGACATTTCTATATATTTGTAAATGAAAAATAGTTTATAATGAGTGATAACTACCGTGACGGGGGGCAGCCCCCTCCCCTCCCAAACAGGGACATGCAACTGCAACAGTCCCAGCAGGGACCCGTTGTTTTAATACCCGTTTCGGGGGGTTACATTGCCACGGCTATCCGAGCTGTGCCGATTCAAGAGGACGGCCGAATTTCGGCTGGATCGGATTCTACTGATTCGGCTATTAGTATGCGTAGAAAAGATCCAGGAAAGCATCTTCATATACTATAAAGCAAATTTTTCATTAAAATGTTTGTAAAATCTTTATTTTGTCCCGATTATTTTAGAATTGCATTACAAAAAAAATATTATATATAAGGTTTTCTACTTATGAAAACAGTGTTTACTTTAAGGCATCCTACATTTTTTGATAAAAATGAAAGCTAGTTTAAAACTACCTCTGCCGCTGTTTCTTCACCGTTATATACTGTACAGTATTGATATTACTGTCCTTCAAAGTGACATCTAATGCTATTGCTTTTTCTAAGGCCAAGTTTTATTGATTTATTTTCAATTTGTTTCTTTTTTTGCACTAACATTTTTGAAAGAGAAAAACATTCCAAATATGTAAGCTTCAGGATTTTCAGTGTTAGAGCGGAAGTCGAGCAATGAGAACCGCGGCCAAGGCTTGCCACCGCAATACTTTTACCACAATGACCAAATTTTTATCAATCAAAACAACTCTGTGATGGCCTCAAATCCGTCCGCGGCCGTAGCCATGTTGTCAGAACGGCGCAGCTCGAGTCCCAGCGACGCGGCGCCCGCACTGCCGCCGCGGTCAAGTCATCATCATGCGGTGCCTGTTTTGGCGGTTTCGTCCCAGGATTCTGCTATTCAAGTGAGTTTACTATTTTAAGTTTTGCCTAATCTGAGCTTGTATCTTGCCAAAAATAGTTGTTTAACAAATATGAAACTATTCCTTTTACATTTGTTCTGTTAGTAAAAATGTTTTAAGTGTTATTAAATATGTTTTTGCCAATTTTAAATTTTTTAACAATTTGAAATTATGTAGGTACCTAGGTGGTATGTAGTAATAGAAACATATACCTATATATAATAAATTGGATTTCAGTTAAGATATTGTAAAATTTATTTTGTAAATCAAATTCATTTTTTTAGGCTTCTGTCGTTTTTTCATCATCCGCAGCTCAAAGACAATATCACTCCGGCTCCCCACCACCTTTGCCCCCACCTAGGGGTTCAAACCCGCCACCCCCTATGCCGCCTCGGGGCTCTACGCCTCCACCCCCAGTGCCCCCGCATTCTAGTTCAAGTTTGGGGAATAGTGTGCCCCCGCCCCCACCGCCTTCATATCATAGGAGGATTTCCCCGATTCCTTCTGGTTTAGTTTCAAGGTAATGCATCAAAAACATTTTCTAAGTTCTTTATAAATGGATTGTAAAGAATTCAGGAAACGGTAGTAAACCTGTGATATTTTATTTTACTTTCAAGTGTAAGGTTTACCTCTATATAGACAAAATATAAAGATTATATTACCAAGTTCAGAAAATATTCTGAAAGTTTATTCTTGTGAAATAAAATACCTAGATAACACCAGGTTCTTAAAATAGTTATTTTCATCATTCATTATATTTAATTTTATTTTCAGTCAACTTTATTTTAAGACACTTATTTCATTAAAAGATAAAAATAGTTCCTAAAGAAGTTTTGATAATTATCTTTCTGTCTATCCATTTTCTTAATTTATTTTATAGCATTGTTATAATTTGACAATTCTATGCAGCTATCATTTTTAAATACATTTTGTGGAACTACATCTTCTTAAATTCAATACTTTATATAATTTATAGATCTAGTGCAACGGCCTCTCCTGTTTCCAGTTTAAGTGCCAGAACTGGCAGTACAAGGGGTACAAGGTGAGATTATTTTAATATTTTCAAATATTGCCATTGGATTATTTTTTGCTATTGTATGATGTTGTCGATATTTCTGATAAAACTTCATAACAGTTATGATAGGTACATTTCTTATTTTGTTTTTTTGAGATAAAATGTATATATTTTGGGTTTATGCATGTTATTATTGCATAACTAGGTGTTCATTTTAAATCAGCCAATAAAGATATTGGGAAATATTACATAGTAATTTTTCATCAGATGAAATGTCCTTTAACCTTTTAACAGTCCTGAAAAAATACTAACATTAAAAATGTCAAATGTTATTTTTGTATTTTTAATTTAAAGTTAAGACGGAAGAAAAAGTAGACTCAAAAATATTCAAATAAAGCAATTAAACAGTTTATTTCAATTCAATGTTGTTTAAGGAAGGGGTTTAAAATAGCCAACAACATAAAAACGCTAAACCGCTGAGCCGCCAGCCGTTACCTTTTCAACTTTTTGTTCGATATAGTGGAAAAAGACCTACCAATGTTTACTCATGGCAAGTTTCATTACAAAATTCAGATTCTAAGTGTCATTTATGCACTGATTACGAGATGGTTGTATTAAAAAAACCTCTTTTTTTAGTCCTGTGCCTCCCCGACAACATCTCCTGTATCCCAACATGGAAATACAAAGATTACAACAGCAACAACAATCCACTAATCAAGTTGAACAACAGCTGCAGGTTTTAGTAACTTTTATTTTTATATAAAAATAACTGAATATCTGTCTGTGTGTCGCAATTGTTTTCGCTAACCACTTGATCGATGTGGCAGTTAAGCTTTTTATAAGGTTTATTTTTGAAGAGGGAACCTTCACCTTCATAAGATAAATAGAGCCTGGAGAAAAAAATATCCCATCCCCAAATTTAATTCTCTCTATTTTCTTCTAAAACTGCGGTTCTTAGTTTTTGAATTGATTGGTATACTACCTACCTAATTTTTTTTAATATATTGTTTTGATGAACGCAAAGTGTATTTTATTAGATAGGCAAAATACATAATCGAATTACTAATTGTAATTAAGATAAATCCAGTAAATAAATTATAATGAAATTGTGCATTTTCAGGCTATGAGTCTGTTCCCTGGTGACCTGATGAACGGGCAGATGGAGCCACCACCGCCCTACCCCATGGGGACGGCAGCCATGACGTCAAATAACCCACCACCACCTTCCTACTCACAAACTCTTGCCATGAGACAGTCGCCAACTCTTTCTTCCACCTCTAGCGAATACAGGAATGTGTTTTTACAAAATATGATAAAACTTATGAAACAAACTTAAAGAATGAAATGCTAGTCCAGTTTATATGGATTACTTTTTAGCGCCTCAGTTACATAGGGTGGCCCATTTTTAAGTGTTAAAGAGTGAGGGGAAAGATGAAAAGAGGTAGTTATAATGGAAAAATGGATGATATACAAAGAACTTGCATATTTTCTGGATTGTATATGGCCTAATATTGAAATCTGAGTACTTTCATGGTATCTTATGATTTAAATTATAGGTATCTGATTTAATATTTGTATTTCATTATGATAGACATACTAAGTCAAGATTATTTTCAATAATTCAATGTTCTCTGTTCTGTTCATATTAGCTTTTTTACCTTAGTTAATAGCTTTATTTTTTATTTTTTGCCCCACCCCCCTTATTTAGCCGGGGATTCCATGCAGAATAGACAACCCTTGAATTTGTAACCATCAACTATCAATATGAGAACACAATATTTTTACTAGGCGAAGTCCTGGATTTAGTAATTATCCTTTTGTTCAAGTTGGCGGAGGAACGGTTACTCCTGTAGGTAAGCAATCTTCATTTTCTTAATAATCGTCTTTATGGCGGTTTCCCTCAAATTGCTGAGTAAAGGGGGATGTGGAAAATAACCATTTGGGCAGGGGGGGGGGGTTTACTCGAGAACCCTTAGAGCTAGAGGGAGCTAATTTTGGATATAAGCTTCTATGGGGCCAAAGTTACTTTTAAAATTATCGTCGACCCCCCACCCCCCCCCCAAATTTTTTTTTTTTTTTGGGGGGGGGGCGGGTGAATTATACTATAGGATGTTTCTCATAAACGACTTGAGATAAATGGAGCAAACCTTGGGATACAAGTTTTGTAGGCCTATATTTGATTTTAGAATTATCGTTGACCACCCACCCACCCCAAAACCCCTAATTTGGGGGGGGGGGGGGGCGGGTGAATTATACTATAGGGTGTTTCTCATAAACGACTTGAGATAAATGGAGCAAACCTTAGGATACAAGTTTTGTAGGCCTATATTTGATTTTAGAATTTTCGTTGACCACCCACCCACCCTAAAAACCCCTAATTTGGGGGGGGGGGGGGCGGGTGAATTATACTATAGGGTGTTTCTCATAAACGACTTGAGATAAATGGAGCAAACCTTAGGATACAAGTTTTGTAGGCCTATATTTGATTTTATAAATATCGTTGACCACCCACTCATCCCCAAACCCCTAATCTTTTTTTGGGGGGGGGGGGGGGCGGGTGGATTATACTATAGGGTGTTTCTCATAAACGACTTGCAGCAATTTTATTTTGGGTGCTACTCCCTTAGTTTTAGAGATAATTGGATGAAATCTTTTGGGCTGGGTCACTAATTACCCCAACTATTGGTATCTTTAAAAAAACGGCTGCGAGACCACCGCTCCCGCCGCCCGCCGCCATTTACCGCCGCCACCAAAAATATTTTTTTTATTGCATTTCTCGCTGAATTAGGTAATTTGGAATCATTTGAGACCATGTTATTTTTTTCTAAAATTTTTCGCCTTACAAGCAACCCTGCGGGGGATTAAGTCATTTTTTTCAAATTCTCGAAAAAAATAACATGGTCTCAAATGATTCCAAATTGCCTAATTCGGCGAGAAATGCAATAAAATTTTTTTTTTTGTGGCAGCTGTAAACGGCTGCGGGCAGCGGGAGCGGCGGTCCCGCCGCCGTTTTTTTTAAAAGATACCAATAGTTGGGGTAATTAGTGACCCAGCCCAAAAGATTTCATCCAATTATCTCTAAAACTAAGGGAGAAGCACCCAAAATAAAAGTCGAAACAAAATTGTAAGTAAAGTGGGGGGGGGGGGGGAAATGTGGTGACTCGTCACACGACATACAAGCAATTTTATTTTGGGTGCTACGACCTTAGTTTTAGAGATAATTGGATGAAATCTTTTGGGCTGGGTCACTAATTACCCCAACTACTGGTATCTTTAAAAAAAACGGCTGCGTGACCGCCGCTCCCGCCGCCATTTACCGCCGCCACCAAAAAAATTTTTTTTTATTGCATTTCTCGCCGAATTAGGCAATTTGGAATCATTTGAGACCATGTTATTTTTTTCAAAAATTTTTCGCCTTACAAGCAACACTGGGGGATTTAGTCATTTTTTTCAAATTCTCGAAAAAAATAACATGGTCTCAAATGATTCCAAATTGCCTAATTCAGCGAGAAATGCAATAAAAAAATTTTTTTGTGGCAGCTGTAAACGGCGGCGGGCGGCGGGAGCGGTGGTCCCGCCGCCGTTTTTTTTAAAAGATACCAATAGTTGGGGTAATTAGTGACGCAGCCCAAAAGATTTCATCCAATTATCTCTAAAACTAAGGGAGTAGCACCCAAAATAAAAGTCGAAACAAAATTGTAAGTAAAGGGGGGGGGGGGAATGTGGTGACTCGTCACACGACATACCAGCAATTTTATTTTGGGTGCTACGACCTTAGTTTAAGAGATAATTGGATGAAATCTTTTGGGCTGGGTCACTAATTACCCCAACTACTGGTATCTTTAAAAAAAAACGGCTGCGAGACCGCCGCTCCCGCCGCCCGCCGCCATTTACCGCCGCCACCAAAAAAATTTTTTTTATTGCATTTCTCGCTGAATTAGGCAATTTGGAATCATTTGAGACCATGTTATTTTTTTTAAAAAATTTTCGCCTTACAAGCAACCCTGCAGGGGATTTAGTCATTTTTTTCAAATTCTCGAAAAAAATAATATGGTCTCAAATGATTCCAAATTGCCTAATTCGGCGAGAAATGCAATAAAAATTTTTTTTGTGGCGGCTGTAAACGGCTGTGGGCGGCGGGAGCGGCGGTCCCGCCGCCGTTTTTTTTTTAAAGATACCAATAGTTGGGGTAATTAGTGACCCAGCCCAAAAGATTTCATCCAATTATCTCTAAAACTAAGGGAGTAGCACCCAAAATAAAAGTCGAAACAAAATTGTAAGTAAAGGGGGGGGGGGAAATGTGGTGACTTGTCACACGACATACCAGCAATTTTATTTTGGGTGCTACGACCTTAGTTTTAGAGATAATTGGATGAAATCTTTTGGGCTGGGTAACTAATTACCCCAACTACTGGTATCTTTAAAAAAAACGGCTGCGAGACCGCCGCTCCCGCCGCCCGCCGCCACCAAAAAAAATTTTTTTATTGCATTTCTCGCTGAATTAGGCAATTTGGAATCATTTGAGACCATGTTATTTTTTTCAAAAATTTTTCGCCTTACAAGCAACCCTGCGGGGGATTTAGTCATTTTTTTCAAATTCTCGAAAAAAATAACATGGTCTCGAATGATTCCAAATTGCCTAATTCAGCGAGAAATGCAATAAAAATTTTTTTTTTTGTGGCGGCTGTAAACGGCGGCGGGAGCGGCGGTCCTGCCGCCGTTTTTTTTTTAAAGATACCATTAGTTTGGGTAATTTGTGACCCAGCCCAAAAGATTTCATCCAATTATCTCTAAAACTAAGGGAGTAGCACCCAAAATAAAAGTCGAAACAAAATTGTAAGTAAAAGGGGGGGGGGGGGGGAAATGTGGTGACTCGTCACACGACATACCAGCAATTTTATTTTGGGTGCTACGACCTTAGTTTTAGAGATAATTGGATGAAATCTTTTGGGCTGGGTCACTAATTACCCAAACTACTGGTATATTTAAATAAAACGGCTGCGAGACCGCCGCTCCCGCCGCCCGCCGCCATTTACCGCCGCCACCAAAAAAAATTTTTTTTATTGCATTTCTCGCTGAATTAGGCAATTTGGAATCATTTGAGACCATGTTATTTTTTAAAAAAAATTTTCGCCTTACAAGCAACCCTGTAGGGGATTTAGTCATTTTTTTCAAATTCTCGAAAAAAATAATATGGTCTCAAATGATTCCAAATTGCCTAATTCGGCGAGAAATGCAATAAAAATTTTTTTTTATTGTGGCGGCTGTAAACGGCTGTGGGCGGCGGGAGCGGCGGTCCCGCCGCCGTTTTTTTTAAAAGATACCAATAGTTGGGGTAATTAGTGACCCAGCCCAAAAGATTTCACCCAATTATCTCTAAAACTAAGGGAGTAGCACCCAAAATAAAAGTCGAAACAAAATTGTAAGTAAAGGGGGGGGGGGAAATGTGGTGACTTGTCACACAACATACCAGCAATTTTATTTTGGGTGCTACGACCTTAGTTTTAGAGAAAATTGGATGAAATCTTTTGGGCTGGGTCACTAATTACCCCAACTACTGGTATCTTTAAAAAAAACTGCTGTGTGACCGCCGCTCCTGCCGCCATTTACCGCCGCCACCAAAAAATTTTTTTTATTGCATTTCTCGCCGAATTAGGCAATTTGGAATTATTTGAGACCATGTTATTTTTTTCAAAAATTTTTCGCCTTACAAGCAACCCTGTGGGGGATTTAGTCATTTTTTTCAAATTCTCAAAAAAAATAACATGGTCTCAAATGATTCCAAATTGCCTAATTCAGCGAGAAATGCAATAAAATTTTTTTTTTTTGTGGCGGCTGTAAACGGCGGCGGGCGGCGGGAGCGGCGGTCCCGCCGCCGTTTTTTTAAAAGATACCAATAGTTGGGGTAATTAGTGACCCAGCCCAAAAGATTTCATCCAATTATCTCTAAAACTAAGGGAGTAGCACCCAAAATAAAAGTCGAAACAAAATTGTGAGTAAAGGGGGGGGGGAAATGTGGTGACTCGTCACACGACATACCAGCAATTTTATTTTGGGTGCTACGACCTTAGTTTTAGAGATAATTGGATGAAATCTTTTGGGCTGGGTCACTAATTACCCCAACTACTGGTATCTTTAAAAAAAACGGCTGCGTGACCGCCGCTCCCGCCGCCCCCCGCTATTTACCGCCGCCACCAAAAAAAAATTTTATTGCATTTCTCGCCGAATTAGGCAATTTGGAATCATTTGAGACCATGTTATTTTTTTCAAAATTTTTCACCTTCCAAGCAACCCTGCGGGGGATTTAGTCATTTTTTTCAAATTCTCAAAAAAAATAACAAGGTCTCAAATGATTCCAAATTGCCTAATTCGGCGAGAAATGCAATAAAAAAAAATTTTTTGGTGGCAGCTGTAAACGGCGGCGGGCGGCGGGAGCGGCGGTCCCGCCGCCGTTTTTTTTAAAAGATACCAATAGTTGGGGTAATTAGTGACCCAGCCCAAAAGATTTCATCCATTTATCTCTAAAACTAAGGGAGTAGCACCCAAAATAAAAGTCGAAACAAAATTGTAAGTAAAGGGGGGGGGGGGGGGAAATGTGGTGACTTGTCACATGACATACCAGCAATTTTATTTTGGGTGCTACTCCCTTAGTTTTAGAGATAATTGGATGAAATCTTTTGGGCTGGGTCACTAATTACCCCAACTATTGGTATCTTTAAAAACAACGGCGGCGGGACCGCCGCTCCCGCCGCCCGTCGCCATTTACCGCCGCCACCAAAAAAAAAATGTTTATTGCATTTCTCGCCGAATTAGGCAATTAGGAATCATTTGAGACCATGTTATTTTTTTCAAGAATTTGAAAAAAATGACTAAATCCCCCGCAGGGTTGCTTGTAAGGCAAAAAATTTTCGAAAAAAATAACATGGTCTCAAATGATTCCAAATTGCCTAATGCGGCGAGAAATGCAATAAAAAAATTTTTTTGTGGCGGCGGTAAATGGAGGGGGGCGGCGGGAGCGGCGGTCACGCAGCCGTTTTTTTTAAAGATACCAGTAGTTGGGGTAATTAGATTTCATCCAATTATCTCTAAAACTAAGGTCGTAGCACCCAAAATAAAATTGCTGGTATGTCGTGTGACGAGTCACCACATTTCCCCCCCCCCCCCCCCCTTTACTTACAATTTTGTTTCGACTTTTATTTTGGGTGCTACTCCCTTAGTTTTAGAGATAATTGGATGAAATCTTTTGGGCTGGGTCACTAATTACCCCAACTAGTGGTATCTTTTAAAAAAAACGGCGGCGGGACCGCCGCTCCCGCCGCCCGCAGCCGTTTACAGCCGCCACACAAAAAAAAAAAATTTATTGCATTTCTCGCCGAATTAGGCAATTCGGAATCATTTGAGACCATGTTATTTTTTTCGAGAATTTGAAAAAAATGACTAAATCCCCCGCAGGGTTGCTTGTAAGGCGAAAAATTTTAGAAAAAAATAACATGGTCTCAAATGATTCCAAATTGCCTAATTCATCGAGAAATGCAATAAAAAAATTTTTTTGGTGGCGGCGGGCGGCGGGAGCGGCGGTCTCGCAGCCGTTTTTTTTAAAGATACCAGTAGTTGGGGTAATTAGTGACCCAGCCCATTTCATCCAATTATCTCTAAAACTAAGGTCGTAGCACCCAAAATAAAATTGCTGGTATGTCGTGTGACGAGTCACCACATTTCCCCCCCCCCTTTACTTACAATTTTGTTTCGACTTTTATCTTGGGTGCTACTCCCTTAGTTTTAGAGATAATTGGATGAAATCTTTTGGGCTGGGTCATTAATTACCCCAACTATTGGTATCTTTTAAAAAAAACGGCGGCGGGACCGCTGCTCCCGCCGCCCGCCGCCGTTTACAGCCGCCACAAAAAAAAAATTTTTTATTGCATTTCTCGCCGAATTAGGCAATTTGGAATCATTTGAGACCATGTTATTTTTTTCGAGAATTTGAAAAAAATGACTAAATCCCCCACAGGGTTGCTTGTAAGGCGAAAAATTGCATTTCTCGCTGAATTAGACAATTTGGAATCATTTGAGACCATGTTATTTTTTTCTAAAATTTTTTGCCTTACAAGCAACCCTGCGGGGGATTAAGTCATTTTTTTCAAATTCTCGAAAAAAATAACATGGTCTCAAATGATTCCAAATTTGCCTAATTCGGCGAGAAATCCAATTAAAAATTTTTTTTTGGTGGCGGCGGGAGCGGCGGTTACGCAGCCGTTTTTTTTAAAGATACCAGTAGTTAGGGTAATTAGTGACCCAGCCCAAAAGATTCCATCCAATTATCTCTAAAACTAAGGTCGTAGCACCCAAAATAAAATTGCTGGTATGTCGTGTGACGAGTCACCACATTTCCCCCCCCCCTTTACTTACAATTTTGTTTCGACTTTTATTTTGGGTGCTACTCCCTTAGTTTTAGAGATAATTGGATGAAATCTTTTGGGCTGGGCCACTAATTACCCCAACTAGTGGTATCTTTTAAAAAAAACGGCGGCGGGACCGCCGCTCCCGCCGCCCGCAGCCGTTTACAGCCGCGAAAAATTTTTGAAAAAAATAACATGGTACAAGCAACCCTGCGGGGGATTAAGTCATTTTTTTCAAATTCTCGAAAAAAATAACATGGTCTCAAATGATTCCAAATTGCCTAATTCAGCGAGAAATGCAATAAAAAATTTTTTTTTGGTGGCGGCGGTAAATGGCGGCGGGCGGCGGTCTCGCAGCCGTTTTTTTTTAAAGATACCAGTAGTTGGGGTAATTAGTGACCCAGCCCAAAAGATTTCATCCAATTATCTCTAAAACTAAGGTCGTAGCACCCAAAATAAAATTGCTGGTATGTCGTGTGACGAGTCGCCACATTTCCCCCCCCCCTTTACTTACAATTTTGTTTCGACTTTTATCTTGGGTGCTACTCCCTTAGTTTTAGAGATAATTGGGTGAAATCTTTTGGGCCGTTTACAGCCGCCACAAAAAAAATTTTTATTGCATTTCTCGCTGAATTAGGCAATTTGGAATCATTTGAGACCATGTTATTTTTTTCGAAAATTTGAAAAAAATGACTAAATCCCCCACAGGGTTGCTTGTAAGGCGAAAAATTGCATTTCTCGCTGAATTAGACAATTTGGAATCATTTGAGACCATGTTATTTTTTTCTAAAATTTTTTGCCTTACAAGCAACCCTGCAGGGGATTAAGTCATTTTTTCAAATTCTCGAAAAAAATAACATGGTCTCAAATGATTCCAAATTTGCCTAATTCGGCGAGAAATGCAATAAAAAAATTTTTTTTGGTGGCGGCGGTAAATGGCGGCGGGCGGCAGGAGCGGCGGTCAGGCAGCCGTTTTTTTTAAAGATACCAGTAGTTAGGGTAATTAGTGACCCAGCCCAAAAGATTTCATCCAATTATCTCTAAAACTAAGGTCGTAGCACCCAAAATAAAATTGCTGGTATGTCGTGTGACGAGTCACCACATTCCCCCCCCCCCCTTTACTTACAATTTTGTTTCGACTTTTATTTTGGGTGCTACTCCCTTAGTTTTAGAGATAATTGGATGAAATCTTTTGGGCTGGGTCACTAATTACCCCAACTATTGGTATCTTTTTTAAAAAAACGGCGGCGGGACCGCCGCTCCCGCCGCCCGCAGCCGTTTACAGCCGCCATAAAAAAAAAATTTTTATTGCATTTCTCGCCGAATTAGGCAATTTGGAATCATTTTAGACCATGTTATTTTTTTCGAGAATTTGAAAAAAAAATGACTAAATCCCCCGCAAGGTTGCTTGTAAGGCGAAAAATTTTAGAAAAAAATAACATGGTCTCAAATGATTCCAAATTGCCTAATTCAGCGAGAAATGCAATAAAAAAATTTTTTTGGTGGGGGCGGTAAATGGCGGCGGGCGGCGGGAGCGGCGGTCTCGCAGCCGTTTTTTTAAAGATACCAATAGTTGGGATAATTAGTGACCCAGCCCAAAAGATTTCATCCAATTATCTCTAAAACTAAGGGAGTAGCACCCAAAATAAAATTGCTGCAAGTCGTTTATGAGAAACACCCTATAGTATAATCCACCCGCCCCCCCTCCCCCCAAAAAAATTAGGGGTTTGGGGGTGAGTGGGTGGTCAACGATAAATATAAAATCAAATATAGGCCTACAAAACTTGTATCCTAAGGTTTGCTCCATTTATCTCAAGTCGTTTATGAGAAACACCCTATAGTATAATTCACCCGCCCCCCCCCCCCCAAATTAGGGGTTTTGGGGTGGTAGGGTGGTCAACGAAAATTCTAAAATCAAATATAGGCCTACAAAACTTGTATCCTAAGGTTTGCTCCATTTATCTCGAGTCGTTTATGAGAAACACCCTATAGTATAATTCACCCGCCCCCCCCCCCCCCCAAATTAGGGGTTTTTGGGGTGGGTGGGTGGTCAACGAAAATTCTAAAATCAAATATAGGCCTACAAAACTTGTATCCTAAGGTTTGCTCCATTTATCTCAAGTCGTTTATGAGAAACACCCTATAGTATAATTCACCCGCCCCCCCCCCCCCAAAATTAGGGGTTTTGGGGTGGGTGGGTGGTCAACGATAATTCTAAAATCAAATATAGGCCTACAAAACTTGTATCCCAAGGTTTGCTCCATTTATCTCAAGTCGTTTATGAGAAACATCCTATAGTATAATTCACCCGCCCCCCCCCCCCAAAAAAAAAAAAAATTTGGGGGGGGGGTGGGGGGTCGACGATAATTTTAAAAGTAACTTTGGCCCCATAGAAGCTTATATCCAAAATTAGCTCCCTCTAGCTCTAAGGGTTCTCGAGTAAACCCCCCCCCCCTGCCCAAATGGTTATTTTCCACATCCCCCTTTAAAAACACCACCCCCTTTTTTTGTAATAAATTGAAAATACAAGGGTTGGTTAGTTTTTCGTTTGATTGATTTTAAGGTTAGGTTAAGTTATGTTGAGTGGTAGCCCCGCTACTTTGCCTTAATCGGACTTTCTAAAAAGCTTAAGGCAAAACAGTTAGGTGTCTTACAAAAATATTTTCTCGGAGACTTTATTTACTTTTAATTTATACTTAAATATAATATAGGGGTTTATTATATGTTTTTTTTCTCCAAACTTTTCGTAGATTTTTACTTTTGTTTTTTTAGGTGGACCCCAAATAGGTGGTTCGTCTAGGTCCAGTTCCCAGCAGGCTTGGATAGCCAGACAGGCCAAGACACACTCGCCAATCTTTATGCAGTCTGTTAAATCTACCCAGGTATAGTTATTTAGACGGATTTTAGACAGAAATTCTACATTTTACATTTGTTTTTGTTTTGTTTTACACATAAAAGTTGACTAGGTAGTACTTTTTACTTTAGACGAGATACAACTAATCTGTCATTGATTTGTCATTGTATCTTTATTGGCTCATATGTACTAAAAGATTCCCTGTTTTCAGGTTCAAAAGCCAGTGTTACAGACAGCCTGTGCCCCCGAGGACTTGAACAGCAGCGTGGCAACAATTCCCACGGGCATTGCCAGCAGTGTCCAGTTGCCGATGGTGCAGCGAGGCACTGCCGTGGCAACAACCAATATTGTCAGCGCTGGCGTTGTTACGGGTAAATGAAAATCAGTAGTTTTTCCTCAAAGTGCCTAGTCAAGAGTTTTATATTAGGTTAGGTTACTTTGGCTACAAGGCAGCCACGGAGGTTTAGATTACCGCAGGTATAGGCATAGCGGCAGGGTTATGGCCCCCATCAGGAATTAGGCATTAAAAATGAAATCTTACCTGCCTTATTTTAATTTATTTCCAAAGAAGGGCGGATGGTCCTGTGCTCGATAAGCACTTTGAGAGAAAGTGTCAATCTTTAACTTGTACTGTATGATTAATGATTAATATCATCATACACGTAACATTTATATTACAAAATGTATAAAAACAGTACAATACTTTTGTCTCTAAAATAATTCTTTGCAATAGGTAGGTATATTGAGACTTTTTTTCTAATATAATATAACCTAACTCATTTTCAGGTGTAGCCACAGGTGTCCCCGTGACCAACAACTCGCTAACCCCGCAGATGCCTCCCCCCAGCTATGCCCAATCTATCCAACACAAGGTGAACAGTCAGCCCGGCACCCCCATACCCATGTCCCCGATGTCGCCCATCATGATGTCGCCCTCTCCACTCCCAAACTCCGACCCGCCCTCCTATAATACATCTATTCAAGCGAAGCAAATTGCGGCAGCCGCCGCCCGCCAGCAGGCTATGTCGCCCATGCAATTAGGCGGGGCTGGATCTCCGGTTCCAGGTGCTGGCGGGGGCGATATGATGCCCCCACCCCCTTATCCGTCGACTGCAGTTCAAGGGATGTAATGTATATATTTTATGTTTTGGTAACGAGGGTTTTCCTAACATTAAAGTGATTTAAATGTGAATTTAGACACTTGCTTACCTAATAATTTTAATGATTTTTATATATTAGTGCTTTCCATTAAAGTGCCTAACGAGCATTGACCCCCCCCCCCCCGTTAACCTTTTGTTTTTGAAATAAATTGAAATAAATTGAAATAAATTGGTTTAGATTTTTTTCTTAAAGCCTTACCTCTGCGGGGAGTCCTAACTCTGAAAAATCAACATTTAAAAAAACTTTACCTACCTATACACAATACAACATGTATAACAATAGGGAATGGCCGAGTAATGTCACCTGGAGACGAGGGGCTAGTGGTTGCTCAACCTGTCCTGACTAGGGCCTCACCTGTTATCAACACTGCAAAGGTAAATTATGATTTTGATTTTTGGCAGGGACAATGAATCAAATTTTTCTAAGTGAAAATTGCCCACACTCCTCTTACCTCTTTCCTTTTCTTACCGACTTCTCTTTAATTAAGGCACTAGTTTTACGCCATCACTACGCCATACAAATATTAAACCAAATTTTCAGCAATTTTAAATTGGATTAATTTGCTGGCTTTTAGGAAACATTTAATTGTGTCTTTTAGTTTGTTATTTCTTTTAATTTATTTTTCATATAAAATATAAATTACCTAAGCTAGGTAAAAATATTCTTTCCCTCTAAAATGGTATATTTTTACAGCCCCGAAATGTCAAAAAATATTTTTCACATCTAAACTTATCTACATGTAACATTAAACTAATACATTTTAAGGTTCACTTATCCAAGTCCAATGAGCCATATCTTAGGATATTTCTATAGAATTTTGTGTGTGTGTTAATAGCCATTGTTCCTTAATGTATGGACCTAAGAAGTCATGGAGTAGGACGAGTCACTTTTGTATAGCCATCAAGCTTCACGTTTAAGTACATTATGACTTAATCCCAAATATGGCGATGTCCCAAATAATTAAAATTATAGAATTTTAATTGTTTATTCAAGGTTGTTCCTGCAAGCAACGCCAACCTAGTCCACCACGACTCCGTAATAGCCGCCCAGTCTTCCGTTGTTGGCAAACTACCGCTCACCCGCAAAGCATCACCCATGCAGCTGCCGCCGCCAAATGAGACCGCCGAACAGCAGCGGATGCGGGCGAGCTCTACCGGCTCGGCGGGAAGTAGTGGCAATAATAGTAACAGTGGCCGCAATAAATTGCTTCAGCAGCCGCCGCCAAATTCGCGGGATAATGCTAGTCCGGTTTCTTATGTGTCAACTGCCAGTAGTGGTTCTAATAACAATAATAATAATAACATTCAACAGGTAAATAAAAGCAATAAAGTTTTATTACAAAAAAAACAAAAAAAAATTGTCCAAATTTCTGTTGTATTTTAACGTTTATTTTAAGTAATTTAACCTTTCAACGTCACGTTATAACTTTTTTTCATAGTTTTTTTTCTTTGGCATGACGATATCTTATTTATCATACTTTTTAAGTATCTATGAGGTTAGTAAATTGTATTAGGAATCCTAAATATTAAATTCACTAAAACCACTACCTAGGACCCTAGGTATTAAGATGAATAATAAAACCCGTTTGTGTTCAATATCAAAGAAGCTCTCTAGACATAAAACAAGTGATAACACAAAAGAAGTAGATACATACTACTTTTATTACCAAAATAATTTACAGTTATATTTAATCCTTAGGTAAAAAGTATTTATTTTTCTGTTTGTAGAATGATTGTTAACATAACATTTTTCTTGATACACTAATAATGTTTATTTGTTGTTCCAGTCTTCCCATCTAAATGCTGAAGAATCCTACCACATTTCCCAACAACAACATCACCAACATCTTGCTTCAACAGCTACCACAGGTATTTTATTCTTTAACCATTTGTCCTTTTTCATTCACATTTTGTTTTATGAATGATTATTATCAACAAACATAAAAGTTAACATGGGTGACAACATTCATACCATGTTGTTCTAGGAATCATTATTCCAAAAATTAGATGGATAGGATTATTATATCATACAAAAATAGCTGTTTCCCAAATCGTACCTAACTGTTAAATAATGAACCAATGAACAGGAGAATTCTAGCATATTTATATTTAAGGACTGTTAGGGACGGACCGAACCTAATTATAAAAAGCTTCACTTGTAGAAATGTTCTTATTTTTTGGACAAAATGAATAAAGAATTGAATTATTTAGTTATGAGCCCAACCGGGGATAGTCATACAACCACTGGAAATGAAATGCCACCCCCTACATCCACTGGACCTTACAAAACCACCCATCACACATCCCCAATCCCTGAAAGGAAAACTTATTCTAAAGAGAAAGAGGAGGTGAGATATCCTATCTATCTATTCATTTCTTACATGCATTTCTATCTATCTATATTTATATTACATAACTGTTCTTTATAAATCCACCCATCACACATCCTTAATTCCTGAAAGGAAAACTTACTCTAAAGAGAAAGAGGAGGTGAGATATCCTATCTATCTATGCATTTCTTACATGCATTTCTATCTATCTATATTTATATTACATAACTGTTCCCTATAAATCCACCCATCTAATATCCCCAATCTGTGAAAGAAAAACTTACTCTAAAGAGAAAGAAGGGGTGAGATATTCTATCTATCTATTTATTCATCCATATCTCAATATTACATAGCTGGACCACCCATCAAATAACCCCTATCCTTAAAAAGAAAACCTATTCTGAAAAGGAAAAGGAGATGTGGTATAATATTATCTGTTCATCAATCTTTAAACTTATTTGTTGCCTTAAAAATATTTGATTTTAATATTCAACAGCCAAATAGGATTTCTACTTTTCAATCCATCTAACTATCCATCTAATTATCTCCTTTATCTTCTAACTAATAGTATATAATAACCTATCTAACTATCTAGGTGAGATTAGAGTCTAAGATTCGTAACTGTCCCCCTCAGGCCTATAAATTCTACATGGAGCAGCATATTGAGAATGTTATTAAAAGCTCCGAGGATAGAAAAAAGAGAAGGATGCAACTTGAAAAAGAAATGCTCAAGTAAGATTTAATTAACTAAAATGATAAAATCGAAGCAGAAAAATGTTTTACTTATAACATTCGATTCAATAATTGAGATACTTACCTACTTATATAGTTAATACCTACCTATTAACAAAGATTTTTACCCATCTTTTTAGAAACATCAATTCTTTTTTTAAATATCTTGATAAACTAGGTACCTACACATAAAAAATGATTTTTAAATTGAGTTTTAAGTATTTATACTGAGATTTCTAGCTAATATGTAAATTAACATAAACCCAGGGGTGTATAATCTGCACAAGATTCCTTTATTCCCCTGCTGCAAAGTACTTTATTTTTTCCACCTAGTTGTTTTCCTCAAAAATGGAAAAAAATTTCAGTAGATACTCTTTTATTTTATTCATATTTTTAACCCTTCCTTCATATTTTTCTAGTTTTTTTTTCACTAGGTAGGTACTGTAACTTTTTTTCATTTTTCCGCTCCCATACATTTTTCATCAAACCCGCCGCCCCCCCCCCTATAGGTATCCCATGCAGAATAAATACCCCTGCATAAACCCACTCATGAAACGTCCCCAATAAGAAATCAATTTGTTTTAGAATAAGCTTGGACGAAGAGGCCAAAGAGCAGATGAGGAAAATGTTGTGCCAAAAAGAATCAAACCACCTGAGAGTTAAAAGATCCAAGATGGACAAGAAAATGTTCAAGAAATTGAAAACCATAGGTAGTTTATTAGAAAAGATTAGCTTCAAATCAGCATTATTCAACAACTTAATAAAAATGTAAATAGTCGTAATTGCAGCATTTTTTTTTTGCAGCAAATACAACCTTTTTTTTTATTTTACTTCCTTTGTTTGTTATTCCAAGGTTGAATTAAAATACTTACCTACAAAACATTGACATTGAAAATACAACGTATATTTTAAGATTTTTTACTTTAATATCCTTAAAACCTCACCAAAATCTGTAAGAAAATAAACCGTAACTTTTGTGTTTATTGGCGGATTTTTAAAATTTAGTAGGATAGATATGCAATGAAAATGTATTAGAACTCTACATTAATTTACTATATGAAAGTAGTAAGGCTTACATATATGAAGCTTAAGATTTCAAGAACTACTGAACTGAGGAATCATTTTTAGGGGAGCTTCTTATATGTCCCGTGATAGTTTTAGGCTTTTTTTATTTTTAGATTAAAGCCTTTGTATGGTTTTATGCTATTTACATATTTTACTATCCCCGTCTAACGTTCCTTTGTATACAGATCGTCTAGATGCTTGGGGCGCAGGCGCAAGTTTATCAAAAAGTAGTAAGATTGTTATTGTACTATAACCTATAAACATTTTTCATAGGTATTGGAGCATTTGGCGAGGTGGCTCTAGTCAGAAAAGTTGACTCCAGGCAGCTATGTGCAATGAAAACTTTGAGGAAATCTGAGGTAAGTTTTTATTCTTGTTGATTTGTATAGCGGAAAAGCTGGAGGCGTTATAGTTAAAGTTTTGCTCATTTGAATTATATCTATATGGTTTGCTCAGTTAGGCTAAGTGTTAAAAATAGTTAGTTTAGGTTAGCCCCACACAGTGGTTAAGCCACCGCAAGGTTTAGGCGTCCTGCAAGGGCTAGAAGCTTGGGTGTAGCTAGCGGATACAATTCCGTGTATTCCAATGGTATGATATTTATCTTGATATTTTTTTACTTCAATTTTATGTAACTTTAGCTTTAAGTTTCATGCTTGTGCAATCTTCAGATAGATAATAATAACATAAGATTTTTTACAAAGGAATTACCTACCTAGATGATTTTTTCAAAATATTTTAGAAGATTTTTTAACACAATATTTTATTTTTAGGTATTAAAAAGAAATCAAGTAGCCCATGTGAAAGCAGAAAGAGATATCCTAGCTGAAGCAGAGTGTGAATGGGTAGTCAAACTTTATTATTCTTTCCAGGTAACATGAATAAGCTTTTATTTATCACAAGTGGTCACGTCCCTAAAGGCCTCTAGGGGCAATTGTGTCAAGGGTTGAGAGGAGTAGACCCTCTTCTACTTAAGTTGAAAATAACATATTTTAAATATAATCTTTGAACGGCGCGGCGGAAGTGATTTTTTCTATGGTGTATTACGCTTGAAAGAGATGGGGTGCCCTCCAATAAAATATTGTTAAGCCTTCCCTGGACCTATAAGAAGCTTCACAGTAAAGGAAACCCATTTCGGATTAGCCGTTCGTATCACGCACTCACAGACAGATGTCAAACATCCTCTTACTTTTAAATAAGCATAACTTAACAAGTATGACTAACTACATTAATCAAAGAAATCAAACAACAGGACACACAAACATTATTTATTAAGCACTAGGTATTAATACTAAGAAATTTGAGTTTCTAAAGAAATCTGAATAAATAGAAGATGTAAATAATATGTTTATTTCTTGTAAAATTGCCTAAAATGCTCAGCATGTAAGTATATAAAGTATTAACCTTAAATATAGAGATGCTTCGTCTAAAATATCGTGCCAAGCACTTAATAATGGGCATAGTTGTAGAGCCAAATCCTTAATTAATTTTTAACCTTTTAGGACCGAGACAATCTGTACTTTGTTATGGAATATATTCCTGGCGGAGATTTGATGTCTTTGCTGATAAAGTTTGGAATCTTCAGTGAAACACTTGCCAGGTAACATTGGCTTCGAAACTGATCAATGTCCGTTGGATTAGAACCGGTTCTCAGCCATACAGAAAAATTATGTTTGGCATCGTATTACAGGCAATTTTCCACGAATATTAAAACAAATATGAAATATAAACAATTTTTTTAGCCCAAGTCTTCTGATATTGGGGTTAACAAAACTGGTTTTAATGTGTATGTATGTAGCCTTGATTCTCTGAAGTTAGGATTCAGATGCACCAGGAGATTGGAGGGGAGAATCCTTTGACCAATCCTAGATTGGTAAGCTTCGCGCACAGCTGAGTTACATCACAAGCTGACCCGCAATTCTCGTGGAAGCTACTCAATTATTACATCACCCTCTGGCCTAGAGTTTTGGCAGATGTTCCATATTAAGCCACCCTAATTAATGGCACTCTCATATGAATGAGGAGCATGGACGAGGGAAAGCACGATTACACTTCTTACAAATCTCCCTCCTTACAACCTAAGGGCATCACAGGGAAGGTTGCGTGATTATATTATGACAAATTGCAACAGCATTTGTCATCCAAGTGCAATATCTATGAGGGGACTTGAACTCGGATTTTTCCCAACCACAGCGTAGTGCGCTAACCACTACTCTATAGGACACCCTACTGGTTTTAATCTAATATTTGTCTGGAAGCTGTCTGTAATACGATGCGATAAAAAACTATCACAATTTATCATATTCAAGCTGTGTATTCTTTTAAATGTAGTTTCTTCCTATCAAAAGAAAAGCCATAATTAAAACGTCCACTTGCATCTTATTCCTGTACTGTACAGTACATGGAAGTGTGCATAGTAGGGAGATCAGTGTGTGAGTGGTTAAAGCACTCGCTGACAGTTCTTCGGGTATATGGTTCGAGTCTACTTACAACATCACAAACTTGGGATGAATTGATTCCCCTTGGTTTCCCTCAAAGTACCTACTAGAGCACGGAATCCCCCCCTTTTTTTGTTTGTTTATTACCTAAGGTGATTATATGGGTAATGTGTAGACCCTCAAGGTTAGGGAAAGCACCAAATTCAGCTTACTTTTTACTGTTATGTTTCCTTCATTCTCTTTTTTTTATTGCCACTGAACATTTTTCTATAACTTTTGTAAATCCTTGTTTATTTTTAAGGAAAGTTTTTCATAATTGCTAAACTCAATTAATTTAGGTTTTACATATCCGAGCTGGTGTGTGCTATAGAGAGTGTTCACAAGATGGGATTTATCCACAGGGACATCAAGCCTGACAATATTCTAATAGATGCTAGAGGACATATCAAACTTACGGATTTCGGGTTGTGTACTGGCTTTAGGTAAGATATATGATAAATTTGCTTGCGATAGAAATATAGATAGTCAGATAATTGTTTTATAAAAGTAACAGAATGTCTCAGTGTTTGTTTCATAGGACATCGCAATTATTTTTATCTATAGGTATAGTAGGTATTCCTTTTTTGCAGATGGTTACAGAATAATATGTTACGGAAATTTTTTAAAATAAATTCAAATTAATTTTTAAAATAAATCCACTTAATGTTTAGAACTATAGGTAGCTATAATTTGTGTGAAATTTCATCACCCTATAATATAAAGTAGCAAAGGTATTTGTCTGTAGCTTAAGATTACGATAACTACTGAACCGATTGAGTTCTCCATTTTAGGGAAGTTTCATAAAGGTCCTTCCTGGGATGGTTTTAGTTTAGTTTGCTACTAGATTAAAGTTTTGGAATGGTTTTAGGATATTTATGCCCCTTCTTAAAAAGAGCCAGGTGCTTAGAGCATAGCCTCTAGTTTGAAATAATATATTATAAATTATTTTTCTTAGGTGGACACACAACTCCAAATATTACCAGAACAATGACCTTATGGGCGGGCACAGCCGGCAGGACTCCATGGATCCTGGCAACCTTGACCTGGATTCTGGCCGCTGCAGCTGCCCCAGCTCAAACAACTCCTTGAAACCGCTGGAACGGCGGCGGAAACGAGAACACGCCAGGTGCCAAGCCCACAGTCTTGTCGGAACGCCAAATTATATCGCCCCCGAAGTATTGCTACGATTGGGCTATACCCAGCTGTGCGATTGGTGGAGTTTAGGCGTTATCATGTATGAAATGTTAGTTGGACAGCCGCCGTTTTTGGCCAACACGCCGGCGGAGACCCAATACAAAGTTATCCACTGGCAGGAGTATATGATTGTCCCGCGGTCGGCGGGCGTTAGCCCCGAGGCGACAGATTTAATCCTTGCACTGTGTACTTCACCGGAACGGCGGTTAGGCACGCGCGGCGCGGATGAAATTAAGAAGCACGCCTTTTTCAACAGTGTGGATTTCACATCGCACCTGCGCATGCGCGAAGCGCCCCACAAACCGCAGATCATGTTCGACACTGACACGTCAAATTTCGACCCCATAGATCCGGACAAGCTGCGCAATGATGATGATAAGAGTGATAGCGACCGGGACGACAATAATCGGGACTATCACGGATTTTACGAATTCACGTTTCGAAGATTTTTTGACGATGCCGGGCATCCGTACATTACTACGCCTATGTCAGGGGGCGGGGGCAATGGCGGTAATGGGAGTGGCAACACCGCTGGCAATAGTTTCTCAAGATCTACGGATGATAACGAAAATCCCTCCGGTCCTGTTTATGTATAGAGATGAAATACCTACAGTTTTAGTTAATTTAATTAAAATCTTTAACACCTAATTAAATTAGGGTGAAAATTATTATCAAAGGCCAGTGCTAATAATCATATATTCTACAAGAGATAACAAAATAAAATCCGTCCAGATTTGAAATTAAATGTGTTAGAAAAACAAACATTTATAATATAAATATAGTGCCCTTATTTTAGTTTAATTAATACAAGTGATAAGAAATATATATTTTCTTTTATATAGGCGAATCTTATTATTCTATATACATATAAAAATGAACTATTATTAATTTTATACTTTATTCTACAACGGCTGTGAATTTATTCAAACTAACTTTATATAAAAAATCTTGTTTTAAAAGAACTTTTTGTTGCTTAGCAGATAAATAAAAAAATCATTAATACCTATTAGGTTTAAATAAGTAAAACACATACCTACCAATTTTGTTTTTAAGATAACTTATTTAATGTAATTTTTAAAAAACAACTTTTTCTAAACATAAGACAGACATAGATTTAATCAATATGAATTATGCTAAGTTTGGGACAAATTAGAATTGAAAGCTTGGGGTTTTTTTTCAGGGAGGGAGGATATATTGGACTATAAATTACACTGGTACCCAAAGCTTTATGAACTTTCGTTAAATTAAAAACTGTTGGCACTTTAATTAAATCTTGATCGGTTTGTTCCATCAATAATTTACATTTGCTTGTTATAATTGTAGACAACATCAATTTATTGTCCATTGTCTAACCCCTGTATAAAAACTAAAAAGTTGGACAAATTTAGGGTGAACGAAATAGAAATCATAACATGATTCGTATTGATTAAAATTCTTCTAAACAACTTTTTATAAAATAAACAAGAACAAAAAATATTTTGATATACTTGATGTAAAAGATTGTTATATATTGTTGTATTATAATAAGTAACAACGTGGCAGCAATAACTGTTTTTGTAAATATATTATTAGTTATTATCAAAACAAGTATTAGTGTTTATTCAACTATATGTTTCATTAGTATTTTGTAAGAGGCTGCTTTGAATTTTTTGAGGAAATCTTAATTAACCCCATTAGATCAATTTGTCATAATTTTTTTTACAACTTTTATAAAACACATAACTATGTGTAAGTACCTACATTAATTTTTTAGAAGCTTAATGTCTTGAAAATCGTAAGGGGATTATAAAATGTTGAAAGACCTACCAAGGTTTATTGTTTTTGATACTTAAATCGGTCTGTAAATTATTAAATCCTTTTATTTCTTTATTTTTCCTACTGTGTAGTGCCGGCATTGCAGAATGACACGTAAGCTTATCATTTTATTATTTCAAGTTATGACGAAATCTTATCAACATGGCAATGTTTACTTTTGTAGTTTAAATTCTACTATCAACATGAAAACATTTAACAGCTTAAAAGATAATATTTAATTTAATACTTATTATCTTACTAATGTTCTTGTGTACACGAAATTTTTCAACTTTTCTTAAGATGTTTTTTTATTATAAATGTGCGTTTTTATGCAAGTTATTTTAATTGCTTAGTTAATACATGGAAACATATAGGACTTAAGCTTTGCCTTATCTACTCATAATTCATTGGTTGCATGTGATTCATTGTCAATTTTTATTACATAAATAGGTGTAATTTTTCTATTTAACTTAATGTTTTTCATCTCAATAATATTTAAATATCCCAGCTATTTCTATTAAAAAGCAGCCTCTTAAAACAAAAACAAATATTAACAAACTGAATTATTAATAACTTTTTCAGATAAATGGTTTGAACACAAGTTTTCAGAAAAAAACTTAGTTTTTTTTAGATTAAAAATGGCCAACACCGGACCCTGGACAGGAAAGGCTTTTCAATAGAATTAAATTTTTGAAAGAACCCATCCTCTTCAAATATCTCATTAAAAAAGCACTGTCTTTTTTGACTATGCCAGGCTAGTGAATGAGTAACTAGTTAAAAATAATTACCTAGGGTGTTATTATATATTCCACTTTCAGTTCATGTCTCCAGGAGGTTCCTACTCATTGGAACTTGCGATTCTGTGACTGACACTACCCTTATTGCATGATTTTAATAGCAAATATGTAGACATAGGACAGGAACCTAAATCTGAAAATTTAGCCCGGATCCATCTGGATTCCGTTTCCAGGTTAATCTACAAAATATTTTGACACCCAATCAGATAAGCTAAATCCGATTTTTCCTTGGATTACCTTTTCTGTTTGTGATTGTAACTTATCCCTATAAAATACCTACCTAGTTAATAAGACCGTTTGGGCAGAATTCTTCGATTTCAAGAGATTTTCTAGAGAAGCCAGAGCATCATTCGCTTGTAATGGGATAACCAACCCTTTTATTGCACATACTTTGTCTGGTAGTCCCAACAGTACATCATAATGAGTTGCGCTTATTTATGAGCCAAGGTATTTCCCCTACTTCAACTAATGTTTCACGTGCCAGACATAGCAGTAGCAGGTACTCAAGTATCACGCGGTGTGGACCAGACTAGAACTCGACAATAAGCTAGCATGCTATCGTTTATGCTTTTGACGCGAGTATCCATATGAAATACATTTAACTACATAAATAAAAGCCTGTATAAAACCCAGGAATAATATTTGTTGTGATTCTTGGATTAGTGATCCAATACTCTCTGCACAAGATAGAAGAAGGTCATGTTGGAGTGTACTTTAGAGGAGGGGCCATGCTACAGGAAAATAATGCATCAAACTTGTTTTTATTCTCTTGTGCCTAGCCGCAACAGACCCCCCCCCCCCCCCACCCCCTTTCTTTATTTTGAATTAAATTAAAAATAAAGGGTAAGTCTTCATGTTTGTTTTACCTAAGTCCCCCTCAGGGTTAGGTGTCTGCAGAAAATAGGCATTAAAAATGACACTTTTTAATAAGAACAGTTTTACCTACAATTACCTCTTTGGGGCGAAGTGTCGCCTCGGGATTACCCCTTTTAAAGTATCTTAAGAGCCCTATGGGTATTATTGGGACTTGGTTACCCTTTGATTGCACTCTAAAGTCGATGGTAAGGAGGGGGGTTTCTGTGGTCGCTACACACTTTGATAGAAATCTTAAACATTACATCAAAAATAGAATAAGAAAACTGTCGATCAAGTTCATTTTCTCTTTTCAAAGCTAGAGATATAAATTGTAATGCATATATTTGATGATAAAGGGCATTTCTGGACCTGGTTATCATATGATGATTCCTTTTATAACCTCAGGGAGGACAAATCAGTAAAAACAACCTAGATATAAAATCTAAGTGCGATAAACAAACATACCTAAACAATAATATTATGATATATTAGCATCACTTTGATTGTGTGAAAATTACTTAAAATTAATCTAAATAATGAAAAGATTTGGTACCCACGGTTGGACCCTCAGATGTCAAAACTTTATTTTAGTGTTTGGCCAAAATGACTTTGCAATTGTATCTGTAAGTACGTCTAATAACACCCTTTGCTATTTTTAAAATCCTAGAAAATTTTTTTTGCAAGAAAATTGCATAAATTCGCAACCTTTTTTAGAACCACTACATAACTCGAGTTTTAAAACTTTTTATATAAAATCCTTTTTACAAAAAATATCAATAATTACTTAAAATTAAACCTGAAAGAAAAAAAATCTCATTACTCGTGTTAATTTGCATGTTTTAGGTCTTTTTTTGAGGAAAGTATAACTTCCACATTTTTGACAATAATTATATTTTTTTAACATTTCAAAGTAAAATATAATAAAACTTAAACGATTTTTCTTGAATTATCAGTTGAAAATTTCATCAAACATGCAATTTAAGTGATGAAAATTTAATAAAATCATTTTTTGAATGTTTAGAATTACCAATTTTCTACATTTAAAACAAAATGTTAACAAAATTTAAAAACATTTTAACATATAACTTCAAAAATCAATAACATTTTATAAAAAGATGTTTCAAAAAATAAATCATTAAAAGGTATTAAAATGCATTTCAAATTACTTAAAATTAAAAGGAGAACATCTTTTTACAATGTATTCTGTGTAATAGAGTTTAAATGACATGATTAGTGAATGAAATATTTCCTAAACTCATTAAGCCTTTTTGTGACTATATTAAAAATAATTTATTTTGTTTTATAGTGTTTTTTTATTTAAATATTTGACAAAATTTTCCCTACGTCAATAAAATAAAGTCAGTTTTTTACTGTTTCCAGGTTTTTCTTTATAATTATAACAATTAAATATAATATAAATCTTCATTATCTTTTATTTGAATTATCATACACATTAAAATGTAAAGTATAAGCTAGAATAGCACTTTTTTTAACGAATATTTTAATGACATTATATCAAAATAATTCCTCTTAAATATCACACAACATATGATTGGGAAGTATAGCCATTTCTTGGAGGTATAATATTTACAAAAATACCATTAATTCTGTTTTTATCAGAAGTTAAAAAAATTGAACAATTCTAAAACAATGGTTGGCTGTCTAGATATTGAGTACACTAAGACTACGGCTCTGTTCTATTGAAATAACGTTGCAAAAAGAGGGGTTCTGAAAGTAATCTACCTAATTATTTTTAAAGAACCAACAAGTACTGTCAGTATCTTTTTTCTTGTAATCTAGCAGACAATCAAATCATAACACAATTTTCATGATAAAATATTCAGGTTTCTACTTCACATTTTAAAAAATATACTGATCAATAAAATGTTCAAAATTTTACTTTGTACTAATTGAAAAAATATGTTGTAATTCTTATTTTAAAGTTACATTTTTATCCCTGACAAAATCATAGACGACTTTTAAAGGCATCTTATCTAAACTTTTTGAAGAAAAACTTAAAAACGTTAATTAAGTATTAAAACTATTTTCTTTGATTTTTCTGAAGTTATTATCGCATTCTATGGGTTTTTTATTATCATTTACTTATATCGAAAGTGCCAAACATTGTACCCTAACTTATTCATTTAATAAAAAACCAAGCGTGTACCTAATGTATCTCTTGTATTTGTATAATATGATGAAATCTTTCAAAACCAAGGGATAAGTTATTACTGACAACAAAGGGTGATAGTCAGAACAGACTTCACTTATCCCCCAGAACTAATTCTGTAAATAAAAATCAGTGGTTTCCCTCTAAATGACTAGTCGAGGGGAGAACCTCCTTATAATTATTTTTCATTTTAATACCCACAGAAAGCTGTCTACAACATAACGATGCGGTAAATAACTTTTTCTTACGTCTAAAACTAAAATGATTTGAATAAACACACTTATATATTAGGTAAGTATTCATTGTTTGCTTTACAATTATTTTTAAATTACATTATGTACATTTCAGAGCCATTAAGGCCAAATGTAAAACACAAGTGTACTTTCAATGGACAAATTAACGTGACTTTCATTCATTTTTGGTGTACATTAAAAGACCGGAACATACAGGGTACACCACATAAATCCGGACTTTTTCTTATTTTTAAACAAATAAACATAAAATCGTCAATTTTAAAGATTTTATTGAATTTTAAAAACTGGGAAGCAACCTAGGTATATGACTATTAGATTATTTAATAAAATCGCCGCCAGCTTCAATCACCGCCTCTACCCGCCCCCTAAACCGCCCGCTGACCCTGGTCACCATGTCCCTGTTCAAGCAGGCGAAGTTCACCATGATAGGAGCAATGAGAGAAGTCTTTTTGGTATGGGCACGTCTATTGGTTCATGCTTTAATGGCGCTCCAGGCCCAAACGTCTATTGGATTAGGATCGGGGCTGCTGGGAGGCCACATCTCCTTAAGGAGTGAGTAACAGCAGGATCCAAATTAACCCATCTTTAAAGCTACCCTTTGACACGGCCGCTCTCATTTGGGCCACAGTTAAGCTAGAACAACGGTTTATACCTTTTTAAAAATGACACGAAGATTAAGATAGGGTTATCAGCGCAATACATAGTCTAAAACGAGTTTCAAGGTTCCATATGGGCCCCTGAAGTCAAGAACCGAGAAAATTTCAAGATTTTTGACGTTTTTTGACATCTTAAAATCTACCACGATCCACTTTGTCGGAGTGCTACAGCCAAGTCAGCTGGGATAGAGAGCTTTAGTCTTTTCTAGTGTTTTCACTAGGTATCTGATAGTATCTCCAGCAAGTTTCATTAGTCCATCTCACCTACAGATGGGCTGAGGTCAGATTTAGTAGGTCCAAGTCATAAATCCACGGTAATTTATCTGCGCAATTCGAATCTGGCTTGTTGAACATATGCGCGGCCAGCTCGGCGTACACGTCCTCCATCGTCCAAAGATTTTCTTGGGTAAAAAGGTCATTACCTAAGCTTTTTATAGAGGGGTCAAACGTCCTGATTGGTGAAGTAGTTTTGGCGCTATATGGCTGTTTAAAAAAAGTCCGGATTTATGTGGCGCACCCTGTATAATATGGGTTATTTTTCAAGGGTTAAATCTAGTTTTGTTGTTGGCTTTTGTACTTGCTGAAAGCGAACTTGCACTTTCCCCCCTCGTCTAATGTGTGTAATTCTGCCTCTACAAGATGGCATTTTTAAGTTATAATGTGTTTATTTGATTTAAGCCTTGTTATCCTTCTTTTAAAACATCTTTCTACTACCCCCCCCCCCCCTAAAAGCTGGAAACAAATCCTAGTAATTTACGGAATGTTTTTTGCTTGTTTGTAAATCTGCCTTTAGAAGATGGCATTTTTGGGTTATGATGTTTTTTTTTGATTTAAACCTTGTTATCCTTCTTTTAAAACATGGGACATTGGGCAGTTTAATAATGTCTTCTTATTCATTGGCTTAACAACCTTGGGGACTTTTATTGAATTTTGATTGGTTGGTTCAAGTGTCAAACGTTTTAACCACTTATTGTAATATACAGAAGGGATAATTTTGTGTATCATTATTGGGGATGTACATGATTTATCTGCCATTGTTTTATACCTTTAGTTCCCTGATTTAAAACTTGTTGATTTTGTAGCTATTTTTTTATTCCTATTTTACTGTTTGACCTCTGCAGTAAGAAATGTTCAAACAACTCTCCAAACAGATGAAGTTAAGAATGTTCCGTGCGGTACCTCGGGGGGTGTTATGATCTACTTTGATAGGTTGGTACAATAGATAGATAGGTAAATAAATAAATAGATATATAGTTTGGTTGAGAGATATTCAGAGAGTTAGGTATGAAAATGGATAAACTATTCTATTATATAAAGTAGAGAGTTTTTTTTGTCTAAAGCTTAAGATCTCAATAACTGCTGCTGAACCTATTAGGTTCTCCTTTTTTTGGTAAGCTTTACTTAGATCTTTAAATTTTTAAACTATTCTTTTTTTAAGATTTAAGTCTTGGGATGGTTTAAGATATTTTTTTGTTTAAATATTTATTTCTTATGTCTTACATAGAAGTGTTAGGAACCTTTTCCTGGCGTCTTTTGTTATGACGTGTTGTTAGGCCGAGATGAGGACCCTTCACCTTCCCGATAACGAGCGAGCGGATGCGCTACGTTTTACGCCACAGTCGCGGTTTTTCTAACGACTGATGTTGAATTATACATCTGTGTTAAGGACAATAACTTACACCAAAAACATTTATAATATTTCTTTGGTTGTATCTTATACCTATACACCAGAAAACTTGCCTATTTGGTTAGCATAGCTCAACAGAAGTCAGCCTTTGTAAGATATCTTATTGTAAATTATTTTAGAATCGAGGTGGTGAACGTGTTACAGTACAATGCTGTCTATGATATTGTAAAGAACTTTACAGCTGATTATGACAAACCACTCATCTTTGACAAGGTATTCAAATTTTGGTTAGTTTCCTATCTTGTAGCATAGGTATTAAGCAGGGATCTTAAGGGATAAGACAATGGCAAAGATAAATTGATGTACTGTACATCTCCATTGATGATATACAAAATTCTTTAGATTACAATCAGTATTTGAAACGTCTTGACACTAAACTTAATAACCCAACCAATCGAAATTGTAGCTCTACATAAGTGTTTTGTCCTACTACATGACTACTTATGTCCAAACACTATGGAACAATGGCTACACACACACACACACCAATCGAAATTCAATAAAAGACCCCAAAGTTGATGAGCCAACTAAGAATAGTTATTTCACGCATCGTATTATAAACAGCTTTCCGCGGATATAGAATGTACAATTATGAGATTAAAACTAGTTTTTTTTTAGCCCCGAGGTGCCGAAGGCACCGGCTAAAAAAACGGATTTTAATCTTATGATTGTATATTTTTATATTCGTAGAAAGCTGGATATAATACGATGCTAGACATAGTTTTTTCGTATGGATGAGAACCGGTTCCTATCCACCGGATTCGAATGAATACGAGAAAAAAACGTTATTATAAAACCTTCGGGGCTAGTGCAGTGTAATAAATGTCCCCTTCCTCTCTTGGTAGCAAGGTACTCTATAATTATAATTTTTGCTGTTCATTAGTTTAAACTACATCTATAGGACATATATTTGGAAGATTTTTAATTTTTTACTAGGTAGTTTTTAAAATATCAAATATCATATTTTTTTTTGGACATTGATATGCAACTTGGATGGCTGTCCTGCTTTCACAAAAACATCATGTTGACTGTTTAGTGGTGCCTAACTGATTGCTATTTATGTAATACCAAATTATATTTGTTAGATTTTATTTTTGTAACTTATGCTTGCAATAAAACTCGTTAAATACACTTCATGCAAGTATCCCTTACTCACTTTTCATACCTGGCCCTTCGTTACCTTACAGGGTGGGGAAAAACCCAGGGTTTTTAAAAAAAGCCAAGCCCAACCCAACCCAAAAAACCTTAAAAACCCAGGGTTTTAAGGGTTTTTATGGGGGTTTTATTGGGTTTTTTAAAAAAAACCCTGGGTGGGTTTTTTTTGGGTGGGTTTTTTGTATGCCCACCCTGTTACTTTAGGACGTTACCATCCTTGTTGTTTCTGATCATTATTTATTATCAGGTTCACCACGAGTTGAATCAGTTTTGTTCAGTGCACAATCTTCAAGAAGTTTATATTGAACTTTTTGATCAAATTGACGAGAACCTAAAAGTTGCCTTACAGGTAATATGTTAACAAAAATGACAACATCCATAAATAGCGACGCACAAAAAAATCAAGGATAAGAGGACTGAAGGTCGAAGTAATTTACATATTTGATTCCTACTCAGAACAACAAAAATAAATGGAAAATCATTTGAAAAACACCAAAGATATGAATAAAATAAATAAATATATTAAATTTCTAGAAAAGTTAGAATTACTAATCTTAAATTAAATACAATTTGTGAAACCATATAGGTAACTATCTCTTTATCTACTTTCTTCATGAAATTTTAATCGTAAAAAAACACAATGTTGAAAAAATTTTATTTTGGTGCCATTTGAATAAGAATAATAACATAGGTAACAGTAGTTGATAACATAGCGGTCAAAGTTTTCAAATCCAGATCAAAATATCCACCTCCTAGTTTTCAAGTTTATTACAATCTTTATATGTAAATACTAAATATAACACTAAAGCATTTACTAATAATAAGGGATTCTGTCATGGACTACTTAGGTCCAAACACTAAGAAACAATGGCTACACAAACAAACAAAAGGGATTCTGTCCATTCCCTACCCCTCTTTCCACTTACTTTTTGGAAAAATGTAAAATAAAAGGGGTAATTTTTTCTGCATGCCCAACCCCTGCGGTGCCTTAATCTAGTAGGGCTTATCTGTACCTAATATAACCTAACCAATCCTATATTAACAACACAAAAACTCCTTTCCATAAATAGATTTAATACACAATAATGGGGGCGGAGGATTTCTGTTCTCTATTAGGCACTTTGAGGGACACTGCCGAATTATGTGAAAGAATATAGCACTTATAAAGAAATAAGTTTATCAAAAAAAAAATTTGTTCGCCTCATGAAGCTGCCATTTGTTTTTTTTCTTGATATTAAATACTTAAATTTAATTACAGCACAAATTTTTTGATCTTTCTGTTTTGAAAAGTAGAAAAATTTAAGATTATAATAATCTGATTCCTGAAACGGGTCCAATATTTTCAAGCTCATTTGCCTTTTCTTTCATTTGCATTAGACTCTTTAGCTCCTAAATTAAATACAAAATGTAACAGTATGTCTTGTCATCTTTTCAGAGAAGCCTTGTTCTTTAGACTTTTTGTAATTTGTAAAAAGTCAAAGCATGACCTCTAAACCTATGTATGTGGTCATGACATAGTATAATACTTAAAATATTATTAAATGTTAAAAATATTTCTTTAAAAAGTGACTATACATGATTCAGAACTAGCAATTTATTTATATTCATAGCCTAATGCACCTTATAGAATGTTTATTTGGATAGTTTTTGTCATTACTACTTTGAAGTAATAACATTCTAGACAGTAGGTACTATTTTTATAACATTAGTGTAGCTCTAACCACTCAGAGCTATACATATAAATAAGATTGACTGTAAATGTTGTGATTTTGAAATTGTTTTTGCGAATGAAACATAAATGTAGAAAATTCCTTAGGCATGGGAATCTTCAAAATTCCCCCAAAACAATAGCAGCAATTTCAGAATTTACACCAAGTGGATTAAAATTTGCAAAATTGAATCTTCCTTTGACGACCTACTAATTTGGGAATTTTTGGTTTGTGGCATTTGGTTATTGATTGTACCATTTCCTTAGTATCTTAGGAATAAAATTATTTAAACTTAAACATTTGCATACCTAGTAAATTATTAGAACTGTTATGAATAGATTTTTTACAAAATCTACATTTATACAAATTCTACACATGACCATACCTAAGTATGTAGATAATATATTTACCTTAGCTTTATAAGCATCTAGTTGAGCTTTCTTGACATATTTCTTGATCAGATCATAAACATCTTCCACAGAGTAAGCATTGAACACACTTTTCCCTACAATTATAGATGTAGTACATAGAAGACTTAGTGTACCTATGGGAATTTTTTTTCCAAATTAAAAAAATTTAAAAGTGTGTAGTCTGTACTAGTTTTGACTTTTTGAAAATATCTAGTTTGTATTTTTTCCAACAAAAAAAATTCTGTTAAATCAATATTTACTGTGAATGCAAAATTTTTAATTTTAAAAAAGTACCATTGTTAAGAAAATCACATTAAAATGTCTTTATTATTTAGAACCTGTATTTTTAAAGACATCTAGACATCAAGATGTTAGTAAATGTATAAAGTTTCAGAAAACCAAAATACAAGGAATAAATAATGATGAATACTTACCAATTACTGCTGTAGTTGTTAAAATGATCATATAATATTGGTTTATGTCAGCAATACATACATAAGCTGCCATAATAACAAGAATCTGACAGATAATTTTATTTGCTTAATATTTAAATTATCTACACTTAATTTGTTGACATGTAGTATGCTTGATCAAGTTAATTGATTGAAGCACCTTATCTTATAAGTATGACATTGATAATTTGTTTCGTGATGAATTGTTTTCTTCATTGAACAATATTTAAAAAAAGTTTTTGGCTCAAAACATATAGGTACCTACTAAATATTATTATAACAATATTGCATCGATGATATTGAAAAAATGTGGTGAATGTGCTAATAATGAAGCAGCTTATACTAACAACAAAATTAATTCAGAAAACTTATACATATTTTCAGCTGTTGTTGGGGATCAACACACAATAGAATTGACAACCTCTACATCTCCCCCCAAATATTATTTTAGATTTATTTTGCCTGTTGGTTATACAATAAGAGATATAAGTTTTCCGGAATTGTAATGTAGGGAGTAGATTTGAAATCTGCATCAAATTTTAAGGATTTTTTTTATAAAATTCGTTTTTTGTATAATTCTTTATCTAAAAGCGGAAATACAAATTAAGTTAATTAATTTTGGCATCTGTGATTGGTGGATTTAAAAAATCTGCGCTCTGATTGGATGTCGTACATCATTCAACCAATTAGAGCGCAGGTAGTTTAAAATCCACTTATCCTATTGGTCAAAATTAATTAACTTAAAATGTATTTTCGCTTTTAGATAAAGAATTTTACAAAAAACGAATTTTATAAAAAATCCTTAAAATTTGATGCAGATTTCAAATCTACTCCCTACATTAAAATTCCGGAAAACTTATATATCTTATTATACAACCTTATTCCTTATATTGAAATGAAGCTAATACAAATATTCCTGTTGAGCAGTGAAAAAAAGCAAAGTAGAATATGACAAAGAGTTAACTATGGTCTCCCACATAATGATTGTCTTTTCTACATCTTTCTGATCTGTTATTTCTATCTCAAGGTTTTCTAAATTAAGAGAATTAATAAATATATACATAAAAATAAATAGGTATTAAATATACTTTCAAATAAATTTTTTAAAAATACAAAATTGCAAAAATAACTCTTTTGAAATGTAACACTTAAATATTACCTTTTAAAAAACGTCTAGCAACATGTATTGCCAATTCAATCAAAATAAAACAAGTAGATAAAGACAAAATGTTATAAATGAATAGCACAAGAAGTGGCAGAGCCTTGTAAAATTCACTTCCTTTTGTGAGAACGGACAGGTAGTTATCATCCAGAAATATTAGACCTTCAAAATAAAATGTTACAATATCTATGTTTATTCAAATATTTAATATTGAACAATGGTAGACACAAAATATGTTTTGAAGTGTCTTCTTTGATGATCAAATATAGCAGTCAATTATAATTTTTTTAAATGGCTTTTGACATTAATTAAAACTTGTTTCTCCATTGATCTAAGGTTCTCTTTACTTGTACAGATGATTATTTACAGAGTCCCACGTAATTTTTGGAAAAAAATTCTTATAACTCCCTTTATATTCCAGCTATATTAGTAAAATAAAAGATTTTGTCAGCCTACTATTTTATATTTTATGGGATAATGATAAAATATCCACAAAGCTAAAAGAATAAAATCAGTAGGCTGCCAAATCCTTTAAGTTAGCTGAAATATTAAGGGAGTAATAAGTGTAAGAAATAACAGTTTGCATTGGAGACCCTGTATATACCTATACTTTATTTTAAATTTAATATGCATGTAAAACATTATGTCCAATTTACCTGAAAACACTAAATGGTATTTTGTTCTAACCTGTATAATAGCATGTAACCACACCACAGTGTTTCAATATGGTCAGACATGGCATTCTGTTCACCTTATCACTAATTAAGAAGTCATTCAATACAATTTAATTTCCTACTTACAGAAGCAGGGCTTCAAACATGGATGGTAAGAAGAAAAGATCACATTATTAAGACAATTTGCTAATTTAATAAGATAACTAACAAATGGAAAAACTTGGTGAATTATTGAGTAGATGTCAATTCAGTTGTCACCAGAATCATCAGTAAATTTTTTTACGACAGCAAAGAAAATATATTATTGTTATTTAGGATTATAAAGAGAATTGTACAAACTCCATACCACTTTAAAACAAAATACAAATTAAAAAACTTAAAACATGATGTTATAATAAAAAAAAACAGTTTCATAACAAACATTTTTATACCTGTACCAAAAATGTTCCATTTTAGTTGCCATGTCAGAGTTTAAATACATAGCAATATATGGCAAAATGTAAGAAGCCATCTTGAAGATATCAACAATAATCTCAGCTGCAGTCAAAGTGTCCATGCATGTTTGCTAAAAATTTGAAATATATAGATTAAATCTTACCATGAGATTGTTATGAATTTAATTGACAATGAAGAAACTATGATTGAATAATATGAGGCACTTTTCATAAAATACAAGTTAGGTTTTAGGATAATTGCATAGAAATTGAAAGCACCCATTGCCAACACTACACCCCCTTCGACCTAATTTTAGAAATGAATTGAAAATTTGAAAAAGAAGTTTTTTCCTTCATGACTAACCACTGCTGGGCCTATACCTGAATTGCCCCAACCCTTTGTGGCCACCCTGAACCCAATATATTATTTAACCTAACCTGACCTTAAGTTTTATATAGTAAAAAAAACTAAAAATGATAATTCAAAATTAGATACTTGTCAATCAATATTTCTAGGATAATTATCATAATGAGCATTTTACAGAATAAAATATATTTCTTAGTTGTTCTTTTAATAATTTGAGAAAAGTAATTAAACAAATATAAACAAATAAGCCATATACTATAATTTGGAGTGAATAAATTAAAGAATTGTAAAGAAACTGTATATGACATATAATTAAGATTAAATATTAGTATAATTTGTTAACCCGCGACCGTGGCTCAACACGTAGCGCATCCGCTCGTCGTCGGGAAGGTAATAGGTTTGAATCTCGGGCCGACACCGCGTCATAACTAAAGACGTTAAAAATGGTTCCTACTGCTGCTATGTCAGATGCGCGACATAAATAGTTAGAGTAGGGGGAATGCCTTAGCCCAAAACAGGCGCAACTCGTTACCATGCACAGTTGGGACTTCTCAGACAAAGGTCGTGCATCACAGAGAGTTGGTTGTCTGATGGATGTTACTTAGCCTAATATCCTTGGGTGTTTGGACAGAGAAGGGTGCCTTAGTCATCCTTAGTTCTCCTGGATTGCTGGACCAGGACCTGGACAGTACATCAAGTCGATAAGGTCCGGTACTGCAATCTCGCCCGTACAAGGTAATCTAGGTAATCTAGTAAAATTTGTTTGTTTACCTCAATTATCAGATAAACATAGGCTATATAGCAAGAAGTAAAAAGGGCAACATGAAAAACAGCAAGAGGGTGAAAGACATCATGAACAGCAAGATTATCTTCTCCTTTTCTTATTGGTATCAGCTTTAAAGCAGCCATTCCCCTAAATTATGTATTTCCAAAAATGTTTATGGTTTTCGTTTAGTTCAGACATGACTTAATTGGCATTTTAATTGATTTTTTATGCCTTATTTTCCTATCCTTCACCAATTCATGAAACCTGGTGAAAGTTAATTTTTCATTCAAATATATTTTTAGAATATCTTTGATATCCTTTTCTACATCATTTTAATGGTCATTACTCTAAATATTTCTTTAATTGCATGTCATGGAATTATCTCTTAATCTAACATTTTGTAAATACCAAAGTGTTTAAATTTCTAAAAAGAGCCAATTGAATCATATAAGAATTATTAAAAACCTTAAAAAAAACAACCTTAACATAGTTTCTGTCTTCATATTGACGGAAGTGTACCCACTTGCATAGACCTATAATTACTGGAATATTAAACTGAAATATTCATAGGTATTAACAGGTGTGTCATCAGTTCTGCTCAATAACTATGATTTTAAGGATTGTCAAAATTAGGATAGCAGGACAGCAATGTTTCAAAGTTTTTAAAAATGATTAATAACAAAATGTCATAAATATTGTGATATAAGAGTTTTTTTTTAATGCAACCATCTCGTAATCAGTGAGCAAATTGCACTTAGAATTCGAATTTCCATCTGAAATTTTGCATGTGTAATCCTTGGTAGGTCTATTTTCCCTAATCGAACAAAAAATTGGAAAAGTAACGGCTAACGGCTGGCGGCTCAGCCATTTTGCCATGTTTTGGATATCTATATTGCAAATTAGTCGCGAAACCTATCTCCACCTAATACTCTTTTCCACTCCAAAACGCTATCAAACGGTTCTAGACGGTAGCTGTTGGTACTAGAAGTTTTAAAAATGGTTATTGCTATCATTTAGCATGAATTAAATCAAAAATATGTTTTTAAAAGTTGATTCCTACGTAATTGATGATGGATTTACCCTAAAAATAGGCAAAAAAACGGCATAACGGCTGAGCTCCCGCCATTACTTTTCCAACTTTTTGTTCGATTTAGCGAAAATAGACCTACCAAGGATTACTCATGCAAAATTTCAGATCGAAATTCGAATTTTAAGTGCCATTTGCTCACTGATTACGAGATGGTTGCATTAAACCTCCCCCCCCTTTTACAATAAGGAGAATAATGTCTGCCTTATAGGCATTACGCCTAGAGGTAAAAAGAATTAATTTTAAGAAAGTTTTTATTATTCAAGGATCAGTAAGACATCTAAATGTGTCTTAAAAGCTTAATATCAGTGTAAAACTTTAGCATTTGGCGGTTTATCTCAAGTAGAATTTTTGAGCACCAAAAAACTCCCCATCCCTAATTTTCAAAGAAATTGAATTTGATGGGTTTAAAGAACTATACAAAAACCTTTTTCCCCTGTTTAAATGTACTAGCGGCTACGCCCCTAGAGGCCTCTAGGGGCACTTGAGGAGGGGGGAGTACCCCCCCCCCCTCCCCTATTATTTTTAATTTTAGTTAAAAAACGTAAATATATTTTTTTTTTGGGGGGGGGGTGGTTTGGGGTGTCCCACCCCCCAAAAAATAGTTATAAACCATCCCAGGACTTATGAGAAGCTACCCTGTTAAGGAGAACATCGGTTCAGCAGTTAGCGAGATCCTTCGGTACAGACACACAGACAGACAAACATCCTGTTACTTTAGTATAAGGATATCAAAATAAGGAGGGAGGAGACTGATCTTGCAAGGTACGAGTAAACACCCCCTTTTTATATAGCAATTATCACTTTTAATATTTATGTAGAAATGGTAGCACATTTTATTAATATTATAACTTATACCTATTAATTACAAGAGTTCTTTATTGACTTAAGTTCACTTAATATTTGGTAGGTAATTTATTTACATATAACTGTATTTTATATAAAAATTAATTTTTCTTGCATTTCCTTTTTTTTTTTTTGTTACTTCTTACAAGGACGTCCAAGGGGGAGGGGGGATAATCACTCCCCCAATAAAATCTTTGCTTCCTCCATATCATTTGGTAATATATTACATTTTATTCTCCTGGCACCCACCCACCCCAATGTGTGGTGTCATAGGAGCCTCAAAAGTTTGGGGCGAGGTATTTATCCCTCCACTCCACAACCCCTGGACACTTCTAAGTACTGGATGCACCCATAGCCCTCCCCTTTTATGATTTAATTAGTGGCTACGCCCCTTGAACCTCTAGGGGCACTAAAGGTTGCAAGGAAAATATTCGACACCCCCCCCCCATTTTCAGTTTGAAATTTAAAAAAAATTATTTTTTCTTGGGGGGGGGGAGTCATCTTTTGAAGGGAGAAGATACCCTCCTCATAAATAGTTCAGAAACTTCCCTTAGCGGTTTTCGAGATCCTTAGCTACAGACGAAAAAATCTTACTACTTTTTATAATAGAATATATGGGTATATTATATATACTTACAGCACCATAGGATTTCACAATTTAATGTAATGAAAAGCTGATCAAAACATATTAATAGGAAAGGTAAGCAAATGTCTATTGGCAGAATTTTTAATTTTTAGCCTGAAATATATTTGTCATAATTTTTTATTTTAACTTCAGGATGCTTATTTTGGTAGTTTTCTTTATTTTTCTAGGAATCATTATTTCTTTTTTAAAAGATGACGTTTCTAACACAACAATTTTGCGTCTAAAAGTTCTAAAACAACTGAAATCAACATGTTTCAATCAGACAAATGACTTTTCAGGAATGCTAAACATTTGTTATTATTTCTTATAGTTACAGGAATCCACATTCAAGGTTGCAATTGATGATTCTAATAAAGCTCTTCATAAAAACACAGAATTTCTTTGCATTTTTATATCTCGAGTAATCTATAATACAAAGTAGAACGATGTCTGTCTGTGTGTTTGTCTGTTTGTTTGTAACGAAGGATCTCGCTAACCGCTGAACCGATCGGGTTCTCCTTAACAGGGTAGCTTCTCATAGGTCTCGGGAAGGTTTATAACTATTTTCTTGGGGGGTGGGACACCCCCAACCCCCCAAAAAAATGAAAAATCCCCCCCCCAAAAAATGTTTTTTTTTTAAATTTTTTTAACTAAAATTAAAAATGAGGGGGGGGGGGCACCCCCCCCCAAAAAAAAATTTGTTTCGCTCCCCCCCCCCCCAAATTTTTTTTTTACTTTTTCTTTTAAAATCTAAAATAAGAAATTTAATTATTAAATTCGACTCTCTCCTTAAGTCCCCCTAGAGGCCTCTAGGGGCGTAGCCGGTAGTTAACATATAAACAACTAAAGGGCAAAATCCAGTTTTGATTTTCATCCATGTTAAAAAATCTAATGGATTTATAAAAAGGTATGAAATGAATAATTAATGTTTATGCGTAAGAAATTACGCACTTCAGCACTCATCAATAAAAAAAATTATTTTTTTGTGACACTTTATTGAAAATATTATCAAGTTGTTCCATACAAATTAAGCCTTTTCAATTTGGATATTGGGAAAATATTAAAATAAGTAGTAAAGAACAGGGAGGTAGGGACATTTAGGTGTTTATTACACAGGTTTCCAAAGTTTTATAATAGCTTTTTCTTATTCATTGGCTCAATAACTTTTGGGAACCTTTATTGTACTTTAATTTGTTGGTTCCTTAGGCCGAGTGTCCAAACGTTTCAAGCACTAATTTATTCTACAGATGGGGTAATTTTGTGTAACATGTGGAATGTACATCGCTTTTGTACACTTCTACAATTTCGGGAGTGGGAATTATATTAGAGAACTTAAAAGGCAATTTTCTTTTTAAGCTGAAAACATCCGAAAAAGGTCAATTTTGATACCTAAGCTAATTATATGGTCATTAATATCATTATCTACTATCATATTCAATCAATTTATGTCTAAACTTTGTTTTTCATATGCCTATCATTACTTTTTAAAAGCGAAACTTTTCTATAATTAGGATCGGTCCGTCCGTCCGTAACGGAAAGCTTTTTTCGTTAATTTAGACATGTTAGAATTGTCCTATTGATTTCAAACTTTGCATGGTGTTTCCTGTAGTAGTTAGGTACGATTTAGAAAGCGTAGCAACTCTATAATCATTACCAGAATGCCCGTACGTCCATTTTAAACATGTTGATATTTTTTCAATTTTTTAACAACTAATTTTTATGTAATCAAATCCTAAAGTTGTAAGTATGTCCATAAACATTATTCTGTATCAAGCAGTTTTTCAACAAATTTATTTACAATTTTGCTTCGATTCTTATACATTGATTTATATTCTGATTATTCAGTTCTAATATTATACAATTGTTAATGTCCGTTTGTCCTACCGTTTCAGTGCTTCGCTTTTATGGATGTTGTCATCCTTGTTTATGTAAGCTTACAAAACCAATAATTATGGTTTTATGTATAAATCTAAATAAATATTATCAGTAGCGAACCTACTCTATAAGTTATTTGTATGTCCGTAACTTGATTTTCTCATCTGCTATTCAAGATAGATGGCTTATTTTTGGGGAAAGATTCCCTCTACCAATGAGCATCCAGTATGTAATTTTCTTTGTTCGTCGGTCTGTCACTCATGTTACAATATAAATATTGAAATATATAAAAAGTACACAAGAAAGGTTTTATGATGAAAGATTTCGTGCTTTTTTCTCTAATAAATCTATTCTTGATTTTAACAAATGCTCTTTAAGTCTCCTTGCTACTTTCCCATCCATGATTTTTGTGCTTCGCGACTTATTGATGTTATCATACTTGTTAAAAGCAAAGCTTTTCTATAATTCAAACTTTCCATTATGATTTCTGTAGCAGTTAGATACAACTTAGAAGGCGTAGCAACTCTATAATCGTTGCCGATTCCTAGGACAACAAAGTACAATGCTATAAGCGAAGCATTTCTATTATCAAGTCCTAAAAATGTAAGAATGTCCTTTAACATTATCTTGTATTTAAGCAGTTTTTCAACAAATTTACTTACAATTTTGTAACAACCTTTATACATTTATATTCTGATTATTCGTTTCTTACACTCTACAAGTGTTAATGTTCGTTTGTCCTACCGTTTTAGAGCTTCGCTTTTATTGATGTTAACATTCTTGTTAACCTACCATTTACTTAGAATCGTTTTATAGAGAAATGATTAAAAGAGGGAAATTAAAGTTGTTAAGGGATGAAAACATGTTATAGACCTAAATGCAAATTCCAATGTCTTAATTGGTACTTTAAAATACAAATGAGCTTATAAACCTCTGAATTATAAGTAACTAACTGAAGAATGCATCGATCATAACATTCGAACAGGTGTTTTACAACTTGTAAAAATATTATGGTTCTTTTATTAAGATCGAATTTGATAGTTCTCGATTTTTTATATTTGTTATTTTAGTTTTTAGTTTTTTGGAGGGAGTTCTGGTATTGAAAATTATCATATCTATGGTATGACAAATAGGACCGACCGACAGATATGTTTTGTTCTACTTTGTATTAAAAAATATTTTTCTATTTAGAGAGATTTGACTGAGATGGCCCCTGGGTTGAGAGTACATTCTGTCAGAGTTACCAAACCTAAGATTCCTGAAGCAATCAGGTAAGGAAGAAGTTTAGCTTACTCATAACAATAAGAGTATTAGGACAATAGATGTAGAATATATGTGGAAATTATGACAGGAAAAAAATTGTCGTCAATTTAAATTGTAATGTCCCCTCGCATTTATTGGTCGGGCCGTTTATCCAGTAGGAGATGTGGGGATGGGATAAAGGAGGGGGTGGGGGAGTTTGTTATTTTAGCTCGCTAGAGAGTTCACTTTATTATAGAACATGAAAATCTAGTTTATATTCAAGTAATAATAAATCCATTATTAAGACACAACTCTAGCGTTAAACTAATAAATCTGTTGATTGTCTGTTAAGTGAACTGTTCGAATTGAATTCACAGTTTAAACTGCTTTATAAACGGAGCCATTTAAGATTTCACCAACTTCTGCGTTGTCAAATATGTGACTTAAATAGGAAGAGGTAAAAATTCCCGTCCAATACAGAAGTAACTTATTTCCGTGGACATTTTCGACTTTTAAACAAAGGTTGTGCAATTATTGGATCCTTTTTTCAAATTAACATAGGTTTTCCACGTTATGTAAATTCAAAGCCTATGAAAATACCTTACTTACCCCCCTCCCGCTCCCCCTATTTTCCTATATCCCACTACGAACATTTTAACCTTTTGTAAAAAATGCATTAGGACTGTGTACGGTTTTACGAATAATTCTAAGTATATTTTGCCTTTATTTACAAACAAGGATGTAGTTATACACAACATATACGCTGGGAAAATTAACCAAATTAATCATTAATAAAATAAAAGCTCCAGATCAGCTGAAACCAACAACTGAATTAATTGGAAAAAAGAGATACGATATTTTCTGTCTGTAGCTTAATATCTCGCCAACCGCTGAACCTGTATGTTCTCCTTTACAGCGAAGCTTCTTATTTGTCCAGAGATAGTTTATAATTAGAATTAACTTATCCACTCCCCCCACCTTTACTCAAGTGCCCCTTGAGCCGGTTGAAACAAATAGTATAAGTAATCTAAACTTTATAGAGCACATTTTGCAAATTCAGCCTTCATTACAAATGGTATTATTCCATTTCAAGATACTTGGCAAACAGTTTAAGCAAGCTTCCTGGCCGTATGAATAATTATACTTTTATTGGTTCCTTGCTATATCTTTTATTATTTGAGAAGCGTAGAAACTCAACATTAAGTCATAACCATCATCGAACGGATGACAAGGACTAATATTACTACAGACATCTTGAGGGAAAAGACTATATACTAGGGATGGCAATCCGTCAAATTTTTGGACCGGATTCGGATTCTTACAAGAATCCTTCCAAAAAAATGGCGGATTCCCGCGGATTCCGGATTCTTATTTTTTGCGGATTCCGGATTCGGATTCCGGATTCTAGCAATATTTTAAAAGGCTTTATTTTTAAATTAAGTGCTACATAATGATATGTCCTTAAAATTAATGTTCTTGGTGTTCTGTATAATCACTTCCGTGAATCGAACCAGATTTTAAAAGATATTATATATAATGATGATAATCTTTGCCTTCAAAAAGCGGGAGTTGAAAGAAAAAACTCAAGACGCTAATTTTAGCCTACCAATTAAGAATCCGAATCCGCTATTAAAAATCGGATTCCGGATTCGGATTACAAAATTGGCCATAAATTGGGCGGATTCCGGATCCCGGATTCGGATTGCCAACCCTACAATAAATTGATATCCTCTTCTGTAGGTATATTCAATTTATTGGTGGAAAAATCTGGACACTGCTAGTTTGTACCAACGAATCAAGTTTTATAAGAGAAGGATTTTATAAAACTTTGGGAACTAGTATAATTTACGGGCTTTTGATTTAATAAGCTGGGTCTTAAAGAATATATTAAAGACAATTTTATAGCATTTTATCATATTTTTCAAAGTGTATTTTTTACCTTTTGTCCTTTTCGGAGTTATTTCTTCAAAGAACAACAAAACAACGTTCACTTATGCAAGCGTTAACCATTTAAATAATCAGAAGAATTTAATTATTTTCAACTCTATTGATCACTATTCAGTGACACAAGCAACAATTTCTCTTACTTAATCACAATTTTGTTTTAACTAAAATTGTATTCGCTTGTCGTTGCTGCGCTATTTATGGATTTAATATTCCTTGTATTTCAATTTCTATATTACATGCTACTCGCTAAATATACTTATTGTTACCTACGTTTGTTTATTTAACACTCTTATAAATTTTCATATAATCTTATACTTGAATGTTAGGTTAGTTTGTATGGTTAGGGTAAAGGGGTGTTTCCTCCCCTCAAACTTTAAAATTCCTCTTTTGTCCCTCTCAAAATTTATATAAAAAATCATTTGATTACCCGCCCCTCCCCCCTCAAACCCTTAAAAACCCTAATTTTACCCCCCTTAAGATAGAGCTTTGACTTCCTGTTATACATGTAAATAAATGATATTGTTAAAATTGACCATTAAACGCTTTGTTTTAGTTCAAAGAGCATAAACTAGAACCTTATTAACTTATTGAAAAGCTACACAGAAAACCGTAGTAGGCTTTCCAGGATGGCTTCGAAACCGATTATATCATTTATTAAGCTTCCCTAAAATTCATTTCGAATTTAGACCAGTGTTTTTCGAGACCTTAAGATTGAGACAAAAAAAACATTGTATTATAGAATCCTAATTGCCAATTTTAACTAAGAAATAAATAAAAGTTTATTTTTAGAAAGAACTACGAGCTTATGGAGGCAGAAAAGACAAAACTGTTGATCTCAACTCAGCGCCAGAGGCAAGGACGTTGTTGAAAATTTTCATGATTGGAATTATATGGGCTTAGTAACATAGGTGGAAACTGTAGTAAATAATATTTTGGTGGATTTCTTTTATTGTATTAGGTCAACATACAAACTTTTTGACAAGCAAAACTTGTAGGATTAGTTAGGTAAAAGTTTGAAGAGCCCTAAAGAGAAAGTTCACATTAATTTCCAAATTAAAAAAGAATTTTTTGGGAGGGGGATTGTCAAAAAATAGATTTGAATGAAAGCACAAGTATAATGAACAATTCCATGAACTAAAGGGCTTTGCCAACCAAACCGAAAGTAAATATCAAAAATACAGTTTTAAACCTGTGTTTTCATTGGTTTAATAAGCATTGAAACTGCAATCTATTTTTTATTCTTACTCTTGTATGAAATTGGTTTGATAGTTTAACCTTCTTCATATAAGGAAAAAAAAACTGAAGATAACCAAGACCATTACCAATCTTTAGTCCAGCTATTTAAGTGTTCTGTAATGACACACAGATTGTAAAAAACTTAACGCATACGATCACAATTGCTTTGATTCAAATACTACGTTCTAAATGGTCAGGGTTGTTGAAAAAGATGCTGAAACAGAGAGGAAGAAAGCTGTCATAGAAGCTGAAAAAGAAGCTCAAGTTGCTAAAATAAAGTAAGTGTTAATTCACAGAAGATATAGGAAAGGATAGAATTAAGCTAGGTAATCAATCAATCGTGCGATGAAATTAGGAAATATAAAAAATTAAATAACGTAGGTTAAGAACAGTTAAAAAATATTTAATATTATAGAAAAGAAATATATGAGGCACATACAGGGACAATCAATTATAGTTCATCAAAAACAAAACTCTATTCCCCAACTTAAGGGGTTTGATTCAACGCAGGATCTTTAGGAATAAGATTATGGACGTTATGTACACTCCGAACTTGGATGTACTAAATTACTCAACAGGACGCTGTCAGTTTGTATAACAAAATTCGTAAAAGTTTTTAAGCCAACGAATAAAGAACGTGTTTATAAAACTCTATTGATCCGTCTAATGTCCCCTCCCTGCCTGGTGCAACCCCCTTGCAAATAACGGTGCACGCACCCAAGGTTACATATACGAAAACGACTACAAATAAATAAATAACCTTAAAAAATATGTTTAATTGAATTAACAGAATACCTGGTTATTCATCGCATCGTATTAATTACAGCTTTCCACAGATATTAGAGTGAAAAATTATAAGAACAAAACCAATTTTGTTAGCCCTAAAAGGCCGAAGGACCGGGCTAAAAAAACAGGTTTTAATCTTATGATTGTACATTTTATATTCGAAGAAAACTAGATATAATACGATCATATACATAATTTTTTTGAATGGCGAAGGACCATTTCTAATCCAACGGATATTAACCGATTTCGAAGCCATACTGGAAAAAAAAGAATTGCTTTAAAATCCAGGTACGACCAGAATCTGGCAGAAAGAGAGTCCAAACAGAAAATGGAGAAAATTGATGACGAGATTCATCTGGCCAAGGAAAAGAGTAGAACTGACGCAGAATATTACAAGGTCAGTGTAATTGTTAGTGGCGCAGCTACTCTGTGGCTGCGGGGTATGTATGTTTGTAGCCCTAATACTCTGAGATGCATACGGAGAGAGGAAGTGAGATTCCTTTGAACAATCTTAGATTGGTAAGCTTTGCGCACAGCTGATTGTATTCTATGTTACATTACATGCTGACCCACAATTCTCGTGGAAGCTACTCAATTATTACATCATCCTGGCCTGGAGTTCCATATTAAGCCACCCTAAGGGGGGTGGGGGGGGGGTGGAATTTGTACACTTATACAAAAAGAATTAGGTTGATAACTATAACGACAAGCCCAAACGTCCAGGGCAAAATTTGTTACTGAATTTCATTTCCTCCAAATGCATAAACAAAATATAAACAATACTTATTTTTTAGATAGCCAAACAAGCAGAAGCTAACAAAGCTTTGCTAACACCTGAGTATTTAGAGCTTAAAAGAATTGAAGCAATTGCTAATAATAATAAGGTAAGTTTCATATGTTGTTAAAATAAGAAGTAAGGCATAATGCTTTATTATTGCGGGTTTTGTCTTTCATATATGCTTAACACCATTTTTAAAAGCGAAACATTTCTATTGCTAGGAAAGGTCCGTCCGTTTGTAACGGATAGCACTTATGATTTTTTATGTGACATATTATTCTATTCGTCTGATTTTTGGAATACTGATTCTTAGGACAAAAAAAGGAAAATATTATAAGCAAAGCATCTTAATAATAAAGCCCTAAAAATGTTAGAATGTCCTTAAAAAGTATCCTAATTTAGACAGCTTTGCAAAAAAATACTTACTTTTTTTGTTCTACCTATACATTTATATTCTGCTTATTAAATTCCGACAATTTACAAGTGTTTATGTTCGTTTGTCCTTACATTTCAGAGATTTACTTTCATGGATGTTATCATCCTTGTTTTTAATTTAAAACGGAAGTAAAGGTGAGTTGACATGAAAAGTGGAAGGAAAACAATACAGAAAATGCTTGAGTTATGACTTGTTAAGTAGTTTCATCCTTAATTTTTTTTTACAGTATATACCAGAATTTATAATAAAATATAATTATGTATAAATTACAAGATTTCACGTGTTTACGTGTACATATGCAAATTGTTATTTATATAACAATGTGAACATAAAACAAATAGAATTATATTCATGAGCTTTTAGTCTTTTTTTTATATAGGGATAGGATAAAGGATAATAATTTATCTTAAAAGTAACCCCTTTTGTAAATTAGAATTATTTATAGAAAATTGTATGCACTGTTACTTTTTAAATTTAGTACCTAGGTAATACAATCCTAATTCTACTTTAAACCTTAAAACTTTTAGCCAACCAATGACAGAATGAGTGTAGAAACTGTGATTCACAGTCCATTGTTCCCTCTCTATCTTCTTGAAAACCAACTATTTCTTTCTATAGATTTTGGGGACTAGTCTCCGAAGTTAAAATAATCTCTCATCGAAATTAGTAGTGAACGCAAATCTTTATCGTCCATTGTCTTGCCTCTTAAGATTCCAGGATTTTTCATTTTTGTTTATAAATTCAGGACAGGTTATATTATGCACTTGGTAGCCCCTCATGGGTTAGGCACAGAAAAATAAAGCTAACCATTACTTTAAAGGGGGGGTGGCGGTTGTGACACTTTTTGAAACCAAAACTAAAAGTCAAAGGAACTCAACTAAAAAAAGAGTTACAGCACTGAAATTTGGTATGGCAGATGCTTTAAAGAGGTACAATGTGGAACTGTAAAGAAACGGCGGCGGAACCGCCGCTATCACCGATTTATTTTTGGCGGGAAACGGCGGTAGCGGCAGTCTCACCAACTTTTCTTCACAGTTCCACATTGGAACTCTTTAAAGCGACTGTTATTCAAAACGTCAGTGATGTAACTCTTTTTAAAGTTGAATTCCTATAGTTTTGGTTTCAAAAAGTGTCACAACCGCCCCCTCCGTTTATTTCATAATTAAGGGGGAAGGGTTATCAGTGCACAGCCGGCGCGATTTATGTGATAGAATCGATATTAGTCCTAGGCGGTTTTTGTCTTTTTTTTTTAAAGGGAGGGGGGAGGGGAATCAACCTTTTCTTGAATAACTCACATATTTGATTTATGTTTTAAGGTTTACTTTGGATCAGACATTCCTAAGATGTTTTTGGATGGAGGCGGTAATCCAAATCCAGCGGTCACAGTGGCAGGTAATCCAAATCCAGCGGTCACAGTGGCAGGTAATCCAAATCCAGTGGTCACAGTAGCAGGTAATCCAAATCCAGCGGTCACAGTGGCAGGTAATCCAAATCCAGCGGTCACAGTAGCAGGTAATCCAAATCCAGCGGTCACAGTGGCAGGTAATCCAAATCCAGCGGTCACAGTAGCAGGTAATCCAATTCCTGCGGTCACAGTGGCAGGTAATCCAAAGACAAGATGAAATACAGACTAAGGGATAGAAAAAGATTAACTTATTGGGTGACTGACAGATAGATACTGATTTTCAGATTGTCTAACAGATCCATGGATTTTCTATGTCTAGTACCCAAAAAGTGAAATCGTCATACTACTAAACTGAATTTCTATGTAGAGACAATCCATCTCTTGGGATTTTTTTGCACACAAGTTGGTTTAATTTGAGGCTTATGTTCGACTGCCGAGCCCTGTCTAAAGGACATATTTTTTATTCCTTTGAAAACGCACAAGTTATCATGAAAATTAATCTTGTTATTTTCAGGTGCCACACTAGCCTCAGGAGACCACAAGAAAAATAATTAGAAAACAATCATTCCAAATTATATTATTTTTAATATTCATTGCACCTCGTATAAAAATCTTAATTAAATCTTAATTTTTAAATTAACAAGAATATAGTTTTCCTCTTTAGACGTTTTCAAATACTCCTAATCGGTTCAAAATATCGCAGCAATAACAATTAATAAACTCCATTTATATATATGAGAAACACACTTTAGAAAAACGTTATGGGTATGAAGAAAGAACATTAAACTGTAATTTTCTAGTAGTGACAATAAATCTATAAATATGATGTATAACCAGACAACTACCAGGGTTTTTTTTCTCCTAGGAAATTGCTTTCGACACTTGTAATATTTCCGACGCTATTGGTTGATTTAAAAGTAGGCACAGGGTTCTCAGGGTAGGAAAATACAGTTATTTAACCCCTTTCCCCCTTTTTTGTTTTACCCTAATGTTAATAAAAAAATTCTCTTATTTATTTTTTACTTTGCAATAGATTAATGAGAAATAATTCTATTGCTAATGTTAAAAAAGCTTTTTTTGTGCCATTTTGAGAAAGAAATATGAAATTTTAAAACAAAGTTTACATGATAAATCGATTGAAAGATTGTGTTTTGGTTAGGATATTTTTTAATTTATTGTATTAATCTTACACTTGAAATTTTGTTATTTTGATTTTTCATTTATACTTCTATAAAGCCGTTTTATGTGATTTTGTGTGATTTATCTTGTGATATATTTGATATTTTTAAATATAAATCAATAAAAGTCAAATTAAGTTTAGCCTACTATTAGAAGCTAAGCTATACTCTTGCTTGATTTGTCTGTTTTTAGGTATTGGTCAATGGTTTAATGGTTTTAATGGATTTATAATTACTTAGAGCTTACACCAGATTATCATGTACTCTAATAAGCAGTGTTGCGGAGCCGTTTGATTTTGGTGCGGCTCCGGCTTCGCGGAGCCGTCTGTGAAGATGGCAGCTCCGGATTTGTATAAGTAAACTTGTATCTGGCTAAAACTTTATGAGATAGAAAACTCAAAAGGGGTGGTATGCGTTGTCCTCTCACTCCATCGATATTATATCCTTATATTAAAGTAACAGGATGTCTTTTTGTTTGTTATTTTCTACTGAAGGATCTCGCTAATAGCGCTGAACTATTTACAGGGTAGCTTCTCACAGGTTCTGGGAAGGTTAATAGCTATTTAGGGGAAGGGTACCACTACCTTCCAAATAGAAATCGCTCCGAGAAAAAAATCCCTTCCCAATTAAAAAAAAAAAAATGAGTATATTATTAATTAACTAATCTCCGCAAATTCTTAAGTCTGAAACTAGGAAGTAAGTATTCTTCTGAAAGAAATAATCTTTGTTTCTTTAAATGTCGTAGTACAAAATCTAATAATTAAAAGGGTGGATTTAGAAGCGCATTCTTCATATTTTAATATTAGTCGGTATCTTATTTTTTGGCTGGGTGGGTTTGTCCCACTCCCCAAGAAAATAGCTTGAAACTATCGCAGGATCAGTAGCTATGTACCGAAGGATATCGCTAACCTCTGAACCGATCGGGTTCTCCTATTTTCTGTGGGTAAGATATTGGGTTATCAAATTCGACTCCCCCCTCCTCAAGTGCCCCTAGAGGCCTCTAGGGGCGTAGCCGCTAGTATTCCCTAAAGAGAAGAGCCTTATCGGATCAGTTATTACCGAGATTTTAGGCTTTTAGATATTACATCGTCCTATTTTGTTTTATAGATATTCTTTGTAAACTAAAAGTAGACTTTAATTGATATAACTTGAATAAAATATTCAATATGTACGTTTTTTATGTACATAAAAAAATTTATTTACGTGATTTGTACGTTTTATTTTCAAAATGAACTGGCCAGCCTGTCATAAGTACAAGGGTTATTTGCCCTTGTACTTAACCTACTTTCTTTGTCTATTTATTGTCTGTCACTTTCTCAAATGGCTAAAAGTTTGTTTTAATTGAAAGTAAATATGTTAGCTTGCTTTTCACAGAAGCGACATTTTAGTAAGATTAAGAGAAATGCCTCGCCCCCAAAAAAGGTATAACTTAAATTCATTCACTGACAAAGATCGCGCAAGCAAAAGGTTAATTCTCTGCAATAGTTATTCCCAGGGGTATTAAATAGGTATAACAATGGAGTTATTATTACTTGGATCTTACACCAGATTATCATGTACCCTAACAAAGTGAAACTTGTAGCAGGCGAATACAACGATTCACCCCCTTAACCAAAACCCCCTTCTAATGGATTAACGTACTAACCAATAAGTGATATCCATGTTAGTAACCAAAATTGTAGACAATTTTTTCCCTGTGATAATATCCACGATAATAAGAGTTGAGGATGCAATGGAATGTTAGTTATAGTGGTAACTAATAATTCCTCACATTTGTTGGTTTAAAATCACAGGAACTTTTATTTAATACTGATTGTTTGGTTAAAAACCAGCTGTTTTCATACTTTTCAACCAATAATTTGATCTGTAAAAGCAATTTGTTTATCATTATTCAGGGTGTAAATCAATATGATATGAATGTCTTAACCCTAAAAACCCCATTAGACGCCACCCCCCCCCCCCCCTTTGTTTTTAGTTTTTTTACGTAACGTTCTTATGAATATAATACTGTTACAATTCGATCGCCGAACAAACTTGATTTAATAGTAAAATTCACGAAACCTTTCATTGTAAAGAGCACTCCAAAATGCTGCCTTCTGCCTTCCCGGAGCCGCGCGACGGAGGAATGAAATTTTTTCAAACAATTTTTGCAAGCTGACTTTATACTAATTATTACAAAACTAATATTCTAATATCAAAAATATTTATTTAACTTTTTAAAATGTTTTGTTTCTTCAAGAAGATTTTTCACGGAACATTTTTAAACGGAGAATTGATGAGTGATTCTCGGCTCCGAAATTTTCGGAGATTTTCTCCATGCCTTCCCTTTTTCCCCCCTACACACACACACACACACACAACCATCCCATGTAATGTAAGAAAGAGAGAGAGAATGGCTGAAGGCTAGGAAAATTTTAGTCTGGCTAGCCTTAACAAAAATTGGTAAGGCAGTGTTATTTGGTTAATTTGTTTTATTTACATGTTGCATATGTTTATAAGGCCTTAAAAAGTGATTAATTAATGTTATATTTGAATGTAATAATGTTAAAATCAATTTGTAATTCTTTTTTTGTAGCTAGAATCTTTTAAAGATACCAATATTTAAAAACATACAACATAACTATTTGGAAGCGAAGCTTCTCTACAATACAATCAGTTACGTCATTGCAGTTAAAAACAATTTTAAGCTTTGTATAGTGATTCTTAGGTATAAGGTATGTATAAGTTAGAAAACGTTGCAACTCTATGAAACTTACCAGAAAATAATACGTCGTTCGATTAAATTGAAATATCTATATTTTTAGTTAGCTAATTTATATAATCACTAGCGGCTACGCCCCTAGAAGCCTCTAGGGGCACTTAAGGTAGGAGAGGGAAAAGTTGACCTCATCCCATTTTAAAATTGAGTTTCAAAAGAGTGAAAAAATAATTTTTTGGGGTGAAGACACCCTTCTCAAAAATAGTTTAAAACCTTCCCAGGACCTAAAAGAAGCTTCACTGTAAAGGAGAACAATATCGGTTTAGCAGTTAGCTAGATCCTTCGGGACAGACGAAAAACGCCTACTACTTTATATAATAGGATATTAAAACTTTAAAATTTAGCTGGGTGTCTAATCCTGTTGATAAACAAACAACCAATTTATTCGAGAATTTTTTAGTCAATCTAGCTACTAAGCCCTGTTTATTTTGTGGTTTTTGATTTCCTCCTCTCAAGTTAACCATTATGCTTTTCTTTTTTATTCTTTACTAATGACAATTGCAAACTATTAAAACATAAACTTTCGTAACCACAAGTAATCCTAATATAACTATATCTATTATTAATTTAATAACTATAAACTTTTAGTTAGTCATTAGATTATGTTTGTTTTTCTATTTTACTTTTTTGACAAAAAATTTGTTGTATGATGTAATTTTCCTATTAATTTAATAAAAAGATTCATGGGACAACAAGGCACAATGTTATAAGCAAAGCATCTCTATAATGATGTCCTGGAAATGTATCCTATATTGAAGCAATTTTGCAACCAACAAATTTGTTTCAACTTATATATTTATATTCTGCTTATTTAGGTATGAAAATTTCTACAAATGTTATTGATTAATTGATTTCAAGCTTCGCATTATTGTCATCCTTGTTTTTCTTAAATTTGTAAGATATCTTTCATATAACTTGTAAATAACAACTAAATTTAATACAGAAAAAATATATGTTAAGAATCAATGGCTTAGACTAATAGCAACAAAGTGTAGAACAATCCAACAACATTATTGGTTTGAAAGTGTGTACACATTTTGATACGAAAAAGCAGGTAATTTTTCAACAATTTAATATGCAGTCAAAAGCAGGGATCTAAAGGGATAAGACAATGGCCCATAAATTGATGTACATCTTCAATGATGATACACAAAATTACCACTTCAGTAGATGAAAGGTAGTGGTTGAATCGTTTAAACACTCAACTTTATGAACCAACCAATTAAAATTCTATAAAAAGTCCCCAATGTTAAGCCGACGAAAAAGAAACGTCATTATAAAACTTTGGGGACTAATTTATTAAACAGCACATTGTCCCCTCCCTCCCTAAGTCAAATGATAGCTATCTATCATTACGTCCATCTGTCTGAAGCTTAATATCTCTGTAACCGCTGCCCAGACAAGGTTGTGCTTTTTAGGGAACATAAATACTAGTCCAGTGATGGTTTTAAGCTATATTTGAGAGATTGGGCACCCCTACCTCTAAAAATATTGGGAATAGTCCCTTTCGTAACATAGCCCCATAAGGGGCGATTCGTCGTATTTTTAAAATGGCTTTTTATATGTTATTTTAGGTTAGGTTAGTTTATATTAGGTTAGGTGATTGCCCCACAGGGATAGGTAATTGGCCCCGCAGGGTTAGAGCCCACCGCAGGGGCTAGAAATAGGAGAAAAGCTACTGTGAAAAATACGAAGAATCGCCCCATAAGGTGCGATGTTACGAAAGGGACTATACCCAAAATATTAACTCAAATATTGGGTAACCTTAGGTGCAATTTTTCTTTATTTTTTCTTGAAGCCACTTCTAACAAAATCTATAAAAGAAGCTTCACAGTAAAGGATAACCATATCGGTTCAGTGGTTAGTGAAATCCTTCGCTAGAGACTAAAAAAAGCTTACTACTTCATATATTAGGATTATCTATAATACAAATATATTATTATGTTAACACTTTTGTATATTGCATATCATTCAAGATTATAATGTATGTGTGCTGGTTATTTACTTATTTATCTTATTCTAGTTATTCTAGGATACAGATAGTGATTCAAGATTATAATGTATGTGTGCTGGTTATTTACTTATTTATCTTATTCTAGTTATAACGTTTCAAAGTTATGATGTTTGTGCTGGTTATTTACTTTTTTATCTTATTCTAGTTATTCTGGGATACAGATAATGATTCAAGATTATAATGTATGTGTGCTGGTTATTTACTTATTTATCTTATTCTAGTTATAACGTTTCAAAGTTATGATGTTTGTGCTGGTTATTTACTTTTTTATCTTATTCTAGTTATTCTGGGATATAGATAATGATTCAAGATTATAATGTATGGAATACAGATAGTGATTGAGGATTATAATGTATGGGTGCTGGTTATTTATCTTATTCTAGTTATTCTGGGATACAGATAGTGATTCAAGATTATAATGTATGGGTGCTGGTTATTTACTTATTTATCTTATTCTAGTTATTCTGGGATACAGATAGTGATTTAAGATTATCCCTGGTGATTGTGCTGTGCTAAAAATATTTTCTGGTAAAAATATCCCCCATCCCAATTTGTATAGCATTACTAATTTAGCTAATGTAACACAGTGTTTCTTATCATACACAGGGAGGCAGGGAGAGGACATTAGACTGTAAATTATACTGGACCTTAAAGTTCCATAAATACAATCTCTCATTAGTTGGCTTACAAACTATGGGGACAAAAATCTTCAGTGACCCAATTTTTCCCCTATAACTTAATCTACAAATGGGTAATTTGGTTTATCATAATCAGAAGTGCACATCTATTTATCTTCCATTGTCTTATCCCTCAAGATCCATTCATCTTAAAACTAAACAAGGATGGTAAAATCCATAAAAGAACATCTGATTTTAAGATATTCAGCTGAAATTTTCCATGGCCTTTTTACATTTAATCTGTTATTTTCTGTGCTTCGCTACTTATGGACGTTATCATGTTTTATAATTTATTGGTTGCTTCTTCCCTAGCCTATAGGGGAAAGAGGTCAAGAAAATAGCATGAAACCACTCCAAGACGTCTAGAAAGGTTCACTGAAAAGTACAACCATTCAAATTAACAATTTTAGAGATCTTTGTCTTTCAGTTAAAAAAGCCAACCTCATGTCATACCTCAAAGGGGTAAGGAGGGGCCGAAAAAAGTCTTAAACCATCCCAAGACTTAAATCTAGAAATTAAAATAGCCTAAAACCATACCAGGAACTGTGTTAAGCTTCCCTAAAATGGAGAACTCGATCGGTTTCTTAGGAAACTAGTAAAAGTGGCTGACTCAGATTATGACTTTAAAAAAATTAACCAATGAGAGGCCACTATACGTTTTACCATTGCATTGGTCAATTACAGTGTATACTGACCTCTCATTGGTTAATTTTTTTTGACGTCATAATCTGCCACTTTACTAGCTTCTTTCTTAGTTACTGAAATCTTAATCTTCAGACAGCCGTACTACTACTATGTATAAAAGCCTATATATTAGAATATGAGGAATAAACCACAATAGATTTAATAGCCACACTATACAGGAAGGAAGGGGACAATGGGCTGTTTATTACACTAGTCTCCAAAGTTTTTAATAACGTTTTCTTATTCGTTGGCTTAACAACATTGGGGACTTTTAATGAATTTTGATTGGTTGATTTTTAAGTTGAGTGTCCAACGTTTTATACCAATAAATGTAATCTACATTAAAGGGATTTTGTGCATTATCATTGGGGATGTACATCAATTTATTGGCCATTGTCTTATCCCTTTAGATCCCTGCAGACTATGGCATTCTATCATCCCAAGTGTCAAGTACAAATATAAATAAGAGTATTATTGCAGTTCTCTATTATCCTAATTATTATTCCCAAGAAAAGAGTTTTATTATGAAAAGCAATGAGAATAAATTGTATACTTTTAAAAGCGACACTTTTCTATAATAAGTATCAATCCATCCGTACATACATAACGGTAATTTAGACATGTTAGAATTTTCCTATTGATATAAAACTTTGTATGATGATTCCTGTAACAGTTAGGTATGAGTTGGAAAGCATAGCATTTCTAAAATCTTACAAGAAAGTCCGTACGTCCATTGAAAGTATGGGCGACCAAAGTATGCTGATTTTCAAAACTTTTTTTTGCAATAATTTTTGTATGATATTGATTATCCTATTCATCTGATTTTTGGAATAATGATTCTTAGGACAACACGGTAACATATTTTAAGTATCTCTATGATCAAGTTATAAACATGTAATGTTTATTTGTCCTATAGTTAGATTTTAGAGCTTTGCGTTTATGGATGTTGTCATCCTTGTTTTTTCCCAGATCTTACGTCCATAAAAGGTATGAATAAATGTATATCTACGTCTTTTCTATTGCAAAACATGACAAAAAACTTTATAGTGTTTTTAAAAAACAGCTAATTTATACAAAAAACTGTGTTACCTTTGGTGCTATAAATATATAGGCATAAAGTCATTATTTGAATTGCGTTGATTTTTTATTGACTAAGCTTACCCCCTCTGTTAGCACTTAAGAGATATATATTTTTTAAAAGTGAAGATATCTATAATTACCTTAGTTATTTTAAAAATTGTCTTATCAATTTTAAACTTTACATGATAATTCCTATAACAGTTAGGTATGATTTTGGAAGCTTTGTAAATTTATGATCGTTATCAGAAATTCCATTAAAATTGTTTTGACAATAACTTGATTTAAGAGCTTTGCTTTTATGGATGTTGTCATCCTTATTGTATACAAAAATAAGTGCATAAAACCTAAGTAATAAAAATGTGTTGGATTATATAAACATAAAAAAAAGTTTTTGGTCACCACTCTAAACCCATTACCATGGCCTCTCTGTCCTCAACTATATAAACACCAGGGATTTTAAGGGATAAGACAATGGACGTCAAATTTATGAACATTTCCTTTTTTATAAACAAATTACCCTTTCTGTAGATTAAAGTTATTGGTTTAACTAATTCGGGTTTGAAGTAAAAAACCAATCTTTATAAAAGTACCCAAAGTTTTAATTAATGATATCCTTTCCCTTCCTGAAAATAAGAAAAATAGTGTAAAAGTTTTACAAGGAATATATTATATATCTGTTGTTATATGCCTCCCAAAAAAGAATCTTATACAGCGGAAAGTGTTATGTGTGACGTCATTAAAATACGTCTTAAAGGAAGGATGAGAGTAGAAAGGAAACCCCTAAAAAAGAGATGGATAATAGACGTATTTCTATGACGTCACACATAACATTTTGCTGTCCCTTAAATCAATGCAGAATAAAATCTAAGTTAGTGATGAAAAGTAGTTAATCTGTACTGTGAACGAACAGTTTTAATCATTAATCTTATTTGACAATTAATTAATTTATTTTACAATGATGACTAACAAAATTACCCTTTTTGCAGATTATAATTATTTGTTGAAAAGTATGGACACTAACTGTTGGGACAAAACAATCAAGATTTGATAAAAGTACCCAAAGTCTTTACTTTAAAAATGATAGAAAATGTTTATAAAAGTTTGGGTACAAGTTTAATTTACAGTCTCCTTCTTCCCTGGTTTTGATAAAATAGTGTACTGTATAACAATTTTATGCAAACATCTCGGATACGCATATTCCTACTTTTGGGGAAGCCTAATCAGTGCCACACATAACATCTAGTGTTAGTCATGCAATTTAAATTTTATAAATATTATGAAAAATTGTAAAGTGCACCTGGTACTAAGCAGTAGTTTGGTGTACTATTGTATGTACTGCTTCGTAAGACGGGGCGTAATCTGTCACTGAATAAATGTTTTTTTTATGTTTTTGTTTCCTATACTGTAATTGCCGGGGAGGAAGGTCATAATGGACTGTAAATTATACTGGTACCCAAAGTTTTAGAAGTACATTCTTTCATTCAATAGCATATAAATTTAGGGGAATAGTAGTGTACAAACATTTCAACCAATAATTTTGTTTATCATATATTGGGTAATTACAACAAATTATTCTCTATTACATTATCTTATCCCTGAAGATCCCTGTTTATTGCTGAGCTACCAACGTACATTATTATCCTTGTTTTGATAAAGTTTGTTTATATATTGTGTCAAGTTTAGCTCTCTATATTCCAGTCATACACACTTTATATCATTATTCTAGGGGAGATACAAAATATCATAATTTAGATTTTTGTGCAGGAGGGTAGGGTTTAATTTTTATTTCTGACTTATCTTATACCAACAAAATAAATTTGCCAAAAAAATCACAAGACTTTTATGAGTTTTTCAAAAAAGAAAATTTTCAGTAAAATATATAAACTTAAAAGATTAACTTAGATGTATTGGAATGTTTTAATTATTAGAGAATTAACCAAATATTGGTGTTTTTCGCATATGGACGACAAAATTTGCACAAAATACCTCAAAACAGTTGATTTTAGTCTCTCAGCCCCATTAATTATCAAACCCTTATACAATTAAATTATTTAGATGTAACAAAAATCAAAGGATGAGAGGGAAGGTGGGAAAGGAAACTCTAAAAAAGAGATGGATTTTTGTTACGTCACAAAGATAAAAAGTTAGACACTATTACTAGGTTCACAACTTATAATTTGAAAATTCTTTTGGATGCAATTAACCATTGATATTATTTTTTTGTTGAAAATTTTTTGTTTTTGTAGGACCCCTGTAATATAGAGAAAAATGGCACTTTTATGTGTGGACTGTCCATGTGTCCAGACAAAGTTCTAAATAATGGCAACATTCGGCGACAGGGATAGGGACAGAGCACAAATATTTTTGCAAACTTAATGTTGAATAGTTGCTAATACTGCTAACAAAGTACAATGTTAAAAATGAAGCAACTCTATAATCTAGTCCCAAACATATAAGTACATCCAGAAAACAGTATCCTGTATTCAGATAGTTTTGCAAATAATATACTTAAAATTTTGTTTCCATATATACATTTATATTCTGCTTATTTAAGTGTTAATGTTTGTTTGTCCTTCCGTTTGAGAGCTTCGTTTTTGTGGATGTTGACTAACTTGTTTCAGAAACATTTTAGGTTAAATAAGGCCCAAAAACATTGAAAATCAAAACATGCATTTATATTTCAAAAAAGTTTTATTTTTACTCGTAAATTTAATTTAAGAATAAATAAATACATATTTTTAGGTTAGCTAAATAGATAGCATTTTTTTCAGATTAAAATGTTATTTATGAATAGTTGTAGTGCTTCAAAAAGAGAACTGTTTCATCCATAAGAAAACCAAGGTAGAATATTTAATTCTATTTCATTTTGCAAATAGTTGCCTCGCCACTAGGTTTTAAGGGAGAGCGAAGGTGATCAGGAGATGGCCTATAACCCCCCAACAACATTCATAAAGCTTAACTGAAAAATACAATTAATTCGGATTACCAGTTTTCGATATCTTTCAGACAAAAATGTTACTACTTTATATTATAGGATTGCCTCGCCCCTATGTCCTAGGTGAGGGAAAATAGCCTAAAACCACCCTAAGACATTTTTAACGCTTCACTGAAAAATATAATTCACTCGGACTACCAGTTTCCAAGATCTTTAGCTTTAGACAAAAAAATAACACTTTATCTTAAAGAAAGGGCAAATATTTTCTTTTCCATGTATTCTATTTTCACAACTAATCACATTTAAATTTTATTTGGAAGCTCTACAAAGTGTCCGAAAATTTGAGCCTTGTGACGTAATAATAATGAGGGATGAGAGGAGAAGTGGAAAAGGAAACCCCTTAAATAGAGATGGATCTATTGACGTCACACGGCTCATTTTTTCGGACACTTATAGAGCTTCTTTTATTTTTTTTCTCTGCTAAGATTTCAACCATCTAATATGTTATAGGAAAAAGTTATGATATTTGTTTGTGCCAACAATGAGTGTAACCTGGTTTACCTGGATCTTCTGCCAGCTTCTGGCGGTCATTACCTTGATTAAAAGTGTTTATTCAGGTACCTAGATACTTAATTAGATACCTATATAGGTTTAATTAAGATAAATTGGTAGCTACTGCAATGGTAAGTTAGTAGATAGATAGCCACCTAGTTATAATTTTAATCTGGATCTTCTGCCAGCTGCTTGCGGTCATCACCTTGATTTAAAGTGTTTATTAAGGTACCTAGATAGGATACCCTTTTAAGATAGATACATTATGGATGTACAAGTATTTATCGGCTATTTTAGAATATATATTTTCAATGAAATATTCAACTGTGCCAAATTTGTAAAGGAAATGTGATGCAAATTATCAATTTCCTAAAATTTTATGTAAAATATAAACTCTTGTGAAGAGTTGGAGTCAGAGTTTGGAATTTAAAGGGACTACGAATTACTTAAGTGGGTAGTTATTATTCTATTCATTAAACTTTTAAACTCTTATTAAACTTCTTTTCAAGAAGGGAATAAGATCCTTACTCTAAAACATAGACAAAATTTGACCAAAAGTACTAGAAATCTCAAAAAATTAAAAAATAGATAATGTAAAATATAAATTATAAACTCTTGTGAGGAGATGGAGTCAGAGATTGGAATTTAAAGGGACTACTGGTTACTTAAGTGGATAATCATTATGATTTACATTAAACTTTAAACTCTATAAAGAACTTTTCATAGTGCCTTTAAAAATGAGGCATACTGGCTTACATTTGGTAAATTAAAATGTATACTAGCTTGCCATTGGTAATTTAGTCTGTGCATTGGCCTATACTTGGTCATCTGTATTGTATGATGTCATTTTTTTATATGCACTTATTCAGCTTCCTATAGAAGTTTCTCATTAGGAGATAAGTATATAGATGCTCCAAGCATTTAATATTTTATTTAAAATTTGCTAAATATTGGGTTGATTATTATTTTTTTTAAGGCGTTTTTCATTTGAGTATAGAATCTACCCCTTGGCCTAAAAAGATTAATTTTATCAAATCCAATAGAAATCTTCTCAAAAGATATTTGCAAACAAATTATCAAATCACTTTAATGGACACTATTAATTATTTTATTTGTTCGTAAAATCTCAATAACTATTAAAAAAACCCAATTATTTCTGACTGACTGATCGATAAAAGTAATTTTGCTAAAAAAGTTAATATTAATCTGACCACATAAGTTAACAAAAGTTTATTTAAAATCCTCACTGAGTGAGCATAAATTGTAAATCAAAGTGTTGAAATAAAAATGTATAAATTGTAAAGAATAAACAGGAAAGAACTAATAAAATTATATCTTTCTTTCACCTTTTTACTTTTCATTTCCTCTTTTATGAATGCCACAAAGACGTCCATGCTTTTCTTTTTTAGGGAGGTGGGTTAATCACCCCTTTACCCCCCCCCCTCTTTTGGACGTCTATGATGAATTGCGTTTTTTTCCATCTACTAATTTGCAGGGAGGGAGAGGACATTGGGATGTTTATTACACTAGTCCCCAGAGTCTTTCAATAACGGTTTCTTATTCGTCGATTCAACAACCCTGAAGACTTATATTAAATTTTGATTGGTTGGTTCATTGAATTGAATTTCCAAACGATTCAACCTCTAATTGTAATAAAAAAGAAGGGATAATTTTGTGTATCATCATTAGGGATGTACATCAATGTATCGGCCATTATCTTATCCCTTTAGATCCATTTATCTATCTATCTATCTATCTATCTATCTATCTATCTATCTATCTATCTATCTATCTATCTATCCATCTATCTATCTATCTATCTATCTATCTATCTATCTATCTATCTATCTATCTATCTATCTATCTATCTATCTATCTATCTATCTATCTATCTATCTATCTATCCATCTATCTATCTATCTATCTATCTATCTATCTATCTATCTATCTATCTATCTATCTATCTATCTATCTATCTATCTATCTAGGAGGAATGGTGTCTAACCTGAAATGTACAGTGCAGAGCGAGGACGGGGAGTTGACTACGCAAGTTTGCCATGTAAGTATTCATTTAATTACACATACTTTGTCTGGATGTCCTAACTTGTATGCCAATAAGTACTTACTTTTTTTTGTAGCTAAGCTACTGTTTAACGCTCACTTTGTCTTTTATGTGAGAAATGTGATTTTCCCGAAAGCAATTTAGGATAGTCTACTGATATTTTTAGCGTTGATTCCTTGTACCAATGATAAATTACTTAGTCCGTCGGTGAGTAGGTCAAGCTTCAAAAGACACAAATGTCTATTTTCTATGCATATTTTTTCGTGATTTATTGAATATTCTCTCTTTTAATGACAACTAAACATCTGTTTTGTCAAACCACTTTGTCCGCTTGTCCATCAATCATATTTTGTGCTTTTTGTGGATGTTGTCATTCTTATGTTCTCTACTCCTACAATTAATGATTGTCCTTCGTCTGACATAGCAGCTTACTTTTATGTTGATTTGAACATATTATTTTAGGAAAATGAAGGTTACCACTCTTGTTTCACTAAATTTACAGGTAATACATCCATAATCATTTCATCCATATTTGATGGACCTAATTAAGCTCCCCTGCAAATATACCTCTCAATGACCATATGACTAAATTTCTACATTTTATCAAAATTATCGTTTCCTTGTTAAAGAATGTTGTAATTGTTGTAAGTTATTTTAATAACAAGGATGACAACATCCATAAGTAGCGAAGCACAAAAAATCGTAGATTGGAATACGTACAAGTAGATTAACAGGGTATTCATTAAAATCAAGAATATATTTATTGGATAAAATAAACATGAAAACTTGTTTTATTATGTATGATGACGATGGTCAAAGTAAATTACATAAAAGATGCTCATAAAAATGGGAAAATTTATTTTGATACTGATATCCCAAAAAAGTTTGAAAATTGGATAAAAAAAACAAAGATATGGGGAAATATGTAAAACATACTAATATAGCCAAAAACCTGAATAAAGGCAGCCTGGCCACCATGGTTGTTTTCTTAAAACAACAGAAAATTTAATTTTTATCACCTTAACTTAAAAAAATTAGGAAAAATAGACCATATACACTGAAGATATGAGATATGTGAAAAATATAAAAATAGCCTAAAACCTGCTAAAAAGGCAATCTGGCCGTCATGTTTCTTTTCTTTAATAGACAGGAAATTTAATTTTGATATCTATAATTGAAAAAATTTTGAAAATCAGGCCATAAACACTGAAGATATGGAGAAAATTGTGAAAAATATAAAAATAGCCTAAAACCTGCTAAAAAGGCAGTCTGGCCTTTATGGATGTTTCTTTAAACGATGGGAAATTTAATTTTGATATCTATAACTGAAAAAATTTTGAAAATCGGACCATAAACACTGAAGATATGGAGAAAAATGTGAAAAATATAAAAATAGCCTAAAACCTGCTAAAAAGGGGTCCGACCGCCAATGATGTTTTATAGTCAATTGTGCTCCTTAATGATGGGAATGTTGTCAAAAAATTTCAGCATTCTATCTTTTATAGGAGCTGAGTAAATCCCATTTCCCCCATAGCGTTACGGACTGACTGACGGACTGACTGACGGACTGACTGACGGACGGACGGACGGACAAAGTGAATTATAGAGTAGCTTCGCTACTAAAAAGTGAAAAGTAGTTTACACAATAATCCGTAAAATTGTAAGCAAGCTTACAGTCAAATGAGCTTATTAAGATTAACTGTTCTTAATATTGACCAAACGCATAGTATAATTAAATGCATATCTTAAAAACAGTTCGACCTAATAAGCGCATTTAACTGGAAGCTTGCTCACAATGTTATGGCTTATTGTATAAGCTACTATTCCCTTTTAGAAAATAATATTTCGTTAGATGCAATACTTATATCATTCTATATGTTCTGGCATACATAATTTTATTGACAAACTGACAGACAACGTAATTCATAGAGTAGCAACGATATTTTGAGGGATACCAAAGTAAGAAAATAATAGATAGAAAAGATCTAGATACACACTATCTAAATCAGCCAATAGGAAAACAAGTAGAGGAACAATCCGGACGTTTTATTTGTTAGGAAGTATACAAACTTTTAAATTTATTTGCTTCGTATATTGAGCTATAAAAAGTTACATTTTTAAAATTTCTTAAATTATATCTTGTGAAAATTGGAATGAATCGTATATAACTTTAAATAAATAAAAATTTAAGAAATAAATCTCTTTTCAATTTTGACTAATTACGGGGCCAGATTGACCATCTAGATCTTTTATAACTATTGAGCAAAGAAAACAAAATGAGAGTGAATTGGGGAAAAAGTAAAGATTTCAAAGAAGGGAGACTAAAATTAGTGTTTTTGTAAAACTAAGGGGAAAATGGACTTTTTGCGGCTATTTTCTAATCTCATTCAAAAAGTTTGACGCTTATCCTATTTTTTTCATTTGTATGTATCTGAATAGATAGTCTTTAATCAATAACAAGTTCCACTAAAATAGGTTTATATTATTAGCATGATAATTATTTGGTTTTACCCCACACAATAAATGCCGTACACCCTAGGACTTACTCCCCTCTGCACGCCTATTGTAGACTGTAATGAATCCCAATAAGGCTTACACCCCCCAGCTTCTCTTTTGTTTTCTGTATTGCACGCCCCTACAGGTTTCACCATCTGCAAACCTCTTGTTGTCTCTGTTTTTTTTTTGTAAAAGTCTCTAAAATTTACACTCCCTTACACCCCTCTTGTTGTCTGTATTGCATAACCCTAAAACTTACAACTCCCTGCACCCCACTTGTTTTTTTTTGTATTACAACCCCCTAAAGCTTACAATAATATCCCCCCCCCCCCAAACACCAATCTTGTTGTCTAAATTTACAGAAACCTACACCACTCTTGTTGTCTATATTACAAACCCCTAAAACACACACCACGTTAAAACCCGCTTTGTTTTCGTGAAAAGTGGTGTTAATGTTTTCATACATAGGACTTTTATGGATTTTTAGAACTGTTTTGCTATTTCTTATCATTGGTTGCATTTTATAAGCACTGATTAAAATTAGTCCAATCACATTAGAACCTACTACTAACACACTTCTTATAATTAACTTATTTTCAACCATGGGTTGCGTTCAGGGAGGGACAGGACATTGGAAGGTAAATTAGACAGATATACAAATAGAAAGACTTTACTTATTTATTTTAGATGGCAAGCTTACGGGCAGAGGATGTTCAAATAAGGTAATATTTAGTTTTTGTTTGGTGGTTTACAGTCCAAATCAGAATCTGTTAATTTGGTTTGTCTGTCTGTCCTTCTAGTCTTACTTCTATAAGCTTTTTCCTATTCAGTTTTCTTTCTCATTATTTTTCTTTCTGTCTTTATCTTTTTTTTTATTTATCTATCTTTCAGTTTTTTGTTTCTTTCTCCCTTTCCCCCCCTCTCTCTCTCTTTCTCTTTCTCTCTCTCTTTCTTTTTCTCTTTCTCAATCTTTTCTCTCTCAATGTATTCTCAAATGTTTAGCAAACAGTTATAAGTATAACAAAAGGCAAAGTGGTTTCCCTTGAGTACCTAACGACCATAGACCCCCCTAGTTATATTTTTGCATGATAGTTTTTTTCCCTCAAGTCAGGTTAAATTGAGTACAAAATAGGGTAGACTTCAGGTTTTGAGCACCTTGCAGTTATAGGGCCCGTAGTGTAAGCCATCCTCGGGGTTACGCATAAAGAAAAAAGCCATCCCTATTTTCAATTATTAACAAATTTAGGCGGGGGGAGGTGGTTCTGTGCTCACAAAGTTACTTTAAGGGAAATCACCAAAGAGGGTAGTACTGTATTAAACCAAATATAAATATATACAAAGAATTTTAAAAAATTTAGTCTCCCCCAATAAAATGAAGATTTGATAAGGTTTGACAGCAAACAGATTCACAATATGTAAGCTGAAAACACTTATAAATCTAGGACAAATTTTGTAGGCAAAGCTACTCTATGTCTCTGTATATACCCAGGAATCTAAAGGGATAAGACAATGGCCGATTAGTTGATGTACATCACCAATGTTGAAACATAAAATTACCCCTTCTGTAGATGAAAAGTAGTGTTGAAAAGTTTTAACACACAACTTAATAAACCAACCAATCAAAATTTACTGAAGTCCCCAAAGTTGTTTAGCTAACGAATAGAACTAGTGTAATAAACATCCCATAGTCCTCTCTCTCTCTGATATGTACGGCCGTCCGTCCGTCTCCACCAATTAAATGTCAAAATATAAGGTTTTACATGATAGCTATTCTATTTAGTAAATCAACCTAGCTGAAAAACAATTTTTAAAATCTTTTTTTGGTTTGTTTTAACTAGCAGTATCAAAATTTTTCAACAACTAAGTTCAATCTACAAAACGGGTAAATTTGCTTAATAAAATTTTTATTTGCTTAAAAGTCTTTCTTTCTGGATATCTATAAATTTCCTACTTTTTATGAAAACAAACCCAGGAAGAAAAACCTCATCAAGAACTCTTATTAAACAGTTAGTTCGTTTTTGAGATCTTAATATACAAAATCAACCACACACAGGCTAAAGAGAAAAAGACAATTCTCTACTTTTGTAAATTAAAGTCATTTTTAATGAAATATAAATTTTACTGAACCCAGAATAAAATATTAAAACCTTTTCTACTTATTTTAATGGACTTGTACTAGAAAGAACTTTTTCACTTACTTTTTATTCTTTACAACTTTTATTCTGAATCTTTTATCCGGTTGGCATATAAAACAACAACAAAAGATAACTAATAGTAATAGAGTTACTTAGAAATATTAGACATATTGTCTGATTCCACCAATAAGAGAATACTAAAGGAACATACAAGAAATCTCATTGGTTGAAATTATGTACACACTTTGTTACATAAGGCCATAATTTTTTCATTTCGTTTGTATCATAAGTCAGCTATAATTTGTCGCATATTTTAGGATTAAGCTTTTCATGGGTAAATTAATTTGTGTAAATATTCTTCCCTCATATACTGTTAAGCATATGACAAAACATATATTAAGTTAGTGAAATTCTTTTGATAAAGTTAGCTTTCTAAAAAATATATCGTCAAATTTCGTCGCCCGTATTTAGTATATATCACAATGTAAATAATAGTTTTAAATTTTTTCCCTTTTTGATTTGAGGATATACAAACTTTCCCGATTTTGTATAATTTTTGAGGAACACGACTCCAGTGACGTGATATTTTTCTTTCCCGAAAAAGGGAAGGTGGGAAGAAAATCTCTTCAAAAGAGATGGGGAAAGCCCCCTTTTCTCCCATCTCTTTTTTGTTCCCCCCTTCCCTTTTTTTTCTTTCCCCCTTCCCTTTTTCGGGAAAGAAAAATATGACATAACTGGAGTCGTGTTCCTCAAAAATTATACAAAATCGGGAAAGTTTGTATATCCTCTTTGATTTTGACGAAAAATGGGGTCAGTTGGACTATCTAGATATACTATGTCTATTCTACTAATTGAAACTCAAACAAGGAGGACACTTCCATAAAAGCTTATACTTAAGATTTACCGACCCTAATTGTAACAAAGCCTCGATTTTGATAATATTTTCCATAAGTATAGATGTATAACCTAGACAACTACCTGGTTCCAGTGGTAGGGACCTTTTTTGTCTGCTAGCAAATTGCTTTCTGCTCTTTTGTAGCGACATGGCTGAATTTATACATCCGACGTTATTGACTGATATTCAAAGACCTAATTAAAAGTCGGAACTGGGTTTCCATTCCTTGAAAATACAGTTATTTAACCCCTGCCCCCTATAATCTTTTACTTTAATTTATGAAATTAATTAATAACATTATTGAAAGTCTACTCTATAATTGCTCGTGTCTTTTAGTTTTTTTTACTACAAACATAATATTACTTTGAAATAATTTAGAAAAAAATATTAGCTGAACGGTAAAAATACCTTTTTATACTAAAGTTTAACAAAAGGCTTAGTTCTTATAATCAGACTACCATAGAATAAGATAAAATTAATTCTAAAACTACTTTTTAAAGATTATTATAGAATTAGCTGCTTTGTCCCAAGCCTCTAGGGGAGGACAGGGGAGGTCAGAAAAGTAGAATAAAACCAACCATAGACATGTTCAAAGCTTCCCTGAAAAGTGCAATCTATTTGAGCTAGAAATTTCTGAGATCTTTGGCTTCAGACAAAAAACCTTACTATTTTATATTAAATCAAATTCTAGATAATAAAGCAAGGATGGTAACATACATTAAAACACAACTTACTTAAACTCAGACTAATGAGCATTGATATTGATAGAATAGGAGTGCACATGATATCAATGCTATTAAGATTCTAATAAGCTCTTTAGCATATACTTACATATACGTGCAAGGGTGGGGGTAAAGAGGTATTTACAACAGACGTCCAATAATGGGGTTAAATGGGGTGTTTATCCCTCTCAAACTTTGAAACTCATTTTACCGCCCTCAAAATAAAAAAAAGCATTTTTAGATAAGTTTTAAATCCGGTAAAATATCAATTATAGACTAAAGAACTATTTCAGGTTAAAACCTATGGAGACACTTGGAAGACGAAGAAAGTCCCTCAAAAATGAGCATGTTACGTCATAAAAACGAGGGATTTTCCATCCCTTTTTTACTGGGTTTCTTTCCCACTCCTCCTCTCCTCATCCCTCATTTTTATGACGTCATTGAGGGACTGTCTTCAGACACTTGTCTTTAATTAACAAGTTTCCTTTTCATTTTAGAAATTTGAATTATCGCTGACAGAAAAAGAAATATGCGAAACTTTTCAAGATACTGTGAAGGTAGGTCTATCTTTTTATTTATCTCTCCATCTACTTTTTATCTAGTAGATTCAGTAGCGAAGTTACTCTATGATTCAATTTTTATGTCCTTTCGTCGGTCTGTACCTAATGCTTTAAAATACTTATTTGCTTCCAATAAACAATTTACTTGGCCTGTCAATCTGTCTATCATTCTAAAAATATTTTTTACAAAGGTTTCCTGAATTATACTAATAAATAATCAGATATTTTCTATCTTTTTTTAAAAGCGAAGCTTTTCTATAATTAGGGTCGGTCCGTCCGTACGTCCGTAATGGATAGCTTTTTTCGTTAATTTAGGCATGTCAGAATTGTCCTATCGATTTCAAATATTGCATGGTGATTCCTTTAGCAGTTAGGTACGACTATAATCATTACCAAAATGTCCGTACGTCCATTTTAAACATGATGATTTTTTTACTTTTTTAACATCAAATTTTTATGTGATCTAATTATCCGATTGATCTGATTTTTGGTATATATTGATTCCTGGGACAACAAAGTATAATGTAATAAACGAAGCAACTATATAATCAAGTCCTAAAAATGTAAGTATGGCCATAAACATTATCCTGTATCAAGCAGTTTTTTAACAAATTTACTCACAATTTTTCTTTGACTTTTATACATTTATATTAGGATTATTCAGTTCTGAAACTATACAAGTGTTAACGTCCTTTTGTCCTACCGTTTCAGTGCTTCGCTTTTATGGATGTTGTCATCCTTGTTTTATAACCAATGAACATCTTCTTTATATCTCACTTTATATCTCAAAATTTTTAATGATCAATATATTTTTAGCGGTCATTCTGGTAATGATTATCGAGTTGCTTCGCTTTCTAAATCGTACCTAACTTTTTTAGGTTGAGAAGTTCTGCTATTGTACTTTCTATCTCTGTAACAGGTTAATAATAGCTATTTATCGCATCGTATTATAGATAACTTTCTGCGGATATTCAATAAAAAAATAAATACCAATTGGGCGTTCTCCTCTTAGAAATATTTTTTTCAATTTTGAAAATTTTTATACCTCCCCACCCACCCCGACAGAACAAATATTTCAGGTTAGGTTAGGTTTTAGGCTAGGGAGCCGAGCGCTGCGGCTAGGCAGGTAAGGGTGCCGAGCGCCACGGCTAGAGTTCAAGGCCAGGGCTAACAATGCTGATATCAATTTTATGATTTTTATTTTAACACTCTTGGAAAATTGTATATTCTACGATGCTATACATGATTTCTCAGTATGCCTGAGAACCGGGTCTAATCCAGAGGATATTACTCGTTAATTAAAATTAATCAGCTACTTTTAGCTTTGGTCTGTCGGTCTAATCTATTTGTGAGTGTGCAGTCAATGAAATTTTTCTCGCCAATTTTCCCTTCTGAATTATGACAAGTTACACGTTTTATAAATTGTTCATTCTTTTTCAAATCAATACACGGAAATAACAGGCTATCTGTCTGTATGTGTGGAATTAAGAAGGATTACGCTGAACTGATATGGTTCTCCTTTTAAGTGAAAGTTTATTTTATTCACAATAGATTAAATGTTCTACATTTTTAAAATTTAAAATGTAAAAGTTTAGATGTATAACCCAAACAACTAACTGGCCCAAGAAGTGGGGATCTTTTTCGTCTGCTAGCAAATTGCTTTCTGCTGTTTGTAGCAACTTGACAGTTTTTATATTTCCGACGCTATTGACTTTTATTCAGAGACCCAATTAAAGGTCGACACAGAGTCATCATCCCAAAGGGAGATTTATATATAGCCTGCTTCCTCTATTTTACTTTAATGAAGAAATAGGGCCTATTATTGGTCAAAAGGTCGACCTACACTATTATGAAATCGTTGCCCCTTTATATCTAAGGCTTTTCTACCATTAGATTTATAATTACTATTGTTTTTAATTTCAGAAAGTTACCAAACTCCTCGTGTAGACGACTACATAGTAATGTGAACCTACAATCCATACTTTTATTATATCCATTATATACAATGTTTAGGTTTTAACAAGGCTGACAGTATCCATAAAAGCGAAGCCTATTGAAAGACTTAAAATTTAGAAGTTGACACAATAAATGAAATAAAAATAAAACGATAGTACCAAACGAAATATTTCATAATAATCAAGTTATTTTAAAGCAAATAAAAATGGAATCTGTAGTATAAGTGACGAATTAGCTGACGGACATACGGACAGACGTTAATTTTCAAGTAGTTGTACTGACGGACAGACCTTTTATCATAGTTATAGAGTTGATTTTCTTGTCGAATTGTGCCAAATTACTTGTCTATGACAATTACAATGACCTACAGAGCAACCATAATTTTAGAAAAGCTTCGCTTTTTTGTAGTGATTATTGTTAAATTATAATTAATGATTATGACTTGACCCCACTGTGTTATCAAATACATGTAGATATTCATTTATGTTTATTTTCTTTTTTATTGAATAAAAAAATATTTAAATACATGTAAAATGATATAATGTACAAAAAATTATGAAAATATATCATAAAAAATTAGTGTAAAAAAAGATTACAAAATTAAGTTTGCAAAAAGGTTTAAAAAGGTTGAAATTTTTTTTTTGAAAGAAACAAAATTAGCAAAACCCAATTAATTTAGTTGTTAGAATCTCAATCTGGAATTGGTTGATCATAGATTACCTTGTTAAACAGCGGTGCTATTCTTTTATCAACAACTTGCGGTTACGCTCCTAGAGCCCGATTGGTGGCCCGTAAGGGGGGGGGGATTCATTTTTTTCTAGGGGTGATTTCTCTTGGGAGATTGGTGGTACCATCCCCCAAAACAGTTATAAACCTTCCCATGACCCATGAGAAGCTACACAGACAGACAGATATAGATCCTGTTACTTTTATACAAGGATAGACTAATGTCCAAAGAAGTTGTATCAACTTTTTTGCTTTTTATTTAAGATAGCTAGCCGGTCCTTTCAGTAAGTAGTAGATGTAAAATTTTTCATAGAATTCAGATATGCAATCGGTTTTTTTTGTAGACCTCTTATTTTTAAAGTAATTTAAGTTTTTTAAAAAAATAATTAAGTCGGTTTTAAGGTACTAAAACGCAACAAAATAAAAGAAGAAAATGGCCAGTATGAACAAAAATAGTAAGATCTTTAATTTGACACCTTATTTTTAAAATTCTGTTGAGTAATTATTGAAAAAATCTATTTTTTTAACCTCGGTTTAATAAAAACTTTAGACCTAAATATTTTCTCAAACAGACATAAAAAACATGGGTTCATATATACCTTTAGAATCAGAAAAATATTACGAATCTATTCTAAGCAAAATTGAAAAAGTTTTATAAAACTATAATAAAAAAAATAAGTTTATTTTAAGAATCATAATTTTCGGCTTTAAAGGGTTAGCTTGAACCAAACCTGAACCAAACCTAAACAAAAGACAATGCAATGTAGCAGATATTTTTTAAACACAAGAAACAATAATGTATTTTTAACTGCATTGTTTTGAAGTTTATAAACAGACTGATGCATATTTGTTCATAATTTTTCATTCTTTACATGTTCTTTAATATCACTATATTTATTGTAGTATCTATTGTATATATTGTATGAACGTTCTCCTTTTTTTCTGGCTATTCTATAGGTTAATTTTATAGATTAAGCTTCCCGATTCGTCAATTTTTGCGATTTGTGATTGGCTAGTTTAGTAGTTACAATTCTTAAAATAACTTTTTTATTTTTTCTATTTTTTATTACAATTTTTTAAACTTTTTCAATTTTGCTTACAATGGATTCATATTATTTTTCTCATTCTAATGGTATATATGAACCCATATTTTTTATGTCTGTATGAGAAAATATTTAGGTTTAATGTTTTGATTAAACCAAGGTTAAAAAAATAGATTTTTTCAACAATTACTCAACAGAATTTTAAAAGTAAGGTGTCAAATTAAAGATCTTACTATTTTTGTTTATACTGGCTATTTTCTTCTTTTATTTTGTTGCGTTTAAGTACCTTAAAACCGACTTAATTATTTTTTTTTTAAAACTTAAATTACTTTAAAAATAAGAGGTCTACAAAAAAACCGATTGCATATCTGAATTCTATGAAAAATTTTACATCTAATACTTACTGAAAGGACCGGCTAGCTATCTTAAATAAAAAGCAAAAAAGTTGATACAACTTCTTTGGACATTAGTCTATCCTTGTATAAAAGTAACAGGATCTATATCTGTCTGTCTGTGTAGCTTCTCATGGGTCATGGCTAGCTATCTTAAATAAAAAGCAAAAAAGTTGATACAACTTCTTTAAGCAAAAAATTGACACTTCAGTTTGTTGTACTTTCGACAAAATTCGATGTCAACGAAATAGCTCCAAGTCTAGCAGGTATAGTTGGCAACCATTATTTGATGTCAACGAGATAGCTCCAAGTCTAGCAGGTATAGTTGGCAACCAGTATTTGATGTCAACGAGATAGCTCCAAGTTTAGCAGGAATAGTTGGCAACTATTATTTGATGTAAACGAGATAGCTTCAAGTCTAGCAGGTATAGTTGGCAACTATTATTTGATGTCAACGAGATAGCTCCAAGTCTAGCAGGTATAGTTGGCAACTATTATTTGATGTCAACGAGATAGCTCCATGTTTAGCAGGTATAGTTGAAAACTATTATTTTATGTCAACGAGATAGCTCTAAGTTTAGGAGGACTAGTTGGCAACTATTATTTGATGTCAACGAGATAGCTTCAAGTCTAGCAGGTATAGTTGGCAACTATTATTTGATGTGAACGAGATAGCTCCAAGTCTAGCAGGTATAGTTGGCAACTATTATTGTGTAGTCACTATTGATCATACTAATCTAAACAAAAACTTTCAACAAGCCAACTCAACAACATGCGTGGTCTGCATACGATCTTACAGAAAAAAATACATTCAGTTAGAATTCTTTTTCAACCCAATTTAAGAGGAAAAAGTCTACGTTGTCATTCAGAAATATATTTCAAGTAAAAAAGCTCATTATGATTCAAATCTATTCAAGTGAATCATGCTATATTAGCATTGTCATTTTAGAAGTAGAATAATGACTGTCTGTCAATCTGTATGTCTGCTAAAGATCTCGCAAACAGCAGAATCGAATAGGCCCTATTCTTCAAAGAGAGCATAGATACTGGTAAAAAAATACTTTATAACATGTAATGCAACTTTTTTCCTTTTACAAGGCGAAGCCCACGGAGGCTAGGGGCGAAGCTACTGCACTTTGTCCTGCAGCCCATCTGCTATATCTTGTTAAAATGAGATTTAATATGTGGGAAATTATACAGCTGCAACCATTGATAACTGAATTAATGCATAAAAAAATTCGTAATATTAGCATTTTTTTAGATATTTGTCTCAGTAGTAATGACGGCTTGAATATTGATGAGTTTGGTTAGTTTTGTATATTTTCATCCTTGATCTTCTCTCAATAATGTTAGGACACTCACTTGCGATATTTTTCTATATATGGTTCTGGGTGACCTAATTTATATTGTGTAACAATTGATAACACTTTTACTACAGGGATTTTTAAGGGATAAGATGAAGAAGCTTATAGAGAAAAAATGACGTAACAAAATACAAATGATCAATGATTCGCCAGTATTCATTTTACATTGGCAAATTACAATGTATACTGGCCTATCAATGGTCATTTGTATTTTGTTTTGTTATTTTTTATTAAGCACTATAAGCTGCTTCGATAAGATAATAAATTGATGTACACCCCATTCTGTTGATTAAAATTAATGGTGGTTAAGTGAAGATTTGTAGCACTCAGTCAAGATTAAACAGAAATTTAAGAATAGTTATTTCTTTCATCGTATTATAATTCTATATACGTAGAAAGCTGGATATAATACGATGCTAGACAAAGTTTTTTTTTGTATGGATGAGAACCGGTTCCTATCCACCGGATTCGAATGAATACGATACGAGAAAAAAAATTCTAAGAGAATAACGCAGCTATTTCTAAATATGATACGACTACAATATTATGTCAAATCACTGGCCTTATATAGAGATTATCAATTTATATTCTTATTCTTTTACATTTTTGAAATTTAAAAAAAAGAATTAAAAAAGTTTATAAAAGTATTATATTTAGAGAGTATTGAAAAGACTAGAATGTGTACATTCAGCAAATCTAAGGTAAAACTATCACACTATGCATATTGTAATAAATCTTTTAAATAGAAAAACCAGGGTTCACGAGCTATTTTTATTTAGTCGGGCATCTGCAGATTGTTCTAAATTTTGCAGCTGCTTGTACAATTATGACGTTAAGCAAATATTAACCGCTGTAGTAGTGGCTGCATCGCGATATTATTTATAATTTTTGGTTAATCGCGGCTTTATCGTTTCCGAGCCCAAAGAATTGGTTATAGAATATACGTGGATTTATTATGAAAGGAAATTTTTTTTTCAATTTATATTGCTAACATGGACATCATTTATTGCTCAGTTTGTTTCTCCAGTAAAAGGGGATTGGATGGGGTAAAGGGGTTGAATGGAGGGGATCATTATTTTAGCCAACTACAAGTTTCAATTTATTAGAGTACGTGATAATCTGGTGTAAGATACAGGCAATAACAAAATAATTCCACCAAAATTACCTATTAGGGGGAAGAAATTAACAGAATTCAGTCAGACATATACCCTAGAAATGATTATATTATTACTTGCATCTTACACCAAGTTTTCATGTTCTCTAATAGTGTTAAACTTGCAGTGGGCTAAAATAATTATTCCCCCTTTCCACCTCCTTTATTCCCCCCCCCCCGTCAGTACTGGATGAATACTAGCAAGCTAAATTGACGACAAATTTTAACTTGTAAATATATCCAATATCCATTGAATTTAATGTAGCTCCCAAGATCATCGATCTAATCGCTTAGTGGGGCAAAATTTTTTTTGTCATAAATCCACAAAAATTACATTAACAATCTACAAAAAATAAACAAAATCATAGAAGGGTTATGAACAAAAGATTTTTTTAATTTTGTAGATTTTTTATGTGAAATTGGAGGATTTTTCACGAAAACAATTTTGCCCTACTAAGCGATTAGTGGAGCAATTTTTTTTAAAGAATCCACCTCTGGTCTATTACACATTTTGTCCGTTTGTCCATTCTTGTTTTTTTTATTAGAGTAAAACTCTAGAGGGAGAAGGGGTTAAAAAACTCTATTTTCCTATTGCAATGACCCTGAGCCGACTCTCAATTAAGTCTTTGAAAATTAACCAGGTATCGGGAATATTAGCACAGCCAAGTAGCAGAAAACAGTTTGCTAGCAGACGAAAAAGGTCATTGGAAAAGGGGGGAGGTAGTTATATGTATATATATATACTAGATCTGGTCCTTTCTTCTTGCAAGTAGCCGTTAAATAACAGATCTAATGTGTAAGAAATGTATAAGGTGATGTGTATATTGATCTCTTTACGTCAAGTAGGATTATTAGAACACATATTGAATGTGTGTGTGTTTGTGTGTGAGTGCGTGTGTGTGAGTGTGTGTGTTCGCGTGTGTGTGATTGTGTTTGTGTGTGTTAGTGTGTGAGTGCGTGTGTGTGTTTGTTGGTGTGTTGGTAAAAAATAATTATTTCCTTAAGACTTACACAACACAAAATTTAGCAACCTTCTAAATCCCACTCGATGTACACCCCCCCTGACAAAACCCTGTGCACGCAACAAATTACAAAAGATAATAAAAATATTGTAGCATATAAGTTACTCTGTCTGCAATAAAAATCAGCAATATGAAAACTTTCCCAGCTAGAAACGTCGTAAGGAAACTCGCATCCAATATGTAGTATATTATCGCCAAAATCTTATTTAAGATTTTATAGCAAAAATCGCTAGGGATTAATTCGATTTTGTAGTAAAAATCGCGGCAACCACGATTTCCCTAAGATATCGTAAACAATAGCATTTTATGTGTGTCAACACACACTTACAAACAGACACACAACCAACATATAATCAACATCATTCTGTGAGAAATATAGTTTATAAATTGGCCGCTAGAAGTTCACATTATTTTAAAAAATATATTGCATTTTTTCTGTTGTCAAACAAAATAAATATAAAACTGATAACTAAAATTGTCATAATGTGTTTATGTTTAATATTACAAATAAAAGTATTTTTAAAAAGTTTTTTTTCTAAATGGCAACATTTTTAAATGTGTGTCTTAATATTCCTTAAATCATTGCCATTGAGTGTTATAAACCTACAAATACTCTATCAAAGTTAATTGAAAACTTTTGAGAGTATACATAAAGTTGAAGGGCACAAAGAATGGTTTCTCTTTACACCATGTCTCTCTCTGTCTTTCACTCTCTCTTTCTCTGTCTGCCTAATTTAGTTTAATTATGCCTCAGCCGCAGCCGCGCGGCTTGATATTTGTAAGCCTCAGCCGCAGCTTAAGTTTTTAAATTCAGCCGCAGCTTTGAAGCAGCCGCGCGGCTGAGATATTGTAAGCCCCAGCCGCAGCCGCAGGTGCAAGTACATCCTCAGCCGTCAATTCAGCCGCGGGGCTTAATTTTCATATTATTTTGTCTGTCTGAAGCTTAAGATCTCAGTAACCACTGAACTGACAAGGTTGTCCTTCACAGAAAATATATATATGGTCATTGGGTGGTTTTGAGCTAATTTTGGGGTGGGGGTCAGACATTTCCATACCCCAAAAAAAAATTTTAAAAATTTATTTTTTAAAAATGTTATCCTATTAAATTTTTTTATATTCTTTTAAAAAAATTTTATTTTAAGTTTTTTTTTTAAATTACAACATAGAAACCACCATTTCGAAGAGCTACAAAAAGATTGAACCTGTAATGTAAGAGCTCCAGAGATCGGTTTTTAATAAATGCCGCGTTTTTTCGACAATTTTTTAGACATTGATTGATTGAACGAAGACGATGGGAGAGTATACAACATAAGAATTCAAAATTTTAAAATTGATATTTTAGCCATTTGTATAATGTATAATACAACTTAAATCCATTTTCGCTGCATATTTATTAATGCATCTTTTTAGATCTGTATTAGACATTATACAAATGGCCAAAATAATAATTTTAAAATTTTGAATCCTTAAGTTGTATACTCTATTTTAAACCTTATTTCATCTTGATGATCAATGCCCCGTACGATTTTAACAGAGTATACAAATTAAGAAATCAAAACTTTAAAGTTATCATTTTAGCCATTTGTATAATATCTAATAATATAAATATGCAGCGAAAATGGATTTAAGTTGTATTAGACATTATACAAATGGCTATAATAATAATTTTAAAATTTTGAATTCTTTTGTATACTCTCCCATCGTCTTCGTTCAATCAATCAATGTCTAAAAAATTGTCGAAAAAACGCGGCATTTATTAAAAACCGATCTCAGTGGCGCAATCGGTTAGCGCACGGTTCTTCTATACTGTTATGCAGGGGTTATAAGTTCGAGTTTCACCTGGAGCAATACGTTTTTGAATGTTGATACTTATGAATATTTTTGAATACTATTTATAGGGTAACTGCCCTACTGACGTTTGCCTAATTTTATTGTTTTTAAATGATACAATTTTTTTTTACTTAATATTCTCTGTGGATTTGTATTATCTAAAATTTTTTTCTTTGTACAAGTGGCTCCTTTATCTCAATGGTAGAGCACTCGTCTTGTAAACCAGGGACCGTGAGTTCAAACCTCACAGGGGGCAATCGACTTTTGTGATACTCAAGTTATATCGTAGCTTCTCTATTATTTTTCCGTTTAGGTACGCAATAAATGTTCTATATAATTTAGCTTCTCCTACTTAGATATTTCTTCAATTTTGAATGTATTTAATACTTTGTGGTTGATGAGAGACACTGAAAAAGTTATGCAAAAAAAATAGATTTATACATATACATATTTCATTTTTCATAGTATTTTAAAAATTAATGAAAATAATTAATTAAATTAAGATTTGGGGAGGGGGGAAGGGTGTGTGTGTGTGTTTTTATTTTGAACCAAAATTATCCTAAATATAGTTTTCTAACAAAAAAAATAAACAGCGATGTATTTTACTTTTTAAAGTTGGTTAAAAAAAGGTCTGTAAAATGCAATAAATTGTCCTTTATAATATGCAAAAAAATATTTATAAATAAAAAGTAATTTGTAAAGAAGGTGAATTCACTTTTATGCTTTTTATTTAAGATAGCTAGCCAGTGCTTTTAGTAAGTAGTAGATGTAAAATTTTTAATAGAATTCAGATATGCAATCGTTTTTTTTGTAGACCTCTTATTTTTTAAGTAATTTAAGTTTTTTTTTAAAATAATTAAGTTGGTTTTAAGGTACTAAAACGCAACAAAATAAAAGAAGAAAATGGCCAGTATGAACAAAAATAGTAAGATCTTTAATTTGACACCTTACTTTTAAAATTCTGTTGAGTAATTATTGAAAAAATCTATTTTTTTAACCTCGGTTTAATAAAAACTTTAAACCTTAATATTTTCTCAAACAGACATAAAAACATGGGTTCATATATACCTTTAGAATCAGAAAAATATTACGAATCCATTCTAAGCAAAATTTAAAAAAGTAAAAACTTAAAAAAATAAAAATGGCCTAAAATATTATATTTTTACAGGCAACACTTAATTGTAACTATTAAACTAGCCAATCAAAAGTCTCTAAAATTGACAAATCAAGAAGCTTCACCTCAAAACTTAACCAATAGAATTAACAAAAAAAAGGATAATGTTCAAACAATATATACAATAGATACTACAATAAAAATAGTGATACTTACATAACATGTAAAGAATGAAAAATTATGAACAAGTATGCTTCAGTCTGTTTATAAACTTCAAAACAATGCAGTTCAAAATGCATCATTGTTTTTTTTGTGTTTAAAAATATCTGTTACAGTGTATGTACATTTGTTTAGGTTTTGTTCAGGTTTTGTCCAAGTCATCCCTTTAAAGCCGAAAATTATGATTCTTAAAATAAACTTATTTTTTTTATTATACAGTGTGTTTTTTTTATGAGAACTTTTTTGAAAGCAATTTTACCCCACTTATAGTTATCAGAATTTAATGATTAATGGCTTATTTTCTTCGTTTTTTAAGGGAAATTATGAAACTACAAAAAAAATTACAGTTTTTGTTGAAAAAGTACAGTAAAGTTGAAAATTAAAAACTTAGGTGTCAACATATAAAAATGGTTTTAGCGCATTTTTCTAAAAAAATGCATTTTCTGTAGTCGACTTTGGGGGGCCAGTACTCCCTCCCTGGTTGAGATATGACCTTCAAACTTTGATATGTTCTAGTACATGTCCCTAATAATATCTGTATACATTTTTAGCTCTATATCTCAACTTTGAAGTGTTTAGCAGCCATTCTTGCAAAAGGTTGATTATTTGAGCATAAGAAAAATGCGCTAAAACCATTTTTAGATGTTGACACCTAAGTTTTTAATTTTCAACTTTACTGTACTTTTTCAACATAAACTGAAACTTTTTTTTGTTGTTTCATAATTTCCCTTAAAAAACGAAGAAAATAAGCCATTAATCATTAAATTCTGATAACTATAAGTGGGGTAAAATTGCTTTCAAAAAAGTTCTCATAAAAAAAAACACACTGTAGTTTTATAAAACTTTTTCAATTTTGCTTAGAATAGATTGGTAATATTTTTCTGATTCTAAAGGTATATATGAACCCATATTTTTTATGTCTGTTTGAGAAAATATTTAGGTTTAAAGTTTTTATTAAACTGAGGTTAAAAACTCAACAGAATTTTAAAAGTAAGGTGTCAAATTAAAGATCTTACTATTTTTGTTCATACTGGCCATTTTCTTCTTTTATTTTGTTGCGTTTTAGTACCTTAAAACCGACTTAATTATTTTTAAAAAAAACTTAAATTACTTAAAAAATAAGAGGTCTACAAAAAAAACGATTGCATATCTGAATTCTATGAAAAATTTTACATCTACTACTTACTAAAAGCACTGGCTAACTATCTTAAATAAAAAGCAAAAAAGTGAATTCACCTTCTTTACAAATTACTTTTTATTTATAAATATTTTTTTGCATTGCTTCACAACCTGGTCCTCGAAACAGCCGCACCCTTTAATCACACTACTATGATTAAGGCGCAGTGCTCTCACCTCCTGTTACAGTCCAAGTCTGATTCAGTGAAACACTAATATCTGTCTGATTAGAAATACTATCCAATGAAATGACTAATTATATTCAAACCAATTCACTAGACAATAGATTACTAAACAGTAGATATATAATTTACCTAAAAACCCTATTCCGAAAATAATGTGCTATCGGTAGTTTTAGGATTGTACATCAACGATCATACGTTTATTGGGAATCAAACTATTAAGTTAGTGGTAATATATGAAACCCAAATAAATATTTTAGGCCAAGATCTATAGAATAAGCTGGTTACTTTATCTCCGAAGAAATATCCACTAAAGTGGGCACCTGCTAACCATCATGCGACGCCTTTAGGTGGTAGTCTACTGTGTTATCTTAAAGTCTTGGCGTAAAATAAATGAAAATCCCTAATATTTTATGCTAAGATCTATCGAATAAGCTGGTTACTTTATCTCCAAAGAAATATCCACTAAGGTGGGCACCTGCTAACCATCATGCGACGCCTTTAGGTGGTAGTCTACTGTGTTATCTCAAAATCTAGCACAAAATAATAAAGAAATAAATTCCTTACAACCTCAGAATAAGCTGGTTACTTTATCTCCGAAGAAATATCCACTAAAGTGGGCACCTGCTAACCATCATGCGACGCCTTTAGGTGGTAGTCTACTGTGTTATCTTCTGGTTACGGAATTATACTACTAGAGAAATAAAATCGTCAAAACCTCAGATCCATCATGCGATCCCTTAGAATGGGTTCTACTGTGTAATCTTAAGGTCTGAGCAAATTTTACTCCTTGTGAACTAATTTCAATGACTATTTACCAATACTCGCCCATAAGGGCTTGAACCCTATTACTTCCCTCCTACACCTAATACATAACAAAGTTTTTAATATTTCAGATTTTTATTTTTAAGGGAACGGAATAATTTTAATTAACAAAATCTATTTTATTTTAGGTATGTTTTGGCCAAAGATCTCAAAGAAAAGTTTACTCAAGTTAAATTCTGTCAAAGATTATAACCCGACTTAACCCTTAAGACTTTTGACTGGTGATAAAGAGTGTAGTATCACAACTGAGATATTGAGCCCAAATGGGCTGCTTTTTATAGGCCTTACTTCCTACTAACCAGGCGGAGCCTGCTATCCAGGCAGAGCCTGCTAGCCAGGCAGATTCTACTATCTAGGCAGAATATCACCAAAGGATCTCCCTTCCCCTTTTCTTTGAGACATTTGAAAAATAATCGAGTGTTGTTACAATGTGACTAATTAGCAAATTAAAGATTATAAAGTGATCACATATAATTACTACATAGTAAAACGAAGGTATAGAATTAGTGATTTCAAAGATTCCTTTGTTTAGGAAATTTTAGCCAATATCTGTTCTTATGTTTTTTAAGAACTATTAAACTTATATGAGATCCTAAACTGAGGCTTTTTGAAACCAGGAATCCTATAATAATGTTATTGTTAAACTAGAAAAGTATTTGAATATTATTTTGATTATTTTTGTTGTTTTGTGGGAATTATTATAAAAAGAGTTAAGTTTTGATTCAAAGACTAAATGCATAAAGACAAAAAGGGAAGGATATTATGTTGATTTGTTCATATAAGTGGGTAAAATTATTGTTAATCACCTCCTTATGACATGGGGGAGGGCATATTTTTTCATGTGTTAACTCGTGGAAAACTTCTTATTGGGGCCTTCAGCCTATTGAATTCAAACTTAACCAGATGTTTCTAGAGATTTGCTTATGAAAAAAGGGTAACATTTTGATCAGATATAATTTCAATATATAGGGGAAGGTAAAATATTAGGCTTGTGTTACTGGTAGAAAAGTTATAGGCATATGATTGTTGATAATTTTAAACATAACTGGATTTATCTGGATTATTTATTTTCTAGATGTTTCTTTGTAAATTTTGAAGAATAATATAGAAGTTAAATCCGGATCTACTTTTCTCCCCTGCAAGGCTACTCTACAATTTTCTGTATGTCGTAAAATGACTAAGGGGGTAAAATGTTGATCCATGCTCCCTCCTCAAAAAGAGAAGTCCTGCATTGCCATTTTCATGAGGTTAAATGAAAGATGATCGCAGTTGACTTGGTTTTCAAGGATGTATAAATTTGAAATATTTTTTTATGAAATTTTGGAATTTTTTTGTTATTTTTTCACAGACGTACTTATTACTATTTTACGGTAAATATTCATAATGGTTTTCTAAAATATACTTTATTTTCTTGAGGGCCTATAAAACTTATACCAAAACACGTAATGTCGTATTTGTAAGAGAAAGCAATGGATGCCGCGTTAAATTTTAACTACGCCATTTTGCGTGTGCCTTACTGTTTTAGTCTTAATATGGTAGCTACAAGCTGAAAAATTTTATAATTTTGAAAAGGGAAAAATAGTGTTAATAATGCTTTTTAGGCTGAAAAATTGGTGAAAAAATGATAAAGAAATATCGTTTATTGTAGAGGCTTTTAATTTTTGAGTGATAAATATTAATTTTTCCCTAAAATTTTGTGTAAAGTTCTTTTTATAGCCTTCGTGAATATATTACCACATATATAAGTTATTATAATTTGTTTTAGATTGATTTTACTATTATTTTGCCGACCTGATGTTGAACGAAGTTGCTATGGAGAGGGTGTACTCGGTTTTGGCCGAGTACAACCTCACATTGCAACAGTTCAATGCACTCAACTTATACGCCAGTGGTAAGCTGGTGGATATGTTGGGTGCAGGGTCGATGTCGAAGGAGGAGGCGGCAGCACAGTTAAAGGTAATTCATTTTTTATCGTTATTAATTATTTTTGTACATTGTTACACTATATTACATTATTTATATCTTTTTATTTTTCAAAAACAGCTTTTAAGATCATAACTAGGTAGCTTTTTTGAAAAGATAAAATGATAGTTAATTTACAAATATTTACAAATTATTTGGTCATTTTGTCACTGATTAGTTTAAAAGTTCATTTTCTTAGGGTTTTTTAATCTTATGTTACATATTTTAGGTATATAATATTTAGTCTTCCTTTCACTTGTCATTGAATAAATGTTTTATAGACTAAATTTTATATGTATTTTTAAAAGTTATTTATTACTTTTCCATATAATTGCAATCATTCCTGAATTATAACCTGGATATAATTATTTTTTCTATGATTGAATTTATGGGTATTTAATAATTTTAGTTTTTAACTTTTATGATTAAAATTTTAAGAAAAAATGACTTTATTATTTCTATTTTTCAGATTGTGTTACATCAGTTGGCCCAGTCAGGTTTTGACTGGGTCAGTACTGGTGATCCGAATCGGGGGCCTCTGGTGGCAGCTATTTTGGGCCTCTGCAGCTTGATTCTATCTGCATTATTAATTAAATTTGGTGAGTATCAATTACTTTAATAACTCGTTAGTATGACCTTTCTTACTAAACCCCGAACAAAAATATTATGCAAATCTGAATTTTCAAAATAGCAGCTTTAGTATTCATTTAGGATGATTTTACAATAAATATGAAATGTAGATGCCTCTTTTGGTTACAAAATTCCACTGTTATTTTTTGATTAATCAGCACCAATAAAGCACAAGATCTCAAAAACAGCATTTGGGGGTAATACTGGTGAACAAATATATTATGCAAATCCAAAACAAAGCAATAAAAAAAAGGTTTTTTGGCACTTTTCTCCTCTTTTAAAGATTGATTATAATAAAATAATATTTTTTTAAGGGATTTATGCATTAATTATTATGAAATATAGTATAAGGTAGAAATTAATGATTTTTCTAAATAAGAAATGATTGAAAAAAATAAATTCGATCCCTATCACTTTAGAGGACAGCTGCTGACCCCCAGTCTTATGGATGAACCTAAATACATGTTAAAGATAAAAATTGCCCTGAAAATTATACAAAAATGTTTTTTTATGTGTTAAAAAAATTCATTTTAAAATCTTGATTTTGAGGATGATGACCTTTCAGATGCTCCTGTTGGTGGTGATGGTGAGCCAAATGTTATCTAAGTACATGCCCATTACAACAACTTGTCTATTAACCTATGTACCATTTTTTGTAGTCATAGCAGCCTCCAATGGAGCCTTCTGACAAGAAATATAACCATCTTCTAAAAACTACAGTATTCACCTTATGAATTGAAGTAAATAAAATTGCAATTCTTTTCTTTTTTAATAATGCTGGGTTGGAGGATGCTATAACTACAAAAATTGGATCATAGTTTAATATATAAGTTGTCATCATGGACTTGCACTTTGATAACATTTGGCTCACCATCACCACCAATAGGGGCATCTTAAAGGTCATCATCCTCAAAATCAAGATTTTAAAATAGATTTTTTCAACACACCAAAAAACATTTTTGTATAATTTTCAGGGTAATTTTTATCTTTAACATGTATTTAGGTTCATCCATAAGACTGGGGGTCAGCAGCTGTCAACTTAAGTGATAGGGATCGAATTTATTTTTTTCATACATTTATTATTTAGAAAAATCATTAATTTCTACCTTATACTATATTTCATAATAATTAATGCATAAATCCCTTGAAAAAATATTATTTTATCATAATCAATCTTTAAAAGAGGAGAAAAGTGCCAAAAAACCTTTTTTTTGTCGCTTTGTTTTGGATTTGCATAATATATTTGTTCACCAGTATTACCCCCAAATGCTGTTTTTGAGATCTTGTGTTTTATTGGTGCTGACTAATTAAAAAATAACAGTGAAATTTTGTAACCAAAAGAGGCATCTACATTTCATATTTATTGTAAAATCATCCTAAATGAATAATAAAGCTGCTATTTTGAAAATTCAGTATTGCATAATATGTTTGTTCGGGGTTTATTATTTTATTAATATATTATAAATTATAACCAATTGAGAAAATGCACTAATTTATTAACCTTTTTTTATTTATGCAATTTTTCCACTGGTTTACAGTAGATCAACAGTCACCAGACCGATAACATTGCCTATCAACAACCCTTTTTTGAAAAGAGCAGCTATTCATTGGGTTTTTTGATGTGCCGTTATGGGTTAGGTAACTTTTTTAATTATAGTATTACATGATTATAACCTTATATCTAAGTTATAGAGTAGTTTTTGCTTTTTTTAATTTTTAATTGTTTCTAATTGAGTGTTAGCATGGCTTATTTTTTAAAGATTTTTTGCTTTCAATTTTTGATGTAGGCTTTTTACTTTACACAAGATTTTGCTGCTAGGACTTATTTTATTTATCATATCATAAGAATATTTTTGTTTTAATTGGGGAAAGTCTGAATCTATATAATTAAGAATTTTACTTATTTTACTCATGATATTATTTAGTAAAATTCAATGTTTAAATGCATAAAACTTATTATTTTTATGAAAACTCAGTTTTATTAGATTTTTTATTGTTCCTGAAGTGTTGTTTTCTCATTGGTCAGACGTCTGGTGGTTTATGTGGTATTATAGTTGATTATTTGTCAAGGTCAGTTACTCGAAACTTATTTTTTTGTTTGGGTAGTTTTTTCCGTTTGATTTCGACTTTCGTTTCAGGATATTGATGGTAATTTAGTTGGTCCACGTTTACTAGCTTCATAAGTCTTTTTAAATTTTGGTGGTTCTTTCTGCTGCCAGGTAAGAAGTTAAGAGGTGTCATAGTGTCCTTTATTTTTGAAAACCATTCCATCAAAAACCGGGCATCTTTTTTAACTTCTTCTTCCAGGTATTCCCATATTTCAGGTACACTTTTCTTTGTATTTTTTCGCAGAAGAAATATTACCTCACTCATTTTTCTGTAATCTTTGTAGTTTCCTGTGAAGTTTTGTGTGACCATATTTCCTTTGCTGTTATAGTCAAGGTAGGGTATGTTGGTCATTCTTAGGTGTTTAAGTTGTTCTTCATAGGTTTCCTTGAACCATCTTTCTTCAGGACTGGGTTTATTTCTCCTTGCTCGCTGTTGAGGTTCAGTATTCTTTAATTTAGATGGTTTTATCAGGGTGTTTTGGTTAGTTTGTCCTATATTCTGTTGATGGTAGTTGTTGAGGTTCTGGTCGTCGTAACACGTGCTTTCCTCTGAGGAGGATCTGCTGTGTGTTTTAGTATTATCTACTTGAATGCTTGGTTGATGGCATTTATGTAGATTGGCAGATGATTCTTTTTGGAGTTGTGGTTGTATTAGCAGCAGTTTAGCAGTGTCTCGTCCGAGTAGTTTATCAGCTATGATTCTTCGAAAAAATCCTAAGTCTTGCAGATTGAAGTCCAGAGGATAATTTCTTAACACTGCCACAGCTGTGTGACACACAAAAAGGCCACAGTCTGTTAAATTAGGTTGTTGTGGGGCGTCTGTCACTATTTTAGTGGTGACAGGGCCTATTAAGATTTTTTCGAAGATCACAAAATCATGTAGTTTTTTGAGGAGGTTGGTTATGTAGTCTCGGTGTTCCTTTATATCCCATTGTAGCAGAGAATCATAATACTCAATCAAGTCACATGACTAATAAACAATCACAAAAGCCCAGTGGCTTCCTCTTAGATGTAGGGGTATAATAAGAACTTCTTTTCCCAATAAATATCTGGCTTTATCTTGGAGCATCTGGGATAATATTTCCTTTTCATATGTCTGTAACATATCTCCAAAATATGTGTCAAAAATTGAGAGACCTTCTATATATCCTAGCTCCTCCATTAAATATGCAAATATTATTTCTCCGTTATGGTCTAGTGGTTAGGATAGCTGGCTCTCACCCAGCAGGCCCGGGTTCGATTCCTGGTAACGGAACCAATTATTATGCTTCACAACCTGGTCCTCGAAACAGCCGCACCCTTTAATCACACTACTATGATTAAGGCGCAGTGCTCTCACCTCCTGTTACAGTCCAAGTCTGATTCAGTGAAACACTAATATCTGTCTGATTAGAAATACTATCCAATGAAATGACTAATTATATTCAAACCAATTCACTAGACAATAGATTACTAAACAGTAGATATATAATTTACCTAAAAACCCTATTCCAAAAATAATGTGCTATCGGTAGTTTTAGGATTGTACATCAACGATCATACGTTTATTGGGAATCAAACTATTAAGTTAGTGGTAATATATGAAACCCAAATAAATATTTTAGGCCAAGATCTATAGAATAAGCTGGTTACTTTATCTCCGAAGAAATATCCACTAAAGTGGGCACCTGCTAACCATCATGCGACGCCTTTAGGTGGTAGTCTACTGTGTTATCTTAAAGTCTTGGCGTAAAATAAATGAAAATCCCTAATATTTTATGCTAAGATCTATCGAATAAGCTGGTTACTTTATCTCCGAAGAAATATCCACTAAAGTGGGCACCTGCTAACCATCATGCGACGCCTTTAGGTGGTAGTCTACTGTGTTATCTCAAAATCTAGCACAAAATAATAAAGAAATAAATTCCTTACAACCTCAGAATAAGCTGGTTACTTTATCTCCGAAGAAATATCCACTAAAGTGGGCACCTGCTAACCATCATGCGACGCCTTTAGGTGGTAGTCTACTGTGTTATCTTCTGGTTACGGAATTATACAGCATGACCCTCGAAAAAGTATTTTTAAGCATCTGCAGCCTATATTTCTCAATAAAATATTAAAAGATTCATATGTACTTGTTCTCTATAATTTTCTACATCAAAGGATATCAAAATATTTTTTTTACATCAATTAACAGCCGAGATTTTTAAAGCCAAAGTTTGGAAAAAGTGCTTGAGAAACTGGATATTGCTAAATATTTTTTAGTTTTTTTATTAGTATATTACTTTTTATCAACCAGTTAAAAAACAAATAAGAAAGAAGAGCAAGTTTACAATTGATACATTTTTTATTGCATTAAAAAACGTTACTTTAACATATAAAAAACTACTTTTCAAATTTTACTGAATACATTTTTCTTATAACCATTTTCCCTCAAATCTTATAATATCTCCCACTTATTAATATGACCTTAAATAAACCCCTCCCCAATTTATGCTCATTACCGGAAGTATTAGCGCAACCTTTACCAATAAATTCACGCCCACTCATCAAATTAATCTAAGACACATAAAAATCATTTAAATTGTTAAATGTTCAATAAAAGTTTGTAGCTGTAACTTTTTGTTTTTTTTAACTTATTTTGATAAAAATAAAAAGTGTTTGATTTCTGTTTATGTAAACTTTCAATTTGCTACTATTTTTTATAGGATTTCTTTCTGTAAGGGTGTTTTTGCAATTTACACTAATCTAAAAATGCCTTTTAGAGCAAGTGAAAAAAGTGCTTTCAGCATGAAATAAATTTCTTGGAAACATCTTTATATAAGTTTTATAAAAAGTATTGAAATAATGAGGAAAACACGTCATTTCACTTTAAAATAACATTTTTCTTGAAAAGTTACATTTTCCTCAGCCACTTTTTCAAAACTTTGGCTCTAAAAATCTCAGCTGTTAATTGATGTAAAAAAAATATTTTCATATCTACTTATGTGGAAATCTACAGAGAACAAGGACATATACATTTTTTGATAATTCATTGAGAAATATGGGCTGCAGATGCTTAAAAATACTTTTTCGAGGGTCATGCTGTACTACTAGAAAAAACCTCAGATCCATCATGCGATCCCTTAGAATGGGTTCTACTGTGTAATCTTAAGGTCTGAGCAAATTTTACTCCTTGTGAACTAATTTCAATGACTATTTACCAATACTCGCCCATAAGGGCTTGAACCCTATTACTTCCCTCCTACACCTAATACATAAACAAAGTTTTTAATATTTCAGATTTTTATTTTTAAGGGAACGGAATAATTTTAATTAACAAAATCTATTTTATTTTAGGTATGTTTTGGCCAAAGATCTCAAAGAAAAGTTTACTCAAGTTAAATTCTGTCAAAGATTATAACCCGACTTAACCCTTAAGACTTTTGACTGGTGATAAAGAGTGTAGTATCACAACTGAGATATTGAGCCCAAATGGGCTGCTTTTTATAGGCCTGACTTCCTACTAACCAGGCGGAGCCTGCTATCCAGGCAGAGCCTGCTAGCCAGGCAGATTCTACTATCTAGGCAGAATATCACCAAAGGATCTCCCTTCCCCTTTTCTTTGAGACATTTGAAAAATAATCGAGTGTTGTTACAATGTGACTAATTAGCAAATTAAAGATTATAAAGTGATCACATATAATTACTACATAGTAAAACGAAGGTATAGAATTAGTGATTTCAAAGATTCCTTTGTTTAGGAAATTTTAGCCAATATCTGTTCTTATGTTTTTTAAGAACTATTAAACTTATATGAGATCCTAAACTGAGGCTTTTTGAAACCAGGAATCCTATAATAATGTTATTGTTAAACTAGAAAAGTATTTGAATATTATTTTGATTATTTTTGTTGTTTTGTGGGAATTATTATAAAAAGAGTTAAGTTTTGATTCAAAGACTAAATGCATAAAGACAAAAAGGGAAGGATATTATGTTGATTTGTTCATATAAGTGGGTAAAATTATTGTTAATCACCTCCTCATGACATGGGGGAGGGCATATTTTTTCATGTGTTAACTCGTGGAAAACTTCTTATTGGGGCCTTCAGCCTATTGAATTCAAACTTAACCAGATGTTTCTAGAGATTTGCTTATGAAAAAAGGGTAACATTTTGATCAGATATAATTTCAATATATAGGGGAAGGTAAAATATTAGGCTTGTGTTACTGGTAGAAAAGTTATAGGCATATGATTGTTGATAATTTTAAACATAACTGGATTTATCTGGATTATTTATTTTCTAGATGTTTCTTTGTAAATTTTGAAGAATAATATAGAAGTTAAATCCGGATCTACTTTTCTCCCCTGCAAGGCTACTCTACAATTTTCTGTATGTCGTAAAATGACTAAGGGGGTGAAATGTTGATCCAGCATATTATAAAGGACAATTTATTGCATTTTACAGACCTTTTTTTAACCAACTTTAAAAAGTAAAATACATCGCTGTTTATTTTTTTTGTTAGAAAACTATATTTAGGATAATTTTGGTTCAAAATAAACACACACACACACACCCTTCCCCCCTCCCCAAATCTTAATTTAATTAATTATTTTCATTAATTTTTAAAATACTATGAAAAATGAAATATGTATATGTATAAATCTATTTTTTTTGCATAACTTTTTCAGTGTCTCTCATCAACCACAAAGTATTAAATACATTCAAAATTGAAGAAATATCTAAGTAGGAGAAGCTAAATTATATAGAACATTTATTGCGTACCTAAACGGAAAAATAATAGAGAAGCTACGATATAACTTGAGTATCAAAAAACTTAAATTATTAAAAAAATAAGAGGTCTACAAAAAAAACGATTACATATCTAAATTCTATGAAAAATTTTACATCTACTACTTACTAAATGCACCGGCTAGCTATCTTAAATAAAAAACAAAAAAGTTAATACACCTTCTTTACAAAACTATACTCTCCATATTATCTTCATAATCTTTAAGTACTCGCGCGATAGATTGAAATAGTTAAATGATTATCACATATCATCCGATTTTGTTTATTTTACAAAGATGCCTACTAAAATTAATTTTATTTTCGAAACTGCAATTATTATAAAAAAATGTTTCTTTATCTTTATCATTATGTTATACAATTTCTGAATTTATAAGCAATACATGAATCGATATTTCATTACTTTGATGTTGTCCTTATTTTCATGTACTCGGATAAAGAAATAATCTCAGCTGGCTAGAATAACAATAACCCCCATACACCCCCTTTAATCTATCTCTCCCCTCTAATGGGATATATAAATGAACTGGCCAATAAATGAGGTTCATAATTTTATTAACATATTTTCTTTTTTTTAATATATCCACTTTTTCTATTATATTAAGTGGTAATATTAAGATTCTTATGGGCCAGGGAAGGTTTATAATTTTTTCTGTATCTTTTCCCTCTAAAAAAAAAATGACCCTCAAAATAGATTATTATCGTTTCCCTTAAGTATTCCTAGAGGTTTTAGGGGCGCAGCCACTAGTATCCTTTATCCATTAAAGAGATCACGAATTAGTTTTTTCAGAATTCATTATTATTTACCTTTCCCTATTTTTTAAGTAATTTTCGTAGAATAATTTCTTAATAGCTCCAAGAAGTTAGAAAAAAATTAGATTAAAATGCCAAGTTCAATTCAACACGAAGTTGATGTTAAAGTTTGAGAAACAATTAAACTATAAGAAAATAAGCTATTTCTTCGCTTGCAGATAAAAACAAAAAAATCAATACTTAGGAAATAATTTTGTAATAAACCTCTAATAATATTTGTCTACAAACTTTCTTTAAAATGTAATGAAAAAGTTTGGTTTATTTTATAAAATCATTAACCAAATTTCGGTATGTTTCAGTTGGTTTAAGACAATAGAAAAATTGTTTAAATCCCTAGAAATAATGATATTTAAGAATTGAATTGTTTAAATAGAATAAACAAATAATATTTGCCGGACATATCCAGCAAAAAATTTAGCAGTCCATAATATATACATAAAAATATTCATTTTCATTTCTTTACAAATCTTCTCAAATATGTCGAGTTTTGTTAATTACCCCACATTATACGCACACACACACTACGTACATTACTCACACACACACACACACACACACTCACTAAACTACCAAGGTAGTAGGTAGAGCTATGGAGAGAGCGATAGAGAGAGAGAGAGAGAGAGAGAGAGAGAGAGAGAGAGAGAGAGAGAGAGAGAGAGAAAGAGGAGAGATGGAGAGATAGATAGATAGATAGATAGTTTTGTTGTATACCTCCCACATACGCACACACACACTACGTACACACACACTACGTACATTACTCACACACACACACACGACACACTCACTGAGCTACTAAGGTAGGTGGTAGAGTTATGGAGAGAGCGATCGAGAGAGAGAGAGAGAGAAAGAGAGAGAAAGAGAGAGAGAGAGAGAGAGAGAGAGAGAGAGAGAGAGAGAGAGAGAGAGAGAGAGAGAGAGAGAGAGAGAGAGAGAGAGAGAGAGAGAGAGAGAGAGAGAGAGAGGAAATCCCGTGACAGTAAAATAGATTTTAAATTTCGAACCATTGGCTATTTTTATTTTTTTTCATTTTTTATCATTAAAATAATTGTCATGTATGTTACTTTTAAATGACATTTTAAAAAAACACACAATGTTTTACCTACTGTAAATCCAATTCTCTATAAAACACTGCCATTGTTCGTATTTAATGCATTTATTATTCAGTTTTGATAAAAATGATACGTACGGTATTGAACTGTTCACAAAATTTGAAAATTCTTTTTCATCTAATTAGATATTTGTGATTTTTTTAAGTCAATATTTTTAAAGATTTATCTTCAATTGTCAGTTATCTACCTATTTATATAACGTTATTTGCAAATTCACAGCCACTTTAACTAATTACTTATTAAAACAGGTTTTAAAAGTATGTACTTAATAGTTATACCTACGAAATTTAGCAACCAATAATTTATTATAATTGTGATATTAAGACCTAAATTTTTGTTCAAAATTTCTTTTCACCTTTGGTCTAGGGGTTAGTGTGGCAGTCTTGTGTTGGAAAGGTTTTGGTTCAATTCCACCAAGAATTGAATGTGATTAGAGTTTTTATTCTGCTATGGACAATAGACAATTATTTGGTGTTTCCTCTCATTTATAGCTATTTTCCTCTCAAGTTGAAAAAAATTTAATGGGTGGATATAATGTGTAAAAAAGATTAGAGGAGATTTGTTCTAAGTAAACTTACTTTATTTGTATTATTATTAACTAAATTTTTATATAAAATTGCTTTACACCCATAGACTAGGGGTTGTGCACCATCTTGTGTTAGAAAGGTTTACGGTTCAATTTTACTAAGAATTATATTTGATTATTTTTAAAACCTTGTATAAAGTATGGAGAGTTATTTTGTCTGTAGATTAAGAATTGGATAACTACTGAACTAATTGAATGCTCTTTTTAAATTGCCTTTTCCAAGTTTTTTAATTTTTTTAAAAACTAAAATTAAAACTGGTGGGTGCTCAACCAACCCCCCCCCCTTCTTTTCCCACCAAAAATTAATAAAAGTCACCCTTCATCCTCCCAATTTTTTTTTCTTCTGGGATTCGAACCCGGATGATAGATGGTTCAAAGCTGTTACCGTACCAAAAAGCTATCAGAGCTTCAATATTTCAAAATGAAAATTTGTCTTATTTTTAGATCATTAAGTATTATGATATCTGTTTGTTTGTCTGTCTATTTGTTTGTACTACAGGATCTCGCTAACTACTAAACCGATATGGTGCTCCTATTCAGGGTAGTTTTTCATAGGTCCTGGGAAGGTTTATAACTATTTATGGGGAGGGTACCATCACACTACCAGAAAAAAATTGCCTTAGAAAAAAAATTAAACTCCACCCCAAAATTAATAATAAAAATGGGATTTACTCGCCCCGGCCCTCCCCACCCAATAAAAATCACCCTATCCCCTCAAAAATTATTTTAATTCAGTTCTTCTTTTTCCAGTACCTATTGTTCAGTTGTTTTTATCATAACTTCATAATTACACTTGTCATTACGATTATGTGACATAAGAAATTTGTCATAAAAATTATACTTGTCCCATGAATAATAGTAATAAAAGGTACGTTTGTAAAAAAAAAACATTTTTCATAAGAGGTAAGTTTGTATGAAAAATACACTTATTGCAAGTGTACCTTTTATGATAAGCCTTTATAAGACAATTATTTTTAGGACAAATTTAACCTGCGTACCATGGCTCAACATGAAGCACATCTGCTTGTCATCAGGGAGGTAGTAGGTTCGAATCTTGCCATACACTGAGTTATAAATGAAGGCGCTACTGCTGCTTTGCCAGGTGTGCAACATTAAAAGTTAGAGTTGGAGGAATTCCTTGGCTCATAAACAGGTCTAACTCAATACCATAGGAATTTCAGGAAGGTAGTTCAATAAAGAAGTTGGTTGCTGGATATGTGTTACTCAAACTTGTACAGAAAAGTAAAGAAATAGTTCCCCTGAGTTATCCAGGGTTCAACACGTTGCGCATCTGCTTGTCATCATGAAGGTAATAGGTTCAAATCTTGGCCTGACACTGCGTTATAACTGAAGACGTTAAATGGTTCGTACTGCTGCTATTCCAGGTGTGAGTTAGAATAGGAGGAATTCCTTGGCTCACAAACAGGCACAACTCATTACCATGAACAGTTAGAACTTTCAGCAGGTAGTTCAATTAAAAAGTTGGTTGCTGGATAAGTGTTACTTAAACTAATATAGAAAAGGAAAGATATGGTTCCCTTAGTTATCCAGGAATAGTGGACCTTAAGTTAGTGTCATAGAAGCCCTCGACTGTGGCTCAACATGTAGCGTATCCGCTCGTTGTCTGGGAGTTGATAAAAGTATAAAACTTTGGGTACCTGTAAAAAATTTTTCGGTACCAGACTAAAACTTTGGGTACCAGTATAAAACTTTGAGTACCAGTATAAAACTTTGGTTGCCAGTAAAATTTGGGTACCAGTATAAAACTTTGGGTACCAGTATAAAACTTTGGGTTCTAGTATAAAACTTTTGGTACCAGTATAAAACTTTGGGTACCAGAATAAAATTTGAGTACTAGTCTAAAACTTTGAGTACCTGTATAAAAACTTTGGGTACCAGACTAAAACTTTGGGTACCAGTATAAAACTTTGAGTACCAGTATAAAACTTTGGGTACCAGTATAAAACTTTGGGTTCTAGTATTAAACTTTTGGTACCAGTATAAAACTTTGGGTACCAGAATAAAATTTGAGTACTAGTCTAAAACTTTGGGTACCTGTATAAAAACTTTGGGTACCAGACTAAAACTTTGGGTACCAGTATAAAACTTTGAGTACTAGTATAAAACTTTGGGTACTAGAATAAAACTTTGGGTACCGGAATAAAATTTGAGTACTAGTATATAATTTTGGGTACCAGTATAAAACTTTGGGTACCAGTATAAAACTTTCGGTACCAGAATAAAACTTTGGGTACCAGTATAAAATTTTGGGTACCAGTATAAAACTTTGGGTACCAGAATAAAACTTTGGGTACCAGTATAAAAATTTGGGTACCAGTGTAAAACTTTGGTTACCAGTAAAATTTGTGTACCAGTATAAAACTTTGGGTTCTAGTATAAAACTTTTGGTACCAGTATAAAACTTTGGGTACCAGAATAAAGTTTGAGTACTAGTCTAAAACTTTGGGTACCATTATAAAACTTTGGGTACCAGACTAAAACTTTGGGTACCAGTATAAAACTTTGATTACCAGTATAAAACTTTGGGTACTAGAATAAAACTTTGGGCACCAGAATAAAATTTGAGTACTAGAATAAAACTTTGGGTACCAGAATAAACTTTGGGTACCAGTATAAAATTTGGGTACTAATTCTGAATCAAACATTTGAAAAAATCCTGCTGTCCTCCCCCCTCTTCCCTCCACTCCTATTCTCACAACCCCTAACCACCCTCAACTCTCCAAAAAATGTCCTAGAATGCATTTAAAAAATCCAATCTAGCCGAAGCCTCAGCTGCAAAGCTTATTTTATAATCAGCCATAAGATCAGCCGCAAGGCTTAATATTGTATTCAGCCGCAGCCGCATTCAGCTGTGCGGCTGAATTTAATTCAGCCACAGCCTCAGCCGCACGGCTTTCAGTAAGCCGCAGCCTCAGAATCAGCCACGAGGCTTAATTATGTTATCAGCCACTCTCAGCCTCAGCCGCGCGGCTTAATTTTCCAATCAGCCACTGTAAGCCGCAGCCGCTCTGAGCCGCGCGGCTTTCAGTAAGCCGCAGCCTCAGCCACAAATCCTTCAGCCACTGTAAGCCTCAGCCACCCTCAGCCACTGTAAGCCTCAGCCGCTCGAAGCCTCAGCCACAAAATTCCAATTCAGCCACTGTAAGCCTCAGCCACCCCAATTCTTATTAAGCCTCAGCCGCATTCAGCCGCAGCCACTCTCAGCCGCACTAAGCCTCAGCCACTCTCAGCCTCAGCCACTTCCATAACTGTAAGCCTCAGGCACGTCAGCCGCAGCCGCAAATTAGGATTCAGCTGCAGCCGCAGCCGCGCGGCTGATAGCGCGGCTTCCGAACCCTGCTAAATTTACTGTTTATATTCTTATCCCTAAAAATCCCTGGTGTTTGCATTAATCTTGAGTTTCTTTATACCTGTCCAGGAGAAGCCTTTCGGATCTAGTGCAGTTCATTGTCAAATATTCCTAGGATTTATTATCTACAAAAATCGACGAACTTTATAGGCTGCTAACGGCTGAACCTATGTATCATGTTAGTATAAAATTTTAAGTAACACAAGAATGTCTACAAATAATCGTGAATAATAATAATAATATTTTTTTACATGTGTTTTCTTCAGTCAAGCTTTCCCTATGGATCATTGGAACTTTTTGTAGAGATTTTTGTAGGACAAATAATGTGTGGAAATCGCATGTACGTTCAGCCATTTTGCACTTAGTGACCTTTAAAGTTCATAGATTTTTTTAGAAAATCGTTTCCAGGAACATTTTACCGTGAACTGCACTTGATCCAGTCTTTCTATCTGTGTAGGATGTGTATGAAAAGTTTTATTTTACGCTTGCCCAGGTTCTACGAAATACCAGAAAAAAAAATCGTTTTACCAGAAAAGTGGTAAAGCTGGTCAACCTGGTAAAATATACCAGTTTCGTGGTAAATTTTACCAGCAAAAATTTTAGCCAAAAAATTAGTCAAATTTTACCATTTTTTTTGTAAAATTTGACGAAACAAAAAACCCCGTTTTTTGTGTTTTAAATTAAAAACAGCTCTTCATAATCAGTTGTAGTACTTTAAAATAATGACTTCTATACAATGAAGCCTATATTTAAAAATTTTTTTTTTTTTTTAAATTTTACCACTTTTGGAAGTTTTACCAAAAATGTGGTCAATTTTACAACTCTATTTTTCAGGTTAAGTCCGAATTTTCGGACTTAGATAAAAAACGCAATTTGCTCAATTTTTACCAAAAAGTTGGTAAAATTTGACAAGGTATTTTTTTAGGCTAAGTCCAGATTTTTGGACTCTGACAAAAAAAATGAACTTGGTAAAATTTGACCAACTTTTTGGTAAAAATTGACAAGGTAAATTTTTAGGCTAAGTCCAGATTTTTGGACTTTGACAAAAAAAAAAACTTGGTAAAATTTGACCAACTTTTTGGTAAAAATTGACAAGGTAAATTTTTAGGCTAAGTCCAGATTTTTGGACTTTAACAAAAAAAAAAACTTGGTAAAATTTGACCAACTTTTTGGTAAAAATTGACAAGGTAAATTTTTAGGCTAAGTCCAGATTTTTGGACTTTAACAAAAAAAAAACTTGGTAAAATTTGACCAACTTTTTGGTAAAAATTTTTACTTTTTATTGAATTTTTTCGCATAAAAGAAGCTAACTTTTTTTTAAAACCTTGAAAATTATTTCATCATTTCTTTTAAAACATCCTCCCGCATCGTCAAAAATATATCAAATTTAATATTTACTTATTTGAGCTAGCTTCATACGAATTAAAATTAAAAGAAAAAAAATCCAGGGTGTGTTTACGCAGATGTGCCGTGTGCATTTGAATTTATCGATTTTTCATCTTTAATATAAATATAAGCTTTCGTATATTCCCCTGAATGTTTCTAAAAGAAAGACAGAGATTTCGAATTATAGAGTAATTTCGCTACAAAACTTATATTTTTAAGTTTTGAAATTTATGGCACCTCTGTGCGCGCATGCGCACTAATGATAAGCTTATGATTATTTGAATATAGAGTGCCAAAAATAATTATTAGTTTTGATTCAATTTAATCAAATATTTTGAATCAAGAAGTAAATTACTACTCAATTTTCTCTAAATATTTAAATTTGTAGAATTTACAAGGAAGATTTTTTTTAAGCAAGATGTTTAAAAATGTGGCAAAATTGTGGAACAACAATGTTTCATGATTTCTATATTTATGTTGTCTTTGCCAACCGGAAATACCACCGAGATGGGTTTTTAAAAGATGAATGCCACATTTTTTCGGCGTTTTTTAGACATTGATTGATTGAACGTTGACGATAGAATTTCAAACAGAGTATATAACATAAAAATACTGAATTTTAAATTATTTTTTTAGCAATTTTTCTAATGTCTAACACAGCTCTAAAAAGATGCATTAAATTATATGCAGCAAAAATGGATTGAAGATAATCTTTTTTTTTCTATGAAGGCCGTACCATCAAAAGCGAAATAATTAAATAAATCATTGTATACTTTTTTAGATTTCGCGAATGTCGCGCTTGTTATTCATAGCGTAAAAAATGTCGAAAAAACGCGGCAATATCTTTTAAGAACCCGGCCGGAAATAGATTCATATATGTTCATATATGGTTAACAACTATATATATATTTAAATATTTTTTTTTAATATTGAATGCACTATATTTTTTTATATTCTATCGGATATATATTTTATATGTCATTACAAAACTATATTACATTTAATATTAACATTAAAAAAAAAACATCAATTTAAACTTTCGTAACCCTGTATTGGCTTCAGAAGTACAGTTCTACAGAAACCACGGTACACGCTTGAGCTAGCATCACCAGCATGGCTCTGCCTAGGCTTATAATTAGAAAGGCCAGGGTATTATTAGTGGTTGAAAAGTTTGTACATTATTATTACAGGTATTGTGTCTTTAAAGGGACTGTGAACGTAAATTTTTCTCATCTTAATATCAAATCTTAACATTATCTTATTCATAATATCTCACAGATAGAGCAAAACGCGCTTTTGTTTGCTTAAAAAACGGCTTTTTCCGACGATTTTTATAAGGTACAGGGAAAGGAAGAAATTTTCCGTATTATATAAAATGTCCATTAAATTGATTTTTTGGTATTATCCTCTTAGAAATTTTTTTTTCAATATTGAAAATTTGAGTACCCCCCCCCCCCCCCGACAGCGAACTATGAACTCTGGCCGCAGCGCTCGGCTCCCTAGCCTGCCTAGCCGCAGCGCTCTGCCCCCTTGCCTGCCTAGCCGCAGCGCTCGGCCCACTTGCCTGCCTAGCCGCAGCGCTCGGCTCCCTAGCCTAAAACCTAACCTAAAATAGTTGTTCGTCGGTAGTCGGGGGGGGGGGGGGGGTACAAAATTGAAAAAAATTGAAAAAAAAATTTCTAAGAGGATAACGCCGATTTTTTCTCCCATTATAGCTAAAATTAAACTTTTTCACATGGTACAGAAAGACATCCTGTTAATTTTATTTAAGAAATAGATATTCCTAATCTAACAATAATTTTATTTTGGTCAGGTTTATGGTAATGAATGTAAAGATGGACGGGCGAACATGGGAGCAGTTACTCTTTATCTTGCTGCAGATAACTCAACTCACCCTCACAGAAACACCACCAAGACGCAGGCACATAGATAATTATTATAGAGAAGTTACGATTTTCTTTAAGTATTTAAGAACAAATTCACTAGCATTTTGCTTGTAAAGAAGAAGTAATGAAATTAGTTTGTTTAGTCAGCACACTAAATCTAAAATAAAGAAAAATTGATATTAATGTAGTTTTGACCTAAACAAAGAGTTTCCAGTATGGCTTTGAAACCGATAAATATCCCCTGGATTAAAAATGGTTCTGGGCCATACTGAAAAATTACGTATTACAGACAATTTTCTATGAACAATAGTCTAGAAATTATATTATCAATACCAGCTTTGTTAGGCCAGTCCTTTGGCCCCTCGGGGCTAACAAAATTGCTATTGATCTGAAAATTTCTCATTTTACCAGTCGCGGAAAGCTGTCTATAATACGACGCGATAAATAAAATCAGAGACAAAAATACCATTTTTAGATAAAAAGTATACTTTATACCTACCTACACACTTAAATAAAAATAGCCTATTTATATTTAATTTGTTCTTGGATCTTTAGTTAATAGTTATCTATGCTTATCAGGGAGGACACCCTTGGAGGAAGGTTGACCCAGGCCATCTTCCAGACCCTCATTGTCACATGGATCAAGGCTAATCTCTATGTTGTTGTGTCCTGTGAACTTTGGGATCAGTTTCTAGAGGTAATGTTAGCTATACTATAATTAAGATAACCTGCAGAAATAGATATTTTATTACTTGGATGTTACACTAGATTTTTATTTTCTCTAATAAAGTAAAACTCCCAGTGGGCTAAAATGACGATAACCCTAATTCGCCCCCTTTACTCCATTCCGTCCCGTCCTACTGGATAAACAAACTGACCATTGAATGAGTTTCATGTTAGCAACCTAAATTGACTTCAATTTTTCCACTGTCATCAATATCCACGTATATTCTATATCCATTCCATAATGTTTTATTTGTTCTACAGTACAGGAATCAGATCTATTTGCCAATCGTCCTAAAGACAACCAATGGTTGATTGTACGTCAAGCTTTTAATTTTAAGAGGGATAAAATGAGGGATTTCAAAGGTTTGAGGTTGGTAATCTAATATATTTTTTTTTTAATTTTGAAGGGAAACAAATAAGGGGTTTTACGGGTTGAGTGGAGTTAACACCCTTTAAGCCCCACCCTTTAAAATCTGTATCAAGAATTAAAAATGAAGTTTGGGGACGAATTTTTGCTTCATTAACTTAGATGAATTATTTTTCCACCAACTTTTCTACTTGTCAAAATAAGTTCGTTTGTTTTAGGTTTTGAGTGGACTAACTTTATGGGAAGAATTAATCCGGGAGTGGTTTAAGACTATGGAAACCCTTACCAGAGTGTTAGCTAGACAGGTATATTATTTTTTTAATGTTTTTTCCATTAAAGTTTATAAAAATAATCGATATATTATTACTGGGATGTTGTACCACATTTTCATTTACTCTGATAAGGAGATGCTCACAGCTGGCTAAAATAAAGATACCCCCCTTCTTTAAACCCAATCCTTACCCTACTACTGGTTGAACAAACTGACCAATAAACGAATTTCATGTTAGCAAGCTAAAATAACGACAATTTTTTCCCCCTGTCGTAATATCCACGTATATTCTACATTCATTAGAGTAGGTGGTATTATCCTTTTAGAAATGTAGCGCTCGGCTCCCTAGCCTGCCTAGCCGCAGCGCTCGGCCCCCTTGCCTGCCTAGCCGCAGCGCGCGGCCCACTTGCCTGCCTAGCCGCAGCGCTCGGCTCCCTAGCCTAAAACCTAACCTAACCTAAAATAGTTGTTCGTCGGTAGTCGGGGGGGGGGGGGGGGGGGGTACAAAATTGAAAAAAATTGAAAAAAAAATTATAATTATAAAGATGTAATTTTGTTAATAATCATTAATGATGTGGATCAATTTATCGGGGATTGCCTTATCCCTTTAAATCCTTGAAGTTTTACCAACAAAATTCCGTTTGTCCCACTGTCTTATTTGAGAGCTTTACTCTCATAAACGTTATCATTGTTATTTTGTGGAAGGGAATTATGTTTTTTGTAAACGCGAAGCTTTTCTATAATTAGTGTTGGATGGCCGGTCTGTATGGACGAAACTCATAGCTATTATCATTAATTCAAGCATGTAGGAATTGTCCTATCTATTTCAAACTTGTTACCTACTGATTATTTTGGTCTAGCTAAAAAGTATAAGGTTTCTACTTTTGTCGTATTTTTTTAGTTTCATACCTATAGTTTTTGATTATAACAAATTCTTTTATTTAGATTGTAAAGAAACAAGACCTCAGATCAGCATTTGAAACATAGGGGGCAGTTGAAGAAGTAAGTTACAGAAAAGTTTCGCAGCTTATATTTATCTTTGTAGATCTGTATAATAATACAAACAATATTTTGGTTTCTTTACAACAAAATGGCTGGGTGTTGCCACCCCCTTAAAAGTCAAGGCTTGCCTTCACCTTTTCATTACTTGAATTTTTTGTTTGAAACTTTCACTACTGCTTTTAGTTAGGTTTAGGGAGATCAAGAAGGGTTTAGAATATTCCACAAGGGTAGGAGGTATTTTTAAGTTATAGGGAATTGTTTTGATTTATTTTTACCTTATTGTTATTAAACAAACTTCAGGTCTTGAAGTTATTTTTACTTCACTTTATTTTTTAAGGAAATGAACGGTACATTATATGCCGGTGAACGGCTGAGAGTGGAAATATCCCGGGGACGAGGCAGGGGACGTGGAGGCGGTGATAGAGGACGCGGAGGTGATAGGGGGCGCAGTTCTTACAGAGGTAGAGGCCGGGGTGGGGGCGGGGATAGGTATGAAAGACGCAGCCCCCCACATTACTCTAGGAAAGTTTTTGTTTTAAAAAGTAAAAGTTAGAAAATCTTTAGGTAGGCTTATTTATTAAATGTAACGTTTAAAAGCAATGCATTTTTTGTAATTTCGCCATGGACTGACGTACAGTTTTGTTATAAAGTTGCTGCGCTAATAAAACAGCAGTACCTAAGATAAAAAAATTTAAAATTAATCTTCCAAAATACTTACTAAAAATCATCGAATTTTTTTTTTCAAAATGAAAACATTTAAAAATAACAGAGGTGGCTCTAGAGGAAGGGGAGGTGATAAGGGTGGCTTTAGAGGCAGAGGCCGTGGAGGGGACAGGGGTGGTTTCAGAGGACGTGGTGGCAGAGGGGGTGGTAGATCCCCTCCACCAAGGTAAAATTTTAAATTTTAAGATTAGTTTAGATATTGCTAGCGGCTGCGGCCCTAGCATTTAGGGGCTCTGTATTAAAAAGGATAGATAGGGGACAGAAATATAGTCTAAAACCATTCCGTGTCATATGAGAAGCTTTCCTACCTATAAAGGAGAACTCAATCGGTTTAGTAGTTATCGAAATCTTAAGCTAAAGACAAAGAACCTTTTTACTTTAAACAATTTAGTATATAAACAAAATATATTAGTGTAATTTCCAAATTTGCTAACTTTAAATGCCTACCATCTCTTTTATTGCTTTATTAAAGATTTTCTAAAATTACAATAACTTTCCTACCTAGATATGCTCTTTTTTATTAGTTCTTCCCTTTTCTACCAATCAAAAAATTTTAAAAACCTTTTTTTTAATGAATTTTAACTTTTTAAGTAAATTATTTTTATTTTTTCAGGTATGAGAGGAGAGATGGCTACGGACCCCCCTCACATTACTTCACAAGGGAGGCACACCCCAGGGGCGACTACTCCCCTCCACAACAACGTTACAGAGGCCCCCCACCGCCAATGAGGGATATGTCGCCACGAGGACCCCCCCGCGGACCTCCTCCCCCCCACCACAGAAAATATTCCCCGTCACCCAGGAGGGGACCTCCCGGTAGGGGCCCACCACCCAGGGATTACTCACCTGAACCAAGAGGTCGGCCACCCCCAAGGTAAAATCAAATTTATATCAGGGATGTAAAGGGATAAGTCAATGGCCGATAAACTGATGAACATCAACATCGATGATACATAAAATTAGTGGTTAAAAAACGTTTGAACACTCAACTTATTGAAACAATAAATCAAAATTTAATTAACTCCCCAAAGTAGTTACCTAAGCCAATGAATAAGAAAACGTTATAATAAAACTTTTGGGACTGATGAAATTAACAGTTCATTGTCTCCTCTCAATAATGACATAAAGTACCTAGTTTTTTTACCTAATTTGATTTTTAGAATTTTGATGATATATGTTATTTTTAATAGATAACGACATAACATTTACTTATTATAAACTAATCTGAATATTCAAGGTACATGTCACCACTCCCATCCAAAGGGCCACCAGGTGACTATTCTCCAGGACGCAGGGGACCTCCACCCTCCCCGGGTAGACGTGGACCAGGGACCAAGGCTATTCAGGAATGGGTTATTAAATGATTTAAGACGAAGTAAAATATTGTTTAAGTTTAAAAAAAGATTGTACTAAAATAATTTACGTTTCTGTAGACACAACGGGAAACATGGTTCTTATGGGATAGGACAAAAGACGAAGTATTGAAATTAAATCAAGATTTACCTAATAAAAATTAGGTACTCAAAGTTTTTGAGTTGACGAATAAGTAAACTTGTTTCTGAAACTTTGGATACCATTATGATATTTACACCATATTTTACCCTCCCTGCCTGGGGTTTAGGTCTAAATTTATCTAATATTAGTACTTGTTTGGGACAGGGATCTAAAGGGACAAGACAATGGCGGATAAATTGATGTACATCAGCAATGATGATACACAAAATTACCCCTTCTGTGGAGTATAATTAGTTGTTGAAAGCTTAGACACTTAACTTGATTAATCAACCATTCAAAATTCAATAAAAGTCCCTAGAGTTGTTAAAGCAACGAAGAAGAAAATAAAGCTTTGGGGACTAGTGTAATAAACAGTCCACTTCCTTCCTTCATTTAATCCTCCATAACTTAGGACCCCGCGTTCCACGACTCCATACGCCACGTGAAGCATATAATCAGTAATGCCGAGTAGTATGGACACAGCATGTTCTTGTTAGCCAGGGATGTTGTTACTGCTTATGTTTTCCAGGTAAGCTTTCCCTTTATTTTTTCTCGTTCTGCGTTTTCAAAGATGTTTAGTTAGATAAGTTTGCTGATTTTTTTGCCACGTGTCAAGATGCCTGTAGGAAATGAATGAGGGGGGAGAGGGGGAGTCGAACCTACACACTTTTATTTTTGCTTTCAAAAGAAAAAATTTAGGTGTGAGAGTAAGGGGGGGGGGAAGTTCTGACACATTTGCGTAAACAACGAGTATAGGCTTTATCTTTGGGACGGACGGACGGACGGACAGACATCGTTCTACTTTGTATTATAGATTAGATATTTAGTAGGGAGGGATGGGACATTGGGCTGTAAATTACACTAGCCCCCAAAGTTTTCAAATAACATTTTCTTATTCTTTGGCCTAACAACCTTGGGTACTTTTATTGATTTTTTATTGGTTGGTTCATTAAGTTGAGTGTCCTAACATTTCAATCACTTATTGTAATCTACAGAAGGGGTAACGATGTGTATCATCATTAGAGATGAACATCAATTTATCAGCCATTGTCTTATCCCTTTATATCCCTGTAATTATCTAATTAACTAATGAGCAATTTTATTCCAGGTTGAATATCAGTGATACGAGGTCGAATGGGGCCGGTGCCCAGCAAATCCAGGAGGTTGCGCAACAGTTTTCGCGGCCAGAGCAGTAGAATCAAGAAAAATATGTTTAAGTGTTGTTTCAATCAATAAAGATAAAAATGAAAACAATTTTTTTTTATTTTTGCGATTTATACCTACAAGCGATGTTTTTCTATAATTAAGGTCAGTCAGTCGTTTTTTACCACTTTCTCGAGATTTTTACCACCCGTTTTTACCACAATTTTTGGTAAATTTTTACCATATTTACCCTATTTCTGGTAAAATTTTACCAATTTAGGGCAAAAATATTACCAGGTGTTGAACAGTTTTACCACTTTTTCGGTAAAATCTTACAGAAATTTGCGGTAAGATTTTACCAAAAAAGTGGTAAAAATTGGTCAAAATCTGGTATAAATTTGCGTCCTAAAATGGTAATATTTTACCGGAAATCTGGTAAAATTTTACCGATAATTGTGGTAAAAATCGCTGGTAAAAAGCGTTAGAAAGTACCACAAAAAGTGTTTTTACCACGGTTACGGTAAAATTTTACCACCTTTTAAATCGTATAGGCTGGTAAAATTTTACCATAAAAGTGGTAAAAACTAGGTGTTTTTATGGTATTAATTAGAACCTGGGTGTTTTCTTCGGTCAAGCTTTCCCTGTGTATCATTTGATCTTGGCAATTAGAGATTTTTGTAGGCCAAATAATGTGTGGAAATCACATGTAAGTTCAGCCATTTTGCAGCTAGTAGCCTTTAAAGTTAATAGATTTTTGGAGATAATCGTTTCCAGGAACATTTACCGTGAACTGCACTAGGTCCAGTTTTTCTATCTGTGTAGGATGTGTATGAAAAGTCTTATTTTACGCATGTTTTCTTCAGTAAAGCTTTCCCTGTAGATCATTGGATCTTGGCAATTACAGATTTTTTAGGCCTAAAAATGTGTGGAAATCACATGTACGTTCAGCCATTTTGCAGTTAGTAGCCTTTAAAGTTCATAGATTTTTGGAGATAATCGTTTCCATGAACATTTTACCGTGAACGGCACTTGATCCTGTCTTTCTATTTGTGAATAGAGATAATCTAGAGACATATTATCTAAATCGGCCAATAGGAGAAAAGTGATGGTACATCCCAGACCTGTCATTGGTTCAAACATTTTACAGATTTGAGCACGTATTTTTTTTTATTTCGTACGCATTATGCGTCAGCAATAAATTGTCGTATTTCTTAGGATAAAGCTTTTCTTAGGTATTATATCGTGTAAAAATTCTTCCCTTGTATAATAAGTTAGTTATGAATAGTTGGATTTCTTAGGATAAAGTTAGCCTTCTTTAATTAATACCATCAAAAATTCATCGCGCTATTTCTTGAATAGATCTCGTATATATCTGTAAAATATCCCTTTTTAAGATTGACGAAAAATGGGATCAGATTGCTTATCTAGATGTATTATATCCATTTATTTGTGTTGGATGTGTATGAATGAGAGAGTGGGTTTGCTGGCCCAAGGAAATGATTATTTTTCATTGATTGAACTTTAACAAAGCCCTGAGAAGATATTTGGGCAGTACCTCAATAGATTTGATATGTCCCAACAAATCTGCTGGAGAACCCAATTTTTTAGAATGGTCCTATCGATTTAAAATCTGGTGGGATGCTTCCTGTGACAATGAAGATTAACTCTAAAAACAAAGAACTTTGTAAACACCAAGTTTAAGTGAGTTTTAGGAAGATTAGGCATAATGTTAAAGGCGTTGCCTCTTTAATTCTAAACTAGCGGCTTCGCCCCTAGACTCTAGGAGCTTGGGCCCAAAGAGGTTTAATCAAAACAAATTTTTGTATTTTAGATTTAAAATGAGAATGTAAAATGGTGGGGGGGATTTTTTTTTGGGGGGGGGGGAGAGGGTGTAGTCCAATACTATTTCAATTTTTTAAGGGGGGGTGTATTTTTCATTTTTTAGGGGGGTTAGGGGTGTCCCACCCCCCAAGAAAATAGTTTTAAACCTGCCTGGGACCTATGAGAAGCTACCCTGTAAAGTAGAACCCGATCGGTTCAGCTGTTAGCGAGATCCTTCGCTACAAACAAACAGACATATAAACAAACAGACACACAAACAAACAGACAGACAGACATCGTTCTACTTTGTATTATAGATAATATTAAAGACACTGTCACATTTACTTGGCAATATTTTCTTATTGTCAAACATATTGGATTTTTTTTTTCAAAAAAAATTTTAGTTGTGAAAAATTAGCGGAATCTATAAAAACACTTTCATAGATTTAGAACTAAACCCTTCAACGTTATTATAGTTAAGTTGAAAGTATTTTTAACAATATCTCCATAGCTTACTTTATCTATGAGGGCTACTTTATGAATGAATATACAATAGACTAGGATATTATGTCAGGAGAAAAATTGACATCAATTTAGCTTGCTATTTCCTTTGTCATTTATTGGTAGGCCTGTTCATTCAGTAGAAGGGGAGGGAGTGGGGATATCGTTATTTTAGCCCACTAGAAGATTCACTTTCTTAGAGAACGTGTAAATCTGGTGTAAGATACATGTAATAATAAATCCATTGCTTTATGAGATTGTGATTTATCCCCTTGCTAACCAAAACCTATGCAACCAAAATAAATTTCAATTATATTGTGCTTTCGTTTGTTTATTTATCTGTTTCTTCTCCCTTGAAGGAGTAATTTTGTTTGTTGGAATTTAAAGTTAATGTAAGTCTATTTTCTTAACTTAATTTCATATGTTTAACTTTTTTATATAATCTTTGATTTTACTACTTTATGTGTAAAGAAGAGAAATACTATTTTACTTCGCATTATTACAATAATACGAATTTTCAAGCAGGTGCGTGCACAGATATTTGCTTCCTAAATATAAATTAAAAGGGGGGGGGGGATATAAAATAACCTGCCACCATAAAGACGTTATAATTGGTTCCTATTGCTGCTATGCCAAGTGCGCGACATAAATAGTTGGGGAATGCATTGGCTCATAAACAGACGTAACTCATTACCATGCACAGTTAAAACAACAGATCTATAGTATAGATGTATATACAGACAACTACCTCCCTTTCTTTTTCAAAGACCTCTTTCGTCTGCTTCTAAATTATTTTCTGCTAATTGGTTGTGTTAATATAAGCGACAACATTGGTTGATTTTCAATGACCGAATAAAAAGGTTGCACAAGCCGGTTGCGATAGGGAGATTTAATCCTTTCTCCCCCTCTAGTGTTTTACTCTAATGTTAATGGTAATGCAATTGAAGGGTTGGTTGATACTGAACCTAATATCCAGTACCAGTGGGCGTTAGAGTATTGCATCTCATTACTGATATTTATGTTGTCTTGTTTTAAAGAGGACAGTCTTAAAAGAAGACGTATGGACAAACAAAACTATTTATAGAATAGCTGCTCATTGGTCAAACATAATTATAATTGAATAAAGAATTAGCTCAAAGGTTCTCCATAAAGAATTTCAGTAGCATATTTTAGTTCAATAAATTTGCTTCACATCTTTAGACTGACACACAGACAGACTGACAAAGTTAGTTAAGTGTAACTTCTGTACTAAAAAATATATATTATTTGTAAAATAAATCTACTATGGTTTCTAAAATTTAAACAGATCTTAATCTTTCCTTGAGATGAAAATAAAGAGGTTCTTGCCAATATAAATATTTTAGTAGAGTTTCTAATTTCTGTTTTTGACCTTCTATTAAAGATAACAGTGGCTTTGTCGCTAGCATCTAGAGACTTCAAAAGTTGGATGTCAGTGGACTAAAAAAAGGATAAAAGCATCAAAAGATCTTCTGTAGAATAAAATCATCAGTTTCAGCACCAATGAGAGATTATGTTTACAGGACCAAAATAACTGTATGAATATGAATAATCAATCAGTTTAATCAGGAATTTTCTTTTTGTAAATTAAATTAATAAGTTTTGTACATATTTTAGTGAATTTTAGCATATGAAAAAAAAGGTTTTATATTCAATTCACATGCTTTCAAAATGATATATTTGGTGCATTAATTGCCAAGCGGACCACTTTTCTGCACCACCTTTCCGAATTCGGCAATACTCTATATTTTAGTCCGTTGGGTGATTCAAGGATGCTGGATGGTAAAAAAAGTTTCAGAGTTCCTTCCTGGATGTCTAGATACCATCTTAAAATTGTAAACTATTAACAATTACTTTTTATTATTTTTAATTTTGGCATTCGGATTAAATGAAATGTTGATACAAAAGTTTATTGTAACAAGAATGACAACATCCATAACGGTGAAGTTTAATAATTTATAAAAATAAGACAAACGAACAAAAATAATTATAGGGAAAAGCGCATTTCATATGTAACAGACACTCTTTAAAATGTCTATGTAAAATTAAAAATAAATGGTAAAACATCAAATTGTAGAATGATTTAATGTTAAGGACTATCTAAACAAACTTCCATTCACTTTATAGGGGTTAAAACTATACCGTGTTATTATGAAACTTTAAAAGTATGATGCCATCATTTCATTAAAGTAAAAGAATAGAGGGGGTGGGGTTAAATAACTACATTTACCTGGTTAGAGAACCTGTGCTGAATTTCAGTTGGGGTATTGAATATTATCTAATAGCATCGTTAAAATATACACAGCCAAGCCTCTACAAAAGAGCAGAAAACAATTTGCTGGCAGACAAAAAAGGTCTCCAACACCGGATTCAGGTAGATATATCTATACTTATACATTTATTACTCCATTACTAATTTGCTTTATTGTATGGACAGGTAAAGTTGTGAGAGTACTAGTTTGGTAAATGAAGATTTAACAATTTAGATTGTTGTCAAACTTTCCCTTCATTAGACTTTGTGGCAAGTTGGAACAACTACAATTGGGCTTAATATTTATAGGACAATACAAGGAATGAAGCGAATGGTTGCCTTTTAATGCCCTGTGCAATAATTTGGGAAAGCAATTAATTCAGCATTACAAATAATTTAGATGAATCTAATTTTGGAGATTTTAGAAAAAGAAAATTATAATCATGTTTTTCGTAAAATGTAAACCTTTGATTTTTTAAAACTTGTCATCGGTATTCAATGCTCAGGGCAAGTGGAATGGCTTGGCTCATAAACTAGTCACTGGATTCCAAAGATGTCTTTTAGATTTAACAAAAATCATTACAGGTTCTCTTTTTAATTTGTCTGGTATTATGTATTGTGATACCAGAAACGTAAGAATAAAGTAGTAAAAATGCCCATTTCTCCCCAGGAAGGAGCGGTTTGGATCTTATTCTCATAATTCTGACATCCAACCTTTGAACTATTACCATGCCCAATAATCATTTCCAGACAAAGGATGTGCGGGTTGTCTATTGAGTGTTACTTGCTTTGACACTTAAAGTTACATTCACAAATAATCATGAATCGTGAAGAGAATTAGAATTCCATTTACCTAAGGAGTTAATTAATGAAAGCTCAAATGTAGTTGCACCCAATCTGTTCATTTGTCTCAATACTCATTTATGAACATTTCAAATAGAAGAAACTCTTGGATTTTCATATATTTAGGTTGTTTTATGAAAATAAAATTTTAAAATCTGCATAGAGTTATGAAAGATGAATTGTTATGGAATTCTATGTTTTAGTTTTTTTACTTATAGATTTGTTTCTTTCATATTAATATTATGTATTTTACATACTTTATACAGTTAGTTACAATTTCTGGTTTTTACTATTCTAATGAAAAAGGATAATTTTAACGTTATCAAATGCTTTGTTAAATTCAAAGTGACTTAAACTCCGCAATTATTTGCTTTATAATTAAAAACACAGGGTCCTTTTGTTAAACGTCGTAGTTAAGTTCAAGTTTGATACATTACATACATATAATATTCTGTATAATTTTTAAAAGCAAAGCCCTTCCATAATTAGAATAGCTTTTTTCGTTAATTTAGGCATGTTAACGATAACGATTTCAAACTTGATATGGTTATTCCTGTAGTAGTTTATATACCATTCAAAACAACTTTTTTTTATATTTATCCTATTCATCTGATTAATGGAATATTGATTCCTAAGACAACAAGGTACAATGCTATAAGCGAGGCATCTTTATAATCAAATCTTAAAATTGAAAGTATGTCTATTTACTGTCTATTTAAGACGAAGAGAGTCTCTCAATGACGTCATAAAAATGAGGGATGAGGAAAGGAGGAGTGGGAAAGATAACCCCTGAAAAAAAATGAATAATCCCTCGTTTTTATGATTTTTTTAGGGACTTTCTTCGTCTTCACTGTATCCTTCATTTTCACAGCACAAAACATATGTTATAGCTACAAAATATTATTTCTTTTTAATTTTGATAAGAGAGGAATAATTTATTCAATGGTCAATCGAAAGCTTTTAGATAAAAACTCAGCGTCTTCATATGAAACAACAAATATAATTTAGCTACCTGGAAAATCATTTTCAAAAAGGAATGATTTTGAAATTTAGAAAAATATAGTTTAATAAATTGTTTTAGAATAAAGTGTTGTTGTAGGGGAGAAAGTAGCTGTGCGCCCCATAATAACATTTTCCTTGTATTAAATCTGTTTTAGTAAATCATAAATGTAACTTAGTATTTGTGATTCCTTCCCCCAAAATATATCAAGGGAATGAATATATATTCAGAAAGGAAATATAGACCAATCTACGAATCTTTGGTTTTAAAGATGTTTCTTTTATTAATATAAAATTGTAAAAAATACGCTATCAAAAAGTTATTAAACTTAACAGTTTTTGAAAAACATTAACTTCCTATTCTATAAATCTATAGAAAAAGAAACAAAGATTCTTTTTTTATTCTTTTATTCAACGGAAAATCTCTTATTTCATGTTACGCTCTGTTCATCTATATTTAAGCAAGGATGACAACACCCACGGGGAAGAACAAACAAATGAACATTTGTGGAGTGTCAGAACTAAATGAGCAAAACATTAATTTGTTAATCTAAATAAATTTGTAAGTAACTTTGTTGTAAAACTGCGTAAATACAGAAAACTGTTTAAGGACATACTTACATTTTTAGGAATTGATTATAAAGATTCTTCGTTTATAATATTTTGCTTTTTTGTATCAGTATTTAAAAAAAAAAAATAGGATAATTTTACCACATAAAAATCAACATATACGGATGGACATTCTGATTATAGAGTTGCTACGCTTTTTAGCTACCCAACTATAACAGGAATATACATACCAAGTTTAAAATCAATAGGACAATTCTAACATGTTAAATAACAATAAAAGATATTCGTTACGAACGGACTGACACTAATCATAGAAAGGATTAGCACTTAAAAAGAACACTATTACATAACTTAGTATAAGATAAGAATTGAAACATTAAATTCTTCCAGCTAAGTAAAAAATGTTGAAAAAATCTAAAATTCATCGTTTAAGAGTTCTATAAGATACTAGAGGTTCCATCCCCATCCTAATGCACCTTAAATAGAGGGAGAATGGGGGGTTGTTCTCCCAATACTTTACATTTTTGTTGAGAAATAACATAAAAGTGAATGTTGCTAGAATAAGTTGAAAAGGCGACAAGACATAAATTAATCTACTTAAATATTTAGTTCAATCCCCAGCGGACTTGCAAGAGAAAGAAAGATAGATAGACAGATGGATGGACAGATAGAAAGATGAATATATAGATAGACAGATAGGAAAGCAAGAAAAAGAATAAAAATTTTGTTACAATAATGCGATGTAATTTATGTACATTTGACATAAGGAAGTATTTGACTAATATATGGTTGAAACTAGTTTTCTAACAAAGTTAAAGAATATAGCATTGAATCTAAGATTAAAGCAGCTTGCACTTTTGCCGAAAATTATCCTCGGTTTTTCATTCTTAGAAACAACTATTATAGGTTAGGTATTCGCTATTTTCTATTTTCGAGTTGTCATAAAACAAAGATGACAACATCCATAAAAGCGAAGCACTGAAACGTTGGGACAAACGGACATTAACACTTATATAGTGTCAGAACTGAATAATCAGAACATAAATGTATAAGAATCGGAGCAAAATTGTAAGTAAATTTGTTGAAAAACTGCTTGATTCATAACATTAAACTTTGTTGTCCCAGGGATCAACATACCAAAAATCAGATCAATCGGATGATTAAATCACATAAAAATTTGTTGTTAAAAAAGTAAAAAAATCAACATGTTTAAAATGGACGTACGGACACTCTTGTTATGATTAAAGAGTTGCTACGCTTTTTAAATCGTACAAAACTACTAAATGAATCATCATGCAAAGTTTTAAATCGATAGGACAATTCTAACATGCCTAAATTAACGAAAAAAGCTATCCGTTTGTGACGGACGGACCTACCCTAATTATAGAAAAGCTTCGCTTTTAAAAACTATTGCGCTTTTTAATTCCATTGGACAGTAGGATGCTTTCAAGGTGACCGAACGCTAAATCCAATTTTGAGTCACCAGGGACTTACGGTAGACAAATTTTAGATGTTAAGGTGTATACAAAACACTACTGGTTTAACAAACAGAAAACTCTGAAGGACTCAGGGTCTAACTCTCACCCAGCTACCATCAGAAGAGCGAAAGTGACATCAAAACGAGAAAAATCAGTCACCCTAAATGCATCCCACAGTAAAGACCCTGTAATACAATAATTGGGTATAGTCCCTTTCGTAGCAACGCCTATTAAGGGGCGATTCGTCGTAATTTCCCCTTTTTTTATAGGTTATTTTAGGTTAGGTTAAGTTAAGTTGGGTTAGGTGATTGCCCTGCAGGGTTAGGCAATTGGCCCCGCAGGGTTAGAGCACCCCGCAGGGGCTAGAAAAAGAGGAAAAGCTATTGTAAATTGTAATTATATTTGAACACCCTGTATTTCTGTTTTTGCATAAAACTATTGGAATAAAAATGTGTGAATAAACTGGAAGACAATATGCTTAGAATTTGTATTGTCTCATTTTCAACAAATAACTTTTTGGACACAAAAATCTCTAAATCCTCTTTAGTTCATTTAGATCTTACAATCCCTCCTTTTGAGGAGGGGGGTAGTGGGGTGTCATTCTCTATCCCCTTTTTCACCCCCTAATGTTTTAAAAACCTAATTGTCTGCCAAAAATCAGCCATGTGACGTCATAAACATGAGGAACTATCCATCTCTTTTATATGGGTTTTCTTTCCCACTTCTCCTCTCATCTCCCTCATTTTTATGACGTCACATGGCTAAATTTTGAGACACTTTGTCCCGCTACTAATGTCCGATACTACTAATTAACAAACGCCTATAGATTTATCTTTATTTGTTTTTATCTATTTATATATTTTCTTTTGGTGACAAAGAAATTGGTACATGAAAGTGTCCAAATCAAATTCTAATATTTGTGTGAATATTTTATGTTTAGGGGAATCTGAGGGGAGGGGTAGAGGGTGGTTCAAGGGAAGAAAATATAGTTGTGGGGTTAAAATTAACTGTCTTTTGTAGAGGGTGAAAAAGTTCTGGGGAAAATTAGTGATATTCTTTTAAAATATGAAATATACAAAATAGAGAAAATTGGTACAAGTCAGAAGAGAGACAAGGAATACTTTTTCTCGTATTCATTCGAATCCGGTGGATAGGAACCGGTTCTCATCCATACGAAAAAACTATGTCTAGCATCGTATCATATCCAGTTTTCTACGAATATAAAAATGTACAATCATAAGATTATAACCAGTTTTTTAGCCGGTGCCTTCGGCACCACGGGGCTAAAAAAAATAGTTTTAATCTTATAATTGTACATTCTATATCCGCGGAAAGCCGTTTATAATACGATACGAGAAATAACTATTCTCGTATTCATTCGAATCCGGTGGATACGAACCGGTTCTCATCCATACGAAAAAACTATGTCTAGCATCGTATTATATCCAGCTTTCTACGAATATAAAAATGTACAATGTACAAAACTAGAAAAATACTCGACCATTTTTTTTACCAGTGATACTTAACTTTTTTAAAATGTGGTGGTTGTTGCATCAGTGGTACTTATTTTTTTTAATCACCTATTGGGGCAATGCCCCTAGAGAAATAACTGTTTAAAATTAAAAAATTATTCTAAAATAAACAATTTGTCAAGATATTTTTCTTTTCTTTTTTGAAGCACCGTCTACTAAGTAAGTAGTTTACATGTATATTATTTGCATGAATATATTTTCTAAATGTTTAACATTGGCGCAGCCACAGTATTTTACAATGGGGGTGCATGAAACACCCCTAACAAACATCCTTCCCCTCCACCCACATAAAAAAAATAAGGCTGTATATTTTTTTGAAAATGTATTAAGTAATTACATATTCAATGACCTCGTTTTGCCAAAGCATTCCCCCTACCATCACTATAAGTGTCACGATCAAGACTTAGCAGCAGTAGGTACCATGTTAAACGTCTCTAGTATGACGTGGTGTTGTCCAGATTCGAGCCCGACAGCCCCCAAGACAGCAAGTAGCCACAAACAATTTAAGCTAATGCCGTGGGTTAAAAATGTATTATGTAAATGGGTGGCCTGAAAAAAGATATGAAAATAATGTAGAAATTTGAAGCGGGGAGGCTGTTGACACCCCCTTCCTGCACGCCCCTGGCCTAACATAATAAAATAAATTGCATTTAAATGTAGTAACTGGACAACTTTTAGCACTAAATATTGTCAACTAATATTAAACAATGCTTTTTTCAACACATTTAAAAATATAAACTGCATTATTAAAGAACGCTTTTCTGCATCTATTTTGGCAGCAAATCTTCTCTATGTTTTCAAATGTCCATCTGTCTCTAAAATGTTTTTTACGTAATTACGTTTATCTCGGCTGCTATTTCGACTAGTTATTAAGCTGGGCTCATTTTGGAATTGGAATGAGCTAAAAATTTACTGTTTTAACATTATATAAGAAACCAAAAACTGAAAAAATGGAGTATCCTAAAATAATTGTAAAATGAAGTTAATTTCTGCAAATTCTGTTGGTTATGATAGTTATTTAAGGATAAATGTTTTTCAAAACGGTTTTTGCGTTATCCTCTTTTAAAAATTTTTTTATACCCCTATTTTTTACAATTAGGTTAGTTTAGATTATAGGCTAGGGAGCTGAGCACCCGCGGCTAGGCAGGATAGGGGGGCCGAGCGCTGCGGCTGGGCAGGCAAGGGCCGCTCCCCCCATCCCTAGAAGTGACACGCAAAATTTATTTGAGTTGGTTGTAAGTTTGGCGGTACCTTACTTAACACCCTGGGTGATTGTAAACGAAACGTCACTTAGCCCCAAAATTTTTTTAATTGAAGAAATAATATGGAACCCTAACCTAAAGTAGTAAACAAACATTGTACTATTTTACTCTATTTTGATTTACTAGCGGCTTCGCCCCTAGTCTCTAGGGGCTTTGCCCTAAGAGGTTTAATCAAACCAATTTTTCATATTTAAGAGTTAAAAGATTTTTGTTTTTTGGGGGGGGGGGGGTATTTTTCATTTTTTTTGGGAGGTGGGGTGGTTGGGTGGGGTTGTCTCCCCCCCCCCCCCCCCCCCCCCAAGAAAATAGGTTTAAACCTTCCCGGGACCTATGAGAATATACCCTGTAAAGGAGAACCCGATCGGTTCAGCGGTTAGCGAGATCCTTCGCTACAAACAAACAGACAGACAAACAAACATCGTTCTACTTTGTATTATAGATGATCACCTGCTTTATATCTTAGATTGTCCGTCCTTTCGTGCGCACAGCATAATGATTACAGAAAAAAAAACTGTTCTAATTACTGTGCTTCGCTACCTAGATGGTGTCACCCTTATTTTCTAAAGATTTTTGTTGTTAAATACATTAATATGACAGTTAAGGTTAAAAAGTAATATGAAAAGTCCAAAAATAATAAAATATATTCACAAATATTTGTGAGGGGCACATAAATCCTTACATTTAATCATGTAATATAGAATTCAAATATTTCTTTCACTCAAATAAAACTGCAAACCACTTTTTTCGTTCAATACTTAAATATATTGTTTCTGCGACCGTGGCTCAACAGATAGCGCATCTGCGCGTTGTCGGGGAGGTGGTAGGTTCGAATCTCGGCCCGACACCGCGTCATAACTAAAAACATTAAAAATAGTCCATACTTCTCTATGTCAGGTGCGCAACATAGTTAGAGTAGGGGGAATGCCTCGGCCCATAAACAGGCGCAACAAATTGGCATGCACATTAAGTAATTCTCAGACAAAGGTCGTGCAATTAAAGGGTTGGTTGCCTGTTGGATGTTACTTAACCTAATATCCTTGGATGTTAGGGTATCGTTTCGTATGATCACTTAAAAATCGAAAGAGAATTCCGCCATTACGAGGTAAGGTAAGTAAATATTTGGTGATACACGGTAACAAAATAACACACAAAAGATTCAAATTCAAAAGCCAGCATAAATAAGGAATGTCACACTTCATGTTTTGCCTTGCATTTTATTAAAAGGAACATCAAATATGCAACAATATCCTTTGATTGTACAACATATGTTTTTAAATCTGCATATAAATTATTTGACTTTAATATTGTTTAAGTCATTGACCTAATCTTACTAATTTAGGTGTCTAACATAGTAGCATTACGAACTTTTTAACATAATGCTGTTTGATCCTAAGCATTGTAAAGATATCAAGTATGGATTTAATATTTTTTTTTCTCAAAATAATACCTTACATAAGTTTTTAAAAAAAATTTTTCTGAACTAAAATCAATAATATTGGGGTGGGGGGGGGGACTTGTAAACTCTCCACCCTAGTGGCCTCTAGGGGCGTATCCGCTAGTACAAAATACATAATATTTAAGGATGTGATTTTATTAAGAGAATAAAGTGGAAAGTTAAAAAGTTTTTGGACAAAGGTAAAGTCAGAAGAGAAGGTTGAGGGGTGCTCTCAATTCCGCATATTATCATAATATTCGCTTAATATAATTTTTTATTCTCAGTAAAGCACGTTGGGAAATCCTTTTACATTAAGTAGTAAGTTTTTTTTTGTCTGTAGCTTAAGATTTCAATAACTACTGCACTGATTGAGTTCTCCTTTACATGGAAGCTTCACATATGTCCAGGGATGGCTTTAGGCTATTCTTTTTTAATCATTGGGATGGTTTTAGTATATTTTCATATTAGATGCTAGGGGTGCAGCCGCCAGTTTCTTTTAAAGCATGACCGACAGACAGTTAACAAAATTATTCATAGACTAGAAGCGCATTCATAGGAATCTTCACGGAAAATTTTAACTGTTTTTCTCGTATTCATTTGAATCCGGTGGATAGGAACCGGTTCTCATGCATACGAAAAAACTATGTCTAGCACCGAATTATATCCAGCTTTCTACGAATATAAAAATGTACAATTATAAGATTAAAACCAGTTTTTTAGCCCCGAGATGCCTAAGGCACGGGCTAAATAACTGGTTTTAATCTTATAATTGTACATTTTATATCCGCGGAAAGCCGTTTATAATACGATGCGAGAAATAACTATTCTTTGAGGGCAGTCGAGAAAATCACATATTCTCTATAGAGTCATAGATTTACTGACTGACGGAGAAACAATGGAAGATAATTTGTTCTGTTGCAATAAATTGGAAAAGATATAAACGCGGATGTTAAAGCACAGTAAGTTGATAACTTCCATAGGTAAAAAGAACTCTTGAATGGCAAGAAATCCGCTAAAGTCCAGGTCATATTTTATTCAATATTTCTCAATATATATTCACTTACCCAGGGAGGGAGGGGACATTGAGCTGTTTATTACACTAGTCCCCAAAGTTTTAAAATAGCGTTTCCTAGTTCGTTGGCTTAACAACGTTGGGGACTTTTATTGAATTTTGACTGGTTGGTTGTGTCAAAACGTTTCAACCACCAATTGTAATGTACAGAAGGGGCAATTCTGTGTTTCCTCCTCATTGGGCATGTAAATTGTACATCAATTTATTTGCCTTTGTCTTATCCTTTTAGATCCCTATTTCAAACATGGATAGAGTGTTTTAAAATATTTGTAAAGCAAGAATAACAAGATCCACGTAGCATATTTTAAACTACCAACACAAAAGCTTTTTTGTTTATAGGTATCCTAGAATTTTAAAAAAAGATTTTAATGGCCAAACTTAAATAATATTTGAATAATTAACGTTTCTCGTAATTGTTCGAAACCGATTCTCATCCATACGAAAAAACTATGTCTAGCATCGTTTTCTACGAATATAAAAATGTACAATCATAAGATTAAAATCTCATAATTGTACATTTTATATACGAGGAAAGGTGTTTATAGTACGATGCTAGAAATAACAATTCCCGTATTTTAAAAATTAAATCCCCTCACATCTCGCATAAAAATCTATGTTTCTTTTTTTAATATATCCAATATCTTTTTTATGGATTTTAGATGACCTTGGGATTGGGTCATGTGGAAGAACATAACCTTACCCATAAACATTAAAGTTTATAAATAAAACAATAACCCACATCAAATTTTGAAGTACAAAAATGACTATTTTGCCTCCAATCCAAGAATAAGAGGAAAATTTAAAAAATTATATATTGAGTAAAATTGTAATATACAGTTTTCTTTACTCTAACCTGAACCAATCCTAAAGTGGAGAATATGGTATGTATAATTCATACTGCATATTATTCAATTCATCTCTTTACCCTTCATACAACTTTCATACTTTTTCTCTTTTTATTTCTCTTTAAAATTGCAGTTCTCTTTATACTTCACTTTAGATTCTGAGTCAACCGTTTTTTTTATTTCTTTCTTGATAATTTTTTATTAATGATAACTAAAATTTGCATATTTTTGCCATTTTGAAATTTATTGTTCCTTTAAAAAAAAAGCTTTTCTATAATTCAAGTCTGTCTGTAAGAAACAGAGAACATTTACCATTATTTAGATATTTTATAATTGTCCTATCGATTTCAAACTTTGCATGAAAATTCCTGTTTAGGTACCATGTAGAAATTTAGCAACTCTGTAAGCGTTACCAGAAAGTCCGTACGTCCATTTATAACCTTTTGAGATATAATTATCCTATTGTTCTGGGTTTTAGAACAATAAATCCTAGGACAACAAAGTAAAGGATTTTAAGCGAAGCTTCTCTATAACTAAGTTATAAAAAGGTGACTATATCCTTATACAATATTCTGCTTATTAATTTATGATACTCTACAAGGGTTAATGTTAGTGTTTTGGGATTTATTTTTATGGACATAATTGTTCTTGGTATTATTAATTAGTGGTTATCATTGTATTTTATTAGTTGAAAAGATATACAGTTTACAAATATTTTTACAAAATTAAATACAAATTAAACATCAAATTTATAATTATTTAGTATTTTTACATACACAGATATTTTTTATCTTTTCTATCAATAGTTGGGTATAGTTCCTTTCGTGGCAACGCCTCTTAAGGGGCGATTCGTCGTATTTTCATAGTAGTTTTTCCCCTATTTCTAGCCCCTGCGGGGTAGGCTCTAACCCTGCGGGCCAATCACCTAACCCAAAGTAACCTATCAAAATCTACTGTGAAAATACGACGAAAGCCCCTTAAGAGGCGTTTGCACGAACTTACCCGAATAGTTTAATTAAAATTTAGTCTATTACTGAACTGATTAACTTTATGTCTAACAAAATTGATAATCTTCACTGAGTTGAAAACAAAATAGGTTGGTAGGACAAAAAGAAAGAAATCTAACACTACAGAAACAACATACATAATACTCTCATGTCCAAATAAGAAACTGTAGATGATAAAAATAGCGGTCAGGGAAATAAATATGATAAATCCATTGAGATCTTCACTTTCCATTGGTTTTTCCATGTCATTATTAACAGTAGAGCTAGTAACTTGTTCAACTCTTGGAGTGTTTGATGTTTTTGGGGGAAATCCAGCCAAGTTTGCAGAATTTTCCATGTCATTATTAACTGTAGGGCTCGTAACTTGTTCAACTCTTGGAGTGTTTGATGTTTTAGGGTGAAAACCAGGCAAGTTTACAGAATTTTCTATGTCATTATCAACAGTCGGGCTCGTAACTTGTTCAACTTTTGGAGTGTTTGATGTTTTTGGGTGAAATCCAGACAAGTTTGCAGAATTTTCCATGTCATTATTAACAGTAGGGCTCGTAACTTGTTCAACTCTTGGAGTGTTTGATGTTTTAGTGTGAAATTCAGACATGTTTGCAGAATTTTCTATGTCATTATTAACTGTAGGGCTCGTAACTTGTTCAACTTTTGGAGTGTTTGATGTTTTTGGGTGAAATCCAGACAAGTTTGCAGAATTTTCCATGTCATTGTTAACAGTAGGGCTCGTAACTTGTTCAACTCTTGGAGTGTTTGATGTTTTAGGGTGAAATTCAGACATGTTTGCAGAATTTTCTATGTCATTATTAACTGTAGGGCTCGTAACTTGTTCAACTTTTGGAGTGTTTGATGTTTTTGGGTGAAATCCAGACAAGTTTGCAGAATTTTCCATGTCATTGTTAACAGTAGGGCTCGTAACTTGTTCAACTCTTGGAGTGTTTGATGTTTTAGGGTGAAATTCAGACATGTTTGCAGAATTTTCTATGTCATTATTAATTGTAGGGCTCGTAACTTGTTCAACTTTTGGAGTGTTTGATGTTTTTGGGTGAAATCCAGACAAGTTTGCAGAATTTTCCATGTCATTATTAACAGTAGGGCTCGTAACTTGTTCAACTCTTGGAGTGTTTGATGTTTTAGGATGAAATTCAGACATGTTTGCAGAATTTTCTATGTCATTATTAACTGTAGGGCTCGTAACTTGTTCAACTTTTGGAGTGTTTGATGTTTTTGGGTGAAAGCCAGACAAGTTTGCAGAATTTTCCATGTCATTATCAACAGTCGGGCTAGGAACTTGTTCAACTCTTGAAGTGTTTGATGTTTTAGGGTGAAAACCAGACAAGTTTGCAGAATTTTCCTTGTCATTATCAACAGTAGGGCTCGTAACTTGTTCAACTTTTGATGTGTGTGATGTTTTTGGGTGAAATCCAGACAAGTTTGCAGAATTTTCCATGTCATTATTAACAGTAGGGCTCGTAACTTGTTCAACTCTTGGAGTGTTTGATGTTTTAGGGTGAAAACCAGACAAGTTTGCAGAATTATCATGATTTGCTTCGTCTTCACAAGTATTTAGGGTTGGTTCTCTTGTCTTATTAGCAGATTCAACAAGATTTAGGTTAGTATTGGCTGGATAAATAATTCTATTTTCCTTTCTTAGCCTCTTTTTAATAATTTTCCAATTTCTTGACACTCTTATGATAAATTCCCCCAAAGCAACTAGAAGAGACATTAAAGTTCTTACTTGTAGTTTGGTAACTTTGATATTGCTCCAATCCACATTAATATCCAGTTTTCTTAGGATGTATAATGTAAACCTACTATCACAAATTGTACCATCATAATTGTGAACAAGATATTGTAGAGTTAGTCCAGTGATAGGAATCAGAGCAGTTAATGGGTAAGCCCATGCTTCATGATTCAGAGCTAAAAACTCCTGTAGAAATGGATGTATTAATACTTGGATATTACACCAGATTTTCATGCTTTCTAAGAAAGTTAAACTTGCAGTGGGCTTAAATGACCAATAAATGAATTTGAAGTTAGCAACCTAAATTGACGAAAATTATTCTAGTGGAAATGGATTTATTATTTCCTGGATCTTACACCAGATTTTCATGTTATCTAATAAAGGTGAAACTCGCAACGGGCTAAAATAATGATTCTCCCCTTTACCTCATCCTCTCTGCTTCTGATGGAAAAACAAACTGGCCAATAACGAGTTCTAAGTTAGCAACCTAAATTGACAAAAATTTCCCCATGTCATAACATCCATTTATATTGTACATCCATTCCTGTGGAAATAGCTGAAGAAAGACTCTGAGAACTTGAAAGAGAGCAACGGATGTTGAGAATACTGGAGACACATACAAGGATGGGTTCTCATAGCATGTTTCATTTCCATTTTCTTCAAAGTTCATTTCTGTTTGCTCAGAGTGGGCAAAGGAGTTCATTAGGTAGACATAAGAACTTCCTAAAATACAGGAAGGTTTAAAATATTCTTTTTCTATTCTATAATTTTACACCAACAATTCTGGAAACTAAAGCATAGTGGGATCTTTTGACAAACATCGGGACATCCAAAAAATTTAAAATCGACTTTTATCTATACTAGGACCTAATAATGGCTGTAAGTAGACAGCTAAAAAAGAAATTTTTTAAAAATATTAATTTTTGGCGGATTTATGTCATTTTTAAAAGGGGTGAAAAACTTCTTGTCAGTTTTCACGATTTTCCAGATTTTTTACACAATTTTTTCAAAGCAACAAAAAATACATTTATGTTCATCTCATAAAAATATTTTTTGGCTGAGGTACTTTTCAGATACCTGTACAAATGTCTAATTAAAGAAAAAGTTAAAAAAAAATATTTTTTAGGGGTGTAAATTGACATTTTGAAATTTCACCAAAAATATAAAGATTTTTAACCCCAAAAATCAGTTTTCTCCATTTTACCCAAAAACGGCCAGGAGGCCCCTGGTTTTGCAATAATAATATCAATATGCAACATGTATTGTGTATAAAACAGTTTTCACTATCTGCGGCTTCCCGGCCGTTTTTGAGTAATTGTGCATTTTATATTGCATGAATTAAACAATTTCGTTCTTGTTAATTTCAAATTCAACTTCAAGAGGGGGAAGGAGTCATTTTAGAGCCCAAAGTCATCTCTGCAATATTTTAAAAATTTTTTAGGCAGATCTTTCTTTACTTCCCCCCGGCGAACCGTTTCGCCGTTATTTGCAGCCGATGGCGTGATTTTTAACTATTTTTGCCGTTCTCACAATTTTAATGGACATTTAAGGGATAAAGGAATAGTTAAATAAAGATGACTTATAAATACTTTGATTTTAGCAATAGAATTTGCTAAATTTCATGTTTTTTTTTTAAATTTCTAACCGGTTTTGGTCCAGCAGAAATTAAATTTTTGGGGATTTTTTATAATATTAGCAAAAACCTTATATGTGCGTAAGAGAGAGAAAAAGCAATGTGCGTTTGATATAAGTAAATATGTGTATATTCTTATACAAACTTTAAATGAATATAACTACACTTAGAATAAAGATATTAACACAAAATCAAAAGTGTTTTAATTTGAAAATTATGTTATTGTTGTTTATATCTGTAAAAAAAAATATTTCAAAACATGCCTTACAAGTGTCCTATTTTACTTATGCTGGGCCTACCTAAAAAGTCCGGGACTCGAACTGGGTGCACCTGACTTTATATTCTTGTTCTCAAACATTGTTTGCATTGAAGAAATATTTACATATACGTTGATTTTGTTAAAATATTCTTATCCTAACTAAAGTTATGAAGGTTTATAGATTTTTTAAAATAGGGTAGCTTTGCTCCTCGAAAATAGCAAGACGTTCTTACCAAATGTACATTAGAAGTTAACAGGAGCAAAATTAAAGTTATTTCTGAGTTAAAGTTAAAGAAATTACACCATTGCTTCAAATACAAGCCTATTTATTGAAGTTTACTTTGAACCTAGTAAAAGGGACTCTGATTATGACGTAAAAAAAATTAGCCAATGAGAGGCCACTATAAATTTTACCATTGGCCAATTACAGTGTATACTGGCCTGTCATTGGCTAATTTTCTTTTACGTCATAATCAGAGTCAGACACTTGCGAACAAACGAAGTTGCGAGTTTCGTCGTATTTTCACAGTAGCTTTTCTCCTATTTCTAGCCCCTGCGGAGAGCTCTAGCCCTGCGGGTCATATTTTCTAACCCTTCTGGGCAATCATTAACATTTACTTATCTTAACCTAACCTTGTGAAAATACGATGAAACCCGCAACTTCGTGTTCTTTCCATAACCCAAAGATTTATGTCAGTTTTATGGCATTTACCAAAATTATTAAATATAATCACAAAAGATATCAAAAAACCATAAATTACTTTAATACAGAGTTCTAGCTTTATTAGCAGCTGAGTAAATCTTACTGGATTATCAACTTACTATAGGAATGACAGACGGACTGACTGACATTATAGAATAGCTTTACTAATAAAAGTAGGAAGTTTTTAAAGAACTTTAATACAGTACCTGAAAAGATGATATGATAACCAATCACTGATTTAGCAGCACAAGTTAGCACGGAGTACTGAGTTTCTGGTATCTTAGTACAGAAATATAAAGCCAGGCATGAGGATAATATACCAATAGGCAAGAATAGTGAATAAGTTAATATTCTTATTGTCACTGGAACTATGCTTATGTTGATTAGGTATAAAAGTGCTATTACAACACCAAGTATCACCTTTTTAAGGTTCATATTTTCTCTATCTATATGATAAATAAAACTATAAATATAGATGTATAACCAGACAAATACTTGGGTCCTTTTGTGTGGGATCTGTTTTGGTCTGCTAGTTTCTTGCTTTCTGCTCTTTTTTTTTAGCGACTTGGGTGTGTTAATTTTCCCCACGCTATTAGTTGTTTTTCAAAGACCCAATTGAAAGTCGGCACGGGGTTGTCGGGGTGGGGACGTACAGTTATTTAACTCCTTCCCCTCCTATTGTTATACTCTAATATCTGATACAATACACTTTTCAAATATGAACCACTATTTTTTAAAAGCACACACAAAGAATACAATTAATTAACTGCAAAACTGTTTTGATTAAATATTTAACTAAGAGAATTTATTGATTAATTTAAGAGTAAGAATATCATGGCTAAATGGATTGGATGTTATTTTTGAAAATTTAATGAAAAGTAAAAATAAATGATATATTTACTGGAATTCTAATTTTTATGACCAATAGAAATGATTCCTAAACTATTTGACATGTCTGTCTTATAGTTGATGATTTTTTACTTGACATACAAAAAATTTATTATTTTAGTACTTAAATATTTTACTAAAAAATATACATTTATTATATATTCCTTTTTCTTAACTAATATTAACTAATTTCTTAACTACTGAAAAACTGTTTTGATAATATAGTTATCTAAGAGAATTTATTTCTTAAATTAAGAGTATGAATATCATGGCTAAATGGATTAGAGATTTTAAATTCATTGTATTGATCAACACACACGATCAATAGAAATGATTTCTAATTATTTGGCATATCTGTCTTATAGTTGATGATTTTTTACTTGACATACAAAAAATTTATTATTTTAGTACTTAAATGTTTTGCTAAAAAAATATACATTCCATTGCAAAAAACGCGATCTTTGGTTTGTTTAAATGTCCATTTATTTATCATTTTCCAATAATGTCAAGCGTGGGAAAATTTTTAGAATGTGGGAACCATTTATTTTGATTTAAATGGTACATATGATTTTCATTTAAATTCGTTTTTAGGACCCGTGAGAAAATTTTTTTAACGTGAGAACCATTTAATTTTCATTGAATTTCATTTTTTGGAAGTGTGGGAAAAAACGGGAGAAAGAATATGTTTTAGTATAAAGAAATGTTCTATCAGTTTCAAACCTTTTCCATTCAATAGATCCTACTGACTTTGGAAAAACTGTAAGCCCGATTTTTGAAATTCAATCTGTGAAAAAAGATATTCAAGTTTTAATTTTTTGTTTTAAAAATATTATTTTACATGTATTGACGCCATCTTGGATTATGATAATTTTTTTTTGTTAGAAGATTTTTTTTCTAAAATATTTTTAAAAAATTAACTTTTTACAATAAAAAAATCTTTGAACTTAAATTGACCAATAATTCAAAGATTTTTTCTCTTTGATTTGAAAGATTTTTTATGATTTTTATTTTTAATGTCAAATAAAAACACAACAGTGAAAAAAATGAAAATTAAATGAAAAAACGTTTTATGATTTTATTCAAGAAATTATTTGCTAACATCACCTTTTTGTTGCAATAGAATGTTATTTAAGCAAACAAAATTTAGCATAAATGGATATTTAAATCCCTCAGTATTCAATGATGAGCTAACGCTCGATCATTTAATACCTTGGGATTTAAATATCCATTTATGCTAAATTTTGTTTGCTTAAATAACTCATTTATTATATATTCCTTTTTCTTAACTAATATTAACTAATTTCTTAACTACTGAAAAACTGTTTTGGTGAAATATTTATCTAAGAGAATTTATTTCTTAATTTAAGAGTATGGATATCATGGATAAATGGATTAGAGATTTAAATTCATTGTATTGATCAACACACATGATCAATCGAAATGATTTCTAATTATTTGGCATATCTGTCTTATAGTTGATGATTTTTTACTTGACATACAAATTTTTTTTTTATTTTAGTACTTAAATATTTTACTAAAAAAATATACATTAATTATATATTCCTTTTTCTTAACTATTATTAACTAATTTCTTAACTACTGAAAAACTGTTTTGATGAAATATTTATCTAAGAGAATTTATTGATATATTATTACTTGGATCTTACACCAGATTTTCTTGTTCTCCAATAAAGCGAAACTCGCAGCCGACTAAAATGACAATCCATTCCACATCCCCGCTCCTATTGAATGTAACTGAAAAATAATGAGTTTCATGTTAGCAACCTAAATTGACGACAATTTTTCTGTGTCGTAATATCCACATATACTATATCCATTATGAAAATTTATTCAACAAAAATATAATTTTCATCAATTATACTAATATACCTTAATATTTTACTAAAAAATATACCTATAATATTATATATCCCTTTTTCTTAACTAAAATCACATTTAAATATGAATAATATAAATTTGATTATTTTATAATATTTAAGTTATAAATATTCCAATATGGCTTCAAAAACAATTGATATCCACTGGATTAGATTGGTGCAAAACCATACTGAAAAAGCATTTATCATATAGAGTTGTATCCAGTTTTCTACGAATATGAGAATGTAAAAAAATTATATCCGCTAAAAGCTGTTTATAATACGATGCTATAAATAACTCTAAGTAAGCTTAAATTTTAGTAACTTTTTAAAGCTACTTTATAACTACTTTAAAGTTGTTAAAGCAATGGAAAGGAAACTTTTTTTTATAAAACTTTGGGGTAAATGTGATAAGCAGTTCATTTCCCATCTCTCTCAGGTTCTTCAATCTTCTGTAATCATATGAGTTGCTAATTATATTTTTAGAACGACAGATAATTAATTTCAAAATTTTTTCTTCCTTTCTTTTTTCCAACTCTTTCCTTATCCTTTTTCATTTTATTTCTTCTCTCCCCCTTTACTGTCCATCCCTATCACTTCACTATCCCTTCACTATCTCTTCACTATCCCTTCACTATCCCTTCACTATCCCTTCACTATCCCTTCACTATCCCTTCACTATCCCTTCACTATCCCTTCACTATCCTTTCACTAACCCTTCACTATTCCTTCACTATCTCTTCACTATTCCTTCACTATCCCTTCACTATCCCTTCACTATCCCTTCACTATCCCTTCACTGCAAACCATGTTACCTTGGCTCAATGCGTAGCACATCTGCTTGTCGGACGCTCAACACAGCATCAAAATTAAAGATGTTAATAGTTATTTCTCGCATCGTATTATAAACGGCTTTCCGCGGATATAGAATGCACAATTATAAGATTAAACCAGTTTTTAAAGACCCGAGGTGCCGAAGGCACGGGCTAAAAAAACTGGTTTTAATCTTATGATTGTACATTTTTATATTCGTTGAAAGCTGGATATAATACGATGCTAGACATAGTTTTTTCGTATGGACGAGAACCGGTTCCTATCCAACGGATTCGAATGAATACGAGAAAAATGATTCCTGACTACTTAATATGTCAGATGCACGATATTAATAAATAGAGTAGGGGAATGCCTTAACCCAAGAAAGGTGCAACTTATTACCAACTTGTATTAATGGATTAATCCATAGTAAAGTAGTATTCTAGATATTGCAATGTCTAAAGTTGACATTATAAAATCTAACTTGTATTAATGGATTAGTTCAAGACATAGTGAAGTTTCTTTACATTTTAATGCTTACTCTATAAAATCGAATGTCTAAGATTTACTTTATAAAATCCAAGTTGTATTGATGGAATTTGAATGATTTAGAGCACAGTGCTTAGTAGATACGTTGTTTCTCCAAAACAACAAATTTTTTAAAAATCTGCTCGTGTTTAAACAATCAAAAAGGACTCAGGGATCTAAAGAGATAAGATAATAGCTGATAAATTAATGTACATCCACAAAGATGATACACAAAATTACCTCTTCTATAGAATCCAGTTAGTGGTTGAAAAGTTTGGAAACTTAACTTAATGAATCAAATAATCAAAATTCAATAAAAGTTCTTAAGCCAACGAATAAGAAAATGTTATTATAAAACTTTGGGAACTAGTGTAATAAACAGCCCAATCCCTTCCCTCCATGATTATATCTACTATTGCAATATAAGATACACTAGCGGCTTCGCACCTAGCCTCTAGGGGCTTTGCTTTGGGGGGGGGAATTTTTCATTTTTTTAAGGGGGGGTTAGGGGTGTCCCACCCCCCAAGAAAATAGGTATAAACCTTCCCGGGACCCATGAGAAGCTACCCTGTAAAGGAGAACCCGATCGGTTCAGCGGTTAGGGAGATCCTTCGCTACTAACAAACAGACAAACAAACATCGTTCTACTTTGTATTATAGATGACAATTAGAGAATGGATTTTTACATACCTTTGACAAGCAAAACCCGTTACAATTTAAAAAAATCTTAACTTGTAGCTTTGAATGATAACTTTTAGCTATTCCCAAGCAGCTCATAAATATTCTTGCAAAGAGAAAAATATACTGAAATCATAGAAAAATAAGAAGAATGTGAACAAAGTAGAAAATAAAAAATAAAAATAAAACTGAATAATTTGGACACTATATAACTATGATATTCTATATTCTAAATATATACATATGGTGTTATCTATCAATAATATTCTATGACTATACCTCTTTTTAAATATATACCTAGGACACTATCTATCTATAATATTCTTTGACTATACCTCTTTTTAAATATATACCTAGGACACTATCTATCTATAATATTCTATGACTATACCTTTTTCTAAAAATATACCTAGGACACTATCTATCTGTAATATTCTATGACTATACCTCTTTCTAAATTTATACCTAGGACACTATCTTTATATTATATTCTATGACTATACCTCTTTCTGAATGTAAACCTAGGACACTATCTATCTATAATATTCTATTACTATACCTTTTTCAAAATGTATACCTAGGACACTATCTATCTCTTATATTATATGACTATACCTCTTTCTGAATCTATACCTAGGACACTATCTATCTATAATTTTCTATGACTATACCTCTTTCTAAATGTATACCTAGGACACTATCTATCTATAATATTCTATGACTATACCTCTTTCTAAATGTATACCTAGGACAATATAAACCATTAAAGTGTCAAAATATATTGCTTCTCAAAGTATAGAAAATGTGCCCTCATATTCATCATACATAGATTTATATTCAATAAGGGTTAGAAAAGATTTTATTAATATTTATCCTATCATGGAAAGTTTTCTGTACCTTAAGATTTCGATAACTTCTAAACCAATTGAGTTCTCTATATTAAAGAAGCTTCACATAGGTCCAAGATGGCTTTGGGCTATTTTTTTTAGATTTAAGTCTGAGGATGGTTTTGATATATGTTTTGGTTTTTCCTAACCAAATTATAAAGATTTTCTAGATGTTGGGGCCCAATCGCAAGTCTGTAGTATAAAGCAGTAAGGTATTTTTTGGTTAATGCATAGGATCTCTGAAATTACCGGGTCGGTGGAGTTGTGCATTTCAGGGAAGCTTTGTAAAATACTTGAAGTGGTTATAGGATGGTGATTATGCCCCTTCACTCAATAAAAAGGCCCCTTGAGAATAGGGGCTTAACAGCAAGTACACATATAACACATATATAAATTAGGACAATCTGTAAGTACCCCCTTCCACCCTCTTTCCGCCATTATAATTTTGAATTTTGATAAAACTTATTTACGACTCTTCTAATAAAGCAGTTTAAATAGTTATATAGAAATAGTCTACAGCAATCCTAAAACTTTATAATATATCTTCTTAATGAAAGAGAAAGTAATATTTCTTACTTTCCAACTTCTTATTGTAAAGATTTTCTTTTGTCTATTAGGTATTCAGAATCTTTGAGTAAAAATTAGGCAAACTTTGGATTTGTCTGTGTATGGTTGGTATATTTTTTTTATAAACCTATTTTAAACCCCCCTATTGTAATAAAAACATCCATAAAAGCTCAGCTCTGAAACGGAAGGACAAACGAATATTAACACTTTAGAACTGAATAAGCAGAATATAAAAGTATAGGTCTATATTATAAGTAAATTTGTGCAACAGATTTACCGATTTACTTTCCTAATTTAATCATGGAATTGTTCAATTTAGACAAAAACACTCATAAGTAGGGCAAAATGCATGTTTTTTTCATAAGAAATAAACAAAGTTTTGTATTTACACGTACAGATGTACGGACGCACATGCAATATTCAAAGAGTAAAAAAAATAAAGGGTTTTTGATAATTTCAATCTAAATGGGAATCTATATTTAACAGTTTCAGTTCCAAATTAGTCTTTAGATAATTTCTTACTCACATATCAGACAATCATATTATTTCTATCTTATTAAAAGAAAATTAGCTATTAAACACTATGAAAAAATAATGGAATGTTAAAAACTTATTTTATTTTTTCTTACTGTTTTATATTTTTAAAATCAATATTTTATTGGCAACAGATTTGTAAAGTATATAAAATAATATAAAAAAATAAGGTTGACAATATCCAAAAGTAGCGTAGCTCTTTAATGTAAAAATAAAAACAACAAAGCAAAGGGAAATGTAGTGCAGACAGACAGATGGACTTAGTAAGTAATAAATTAAGATAATTAAGATATAAACCTCTATACCAAAATTCTAGGACTTTAAGTTTGAAAGTCAAGCTTTTTTCTATCGTATATTTTACCCTGATTTTGTTTTAATTATACTTTCCCCATTGCCATTATGAAAACTTAGACTTTCTAAAGTTTGAGTTGAGACAAAAAAGCGGAAATTTTTACAATAGTTTTGGCAGTCTTTAAGATAATTTGATGACTTTCATTTCAGAATAGAATAACAAGGATGAAAACTTCCAAAAGCAAAACTAACCAAAAAAGAAACTACAGAAAAATACAGAATAACAATGCATTTAATAATTACAATTTAGAATTTGAACGAAAATTCCGTACAAAATACAAATCAATCCTAAAATTACCAAAATTACACTAATAGAGAATGGTTAACATGGACTTCCTTATCTATAATACAAAGTAGAGCGATGTCTGTCTGTCTGTTTGTTTGTCTGTCTGTTTGTCTAGAGGCTAGGGGCGAAGCCGTTCGTATTTTAATAATTGATAATAGAGGGGCTTCGTTTAAAACAATATACCTAATGGTCTTAGTAATAATATTTATAATTCAAGTGCATATGATGATAATGTCTTGAAAAATAAGCTAAAAATCTCCATATTTAAAATACAAATTTTGACTTTCTAATATTGATTACTAGCAGCTTACTAAGAAAAATAAAAAAATAAAAAAATTGGGGGGGGGGGGGTGATTTTTTTTTTGGGGGGGGGGATTTAGAAAGCGAAGCTACTCTATAATCGTTACTAGAATGTCCGTACGTCCATTTTAAACATGTTGATTTTCAACTTTTTAAAAAAACATATTTGTATCAGATAAAATTATCCTATTGATCTGATTCTTTTAATACTGATTCCTAGGACAACAAAGTACAATGTTATAAGCGAAGCAACTCTATAATTAAAGTATGTCCATAAACAGGGGCGTCCAAGCTTTTTATTTTGAGGGGGGGGGTAAAATTTTTTTAAGGGGGGGGTAATTCGGTTTTGGGGGGGGTAAAATGGCGCCGCAAATTTTTGTTACCCACCCCAAAATTTTTACCCCGGGGGTAAAATTTGCTTGGGGGGGGGGGGTAATTACCCCCCCTGAAATCTGTTGGCAGGGGTAAAATTTGTTTACCCCACCCAAAATTTACCCCCGGGGTAAAATTTTTTGGGGGGGTAATTTAAATTTTATTAAAAATTTAGTATTAAAAATGCGCGCGAATCGCGCAAAAATTTTTTTTGTTAGAGATTTTCTATTTTGGGGGGGGGTATTTACCCCCCCCAAAATTGTTTGGGGGGGGGTAATTACCCCCTCCTAAATGGCTGGGGGTGCCTACGGCACCCCCAGGGTAGGGGTAAATTTTAAATGGGGGGGGTAAAATGAAAAAAAATTTGGGGGTGCCTACGGCACAACCAAATTCGTTTGGGGGGGGGGGGGGGTAAACGCCCCATTACCCCCCCCCCCCCCCCCCCCTTGGACGCCTATGTCCATAAACATTATCCTGTATCTAGCGTTTTTCAACAAATTTTATTTATAATTTTGCTTCGACTATTATACACTGTTAAAAATAATTTTTTTATTTAGTATCAATTGATACTCTGGAGAGTATTGGACCCATAAGTACGCTACTACTATATAATTAATATATAACACTATGTAATACTATATAACACAATAATTATTACTATACAGAACCCATACATTTTTTTAGTATCGATTGATACGCTCTAGGGTACTATAGAATACGCTGTAGAAAAGTTTATAAAAATAGTAATATTTTATACGTTGTAGGGTATCGGAAAATACGCTGTAGAAATGTTTCTTGATTTAGTACTATTTCATGCGCTGTAGCGTATCAGACAATACGCAAGAGAATGGTTTATTAAAATAGTAACTATTCATACGTTCTAGGGTACGAATCTGTACTGTAAAGAATAATTGAAACAGACACCATTCGTGCACACCTCTCATGGAAGTGTTTCTGCTTGGTCGTTTTAGACAAAGATGAAATGTTACTATTTATGCTCAGATTTATAATTTTGTTTTTTGTAATTATGACTGACCATAGTTTTTATTTTTAAGGATAATGTTTAGTCCTAAACATCTTTAAAGTAATTTTTTTACTAAATTTACATTTAAATTAATGTTTTATGGCTCTGCTTGGTATGTTTGTTGATATAACAAAATGTATATGTACATATAATAATCATATATTATAAACTGATCTTTCATACAAAGTAAAACAGTTTCATACTCTACAAAGTATCAACAATTATGATAGGGGGTAACAACAATTGCGAAGGAGGGTAATGAAAAATTACTTCTACCGTACTGAATTTTATTCCCAAGAGCGTATTGGATAATACTCTACAGACAAATACATTATTTAGTACTACATGTTACTTCACAGAACATTACCTAATACTCAATACAGCATTGAAAACTTCCTTGTATCGTAATGAGGTTTTTTTCCTAGTACGTACGGATTGATACTATACAGCATGACCCTCAAAAAAGTATTTTTAAGCATCTGCAGCCCTTATTTCTCAATGAATTATAAAAAAAGGCATATGTCCTTGTTCTCCATAGTATTCCACATAAGTAGATATAAAAATATTTTTTTTACCTCCATTAACACCGGAGATTTTTAGAGCTAAAGTTTTGAAAAAGTGACTGAGGAAAAAGTAACTTTTAACACGAAACGACTTTTTTAGCAAAATTAAGGTAGAAATCCTTTTATTTTTGTTACTAGCAGAAACTTTATACAAAAATGAAATAAAAAATTTAGTTTTTGAGTAAAAAGCATTTTTTTACACATATTTTTTGAGTCTTTTTAGTTTAATGATATTTTGAAAAACTTACTTATTAGGCAAAATTTTTTAAGATTAAAAAACCAAATAAATCTTTATGAATATAGCAGGAAAATTGTTTTTGTTTCACAATCCTAACTTTAATAACAAAAAAGTTATGAAGAAAATAAAATTAAAACATAATGATTTTTTTGTCTAAAAAGCTTAATTAACCCCCTATTAAATTATTGAGATGTCAGAAAAGTAGGCGGAGCAACTGTCATAATTAATCCTTTTCTCAAATAAGGGTTAATAAATAACCTAAAATTTGCAAATTATCAATTCATTCAGTAGTATTTTTTGCCATTAAAAATTTATATTTTTTGGTGGAATAAAAAAGAAATAATTAGTTAACTTGTTTTTCTTTGTGTCTCATTATTCAGTTGCCAGAAAAACATAATATAACCATCCAAAAAATAAGAGAAACAAAAAAAATTCTTTTTCTCAGTCACTTTTTCAAAACTTTAGCTCTAAAAATCTCCAGTGTTAATGGAGATAAAAAAAATATTTTTATATCTACTTATGTGGAAAACTATGGAGAACAAGGACATATGCATTTTTTTTAATTCATTGAGAAATAAGGGCTGCAGATGCTTAAAAAATACTTTTTTGAGGGTCATGCTGTACATTAATGTGAAGAATATATAGTATTACCTGATGCTAAAAAAAAAAATTATTTTTAACAGTGTACATTTATATTTTGATTATTCAGTTCTGACAAAATACAAGTTTTAATGTTCGTTTGTTCTACTGCTTCAGTGCTTCGCTTTTATGGATGTTGTCATCCTAGTCTGAATATGTCCATAAAAAGAAGAAAATCGTATAACATTTTTAAAAATTTTTTTTACAGAAATCATTTGTAAATATATCATTTTAAAATTCTGCAATGCTATTTTGTTGTTTTTGTTAGATGTTTTGTTTATGTCAAAGTGACTAAAATACGGAAAAAACATAAATATATATATTAATTTTTTTAATGTAATTAATTTATATCTATAAATATTTCATAATTTAAAACTGACCTTGAAAGACTTAAAGTAGATTATTTTTTGTTACTTAAAATCTTTGAAACGGCTATCAAATAACATATTATTTAAACTTTTTTTCTGTTTTCTAAGTAAATAAGTTGTAATCTCATTTACTCTGTTAAGAGTCATTTATGCTAAAATAAGATATTACAATATGTTTATGACTAAGCTAACATGGATAAACTATTTATCTTAAATTTGTTAGAACAAGGTATAGTCCCTTTCGTGGCAACGCCTCTTAATGTATTTTCACATTAGTTTTTATAGATTATTTAAGGTTAGCTTAGTTTAAGTAGGGTTAGGTGATTGCTCCGCAGGGTTAGGCAATTGGCCCCGCGGTGCTAGTGCCCCCCGCAGGGCCTAGAATTAGGGGAAAAGCTACAGTGAAAATACGACGAAACGACCCTTAAGAGGTGTACTAGTCATACAATAAAAATGACCAAAGAGAGGCCAGTATACATTGTAATGGTAAAATATATACTGTCCTATCATTGGTCATTTGTATTGGATGACATTTTTTAAGGGACTAGTTGCTGCTTCGGTCTATTTTAATGTTCAGCTTTAGTAGCAAAACTACACTATAATACGCTTTGTCTGTCCGTCCGTAACGCATTGTTGGAAATATCCATTTCTCAGCTGCTATTTAAGATTGACAACTGAAATTTTTGGTGATTATTCATTATTCCAATTTACATCCAGTATATAGTTTACTTTGTCCGTCGGTTTAACTTTAATTAAATAAGATCTATTGCTTATTCTATTATTTCTTTCTTTTCCTATGTAATGAAAACTGAACATCTACTTTATAATTGAGTTTGTCTGTTTGTCTTTACATGATTTAATGTGCTTAACTACTTATTTATACTGTCATTCTTGTATTAGATTTTTTTGAAACATGATAAAAAAATCTTGATTGTATTAAGACACTGCAAGATAAGTTAAATTAAGTAATTTTATAAAAGTGCAAAAACAGATAGAATTTTTGAATTACCGACTAACATGTCAGTTCTTTACTAAGTTGTATTAAGTTGTTATATATTTAGCTGTTGTTGGTTGGGGTATATAACATATAGAGTCGTAACAATGGATATAAGATATACGTGGATACATTGACAGTGGAAAATTTCTCATCAATTAAGTTTGCTAATAAGGACCTCATTTATTTGCTAGTTCGCTCATCAGTAGGAGGGAATGAGATAGGGAAAAGGGGAATATTGTTTTTTAACCAGCTGTGAACTTCACATGAAAATCTGGTGCCACATCCAAGTAATAATATATCTATTGTTGTAACACGCTACATAGTGTAAGCATCACTTTATCGGAGTACAGGAAAATCTGGGGCAACATCCAAGTAATAATATATCCATTGTTGTAACACGCTACACACATACAGTGTAAGATGAAGGGAGTAAATACCAGGGATCTTAAGGGATAAGACAATTGAAAAAAAATTCATACACAAACTAAATTACGATGATGATTATACCCCCAAACTGCTGGTTTGTACTAATCAATAAAATTTTGATAAAAGTTCCCAAGGTTTTTAAGCAAACTAATGAGAGAATGTGTTTATAAAACTTTGGGTACCCGTATAATTTACAGATTAAATACCTCATCCTCATTGAGAAAATACACTAAAATTCATTTTGCTAAACTAGGCTAGTAAAGGGTTAAGAGAGACCCTCGGATATTGTGGCCATGCAAAGAAAAAATATGTTTGATTGGGGGCATCAAGAACATTTTTTCCCAACATGTGCTATTCCTTATTACATGTAATACTAAATATACTAGGAGATTAATTGATACTTGGTCTTGCCCTTGCCTTCAGCGAAACAGGGATAGGAATATGGAAGATAAATTCATCTTTTTTTCTGGTTATTATAAAGAGAAACAGGAATAGTTATTTCTTTCATTGTATTATAAACCGCTTTCCGCGGATATAGAATGTACAATTACTAAATTAAAACTAGTTTTTTTAGCCCCGAGTTACCGAAGGCACGGGCTAAAAAAACTAGTTATAATCTTATGATTGTACATTTCTATATTCGTAGAAAGCTGGATATAATACGATGATAGACATAGTTTTTTTCGTATGGATGAGAACCGGTTCCTATCCACCGGATTGGAATGAATACGAGAAAAATTATTACATACAAAAAAATTTAACTCAACTTTAGCCTCATGCGTAATTTTGACTATAACAAATGGGGAGGAAGGACAGATTTAACTCTCTTTCAATGTCTTATCCCTATATCCCTGCTCTGGTCCACACTTTCCCTTGCCCAAAAATAACAAACAATATTATTTGTGTATCAACAATGTACAGAAGCAAAATTTGATGACAAATAATATATTAAAAGGGGAAGGAGGATAAATTGGATTGTAACTAATACTGGTTACCAGGAGATATAAAACATGCTCGGTGGCTCAAAACTTTTAAATCTTGTGTGAATAATAGTTGTGAACTTAAACAATTTGAATACAGACTAGATGTATATAATTAAGAACATCTTATTCTCTCATTTCATGCCTAAAGTTTAAAATAATTATTGAAGCTACTTTAAAATTAGGCTCTAATCACAATTTACTATTTCTTGACGTGATTGTCTTTCAAAAGAAAAAAAAGCGAAGCTTTTCTATAAATAGGGTCGGTTAATGGTTAGATCTTTTTGTTAATTTAGACATGTTAGAATTGTCCTATAGATTTCAAAGTTTGCATGAAGATACCAATAAGAGGTAAGTACGATTTAGAGAGGAAGTCTGTACATCCATTAAAAACAAGCTGATTTTAAACTTTTTGGACAGAACTTTTTGTATGGTATAATTATTTGACTTATGGAATAATTATCCTTACAGAACAAGGTTCAATGTTATAAGTTGGATAGCTTTGTAAAAAGTCATTCTTGTGTATTCGGACTAATTTATCAGCGTTGAAAAAAAAAGAAGATCAATTGTTTTACGCAAGTTAACTTTTAAAACAGCTAAACCATTTCTAAAAGAAAGCAAAAAAGATAGTTATTAAAAAGTCTGATAGTTACTTTAGGTTTTTAGGAACTTACATGAAGGATAGAAAAAAATATATAAGCTACAAATCCAATAAACAACATTTAATATTTCATATATTTTCCCAATATTGTTTGAAAACCAACCCAACGTTCGTACACATTGATCTAAAGGGATAAGACAATGGCCGATGAATTGATGTACATCCCAAATAAAGATACATAAAATTCCTCCTTATGTAGATTTAAATAAGAGGTTGAAACGTTTGAACACTCAACTTAATGATCCAACCGATTAAAATTCACTAAAGTCCCCAAAGTTGTTAAGTCAACGAATAAGAAAACGTTATTATAAAACTTTGGGGACTAGTGTAATAAACAGCCCATAGTCCCCTCTCTCTCTCTGGTTCGTATATCTCGTATAAAATCTCTGATTGTAATGTAAATGCTTTGTTCTACATCTTCTATATTTTTTAATAGCAAAGCTACTCTATAACTACCGTTGTCTGTCCGTCAGTCAGTTGGTCTAATCATTGTTTTATCCGTCTGTCGGTTATGATTCAAAAGATAATTTTCGTTTTCGTTATCTTTTTTGGTTTTTGCATATTCTCTGTTTCTTTATTTTATGACAACTTGTTAGTGCGAATGGGGCATTTGTCCAAATTATGGTATGGAGACCGCTCTTCTATGAGTACTACTAAAAACCTACTTTTACTGCAATACACATAGACATTCTCATCGTCGGTTCGTCTATTTAGAATGCTTATCCCTCTATTCCCACAAGTATAATACGAATTTGGTTGAGCTGGTGGAAGCTCAACAAAAGACCCACGCAAAGTATTATATTGCTTTAATCTAAGAATAAATGGTTGGTTTTGATATTCGATCGGAATTATATAAGTATATTAAGTATTAAGGAAGGAAAATGTTTTTATAAAGTGTATTTATATTACAAGTGAATAAGTTAAGTATGAAAATATTTACAGGATAAGTGTTAAAATTATAAGTAGTGTAGGACAGAAAAGTGCCCTAAGTCCCAAGCAGTGAGTTGTGCTAAGTGTTAGAATTCTAACATAAGGCCTAAGCTCAATTAATGCTAAGTACTAAGGGTCCTAAATTTAAACTACAATGCATGCCAAACAACTAAGTCATTACCTTTTAAAGCCAGAAGAGAACTTGATGGTAGGAGAGTCAATGAATAACTAACTTATTTTAAGAGGTACATGCTATAACATCAGCTTAGAACAAGGATCTTAGTGTTTGTCTGTGCAATAAAGTGTCTGTATGTTAATTTGTGACGTAAATCAGACATGGTTGTAGGCATACATATTTGTACTGATTGGTTACATGGTTACTTTAACAATAAACATAATGTCTTTAATAAACATATAATATTAACAAATCACATACAAATTACCATGAATAGGCTAGCATTACCCATATATGGTGTTATATTGGTAAAGGTAGGCCTATGAATGCATAAAAGGATACAAATGATGCCTTGGGCCTAGCTAAAGTAATTGTGTCTCGTGCCTGACTGCTACTTGATAATTACAGGGGCACATCAATCAAATATTTAGATTCTACTCTATATAGTGTTAACTTTATATCAAACATAGATAGATAGTCTGGATGCGAAGCATTTCTGTAAAAGTCTCATATGTACGTTCAAAGAATTTGAAAATTGAGGATCGCATCTCCAAACTGAAGATCTTAGTTCATTTGTCCATATTCCATATTCTTTTGTCTGCTTTTGGATGTTGTCATCCTTGTAAACTTATAAATAGATCTTTCACATTGAACATTTATCTATCTATACCCTTTGACTATCTATCTACATTCTACATATCTTGGTTTTACTATTGATTTTTTCTATCTATCCATCTCTATGAAAAAACACATGATTATTTTTCCAGTATGGCATCAAAATCGATTGATATCGCTGGATTAGAACCGGTTCTGAGCCATACTGAAAAAGCATGTGTAGCAGCGTATTGCGTTGTCTAAAAACGATGCGATAAGTAACTATTCTTTTCATTGCCTAGTATTTAACTATGAGCTATTACATTTCGCATATTACGTCAATAAAATTAAGTGATATGATGATGAAGCTTGCCGAAATTTGTCTATAATTTATAAAATTTATAATAACCTCAATTATCACAAAATATTGCTGTGCTACTTTTGACTAATTATCTCTGTATTTTCTTGGTATAACTCCAATTATATTAGTTGACAATTTAGTCAGTGAAGTAATAATAAAAAAAATAGTGTATATATTATAGCTGCGCTACTTATGGACATAATCATTCTTAGTTTTTCTTAGTATAACTCCAATTATAATAGTTGACAACTTAGTCAGTGAAGAAATAATAAAGAAAATAGTGTATATATTATAGTTGCGCTACTTATAGAAATAATTGTCTCTGTATTTTTCTTGGTATAAATCCAATGCTAATAGTTGACAACTTAGTCAGTGAAGTAATAATAAAGAAAATAGAGTATATATTCTAGTTGCGGTACTTATAGACATAATTATCTCTGTATTTTTCTTGGTATAACTCCAATTATATTAGTTGACAATTTAGTCAGTGAAGTAATAATAAAGAAATACTGTCAGTGAAGTAATAATAAAGAAAATAGTGTATATATTCTAGTTGCGCTACTTATAGACATAATTATCTCTGTATTTTTCTTGGTATAACTCCAATTATAATAGTTGACAACTATGTCAGTGAAGTAATAATAAAGAAAATAGTGTATATATTATAGCTCCGCTACTTATGGACATAATTATCTCTGTATTTTTCTTGGTATAAATCCAATTATAATAGTTGACAACTTAGTCAGTGAAGAAATAATAAAGAAAATAGTGTATATATTATAACTGGGCTACTTATAGACATAATTGTCTCTGTATTTTCTTGGTATAACTCCAATTATATTAGTTGACAATTTAGTCAGTGAAGTAATAATAAAGAAATACTGTCAGTGAAGTAATAATAAAGAAAATAGTGTATATATTATAACTGCGCTACTTATAGACATAATTATCTCTGTATTTTTCTTGGTATAACTCCAATTATAATAGTTGACAACTTAGTGAAAAGATAATTAGGAGGACAGTTAATTTATAGTTCAATTTCCTAAAGATTAACCCCTTACAGTCGGGCCCCTTACCGCACCTTAATTAGTCGGGGGGGGGGGGGCGTTCAACGCCCCCCCTATTATCTAAGTTCCTATTAAAGCTAGAGGGCTAAAAAATTTTGTGCAAGTCCCCTGTGTTATGATGAATTTTCGTCCTTAAGTAAGTCAAGGTCAATTTTCGCTTCCTTCACCCTTTTATTTAACAACCTTTGTTTTTAGGTCCTTTTTTACTTATAATTTTCAAACGGCTGTAATTTTTTTATTTTTGAAGCTAGAATAAAATTATTTAAGCAGAAAATGTTTATCTTTATGTAAATTTTATATTTGAAATATCAAAATATAATTTCAGCGGCCGCAGCTGTACTTAACAGCTGCCAGCCGCCGCAGTTGGCGGTCGGCGGGAAAACGGCGGCGGATCTTTATGAAATTACATAAAATTAATACATTATGTAGACATGTAAGATAAGCTTAAGTTTGAAATTTGAAGTCTTTAAGTCAAAAATTGCGGCCACAGGAGCCTTTTAAAGATTTCTAGAGACCTGGAGACCTGGAGGATCAGGACCTGCAGGATCATACCTGGAACCTAAAATTGACTTGAACACCTGTATTTAATATGAGGATGTACTACTAGAGGATATTTTTTGTCTGTTTTTCCTATAAGATGTATGAAACCGCTACAGGTTATTTAAAAATACACGTAAATATATCCAGATAAGACTTTCAGGGAGAGAGGGAACATACACTAGGGCTCAAACTTTTATAAACACTTTATCTTTTTTATTGCAGCTTATACCAACAATTAATTCGAAAAAAAATCACGAAACCTATACGTAATTTCAGCTGTCGTTTGGGGTCAACACATAGTAAAATTGGCGACCTTTACATCAGCCCCCAAATATTATTTTAGATTTATTTTACTTGTTGGGTATACCTTATTTCTGTTTTCATTGACCTTAAAACTTAATATAGATTGGTTGATACAAACTATCAGTGTCCAAACTTTACACCAGTAATTTAAATCTGCTGAAGGTTTAAAACCTTTTTCCTAGAAACAACCAGTCGTGAAATCCACTTATTCTTGCTCGCTACTTGTAATTTTGTTATGCAAAGTTATTATAAAATTATTATTTGTTTGTCGGACATTCCACTCTAAACTTAATAATTACATGTCAAATACTTGAGCCAAGGAATTAGTTTCTTAAGATATGTGTCTAACATTGACATATATGTATTATATGTATATTGTATAACTCAGGGAGGGGGGAGACAATGTACTGTTTAATAAACTAGTACCTAAAGTCATAAAATATTTTCTTATTCGATGGCTTGTTAACTTTGAATTTTGATTGGTTTGTTAATTAAGATTAACATTTCAATCACTAATTGTAATCTACAGAAGGGGTAATTTTGTGTATTATCCCAGGGGATGTACATAACTATATCAGCAATTGTCTTATGCCTGTGTATAACCAGTAAATATAGAAATATAGGGAATAGTCCCTTTCGTAACATCGCCCCATAAGGGGTGATTCGTCGTATTTTTAAAATGGCTTTTTATAGGTTATTTTGGGTTAGGGTAGGTTATGTTGGGTTAGGTAATTGGCCCCGCAGGGTTAGAGCCCCCGCAGGGGCTAGAAATAGGAGAAAAGCTACTGTGAAAAATACGAAGAATTGCCCCATAAGGTGCGATGTTACGAAAGGGACTATACCCGAAATATCGGATTGTATATTCTAATTTAGCTGGATATTTGTATGTATGCAAAAAATATAATAAGTTTTTTAAACATCCTGTTTTTTAGGAAAGCTATGTATTGGTCCATGGCATGTTCAGTGTGCGGGGAATTCTGAATAATTTCTGAATGAGAAAGAACCCTATTTGATGTAAGGAAATACAAGTGACTTAAAACTTTTTAGTTTTGTTGATCATAGAATCAATTTGGGGTTCTTTAAAAACTTGATATTACACGTGGCGATCAAAAATATCTTGGATTGGCGAGCGTATTTTGTTCACCAATTTATTAGGAGACAAAAAAATGGATACTCTTGAAAATGATATTAAAAAATCAGCAATAGCAGCAGAGCAAAAAAAAGACTACTGACAGATAGACAGACAAAGTAAAATATGGAGTAGCTTTGCTGAATGGCCTTAGCATATTATTGGCAAGTTTCCGTGCCATTCTTATCATAAACTATGCCAAAACAAACCAAATTAGACTCGTCAAGGTTATTAAATAAGGTATACCTTGCAATACATAGAAGTTTCGGGTATAGTCCCTTTCGTGACAACGCCTCTTTAGGGCTATATTTAAAAAAAAATTATTAAGTCTGAAAAATCGACATTCAGAGATTTTTAGGCCAAAAGTTAGTATAAGGTAGTATAAAAAGCTTCATTAATTGTATACAAAAAAAATCTGTAAATTAATTTCATCTAAAGCACATACGTAATTGGTAAACCTCTTTCTATAACCTTGTAAATAAACATATCAATCATAAACAAGTATTATAATCAGATATACTTATATACAAATTAGTTCCGGGGATTTATATAACATTAAACACCCTTTTTTGGTTATCTATTATTTCTTTTTTAGAATTACAATTCCATTTAATCAAATTACTAAAATTTTTTTCTCTATTATTCGTCCGTAATAATTAGATTTTTCATTAATTTAAACATTTTAGAATTGATTTAAAAATTTGAAAGAGGATTCCTATAACCTTTAGGCACGATTTAGAAAGCTTTGAGACTCTAAAAAGTGATTAACCTTTAAAACAATTTTTTTGTGTGATATAATTTTCCTATTCATTTATTTTTTGGAATGTTGATTCCTATTACAACAAGGTACAGTGTTAGAAGCTTAGCATCTCAAGCCCTCAGTAAACTAAGCAATAAACGTGTACTTAGAGATACTACCTTATCTATAGTTATAGAGTATATAGTGTAGATGGTTGATAATAAAGCAGTGTCTACTCTAGTCATGCATATTATATAATCATGACTCAGAGACACTACCTTATCTATAGTTATAGAGTATATAGTGTAGATGGTTGATAATAAAGCAGTGTCTACTCTAGTCATGTATATTATATAACCATGACTATAGAGACACTACCTTATCTATAGTTATATAGAATATATAGTGTAGATGGTTGATAATAACGCAGTGTCTACTCTAGTCATGTATATTATATAACCATGACTATAGAGACACTACCTTATCTATAGTTATATAGAATATATAGTGTAGATGGTTGATAATAAAGCAGTGTCTACTCTAGTCATGTATATTATATAACCATGACTATAGAGACACTACCTTATCTATAGTTATATAAAATATACAGAGAAGATGGTTGATAATAAAGCAGTGTCTACTCTAGTCATGTATATTATATAACCATGACTATAGACACTACCTTATCTATAGTTATATAGAGTATATAGTGTAGATGGTTGATAATAAAGCAGTGTCTACTCTAGTCATGTATATTATATAATCATGACTCAGAGACACTACCTTATCTATAGTTATATAGAATATATAGTGTAGATGGTTGATAATAAAGCAGTGTCTACTCTAGTCATGTATATTATATAACCATGACTATAGAGATACTACCTTATCTATAGTTATATAAAATATACAGAGAAGATGGTTGATAATAAAGCAGTGTCTACTCTAGTCATGTATATTATATAACCATGACAATAGAGTAACTACCTTATCTATAGTTATATAGAGTATACAGTGTAGATGGTTGATAATAAAGCAGTGTCTACTCTAGTCATGTACATTATATAACCTTGACTATAGAGACACTATCTTATCTTTGATTATATAGAATGTATAGTGTAGATGGTTGATAATAACGCAGTGTCTACTCTAGTCATGTATATTATATAACCATGACTATAGAGACACTACCTTATCTATAGTTATATAAAATATATAGTGTAGATGGTTGATAATAAAGCAGTGTCTACTCTAGTCATGTATATTATATAACCATGACTATAGAGACACTACCTTATCTATAGTTATATAAAATATATAGTGTAGATGGTTGATAATAAAGCAGTGTCTACTCTAGTCATGTATATTATATAACCATGACTATAGAGACACTACCTTATCTATAGTTATATAAAATATATAGTGTAGATGGTTGATAATAAAGCAGTGTCTACTCTAGTCATGTATATTATATAACCATGACTATAGAGACACTACCTTATCTATAGTTATATAAAATATATAGTGTAGATGGTTGTTTTTGCCATATATCAAAGAACATTAACCAGTGATTAGATTTTAAACAATCACTGAGTTATGTCCTTCTAAACATAACAAACAATTAATCAAGCCATTTGAAATAAATTAGCTGTATGCAAAGACAGAAAATATGAAGATTAAGGCTTCCATGAAGGTCATTCGACTGTGATATACAAATAAGTAAATATATCACTTCCAAATAACCCTAAAGGTAATGATTCGAAGACAATGTATCATCTTGCAGTGCAGTGTGTTGGAATATGACAAAAAATATTAATGCATCAGTTTATATACCCAAATTAAAGTACGTGCTAGTATTTTGTTAGTGCGCTTTAAGGGCGGTCAAATGCTCCTTAGCGTTCGTTACCCTGTTTGAGAGGTACGCGCGTGAGCTAGACGTTCATGCAAACTGGTCGCTGTAACAAGGTGACAACAACGTAAATTCAAAAATATTTTAAGTTATGATATACAGGGAGGATGGGGACATTAGACTATGAATTATACTGGTACCCAAAAATTCACAAACATCCTTTCTCATACAAGGATGCTTTTATGAAATCTTAATAGGTTGTTCCAAAATAGCAGTATCCAATTTTTTCCTAATAATCTTATTTTACATTTGATGTAATTTTGTTGTGTACATGAATTAATCGCCCTGTGTTTTATACCTAAGATAAATGTTTTTTTTCTCGAAAACTATCTTTTTTTAAACCCTTTCCCATGAATTTTAAGCTAACCAATGGTAGAACAAGTGTGCATAGACTGAATAAATCAATTAATCGAAATACCGTAGGTTGTTGTTGTTGTAGCCATGATTCTCTGAAGTTAGGACTCAGATGCACACGGAGACTGGAAGTGAGAATCCTTTGGCCAATCTTAGATTGGTAAGCTTCGCGCACAGCTGATTGTATTCTATGTTACATTACAAGCTGACCCGCAATTCTCGTGGAAGCTACTCAATTATTACATCACCCTGGCCTAGAGTTTTGGCAGGTGTTCCATATTAAGCCACCCTAATTAATGGCACTCTTATACAAGGAGCATGGATGAGGGAAAGCATGGTTAGAGCTGCATGATTGGTAGAATCCTAACTTCCTACAAATCTCCCCCCTTACAACCCTAGGGCATCTTAGGGAAGGTTGCGTGATCATAATCTGACAAATTGCGACCAAGTACAAAGTCTATGTGGGACTAGAACTCGGTTTCTCCCAACCACAGCGTAGTGCGCTAACCACTACACTATGGGACACCCTTAGGTATAAACCTTATAGGGTTAGAGTCCCCGAAAGAATTAGACCGTACCAAATTGATTTCAATTTAAAAAAAAGGGGGTTAGTGCTCGAAAGGCATTTTGAGATAAAGCACCATACTTTATATACTCTTATTTATCTGCTACAAGCATAATTAGGACAATTGGCAACTCAACTCAAGAATTGGAACTAGGATTCATAATTTTTTTTTCTCGGCTTTTAGTAAAGATAGATAACTGTTTTTTTTTCGTTGAGATTATTATGACCTAAGTGCATATAATGCCTTTCACAATACCTTTAATGCTATAATACCTTTTGGTTTTCACTTCTGTGAATTTTAGACCATTAAGCATCTACTTTACAACAGATCTATAGTATAGATGTATATGCAGACAACTACCTCTCTTCAATTTTCAAAGACCTCTTTCGTCTGCTTCTAAATAATTTTCTGCTAGTTGACTGTGTTAATATAAGCGACGCCGTTAGTTGATTTTCAATGACCCAATAGGAAGGTTGCATAAGACGGTTGCAATGGGGAGATACACTTATTTAACCCTTTCTCCCTCTAGTGTTTTACTCTAATTACTCTATAACTGACTTTTTCGATGCTGTGAGTATTGGTGCAAAAAATGGGGACATGATTCCAGTGACGTCATATTTTTCTTTCCCGATAAAGGGAAGGGGGGAAGAAAATCTCTTCAAAAGAGATGGGGAAAACCCCCTTTTCTCCCATCTCTTTTTTTCTTCCCCCCTTCCCTTTTTCGGGAAAGAAAAATATGACGTCACTGGAATCATGTCCCCATTTTTTGCACCAATACTCACAGCATCACTTTTTCCATCTGATTTTTTTGTGAATAATGTAATTTTCTCGGCTTCAATATGAAATTTAACAGTAAGTTTTCTTAATCAAATTCATCACACTAATTTGTTGATTTATTTCGACCATTAATCTTAATTCACAGAAGGGGTAATTTTGCGTGTCATCATTGGGGATGTACATTGTACATCAATTTATCGGACACTGTCTCATCCCTTTAGATCCTTGACTACTTTAAGATTAATTTACCAGAATTCTTATTACTGTTGTCAGATGAATTACTAATACTGAGACATATTTGGCAATATGGTGGTAATTATTATCAATAATAACAATCATACAATAACATTTTCCTTTTTTTCTTTTATTTATTGTTTTTTTTTGTTGTCTGGTTTCATTGAATCACTTGGCATAATTACAAAACAAGCGTCCTAAATTGGGAGCCAAGCTACTCTATAACCCAAAATGTCTGTATGCCCGTCATTCTTATCAGGCATACCATCAAATGCAAGGTGAGTAATTGATTTTTTTTATATAAGTTTATTTTTCTGATTGCTTTTTATTATAAACTAGCGGCTTCGCCCCTAGCCTCTAGGGGCTTTGCCCCAAGAAAAAAAAAAAAAAATTAAGTACTACTGGTGCTGCCGCCAGTAGTTTTATGTGAACTAACTTCCCCATAAGAAAAAAAAATTGTGTAAAAATAGGTATCTATATACGCAAGAAAAAGAAAAAAATTGGGTGGGGATTTTTTATTTTTTGAGGGGGTTGGGGGTGTCCAACCCCCCCAAGAAAATAGCCTAAAACCACCACAGGACCAGTAGGTATATTCCCTGAAGAGTAGAATTCGATCGGTTCAGTGGTTACCGAGATTTTAAGGGACAGACGGACAGACAGACATACATTGTTCTACTTTGTATTAATAGATGGTTATTTTTCGGTAAGATTCATTTACAAAAGAGCATCTAAATCATACTTTGTCCGTTTATACATTTTAAACATTATGATTTAAATTTTTAATCAAAATTAATATTTGGCTATTTACGTTTAAGCTTTTAATATTTTTTAGGGGAAAATTGTAGGATGTTGTAGGAGCTTTTACTCATAAACCTAATGCAATAATAGTGCAACTAATTACAATAAGACTTCTCAGACACAGTTCGTTCAATCAAAGGGTTGGTTGTCTGATGAATGTTACTTAATCTAATATCTTATAATATCTAGATAATTAATTAAAAATCAAAGGAGTATCTTGCTCTTACAAGGTTATTACTAATCTTATTAATTTATTCAGTGGTCCGCCGCGCATAATCCTCAGTTTTAAACCCTCTTGTGAGCAAAAAAAGAAAATTTAAAAAGAAGGATTGTCTGATAAAATGCAGGTTTAAACGTCCAGCTGAATTTTAGAATGATAAGATGTCGATTTCACTGAGGCTTACATGCGGCTTACGCGCGGCTGCCGATCCCTGAATTTATTATCCTTATGTTATATTTTATTGTAAAGAATGTGCTAAAAATGACTGCAAAATACAATATAAACTGCATAAAATTGTGTAAATAAAGTGCAATATTGTAGGGATTTTAATGGATAAGACAATAGTCGATAAATTGTTGTAATCCCTAATATTGAACACAAAATTACCCCATATGTAGATTACGATGAGTGGTTGAAATGATGGACACTCATCTTAATTAACCAACCAATTCAAATTCAGATGATAAGCCAACAAATAAGAAAGTTATTATAAAACTTTGGGGACCTTTGTAATAAACTGCCCTATGTCCCCTCTCTCCCTGGCAATGTTGTCCCTCTCTATATACATTGTCGACAATGCAATGGTGCATTTTTTTCCATAGATCGAGTCATTGCAAGTCATAAACTTACGCTTTTGATACAACTATATTTTTTTTTGTTATATTAGATTTTTCGGGTATAGCCCCTTTCATGACAACGCCCCTTAATGGGCGATTCGTCGTGTTTTCAAAATGGCTTTTGATAGTTATTTTAGGTTAGGTTAGAGATTATATTGGGTTAGGTGATTTCCCCGCAGGGTTAGACGATTGGCCCCGCAGGGTTAGAGTCCCCCACAGGGGCTAGAAATAGGAGAAAAGCCATTCTTAAAAACACGACGAATCGCCCCTTAAGGGGCATTACTACGAAAGGGACTATACCCGATTTTTCTTATGTAACTTAGGTCTTTTGTAGCATTAGGTCTTTTGTAATTAAGGTCTTTTGTAGCAACGACATAAAAAGCCTAACACCTTCCCATGACCTAGGTGAAGATTCCCTAAAATGAAGAACTCATTGGGTTCAGAATTTATTGATATCATAAGCCACAGACAGAAAACCTCACTACTTTACACAATAGGATTTCAAGATTGTCTAAAAAAGACTAATATATAATACTGAACCCTAATGTGAAGTTAAATACAATTTCTCCCAAATGTGTATGATCAAAATTCTGCCTACAGTAGCGTGAAAGTATAAAAAAGTATTGTAAATTTATTTATCTTACACATTTAAATTATTTTCAAAGCTATTTTGAGATACTCATTCATGACAAGCAATAACACCGACCGATCCTTTAATCAATCATTGAGTCAGTAAATAATGAAATAATAAAATCAGTTAGGTAATCAGGGAGTGAGGAAGAAGGAGAATTAAAGAGATGCTATGCATCTAAACAAGGATGACAACATCCATAAAAGCAAAGCACTGAAACGGTAGGACAAACGGACATTAATAACACTTGTATAGTGTCTGAACTGAATAATCAGAATATAAAAGTATAAGAGTCGAAGCAAAATTGTAAGTAAATTTGTTGAAAAACTGCTTGATACAGGATAATGTTTATGGACATACTTACATTCTTAGAACTTGATTATAGAGTTGTTTTGCCTATAATATTGTTCTTTGTTGTCCCAGGAATCAATATACCAACAATTAGATCAAACGGATATTTAGATCACATAAAAATTTGTTTTTTAAAAAAGTAGAAAAATCAACATGTTTAAAATGGACGTACGGACATTCTGGTAATAGTTATAGAGTTGCTACGCTTTCTAAATCGTACCTAACTACTAGAGGAATCATCATGCAAAGTTTGAAATCAATAGGACAATTCTAACATGCCTAAATTAACGAATAAAAGCTATCTATCTAGGACGGACTGGCCGACCATAATTATAGAGAAGCTACGCATCTAAAAAATCCATATTTGTATATTGTGTATATAAAAACTAAATTATAATTCTACTCGAGTAGACAGAACAGTGACTATATTGGTCTTCCCACAATAATACAATGTAATTTGCACGACTTAAGCAAAAAATATAGTGCTTACTTTTATCGCATCGTATTATAGAAAAAAATTTTCATGGATAGTAAGTTATAGGACCAATTTCTGTTTGATTGGCTCCGTTTTTTTAACATGACTTAAAACCAGTATTAATCCAAAAACCATGAAAAGTGTAGATACAAGACTTCGAGATAAAGGCCATGCATAATAGAACGACTTCTATTTTTTTCATATTTATTGTAGGCACACCAAATATATTGGCTAGAACGTGGATTTAACAACATTTTGTCACAATTTTCACTGGATTTTTATGAATAACTTTTATAAACTAGATTCACAATTTTTACAACAGTTCATGAATATTTATGTTCCTTAATTTTCTGATTCTCACTCAATGCATCATTTTTAAAAGCGAATCTTTACTATAATTAGGGTCGGTCCGTCCGTCACAAACGGATAGTTTTTTTCGTTAATTTAGGCATGTTAGAATTGTCCTATCGATTTCAAACTTTGCATGGTGATTCCTATAGGAGTAAGGTACGAGTTAGAAAGCGTAGCAACTCTATAATCATTACCAGAGTGTCCGTACGTCCATTTAAAATATGTTGATTTTTTTACAAGTTTAACAACAAAATTGTATGTGACTTAATTATCTAATTGGTCTGATGTTTGGTATACTGATTCCTGGGACAACAAAGTACACTATTATAAGCAAAGCAACTCTATAATCAAGTCCTAAAATTGTAAGTATGTCCATAAACATTATCCTGAATCAAGCAGTTTTTCAACAAATATACTTACAATTTTGCTTTGACTTTTATACATTTATATTATGATTATTCAGTTCTGACACTATACAAGTGTTAATGTCCGTTTGTCCTACCGTTTCAGTGCTTCGCTTTTATGGATGTTGTCATCCTTGTTTATTTTTTTGCCCTTTTCACAATTTCTCTCTTTTCTGTTTATATTTAAGTTTTTATTAAATGCTTCTTTTCTATAAAATTTAGATAACGCAAATAAAGTTATTGGCCCAAATACTATAAAATTTCTTGGGCCAGCCTAGGATCTTGGGTTTCATATTCTTTAGGATATATAAGTTGGAATTTTAAAGTTGGGGGGATATTTGAAAACTGCATCAAATTTAAAGGATTTTTTTTATAAAATTCGTTTTTTGTATAATTCTTTATATAAAAGCGGAAATACAATTTAAGTTAATTAATTTTGACATCTGTGATTGAAAACTATCTGCGCTCTGATTGGAGAAGCTTAAGTGTCGTACATCATTCACCCAATTAGAGCACAGGTAGGTTCTAATCCACCTATCCTATTGGTCAAAATTAATTAACTTAAATTGTATTTCCGCTTTTAGATAAAGAATTATACAAAAAAAATTTGATGCAGATTTCAAATCTCCCCCTAACATCAAAATTCCTTCCAACTTATATATCCTAATATTCATTAATATCTATGTAAGGCTAAGAATCACTAACACCTAGGCTAGCCTAGAAATCTATTATGCTTTATAACAATATTGAAAAGATAATAATAGTTATTTCTCGCATCGTATCATAAACTGCTTTCCGCGGATATAGAATGTACAATTTTAACATTAAAACCAGTTTTTTTTTTAATTTTTTTAAATCTTATGATTGTACATTTTTATATTCGTAGAAAGCTGGATATAATACGATGCTAGACATAGTTTTTCGTATGGATGAGAACCGGTTCCTATCCACCGGATTCGAATGAATACGAGAAAAACTCTTATCAGAGCATTTAATAATTAATAATTCCCCGCTTTGGAACGTACGAGTAGACCATGGAAATTCAACTCAACTTTTAACTTTGGAAACAAACGTATTTCTAACTTCTGCTGGAAGCTCCAAACCTGCCGAGTTTTGTTCTTCCAGCTCGTTTCCCATACATACCAAACCTAAAATTAGCTTAAACACTTTTTGTTGGCGTTGAATTGTAGTGCTACCTTTTTTGTTGGGTTTAGAGGAGCTACGCTCTTAAAAAGGCCAATTTAACCTCTAGTCTTTTTAATGATACATGCAAGGTTCTTTTATACAGGGATTGTAAACCACAACTTACTTATTTATTATAACATTGGGGTATAGTCCCTTTCGCGACATCTTCTTTTTAAGGGGCTTTTAGTGGTATTTTCATATTATTTTTCTCCTACTATTTCTAGCCCTTGCGAGGCAATCCTAACATAACATAACCTAAGAAAAAAATACCCTATCAAAAGCTAATGTGGAAATAAGAAAAAAAACCCGGGAAAAGTCCCTTTCGTGGCAACACCCCTTAAGGGGCGATTCGTCGTATTTTTGAAATGGTTTTTGATAGGTTATTTTAGGTTAGGTTAGGTTACATTGGGTTAGGTGATTGCCCAACAGGGTTAGGAAATTGGCCCCGCAGGGTTAGGAATAGGAGAAATGCTACTGTGAAAAAAAACGAAGAATCGCCCCTCAAAGTGCGTTGCCACGAAAGACACTATACCCAAATCCCCTTAAGAGGCGTTGTCACGAAAATGACCAAACCCGAATATTGTTATGTCGATGATATATTTCAATCAATAAAGTGGACATATATCCTCCCAAAAACTTCACGGCGATTTTATGTCAGTTATGATCAATTTAATTAACTGTCATAGAAATTTCTTATCGATAAATGCTGCCAGTAAATAAAATAGCGGGTGTCGAACCCTGTTTCTTGTCCAAGTTTTTTTTATGTTCTAAGATGAGCAAAAATGGTAATGTGTTATTTGCTGAGTGACTTCAGAATTACTAATTACAAGTCTCTTAATGATAAAACTTTCAAGTGCAATTAAAACTAAATGTTTTCTTGTCTCTCATCTCCCTGTGGGCAAGAATATAACATTTTAATTATATTTTGGATGATTTATTTTGTCTTTTCCCGCCTTTATTTCTTTTAAAATTTATCTCCCCTAAAATTCAAAGTCTCTGTAATCTGTCTAAGGACGGTTTAGCCATTCATAGTTGAAAAAAAATTAATATCAAAATTTTTGTATTTTTGCACTTTTTAAAGAGCGCTCAATAACAGCAATAGTCATTTATCGCATTTTATTATATTCAGCTTTCCGTGGATATAAAAATGTACAATTATAATATCAAAACTAGTTTTGTCAGCCCCGAGATGCTGAAGGCACGGGCTAACAAAACTGGTTTTGATATTATGACTGTTCATTTTTATTTTCTATAAATCTAGATATAATATGATACAATACATGATTTTTCAGTATGGCTTCTAATCCAGTGGATATTAATTGGTTTTAAAGGTTCCAGGACAAACACAGGAGTCCCAAATGCAGGACTGTTAAAATATTAAATTAATTAAGTTTTTCTATACAGATTAGGTTAGGTTAAGATATGAATGCCCAAATAAGCACCCCGCAGGGGTTAGGCATTAAAAAAACCTAAAAGATGGTCTAAAATAAGTTAGGTTAGGTTAAGTGTCCACTCCTGCGTATGGGACTCCTGCATTTGCCATAGGACCGTTTCAAAGCCATACTGGAATAAGGATTAAGTTTTGACTTTCCACCATTCAGCAAGTTGTAATGCCCAAAGGATGATGATAGAAAACAAAAACTAACATGAAATATTATCAAGGAAAGAACGACAACTTCTATATATGTATTCAGAGTTTGTATAACTAAGATTGAAACTATTTGGATTTGGGATTGTTCTATCTCCACAACTTTCCATCATTCTGATTACAATATATCAAACTATAGTGGCTTCACCCCCTCCTAGCCCCTGAGTATGGAAGAGTAGCGGTATTTTCTTATTCATTATGTTTTTGGGTATATTTCCTGAAGAGAAGAATCCAAATGGTTCGAAGGATACCGAGATCTTAAGGGACAGACATCCCTACTTTGTATTATAGATTAGCGGCTGCGCCCCTAGCATCTAGCGGACCATATCTTCAAAGGGTAAGGAGGTGGAAGAAAAATAGCCCAAAACCGTCCAAAGCCTTAAATCTAAAAATAAAATAACCTAAAACCATCCCGGGACCTATGTGAAGCTTCACTATAAAGTAGGACCAGATCGATTCAGCAGTTAGCAAGATCCTTTGCTACAGACCAAAAAGCTTACTGTTTTAATTTTAGGACTAGCGGCTACGCCCCTAGAGGCCTCTAGGGGCACTTGAGGAGGAAATAGTCGAATTTGTTAACCCAATTTCTTATTTTAGATCTTAAAAGAAAAAGGAAAAAAATATCTTAGAGGGGGGGGGGGGGATTTTTGATTTTAGTTTAAACAATGGGGGGTGGTAATTTTTTTCTAGGGGCGATTTCCCTTGGTAGGGTGGTCATACCCTCCCCCATTTTGTCATAAACCTTCCCGGGACATATGAGAAGCTACCCTGTTAAGGAGATCGGTTTATCGGTTAGCGCGATCCTTTGGTACAGACAAACATACTTTTACTTTATAATAAGGATTATCAAATATTGTCAACTAAAGAAATGTGCAGGATATGCAAATCTAACTAAATGTTTTTCTTCAAATTAGTTTAACCTTGTGTTGGCTAAATCTTAATAAGTTTACACTCTTTAACTTTTGGAGAAAAAAAACTTAGGATTTATAATTTTGATCAACTATATATCTGCTTTAATAAAAATCAAATTATGCATAACTGATAAATGTTCTTGTGCTTTTTCTCGAAGTGCATATTGATCACTGAACCCCTCCCTATTATTTTCAAAAATAAATTGAAAAGTATAGGGGATTGTATTTTTCCTAAGCATAACCCTCTGGAGCTACCAAGAACCCAATATAATCGAAACTTATTTCTGTGCACTACTTGTTACTTTAAGGGAAACCGCCATTGTCCTACATAATATTCATATACACATTTTTAAAGAGGGACTAAATGCATAGTTTGTAGAAGTGATATAGAATTCATGTAGTTTCTGCTGGTAGCTAAATTAATTTCGGGTTTAAAGGTCTTTAAATATTTAGAATCACAGTTTCTTAAGTGTATTACAGTTTACAACATATTATAAGTATCCGCTTCCCTCACTAACCTACTAACTTATTATTTCTAACAAAAAAATTCGGATCTACTGCAGTTCACGGTAAAATATTGCTGGTAAGCAATATTTTCAAAAATCTATGATTTTTAAAGGCTGCTAGCTGCCAAACGGCTGAACATACAGATCATGCCCGCACATTGTTTTAAGCGGCATAAGAAGGCCTAAAAATAATCTGGAATAGCCATTAATCAATAATACATAATTATCTCGCAGTGCAGAGAAATGCGCGAAAAAGACCTATTTTACGCTTTTTGTCTTCAGTGAAGCTTTCCCTGTGCATCATTGGATCTTGGCTATTACAGATTATTTGTAGGCCTTCTTATGCCGCTTAAAGTGGTGTGCGGGTATGATCTGTACATTCAGCCGTTTGGCAGCTAGCAGCCTTTAAAATTCATAGATTTTTGGGAAATATTGCTTACCAGCAATATTTTACCGTGAACTGCAGTAGATCCAAAAATTCTATACAACAATTAGAATTTTACTACTGGAATGAATTTAGAAATAAAGCTATTAGAGTATATTAGTCTATATGTTAGATGACTATTTTTTTATTCGCTGCCCAATTTTTAATATTCTCTTTTATGGCGTTAGAATAGATTTACTACTTGATAAACTAAAATACTTCTTCTGAAAGTTGATTTATATTTCTAAAAAAATTTAGTAAAAAACTTTTAAAATATTTGTACAATTTATTAAAATCCGGTATTTGTTGTTTCTTTAGGTAGGTTAGGTTATATTTTGTATAAGGTAGCCCCGCAGGTTAGGGTTCCTCCAGGGGTTAGGCGTTAAAAACTACTCCCAACTAATTTTGGAAATTATTTCATTTTGTTTGAAAATATGTAAAGAACAAAATCGGACACTGAATTTGATAAGTTGAAAGAACACTGGACAATATGTAATTAATGTTACAAATAACCTTAGAAACCTTATTTAGATTATGTTGTAAACAAAGTTTAATAAGATATCTCTTCGGTTGACTTACTGACCAAAACAGGCTATACACTTATATAATGTTTTTAATTCATTCTAGTATAGGACGTCCAAGTTATTATTTTTGTTAATGTTAACGTCAATAGGTATGACAAAATATAAAAGATGTCATTGATGGTTCGTTTAAAAATAGACAGACATACTATCTTCAATAAAAGATATGTCTGGTAGAGAATAATTATTTTAGGTTAGGTTAGGATATAGACTAGGGTACCGAGCGCACACGGCTTGGCAGGCTAGGGGGCCGAGCGCTGCGGCTAGGCAGGCAAGGGTGCCGAGCACCGACCCAGAGTTCATATACTTCTGGGGGGGGGGGGGGGGAGGGTCTAAAAATTTTCCAGTATAGCTTCAAAACCGATTATTATCCACTGGATTAGAACCAGTTCTCAGTCATACTGAAAAATCCTGTATAGCATCGTATAATATCTAGTTTTCTACGAATATAAAATGTACAATCATAAGATTATAGCCAGTTTTTAACCAATGCCTTCAGCATCTCGGGGCTAAAAACTGGTTTTAATCCTATAATTCTACATTTTTTTTATGTCCACAAAAAAGCTGTTTATCATACGATGTGATAAATAACTATTATTGCTGCGCTACCTTAGTCTGAATATGTGTCAATATTATAAAATGCTGAAATGTGAGATTAATTTGAAAGAAAAACTTTATCAGCTAAATCAGTCTTACCCAGGGTTACGGGGATGGGACAATAGATGCTTAATTAAATCTTCTCCCTTATTTTTGGAGGGTTAAATTCTGTCTTTTAGTAGCTATTGTGGGAGATAAGAGGTGAGTATTCATTTCAAGGCCATTGTACACGCCCTTCCTGGACTTACTAGTCTTACGAACAACTTTAACTTTTTTTTTCACGACAAAATTAAATTAGATTTAAACTTTCTTCTAATAATCAATATTTCTAAAGTTCTTTTCATTAATTTTGTACTGTTATATTTTTAAAATTCAATTCAAAGCAATCAACAATCCTATTAATTTTTATGTTATGATTATGATTTTATAAAAAAAAACATATCATCTTATAATTTGAGTCACTTTGACTTAACCGTAGCATTTTATATTGATTTTAATTTAAATATATTCAATAAATGTATAGATTTATGATTCAAAACTTCCTAGCCATTGTGTTGGAGACCTTAATATCTGCTAGCAAATTGATTTCTTTTCTTTTGTAGGGTTTGTGGGCTGTGTTTATATTTCCGTTGCTATTAGCTGATTTCAAAGACCTAATACAAAATCGGGACAGGATCCCGCCCTGTGGTGAGAGCTACATTAAGATCATGCTTTTACTTTGATATATATATTGATAATTTTTATGATTGTATTGAAAAAAAAGACGTTTTTTTTAAAGATTGATAGGGTTGATAACCAACCAAAACTTTACATGTAATTAAATCTATCTCAATTTAAAAAAGAAAAGGTCCTTGACGAGGGAGGGGGAGGTGTAAGGTGGAGGGGTTTCAAATAAAACATTAGCAGGATTTATGTACAGTACTTTGCTTACATACTTAGAATGATCGAAGTAACAGGTTCTGTGTGTGCATGTGTTTGTTCTAAGGGATCTCTATTACCACTTAACCGACAGTATTCTCCTTTACAGTTTAGCTCCTCATTTGTCCTGGGAAGCTTTAGAACAATTGAACGAACAACCCCCCCCCCCCCCCCCCCACCACCACCACCTCAAGTCCCCAAGAGGCCACTAAGGGTTAAGCCGCTTTTATATTAATAAAAGACAAATATGCTCAATACTTTTGTATAGGGCAAATGTAAAAAGATATTTTGATTACTAAAAACATATTCATCCTTATTATTGATAGATAGATATCAGGAAAATATGCCCTTAGAAGAAAAGTATCGCGGACAAATTGTAAAACAGTTTTTACAAAACAACTAATAAAATAACAAAACAACAATTATAAGAAGTATAATGTTATCAACAAAGAATATTTATTGCATTCAAAGAAACTGTATTTTTTTTTATAGTGAAACTACTCTATAATTCACTAAGCATGTCCGTCCGTAACGCTGCAGGGAGAATGTTTTTTTTTCTGTCTGTCTGTTTGTTTGTGTGTTTGTTTGTAGCGAAGGATCTCGCTAACCGCTGAACCGATCGGGTTCTCCTTTACAGGGTAGCTTCTCATAGGTCCCGGGAAGGTTTATAACTATTTTCTTGGGGGGGGGGGGGGGGGGGTGGCGTGGGACAACCCAAACCCCCCGAAAAATGAAAAATATCCCCCCCCCAAAAAATTCTTTTTTCTTTTTAAAACTAAAATTTAAATAGTGGGGTCGACTAACCCCCCCCCCCAAAAAAAAAAAATATTTTTTTTCTTTCTTTTTCTTTTAAATCTAAAATACGAAAATTGGTTTGATCAAACCTCTTGGGGCAAAGTCCCTAGAGGCTAGGGGCGAAGCCGCTAGTTTATTATAAACTGTTAAAGTTTTCCTGGACCAGTAAGCATCCAGTATATAATATACTTGGTTGGTCAATCTTTCGGTCATGCTTTAATATCAAAACATATCTTTGAAAAGGTTAATTTCATAAAATTTATCTTATATTTTTATGACAACGGAACATCTGCAGTATTCCTTACGTTGTCCGTTTGTCGTTTTGTGCTTCCATACTTTTGCTAAAATTAATGTTTAGCAATATTGTATGATGGTGAAATCGGAAAGCAATTCTATCCGGACTTTTATCAAGATTTGAGTAGTTTTCTCAGATTTCCAATAGAGGCACAATAGGGCAGGCATTTATATGATCAAACCAAATTTTTTGTAGTGTGACTACTACTTAAAGAGCCTCAAATTTTTTTTCTCGAAGCTTTTCTATAATCAAGGTAGGTCCGTACATGTGTAGCGGTTAGCAGTTTTGTTTATGAAGACGTGTTAGGAATGTCCTCTTTATTTTAAACTTTGCAGGGCGATTCCTGTAACAGTAAGGTTTAAAAAGCTTAGAAACTCGTTACAAGAATGTCTAAGTTCATTTAAAACATTATAGTTTACAGAAATTATAAAAAAATGACATCAAACTGTATACTGGCCTGCCATTAGTAATTTAGTCTGCATCTTGGCCTTTCTTTGGTCATTTGTATGACGTGATTTTTTATAGGCACTATAAACAGCTTCCAATTTACAAATTTTAGTGGGAAATACATATAATTTTTTCTTAGTTTCATTATCTCTGCAGAACACTTAAACCTCGATTACTCTCTATTGCAGTTATATATTATTATTTAACTAAATATTTTAACGTTTCTAGTATGACACAGTGTTTTACGTAGGCTTTTCCACTTTTTGTGCTCTTTTTTACTTGCAATGTATATCAATTGGTTGAATGATTTGCACACCTTGAATAGGAAAGATACACTTCATTTATTTTATTTATCAGCTAATCTGAAAAAAAAGGATTTCCTGTTATAGAAATAAAAATTTTCCTTGCTGTAAATAAATATGTTCTTGTTAAGTTGAATCCAATATTTTATTCTTTTTAACAGATCTGTAAGAACTTTTGCATTTGAATAATACTAACAGCTATTTTTGTGGAGTAGTCATGTTTTTCTAAGGTCGATTTTTCTTGGGAGGTTTGTGGTACCCTACCCTTTAAAAAGTTACAAACCTTTTCAGGACCTATGAGAAGCTTTATTGTAAAAGTTCAGCAGTTAGCGAGATGTTTTGTAACAGACATACACCAATCTTGTAACTTTTATTTAAGTATAACACGTTTTAAAAAAAATTAAGCTGTCCTGCTTTGTACTAGAACGTCCCTTAGTCCATCTGTTCCTAGTAATTTCTAGAATGGAGAGAACCAATCTCAGTTTATTATCTTGAATGGAAAACATATTATTCAACCCATTTTATACTTTCCATAGTATTATAATACAGTATACTAATATAGAGGGACGAATTTATACATCATTTTGATTATTTATGCAAGCAATCATTAACATTTTTGCAATGAAATGATTTATGGAAAACCGATCTAAATTTGTTATCTTGAACTCATTTCAACCCATTTCATATATTTCATAGTATTATAATACAGTATACAAATAATTTTTTCATTGATACAAGCAATTCTAGACATTTTTGGCAATGAAATGATACTGCACAAATTAATTTATGGTTTGAAATCTTGAATTGAAAACAACCCATTTTAAATATTTCATAATATTTTAATGCAATATACTTATAAAGAGAGACAAATTTATACATAATTTTGATTATTTATGCAAGCAATCATTAAAATTTGGCCATTAAATGATTTATGGAAAATCAATCTCAGTTTATTATCTTGAATTATCTTTAATTCAACCTATTTTATACATTCCATAGTATTATAATACAGTAGACTAAAATAGAGAGACAAATTTATACAGAATTTTGATTATTTATGCAAGCAATCATTAACATTTTTGCAATGAAATGATTCATGGAAAACTAATCTGAATTTATTATCTTGAATGGAAGTTATATTATTATACAACCCATTTATATATTTCATAGTAATTTAATAAAGTATACAGATATAGAGAGACAAATTTATATACATAATTTTGATTATTTATGCAAGCATCCTAGACATTTTTGCAATTTGATAAATGATACTGCACAAAATAAATTATGGTTTAAAATCTTTAATTAAAATCAACCCATTTTATATATTTCAAAGTACTATAATACAGTAGACTAAAATAGAGAGACAAATTCACACATTATTTGTTAAAAAATACAAGCAATCATTAACATTTTTGCAATTTAATGATAATGTAGAGAACCAATCTAAGTTTATTATCTTGAATGGAAAACATATTATTCAACCCATTTTATACATAGTATTATAATACAGTATACTAATATAGAGAGATGAATTTATACAGAATTTTGATTATTTATGCAAGCAATCATTAACATTTTTGCAATGAAATGATTTATGGAAAACCGATCTAAATTTATTATCTTGAACCCTTTTCAACCCATTTAATATATTTCATAGTATTATAATACAGTATACAAATAATTTTTTCATTGATACAAGCAATTCTAGACATTTTGGCAATGAAATGATACTGCACAAATTAATTTATGGTTTGAAATCTTGAATTAAAAACAACCCATTTTAAATATTTCATAGTATTTTAATACAGTATACTTATAAAGAGAGACAAATTTATACATAATTTTGATTATTTATGCAAGCAATCATTAAAATTTGGCCATTAAATGATTTATGGAAAATCAATCTCAGTTTATTATCTTGAATTATCTTTAATTCAACCTATTTTATACATTCCATAGTATTATAATACAGTAGACTAACATAGAGATACAAATTTATACATAATTTTGATTATTTATGCAAGCAATCATTAACATTTTTGCAATGAAATGAATTATGGAAAACCAATCTGAATTTATTATTTTGAATGGAAGTTATATTATCCAACCCATTTTAAATATTCCATAGTATTATAATACAGTATACTAAAATAGAGAGACAAAAATACAATTATTTTTTTCATTGATAAAAGCAATTCTAGACATTTTCGCAATGAAATGATACTGCACAAAATAAGTTATGGTTTAGAATCTTGAATTGAAAACAACCCATTCTAAATATTCCATAGTATTATAATACAGTAGACTAATATAGAGAGACAAATTTATACATCATTTTGATTATTTATGCAAGCAATCATTAAAATTTGGCAATTAAATGATTTATGGAAAATCAATCTCAGTTTATTATCTTGAATTATCTTTAATTCAACCTATTTTATACATTCCATAGTATTATAATACAGTATACTAATATAGAGAGACAAATTTATACATAATTTTGATTATTTATGCAAGCAATCATTAACATTTTCGTTAAAAATGTAGACGAGTTTAAAATCTTGATTGGAAATATATTATATTTCCATTTTAAAAATGACATAGTATTATTCAAAAAATAGGAAACGCCCATTTAATAAAATTTACTGAATTCTGCAAATAGTTTTCATCTATTCTAATATATTGATTGTATGTATATTTGCTATTTAGCACCCTCTAAATCGATACATTTTATTTTATATTTAAACAATTCTGTTTCCTTTCTTTTATTTTATACTAGCGGCTACACCCCCTTAGGCCTCTACACTGTTTAGGAGAACCATATCAGTTCAGTGGTTAGCAAGATCCTTCGGTACAGACAGACAGACACAGATCCTGTTATTTTTACACATATATGGAAAAAATATCATCCATGTGTACTGTACATATATAGATATCTTTCATTTTAACTTCTGTCTATCTTTCTGTTTATCTACCTATCTATCCATCTATTTATCAATCTATCTATCCATTCATCTTTTTAACAATCTAACTATCTATCTTTCCTTGCAATTATTAATCAATCTATCTATATATCATTCCATCCATCTATTTATCAATCTATCTATTAATCCATCTATCCATTTATTCATCAATCTATCAATCTATCTATATATCCTTTGATATATCTATCAGCCCATCCATCTATCTATCCATTTATCTATCTATCTTTCCATCCATGTATCCAAGTATTGAACTGATGAAGACAAAGTAAACTAATTTGGTCAAAGTTGGTTGCAACTTTCAGAACAACTTTTACTCAATTTCTTTTGTCACAACATCAAACAGAGAAAGAAAAAGAACAATTATGTTTATAAAGTAGCGGGGCTTCACCAATATGTTATAGTACAGTAAACAGATTAAAGTATTCAATATTTTGTTATACACTCAGTAAATGAAATATTTGAATGATATTGCGAGTGCGAGTACAGTAAGTGATAATGTAGTATAGAGATCATAGGTGGATTCTTAAAAAACATTAATCTTGTAATAGGGTATGGTAGCTAAATCACCATAATTATTTTGTAAAAATCTTCCTAAATCATATAATTAAAATAAAAAATGGGATGTTAATAAACCTTAGACAATTTTCTTAAAATTTATAGAAGAACATGTGCAAAATAATATTTGGTGATCTGACTATGATGGCCAATTCGGTGATACTGTGGTAATTCTGTTTGTTATTTAATGATAGCTAGAGAAGCCCAGCTTCTCTATAATTGTACGTGTCCACGTCTGTCCGCACTGCCGTAGTCATTTGAACTTGGGTAACAGCCATTAAACCGAGGCGGTTACCACAATACTTGTTTTTTAAGAATCCAACTTTTCAACATGTTGTGCCATTGCTTAAACAAAGGACGATTAGGTCCAATAGTAGAAAAGCTGTTTTAACTCATAAGTAAAATATATGATAAATATATGAGTGAGAGAAAGAGAAAAATTAAAATGAAGTCAATATTCTAGTCCAATCTTTAGAGTAAATTCATACAAAAAAATAAGGAATTCGACCTTGTTTTTAAGTTACGAATCAAATTATTGCATTTTTAAAATAAGATGCCCTAATGTTGAAAACTTTGTTAACCAAAACATATGATTGTAACCCTTAAAACCTATTTTTAAAAGAGAAGCTTTTCTATAATTAGGGTCGGTCCGTCTGTACTTCCGTCCGTTTGAGACAGATAGCTTTTTTCGTTAATTTAGGCATGTTAGAATTGTCCTATCGATTTCAAACTTTGCATGGTAATTCCTGTAGTAGTTAGGTACTATTTAGAAAGCTTAGCAACTCTATAATCATTACCAGAATGTCCGTACGTCCTTTTCAACATGTTGATTTTTTACTTTTTTAACAACAAATTTTTATGTGATCTAATTATCCGATTGTTCTGATTTTTGGTATACTGATTCCGGGGACAATTAAGTACAATATTTTAAGCAAAGCAACTATATAATCAAGTCCTAAAAATGTAAGTATGTCCAGAAAAATTATTCTGTATCAAGAAGTTTTTCAACAAATTTAATCACAATTTTGCGTTTACTCTTATTCATTTATATTCTGATTATTCAATATGATTCAGTTCTGACACTATATAAGTGTTAATGTCCGTTTGTCCCATGGTTTCAGAGCTTCGCTTTTATGGATGTTGTCATCCTTGTTAAATAATAAGTATTTATCTAAAAACTTTTAGAAGGTTTGATAGCGCAGTTACTCTTTAGGTATCATGTCTGTCCGTAATATACTCTGTAATGATTATTTTTTAAATTGAAACAGTAAAACTTTAATGTCACAATTCTTATCTTTCTAATTGGTCACATTTTCACTTATTGACTTAGATTTCAAGTTGCACTTTGAATTGTAATTTTAATATTCATAATTTACTAAATCATTTTTTAAAAATGCATAAATAATTTGTATTAAGTAAATAATTCACAGGTAAGGAAATTAACAAAAAATCTAGGTATTTACATCGCCAGTGATGATAAACATTATTTCCCATTCTTTAGATTATAATTCTTGGTTTAAAAGTTTGGCTATTAATATTATGGAGCCAGCTAATCACAATTCAACTAGAGTACTCAAAATTAAGCGTTGGGAAAACGTAAAATCTTGGGTACTAGTGTAATTTACAGTCTCCCTTCCTCGCGGTTGTCAATTAGATATCCTCATATAATTATTATAAAGATATGCTGCTATTGTAGAACTCTTTCTTGTTTTTATTGTACTAAGACCTTTTCTATATCTGTTTAATGGTGACAGACACCTAGAAGTCAGAGAGTGTACCCAAGTTCATACTGTACACGGAGATAAAACCACTAAAACATTGCTTCGAAGAATTGAATTAACAATTGGTTTTTAGAATTTTTTTTTTAAAATACTAATAAAATCTTATATGTACTTATTATGAATTGTACAAAATAGGAGCCTGAATTTACCTGCCATCCTGTTTAACTGACTGACAGCCAAGGAAATTCCATGTTGTTTTTACAGAAAACATGTAAGTAGGGTAGGCTGAGTTACCACCGGCAAATTTTTTAAATAGGGGGATTTGGTACAAAAAGCGATTACGTCCAGTAGTAAGGAAGCCATTTAAAACAATAAGCTAAATCTAAGAATATACATTGGAATAAAATAAAAGAGAGACACGGAAGGAGAGTAAAACTTAAAAATTAGTTGCGTTTTAATGTATTTCTTATGGGAAAGATAACTTGATAGAGAGCAGCTTACAATTACTGATTGTTTGATAGATAGAAAAAGAGAGAAATTAAAAGGTAGATAGTAGCATTACAAAAACATCCATATAAGCTAAGCTCCAAAAAAAGAACATCTATAGACATATTTACATTTTAAGACTTGACTATGGAGAAACTTTGCTTATAACATTGTACCTTATTGTGCTATGAATAATCAAATATCAAAATGTTTAAAATGTAATACAGACTTTCGAAAATCAAAGTTGCTAGACCTTTCATATTGTACCTGAAACCATCAAAAAGCCAAGTTTGAAAGCAATACCACAATTCTAACATACATAAACTAACGAGCAGTGCATATTTGACGGTTATAAAATTGTGAGAAGAACTTAAGACTGTGAATGAAAAATTTCCAATAGTGAGGGAAGGGATTAACTAAAGGCTTTCAGTTGTCTTCAATAACATCTATCCAAATATGTATGTATCTTCTTTTTTGCAGCTACTCTGAAACTAAATGTACAACCATCCAGTATTGAATCGAATTCTAAAAGCTCTTCATAGATTCAGGTGAGAAAAGAATAGTGGGGGCAAGAGTTAAACAGCTGTAGCCTGTACCTCTACCGTATTGTGACCCTTTTATGCAACCACATTGGATCTAAGCTCGTTGAATGTGAAAACGGCGGCGGGTTTTTACAAAAGTTAAATATGACATGTAGACATGTTGTAGAAACTTAAGGTTGAAGTATCTAAGCTTAAAAGGACCTGGAGCATTATACCTAGATCCTGAAATTGACTTGAATGCCTATATTTATATTAGGATGTACTGCTATAGGATATTTCATTATTATGGCAACATAGTATATATGTTTTGTTATTGTCAAAATAATATTTTTGCTCTTTACCTGGATGACATATCCAGTTTTGCTAGCATCCTGGGCCCACATGCATGGATATTTTGAAAAGAAATCCAATTCTCTGATATGTATATAACCACCATATAATAAGTCGGTTAATAAGTACATACATAACTCTTTATATTTCACAAACAGAAAAAGAACAACTGGAGGATGAGAGAGAGTGGTTCGTTTAGAATGGAAATAATATGCAAATGGACAATAAATTTATGTACACCCTCAATTAAGATTTTTTAAAATCGCGTACCATTATAATTTAAAATCCAATTTAACCTCCATCCCTGATCTAATCTTCATATTCACGCTATATTTTTAACTGAATTTTTTGTAGTTTCATATTAAATATATTAAATCTTGTATTTAAAAATCTACATTTTTTATAAATGAACAATAGTATTATGTATATTTATTTATTATTGTTAGCTATCTTTCCTTATACATTTGTAAAATGATGTCGGGAATAGAGTAGCAAAATATTACAGCAGTTATTTTGAAGATTTTTAATTCTTATGCGTAAATTATGCCTTTGTTAGCTGATAAATATTTATTTATTTTTAATTACGGAGGGTGGTGGGTGCAGAACAGGTTATAGATTAATGAAGTTAAATAGTATTAGTAGACATAAACCTTGTATAGCATGTATGAAATGTATAAATTAGTGCACAATACTATACCATAGTGGATGTAATTATTCTTGTTTTATATTATAGCTGTAATATGCCAACATCAAAATATATGCTTTTTTGTACTTTACGCTATTCTATACTAGAGTAGATAAACTCAAACTTATTTTATATTTTTGTTGTAATAAATTCGCATCATATTATATGCATCTTGTATATTACACTATTCTATATCATAGTGGATATACTTATCCTTTTGTAAATATTTTATATGTAATATAAATCACACCATAGTAAAATAATTTTATTTTACACTATTCTATACCCTAGTAAATGTTCTATCTGTAATATACCCACACTGTAGTATATGCATCTTGTACATTACACTAATTATTATAGTTATTTTAGACCTGTAAGGTAAAAAAACAACAAAAACTTAAATTAGCACTTCTATTGTTTTATTCATCTTTACTTTTTAACAGACAATACAAGAAGCTCTTTACAGTGCCTATAAAAAAGGGGGTATAATTTTTAAAAAATTGGCTAGAGTATCCCGATTGACGTATTTATAGTGCCTTTTAAGAGGGATAAATTTAAAAACTTTTATCCAAAACATTTTGCCTTAATCTTCGTATTAGGGAGGCATCTGACATAGTAGCAATGGGTTCAACTTTACCGTCTTTATTATGACTCTGTGTGGTCCTGACTCAACCAGGCAAAAATGGCGTAAATCACTATTTACGCTACAGTCAGGGACGTCCAAGATTTTTATTTTGAGGGGGATAAATGAAGAGTTTTAAAATTTGAGGGGGTTAAAATGAGGAATTCTTTCGTTTTTTTTTGGGGGGGGGATATACACTTCTTTACAACCACCCTTGGACGTCTATGGCTAATTTTTATCTGCATTGCATAAACACTTACTTATCTATAGATTCTATACCAAGGGAAAAAAGGACAAAATAATCTATTTTCTGGTAATTAGCCTAAACACAAATATATATCTACATACGCATGTATATATTAGGGATTTAGGAATAAGGCAATGGGTCTAAAATTATTGGTTGTTAGAAAATGTATCAGCAATAACTATATTATTTTTAGATGACAGTTTTGTCATCTGTTATTTTTGAAATTATTTTTTAAACTACTGAATATGTTTGAGAACACCAAATCCGGCTCTTCCCCATTATTATTATTTTTTTTTTTAAGCGAAGCTTTTCTATATAAGGGTCGGTCCGTCCATAACGGATAGCTTTTTTCGTTAACTTAGGCATGTTAGAAATGTCTTATCGATTTCAAACTTTTCATGGTGATTCCTTTAGAAGTTAGGTACGATTTAAAAAGCGTAGCAACTCAATAATCATTACCAGAATGTCCGTACGTCCATTTTAAACAAGTCAACTTTTTTACTTTTTTAACAACAAATTTTCATGTGATCTAATCATCCGATTGATCTGATTTTTGGTATATTAATTACTGGGACAACAAAGTATAATGTTATAAGCAAAGCAACTCTGTAATCAAGTCCTAAAAATATAAGTATGTCCATAAACATTATCCTGTATCCAGCAGTTTTTCAACAAATTTACTTACAATTTTGGTTTGACTCTTATACATTTATATTCTGATTATTTAGTTCTGACACTATACAAATGGTAATGTCCGTTTGTCCTACCGTTTCAGTGCTTCGCTTTTATGGATGTTGTCAGGTGGCCCTTATAAGATACTATCCATTTGGGATTCCAATGGTGGAGACTTTTTTTCGTCTGCTAGCAAATAGCTTTCTGATCTTTGTAGCGACTTGGCTGTGTTAATATTTCCGACTGATGGCTAATATTAAAAGACCCAATTGAGAGTCGACAGGGTCCCCATCCCGTAAACATACTGTTATTTAACCCCTGCCCTCTCAATACTTTTACTTAATCAACCTAACCTAAAATAAGCATTAAAACATAGTTTCTTTTCTCAAACAATTAATTGTCTTATCCCTAAATCCCTGCAAATGTGTACACACATGCATACATTATTTGTCTTAATTCTTATCATGGAAAGGGATAATTGTTTCGAAATGAAATTGCCCTATTTCACTGTAATCCATTACAGCAGAAAAATAACTCTCCCCTGAGGCTTCTAGAGAAGGGGGAGGGGGGGGGGGAGTCAACCCTCAATTATTAAATTCATTATTAAAAAGAAAATGTTTTAAAAATTACGATTATATTTCTCTGGGAAGAGTGGTAGTAGTCGTAGTACTCTCGCACAAAATAACTATAAACCTTCCCAGGACACTATAAAGAAAAAAATATTTTGGTTAGTGGGATCCTTCGGTACACAATGATGAAACAAGGATTACTACTTCCATAGGTATCAAAGATAAAACTTTTTCTTTATTTACAAGAACTTAGAACAGAATTGGGTTATTGTACTCATGTAAATCTATTCAAGGATATTACAACAGATATCTTTCACGACAGCAGAGAAAAATACAATTTGACGGACAGACATTAAGGCCAATAAAAGTGATTTATTATAAAATAAAATAAATAATTTATGTTTAATTTCATTTTATTTTTATTAATTTAAACTTTTAAAATCCAGTTTTACAAATATTTATTTCTTTAAAAAAACAACAATTATAATAAATCAAATATAATTTTTTGGTAAAGCAAATTTATTAAATTAATAAGCATACAGGATAAAAACGAATCTAATATAAATATTCATTTAGCATTTTTTAAAAATAAGATCACATTACGAAATAAATAAGTGACATAATAGTTATTTCTTACATCGTATTATAAACAGCTTTCCGCGGATATATTATGTACAATTATAAGATTAAAACCAGTTTTTATATTCGTAGAAAGCTGGATATAATACGATGCTAGACATAGTTTTTTTCGTATTGATGAGAACCGGTTCTTATCTACCGGATTCGTATGAATACGAGAAATTAAAATATCTTATGGTTCAGTCTACTTTAAAGAAAGATTTTAAAATAATGATTATTTTTGGGAGTAATACATTTTTTCAGAGTTTAATGAATGGGGTAATTAACAAACTAAACATAACAAAATATTGAAAGTATAAACTCATGTTGGCAATATTACGTAATATTTTTAAGGATTAATCTGATGTTAAGAAAGGCTTTAAAGATGTAACATAATAATAATGAGATGAATAAGGTTTTAAAATGTAAAACAGTAAGAAACAACTAACAAACTAAATATTTTAAGAAATAGACTCGTGTTAACAAAATTACATAGATTTTTTAAAGGATTAGTCTTATGTTAACAGAGATATTAAAGAGGTTATTTGTACTGCAAGAACAAGTTCACACATACACTCATGTTAATTTTTTAAAAAGAATTAGTCTCATGTTAGCAAAGTTTTTAAAGAATTAATAAGTATTGGTATTAATAAAGTTTGAAAATATCCTTAAACAACTAATTGGAAAACACAATCATTTAAGTAATAGACTCATGTTATAAAATTACGGATATCTTGTTAAGTATTACTCTTAAGTTAACAAAGTTATTAAACCAGTAATAAATATTGCTATAAATAAGCTGGTTAAGAAGGTTCTTAAAGAACTAATTGTCAAACACAATAAATTAAGTAATAGACTGATTTTAACAAAATAACTTGTATTTTTAAGGATTAGTCTCATGTTATTAAATTTACAAAGTATTGAAATAAGTAAGGTTTAAAATATCCTTAAAGAGCTAATTGACAAACTAAATATTTTGAGTAAGAGACTCATGAAAACAAAATTATATTTATTTTTAAGGATAAGTTTTAAATAAACAAATAATTAGGAAGTAATAATTATTGGAATAAAAAAGGTTTGAAAATGTCCTTTTGAACTAATTGGCACACACAATAATTTAAGTAATAAACTCATGTTAGCAATATTACGAAATATCTTTAAGGATTAGTCTCATGTTAATAAATATAAAGTTTGAAAATATCCCTACATAACTAATTGGCAAACACAATAATTTAAGTAATAGGCTCATTTTAACAAAATAACATGTATTTTTTAAGGACTAGTCTCATGTTAATAGAGGCATTAAAGAAGAAATAAATAAGGTTTGAAAATGACCTTAAAGAACTAATTGGCAAACACAATAATTTAAGTAATTGACTCATTTTAACCAAATAACATTTTTTAAGGATTAGTCTCATGGTATAAATAAGGTTTGAAAATGTTTAACTGCAAAAAATAATTAACAACTAAATATTTTAAGAATTAGACTCTTGTAAATTACATATATTTTTAAGGATTAGTCTCATGTTAATAATGTTATCAAAGAAGTGATAAGTATTGGTATAAATAAAGTTTCAATAGTACCCCCTGAGCCATTGCAGAGGCGTGAGGAGCAGTAACAAAATCTTTCCTGAAATACATAAAAAAGTTGTATTTAGTTAAGGAAAAACATGTAAGTATAAATGGATATAGAATAAGTGGATATTATGATAGATTCTCGTAAACCCTGATAAAATATTTCTTCCAGCTGGCTAATATATATATCGATGTACCCCCCCCCCCACACCCGTTTGATCTTGCCACATCCCCTCCCCTGACCAAGGAGGAACGTATTGACCAATATCTGAATTGACCACAAAGATTCAGAAATAAGGTATAACCAACAAGCAAATTAATTATAAAATTGATTTGGGGGGCAAAATAACGCAACCTTTATTAAATTGCCTTTTTCAGCTGTCGTTGGGGGGCAAAATTGGTATTTCACCATTGGGAAACAATAGATAAATCGCGGCATTTTGTAAATATTGTGCTTTATTTGTAAACAAAAAAATTATATTATTGCAGACAAAAGTCTGTATGAATAAAAAAGGACTGTTCAAAAAAATTAGAAGATTTTATGTTGACAGCATCATGATTAATGGAATGGGGTAAAGGATGTAAATGGGGTATCGTATTTTAGCCAGCTAGGAGAATAATTTTATTAAAGTACATAAAAATCTGGTGCAATATCCGTGTAATATTATATCGATTACCCTAATATGACAGTTTTGATGCTAACAATTGAATCTCCCAAAAAACAAGTTTTAAGCAAATATGGTGAAATAGGCTTAAATAATTAATTCGCTTGTTGGTTATAGCTAGCTGACAAAGATTGCCCTGTCACAATATCCAATAAGTATGCGATATATATTATTCATTTTGTGAATATCTTGTATTTAAAATGTTTTAAAGCTAGAGTCTAGTCATATAATTTTGAAAGGTAAAAAAATCTACGAATGAATATTATACCTGAATGCCTTTCATGACATGGTTTTCACAGTGGAGAGAAAATATTGTATCTTTAGTTGCACACCCCCTCCCAGATATCTCACCATCTAAAAATAAAAATATTTCTCGTATTCATATGAATCCGGTGGATAGGAACCGGTTCTCATCGATACGAAAAAACTATGTCTAGCATCGTATTATATCCAGCTTTCTACAAATATAAAAATGTACATTCATAAGATTAAAACTAGTTTTTTAGCCGGTGCCTTCGGCACCTCGGGGCTAAAAAAACTAGTTTTAATCTTGTAATTGTACATTCTATATCCGCGGAAAGACGTTTATAATACGATGCGAGAAATAACTATTAATAAACAATTAATTTTTAGAGTAGCTGAATAGTTGTATATTTATTTTCACCTTTACTCATAAAATTGAGTAACATAGTCCTGTGCATTGTAGAATTTTTCCGAAACAGGATTAATCTTACATATCTAAAAAGTCTTAGTGGCGTTTTGACTTACTGACTTACAGAATGATCCCTAATATAGAAAAGCATCGAGAAAATTGACAAAGAATAAAATAATATTTACAGCAGATTTTATTGTATGTCTATACCGTAAGGAAAAAAATGGTTTGTATTCTGAGAAGCATTGGAAAAAGATTTGTCAAGATATATATATATCATATTCACGTATGTTTTATCTATCTTTCTATCTAAACAAGGGTGTGCACATCGTATTGACTTATTTATCTATCTATCTATCTATTTACTTATCTATCTATTTATCTATCTACCTATTTTTAAGGGTGATGTTATTTAAATGTTAACGCAAAGTTATTTTTATGGATTTTAAAGTCTTTTAAATCATATTAAGTATGGAACTTTGAAATAAAATGAAAATATATAAATTGGCATGACCCATGTTATATTATATTCGACTGATATTAAAATATCTGGTAGGTTTAAAATTGTAGAATCACATCATAATTTACATCTGTCACAGGTTGTTACTGTGATCTAATCACACTTTTATAAAATAACCTTTGACACCGTGTGCTAAAATATTGTTTTACAACCCCTTGCATTCTATTGCCCCGAAAATATTCTGATTTATATGCAAATTTTCATCTACTATCCTTTGTATGGTGTCCCATAGTTTCCGCTAAAATACAGTTTACAATAAAGTTTGTCCATTGAAAAGAAAGGATAAAAAATGACAAAAAAAGTTTGATAACATCCAACAGCATCGAAGCTCAAAATAATCATTGATGAACATACGGACAAAGTGAGTTATTAACAAATGTTCATCAAAGAAAAAGAGGGGAAGAAGATTTATAGAAAATCACGAAACCCTCATAAAAATATGTAAACTTCATTTGTAATACGAACAGACGGATCATGCAAGTTGTATACTGGATGCTCTTAGAAAAGGGAAGGTTTAACAAATCTATAATACAAAGTAGAACGATGTTTGTTTGTCTCTCTGTTTGTTTGTAGCGAAGGATCTCGCTAACCGCTGAACCGATCGGGTTCTCCTTTACAGGGTAGCTTCTCATAGGTCCCGGGAAAGTTTATAATTATTTTATTGGAGGGTGGGACACCCCCAACCCCCCCAAAAAATGAAAAATCCCCCCCTCCAAAATTTTTTTTTCTTTTTAAAACTAAAATTAAAATAGTAGGGTCGACTACCCCCCCCCAAAAAAAATCCCCCCCCCCCCAAAAAAAAATAAAAAAAAAATTTCTTTTAAACCTCTTGGGGCAAAGCTCCTAGAGGCTAGGGGCGAAGTCGCTAGTATAATATAACATACATATATAAACTTTTATAAAATAGCAGACGAGAAAATCACATTTCCCCAGCGTTACGGAGCCGTTTGATTTTGGTGCGGCTCTGGCTTCGACCTAAAATCAAGAAAAAACTTGACATATTTTTTCCCCCATGTCTATTTTTGACTTTTGAAGGTTTTAAAAGTTCAATTTTTGATAAAAATGGACTTGAACAACTTAATAGGGGCATTTGCACATGATAAAACAGAGTTACCAAATTATAATTTATTAAAAATCTCATTATTTATCTAGTCCGGAGCAGGAGCCGTTTTTTACCGAAAATAACGGCTCCAGCTCCAGCAAAATATGGCTTCACGGTTCCCGGCTCCGGCTCCAGCAATATATGGCTCCACGGTTCCCGGCTCTGGCTCCGCAACAATGCATTTCTCCCATAGCGTTACGGACTGACATACAGACAGAGTGATTCATAGTGTAGCTCCGTTAATAAAAATAAGACTTTAATTATGTTGAAGTGATATTTCAAAAATAATATGAATATGCAATATACCCTTCATTTATTGTAAATGGTGTCACTGAATAACTTGAAATAATGGTACAATTCTTAAAAATATTTTTTTTAAAATTCAACTTTAAAAAGACCATATATTTTTTAAAACTGACAAACAAAAATATGATAATATTCACTTTGACTAATCGGACGCTACGCTTTCAAGATTATACTTTATTGTTACAGAAATTACCGTGCAAGATATGCAATTGGCAAGACTTTCTAACATAGGTAAATTTACTAAATATTAGAACTATCAGATAAGCACCCTAAACAGACAAAATAATCTAAGATCCAGGGCTCGGCAGTCGCATATCCTTAGTAAAATCTTCATATTATAACTTAAAAATTCAGCTGGATGTCTAAACCAATTCTAAAACAGACAATCCACCATTTTTATTCTGCACACTAGTGGGTTTAAATGTGAGGCTTATGCGCGGCTGCCGAGCCTTGCTAAGATGACAAAACCACCCCTATCGTTAAAAATTTCATACTTGAATATTTTGTAAAGCAGGTTCGATACCCTTCTCTTTCTTTGCAGCGGCCATACTGATCTCCAGTTATCTCAGAATAACATTCCAGTCCATCTACTAAATATATTCACAGATATAGCATCGAATTACAGCAGTGTTCCACAAATATTAAAAGAAAAATCATAACATTCCATCATCAAAAAAAATTATTAGCCCAGGCCTAACAAAACTAATTTTAATCTTATAATTTAAAATTTAACATTTTAATTTCCGCGGAAAGCTGTCCATAATACGATGCGATTAATAACTATTTCCTCATATTTGAATGATAGTTTAACAAATGAACAATAAGATTGTTTATAAGAACTATACACAGCCGGTTACGTTGAATATAAAGATGATTACGTCCAATACTAGCGAAGCTTTTTAAAATTACCAGTAAAATATACGGCCAATAAAACTAAGAGAAAGAAGAAATAAAAAAAAAACAGAAAGAGAATAATAGAAAAGGATATAATAGTCAAACAGAGGCATGCAGATGGGGGGTGTCAAAACTTAGGGGAGTGAATACAGCTCCCTAGGGGACCAGTCCTTAAACAACCCCCCTTCCCCCCTTAACAGGCTTCTACTGAAAAACTATAAACAAGTAAACTTGTAAAGAATTTAAAAATAGGAATATATTTTTTTCTCATTATAGAAAAATAATATCTCTAAGGGAATGAAATTTAAAATTTGAAATCTTTAAAAAAGTTAGATTTCTTTGAATTTGGAATTACAATTAGGTCAACCTATATCGAAAGACAGACAGAAGGGCATACAACTATAGCGTAGCTTTGCTGCTATTAACATTATCTAACCTGTCTGTAACAAGATTGAAAAAGTAATGATGATTATAAAGATTGCTTGGATCGCAGAAACCAAAGGCTGTACATACATCTTCCTAAAATTTTAATTATATCATTAAAATGCACTAAAAGGTATCAAAATCTTTAATAAAAAAGACCGAACTGTAAATCTAAATCAATTAAGTCGTAGAATATAATAAACTCCAATAAGAAAATTTAAAAAAATCCATGAAAACTCGTCATTTAAAGTATTTTAGGCCGCAACATATAATTATACGGATATACCTAATTATGAAGTAGCTGGCATACGATAATTTATTATATTAAGTAACACGATGGCTGTGTGTAGCTAAAGATCTCGCTAACCCCTCAACCGATATGGTTCCATCGATTCATTAGTTAGTTTTTAAGATCTTAAGCCCCAGAAGACAAAAAACCCTCAGACAGAAAACTAATTTTGATAATTAATTTAACAAGAACAAATATATTAATAAGAAGGATCGAATTACTTAAATGAAAAAAGGCCAGTAACACATTAATTGACAATATTATCAAAACATCTGGGCATTAAATCTAAAATTTTGGAGCATTTTTGTTTGCTTCAGAAAAAGAAGAGGGTCAAAGCGAACAAGTGCTGCTAATGACAGAAGGTCAGGCATAATAAAGACGTTAATAATAGAATAGCTGCACTGGTAAAAAAAACTAGAGTACCTGATGTATTTTCATCATGTGTAAATTAACCTTCTACATGTTATGACCATTCTTTTGCCATTAAATATATTCTCTGAAAAGGTAACAAAATTACAAACAAATATTACAAAGAGATGACAATATTCATGAGTAGTGAAGGACATTTAAAAAAAAAAGATGAAGCATATGAATTGACTAGAATGATTTCAGAAGCAAATTTGATATTGCAATAAAGTCTTTTATTTACAATTTAACAACCTTTATTAGAACATCTAAAACATATGTTCTACTAATGTAAATATCCTTAATATTTTTGAAATCAGACAAAATGTGCTAAAATATGAGAAACTTAAAATCTTCTTGTCTTTTCATTTACATGAACACTTAAAACAATGGGAGATTTATTTTTAATATGTGAAAAATTAATAAGAAAGTTACTTCTCCTTTCATTTATAGACACAGATATCTTTTTGAACGACGTCTATCGGAAATAGAAGCCGAGAAAATGACGTTTATCCATTCCGACTTTGTTTTGAATTACAGAGCAGCTTCGCCACTAAAAACAAGGACAAATTATATCACTAAACACTATTACAACTTTACTGGATAATATCATGGAAGATAGATTGGTTTCTATTTCTAATTATGAGAAACAAAATCAACCCTTTTTTATGTTTAGATATTGTAAATGGGAGAATTTTGGCGGCAATTTAAAAAATCCATAGAATTTTAAATTTTCAATAAAAAACACTTAAAGTCTAAAGTTTTTGATAATACAGGTTTTAATGTGTCACAAAAAATATAATGTCAATATTTTTAGAAATTACCCAAAAAATCTTTTAATAATAAACATATCACAAATGAAACCACATAAATTTCGACGGCATAAAAATGTTCGTACTTCTAACTGACAAAACCATCACTTTACCCCAATTCTCGCAGTGGGTACCCAAACTAGCCCTTTATCTCCATACCCATCCCCCCAACCTAGCCATCTCCGCATAAAGCCCGGCGGATTAACCAATTTAACTTGCTCTAAGTCACAATAAAGTTGACGGTGCCGAGATTTGAGGAGAGAAATACGGATCCTCTTAATTGGTCTCTCGGAGATTTTATATTTCCTGGGGCTTGAGAGGAAATTGGGGGTTGGGATTTGGGTTTGGAGAAATCTCTGAAACCTGTATTAATTTTATCTAAAGTAGAGTTAGCTTTTAGAAATTTCTATCTATCTATCTACCTCTCTTTCTCTCTGTCTCTCTTTCACTCTCTTTCACTCTCTCTCACTCTCTCTCTCTCTGTCTCTCTCTGTCTTTCTCTCTTTTTTTCTCACTTCCGTTTCCTCTAACCCTTTAACTAACTACTCTCTTATTTATCTTTCTCATACTCTTTCTCTTTCTTTCTCTCTCTCTCTGTCTCTCTCTCTTTCTTTCTCACTATAACAGAACTTATTTTAAATCTCATAAGATTGCGAGTAAATTAAGCAGAGAGAAAGAGAGGACAATGGGCTTTTTAATACAACAGTCCCCAAAGTTTTATAATAAATTTTCTTATTTGTTGGCCCAACAACTTTGGGGACTTTTATTGAATTTTGATTGGTTGGTTTATTAACTTGAGTGTCTAAACGTTTCAACCACTAAGTATAATCAACAGAAGGGATGATTTTGTGTATAATCATTGAGCTATTACATCATTTTATCAGCCATTGTCTCATCCCTGTTAACAAACCAAGTGTAGTGTCTGATAACACTCTATAAATATCAGCCATCAATCTTAAGGAGAAAATGACAGTCACAAAAAAATTGAAAGAAAAGCTGTTTTCGACAATTTAGACAAGTTAGAATTGTCCTATCGTTTTGGAACTTTGATAATTCCTTCCTGGCAATGGTTAGATACGATTTAGAAAGCGTAGCAACTCTATGATCGTTACCAGAAAGTCCATTTGAAACATACAGATTTTTTACTTTTTGTATGATACAATTGTCCTATCCATCTGATTTTTAGAATAATGATTCCTAGGAAGGTACAACATTATAAGCGAAGCAACTCTTAAATCAAGGCCTAGAAAAGTATGTATACCCTATTACTGTATCCTGCATTTACTCAATTTTGCAACAAATTTATGTACAGTTTGTTTAGACTTAAAAATTAATATTCTGATTAATAAATTCTGACATTCTTCTATTTATTTTTAGTTTTTCCTTCCTTCTGATTTTAGAGCATCGCTTTTATGGATGCTGTCATCCTTGTTTTAGACTTACCAAATTATAGTTACTAAAAAACATTAAAATCTAAGAATTTATTTACAATCTATAAGAATTGAGTACAATTTTTAAAATATTTTTAATTGTCTACAAAAATATTAGATCAAAAATATAATATAAGACAAATACAGTATTAACCTACTTTTCTATCTAAACATTTAACATTTAAAAATAATAATATTTTATTTTCATGAAACTGAAAAATATGATTCATTAATGGAATATTCAAGAAAATAAATTAAAATTTTTTACATGTAAGGAATTATGAATTAAGCTAGTTGGTTCAAATCTTAAAATTCTTTTTAGGATTAAATAATGAAATTTTTTTCTTTTTTATTTTCTTGCAGCTGAAGATATTACTTCTATTAAAATTAAAGGTCCTTGAAAACAGTAAAAAATCGTTCAGAAATACATTTCAAATCTAGTACATAAAATACTAAAAAAGAGTAAAAAGACAGTTTTCATTGTGCAGTGTAATAATTTTCTTAACTGGAATTATTATTTTTTATACTTAGGCCATTTGCATTGAAAAGAAGTGATGCTGTTCTATAATTAAAGATGTGTGAATGTCAGTCTAAAAGCCGTTGGTTCTCATTCTGGAGGCCTTTCTTGCAATGTTGGTAGATTCTGTCTTTACCTCAACCTAAACAAAAATTGATAAGATTTTTAAAAATATATTTTCCAGGAAATTTAATGTTTAATACAGTAGCGTGTACAGAGGGAGGGGGGGGGGGGGAGTATTTCTTGAGAGGCAAAGCAAAAAGCAATGGGAAGGCAGTTCTTCCCCATTTGAATTTCTTAGGAGGTGTAGAAACCCTACTACACCCACTTTCTGCATTATATTGTTTGATAGGAGCATGAGAAAATGCCTGAATTAACGGAGTTATCCATAACGGAAGAACAGACCGGCCCTAATTTTAGAATAGCATTGCTACTAAAAACACCTTCAAGAATGTTTTATCTTCAATGTAGAGCATTGCCGAATCAGTCCTGAAATATTAATTTAATACAATTATATAAATCCTATTTTTATATTAGTTCTCAAATCAAGACGATATTTAAAATCGTAAAAATGTAATTTCTGTACTATAATTCTTATAAAAAAATGTTAAGTTTAAATTTTTAACAATTTCTCAGTTGCTTTTAGTAGTGCTATTAAAATGATTAAAAGATAATATTTGATCTCTAATTTAATTTTAAATATTTGCGGATATGCTTTACTAATGGAATTAGATAATACGTGGATATTATGACAGGACAAAAATTGTCGTCATTTTAGTTTGCTAACATGGACATCAATTATTGGTCAGTTCGTTTGTCCAATAGTAGAGGATTGTAAGGGGTAAAGATGATGGATGGGGGGATTGTTATTTTAGCCAGCTACAAATTACATTTTATTAGATTACATGATAATCTGGTGTAAGATCAACGTAATAATAAATTCATTGCCTAATCCACTTACCATTGTTCAGAGCCAATATCAAAGTTAGGTAGAAAACCAACTTTGAGGGCTAGTCTACAGGGCACTGTTATCTTGTATCTCATCGTGTAAACTTTAACCTAAAAATAATACAAAATCAAAATAATTCATAATATCTTTTAAAATGGGAAACAAATCAAAAGATAATTAGAAAACAAAGTAACGGGTAGACAAGTACAATAATAAGACAGAAAAGAAGATAATTTGGTAGAGAAACAGAAAGAAAATTCGCCTGCCTATTTTTATGTTAAGATCTCACAAAAGTCTAGACCAAAAATTCAACGTTTTTAGGGATATTATTGATTTGCTTAGTGTACATTTTAGTGTATTCTGAGTGGAGTAAAGAAATGAGAAAGAAAAAAGAAATAGATAAAAGGACACAACAAATAAAGGATGAAAAGAAAGATATAGATAAAAATGGAGAAAGAGAGGATAGAGAATTGACATTTATCCTATTGTATTACATACAGCTTTTCGCGGAGATTAAAATAAAGAATTATAAGATTAAAACCAGTTTTGTTAGCTACAAAACACCGAAGGGTTGGGCTAAAAAAGCTGGCATTACTTTTAATTTTAATATACGAGAAAAAATTGTGAGTAAACCGATGCTATACATGAGTTTCCTGGAGAATCGGTTCTAATCCAGCAGATATTAATCGGTTTCAAAGTTAAACTAAAAAATTAATTTTACCTTTGCTTTAGCTTTACCCTCCAAGAATTTTGGTAGTTGAACTGTTGTTAATTTCTTGAGATTTTTTACTGCATCCTTTTCTGTTGTCATTACAAAACATGTCGACAGAATTTCATTGAACTCAGCACCTACAAAATACATATGTCATTCAGAACTAACCAAGGCATCCTATTATATAAAGTAGTAAGGCTTTATGTACTGAAGCTTAAGATCTCAAAAACTGCTGAACCGATTGGGCTTTTTATTTCAGTTAAGCTTAATATTTGTCTTGTGATGTTTTAAGGCTATCTTATTTTAAGTCTTGGGAAGGTTTTAGGCTTTTCATCTCTCCCCTTTGAATATAGAGCCACTAGATGCTAGGGGCGTATCTGCTAGTTAGTGTAAATGCTGTCAGGGAGGTGTCTAGTCCAAACTTCGTCATATCAGAGACGTTAAAAATAGAACCCACGTGGCTAATAGTTGGAGCAGATGAAATGCTTTGGCCCATAAACAGGTGCAACTCATTGTCATGCACTGTTGGGACTATTAGACAAAAGTCGTGCCATTAAAAACGTCGGTTGTCTGTTTGATGTTTTTTTTTGAAATCTTATTGTAGGCATTAGAGTATCGAATCCCATTACAAGCGGATGATGTTCTGGCTTCTGTAGATGATCACTTGAAAACGAAGGAGAATCCCATCCCAAACAAGTAATTAACCAGAATTTTATGGAAACATAATTTTACCTGTAAAAATGGAAGGGTCGTCTTTGAATGGAATTTCCATTGGTTCTGGAGAGGGAATAAAAAAATGGGTTCCCTAAATAAATTAACAATATTTCATTACAAAAAAAAAACTTTAAAAATCTTTCAACAAACTTAGTAATAAATATAAATGGATATAGAATAAGTGGATATTGTGAGATATTCTCGCACACTCTGATAAAATGTTTTCCTGGCTGGCTAATATAACGATACCCCCCATCCCATCACATCCCCTGACCATGGAGGACGTATGGACCAATAGCTAAAGACTATATTAACAACCTAAATTGACGACAAAAATTCCCATGTCACAATATCCACATATTCTTTATCCAAGATATATGTGAAACAAAAAGATGATATTTAAGAACATACTGAGGATCAAAATTGAAATAAGTTTGAAAGAAAATGGTCAAGATACGCAAATTTCAGACAAACACCCATTGTTACAAACAGACACCTAATTACTTCATAGAACACCTGGAAATTATTTACTGGTCCTTTTTGAAAATAAAACAAGTTTTAAAATGTGACTAACTCATATATTAACACTTGTTGAAGACCATTGTTTTATAGGTCCTTAGGATCATAGGCATCAAATTTTAATTGATAGAAAGGTAAAATCAGCTTAAACAGGTGTTAATCATCAGTGCTCGTCAGCCACGTGAAATCGTCATATAACTTTAAAATGCAGCTGGATGTCTAAATCTATTCCTAAACAGACAGTCCATCTTTCGTTTTTTTTTACACAAGCGTTAAGATTTTAAGCCTATGCGTTGCTGAGGCGCAGTTGAGGAGCCCTGTTAAGAATTTAAATGGTGAAAATTATCCAATTTTTACCTTGACATATACACCAGGAAGATTTTGAATAATATCTAGAGAGAACTTGGCATTCACACCTGTCTCAAACTAAAACAGATATTCTTATGTAAAGGTGGCATGGTGTTATTAATTTCTTTCTAAAATATTAGCGTCTACACCCCCACAGAGGCATCTAGGGGCACTTGAGGAAAAAGGGAGAATTCGATAACCAAATTTTATTAATCCCGACTATTATTAATTTTAGTTTTAAAGTGAGAAAATAAATTACATTTTTTACCTTCCTCCAAGATCCTTTGGTACAGACAGACAAATTGACAGACAGAAGACAGAGATTCTTTTACTTTATAAGATGAAACACATAACTCTGTTAAGTTGTAAAGTTATTCCAAAATAGCAAATTAAAATTTAACTTAAATGTTAACCTGCATTGCTGGCTCCCACTCAGAATCACAAGGAATCGCCTCAAATGTATCATTTGCCATGTCCTATAAACATCAAAATAGAATTCTTTTTAAATCATTAACAACCTAACAATACCTGGGAAATTATTTTTTCTGCGTTAATTTTCATTTCTTATCTTGTTTTGAAATATTTATGTTTTGTCAAGAAAAAACCGCCACTGCTGATGTTCATTCAAAAAACTGTTACCTTTTCAAATGCCAGTTCTTTTTCAACATCTAAGTGTTTCTTATCCCATTGAACATCAACCTACAAAACAATATAGCAGAATTTAAGAAGACTTTCTATAGGTCAATTAACTATAAACTATTTGTGATTGGTTAAAACCAACCCTAATAATACATGTTCCGTAAAGAATGTTTTTAATTGTCCAAACTACATCCTAGAAGACTTCCTATTGGTAAATTATAATAAAAAACTATTTATGATTGGTTAAAACTAACTTTTATAATTCAAGTTTTACAAAGAAGGTTTCTGATTGGCCTACGAGATCCAAACTGATAAGATATTGGTCAAACTACATCTTACAAGAAATCCTATTGGTAAATCATAATCAAAACGATTAATGATTGGTTAAAACTAACCTTCATAATACAGGTTCTATAAAGAAGGTTTCTGATTGGCCTACAGGATCCAAACTGGGCAGAATATTGTTTGTATATTTCTTCTGTTGGTACTGGAGGGTCATTACTGATACAGTTTCCTAAAAGAAGAATTAATTAGTTGTTACAAAGTACATACAATAACAATCAAAATAATCAATTGAAATTGTTAGAGTTTGTATTTCATTAGCTAGTGATTTTCATCAAGTAACCTTTAATTATAGGGAGAGGGGTTTTTATGCCAAACCTATGCGGGGCCTTTACCCGTGGTGCATGCTGTAGCCATGCAGAGCTAAACTATACCCAATATAATCTAACCTAACCTGACATAAAACATAAATAAACGAAAACAAACCCATAAGATTTAAATCTATTTAAAAATATAAGGAGGAGGGAGGGGTTATTCCTTACTATATATGTACTTTGAGGGAAAGCACCCAAAAATCTAGAATACTTTACCTGGAAGCTGATAATGAACTTTTCCTTGGTAATTAGGCTCAGAATAGAAAGCCCATCCTCCTGATACAACCTAAAATTATTAATTGTATGTATGGCATGTTTGTATAGTTGCAAATTAACTCTTTAAGTAATGCTATTTGGTTGGTCTATCTAAATCTAAAAAAAGGAAAATTCATTGTTGTGTTAGATAAAGAGACATTAAAAGTAAAAATCCTTAGGCCCAAAAACAGGTGCAACTCATTTTAAAAAAATATTTTTTTTAGATATAAAAAAATGATTAGATTACCTTATAGGAAGTAGCTCTGTTAGGAAAGTTATACTGGTCAAAGTTTGGAGTATCTTCGTACACATTTGTAAAGGACCCTTCTAAAAATTAATAACAAAGATGACAACATCCATAAGAAGCGAAGCAACAAAAATATCATGAGTTACAAAGCAGATGTTTATTTTTCATAAATAAGATATGTCAAATTAGCAATTAAAAATCACGAAACCTTAAAGTTAAATAAATAGTAACTAATAAAAGTATTGTGTAGCATTACCGACGGACCAAGTAATTAGTATGCTGGGTATAAAAATCAGCAGTCTAATCTTAAATAGCAGCCAATAGCAAGCCACTCCCCCCCCCCCCAATAATATTAAAGACGGACTGGCAAACATAGATTATTATAGAGTAGCTTCGCTAGTAAATATAGTAAATACAAAGTAGCTTCCTAAAATCATATAAGATTTTCTTTGCACTTATTTTTGACCTTCTCTGACGCTCTGAAGTGACGTCCAAGCTTTTTTATGAGGGGAGTAAATTGTGGGATTTTAAAGAAATGAGGGGTTAATCTAATGTATCTTTTTTGATTTTAAAGGGGGTAAAATAAGGGGCTTCAATGTTTGAGGGAATTAAAAACGACATTACACCCACCCCAGAACTCCTATGTCGCTTCTGTATAAAAGAACTATTGATATAGCGGTAAATCTTAATTATATAGAGTTGCTACACTATTTAAACTGCAAATATTTAAAATTCAAAGAATCATTTAGACGACTAGACATTAACACATTAATCAAAATATAAGTTTTGAAAACCTAGTGATTTTCTGTATATCTTAACATACATAATACATATATTAGGTGAATTTCCTTATAAAGTAAAATAATTATATTTTTTATATACATCAATTAACAAAAATCGATATATTATTACTTGGATGTTACACCAGATAATCATGTACTCTGATAAAATGATATTGACAGCTGGCTAAAATAAGATAACCCCATCCATCTCCTTTAAAAAATCCACTCCTCTTCTATTGGATTAACGAACTGACCAATAATTGAGGTCCATGTCAGCAACCTAAACTGAAGACAAATTTTCCCCTGTCAATATATCCACGTATGTCGTATATTCGACATCAATTTTTTACAAAATCATTTTATTGAATGAAATCAATAAAGCTAATTTAACTATGTTTAATTAACGTCGTCCGTCTGCTGATATAGGACAGTTAGGATTGTATATTATTTCTAAATGGTTTTTAACTAAAACATATAACTTTTACTTAAAAAATTATAAAGAAAGTGTATTTGGTACTTTCCATCAAAGTGCCTTGCGAGCATATAAACTTTCCATCCACCTTTATTAAGAATAAAGTAAAATAAGGGGGAGGGGTTAGTTTCTTCTTCTTTTATGCTTAACAACTGCAGTGTGCACTAAACCTTCCGGGGCCTCATTGTACTCAATATAATATTATGACCTAACTTTAAACTTAACCTAACCTAAAGTAAAACATAAACACACGGGTTCTGTGTTTTAAACACGCTGGACAGACTTACTACCATACAATTATAAAGCATTTTTGAAAAACTATCACTTTTCAAAAACAAGTTTGAATTAAGGTAAAGTCTAATCATCTAAAGTTTGCTATTCTACAGAGATGGGTTTTTGAAAGATGAATGCCGCGTTTTTTCATTTCGCGAAATTCAACTGTAACAACTATTTATTTAATTATTTCGCATTTGTTGGTACGGCCTTCATAGAAGAAAAACAAAATATCTTTAATCCATTTTTGCTGCATATTTAATAATGCATCTTTTTAGAGCTGTATTAGACATTATACAAATGGCTAAAATAATAATTTTAAAATTTTGAATTCTTAAGTTATATACTCTGTTGAAATCCTATCGTCTTCGTTCAATCAATCAATGTCTAAAAAATGTTGAATAAACGCGGCATTCATCTTTCATAAACCCATCTCTGTGCTCTAAATTTCAATTATTTCAAGATCAAATGTCAATATTTTGATGAGTATCGTCAGCTAGAAAAAAGCCGAGAAATTTCAGATTGATAGAAATGTCTACATTTTTTGAGGTCGAACAATTCTGTAATTTTTTTACTTATAAAACTAGCAAAATATTTATATAGTTATTTATCACAATGTATTATAGACAGAATTCTTCGAATATTAAAATGAGAAAAAAATATAAGATTAAAACCAGTTTTGGTAGCCCCAAGGGTCCAAAGGCCTGGGATAACAAAACTGGTTTTAATTTTATGATTTTGATTTCATTATTCGTCGAAAGTTGTCTGTAATAAAATGATTGTACATGATTTTTCAGTATGGCTGAGAACCAGCTCTATTCCAGCGGATATTAATCGGTTATTATAGTATATTTTAAAAGAAAAGTAAACTGTAGTACAGAAAATATATTGTCCAAAAACAATTGCTATGATATATAAAAGGGGTAATGGGGTAGTGGGGTTTAAACACCCCTCTATGGCAAGCGGCAGCAATAAAGCTATCACTGCACTGTGTTTTATTTTCACTTGTCGTTTATGGACGTTCGAACAGACGGATAGACCTTAATTTACTGATATAGCATTGCTATGTTTATTGTAAAATATTCGTCATATTGTTGAAACATAAAGATTAAAAAATTCCAAAAAAATGAAAACGTGATTTACTCCTTCATTTTACGGAATTTAATTGGAATTTTTTTTTCATGTAATTAAATTAATTTAGATTAGATCTTTTATGTAAATCATGTCTTTAAATTCTTAAAATTAAAAGTATTATTTGGGTGTTTTTAATTGTACATTTACAGGTTATAAATTATGGCTTTGGAACTGATTAATATCCGCTGGATTAGAGCCGGTTATCAGCCATACTGAAATTTTTTGTATAACATAGTATTACAGAATATTAAAATAAAAATCATTAAAACTGTTTTAAATCTCATAGTTTTTCATTTAATATCTGCGGAAAGCTGTCTATAATACGATACAAGGCAATTTATTATGATGCATTAATTTTATGATATAATTAGTAAGGTTTTTTTTGTCTGAAGTTTTCTATCGATACCGAGATGGTTATAGGTGATTTTATTCTTAGATTTAAGCCTTGGGATGGTTTTAGGCTATTTTGCCCCCTATCTTACCGCGTTAAAAACAGAGCACCTACATGCTAAGGGAGCAGCGTATAGTTATAATATTACAGTGACATAAAGTTTTGAGGGCAAATGACGAAAAGTAATACTTCAAGATATCTTTAACTATATATTTTATCGCTATCATGACAAGAAAAAATCGTGTTATATGTATGTCAAAATATCTATAATCAACGTTAGTTGCTTTCCTCAAATTGCGAGAAAAAAAGAAGTGAATTTAAAAAATGAAAACTAGGGAGAGGTGTAGTTTTTTTTAATTATGCCTCACCGATCCGAGGGCTCCTAACCCAAAAGGGCATAAACCTGCTGGTCCCTAACCCTGCGGGGCTATCCTGTTATAATTCACCTAATCTTAAGTAAAATACTAACAAACAAACCCCCCCCTTATTAGTATATTTTATAAAGCAGACTGGGACACCTTTACCCTAGAAACTGAAACCCTTTTTGAAGACCTTCCTGACCCTTCCTCCTGCTCCCAAGGTGAAGCCACTTTCCGCCAAATCCTCCAAACTGCCTCCAAACACACTGTTCCTGCTGGCTTCATCAAAAATTCCAACCCTACCCTCCCTCAGTCTGCTAAACCCCTTATCCAGCAAAGAGACTCCTTAAGAGAAACCAACCCCCATGATCCTCAAATTCAAATCCTTAATGACCAAATCTCCTCAATAGTAAACCAACATTCCAACAAAAAATGGCAAGAAACCCTTTCCAAATCCGACCATAGAACAAATCCTTCCAAATTCTGGTCCCTCCTCAAGTCCCTTTCCGGCAAAAACAACTCCCCTCCCTCCAACCAACCCATTTCCTTCAACAACAACAAAGTCCACACCTCCCACCTCCACATTGCCGAATCCTTCACCAGTCAATTCACCTCTGTCTCCCGTCATACTTCCAACCCTTTCTCCAGAAAAATTATCCGTAAAATCCGCCGCCGCAACCACCTCAACAGAAACTTCCAACCTTTTACCCCTGCCCTTGTCCTTGAAGCAATTAAAAATTCCTCCAATTCCTCTGCACTTGGCCCCGACAACCTTAACATCCTTCACCTTAAACACCTTGGTCCAAATGGCATCTCCTACCTCACTAAACTTTTCAACCTCTCCATCTCCGCTGCCAACATCCCTGCCATTTGGAAACTATCCAAAATCATTGCCCTCCTCAAACCTGGTAAACCCCCTGACCTTTCCACCTCCTACCGCCCAATCTCCCTCCTCTGTCCTGCAGCAAAAGTCCTTGAACGCCTACTCCTCCCCTACCTTAAACAATCCCTCTCCACCCACCCCTCACAACACGGCTTTAAACCCCTCCACTCCACCACCTCCTCCCTCCTCAACCTTTCCACCACCATTGCCAATGGCTTCAATCAAAACCTCCCCCCCAGCCGCACAACTGTTGCCTCCATCGACCTTTCCAAAGCATTTGACTGCATTCCCATCCACCTCCTTCTCCAAAAAATCTCCTCCTCCAACCTTCATCCCAACATCATTAGATGGCTATCCTGCTACTTGCGTGGCAGGATGGCTTTCTGTTCCTATCAAAACACCAATGCCTCTCCTAAAATTGTCCACACTGGCGTCCCCCAAGGCTCTGTTATCTCCCCAGTCCTCTTCAACTTCTACATAGCAGATGCCCCCCACATTCCCCCTGCCCACACCTCCTCATATGCCGACGACCTTAACTCCTTCCACTCCTCCCCTAACATCCCCCAGTCAGTTGAATCCATCAACTCCCACCTCTCCTCAATCGCTGACTGGGCCTCCACCAACGGCCTCTCCATAGCTCCCAACAAATCCACTGTCACCCTCTTCACTTCTGACCGCAAGCACCAATCCAACCTTCATCCTCAAGTCCAAATCAACGGCTCCACCCTTCCCCTTGAGAAAACCCCTAAAATCCTTGGAGTTACCTTTGACACCTTTTTCAATTTCAGTTCCCATGTCTCCACCATTTCCTCAAAAATTTCCTCCCGCCTTAGAATCCTCAAATGTCTGGCTGGCACCAAATGGGGCCACCAGAAGGAGACTCTCCTCACCACCTACAACACCCTCCTCCGCCCCATCACCACCTATGCCTGTCCTGTTTGGTTCCCTAACACCTCCAAAAACAACATTGACAAACTCCAAGTCCTCCAAAACCAAGCCCTCCGCATCTGTACTGGTTCCACTAAAAAATCTCCCATCAGCCACCTCCACCAAGAAACCAAAATCCTACCAGTACGGAACCACCTTTCCCTTCTTTGTTCCCAATACCTGGCCTCCTCCCTCCGCCCCTCCCACCCATCCTTCCACAACGTCACAACCCCCCCTGGCCCTAGATCCAAAAAATCCACCCTTCAATCCATGTTCCTTCCTACTCTCCAACCTTTTCTTTCCCCCGACAACACCCTCCTTCCCACAAACTACAAATCCACAATCTCCAGACTCCATACCTCAGCTGTCACCCAAGCCATAAATTCTTACCCCCCTAATCCTGTCCTTAATCAAGCTCCCCCTGACATCAACCCCTCCGAAATCCAACTCCCCAGGCACTACAGAACCATCCTCTCCCAATTAAGATCCAACTATTGTCCTAAACTCCAAAGCTACCTCCATTCCATCAACGCTTCTCTTACCCCCAACTGCCCATCCTGTCCTGTTAATCCTACCCCAGAAACAGTCCAGCACCTCTTTTCATGCCCAAATAATCCTACAAATCTTACTCCTATGGACCTCTGGCAAAATCCCACCCATGTAGCTGCCTTCCTCTCCTCCCATCCAAGTTTCACCAGCCTTCCTCCCCTCCAACGCCCCCCTCCAGAGCCCCCACCATAAGCCCACGCCCCCCCCCCTCACCCCACTGATGACTACCCGGACCGGAAACTGACTATGAGCAGCCAAAACAACAACATATTTATAAAATTCGGGAGATGGTGTACGTGCTCGACTAAGCATTTGAAGGAAAACCATATAAATGTTATCTTAAAACAAAACATTTTACTAGAAAAATTTTATGTTTAAGATAAAACATTAATTTTCACTAATGAAGTAAAAAGATCTCGTGCATAATTTGATAATAAAATTATTGTAAAACTTTTCATAATTATTCTGAAAGATTAGTTTTTATGAATCATGATTTCAAAATTACAACTTGGCTGTTTTTTTTCAAGTTTTTTATTATAAATTTCATATCATAGCTATTAACAAGTCATATTATTAATAGTTTAAGTAGAGTATCTCTATATGTAATAAATTTGATTTTTTAATTTTTATTTTTAAACAGTTTTACAAGATAAGCTTCCATTATTAGAACATAAGAAATAAATTGAAAGTAATAGAAGAGTTTTTTTTCTTTCTTCATGCCTAATTTTGCTGAGGTGCATCTAACACTGCGGGGCCTTATATACCTGTTGTGGGCTAAACCTGTACTACCTAATATACTAACCTACAGTAAAACACAAACAAAAGACCCACCTATCCTCCTCCTTTTAAAAAAATTTATCTTAATATCTTAAAATACTTTTGGAGAATATCTGTGCCCAAATATGCATTTTAAGGAAAGTTGTCATCCTTGTTAAGCTTGCTTTTATTATACTGCAAAGTTATTTCTCATTAACATTTCAAAATATAATTGTAAGTGTAATGACGGCTTCATTAACGACCAATTTTGTATAGTGCATATTTTGTAAATTCGGAATTCTCTCGAGTTTTTAAGCTTATACCAACAACGAAATTGATTCGAAACAAATCATGAAACCTATACGTCAATACGACCTCTACATCTGACCCCAAACATTATTTTAGAGTTTTTAATTAGGTTTGAAAGGTATATATACTTAAATGTACATAAAAAATAGATTCTTATGACAAAATAGTAATGTAATGATTCTTATTTGCCATCGTACTTTAAAACTTAATTGCGTACATTACCGGTCTATTAGTTGTTAGTCATTGTAAATGTTTGAATAACTAATCATTTGTATCTTACTTACTTCCTTTATTTTAATTCATTAAGCATGGTTACAAATTCTCATAAGACAAAAAAATCACAAAAAATTTGATGTTAAAAAAGTTAAAAATCAGCATGTTTAAATGGACGCTTTCTGAGCCAAACTACTAAACGAATCACCATACAAGTTTAAAATCGATAGGACAATTAAAACAAATTAACGAAAAAGCTATCCGTCACGAACGGACGGACCGACCCTAGTTATAGAAAACTTCGCTTTTCAAAATATGGTTCATAAGCATAGGCTGGAATTTTACTGTCATGCTAAAATTCTTTAAATAACAATTTATCTTTTTCGTAAGAGTGTGTGTTTCATTAGACTTATAAATTCTATAATGCCCTATTTTATTATATTAGAGGCTATGTGTTTGTACCGAAGAATCTCACTAACCGCTGAACCGATAAGATTCTCCTTTACAGGGCACCATCTCATTGGTCCCGGGAAGGTTTACAACTATTTTGGGGAAGGGTACCACCACCCTCCCAAGAGAAATCACAATTTTTTTTTTACTTATAAAGACTTGAACGCCTCATTGCAAGGTATCGTAGAGACTTGAATGCAACATAGATAGATAGGATTGTATTATTCAAAAAAACATTTAAAGTGCCACTAGAGGCCTCTAGAGGCGTAACTGCTGGTATCATATAAAGTAGTTGCGTTTTTTTGTTTGAAGCTTAAGATTTTAATAATCACTGAACTGATTGACTTCTTCCTTTAAGGGAAGATTCACCTATCCTAGAATGGTTTTAGACTGTCTTATTTTTAGATATTATTCTTGGAATGGTTTAGGGTTATTTTTCTGCCAATTATATACCCCTTTGAATACAGATACCCTACATACTAGAGGCGCAACCGCCAGTATTAAAGTAAACAAATTATAGTTTGTTATATTAAATTATAGAAGAAATGAAATATAAAACACAAATACTCCTATTTTATTATTATTCTACATATTATATCTATTGTAAATGTGTTGTTACTCTACACAACACAACTCTATTGTCTACGTAAGGGTTTAAACAACAATACTAAGGACGGTCATGAGAAATATTATTACTCTACATATTATCTCTATTGCAAATGATACTCTACATAACAACTCTATTGTCTATGTAAGTGTTTAAACAACAATACTACGGTCATGAGAAATATTATTACTCTACATATTATCTCTATTGCAAATGATCTACTTTACATCACAACTCTATTGTCTACGTAATGGTTTAAACAACAATACTACGGTCATGAGAAATATTATTACTCTACATATTATCTCTATTGCAAATGTTACTCTACACAATACAACTCTATTGTCTGTGTAAGGGTTTAAACAACAATACTACGGTCATGAGAAATATTATTACTCTACATATTATCTCTATTGCAAATGTTACTCTACACAAAACAACTCTATTGTCTATGTAAGGGTTTAAACAACAATACTACGGTCATGAGAAATATTATTACTCTACATATTATCTCTATTGCAAATGATACTCTACATAACAACTCTATTGTCTATGTAAGTGTTTAAACAACAATACTACGGTCATGAGAAATATTATTACTCTACATATTATCTCTATTGCAAATGATCTACTCTACATCACAACTCTATTGTCTACGTAATGGTTTAAACAACAATACTACGGTCATGAGAAATATTATTACTCTACATATTATCTCTATTGCAAATGTTACTCTACACAATACAACTCTATTGTCTGTGTAAGGGTTTAAACAACAATACTACGGTCATGAGAAATATTATTACTCTACATATTATCTCTATTGCAAATGTTACTCTACACAAAACAACTCTATTGTCTATGTAAGGGTTTAAACAACAATACTACGGTCATGAGAAATATTATTACTCTACATATTATCTCTATTGCAAATGATACTCTACATAACAACTCTATTGTCTATGTAAGTGTTTAAACAACAATACTACGGTCATGAGAAATATTATTACTCTACATATTATCTCTATTGCAAATGATCTACTCTACATCACAACTCTATTGTCTACGTAATGGTTTAAACAACAATACTACGGTCATGAGAAATATTATTACTCTACATATTATCTCTATTGCAAATGTTACTCTACACAATACAACTCTATTGTCTGTGTAAGGGTTTAAACAACAATACTACGGTCATGAGAAATATTATTACTCTACATATTATCTCTATTGCAAATGTTACTCTACACAAAACAACTCTATTGTCTATGTAAGGGTTTAAACAACAATACTACGGTCATGAGAAATATTATTACTCTACATATTATCTCTATTGTAAATGTTACTCTACATAACAACTCTATTGTCTATGTAAGGGTTTAAACAACAATACTACGGTCATGAGAAATATTATTACTCTACATATTATCTCTATTCCAAATGTTACTCTACATAAACAACTCTATTGTCTACGTAAGGGTTTAAACAACAATACTACGGTCATGAGAAATATTATTACTCTACATATTATCTCTATTGCAAATGATACTCTACATAACAACTCTATTGTCTACGTAAGGGTTTAAACAACAATACTACGGTCATGAGAAATTCATTTAACTATTTGTTATTCAGAGTGCTTAAGCTTTGTCAATTTGTGAAGCTAATTAATAATTAAACATTTTGCTAGTATCTTTTTGTACATTGCATTATTAAATTCAAAATCTATTGGTATGTCACTATGTATATATATAAAAGTTTGTATAAATAAGGTTATTTTTAATAATTAAAAGAAAATTTGAAAAATGTTGAGAAATTATATTGTAACTTTTTTCGTTAATTTAAGCATGTTTGAATTGTCCTATTAATTTCAAGCTTTGAACGGTGATTCCTGTAGTAGTTAGGTACGATTTAGGAAGAGTAGCAACTCCATAATCGTTACCAGAATGTCCGTAAGTCCATTTTAATCATGTTGATCTTAACTGTTTTTATTTAAATACTGATTGCTTTGTTAATATAAATATAATTTTTGAATTATGTGGAAAAGATAAGTAGAATTTTATACAATAAAATAAGATATAATTTTCATGTTTTTCTTTTGTTTTTGTATATGAAGCTTAAGCACGGAACCAATGACTCGCGTAAAAAGATTTTGCATATTTCGTAGCATATTGAGGAAAAAGTCTTAATCTACACCTACCATTAAACACAGTGGAACATTTCAATAGATTTTAAAATAATCATTTATCGCATCGTATTATAGACATCTTTCCGCGGTCCCTTTTAATCTTATAATTTTTATTTCAATATTCACAAATTTTTTGTAAAACGATGCTATATATGATTTTTCAGTATGCCTGAGAACCGGGTCTTTTCCAGCGAATATTATTCGGTTTTGAAGCCATACTAAAATAGTTATTTCTCGCATCGTATTATAAACAGCTTTCCGCGGATATAGAATGTACACTTATAAGATTAAAACCATTTTTTTAGCTCCGAGGTGCCGAAGGCACGGGCTTTAAAAACTGGCTTTAATCTTATTATTGTACATTTTTATATTTGTAGAAAGCTGGATTTAATACGACGATGTTAGACATAGTTTTTTTTTGTATGGACGAGAACCGTTTCCTATCCACCGGATTCGAATGAATACGAGAAAATGAATTCTAAAATCAGTGGCTTTTTAATATTCAAAATTTAAAAAAAAAATCTAGCTACTACCTTGGATGGTTTTAGGCTATTTTGTTTTTATCTTTAAACCTTATAATGGTTTTATGCAATTATTATAGTCTCTTTTACTGAAGACCCCTAAAAATTAAGAAGAAACAAGCTGAAGTGTAAGCCTTAAATGTAGCTTTACATTATCTAAAATACAAAGTAGTACAATGTCTGTCTGTACTGAAGGATCTAGCTAACCGCTGAACCGATCGGGGTCTCCTTAACAGGGCAGCTTCTCATAGGTTCCGGGAAGATTTATAACTATTTTGGGGGAGGGTACCGCCACCCTCCTCAAGAGAAATCACAAAAAATCTAAATTTTAAAATATTTTTGGAGACTTCAACGCAACATATGAATAATCTGAAATAATCTGTTAACATGTACATATAATAATGTTTGAAATAAAAAAAACTTTTAAAGTTCCACTAGATGCCTCTAGGGGCGTAACTGTTTGTTTATCATAAATTGCGTAAAAATTCCACATTGCCTCCTATAATACCCCCCTCCCCCCCCCCCAACTCCATATAATTGTAAGTAAACTGTGTGGTGTAAGAATATCAGTCAGTTGGTTAGTTATTCATGCATATGTTAACATTATTTTTCATACAGTTTTTTAGCAAAATATAACATTATCAGAATGCTGTGAAAATTAAACGGTATACAAAGATTAGTTTAGTTATAAGTTTTGAAGATTAAAACAAAAAATAGTGAAATGGACAAAGTTAAATTTTTGAGTTTGTACATATTTTGGTAAGTTATATATAAACTAGCGGCTACGCCCCTAGCCTCTAGGGGCTTTGCCCCAAGAGGTTTAATCAAACCAATTTTTCGTATTTTAGATTTAAAAGAAAAGTTAAAAATAAATTTTTTTTGGGGGGGGGGAATTTTTTTTGGGGGGGGGGTAGTCGACCCCACTATTTAAATTTTAGTTTTAAAAAGAAATTTTTTTTTTGGGGGGGGGTGTTTTTCATTTTTGGGGGGGTTGGGGGTGTCCCACCCCCTAAGAAAATAGCTTAAAACCATCACAGGACCAGTAGGTATAATCCCTGAAAAGTAGAGCCCAATCGGTTCAGCGGTTACTGAGATCTTAAGCTTCAGACGGACAGACAGACGGACAGACGGACAGACAGACGGACAGACAGACGGACAGACAGACAGACAGACAGACAGACATCGTTCTACTTTGTATTATAGATTATTCGTTTGTAGCATTTCTATAGATTTGAATTTAAAATATGAATGACAATATCCATAAAAGTGTAGCTGTAGAACCAGACGGTAGGAAAAACGAACGTTAACACTTGTAGAGTGTCAGAAGTTAGCAAGCAGAATATTATATTTTAGTCTACTTACGTAAACAAAAATTTTATAAAAATGTTTGCAAAATACAGGATACAGGACATACTTACATTTTAAGAAATTGATTATAGAGATGTTTTGCCTATAATGTTATTCCTTGTTCTCCAAGGAATCATTATTTTAGTAATGAATAGGATAATATCATACACAAAATTGTTGCCAAAAAGTTACAGATTAGCATGCTTGAAATGGACATACAGTTTTCTGTTCTGGTAACAATTATAGAGTTGTGACGCTTTTATGGACGTTGCCATCCTTGTTTACCATATTTTTTGGGGGGTAAGTCGATGTTGCATAGAAATATAAAAATTTTATTATGACCGATAGGTAGATATGTTTCCAGAAAAGCAGAATCTACTCGGTTTAATCAAGTTAAGGAGCCAAAGTAACCCCTTATCTCGAAATTAATCCCCCCCCCCCCATCCGTCTAAATATTCCCCCACTCCCTCCGCTTGAAAAGATTTGATACCCCATAAAAAAAATTTGCTATTTTTTTCAGATTTAATTTTAATATTTGCACACTAGACGTCAATTTGAAGATGTCTAAATTATTTTAGTTTCTTGCATATAGATGCTGTCATTTCTGTTCAATTTTGCATAACGACCCCTTTTTTGCACACTTTATTAGTAGGATCCCTTATTTTGCAAAAAGAGCATAATCAATCCCACGAAAGACACCAAAGAGAATCAAACATTAGAGAGAGAGAGCGAGATAGATAAATAGAGAGAGAGAGAGAGAAGAGAGAAAGATCATTGGGGATGTACAATTTACATCAATTTATCGGCCATTGTCTTTCCCTCTTTTTATATCAATTGTGTAAATAAGGTTGAGATGGGTACATTTTTTATGCCTAAGCATTGCGGGTAGCATTAACCCTGCGAACCTATACCTGTGGTTCCTTGACCCTGCGGAGCTACCTAGTACACAATATAACCTAACCTAAGAAATTTTAATAGAAAAATAGCTTAAACTTATTTGAAACAATAATTAGGTATTTATCTTAGACCTAAGTATATAAAGAAGAGGGGACGGTTTCCAATTTGCAAAATAAAGTATTTGAAATGTTTTTCTTGCACGTTGAATGAAATGTCAATTTTTGACTTGGAGCTAATATTTTGTTTTGTTAAAGTGTTTCCATTGTGAAGCCGCTTTTCATTGTTTCAATTTAATTTTTAATGGTCATGAAGTTTATCATAATAGGGGAGGGCGAGGGCGGGGGGCTAATAAAAATATAAAATTTCAATAAACATATCATGATGTTATACCCTTACTATAATGTTTTCTTTTGTCTGTTCACTACTTTGGGTAAGGTTAGGTTATCCAAGTAGGGGTCAGGCATAGAAAAAAACATTAACAATTGTAAAGTGCCAAAACAAGCAGAATATAATTTAAAGGTATAAACAAAACTAAATATAAAGTGCGTAAATACAGGATTCTGTTTAAGAACATTTGTAGAAAATGATTATAAAGATGCTTTGCTTTGTACCTTGTTATTATAGGAGCCAATGTTCCAAAAATCAGATAAATAGGATAAATGTACATCAAACATTGCCAAAAAATTTATACAAAGCAGGATGTTTTAAAGGAACTTTCTGGTAAAGATTATAGAGTTGCACCGCTTCATCGATCATACCTAACTGTTACAGAAATCACCATCTAAAGTTTGAGATCCATAAGACAATTCTGATATGTCTGAAGAGCTAACTGTGACGTGCGGACGAAAGTACATGCCCTTATTATAGAAAAGCTTCGGTTATAGTTTTCACTCATTGATTATTGGAAATGCTAAATAAATTTGATTTTTTTCGCATATTTGAAATCTCTAACATGATTTTGCATTTTATACATGTTTATTGTTTATCACAAAATTGTAATGAAATTTTATATATCTTTTAATGATTAACTTGAAGTTTTATGTATTTGTTAAATAATTCTTAATTTTAGAGAACCCCATTTTGTTTGATTTCTTGGCATGTTGATTTTAATAGTTTAACCCCCTAACAATCAAATAACATCTCTCTTTTTGCCTGTTTTACACTCCCCTAAAGCTTGCAACCCCCTACACCCCCTAGATTTCAGTTTAAAGGAGGGGGGGGGGGATAAATTTTCACGTGCGCTTCGCGCACCCCCTGGTAAAACAAAACAATGTGAACGCCTCGGGTCACAGCTATGTTTTAATGGGGAAAGGTGTTACTAGCTAGCGATGTTTTGCATGTTGCCATCAATCAAACAAATTTTTTGGAGGAGGGGGGGGGGGGGGAATGAATATATTCTTGCAGCTAATTTTTCAATTGGGGGGAGGGAGGTCTTAATATCCACTTAAAATAGTCCAAAACCGTCCCTTGAAAATTGTAAAACTTGTCTTTTTATTGTTTTAAAATTATTTCATTTAGATAAAAATCCTGTTTGGTGCTACACCCCAGTAATCAACCATCTTCCCCGACCCAATTCTACCAGAATGTCCTCCCTTCCTGTAGTAACCCGGCTCCTGCTGGTCTCTCTGGCAGTCACCTGGATGGTTGGGTTGCCAGCAGCCCAAGCTAATTCTGGATTTATGAATGATTTCTTTCAGGAATGTGTATATTAATATTTATAGTGATACAATGTGAATTAAATACAAAGGGGTGATAATTGTATCTAATTTAGATATAAATAATTTTTTAGTAGTGAAGCTACACTATAATTCACTTTGGCTGTACGTTCGCCAGTCAGTCAGTCCGTAACGCTTTGGGGGAAACGTGATTTCCTCGTGATTATCCCCCTTAAAATGCCCCAGAGTGGGCGAAAACAGTCACTTTCCTTGTCTGTATGTCTGTAATGCTTTAAAAAACATAATTTTTGAGCTCCGATACTTGTGGGTGTCATCCTTGTTAAATTATACATTATACTCAACTATTTTTTGGGATTTAGATGTTCATGATGTTTAATTGGGAAAAATTAAAGAATTAAATAGCATTTCATGAAATTTGAAATACACAATCTAACAGAGGTTTCCTGACCTACCTGGATTCCCAGGAAACAATGAAAAAGAATCTTTTAGAGGATTTTATGAAACTTTAGAGTATATGCATAACAAGAGAGAAATACAACCAGAGGAGAAAGATAAACAATCAGGATTCAAGTCAAATAGTTTCTTATTACTTACCTAGAGGTCTTTAGAGGCACTTAAGGTGGGGGGTGGGGGTTGTATTCAACCCCCCCCCCCTGTTTTGTTTGTTTTAAAAGGAAAAGTAGAATCCAACCATTCCCTAAAAAATAGTTTTGAACCTCCCAGGACTGATGATAAGCTACATTGTAAAGGAGAACCATATCAGTTCAGAAAAAATAATAAATTTTGACTTTGATATGAAAACAGATGATTATATGGTAACATCAGAGGGGGGAGACGAAATGTTTTCTCAAGAAGAAGAAAGTAATAGCAATACAAATAAAGGTAAAGTAACAAGGATAACAACATCTATTAGTAGAGAAGCACACATAATCATAAATGGACAAAGTGAGTTATAGAGCAGATTTTTAGTTTACATAGACCATATGAATTACATATATGCTTATTGGTATAGAGATTCTACAATAAATTTTTTCAATCGTCTTTGCTGGTCTGAAAGAGAAGCTTTATTAATATCTGAGGGCGATTGCATTCATTTTTTCCATGTCATCCCCACCATCCCCTAGATGCTAGGAGCGAAGCAATTCGTACATAATACAGAACCTAGTTGCTGGATACTGAATAATTTTTATAATTTAGGAAGAAGAGAAAATTCCAGAAACCTGGCTCACAATGAAGACAAAGACATGATGATGAGCACAGGACCAGCCACTGGGCCGCCTAAAAGATTTAAAATAAGATCCAGGGTCATCCTGCCACAAATAGTTACACCAACTTCCTCCCTGAAACCTATTTTCATTCAGGATTGACATTTGTTTAGTTTCTTGATTAATATTATATTATAAATTTTCAACTTTGGCCAATCATCAATCTTGTTTAGCTGCCTGATTTAAGTATACTTTATTTCCTAATTTAGTTATATTTCTGTACAAAAAAAATTGGGGCTGAGATGGATAAAGTTCCTCTTTTGAAGGTGAGGGGTGGGGGAGGGGGATGGTTATAACACTGCACTGTCTTAAATTTTGAAGTTTTGTTTTTAAATGTCACAATTTTGTTCAGCAACCAACACTAAAGCCCATCTATCCTTTGCATAATTCTATCCCAGTTATACCTGCAGCGGAGTCAGACAAAAAGGATGATGAAATGCTTGATGCAGAGCCAAGAATAGTTCCAGATACAAGAAATTTAACTAAACTAAAGGGATAATCATAGATTTATATTAAATCTTAATAGTTTATTCTATGCAAATGCTGAAAGAAATAGTTTATATTCTCTTTTATACTCTACTTCTCTATCTAATAATTTAAATTTTTCTTAAAATTATCTTCTAATATTTGTATTACTTTTTTGTCTCATCTATGATTATATTTGTGTAGTATAAGCTAATAGAGCCCCGCCCCCACCCAATGATCCAACACACCTCCCCCTCCCCCCTAGTTCCTGTAAATGAGGATGATATGAAAACTACCTCTGGATTCTACCTGTTTACTCCTAAGCCAGTCACTATAATACCAATGCACAGAGAAAAACATTCTATGAATAGCTCTCTTCCTTTTGCTAAGGTAAGATTTTTTTTGTGATTATTATGAACATAAAAGCCTATTTGGGTCATAATTAGAGGAAATGTAATAATATACAAAAGACAGAAAGAACATGCCCAAGGGCATTAGAGTACTTATAGACTCTACAGCTTCAACACAGTCTTAATATACTCTAATATCCAATGATATGTTCTTTCTATCCTAAGTTCCTCTATATTATTACAGCTCCTCTACAAATAAACCTAATGAGAAAATGATATATTGATCAATTATTTATTTATGTCAATGGTAAATGGGTTAAATCAAGAAATACTTTTGTCCTAATAAAAAAACACTGTATAAGAAAAAGAATATCAAAGTTTTAACTAAATTAAATCTTTTCTTCTTATTTTATTTATACAGAATCATCTAAAGTATGATATTTTGCATATTGAAATGCTTTAACAATAATGTAAAAAAGCTGATAATAAATTTGAAAATTCAATTAATAATCTAATATATCTATATGTTATAGGTATCTAGCCTGCCTAGAAAAACAGATTGGAGTAACAGGCAAGAATTTTACAGACACCCCAAACATTTCCAACCAACAGCAACACCTTATTACACCACCTCTCCACCTTATCCTACCACCCCGCTGCCCTATCCTACAACATCAATATATCCATATCAAGAACCAGAACCAGAGTTAAGGATCATAAGACCTATAGATCATCAAAATGAAATTCATCATGAGTTACCATCATTTTTCAAAGTAAGAAAGAAGGTGTATCAACTTTTTCACTTTTTATTTAAGATAGCTAGCCGGTTCTTTTAGTAAGTAGAAGATGTAAAATTTTTCATAGAATTCAGATATGCAATCGTTTTTTTTGTAGACCTCTTATTTTTAAAGAAATTTAAGTTTAAAAAAAAAAATGAGTCGATTTTAAGGTACTAAAACGCAACAAAAAAATGGCCATTATGAACAAAAATAGTAAGATCTTTAATTTGACACCTTACTTACTAAAAGAACCGGCTAGCTATCTTAAATAAAAAGTGAAAAAGTTGATACACCTTCTTTAAAATTAATCTTGAATCTAGAAGACTGTATATTACCTAGATTACCTCGTACGGTCGGGATTGCAGTACCGGACCTTATCGACTTGATGTACTGTCCAGGTCCTGGTCCAGCAATCCAGGAGAACTAAGGATGACTAACGCACCCTTCTCTGTCCAAACACCCAAGGATATTAGGCTAAGTAACATCCATCAGACAACCAACTCTCTGTGATGCACGACCTTTGTCTGAGAAGTCCCAACTGTGCATGGTAACGAGTTGCGCCTGTTTTGGGCCAAGGCATTCCCCCTACTCTAACTATTTATGTCGCGCATCTGACATAGCAGCAGTAGGAACCATTTTTAACGTCTTTAGTTATGACGCGGTGTCGGCCCGAGATTCGAACCTATCACCTTCCCGATGACGAGCGGATGCGCTACGTGTTGAGCCACGGTCGCGGGTTTAGAAGACTGTATATATTTAGTCACTGTTTTTTTTCTTCTGTGGTTCAGTAATTTTATTTCTTTTTACATAACTAGCGGCTACGCCCCTAGAGGCCTCTAGTGGTACTTAGATGGTAGGAAATTAAGTTGACCCCCTATTTTTTATTTTAGTTTCAAAAGATTTTTTTAAATTTCAGGGGAGGGAAATTTTTTTGTGCGATGGAGTTAACCCCCTCCAAAAAATAGCTATAAACCTTCCCAGTTCCTTCGCTACAGACAAAAAAAGCTTACTACTTTATATAATCGAATATTGCATTTTGCTTTCTCATTACTGTTTGCATTCTCACATTGATCCCTCAAAAGAATTTAATTCTGATTCTGGCTTTTGGATGAAATGTCTCCTTTGTACTTTTCATTGTTATAGTTTTGTTAACTCAATGTATTTTTAAAAGCGAAGCTTTTCTAAAATTAGGGTCGGTCCGTCCGTCCGTACGTCCGTCCGTCCGTACGTCCGAAATGGATAGCTTTTTTCGTTGATTTAGGCATGTTAGAATTGTCCTATCGATTTCAAATTTTGCATGGTGATTCCTTTAATAGTTAGGTACGATTTAGAAAGCGTAGCAACTCTTTAATCATCACCAAAATCTCCGTACGTCCATTTTGAACATGTTGATTTTTTTACTTTTTTAACAACAAATTTTTATTCCTGGGACAACAAAGTATAATGTAATAAGCGAAGCAACTCTATAATCGAGTCCTAGAAATGTAGTATGTCCATAAATATTATCCTGAATCAAGCAGTTTTTCAACAAATTTACTTACAATTTTGCTTTGACTCTTATACATTTATATTATGATTATTCAGTTTTACAAGTGTTAATGTCCGTTTGTCCTACCGTTTCAGTTCTTTGCTTTTATGGATGTTGTCATTCTTGTTTTTGTATGATTTACAAAAAAATATAAACTTAATTATAATTGAATTTTTGTTTCAGGAATTGGAAGATGAAAATAAAAATCTAGATCCCTATCACTGGCACAAGCTAGACTTTCTAAAAGTAACTCCAGAAGAGTCCATAGACATGTCTTTCCCAAATCAAATGACTTTCCCTGAAGATATGCCTTTCCTGCAACCCCTGCCTGCTCTACCTTCTTTACCAAGCCCGTCAACAACTCCCCCAGCCCCAACTACTCTACCCCAACATATGGTGGCTATGAATAATCATAATAATAATAATCCTGAGGTAAAGCAAGGCATTTTGATTAATGAGAAAGGTTCAAGTGGTGATTTGTTGAAATATAAATATTCTCTACTTCCTCAGACAACTGTTGAACATAATGGTAACTCCGTGACAACAACAACTTCTAGAACAACTGTGACCATAACAACAACAGTAACAACCACAAAGAGTGCATTGACCACAACTACTTCAACAACAAATGCACCGATTATTGAGGAAAATGATAATAACTTTTCTGCTGAAAAGAAAACTTTAGCAAAATTCCGACGCAAAAAGCCTGTGGTTGTAAGGAGACCAGTTAAGATGTACACAAGACAGAGACAGTTGATAGCAAGACCTAAAATAAGATTGGAAGATGAACAGCCTAAAATGGAAGAATTTGATTCAGCCCCAGATGCTGACATGTTAATGGGTCAAGGAGATATGACAAGAATGGATGATGATGATTTTGACTCCTTTCAAGATATGTTGACTGATTATGAACAAACTAGTAATGATGAAAAAAGTATTCATAAACGAAGAACTATATTTAACCATTTCAATAAAAAATCTAAGCCATCATACCAACTTGTATCGGATAGTAAACCAAGCTACAAGGCTAAACCATCCTACACCAGCCACAACTCTAAACCAGAACCAATTAGCTATGATGCACCACAATACAATCATAATCAAGAATATGATGCACCAAAATATAAACATAATCAATTATATGATGCACCTAAGCATAATTATGTTGAAGATGTTACAATAGAGCCTGTCCTTAGTGTTAAATCTCCATTTGGTCAAGTGCCATACAAATTTGAAGAGTTTATGCCTATTCCAATGCTATCCCCATTTCCCTTTATGAGTGAGGAATTTATTGAAACTGTATCCAAAAAGATTCCAAATAATAACCACCATGGTGGACTTATTGAAAATTGGGCTAATTCAGCACCAGAAATTAAGCATATTCCTGATCAAATTTATTATCCAAACAAGCCTGAGTATAGGCCAACATATAAACCATCCTACAAACCGCCAAATAAACCTACATATAAACCAACAGTAGAACCTGCCTATATGTCATCACTGCAGCCAAGTTATAGAAATATATACCCAACACATGCACCAGAAAGTCACTCTACAGTATTGCCACCTGTGTATACAACCCCAAAGCCTATTCATGAACATGGGAATGAATATCATGTACCTGAATATGACAATAATCCCTATAGTTACAATGATTATCAAACAGGTCATAATGTTTTTAACTTTGACGGTAATGAACCTATTGATGAATTTTTCTCAGCACCCTTCCCTCAAAGTGAATATAATGCACTACAGTTCCCCATACCTTACATCAAAAAGCCACTTTATGACAAAAATCTGCAAACAGTAACACCCAAACCTGAGAAAATGTTACCAACATTTAAGTATTCAACCCAAGTAGAACTGCCTCCCAAAGATGGCAAAACACCAAAATATTTACCCCATAATAAGATAATCAAAGCTACATTCTTTGAAGATATGAAAGAATATGATGAAGTTATGGAGGACTTGGTTTCAGGAAATAATCAGGTAGAATAATATTGAAATTGTTAGTATAAAATATTTTGATATTCTTCTGCTGACTTGATATTGATTAATATTTCTTTGATTTTTAGGGTTGGGTAGCTAAACCACTTGCAACATCCAGTAAACCTGACAGTCAATTGATAAAACCAAGTACACCACCCTCATACAAACCAACATATAAGAAACCTTTGTATAAGGGAAGTATTTAGATAGACTTTAACAGTATTATAACATTAACATATACAAATTCATTGAATACATGTTTCTTTTTATTTCTAATTCCAACTACTCATACTTGTTACGTCCTTCCTTATTCAAATTATTTAATAACAATAAATATTAATGGACAAGTGTTATTTTCCTAGCTTATTTTAAATAATAACAAATAAAATGAAATACAATTTTTTATCTCTTAGCATTTTCTCTTTAACCGTGTTACTGATGATTTAAATAAACCAGCAATTAATTTGAACAATTAAAATCTAATTAAACAATCAAATAAAATATTTTAGGCCCCAATAAGAATAAAGAAGCCCACTGGAAGCCCAGCTCCATTAAGAAAAGCTAAGAACACTCTGAAGAATATAATTTCATCAATTCCAAGACTTCATTTTCCTAAAACTTCACCGACAATAAAATCTTTACCATACTCTTCTGCATCATTAAAGAGAAATGATAATGTTAGAAATATTGAATATTCTTCAGCTGAATCAAAACAAATGAGACCCTCCAAAGATTTTGAATCTAGAGAAATTAATTATCACAATATCAAAGAAGATAATAATATCAGAGACTTTGATAAAAATGAACCAAAGTTTGTTGATGATACAGATGATTATGAACCCATGGACATGGTTATTCTTGATAAAGAAAATTATGAAATGCAAAATAGTCAAGAGTTTTCAGACTTGAATAATGTCAATAAGATGGATCATAGGATTATAAACAGTCATAGTAACAGGGAGCATGAAAATATAAATATGTACAAAAGCCATGAAAATTATAGCACCAATAGAAATGTTCCTAGGGACATAAAAATTCTCCATGAAAATGAACCTCAAAACAATGGAGTTAAAGAAAGACTTGATCAGCTGATAAAGAGCAAACCAACCAGAGATATTGAAGTGATTAAAAAACCTAAAGATCATAGTATTCAAGATAGATTAGCTAGCTTGTTTAACAATTCTATTCTTAAACCTTTCCATATGCTGAAAGGACTTCCAACATTTGAATCTGACAACCAACCACCAAAGCACCATCTTTATATTGAAAAAGATATTCCAAGAAATGGCAAAGAAATTGACAGCGCAATAAGCTTAGAACAAGATATATCAAATGATGATGATACCAAAGAATCTCAAAATTCCTCTGAATCTCAAGAATCTGTAACAGTTGAATCTGAAGAAGTAACTGATTATGACGAAATAGCCACCACAACAACTACAACATATGACCCTGATAAAGAATATAATGATTGGTTAGCTGAGTATGCTGAGCAGTATGCTGACTTGTTTGAGGAACTTAATAATGATAATCAAGAAAACAGTGAACAGGAAAATAATAGTAAAGAATATGACTTTGAGGATTCTTTTGATGAAATGAATGATCCTGATAATGAGGGTAGAATTCCACCAGCTGAATTCACAAAAGATGCCAAGACAGGAAAAAAATTAAACCCACCTCCTTTATCAAGTCAACAAAGATATAAAAAGTTTTTATCCAAATATAAATCATATTCCAAAGAAAATGTGTGAACACAAGGATAATGTTTCATGATGTGAATTTAACAATTATTAAATACAAAACAATAATATGAACTCAGACAATAGATAATTTCAATAAGAAACTTGGACTTGGTGAGAATTAATCTAGTCAATAACAAAGTTTTATTGATATAATCTGAAACATATTCTAGTCATTAGGTTATTAGTTAAAAAATCTCTTATGTGATATTATTTGATCTTAAATAGGCAAGTGGTCAAACCCACCCCCCCTCCCCAATCTTTATTTTTAACTTTAAAAAATTTAAGTTTTTAGAAATTCTGGGAATTTTGACCCTGTATGGCTTTTATATCCCTTACCTAACTTATCTTAACCCATACTTAGAATCAAGAATTCGGTCATTCTAGAAAAAGGTTGTTTTGGGTTGACTTTATTTTTAGTGAAATTATCCAAAACATACATTTTCACAACTTCTATTTTTTTGGAATGGTATATGTTTTCATTTTGATTTGACATTTTCCATGAAAAAAAAATCAAGAATAATTATGTCCAGAGGAAGCTAAAATGTTTTGGATAACAAAAGAACAGCAAATTGTATTTACAAAAAATGTTTATTTAGTACATGTAATGTTCATAAAAAGTGAGTCATTAATCACTAATCTTTAGGCGATGGACAGACAGTTAACTTCAAAGAGTAACTACGCTACTAAATATGTATTTATCCTTACATATTATATGCATCAATCTTAGGAGAAAATAAAGCTGACTATCAAAATCATTAAAGTCAACAAAGCGTAAAAACATCCACAAATTGGAAAAAATTGTAAATTTTCTTTTGGCTTCTCGCCATTTTTCTTTTTTACATTCAATGTTATTTAAAGAACGGTTTTATGTTATATTCTTTACTAGTGGCTTCGCCCCTAGCCTCTAGGGGCTTTGCCCCAAGAGGTGATTGAAAAAAAATTAAGGCGAAATTCGTAAAAGGACTAGGGAAATCTTAAGCAAATTCTTTAAAAAAATAAAAATGGTGGGGAATTTCTTGTTTTTTTGGGGGGTTTGGGGTGTCCCACCCCTCAAGAAAATAGCTTAAAACCTCCACAGGACCAATAGGTATATACCCTTAAGAGTAGAATCCAATCGGTTCAGTGATTACTGAGATCTTAAGGGACAGACGGACAGACAGACGGACGGACAGACAGACATATTTCTACTTTGTATTGGGAATTATGGATTCTTTAACATCCTCGACAGCAATTTTTGGACGTCCATGGGGGCATCCACAGTAAGTTTCTCAAAAACTTTTTTTCACTCTATAATTAGTTACTCTAAAGAAACATTTAATTTTTCATTGCCGCAACATATGACAATTATTGCGTACAATTTTTAGAATAAATTCAAAGATTTTTTGCATTTTTGTTACATACTTATGATTATACCGTACACTCATTATTTTTATCTAGTCAAATTCAAAATTCTAGTCATTTTAAAATGTGATAACCATGCAAATTTTTTTATTCAAGGAAGGGACATTTAATCTACTGAAGAACAATTTTGCCTCATATGATAAAGATAAAATTGAAGGTAAGATAATTCTTCATTAGATTAAAACTGCTTTCCAGTAATAGAATTTTGTAGATATATGTGTGTTAAAATCTCTTAATATTTGTACAATTTGTTTATGTTTTATGATCAATATAGATTATTTGTAAATTATATGTTATTTGATGTTTTGAAATATTTAGAGAATTTCTATTAATTGTATTCTTGACTCGCTCTATGCCTTTTTCTTTTTTAATAAGTCTATATAATTTTTCCCCATGTTTTTGCCACCTTTCATAGGATTGAAAAACAAAACAGATATAAATATTTTTGTATTTCAAAGCTGACAATTTGAACTAGGCAAATTTCAATATGTCCTTATTGGGTGAAGCATTTATACGGTACATATTTGAGGATATAACCTAAGTGGCCTCTACGGCACTAAAGGAGGAAAGGGGAAGGGAAGGGTTGTAAATCGAACACCGACTTTCAATATCAGTTAAATATTTATTGGGAGGGGGTTTTTCTTTCTATAGGGTGATTTTTAAACATACCCTTCCTGTAAGTAGTTATAAACCTTCCATGGAGATCCTTCGCTACACACACAGACATAATTCCTACTAATTTTATTTGATGATTCGAATAGAAGCAAAATATTTCTAAAATTAATTTTTAATTTTACCAACATTTTAAAACCATAATATTCTAAATATATTCATTTAATCTACAACTTAAAAATGAATGTGGTTGAACAGATTTGTAGCTTTGCTGTATGCTGTATGCATGGTTTTTTTTAATAAGCATAATCCTCATCAATATGTTTATTTTTTCATATAACAAGAATAAGTATGTTCAGTAGAAATTAAGCTTTAAAAAAAAAACTTTTTTCTTCCAAAAGAATAGATATGTTTTTTCTTCCAAATAGTTATTTCTCGCATCGTATTATAAACAGAGACACGGGCTAAACATTTTTTTTCAATCTTGTGATTTTACATTTTTATAGAAAACTGAATATAATACAATGTTAGACATAATTTTTCCATATGGCTGAGAACCGGTTCTAATCTACTGGATACTTAAACGGGGGGTAAAAATTACATCTTTATTTTCGTAGAAAGTTGGATATAAAACAATGCTAGACATAATTTTTCCGTATGGCTGAGAACTGGTTCTAATCTACGGGTTTGAAGAATAAGGGGGGAAAAATTACATAGATTTTTCTGCTTTTAACAGTTCCTTTTGCAACTTTGCATTATTTTCTCCTTTCTTTTATCTCTTACAATATCTACAGAATACCAATTTAAAAAAATCGCTGTAGAGAAGATTTATTACTTGTAAAAAGGTTATGTTTTATTGTTGCTTGGTTTCATGCTAATTTATTATCAGCAGTTCCTTGTGAATTCAAATTTCATGGTAAAATTTATTTTTAGGAAATACATTACTCTAATTAGATTTTATTAGTGATTAAGGGGGGGGGGGGAAGTTTTGACACATTTGCGTAAACCTGGTACCTAGGCTTTATCTTTGGTCTGAGAGGATAGGTTATTAATGATAAAATCATTCTTATATGATGAATTTCACGAAGTTTTAAGATTTTTTGGGAAGAAAATGAAAATTTTTTTTTTTAAAGTTACAAATCAACTTATAAAACAAAATATGCATCTTTTTTCTTCAAATATGTTAATAATATTTAAAAAGATGCATATTTTGTTTTGTAAGTTGACCTGTAACTTAAAATTTTTTTTTTTTCATTTTTACCTGTACAGAGACCACCTGGAGGCCTGCAGCTCCGGAACCTGGAGGTCTATCCAAAAAATCTTAAAACTTCGTGAAATTCATCATATAAGAATGATTTTATTTCTAATAACCTATCCTCTCAGTCCAAAGATAAAGCCTAGGTACCAGGTTTACGCAAATGTGTCAAAACTTCCCCCCCCCCCTCTATTTTTAAAGAATGTAATTTTAAAAATCAAGTTACTCCTAAAGTTTTATTAGCCTAATATCCTAATATCTAGGGTACTAGCGGCAGTCTATAAAGTGTAGCAACTTTTAAGCTATCTCTTTAATCAAACTTTTAAAGAATAAACATTTAAAAAAAAAATAAATGTAAAAAGCGAGGGGAGTAGTTTTTCGTTTTTTATTAATTTATCTTAGGTTAAGTTAGGTTTTATTGATTACTAGGTAGCCCCGCAAGGATAAAAACCCAAAGCAGGTGTTAGGAAAAGGCTAGCCTAACCCCATACATTATTTTCAATTTATTTCAAAAATAAAGTGAGTGGGAGTTTTAAATAATTAAATACTTGCTTTAAATAATTTCCCGGGTCTGAAGGGACAGTACAATATCCTATTATATAAAGTAGAAAGCTTTTTGTATGTCCCAAAGGATCTCGCTAACCGCTGAACCAACATTGTTCTAATTTACAGTGAAGCTTCTTTTAGGTCCCGGGAAGGTTTTAAACTATTTTTGGGGAGGGTGTCTTTACACCCCTCCACCCCCCAAAAAAGAAATATTTTTTTACTCTTTTGAAACTCAAATTTAAAATGGGATGAGGTCGACATTTCACCCTCCTACCCTTAGTGCCCCTAGAGGCTTCTAGGGGGCGTAGCCGCTAGTTGATATTAAATTGATTTACATCCTCAATGAATTGTTGGTGGAAAAGTTTGGAAACTCCTTGATTTGAATTAAACAGAAAAAAAAAACAAAGTTTTGAAGCCAACGAATAAGATTATAAAACAGGTGTAATGCTTCCTATCACTTTACTAAATTTAATTAGAGAATATTGAGAATTTTAAATTTCTAAGCAGATTTTTCAAACAATAATGCAATTAAAAGTTTAGTACACAATAGTTAACAAATTGTTGAATCTAAAATTTGCATGTTATTCCAATTACCAGATACGAAAAATCAAGTAACAATCTAACCAAATTTTAGTGGGTGTACTTCTTAATTTTCAACAAAAAAACTAATATAAAAAGCATTGTGGTGCACAGCAACGATTGTTTACACAGCCCTTAATCCATGTTCGGAAAATTTTATATTGTGTATACTTCTATAAATTTTGCGTGAAGAATTTCCATTTTCCATCTAAAGCATGAATTTGACAAGTTAAAGGGAAAGCCAACGTTTTTTATTTGATTACAGAGACAAAGACAAGTGTGTTAAAAATCACCCATGTGACGTCATAAAAATGGGGGATTATCCTTCTCCTTTTTAGGGTTTTTTTTTCTCACTTCTCCTCTCATCTCCCTCATTTTTATGACGTTAAATGGGTAATTTTTAAAACAATTTGGTCTTTGTCTTATTAGAGAACTCAACTTATTGTCATGTGTCATATTAAAGAGAAGATTAGTGAATATTTTCTTTACGGTTGGCAGTTAATTTATTAAAGACGGAAAAAAGTGCTTTAAACATACTTAGTTATAGAGAAGCTTCGCTCCTATCGCTCCTTTGAGGCATAGACCACACAGAGTCTCAGAACACAGTAGATAAATGTTTTCAATTCACCTTGCACTGCCATATGATACCATTTGCCATGGATAGTGTTGCAGTATCAAACCAGCAAATTATAATAAATAGCCAATTTCATAATTGGACAAAATCCATGGCGAGAGGGGATATTGGGCTGTTAATTACACTAACCCCCAAAGTTTTAAAATAACGTTTTCTTATTCGTTAGTTTACCAGCTTTGGGGACATCTCATTAAATTTTGATTGGTTGGTTCATTAGGTTAAGTGTTCACACACGTTTTAACCACTAATTGCAATTTATAGAGGGGGTAATTTTATTTATCAACATTAGTATGTACATCAATTCATCGGCCATTTAGCTATTTTACTTAAAAATATATTTGTGTTTAGGAACGAACACCATGGTCTTTGTGTATGTATGACTTTATGCATGTACGAGTGAGAGATGGTTCGTTAGTGTGTGTGTGTGTGTGTGTGTAAGTATGAGTGTATGTGTTTGTGTGTGTGTGTTCATAAGCTTGTTTGTTGTAATTGTGTACTTTATTAGAGTAGCTTCTTTATCCATATCATACAGTAACAGGATGTTTGTGTGTTTGTTTTACTGTGCCGAATGATCTCGCTAACCGCTAAACCGCTATGGTTTCCTTTACCGGCTAGATTTTTATAGGTTCTGGTATTTTTTTTTTATTAATTTGGATACCACCGCTACGCGGCGCCAGTATTGTAGAAACATGGATAAACATAATTAAGAAACAGCCGATCTTAACGTATACAAACTATTTCTCAAACGTGTATTTGGTGCGTTAAAAACAACTTAACTTAAATGCGTATACTTTTCAATGAAGCTTTTAATATGTCCCAGAAAGTTATTAATTAATTTTGGTCAAGGGTAGCTCCTCCAGTTTGTAAACTCATCCTCGTTTTTTTAATTTACCTTTAAAACTAAAATTAATTCTTTATAGGCCTCTAGGTGATAGTTACTATTTTTGGGGAGGGTACTACCACCCTCCCAAGGAAAATCGCACCACAAAAAATTTCCCCTCGAAATAATTTTTTTTCTTCTGTTTTCACCTAAAACTGGATGCTCCCCCCCCCCTCAACTGCTCCTAGAGGCCACTAGGGGAAAAGCCGCTAGTCTAGGAATAAATAAGTAGAAATATGTTGCTCAATGTAATATTCACGTTCCCTAACTGCACAGAATGTTAGCCCATTTACAAATAAAAATTTGCATTATAAAGAAGTAAAAAATGCAGAAGTTGCAATTGAAAGAAAAAAATAGCTATTATTATTTTTTTTTGCATTTTATAACCCATAATTACCTCGAATTTTTTTATAGGGTATATTAATTAAAAAAAAAACTAAGAACAAGGAACGATTTCCCCCAAAAAATATTTTCACTATTTTCTTCAATTGATATTCCCCTACGATTTTTGACACTATAGACTAGTCCCCAAAGTTTTATAAACACATTCTCCCATTCGTTGGTTTAAAAACTTTTGAGACTTTTGTTTAATCTTAATGTGATTTAACAAACGCCCAGTATCAATAATCTTAATCTACAGAAGAAGAAGTTTATCGTTCATTGTCTTATCCCTTAAGATCCCTGATAAAATGAGAGCCTAGTTACTAGTATAAGATACAAATATAAATATTCAATGTCAAGGGTATAATCATACATATAATATGGTGTGCAATTACTCCCGCGAGTGTATCATCTTATAAAACTCTCAGAATCGCATATTATTACAAGATAAACTACTCCTTCTCAGTGATCAAAAGGGATAAGACAATGAACGATAAATTGATGTACATCCCCAATAATTATACACAAAATTACGGTTCCAGGACAAACGCAGGAGTCCCAAACGTCGTAGTGGACAAACGCAGGAGTGTTAAATATTAATTTGATAAAGCATTTCTATACAGATTAGGTTAGGTTAAGATGTGAATGTACAAATAAGCCCCCCGCAGGGGTTAGGCATTTAAAAACCTATAAGATGGTCTAAAATAGGTTAGGTTAGGTTAAGTGTCCACTCTGACGTTTGGGACTCCTGCGTTTGTCCTAGAACCAAAATTACCCCTTCTGTAGATTACAATTAATGGTTGTAAGTGTAACGTTTGGACAATCCACTTAATGAACCAAACAATCAAATTCAATAAGGCCCCCAAAAATGTCAAGCATACGTTATCATAAAACTTTAAGGACTAGTGTAATGAGCAGCCTAATGTCCCCCCCCCCCTCTCTGACTCCTTCTTCTTGCTTTATCTTTTATTATTTACGAAGACTTTCATTTATTTGCAATAAGCAGAAATAAGTTTTGTGGAATTTAAGGCACACCATATAATGTTCTTCCATCTGGTTTGAAACAGTAGCTATAGCTAAAACATATTGCTCTAATTACAATTATACCATGCATATATGTCAGGGGAAAAGTGGATAGGAAACTGAACAAAAAAAATATATTTCCCCAATTTATGTTTTTATTGTTAGTGCATCATATGGGGGGAAAAGGAATGTAAATTAATATTACTAACTGTCATTATGCTTTATCTCCCAGGAAAGAAAACGTTCGTATATTGACAAAGAGGATGGGGGGGGGGGGTCATTAGAAAGTTGATTTTACTGGTTTTATTATCTTGTGCTATCATTAGTTGGCTTAAAAACTTTGAGGACTTTTTGTCTAATATTGATTGTTTTGTCCAAAACTATCAACGAATAATGTTTTACAATTTTCTACTTTTAATTTAAACATGTTTTATATTGTAAACACTAAGATATAAAGAAGAAGAAAAAACCTAATCCTTAAACTATTTTTAAAAGCGAAGCTTTTCTTTAATTAAGGTCGTTCAAAAGCATATCAACTCAAAAATCAGCATAAAAATGTCCGTACGTCCGTGTTGATTTTAACAACAAATTTTTAAGTGTTATGACTATCCGATTGTCCTGATTTTTGGAATACTGATTCCTAGATCAACAAAGTACAATGTTAAAAGCAAAGCAACTCTATCATAAAGTCACAAAATGTCCTTTCATAATATCCTGTATTTAAGCATTTTTTCAACAATTTTATTTTGTTTCGACTTTTATACATTTATATTCTGATTATTCAATTCTGACACTTTACAAGTGTTTATGTTCTTTTGTCCTAACGTTTCACAGCCACGCTTTTATGGATGTTGTCATCCTTGTTATGTAGAGTAGACTATATGTAAACCTCTAACCAATTCATTATAATTATGATAATTGATTTCAAACTATTTACTTAATTATATTAGAATAATAATTATATGTTAACGTGTTAAGAATTAAACTTTACAATAAGCAAGAACAACTAGATAATTTCTCGCGCAGCTACTTTGCAAATATTATCAACCCTTAATGTTTCCTATTATCTCAGCTACTAGTAAAGCTAGAGGGCTGTAAATTTTGTATATTTCTTCTAATAAAAATGTTCAGTTATTTTTCAATTTTATATGTAACTTTCACTTAATTCTACCTTAATTAAAAAGAAATATTTCTATCTTTATTTTCACCTTATTGAAATGGGTTTTAGCCCTTGCGAGGGACATTAATTTAACAAGGATACCCTAACCCTAAACCAATAAAATATAATCAAAATACGTTTCTTTTTATACAGAGTATGTTTAATGTTTAATCAGGCGGTTTACCTCATAAAGCCTAGTCAAGCACAGAAACTCTCCAATTATTTTGAACTTAAGTGAACTTAGGTTATATTGGGTCCTAGATAGCCCTGTAGGGTTAGGGCCCCCCTCAGTGCATTGGCCCCGGAAAATTTTCCCTTTCAATTTATTTAAAAAATAAGGGGGGGGGGTTGGTTCAGTGCCTAGTTGGCACTTTGAAGAAAAGAATCTGCATTCTCAGTATTTATTTTCAAATATAAGTTAATTTGTATATTCAACATATGGTTAACTTCATTAAGATTATTAATGATTGAAATATAATATAATAGACTATAAACTTTTTTTTATGGTGAACTGTATATTCATAGATTTTTTAACAATAGATAGATAGAATATAGATAACTTAGTAGAACCAATAGGATCGCAGTGTAGGAACAATACGAATATATTATTGGATGGAAAGTGTACACATTTTGGTACAACAGAGACAATGCTTTCGCTAATATGTAGTTGTATTTATTATTATATCGTATTATGTGTATATAAAAGTTTCATCGCTCTTTTTATTATAATTATAATATTTTAACAAGAAGTAAGGTTTTTTTTCTGTAGCCTAAGATTTCGATAACTACTAAATCGATTAGGTTATCCATTTCATGGAAGCTACTTATAAGTAAAGGGTGGTTTTAGGCTATCTTATTTTTTTTTACAATTAAATCTTAGGATGATTTTGAGCTATTTTTCTAGCCCTAGATGCTAGGAGCGCAGCTGCTAGTCCTTATGATTCATATAAGACTAATCTAGTCGTTTTGATCTTATCATTTTAAGTTTAGATATAAAAAGCATAAAAAGTTTATAATATTTATGTTTAAACCTTTATAATTAAATAAAAATGAACTAACCTTCGATATTTTTTGAAGCATTGAAGATGTGATAAATATTGTTGTCCTTATCAACTGCTAACAGAGTATCCTCTGAAATAGATTGATATAAAAATAAAAAATAGAAGGATGTCTAACTTTCATGTGTGAGTCTGTCTGTCTTTCGCTTAATTTCTCACTAACCGCTTTTCTATAGGTATCTCGCTGCGGTGGTTTTAAGATCACCCTTAGAGGCTAGATGCGAAGTTTATAAAATTGTAATACGCTATTTTAAAGACGAGAGCAAATAATAGCCAATTTAATCTTCATGCTTTTTTAGGAAAGAAGGGACAAATTATGCTCGGCCTTTATGATACAACAGTACATGATTTTGCAGTATAGGTCTGAACCAATTTTGATTCAGCAGAAATGGACAATTAACCATCCGTCAGTCTGTCCGTAACGTTAATTAGGGAAATGGAATTTACTCAGCTGCTACTAAAGCTGCATCTTTGATTTTTTTTTGTAGCATTCCAATTATTCTATTTTTATTATCTAAATTTAAGCTTTTATGCGCTTTTCTAATTTTTAACTGTTCCAAATATCTTTGCTGTTTTGGTTCCGATTTTTAAAATTTTATAGAAGTTGTCATACAGTTGCTTAATTGTTTTTGGAATAAATAATAATTCTTAATCAACAAGTAAACATCCTTGTATCAAGTGTGAAGAAACTTTTTAATGCACCTTGATAAACATTTCATAAAAAATGTAGAAATGCAGAATAATTTATTGTGCATACTTTTCCGTAGAATATTATTGCATGAGTCTAAACAAAATTGGAAGGATATTTGTTGCAATACTTCTTAAATAAATTATATTGTTTTAGGACAGACTTAAATTTTTAGGACTTGATTATAGAAATGCTTCGCTTATAATATAGTACCTTGTTGTAATAGGAATCAGTATTTAAAAAATCAGATAAATGGATAATTCTAAAATACAAAAATTTTGTTGTTCAAAAAGTAAAGGATCAGCATGATTCCAATGGACGTACGGACTTTCTGATAATATAGTTGCTGAGCTTTCTAAGTCGTACCTTACTGTTATAGGAATCATCATACGAAGTTTGAAATCTGTAACTTGTTTAAAATAACAAAAAAGCCAACCGTTACGGACGGATGTATAGAAAAGCTTCCATTCTAAAAAGGGATGTTTAATGATAAGGTGTGCATTGTAGTCATTAATGATTTGGATAATATAATACATTTGCGGAAACGAAAACACACTAAATAATTTACTCAGGAATTGTCACAATAAATGCAATTCTTATTATTCTCACCCTTTCTTACATCCCAGGTATACAGGGATTAGTCAAATTAAATAAATTTTTCTTTCTATGATTATTTGTCTTTGCATTTCTTAAAGACATAAGAACGGATATTATGACAGGAAATTTTTTTCGTCAATATAGGTTGCTAAAATTGACTTCCTTTATTTGTCAGTGTTTCATCTTAAAGGAAGGGAGATAATGGAGTAAAGCGGGTGGATATATGGGTTTTGGCCAGGTACAAGTATTTTACTTAATCCATTAACATTGGTGGAATATTAACCATCCATTAACATGAGTGGAATACTCTTTAATTCTCTTTGTCTGTCTGTTTGGCGCTATGAGGAAAATTGAATTTTTCTCAGCTGCTATCCAAGACATAGACGTTAAGTTATTTAGTTGAAGATTTACTATAATAATATGCATATTTGTCCGTAGACCATGCTACAATAATAAAACATTAAAATATATTTGAAAGTTTTTAAAAATACATGACTCAATTATTTGAATATCAGATCCTCTCCCTGTTTTTTTCTCACTGCTAGAAACTTATAAAAAAAACAGTATCATGAACTTATGATTGTCAAGGCAATAAAAAAATATGTTGTCACATTGCAATGCATAAAAATGAGTTGAGGTATCAGTGTCAATAGTTTCATTAATCAACACACAAACAATGCGCAAACAAAGTAGTATTTGTTTTTCAATGCTTTGCTATTAACCTTTTCCGGGGATGGGGGCTTTGAATAATTACTATTCCGTGATCTTAAAATTCTTCCCCATCCTACCTTAGAAACTGTAAGATAGAGTCCGTTACATAAAAAAGTCAAAGTGGGTTATTTTATGTCAAACTAAATGGCTATTTGAACTAGCTGATTTTACATCAATAACAAAAAAAGACGATAATTCTTTGTCTATATATTGTAACAAGCGGTTACGCCTCTAGAGGCATTTGAGGGAAGGGGGTGGAAGAATCTACCCTACAATTTACATTCTTTGTAGGGATGGGGAGGGGTGATATTTCCAGGGACGAAAGACCTATACGAATCTTCACTGTAAAGGAAAATATATAGGCTCAGCGGTTAGCGAGATCCATTGCTACACAGAGAAAGACAGGTATTCTGTTACTGATTATTAGAGAATAATCAATAATTTTGTGTTATGAATGTCTATAAATTTACTAACCTGACACAGATAGCTGCTTAAAAACAATCTTTTTGTCCTTGTTCTGATTTAATTAACAATATACTTTAATTTCTTTAATGAATTAAATCTTACTTACAAATATGCAGCTAGAGGCCTTTAGGGGTACTGAAGAAAGAGTGAGGGTTAAGTCGACCTCATACTTTTGATTTTAGTTTTTAAATGAAAAGGTTATGCTTTTGGTGGAGTACTGGTGTTTTTTTATGCTGGGGAGCTTTCTCTTTGATGGTAGAGAAACCATTCACTAATATTATTATAAGCCTTCTTGCACATATACGAAGCTCCGGTGTAAAGGAGAACCAAATTGGTTCAGAGATATAAAGCTACAAACACACAGACACATATCCTATCACTTTTAAATAAGGATTTGTATTCTCCCTACTTATTTGATTTTGTTTCACCTTTAAGATTTTAAAATTTTCAGTTTATTGTAAAAAGAATAGTAAAGTATTATTCCTGTTCAATTCTGCACCAATGTGTTCCTGGTCCTCCATCCATGCCAGCTCTAAAACATGTCAATCATATTAGAATAAATTATACAATAATAAAAGGGTATTTAAATGATTTTGAAAAATGAAATAAAATTTGGTAATTCTTAATAACTTAAATATCAACAAGTATGACAACATCCATAAGTAGCGAGATGAAAATGAAAGTTTTAGAGTAGATTTTAAGATGCCATAAGAAAGAAAAGAAAGAAAATATACAAAACGCAAAGAGAATCAATAAACCTTTGAAAATCAGGTTTATGGCATTGTAGCATGACCGACAGACAGACAGCCATAACAGATGATAATATGTCATAGAAATCATTCAGCTATCTATCTTTGTAGCAGTCGAGAAAATCATATTTCCCCCATAGCGTTGCGGACTGATGGACAGACAAAGTGAATTATAGAGAATCTTAGTTACTAAAAATAAAAATAATTACTTAGTATGTAATAGTTATTTCTCGCATCGTATTATAAACAGCTTTCCGGATATAGAATGTACAATTATAAGATTAAATCATTTTTTTTTAGCCCCGAGGTGCCGAAGGCACGGGCTAAAAAAACTGGTTTCAATCTTATGATTGTACATTTTTATATTCGTAGAAATCTGGATATAATACGATGCTAGACATAGTTTTTTCGTATGGATGAGAACCGGTTCCTATCCACCGGATTCGAATGAATACGAGAAAATATTTTCAAGTGTATCATATTTTAGTATGTTTGAGCTATTTTAATTTCTACATAATATTTCTACTTATTCCTTTTATAAGTAAAACTTTATGCATTTTATCTAGGTATTAGGTATAGCCAACAAGCAAAAAAATTTTAAGTAATATTTGGGTGGCAGATAAAAAAGGTAATCCTTAATACGAAGCGTTGTCCCTTAAAATTCACAGAAAATTCAGCTGAAATTACCAAATATATTTTTTCGAATTAATTCAGTTGTTAGTTACAGCTGATTTTATCAAATGTTAGTTAAAGTATTTTTACCTGTAGTAAATGTCTCTGTTAGATGCCAAGGCCCAGACAGTGTTTGTTCCAACACACAGGTCAATAAACTTTCCCTCAATCTATAGAATATAAAAATTTACAAATCCTATAAAATTTCCAAATCTAGCCTAGGTGTTTACTTATTAGCCTTGCATGGAATATCTTAATTAAACTAATCTAACTAACCTTCAGACATTTGTAGGATTAGGTCTTATGTCATTTAGGTCTTTTGTAGGATTAGGTCTTTTGCAATTAGGCCTTTTGTCGGATGAGGTCTCTTGTTAGATTAGATTTTTTTTTTAATTGAAAAAATCATGGACGTCTTAGGATGGTGTGTAATGGGGTGATTACCCTCCTTAAACTTTTAAAACCCTTTTTTACCCAATAAAAATAAAAAACATTTTTTTACCTTAAGCCATTCTTTTCCGTCACAATCTTCTGGATCTCCAAAAGTACCCTCCCTAAAGTAGACCTCATTCTTGGCATCAATACCCCACACTCCAAGGGGTCCAATACTCACCTAAATATCATCAAATGTTTATCTGTGTGTTTGCACAATAAGATCTCGCTAACTGAGGATATGGTTGTTTATTACAATGAAGCTTCTCATAGGCCAAGGAAAGGTTTTTTTGGTATGGGTACCCCTTGAGTACTACAGGGGTAGCAACTAGATTAAAGTAGCATTTTTTTGGTTTCACTTAGGTCCTGGAATGGTATTAGTTTTTTTTTGGTTTAATTATTGATTCCCTCCATTTTTAAGGATTTTTGCATTATAAAAAAACGTTATGCTAAGTAACAAATGAAACTCTAAAAAGAACAGAGAGGAATTTGAACCAAAATGACAGCAATGTCTCAATTTTTCAAATATTTGGTTTGATATATTACATATTAATTTTTTACAGTACTATTTAATCCCAAGCCTTTCCCTCATTTTATGCAGAAATAAGAATTTGAGAATTTTTTTACATTTTAAAAGGAATTATATTCTAAAAGTCCATTATACTAATACTAAAATAATCTTACATGTTTAAGGGAACCAGCGACAGCCTTCCAAGTTGAACCCATAGGGGAGTCCAGTTTGGACCCTTTTCTATACCATACTCTGAATATATAATACAAAATAATCTTGAAATGTGACAATCTTATGTAAAAGAATCTTATAAACATTATTAATACACCATTAAAAAGTAGTTAGATGTCTCTATGTACGCTTTAAGTCTCCAAAACGGCTGGACCAATTATTCCTTAATTTTTGGAGAAACTTAGCATTGGCCCAAGAAAGGTTTTAGGCTTCATATCAGGGCGGTTCATAACCATTATGACACTGAGAAAATTTGATAAAATAATGAATAGCTAAAAAATAAAAAGTGCGTTTAGATTTTTTAAACCATGAAACCCTATTAATAACAAGGCTTCAAAAGTTAATAGTTATTTTTCGCATCGTATTATAGACATCTTTCCGAGGATATTAAAATAAAAAATTATAAGATCAAGACCAGTGCCCGAAGGACCGGGCTAACAAAACTGGTATTAGTTTTAAGATTTCTATTTTAATATTCGTTGAAAATTGTCTTTAATAGATGTCATTCGTGATTTTCAGTATACCTGAGAAGCGGTTATAATCCAGTGGATATATATCGGTTTCGAAGCCATACTGGAAAAGACTTACTTGTCTCCTTTGTTGACAGCCCACACATGACCCTTGGAACTGACAGATATACATTTCATGTCTCCATCTATAGTTGCCCAGCTTTTGCCTGCAGGGTTACTCACGGATACCTAAAAGGATAGAATAAAAGATAATCATGTTGCATAAAAAAAAACAATTTGATTGAATACTAAAAACATAGATAAATAGAAAAGATACAGGGAAAAATAATATGTTTTGACAAAAAAATAATAATCTAAAAAAATTGAAAATAAACAAATGAATATAAATATAGTTAAAGACACAAATAGAAAGATAGATAGAAAATACCTGATTTAGTTCTAGTTGTTACATTACACTATACCTAACTATCACACACAATAACATCCAACTTCAAGATAGATAGACAGATAGATACCAGATAGATTGATAATGTAAAAATACCTCAGTTCTAACAGTTATATGTATCACATGTCTGAACAGAATAACATCCAACAATTGATATGAAGATAGATATATAGAAATTTGCTATATAGATAAATAGATAGATAATGTATAATCTATACCTCAGTTCTAACAGTAACATGTCCCTCCATGTCTAAGCAACAAACACATATACCTCCAAAATTGCGAACAAGATAGATAGATAGATAGAAATTTGCTATATAAGATAAATAAATAGATTATGTATAAATACCTCAGTTCTGATAGTTAAATGTCTCACAGGTATAAACAGAATTACCTCCAACAATTGATATCAAGATAGATAGATAGAAACTTGCTCTACAGATACAAAGATAGATAAGTTATGCAGTACCTCAGTTCTGACGGTGATATGTCCCTCCATGTCTATGCACCAAACACAGTTGCCTCCAACACTTGCAGACTTGATGGGAGCACTCTAAAACAAAAATGGTGTAATGAACAGTTTCATCTGTCTCTCATCATCTAAGTTTTTTATTTACATAAGTGTTTATATGATTTTAGGTAAAAAATGTATAAGTATAGATGTATAACACAGCAACTACAAGGCTCAAGTGATAGGCCTTTTTTTCTGCTAGCAAATTGGTTTCTGCTCTTTTGAAACAACTTAACTGTGTTTATATTTTCGATGCTATTGGCTTATATTTAACGACCCAATTCAAAGTCGGTGCAGGGTCCCCAGTGGGTAAAGACACATATAATTCGTGCCCCCTCTATTAATTTACTTTACAAAAACCAAACTTTCTATCTTTAATCCTAATAAATCCCAAATTCTTTATTTTTGGAAAGAATTACTGACTAACGGACGGAACGGCACATGCTTTAATCTAAAGGGTAGCTTCACTTCTGCCAAAAAAGAGTATCTAGTTTACCTGACATTTGGTCCAGTTTTCACCAATAGTTGTTCCAGTCTTTCCTACACAACCACCTCTTACCCAGATAGAATTATCCTACATCAAATATAGATGGGTAAATGCCAGTTTGACAACCGGCAGAAACTCTCTGTCAAAACTGTAAATTTAATGTCTTTTGACACTTGGCAAAAACTTTTGTTTTCTTTTGTTAATCAAATAAAATCTTACTTATGGGTTGAAAATTCCAGTGTTTTAACTTTCAATACAATAATTCTAATGTACAGAGGGAGTAATTATATCATATCATCATTTGGTATTTATGTACATCAATTTATTGTCCAAAATTCTATCCATTAAGATCCCTGAAAAATCTTCATTGTAAATTGTGTTTAAATGGGGGACGAAGGGGATGGGGGGGGGGGGGATAGACTTAAAGAATTATTTACCCGCTATAGTTCTTTCTAGAAGTAGTATAAGGCCATTGGAACTATTAATTTTGAATTTAAAACATTAGACTTTGGCAGAAAAGTTTTTTTTTTATTAACAATTGTCCTACCTTTGAATCACTGGAATAATTACCTTTGCTATCGCCCACAGGCCAACTTCACCAATAGCCACAAACCTCATTGTCCTTCCCTCAATTAGGGTATAAGGCTCATCAGTTCCTATAATAAGTGTATAGGGGGCATTAGTTCCTATTATTAGAGTATAAGGGGCATCAGTTCCTATAATAAGTGTATAGGGGACATTAGTTCCTATTATTAGAGTATAAGGGGCATCAGTTCCTATAATAAGTGTATAGTGGACATTAGTTCCTATTATTAGGGTATAAGGGGCACCAGTTCCTATAATAAGGGTATAGGGGGCATTAGTTCCTATAATAAGGGTATGGGAGCATTAGTTCCTATTATCATGGTATAGGGGGCATTAGTTCCTATTGTCAGGATATAGGGGGCATTAGTTCCTATAATAAGGGTATAGGGGGCATTAGTTCCTATAATAAGGGTATAGGGGGCATTAGTTCCTATAATAAGGGTATAGGGGGCATTAGTTCCTATAACAAGGGTATAGGGGGCATTAGTTCCTATAATAAGGGTATAGGGGGCATTAGTTCCTATAATAAGGGTAAAGGGGGCATTAGTTCCTATAACAAGGGTATAGGGAGCATTAGTTCCTATAATAAGGGTATAGGGGGCATCAGTTCCTATGATAAGGGTATAGGGGGCATAAGTTCCTATTATTGGGGTATAGGGGGCATCAGTTCCTATAATATGGATATAGGGGGCATTAGTTCCTATTATTAGAATGTAGGGGGCATAAGTTCCTATAATAAAGGTATAGGGGGCATCAGTAGACCTGTGTAAAGCTTACTTAAAATAAAGAACCAAATCGGTTGAACAGTTATCGAGATCATATGCTTTAGACAAAAAAAACTTACTTCTTTACATAATAGGATTGAATTACTGTACCACCCACTAGAAAATAAAAGAAAAAGGGGGTGGTTGTAACCCTCCAGGGTTCTGATACAAGATTGAAAAGATGGGAGAGGTAAGGTTCAGCAATAAACAATCAAATAACTTTACCTTTATATTTAGAAGAGTTATAGCAAATAAGAATTGGTTTGCTCATATCTTCAGGCAATAATTTCACGGACTAAAACATAATTTTTTTTGTGGTTTCATCAAAATTGGCATAAATATATTTAACATTCTATTACCCTTAAATAAGAATGACAGGATGTCTCTCTATCTGTGTATGTGTGTGTTTGTGTCTATATGTTGAACCGAAGGATGGCGCCTAACTAATATGGTTCTCCTTTACAACCCTCCATCACCCCTACAATATTAGACAGCTCCCTGCCCCATTTTTCTTTTTTTTTCATTTTAAAACTAAAATTGATAATGTTCAGAGGGTGACTCCCCCATCTCCCAAAATCAAGGTGAACATATTGATTCTTTGAGCTGTCTGACTTTTGATGTTGACTTAGTTTTTAAATCAATGGCGCTATTTATTAAATACCATTGTACTATTATCAACATTTGCTAGATTTGTAATAAATCTTACCTGGAATTCAGAATTGGCGAACAGGCTGACATCCGGGTACTTTCCTTCTTCAATGAAAACAGGCCTACCCCCATAGCTGGGCTCGGTGTACACACACCAGGGGTTACCTACACAAATTCAAGATAATTTGATGATCCAATATTTGAATAAGGGAGGGGTGTGACAATGAACTATATTAAAATAACTGACCTATAATTAAAAAGAAACACATTCCTTCCCTAGCTTAAAAACTTTGAATATATAGGTTGATTTCTAATAGGTTGGTACAAAGTAACAGTGTCCAAACTTGTCCTCCAATAATTGAAAGGAACATTATTTTCATCACAATTTGATTGTAAATTAAATATGTCTTAGCCCTTATAAAAATCAAACGTTACCTTTAATGATAACAGATTTAACATCAAACTTGCAAGGTTTCTTTAACTGAGACAAAGAATCCTAAACAAAAAAATAAATAATAATTATAGAGCAGCTCCGCTACAGTCCAAGTTTTTTTCTATCGAGAAGGCTATAAACATTGTTTGCGTTTAATCCGTATACAGTAAAGTTTCTTTTAGGCCCTAGAGAAATCACTTTCAGAAAAAATATCTCCACCCCATAAAATTTCAAATATTGAGGTCAAAATGATCTTTTGAAACAAATACCATTTGCTTTACTTTTAATCCTAAATTAATCATTAAATTGCAGAAATTGACATTTACAGTACACAATCTATAAATATTCATATTTTACTAATTTTCCTCAAATTTCAAGTGAATAAACTTGTTTCAAATTTTATTTTGACAGAAATTAAATTCCTTTCAAAGCAAATTAGGTGTCAAAAAATTAAATATATTTCTACATTCAGAAAATAAGATTTGAAATTAGCATAGCACAACCTATGTAATTAACTTAACAGCTGGCTATTTTTCTACCATTAATCACGTTGATGTTTATTTTTTTTAAAAAGTTTTCATTTTGATGTTTGGTTATTATAACCATCTACAAATCTAATTATAAAATAAAATTCACCTCATAAAATATAAAAAAATTATAATATAAATATTTGGCGGATTTGCTGTTTTTAAATGTTGCGGATTTTTTTCATGAAACACTTATTATTGAATGCGGAAATGACCTTAGCTTATCGGTCAGTTGCGCTAATTGCAACATGATAATATTAGATATTTAACCATAGATAGATACATACTAACTAGCTCTTTAGAAGGCATTTATAAGAATCAATGTTATAAATGTTTTAAGAAACAACTAAGTATCAAAATGAAACAGTAAACAGTAAACCTGAGAGTTTTGAAACCAACGAAAAAATGATTCTGATAAATTTATGACATCCTCAAACCCTACCCAAAACTTTAATTTTCCCTCCTCTAATAAGACTGTTCTCTCCCCCCCCCCCCTCTGATGATATTTCTTAACCCCTCTCAATCCCAGCAACAAGCTTTAAGCTTGTACGTCTTAGATTATTAAGCATAGAATAAATTATTATACTAACCTCCGAGGTGAAAGATTCTCCGGTCCAGTTCTCCTCAGAGAAGAAGGTGATGGAGGAAATGTTCATGTTGTTGCTCTACACAGGACACACACATATAATGCATCATTAATTTGGCGCAGTTTTTTTGTTCGCGTTTTTTTATGTACAGTCATGTAAAATGGTTATGTAACATATCAGTTAGGGGATGTATATTTTAATTTTGGTTTCATTAATTTATATTAGTTGCAGTTTACAGTTAGGGAGTTGAATCCATTTTTATAGAAGCAGAAATATAGTCTATGATTATGGTTTGGACCCTCTAAAACTGTAATCTACCTTTTCACTTTCCCCTCTCTTGGTGAAGATATCTTCAACGCCGATACGATTTTTGAAATGTAAGATTCTACTTTCCCCTCTCTTGGTGAAGATATCTTCAACGCCGATACGATTTTTGAAATGTAAGATTCCACTTTCCCCTCTCTTGGTGAAGATATCTTCAACGCCGTTACGATTTTTGAAATTTAAGATTCCACTTTTGCCTCTCTTGGTGAAGATATCTTTAACAAGAGAGACAAAAGTGGAATCTTATATTTCAAAAACCGTATCGGCGTTGAAGATATCTTCACCAAGAGAGGGGAAAGTGGAAGGGTAGATTACAGTTTTAGAGGGTCCAAACCATAATCATAGATTATATTTCTGCTTCTATAAAAATGGATTCAACTCCCTAACTGGTTTATGTACATACATGCACAAATATTAAAACATGCGTCTTTTATTTATATTTTATTTCGTATTTTTATATGTTTATTTTCTATAAGTTTACGCATTAAAATGAATTGAAAATAAGGGAGCAGTTATTTATTTGTTTCTCTATGTCTAATCCTTCGGGGCCTATTCATGCGATCCCTAATATAACCTAACCTAACCTGATCTACAATAGTAAACAAAAAAACGACACTTTACCCCTTCCTTACTTTTAATTTATTTTAAAATAAGGGGGTGGGGAAGAAACCGCCTTTATGTTTATGTTTTATAAATAATACCTCAAATATGAATTTTATTTCTGTTTTCAAATCTGTCATACCAGATTACCTAATAACTATAAAATCAACAAGTTATTTTCTTATGTACAAGGTTTGGTTAATTTTTTTTTACAGTGTACAATTTATTTACAATCATTATTATTGGGTGTTAGGCAATTATAAGTTTTTTTGTAGTTTAGACTTTTAAATAGCAATTGATAAAGGTTTTTCTAAGACATAAACATTTTTTGTTATATGAAAATCAATTATTTTTTTAAAAATTCGACATATCTATTTCAAGAGTCTTTGTAAGCAATGGACGATATTTTAATGAACACCCTTGATTGCTTTAAACAAAATTACCCCTTCTAAAATTACGGATGGAAAAGTTTGGACGCTCAAGTTTTGTACAACCCAAACAAGCTTTAATGAAAGTACACTTTTTAAGTCAACAAATGAGAAATAGTGTTTTAAAAAAATATGTAGACCTGTAAAATTTACTGTCTATTGTCCCCTCCCTTCCTAAGTTACATGAAAAGTTCTTATTTAAAATTGGTACATTGTTGGTTTTTATTTCTTCATGTGTTTTGCCTTTACAAATGTTGTCATTCTTGTTAGTTATGAATTGTAAATATTTTCATATGTCAATAACAATGTTATAAATTTCTATACAAAAATAGTTTAATATTAAAAATAATATTTTTTTCTGAAAAGGATTATTTACAGAATTAATCATTTTCTGAATTATGTATAAATATCTTTAAAATTTCATTTTTGTACAAGTGCTTTTATGAAAATATTCTACAAAAAATTTTAAAGCCATTTTCTTTATAAAATAACTTGTAGAACATTTTCATAATATGGGATTTATTGACATATCTTACTTTCTTTCTCCAGCCACAAGTAGTTGTGCTTAACTGTTTCAGATGAAGACAATCATATCATTTTTATAAAGTTGGACAGGGATACACAAACTTATGGGTTAATTGTAGAGTTAATAAAAAATTAAATTCAAAGCAAAAAGGAATTTAAAAAAATACAACTAAGATTTTTAATGATTTTTTGGGCTTTGCAGAATATATTTTACCCTTAATTTTGATTAATTTCATACTCGGCTGCAAAACTGTCTTGAGGTCATCAAAAAAAAGACTTGAAATGACACAAAAAATACTATAAACTTATAAAATAGTAAGATATGGTAGGAACGTGTAGAAAGGTATATCATATGATATTTTTGTACTTTTATTAAAATTTCACATTTAGATACAGACATGATTTTATGCTCTAACACCTTGACCAGCTTTAAAAAGATTTTATGGGAAAATAGAGGAATAATAATTTATTATTTAAAGGAAAGAATTATTTAATGTTATAGACATTTCTTTATTGCAATACTGAATACTAATTGCTTCCCCCATTGCCTTTATGGGTGGGAGAAAATAGCCTGAAACTAAACTAAAAATATTTATAAAGCTTCTCTGATTAACCCATTTTGATCAGCAATTTCTAGTAATTTTAGCTACAAACAAAAAATACTTATAAACAATATTTTAGGTTTTAAATTCAAAACTAATTATTGTTTTTTTATTATAAATTTAATTATACTGTTTAATAAAAGCTCATTTATCTACAAGATATTTACTTCAAGATTTTAATAAGATATATACTTTGAGCTTTGGTTCAACTTTTTTTTATATCTATAATTTCTACGAATAGATTTCAAGTATTTTTATCAGGGATCGGAAGCCTCACGTAAGCCGCGCATAAGCCTCAGTTTTAAACCTGTATGTGAGCAGAAAAAAAAATTTAAGAAAGATGGATTGTCTGCTAAAGAGCCGTTTTATACATCCAGCTGAATTTTATAGTGATAAAATCACGATTTCACTGAGGCTTACACGCGGCTTACGTGAGGCTTCCGATCCCTGATTTTTATCCCAGTTTTTGAAGATTTTTTTGTGGTTAATTTTGATGTGTCTATTCCTTTTTAGGAGCGGGAAGTCTGCTACTCATTTTTATCTGTTTTTATCTAATTCTAATAAAGGGACCCTCTACGACTTCGCATTATATACATTGCACAAATAAATTGAATATTACAAAATAAATCATCCATAAGTAGCGAAGCACAAAAACTTGGTAAACAAACAGACAATGTTCAGATGTCAAAAAAAGACAATTTGACATGCAAAATTATCAAAACTATCACAAAACTTATAGATTAAAATAATTTGTATGTTTTTAAATCATTAACGACAGACATACGAAAAAAAACTATGTATAACTATATGCATACAGGACAAGGGAATCTTTGTTAAAAATTTTAGCTGTTTATTTTAAATAGAAGCCGAGAATATGCAATTTCCTTACTATAATTACGGACTAACTTTCTGCCGGACAGACAGACATTATAGTAGAGTAGCTTCAATACTAAAAAGGCTTACAAGTCATTTAAAATATTTGACTAATTCAAAAAATTCACTTTATCTACAATTTTAAATTAAAAAAAAATTCATGCTAGTTAGTCAACATCGGCGAATGATTTTCAGCTGTTGACAAAAGTACGGTTTGACTTTTACAGCGGTTAAATATTTTAATACAATCTTGGCTACAAGAAATAAAGTTTGCCGAAAAATAGGTTTAAGAATCAGCCGAAAAATTACCTTAAAAACATTGCGTTTTTTTTTATGTTCAATGTCTTATTAGCAAAAAAGATATTTGTGCTAATTAAAAAAGCCGCTATTCAGACCTCTACTAATAATGTTTAAAAGTCGTAGAGTTTCCCTTTTATATATAAAACTATATAAATTTTCACTTTTTTTCCACTAAAATTGTTTCCAAGTCTGAAATTTTAATATAGGTTAAAAGGTGTGAAAATTATCAGCTATAAAAGTACAGTTAGAAAACTTATGAAAGATTGCTTCTTATAAAAAAAGAATTTTGTATCTTGAGGCTAACATAAATAAATATTATTTTATTAATTTTATTTAATTTTTCGTAGAAAATTGTCTATAATACGATGCGATACATGACTTTTCAGTATAGCTGAGCAGTAGTTCTTATCCAGTAGATATAATCGGTTTCGAAGCCATACCCGACAATTATTTAGTGATGGATTAAAAGCAGTGTTTCCGGGAGCCGTGGAGCCGCCATATTTTGCTGAAGCCGGAGCTTGAGCCGTCATTTTCGTTAAAACGGCTCTGGCTCCGGTCTAGATAAATAAAGAGATTTTTTATAAATTATAATTTGGTAACTCTGTTTTGTCATGTGCAAATGTCCTTCTTAAGTTTTTCAAGTCCATTTTTAGCAAAAATTTAACTTTTAATACCTACAAAAAACAAAAATAAAAAATATTTTTTTTTATGGGGAAAAAATATGTCGAGTTTTTCTTGATTTTAGCCGAAGCTGAAGCCGGAGCCGGAGCCGCACCAAAATCAAACGGCTCCGAAACGCTGATTGAAAGAATGAATCATTAAAGATTAGATTCTGTGTTATCTTGTACTAAAATTGAATTCAATACCTACAGGATACTTAAAAGGCAGAATCTACATATTTTATGACGTATTATAGGGATGCTATGCTTCTAATGCTTCAATATAAAATATTAGTTTAGACAAAGAAAAAAAATCATACTAGAGGCTACTCTCCTAGCATCTAGGATTTATGTATTTGAAAGACACTAAGGTAAGTAGGAAAAGAGCCTATAACCAAACTTACATATAGAAATCAAATAGCCTGGACCATCCAGGGACCTATAAGAAGCTTCTATAAAATGGAGAACTCAATCGGCTCACTAGTTATCAAAATCTCAAGCTACAAATATAAAAACATAACTATTTTATATAATACTAGCTGTTTCGCCACTAGCCTCTAGGGGCTTTTTAAAAGCGAAGCTTTTCTATAATTAGGGTCGGACCGTCCGTACGTCCGTCCGTCCGTACGTCCGTCCGTCCGTACGTCCGTCCGTCCGTAACGGATAGCTTTTTTCGTTAATTTAGGCATGTTAGAATTGTCCTATCGATTTCAAATTTTGCATGGTGATTCCTTTAGTAGTTAGGTACAATTTAGAAAGCGTAGCAACTCTATAATCATTACCGAAATGTCCGTACGTCCATTTTAAACATGTTGATTTTTTTACTTTTTTAACATCAAATTTTTATTTGATCTAATCATCAGATTGGTCTGATTTTTGGTATATTGATTCCTGGGACAACAAAGTATAATGTTATAAGCGAAGCAACTTTATAATCAAATCCTAAAAATGTAAGTATGTCCATAAACATTATCCTGTATAAAGGAGTTTTTCAACAAATTTTTACTTAAAATTTTGCATCGACTCTTACACATTCATATTCTGATTATTCAGTTCTGACACTATGTAAGTGTTAATGTCCGTTTGTCCTACCGTTTCAGTGCTTCGCTTTTATGGATGTTGTCATCCTTGTTCCCTAAAGGTTCAGGAGAAAATTTGAATTTTTTTTATACTTTTTAAAATATTTTCTGTATTTTATAACTATTTATAACTTTTTATATTTTTTATATTGATTTATATTTTTTAAAACCTTCTTTTTTCTCTTTTTTAATGCACTTAAATATTTCTTTGCCATTAGCCTTTTTGGGGCTTCGCCCCTACAGGAGAAGGAAGGTTTCACAATCTTTGTGAATTTAATAAAACAAAGTTTAAGAGAAGAAAAGAAATTTATTTTAAAAAGAAGAAAAAAATTTTAAATATAAAAAAATATAGAAAATATAAAAAAATATATAAAAATATCTAAAAACATATAAATTTTTTTTCTTTTTTTTTAGGGGGGGGGTAATTTGAATTTTTAGGGGTTTAGGGATGTCCAACCCCCAAGACAATAGCTTAAAACCACCAAAGGACCATTAGGTATATTTCCTGAAGAATAGAATCCAATTGGTTCAGTGGTTACCAAGATCTTAAGTGACAGACGGACGGACAGACATGAAGCTACTTTTTATTATAGATGATAGATTGATTAGTACAATTTGTTTGAGTATTCTAATTGTATTGACGGGTAACTCCCAACTACATGACAGTGTCACTGATGTATTCAATTATTTCACGCATACTGCAAACTAAATACTATCTCATACAACTCATATTCACTTAGGGAAATATACTTCAAGTATTCTATGGGTGTTCATGTAAAACAGCAGAATAACATGCATCATAAGAAGCAAATCTTCTTTATAGTCTAGGTGATGTGTCCTTTTTCTAGGAAAATTTTCCCAAAAATAGAAAAAATCTTACAACCAAAAATAAGATATACTGTAAAGGATTTGAATATCATACTAGCTTTTAGTGAGATTTTTCGTTACATATTGTACAGAAAAACAAAACATTTAATTAAATATAAGTTATCATAAATGATTTTGTAATTATAACTTTTTATGACTTGTGTCCTTTTTATTTTGTTATTACAAAGAAACACCGAAAACTATTTTATTCATGTAAATATTTTCTAGGTAAATACCTACTATACAAAAAGGGAAGGTAAATTTAAGTGATTAGGTGCTTGAATTTTATAGTAATGTGCAGGGATTTTTGGGGATTGGACAATGAAAGATTAATAAACTGTTCCCTAATTCCTATTTGCTAAATTTTAGTTTCTTGAACTATGTAAAAAATGGGTTAAAATTAAAATAACCGCGCCATTATTCTTCCCCTCTCTGATAACAAAATTTCCTATACTCTTTCATAAGTTTGCTCTTAAGCTTTTTCTAAAATATTCCTTTTTTATTAAATGGTGTTGAATAGATTTAAAATTTTTAAGACCTACATATTTAAAAAGAGCAAAGTACTAAAGAAGTTATATAATATACACTAATAGGTTACTAAACATACTTAATCTTATCACTTTATAAAAAAACTGTAGATATGCCCTTAGCCTTTATGGGCTCTGTATTCAAAGGGGTCAGTAAATAGCCTAACTAAACTAAAATAAGATAGCCTAGAACCATCTCGTTACCTAAATGGAGCTTTTCTTAAAAGAAAAAAAAATAGTTTAGTAGATATTGGAATGCTAAGCTTCAGACAAAGAAACTAATCTTTATTATAAGAGTTACAATATGTCTGTCTGTATAGTCCAGAATTAATTGATTGATTGATTAGCCATAGTTTCTTGGGGTTTGGGCCTAAGTAGTCATGGAGTAGGCTGAGACACTTTTGTCTAGCCACTAGGGCTATCAAGCTCCACGTTCAAGCACATTATGACTTGACCCGCTGTCTCATGAGAGCTACTCATTATTACCTCATCCTCGCCGAGTATGGCAGGTGTCCCAAATTAAGTCACCGTAATGTATGACGCTAACCGCAGTGGAGCTTGGGATAAGGGTAGTACTGATATTATGTACTTGACTATTGAGTATCCAAACTTACTCAATGATTCCCTTCTAACACAACCAGGGGAAGTTGCGTGATCATTATTGAGAATGAGAATTTCAAGTCAACACATGGAGAATTGAACTTGAAACCTCACCACCGTAGCTCAGTGTGTTACCACTGAGCCACGGCGCCCATGGTCCAGAATAAGATCTTGTGGTGTATCCCGTAATTTTAAGTTAACCAAAAGGACGTCCAAGTATTTTTCTATAGGGGGTAACTAATCTATATTTTGAAATGTGTATATGGGGTAAAATGAGTGGTTTAAAAGTATGAAGTGGAAAACACTCCTATAAAATGAATCTCCCTCCATTAAGTAAAGGTTTTAGGAAAAAATTGACTGATTTCATTTTGTTTATTTTGTTGAATCCTATTAATTCATTTTTTTTTGTCTTGTTTTAATCAAATATTGTATTGTTTATTACAGTAGCTTCGCTATGAAAAAAAAACTTGGGTCAAAAACATACTTACGAAGTAGGCACATTTAAGGGAAAGCATTGAGGGTCAGGGGCAATTCCATCAAATTAAAGTTGATATGTCAATCAAACGCTGTTCGTACATTTCTACATAAATAATTTTAGGAAATTGTCCTTCTATTAAATAAAGTAGTAAGGTTTTTTTTAATGTCTGAAGCTAAAGATCTAAATACTGAATACTGATATGGTTCTCTGTTCTAGGTAACTTCACATAGCTCCTTTATTTCAGATTTAGGTCGTGGGACGGTTTAAAGCTATTTTTCTAGTTCCTCTTAGAATAGGAGCCACGAGAGGCAAGGGGCGTACGTAGTAGCTAGTATTTTTATTTTAGCTTTATACCAATTAGGCAATATATGCTTATTTTGGCATCTAATGTCAATTCTGGCTGTGTATAGTAATTTTGGCTTTTATTTTATAATTTTAACTTTATTTTGTGAATACCCAATCAACTTACGTCTACACTAATTCTATAGATAGGTTACTTAATATTTTAGAACCTGATATATACATTTTATGAATTTTAAAAAGGACTGTACAGACATAAAATGCAACGTAAATCTAATATGTCTTCTTTAAAAAAATTAATACGATGTCTATCCTTTTAAAGCATAAGAGCTCAGTAACCGCTGAATCAAGAAGGTTGTGTTTTTAGGGCATTTACCTACTGGTCCTGTGGTGGTTTTAAACTATTTTTCCGGGGGGGGGGGGGGGGGGCTCTTCATAAATATCCAATACATCATAATACTTAAATATATTATCAAATATGTACTACCGTCCTTAAAAAAACAGTCCTTTTCCATTTTTTGGGAAATAAATCTGAAAAATTGTTTCTTTACTGTGATGCCAATCAAAAGCGCAGCGAAGCGTTGCAATCATACGAGAAGTAGCAATGTCAATCTTTATTAAAATATATTCGTAGGGACATCTATATCAAACTTTGGTACTTTGATTGCTGTTATGATATCAACATTGGAGTAAAATTCCTAATATTACTATTAAAGATAAATTAAGTGTTCCAACTTATTGTTGCTGAATGATAATAATTATTTTAAAAGTAGACCATTTTAAATGAAATGATATAGGTGGCGCGAACTGTATATTACTCTAACCACAGGGTTGCGACCCTGTGCCGACTTTCAATTGGGTCTTTGAATATCAGCCAATAGCAAAGTTGCTACAATAGAGCTAACAGACGAAAAATTTCCCTCCTACTTGGACCAAGTAGTTGTCTGGGTTATGCATTTATACTTATACATTTATTAGTTGACCTTAAAATATGTCATCGCAAAGTCTTCTTGTTTAACAGTGATAGTGTTTATTAAAATATACCCATATCTAAAATGCTTTAAAGCAAAAAGTTCTGAAAATGTATCCTTAGCTGGATCTTTAAATCGTTTAGTCGTGCGCTGAATCGGTGCGATCCAGTTCGGCGCACCTAGATATTATTAGATTTCAATCTTTAAATCAAAATGGAATGGGCGAATCAGCGCGCCCAGTGGCACGATACTAGAAAACCGAGGTGAACTGGATCGCCCCAATTCAGCGCACCACTAAACGATTTAAAGGCTCTTCTTAAACAAGAACTTTTTAGGGTTTTTAGGAAAACAACCTTTCTTTTTCATCTCGGTTGCAATAAGTTCAAAATTAATTATGGCAAAGAATCTATGATTATACGGGGGACATTGGGCTGTTTATTGCACTAGTCTCCAATGAATTTGATTAGTTGGTTCATCAAGTTGGGTGTCCAAACGATTCAACCAACAATTGAAATCAGAAGGGATAATTTTATGTATCATTATTTGGGATGTACGTACATCAATATATCGTCAATTGTCTTATCCCTTTAGATCCCAGATTATTAATGTGTTTTACTCTAGATCTTAAAAACAGTCATACAGTCCTTATATAAAAGTCTATCTCTGTGTTTGTAGCTTTAGATCTCGCTAACAGCTTGGCCGATTGTAATATTTATTATCAATAACACATGTCAAAAAAAAAAAAGTAAAGGTTGCGTGATTATTTCTAAAAAAATATTGAAATATAACAAGAATATATAATATTTATTCACCAATGAATAATTTTGTACAATTTAGACAACTTATAAGTTTTATACAGAACAATTTACACATACTGTTATAAAATATCTTCTTTGCTCATCAGATTTTCCCATTTTTTGATTTAGTAATATAGAGTTTAAGTATTTGTTCTGAAAATTTGTTGCTGAATTCATGAATTTAACATGAAGCAGGGCAAACAATTCTCCTTCCTTCTCTATACCTCTTACAGCATCTTAAAAGAAATGATTATTAAAAATTTCATAAGTGATTGAATAATACCTACCTTATAATAAGGTAGGTAGTGAGGTAGGTTACATTTACTTAGATATAAAATATAAACATTTAATAGGAAGATATTTGAAATTAACAAAATTTTGCTTTCACACAAAAATTAAAGTAAAAGAATAGAGGGGGCACGAGCTATATGTAACCCACGGGTTGGAGATCCTGTGTCGACTTTCAATTGGTTCTTTGAATGTCAGCCAATAGCGTTGGAAATATAAGCACAGCAAAGTCGCTACATAAGTAAAGAAAGCGATTTTCTAGCAGAGGAAAAAGGTCCATATCCCTTGGGCCAGGAAGTTGTATGGGTTATACATCTATACTTATACATTTATTACACAAAGTGTCTGTTTGGCACTGATAATATTTATTGCTTTTCCTTTGTATAACCCTGTGGGCCTATACCTGCGGTTTTCTAACCCTTTGGGGCTCTACTAAATCACCCAATAAAACCTGAAATGATTTTAGTGGGGGGTGGGGGGGATTATCAGTGCTCAACAAGGTACTTTGTATGAAAGCCTTAAAAAACTACTCACTGTCCACTGTAGGTTCTGCATTCATTTCTCTCCCTGATACACTCTCTTACTGGTGTACCTTCTAAACATATCATTGAAATGGATATAGAATATATGTGGATGTTAAAACAGGGGGAAAATTGCTAAAATGTACAGCACTTATCGGCAAGTATGAGGTGAGGGGTTGTTAATGTCATTTCAGCCAGCTACAAGTTTTACTTTATTAGAGTATATGTTAATCTGTTGTAAGATCCAATTAGGATTTGTAGTAAGGTCACTAAAATCTGTTTTCATTTTCATTATTTCACCAATTTTATAAGACAAACATTGTACCATAGCAATTTTGATTACTTGATCATCAAATAAATTATTTTTACCTGTAACAGATAGAGATGGGCAGCAATATTTTCTAAAATTAAGAATAAATGTTACTATTCAAAATTAAAATTTAAAATTTTTTGTCAATATAACTATTTATATCTTTAAGTTTAGAAATACATACTGTTTTCCACATTCTTTTGATGATAGCTGGTCTATGTTGATTCTAAATAAAATAGGGAAATTATTCAATTTTAAAAGTATTTAAATTTAAATGCATTTCAAATTATTTAATATTTATATTTGCGGGATTTTTTGTTTAATGAAATCTTCCAAATTTAACATATACAAAACAGCCTGCTTTATTGCATCAAGATCCATGACAGATCTATATAGGAAATAAATGTCTATATATGAGCTCAAGTTTTCTAAGCAATAAATGTTTAAAACTTATAGTGCTCCAATAATATGTAATAAACTCTCATTGACCAGAACAATAAGACCCATTATTTTACTGTATGAAGAATAAATTCATTTCTATATTTTATGTTGCTATTTGAATTATATTGAAGTATTAAATTTCTATCCATAAAACAGAAAATTTAAATTTATAATATAGTAAATAAAAGAAAACTTAGTTTTAAAATAATTTGATACTAGTGATATCTGCGTAATGTGGTCAGATATTGAACTAAAAGAAGGTGTATTAACTTTTTTGCTTTTTATTTAAGATAGCTAGCCGGTGCTTTTAGTAAGTAGTAGATGTAAAATTTTTTCATAGAATTCAGATATGTAATCGGTTTTTTTGTAGACCTCTTATTTTTAAAGTAATTTAAGTTTTTTAAAAAAATAATTAAGTCAGTTTAAAGGTACTAAAACGCAACAAAATTAAAGAAGAAAATGGCCAGTATGAACAAAAATAGTAAGATCTGTAATTTGACACCTTACTTTTAAAATTCTGTTGAGTAATTATTGAAAAAATCAATTTTTTTAACCTCGGTTTTATAAAAACTTTAAACCTAAATATTTTCTCAAACAGACATAAAAAATATGGGTTCATATATACCTTTAGAATCAGAAAAATATTACGAATCTATTCTAAGCAAAATTGAAAAAGTTTTATAAAACTATAATAAAAAAAAAGTTTATTTTAAGAATCATAATTTTTGGCTTTAAAGGGTTGACTTGAACAAAACCTGAACAAAACCTAAACAAATGTACATACACTGTAACAGTTTTTTTTAAACACAAGAAACAATAATGCATTTTTAACTGCATTGTTTTGAAGTTTATAAACAGACTGAAGCATACTTGTTCATAATTTTTCATTCTTTACATGTTATGTAAGTATCACTATTTTTATTGTAGTATCTATTGTATATATTGTTTGAACATTATCCTTTTTTTTGTCAATTCTATTGGTTAAGTTTTGAGGTGAAGCTTCTTGATTCGTCAATTTTAGAGATTTTTGATTGGCTAGTTTAATAGTTACAATTAAGTGTTGCCTGTAAAAATATAATATTCTAGGCCATTTTTTTAAAGTTTTTACTTTTTTTCTATTTTGCTTAGAATGGATTTGTAATATTTTTCTGATTCTAAAGGTATATATGAACCCGACTTAATATATGGTATCTTAAAACCGACTTAATTATTTTTAAAAAAAAACTTAAATTACTTAAAAAATAAGAGGTCTACAAAAAAAACGATTGCATATCTGAATTCTATGAAAAATTTTACATCTACTACTTACTAAAGCACCGGCTAGCTATCTTAAATAAAAAGCAAAAAAGTTAATACACCTTCTTTAACAGTTAACTAAACATTTTAACCCTTTCAGGACATTAATTTTAAATAAAAAATATTGAGATCCTAAAATAGTTTAAAAAAAGAAATCGTCAGGGAAAAGATAATGGAAGAATAGGGTTTATAGTCAGAATTCAGATAACCAAAATAAAGTAAATAAAACATTGAATAAACCTAGCCAATAGCGAGATAGTTATATCGAGCCCAACTCTAGTACTATTATATAAAGTAGCAAGTTTTTTTGTCTGAAACTTAAGATCTCAAATACTATACTAAACCGATGGGGTTCCCTATTTTAGCTTTCTGTGGTGTTTATAGGCCATTTTTTTCTGGTTTTGGTCTTGGGATGGTTTTAAGCACATTTTCTAGCCCATCTCAGCCCCTTTAAATACAGATACTAAGAGAGTAGCAGCTAGTTTTTTTATAAGTGGACTTACTGGTTTGAGAAGAATTTCTGTAGAAGATCTGGACATTCCCCACATGTTTCTCCTGGACAACAATCTCGAGTCTGCCATCCCTGTGTTAAATTTTTTTTTTAACTAATTAAAAACCATTTGCTAAAACTGGTTTTGGGTGGTAGACAATTTTATTCCTTTTAGATTTGTAACCCTTTATATACATTATACAAACTGGCTGTCAATATTTTTTTGTTGGCGAAGGATTACTGATTATCTTGAAGGTTACAAATTAAACAGCATTGAATCATATGGTAACAAGAAATGAGGTTACATCCAGGAATCTAAAGAGATAAGACAATGGCCGATAAATTCATGAAAAAATTACCCCTTCTGTAAATAACATTAGTGGATGAAACGTTTAAACACAACTTAATGGACCAACCAATAAAAATTCAATAAAAGCCTCCAAAGGTGTTAAGTCAACAAATAAGAAAACGTTATTATAAAACTTTGGGGACTAATAAACAGCCCATTGTCCCCTCTCTGGGTTACATCTCTAATTTCAAAGAATGCTCAACAATACTAATATGATGTAAAATCAAATAAACAAATAAAATCAAAACATTGAGCATTAAGTGTGATGAGAAGATGATCTAACAAATATAAATCACTACCTGTGTTCTACTAATAGTTATACTATTTCCTCCAATACAGTCACTGATAGTTGAACTTGAGCCCTAAATAATAAGAGATATAAGTTTTCCGGAATTTTAATGTAGGGAGGAGATTTGAAATCTGCATCAAATTGGATTTTTTTTATAAAATTCGTTTTTTTTGTATAATTCTTTATCTAAAAGCGGAAATACAAATTAAGTTAATTAATTTTGGCATCCGTGATTGGTGGATTTAAAAAATCTGCGCTCTGATTGGATGCCGTACATCATTCAACCAATTAGAGCGCAGGTAGTTTAAAATCCACCTATCCTATTGGTCAAAGTTAATTAACTTAAAATGTATTTCCGCTTTTAGATAAAGAATTATACAAAAAACGAATTTTATAAAAAATCCTTAAAATTTGATGCAGATTTCAAATCTCCTCCCTACATTAAAATTCCGGAAAACTTATATCTCTTACTAAATAATCATAATGTATAAAATCAAGGTTGACAACATCCATAAATACAACGCTTTGAAATTGTAGAACAAATGAACATTAAAACTTTCAGAGTGTCATAATTAATAAGCTGAATATTATTGCATAAGTCTAAATAAAATTATGAATAAATTTGTTGCAAAACAGGATACCTACTGTTCAAGGAAATATTTGTATTTTTATAACTTGATTATAAAGATGCTTCGCTTATAAAATTATACCTTTTGTTATTAGTTATAAGTGTTCCAAAAAGCAGATAAATAGAATAAATATAACATCAAAAATTTGTTGTAAAAAAGTATAAAAAATCAGCATGTTTTAAATGGACGTATGGACTTTCTGGTAACGATGATAGAGTTGTTACGCTTCTTAAATTGTTTAGGAATTTGCAAAGTTTGAAATCGATAGTACAATTCTAATCTTTTTAAATTAACGAACAAAGGTAACTGTCCATGACGGACATACGGAATGACCACCCATAATTATAGAAAAGGTTTGCTTTTAAAAATAAATCTAAATAATGCTGAAGGTTTAAGATAAATTTTACCTGTACTATGTTATTGCTAGAAGCTTGATAATTTCCAATTCGATTAGGCTGCCTGTATGATGTGCTCTAAAAACAAGATGTTTCATTTTAAAGTTCTAATTGTTCAATCTTTTAAGAATTTTAGAATTACCGGCTGGTTGTTATTTCTAGATGGTTGGTTGTTTTGTGTGACATATGAAGTAGCAGTGGGTCTGTAGTATGTAGGCTGTAACAAAAAAATTATATTTCAAGAACAATTATTTAACATCGTATCATAGATACAGCTTTACGCAGATATTGAAGTAAAAAATTATAAGATTAAAACCAGGTTTGTTTATAAATGGTATATAAATTATTATATATGATTTCTTATTTTTATATTAGTGAAAATTGTCTGTAATACGATGCTATATATGATTTTTCAGTATTGCTAAGATATTTATCGGTTTTGAAGTCATACCGGAAAAGTATTTTCTTAATAAAAAAAACTTATTGTTTTATCTTTAGGATTGAAGATTTTTAAATAATAAAATAAATCACCCTTCTTGTGGTACGTCTATTGCAATATGGTCTACAGCTGAAAAAGATGATATAGTTTTATAATATTGAAATGTTTTCTAAATATAGAATCATGTCTTGAAGTAGCATTAATCCATCAAACATTTAATTTTATTTTATTAAGTTGGTTACTACTAAAAGGCTCATAGCAAAGTCCTATCGAGTAATAAACCAACCCTCTCTTTCATTTTGTGGAATAAATTGAAAATAACCTAATCTAACCAGACCATAAGTAATAAACAAACAATCTAAATCTAGCCCCACCCCCCCCCCCTCCCCATCCTATAACTTTATATTATTTCAAATAGAGGTGATGGTGTTTCTTTGCTCAACTAAACAACTTTACGAAAATTGACAATAACTTGTGTTTGGATAAAGTATTTACCTATACTGGAAGTTAGTAGTGCCACTCTGAAATAAAGTTTATTTTTATTAGTTGCGAAAAAAGGCATTTTTTCTTCAAGTTAGAATAAAAAGTATTATAAACAGTCAGAAAATCATTGACACAAAGTCAGTGAGGAAGAGGGACACAACATAGAAATAATTATTATATTTAAACTTAAAACATTGGAAAAGAGCTTTCAAAAATAAAATTTTATTCATAATTAGTTAATGGTTACATGTCTTTTAACTAATTTAAAAGCTAAATAATAAACAGCTTACTATTCCTGATGAAGTTTGTGGGGCATCAGGAGCAATGGCTGGGCATCCAATTACATAACAATTTCTTGATGAATCATAATCAAGCCTACAACCATCTCCAATAGGACCTTCAGAACCTGGACATCTGTTTCCACTTGCTCCCCCACCATTACCTCCACCACCACCAAACTGTGTACCACCACTTCCAAAACTTCCAGATACAATGTCCCTTGCAACTTGTTGTATTGCATTTGCAATATTTCTTCTATTATTACCACCTCTTCCCCTCCCTCCTCCTGATGCCACTTGTTGTAGTACACTTAAAAATAAAATAATATAATACTTCTGAGTATTACTATAGTGCTGAGAAAGATTTAGAATCTAAAATGAGACATTAGAGTTAAACACTAGAGGGGGAAGGGGTTAAATAACTGTATCTCCCCAACGCAACGTACTTGTTACGAATCTCAATTGAATTATTGAAATTCAACCAATGGTGTCAAGAATATTAACACAGTCAAGTAGCAGAAAACAATTTGCTTACAGACGAAAAAGATCATTGAAAAAGTGAGGGAGGTAGTTATCTGATATACATCTATACTATAAATCTTTTAATAAGACAACCAAAGGTCTTTATGCATTCCCCTGAAAATAATTAGCTTAATTTTAAGAAAGTAATAGTAAAATACCTCTGAACTAAATTGCCGAATTGAGGACTCCCAAAAATTTCTGTTTGCATTAAACACAATCTAAAATATAATAATTTAAAAAATAAACACAGATCTTGGTAAATGGTATAAAAAAGGGTTTTTATTTTTTTGTAATTTAGATCTTTTGCAACATTAGACCTTTTGTATGATTAGGTCTTTTGTATGGTTAGATCCTTTGTAAATTAGATTTTTTTGTAGGATTAGGTCTTTTGTAAATTAGATCTTTCGTAGCAACACCCTTATTCAATCTCTAAAAATTTCAGTTTCGGACGGACGTTGGGACGGACGGACAGACAAAGTTGATTATATATAGAGAAGCTTAAATAAAAAATACCCAAATAAAAGTGCACTCAGCTTCATTGTATATCCTGAAAATTTGGAATTAAAGATTAAGCCATGAACATTAAAAGAGAAAATAAAAGTAAAATTCTAGTTCTAAAGAAGAATCTTTTAGTCATTTTTAGTTTTGAATAATGAAAGATTACTTGTTTTTTATTTACACAATAATTCGTTATAAAATTCAATGTACCTTAAGATCTATGAATTTTAGGCAGTTTTCAATGCAAAATCTTGAACTCGACTATGGTAGAAGTGAAATGAAAGCCAAAAAGAAAATTAACTGCATTTATTTTTATTAAATATGCAGACATGTAAAACATGTAAGTTCCATAAGCTGTTTAAAGTTGTTCAAGCACAACAAATTTCAGACTTAATTGAGTACGTCTTGCAATGTAATGTAAATGGGAACGTTGCAATTTCTTAAATTTAAAAAAGGGTGAGGCATGGTGCAGGGGCGTCCAAGCTTTTTTTTTTTGGGGGGGTAAAAAATTTTAGGGGGGGGGGTAATTCGTGTTTGGGCACCCCCAAATTCGTTTGGGTGTGCCAAATGGCCCATTACCCCCCCCCTTGGACGCCTAGGGCATGGTGCGTACTGTTTAACTGATTTTCATTTTTCACCACCCCACCTCAAAGATAAAGAAAAGACTTAATTACATGATCATAGGCGTCCAAGGGGGGGGGGGGTAATGGGCCATTTGGCACCCCCAAAATTTTGTGAACAATACCCCCCCCCAAAAAAAAATTACCCCTACCTTGGGGGTGCCGTAGATATCCCCAACGATTTTTTTGGGGGGGGGGGTATTTACCCCCCCCCAAACCATTTTGGGGGGGTAAATACTCCCCCCAAAATAGAAAATCTCTAACAAAAAAAATACTAAGTTTTTTATAAAATTTAAATTACCCCCCCCAAAAATTTTACCCCGGGGGTAAATTTTGGAGGGGTAAACAAATTTTACCCCTGCCAACAGATTTCAGGGGGGGTAATTACCCCCCCCCAAGCAAATTTTACCCCCGGGGTAAAAATTTTGGGGGGGGTAAAAAAAATTTACTGGATATAATACGATGCTAGACATAGTTTTTTCGTATGGATGAGAACCGGTTCCTATCCACCGGATTCGAATGAATACGAGAATAGTTATTTATCATATTTTCGTAATATTGTGAATGCTAGAAAGGATATTAAAATTATTTCAACAATTTTGGTCATGTGATCAAAATTTGAATTTTCCTTCTACTATTGCCCCCTCTGGGGGCGAAGTAGGTGGAAATTTAAATTTTTGTCACTTGACCTTAATATTGGTGAAATAATTTTGAATGACCTTTCTTGTATAAGCAATATTAATAAAATATGATACTTGGTTTTGTCTCATTCTCTATCTTTTTCTTAAATTCAAAAAAGTCTATCAAAAAATTTACATCATCTAAGGGTGAACAATAAATATCTCTGTCTATTTTTCTCTATATTTCTTCCCCCTCCCCCCTCTCTCACTTTTCTGTCTATTTCCTTCTCTCTCTCCTCCTCTTTTGTACGTTCATTTATACAATAGAGATAACCTAGAGACAGCACAAGGGAATTTTGTTTACATTATGTATCAGCTATAAATTGTTGAATATCTTAGGTTAAAGCTTTCCTTGGGTGAAATATTTGAAGAAAATATTTCTTCCATCATATAATGTGAAGCGTATGACACAACATATAATAAGTTAGTTATAAATAATTTAATTTCTTATAATAAAGTTATCTTTCTAAAAATTATATCATTGCAAAATTTAGTTGCAAATAATGTTGCCTATAGGGCTGTATTTCATATACAACAAAAAGTGAACAAAGGTTTCTTTTTAAGAAAAAAATGGGGTCAGATTGACCATCTATGTCTAATGTTTATACCCACATCAAATATTAAATTATAACAATGTACAGTAGAGTGGATCAATTTTGGACATTGAATTTGTAATCAACATCTACAGTTTAAACGTCATATAAGAAACCTAAATATAAAAAATTGATTTTGTCCTTGAGGGGAAATGGGGGGAAGGTGTTTCCATGCATTAAAAATTTTAGAAGTTTATTCTGGAGGTGCAACTTTTTTTCTTTCAAAGTATTGCTTTATGCATCTTTTTGAATTTGTCTTGTTGATTAATATAAGAATATCAAATTGGTTTTAAAAATTATTCATCCAAGCATGAAAAATCTTAAATTAAATGTAAAATCTCTTGGTTTTTAAATTTATTTATGGATTTTTCTTGCTAGGATCAATAGTTTTAAAAACAGATTTTTTATTCTTATTCTACTCTTCAAGACAAAATTGGGAAGGTGCATAAAGCTATACTTAGAAAGAAAAATAATTGCCCCCCCCCAAAAAAAAAAAAAAAAAAATTCTCCCCACAAGTGTCTTTCTAAAAGTTTACATGCATCAGCGAGCCTCCCCATTATTCAAAATATTTTCTTTTCATTTTTTGGTCTCTTATATGATGTTCACGCAGAAAGTGTATGTAGCACATTTAAAATTAGAAAATCATTGAAAATCAAGCCACTCTAATGTACAGCATTTATTTCTTTAATTCCACAGTACAAAATTATTCCTGTATTTAAATTTAACATATCATATAGGAAAAAATATTCTTGTATTTAAAATTAAAAATCATGTTGGAATTTTTTTACAATTTTTAAATTTTTTAATAATGTACAGCAAATTATTTCCTTTTTATCTCATGTTTTGAAATTTATAAGATAGTTAGAATAAATTACAGAAATAATGAAAGATTTAAAGAAGAGAGCGTCAGGGTTGGGGGTCGAGGGGGGTCTCCCCCCTCAGAAAAAGCTTGGGCTTAAATCTTCAACAAATAAAGAAAACAAAATTATATTAAAAATTTCTTTTTTATGTTAAATATTATTATTTTTGTGACACTTGATTTTGAATGACAAAAAATGTTGAAATAAATATTACCCACTGCACTGTATGAAATGTTAAATTAGAAATCAATAATGATGTTGGAAAATTTATTTTCATTTTATACTCTGAAAAAAGGAATTGACAAAAAATAATTATTTTTATTCCAAACTTTTAAATCAGCATGCCTATTTCTTATTGGTTGACACTCGAATTAAAATAAAATAATGAATATTATTTCAAGACCAGAAATAAATTTGAAATAAATAATTTTCTTTCCCCTATATTTTTTATTCCAAAATGCCAAGAATTAATTTTGAAATAAAATAATTTTCTTTCCAATATTTTTATTCCTTTTTCTTATTGGACGTTATTTTGTGTCCAATGAGAGACTAGTGTTTAAATATTTTAAAGCTTATTACAGCATTTATTTTGAATATGATAATAGCAATATTCTCACATTAAATGTGATAAAAGAAATTAATTGTTGATGAGATATCATGATACGGAAAATGATGATACTTATTTACATAAATCGATATATTGTTACTTGGATGTTGCACCAGATTTTCTTGCACTCTAATAAAGTACTTGTAGCTGGCTAAAACAACGATACATCCCATCCCTTCCCTCCTTCTGGATGAACGCACTAACAAATAAATGACCATATAAGCAAGCTAAATTGAAGACAAATTTTCCCCTGTACGTACGTATATATATCCTAGATCCATTTTTACATAAAACAATATGCAAAATAACTAATAAAAATGAAAATATTTGGATTATAAAAAGATGCAAGAATTTTTTTTTAATTTAAGAGTAAATTGCTAAGAAAACATTTACTTTTCCGTTGGCTATATGTTATCCTACTTTGTAAAGATGTAAGCTGTATTTTTTTCAGCAAAGAATCTCGCTGACCATAAAACCGAAATGGTTCTTCTTTTCAATGAAGCTTCTAATAGGTCCAGGGAAGGTTTATAACTTTTTTTTTTTTTGGGGGGGGGATATCTCATAACTCCCAAGATAAATTGTCCCTCAAAAAAATAACACATTAGAGGATATATAATGGGAAGATATTGAAAAAATTATGAAATTGTAAACAAAACCAATAGCTCCACATTCTTGTATTAAAAATATGAATTTATAATCAAATGAGAAAATGTGATTTACATCTTACCAATCCACTAATCTTCAAGAAAGGTTTATTATACATATCTTAAAACCTATCAAATTGACAAATGACACTTATTTTTCTTGAAGTTTACTCGTGGATACATAGTAAAATATGTAAGGTTTTGTTACATACATATTAAACTAACCAAAATAGGTTGTATATAGCTTTCTAGGGGTGATTAAAAATTCTCCCGATGATCGTAAAAATATATCCATATATGGAAAAAAATGCCAAAAAACATTTTTGATTATGGACCCTGGATTTTCAACTTTTCATTTATTTTAATATTTTTAAAAATATCTACAAATCCATAGATATATAATGTTAAAAATCATTTGAAGTCAGTTATTTGCTTTGTATATATATGATTAAATAATATAACAACTAACAAATTAAATAAATGCAATTAATTAATATTTTGATAGAATCAATAAAATTGAGAAATTTCGGCACCATTATCCAATGAGAAAGGGAGAAGGAAAGCATATTTGTGTGTGTGTAACAAATCAAAACAAAACAAACGCACAGCTCTAGCCAGTCCAGTCTGTTTGTCGAGTGTAGATTAAAATAATTATGCTTTTAAACATTTTTTTAGAAACAATTTAATTTAAACGCAAATTATTTTATTATTATTAATCAAAAGCAATGTTTTTCTACATTAAAGGTCGACCCATCTATTTATAACTAAATTTTAGCTTTCTAAAAAATGTATTATACAATATCTTATCCTTTAATTGGAACTGATGATCTATTTTATAGAGAAACATATGTATTCCAACAATAAAGAAAGTTAAAAAATTAAACTGTGTTTATACATATAATAATCCTATTATATAAAGTAGTAAGGGTTTTTTGTCTGTCCCGAAGGATCTCGCTAACCACTGAACCGATATAGTTCTCCTTTACAGTGAAGCTTCTTATAGGTCCTGGGAAGGTTTTAAACTATTTTTGAAGAGGGTGTCTTCACCCCCTTCCCCCTATAAAATATTTTTAAAAACTCTTTTGAAACTCAAATTTAAAATGGGAGGAGGTCGACATTTCCCCCTCCTACCAGTGCCCCTAGAGGCTTCTAGGGGCGTAGCCGCTAGTATTATATAAAGTAGTAAGCTTTATTATCTTTAGCTATGGATCTAGTAAACCGCTGAATCGCCAAGGTCCTTATTTCCAGTGAAGCTTCTTATAGGTCCATTGAAGGTATTAAGGCAATTTTCACACTCACCTTAAATGCCCCTAGAGGCTTTAGATTGGTTAAACCTTGCTTTTTTATTGATAGTCGATATAATCTGTTTTTATATATGTTTTATACAACCTTGTATATTTTAAATAAATAAAATGCAAATATGTCAAACAAAGAATAGTAAATCTTGTTTAAAGGTAATTTTATTATAATATACATAATTTCAAGGGATGCATTTGTTCATTGCTTTTATCTTTTATCAACTTATAAAGATTTATTAAATTAAAAGTGTGGAAAATGATCTAATGTGCTCTCAATTACGTGGAAAAGTTTGGACACTGCATATTTTTACCAGCCAATAAAAATAATCTTTAAGTACCAAAATTTTTCTTGCAATGAATGAGAGCGTTCTATACATTTTTTACACATATATTTTACCTGGTAATTTGAGTTATGATTATGTTTATATGTACACTTACTTACGTAACGATTATACCTATAGATGTTATGCGTAAAGATTTTTAAAAGCATAACTTTTCTATAATTAGGGCCCGTCACTGAATCTTTTTCTAGACAGGGAGGGAGTGGACATTGGGCTTTTCATTACATGAGTTCCCAAAGTTTTATAACAGTGTTTTCCTATTCGTTAGCTCAATCACCTTAGGTATTTTTATTGAATTGCTGGTTCAAGTTATATGTACGTCCAAACGTTTTAACCACTAATTGTAATCTACAGAAGAGATAATTTTGTGGATAATCATCGGAAGGTATTTTAGAGGATTTGTACATAAAAATACCAATATTGGTAATTATTTTTCTTGTTTTTTTTTATAGGGGACTGATAATACCTAACCCAACTGGTCAATGGGGCCAGCTACAGAGGCATACCATTCAGCTGACTCAACATCAAAAGCAGATGCTGCTAAACATGAACCAGCAAGACAGAAGCCTGTTAATTCAAAAACTGTTAAAGGTTAGTATTAATAAAAGGGGGGGGGGGGGAATTTGGTGACTCGTGCCACGACATACCAGCAATTTTATTAGAGATAATTGGGTAAAAATCTTTTGGGCTGGGTCACTAATTACCCCAAGTTTTGTTATCTTTAAAAAAAAACGGCGGCGGGACCGCCGCTCCCGCCGTTCACCGCCATTTTCCGCCGCCGCCAAAAAGTTTTTTTATTGCATTTCTCGCCGAATTAGGCAATTTGGAATCATTTGAGACCATGTTATTTTTTTCAAAAATTTTTCTCCTTGTAACCAACCCTGCGGGTGGACTTTATTTTTGGCAGCGGCAGCGGAAAACGGCGGTGGACGGCGGAAGCGGCGGTACTGCCGCCATTTTTTATTCAAATATTTTTTACTAACCTACCTAAAAAGATTTTGTTTCAATATCTTTAAAAGCTTAGGAGAGGCACTGAATTTAAGATATACCTTGATAAACGAAAGTTTGAAAAAAATGACTGTCCCCCCACAAGGTTGGTACAAGGGGAAAATTTTTTGAAAAAATAACATGGCCTCAAATGATTCCAAATTGCCTAATTCGGCGAGAAATGCAATAAAATTTTTTTTTTGGCGGCGGCGGAAAACGGCGGTACTGCCGCCATTTTTTATTCTAATATTTTTTACTAACCTACCTAAAAGATTTTGTTTCAATATCTTCCAAAGCTTAGGAGAGGCACTGAATTTAAGATATACCTTGATAAACGAAAATTTGAAGAAAAAAATGACTGTCCCCCCGCAGGGTTGGTTGGAGCGGCGATCCCGCCGCCGGTTTTTTTTTGAAGATACCAAAACTTGGGGTAATTAGTGACCCAGCCCAAAAGATTTTACCCAGTTATCTCTAAAACTAAGGGAGTAGCTGGTATGTTGTGGCACGAGTCACCACATTCGCCCCCCCCCCCCATATTCAGATAATTCAGAAAGGGGGGGGGGGCCCTTTCTGAATTCAATATGCTGTTATATATCTGTCAACTTTAACTCTATCGGTTCAGTAGTAAGCAAGATCTTGACAAGATTTTTTTTCATGAGGGTCATTTTTTCCTATTACTCAAATCTTCTAAATGGTTAAAACCTTCCTATGACCTTTGCCAAGCATTACTATAAAGGAGAACTATAATCGGTTTAGCAGTAAACAAGATTTTTTGATACAAACACACACAAATACTAGTGGCTGTGCCCCTAGCCTCTAGAGGCTTTACATTTGAAGGAGTAGGGAAGGGCAGAAAAAAACCTAAAACCATCCCGAGGCCTATGTGAAGCCTCCCTGAAAGGGAGAACTCCATCTGTTAAGTAGTTATTGACGCCTTAAGTTACAGACATAAAAACTCTTTACTTTATAAAAGGACTTGCGGCTATGCCCCCTAGAGGCCTCTAGTGGCACTTTAAATGTTTGGTGTTTAAAATAAATACGATACTTCAATGTTACGTAGGAGTCTCTATTCGAGAATAAAAAAATTTATTTATTGTGATTTCTCTTGGGAGGGTGTTGGTAACCTCTGTGGTATCCGCCTAGGATAAATGGCAGACACCAGAGTTCGAAAAGACTACGGCAGTGTGACAGACGTGGACACCTTACTATAGAGAAGCTACGCTTCTCTAACAATCACTAAATAACAAACAGCATCTATTCAGTTGTTCCTTTATTGAAGCTATATACAACAAACAATAGTTACACAGATAGGAATAAATAATCATAACATAAAAGCATTATAATACATATACAATAGTCAGTTTGGGCAATAATGATCCCCCATCCCTGGAAAGGGTGGGGGAATTAACAATGCAGCTTAACCATAATAAAGCTTGTCAGATTCAATCATTAATTTTAGGCATAGGGAGGGGGTCGGCAGACCCCTTCCCCAGGACTCGGGGGAGGGCCTGTGGCCCTTCCCCGAACCCCGGTCAGGGGTGCCATAGGCATGGCTCACGGTTGCCGAATACCACACCTCCACCAAAATAATTATGAATCTTCCTGGGACCTATGAGAAGATACTCTGTTAAGGAGAACCCGATCGGTTCAGCGATTAGCGAGATCCTACGTTACAAACATACAAACACACAAACATCCTGTTACTTTATAATAAGGATTAATAATTTTAATTTCCAAGGAGCGAGAGGACACAAATGCAGATTCAACAACAAATATGATGGCTCAGCAACAACAACTACAAAACATTATGGCATCACAACAACAGGTAAGATACCAACCAAACCCAATCAAGTACAGGAACTTCTCCCCCCTCTTAAAAGCGAAGCTTTTCTATAATCAGGGCCCCGTCCCTTACAGATAGCTCTTTTCGTTAATTTAGGCATGTTATTTAGGCTATTATATAACATAATTTTTATGTTTCCTTAAACATTATCCGGTACTTGCTTACATGTGGTAGACTGGAGCACCGAAACCCCCCCCCCCCCCCCGCTTAGTTTTGACAAAAATCAAAAATAAGGGGGGGGTAGTTTTTTAATGTCTGGAAAACGGCAAGGAGGCAAAAAGCACCGCAAGGCAAAGAATTAACCCCCCCCCTTAATTTTGAAGAAAATCAAAAATAAGGGGGGGATAGTTTTTTCACTGTACAACACGCCAGAAAGTTGAGTGAGGTAAATCAAGTAAATCCAGTATACCAGAGGGGAAACCTTATTACGAGATATTCATGTTTTGGGGCGTAATTTCCTTATTTATTGACTTTGGCCAGTAAAAGGTTTTAATTTTGCGCAAAATTAAAACCTTTTACTGGCCAAAGTCAATAAATAAGGAAATTATGCCCCAAAACATGAATATCCCTGTAATAAGGTTTCCCCTCTGGTATACTGGATTTTCTTGATTTACCTCACTCAACTTTCTGGCGTGAAAAAACTACCCCCCCCTTATTTTTGATTTTCTTCAAAATTAAGGGGGGGGTTAATTCTTTGCCTTGCGGTGCTTTTTTCCTCCTTGCCGTTTTCCAGACATTAAAAAACTACCCCCCCCTTATTTTTGATTTTTGTCAAAACTAAGCGGGGGGGGGGGGGTTTTCGGTGCTCCGGTCTTCACATGTAAGCAAGCACCCATTATCCTGTATTTAAGAAGTATTTAAGAAAATTTTGTTTTAACTTCTATACATTTATATTCTGATTATTCAGTTCTTACACTCTACAAGTGTAAATGTTTGTTTATCCTACCGTTTAAGAGCTTCGCTTTTATGGATGTTGTCACTCTTTTATTTGGTGGGGGGGGGGGGAGGCTAATGATAAATGAATATCATAGGTATATAATAATGATTTTGAACTTTAAAAACGTGAAATGCCCTTCATTACGTAAAAGTATATTAAATTTTGTGAATGTTAAACAAAGGTTAGATTAGCCCCGCTTGATTAGCTAGGAAGAAATTTACCTAGGAGTAATTAAAGAATCAAAGAATCTCTATACCAATTTCTGCAGATTAAATCAGACCTTAAATTGCTAGACATAGTTTATTTTTAGTATGGATGAGAGCCGGTTCTAATCCACAGGATATTAATCGGTTTCTAATAAATATGAGTAAATAATTTCCAGTAATTTTAGGTAGTTATTGAATATAACCTTCCAGGGGCGTCCAAGCTTTTTTTTTTGGGGGGGGTAAAAAATTTTAGGAGGGGGGGTAATTCGTGTTTGGGGGGGGTAAAATGGCGCGCGAAGCGCGCCGAAATTTTTTTTTACCCCCCCCAAAATTTTTACCCCGGGGGTAAAATTTGATTGGGGGGGGTAATTACCCCCCTTAAAGTCTGTTGGGGGGGGTAAATACTCCCCCCAAATCTGTTGGGGGGGGTAATTACCCCCCCCCAAACTAATTTACCCCGGGGGTAAAATTTTTGGGGGGGGTAATTACCCCCCCCAAACTAATTTACCCCGGGGGTAAAATTTTTGGGGGGGGTAATTTAATTATGTAAAAAAAGCACCTACCTAATCTATTAAGTTAATAAGTACTATCCTATAACATAAAGTAGTAAGTAAGGTTTATTTGACTATAGCTTCAGATTTCATTACTTTTAATACTGAGTTCTCCTTTTTAGGAAAGCTTCACATAGATCCCATGATGGTTCCACACTATTATAGGTCAATCCTTTGAGTGGTTTTAGGCTATTTTTCTCCTCCCTTTTTACCCTTTAGAAAACACGAGTTTTTAGATGCTAAGGGCGCCACTACTATTCAAATATATAGTAGTATCTCATTCTTTAGAACATAAAAATACAATAATTAACTCACTAACCAATGAACCAATATGATTATACTTTAAAGTGAAGCGTCTTATAGGTCCTGGTAAGTTTTATAACTAGTTTTGAGACACCCTGACATCCTCCCAAAAGAAATCGCCTATAGAAATTCTTTTTCATTATTTAATGAAATATTTAATTTAGTTAGGTATCTATTTTATGGAATCTTCAGTGCTTTACAATTACATCATAGATCCCCGGGATGGTTTTAGCCCTTATAAAGGCCCAAGCAAATAAAACATGATCAAACTATTAAATTTTTTGTTATCATGGTTAAGAACTGTTTTAACTGGTTGGACTATATTGGGGTATAGTCCCTTTTGTGGCAACGCTCTTTAAGGGGCGTTTCTTCGTTTTTTTCACACAAACTTCTCTCCTATTTCTAGCCCCTGCGGGGGGCCAATTGCTTAACCATGTGGGGCAATCACCTAAACCAATATAACCTATCCTAAAATAAACTATCAGTAAAATTTTTTTTAAAGAACATTCAATTTGGGGGGGGTAAATACCCCCCCCAAAAAATTTTTTTTTAAGAACATTTATTTTGGGGGGGGGGTAATTACCCCCCCCAAAATGGTTTGGGGGGGTAAATACCCCCCCCAAAATCGTTGGGGGTGCCTACGGCACCCCCAAGGTAGGGGTAATTTTTTTTGGGGGGGGGTATTGTTCACAAAATTTTGGGGGTGCCTACGGCACCCCCAAAATCGTTTGGGGGTGCCAAATGGCCCATTACCCCCCCCCTTGGACGCCTATGTAACCTTCCCTGGACTTTTTATAAGCTTCGATTTAAAAAGAATCCTTTATCGGTTAGCGAGATCTTTTCAAACAGACATGTATAAAATCTTCTTAATTAATTTTTTATTTCAGGTGTTGAGAAGTTACCAACCTTTTGACGAGAACAAGAAATAAGAAATGAAATAAAAAAATTAATAATAATTATTGTATTTTTGAAAATTTCGAAAAATAAGAATTTAAATGTCTTTACTAGGTAATGTTCTAGTTGAAATTAAAATATAAATACTTTTAACAGATTGACTTGTTTCTATGATATTTACTTTTTATGATGTATATTTTTTAAGTAGCAAAGTTACTCTATAATAAGAAATGTCTATTTTTGTTTAAGGGATTAGTTAAAAGTCTCAACAGTTTTACCTCTTGTAAGTACAAGTTCAAGTTCAACGATTTAAAAAAATAAATTTCGTGGAACTATCCCTTTTTTCGATTATTAAATATTTCCTTACGTTGTTTGCTTTTTTTGCTTTTTCTTTTGTTGTAACTCAACTTTTCAAGTAAAGAAGATTAATCTAGGTTAGGGTTACATGCTTTTTATATACATTTTATTATATTGAATTTTACTTTTTAAAGCTTTTGAAGTTACATGTCATTATTATTCGATTTTAGAAGTAGCAAAGCTATTTTATAATATAATTTGTCTGTCTATTACTTCATTGGGGAAATGTGATTTTCTCGCCTGCTTTTGAAGTTTCATCAAAAATTTGCAGTGAAGATTCCTATGACATGTAGAGATAGTTTATACTGTTTTAAAAAGAAACAAAGTAAAGCTTTTCTATATTTAGAGTCACTCCATCTGTTCGTCTGTAATGGTTAGCTATTTTAATAAATTTAGATATGTCATAACTGTCCTGTTGATTTAAAACTTTGCATGCTGATTCCTATAACAGTTAGGTACGTTTTAGGAAGCATAAAAACTCTCTAATTGTTACCAGAAAGTCCTTACATGCTGATATAAAACCTTTTTTGACAAAAAATTTTTTGTGATATAATTACCTATTCTATTCATCAAATTTTTTTGAATTAAGATTCTTAAGACATAAAGGTATAGTATTATAAGCAAGGAATCTGTAATCATATCCTTAAAATCAAAGTTTGTCCTTTTATTTTACCTTGTACTAGCAGCTATACCTAGAGGCCTCTAGGGGCCCTTGAGGAGAGTTAGGATTAGTCTACCCCCTCCACTAATTTTCATGAAAATCAAAAAAAAATATTTGGTTGGTTGTCATTTTTTCTAGGAGCGATTTATCTTTGGTGGGTGGTAGTACAATCCTCCAAAAAAGTTATAAGCCATCCCAGGACCTACGAGGAGCTAAATTGTAAAGGAGAACCAAATCTGTTCAGCGGTTAGTGAGATCCCTTGCAATAGACAACAAAACCTGACTACTATATGTAATAGGATTCACGAAATTTTGCTAAAAATTTATGTATAATTTATTTCAGATAGGCGAGGCTTTTCTATAATTAGGATTTGTCCTCCTGTCCATGACAGTAAGCCCTGTTCTTCGTTTATCTACTCGTGTTAGAATTGTCCTATTGATTTCAAAGTTTGCATGATGATTCCTATAAGCGTTAGGTACAATCTAAAAAGCGTAGCAACTATATAATCTTTACCAAAAAGTCTTTATTTTTCACAAAATTCCGTAAAGGTGTGTGTTTTAAGACTTTAAAATAGGAGTAGAACTCTAAAATTTGTTATGACAGTTGCTCTAATATGGTACTATATAAAACTGTGAAGAAATGGCAGCAAAACCTTTGCTGGCGGCAAAAAAAAAACAGTTTTCCCTACAAAATTTTTGTTTGGTTTTTCTTGCTAAATTACCCAAATTTGAATAAGAGAGGGGTAGGTTTCTGGTAGAATCCGTAAAGGTGTGTGTTTTAAGGCTTAAAAATAGTAATAGAACGATAATATTCACAAAATATGTGTATTTCTTATTGAAGAGAACTATAGACAAATTTTTTTTTAAAGTTAGCATACATTTTTATTGTTCTACTACTGTTTTTAACTTATAACACATAACCTTTAAGGATTTTACCAGACACTTGTGATTTCTTTGATTTTAATTTTAGAAACATGTCCCAACTCTATCAAATAAAAGTTTGTCACAAATGATTCAAAATTGTCTAATTTGGCGAGAAAGGCGGAATTTTTTTTTGCAGTTTTCGGCAGGAGTAGTGATTCCACCGCCGTTTTTTTTTATTTTTTTAAATCCACTTTAAACCGCATTATAGCAACTACAATGCCAAATTTTAGAGTTCTACTCCTATATTAATGTCTTAAAACACACACCTTTACGGAATTCCCCCTTTAGGAAATATTTTGTTTAGTCTTAGCAATTGATGTTCTGTTCAGAAAGTTCTTACAGAGTTATTGTTCGTTTTTTCTTCCTTGTGGTTTTTAGAGCTTCACTTTTATGGATGTTCATCCGGCCTTGTTTTCCTATGCTGCTTATGGACATTTTCATCCTTATTATTAACGTCTAATAAGTTAGAAGTTGGATAGGTTTAATCCAACATATTAAACTTGACGTATAGAATGTATAGACCAAGAAAATCTTTTCCAAATTAAATATTTTATTGATCAAAACACAAAAACGCAATATATATGTATATAAAAGGAATTTTAATCTTCACTAAAAATACAAACATAATCAATTACAAAAGCTTAGGGTTTACAAAATTTAAAGGAGTCATTCAATGATATTTTTAGGTGAAATTAAAAGTAAGATCAAATCCATAGAAATTTTAAGAAAATAGTTTTTAGTGTAAAGTGTTTTAAAACTTTTTTATATATAAGTACTGATATTGTTTCTGGAGATAAAAATTAGATTTTAAAAACTACGATTAATAAAGAACAACAAAAAATATGATGAAAGCCATTTAACATTGCATTAATGTTTTAAATAGATAGAATGACACGAATTACAACATTAATAAAAAAAAATAGCAAACATGGTCAAAATGAATTATTGAAATACTACCGGCTACGCCCCTAGAAGCCTCTAGTGGCCCTTTAAATGTTTGGTTTTTTGTTGCGTTCAAGTTTCTACGATATGTAGCGCAAGAGTATCTTTATACGATACCTCGCAATGATACGTAGGAGTCTATATACTTAAAATAAAAATTTCGATTTATTTCTTTTGGGAGGGTGGTGGTACACTCCCGAAAAATAGTTAAAAACCTTCCCGGGACCTATGAGAAGCTACCCTGTTAAGGAGAACCCGATCAGTTCAGCGGTTAGCGAGATCCTTGAGTACAAACATACAAACACACAGACAAACATTCTGTTACTATATTATAAAGATTTACCAGAAAAAGGGAATCGACTTAACTGAAATACATATGAAAGAAAGATATAAAGAGACAATGTCCGATAAATTGATGAAAATTCCCAATGATGATATACAAAATTATCCCTTCTGTAGGTTAAAATTAGTGATTAAATCATTTGAACACGCAACTATATGAACCAGTCAATTAAAATTCACTAATGTCCCCAAAGTTGGTAAACTAACAAATAAGAAAACATAATTTAAAAACGACGGGGACTAGTGTAATAATCAGTCAATAGTCTCTTCTCTCTCTCTGAGTAATCCTTATACTAAAGTAACAGGATGTTTGTCTGTTTGTTTTCTGTGTGTCTGTACCAAAAGATCTTGCTAACCGCTGAACCGATCGGGTTCTCCTTAACATGGTAGATTCTCATGGGTTCTGGGAAGGTTTATAACTATTTTGGGAGAGGGTACAACCACCCTCCCAAGAGAAATGACAAAAAAAACGAAATTTTTTGAAATTTATGGGAGACCTAAGAATAAAGAGGTCACATAGAGACTTTAACAAACAAAAACATCTAAAGTGCCACTAGAGGCCTCTAGGGGGCGTAGCCGCTAGTTAATAACATATAGGCTTGACAAAGTAAAAAATGATGATATATTTAGTTTTGCTTAGTTCAATATGTATACACTAGCGGCTACGCCCCCTAGAGGCCTCTAGGGGCACTTGAGAAGGGTAGAGTCAAATTTGATAACCCAATTTCTTATATTAGATTTTAAAAGAAAAAGACAAGTTTAAAAATAAATTTTTTGGGGGGCAAAAAAAAATATCAGGGGGGTGGGGGTGCCCCCCTCCTAATTTTTTATTTTAGTTAAAAAAATAAAAAAAATTTGGTGGGGGGATTTTTCATTTTTTGGGGGGGTTGGGGGTGTCCCACCCCCCAAGAAAATAGTTATAAACCTTTCTGGGACCTATGAGAAGCTACTCTGTTAAGGAGAACCCGATCGGTCCAGCGGTTAGCAAGATCCTTTGGTACAAACAAACACACAAACACACAAACATACAAACACACAAACATACAAACACACAAACACACAGACACCCATCCTGTTACTTTAGTATAAGGATAAATCTCTGCAAAATATCAACCAATATAAGTACATGATACATCTATAACAAATAAATCACAAAAGTTAGTATCAAAGAATTAAATCATCTTTAGTGTAAACTTTTATTAAAAATTTTCAATAACGAAGCTCTTTGTAATAGATAGCTCTTAGCATCTTATAGTCCATTTAGGCATGTAATAATTGTCTTATTGATTGAGAATTGCCATGATGATTCCTTTAACTGTAAGGTATGATTCAGATTATCCTTACCAGAAACATAATATGTCCAATAAAAATATGTAATTTTGGGAACATTTTTTTTTGGCAACAATATATATTTGTGGGACAAAAAATAGTCTAATGCCATAAACCATATCTAGACTTTTTACGATAATAAAATAGCCCAAAACCATCACGAGCCCTATAAAAAGCTTCATTGTAAAAAGGACCAAGATTATTTGCTACAAACAAAAAAAGCTTATTAATTTAAATAATTATTTTCTGATTTTTGGATTAACAATTCCCATGACAACAAGGTACAGCGTTTTAAGAGGAGGTTCTTTACAGTCAAGTTATAAAAATGTAAGTATGTCCTATACATACAATTAATAACTTGCTCTTTAAGTACTGAAACTGACATACTAATGTTAATGTTCATTTTTGAGCTTCGCTTTTATATATGTTGTCATCCTTGTTTTGTTAAAGGGGGGGGGGGGATGTGGTTACTCATGCCACGACATACCAGTAATTTTATTTTGGGTGCTACTCCCTTAGTTTTAGAGATATTTGCAGGGGCGTCCAAGCTTTTTTATTTTGGGTTGGTAAATATTTTGTAAAGGGGGTAATTTAGTAAGGGGGGGGGGGGTTAATTGTGCGCGGAGCGTTCTGCAAAATTTGTTTACCCCCCCCAAAAAAAATTTTTACCACGGTGGTAAAATTTTCTTGGGGAGGGGGGTAATTACCCCAGCTGAAATCCGATGGCAGGGGTAAGTATTTTCAACCCCCCCCCCCAAAAAAAAAAAAAACTTACCCCCGGGTCAAAATTTTTTTTGGGGGGGGTAATTTAATAATTATATAAAGGTACCTAGCTAATTATGAAATATTTAGTAGGGAAATTGCGCGCGAAGCTCGCCAAATTTTTTTTGTTAGGGATCATTTTTTTTGGTATCTTTAAAAAAAACGGCGGCGGTCGTGGTATGAGTCACCACATTCCCCCCCCCCCCCTTACCTATATTGAAAAGAAACCTAGTATATTTATCTGAAAAAGAAATGTGCTTAAAATTAATTGCTCTCGTTCATAAATGAATTTAATGCTTTAATAAAATTCAAAATTTCCCGAAAGCATAGGCATGCAATTGCTACTTGAAACTAAGAAATGTAAGATGTAAAAGTTTGTTTTTCAAAAAGTGACACTTCCAACTTCTCACTGTGTTTTTATTTCTTCTAGATTTTGAATAATAAGCTTCAGTTTGTTTTATGAAATCACAGTCAACAAAATAATCAAAATAAAAAAATAATATTATTTATGTAGTTTGAAAACAACATAAATGTCAATTTTGGGCCGATTTTAAATAAAGTTGGATGGATACACTCCCTGAAAAAACTAAGGCGGACAGATACACCTCCCCTCCTTGACAATGGTCTAAAAATTGAATTTTGGGACTTTCCCTCTAGGGGCTAGTGGGGCAAAAGACTCCCCCAAACACTAAAAATTTAAGTTCTGAGCTTATTTTTAGAGATATTGAGATGAAATCTGTAATGATTACTTAGTTTGGTTATTTTTAAAAAGGTTTCTGAATAAAAATCATCTCAATATCTCTAAAAATAAGCTCAGACTTAATTTTTTAATGTTTGGGGGTATTTGCTCCACTAGCCCCTAGAAGGAAAGTCCCAAAATGAAATTTGTAATGATTACTTAGTACGGTTATGTTGGAAAAGTTTACTTAAAAAAACAGGTTGATATATTTAAATATAAGCTCAAAACTAAAAGTTTTAGTGTTTGGGGGTCTTTTGGTCCACTGGCCACTAGAAGGAAAGTCTCAAAATGAAATTTGTAATGATTACTTAGTTTGGTTATATTAAAAAAGTTTTCGAAAAAAATCATCTCATTATTTCTAAAAATAAGCTCAGAACCTAAAAAAAAGCCTGTGCACGCCACTAAATAAGAGGTTTTGTCAATTCATTTTAAACATTTTTGACGTAAATAACCCGCAACCGTGGCTCAGCACGCAGCGCAACTGCTCGTCGTTGAGAAAGTGATAGGTTCGAATAATGGTACGACACTGTGTCAAAACTAAAGACGTTAAAAATGGTTCCCACTGCTGCTATGTCAGATGCACAACGTAAATAGTTAGTTAATTTTATATGATAAATCAATAAAAATTTACCTCAAAAGGTATTCACATTCTTGGCTAAAACGTCGTACATTTTCATTTTGTTTCTACAATCAAATTGTAGTTTTGTTAAATATTGAATATTTATTTAAAGTTTTACACTCACTCTCCCCCACAAATATCTCGTTTGACGTAATTGGTATTAGCATTTTCTTATAAAAGTGTACTTAGGGTTATAGAATACATTCTCCCGTTATTTATATATCATAAGAAGTGTTTTTAGAAGCCGTGGTAAAAGAATACATTGCATACAATCTTTTTATCTATAATACAAAGTAGAATGATGTCTGGTCCGTCTGTCTGTCCGGCCATCTGTCCCTTAAGATCTCGGTAACCATTGAACCGATCGGATTCCACTCTTCAAGGAATATACCTACTGGTCCTGTGGTTATTTTAGGCTATTTTCTTGTTACTACTACAGTGTTAAATAAAAAGTGTACTTAGATTCCAAGGTAAAAGAATACATTATGTGTTATGATCTTTCTATATCATAAATACATAAATGATAGAAAGAGTTAAATAAAAAGATAAAAAAGACTAATTTAAATAAAAATGATAACGAAGGAAGGGAATAGTAGATATATATTATTATTATTCTATAAATGTTGCATCATTTTAAAAATATCATTATATGTAACTGTAATCTTTCACGCGTGTTTTATCAGAATTCACAGTACAAATAAAAACAATAACAAACCATAAAATGTAAATAGACCTTGGGCCCTGAATTTTCATTTTATATAACCTTTTCTTTTAAAATTAATGTTTTGTCAAAAACACGTGAAAAACATTTATTATAATTATAAAGATAAGAATTTTAGGCTTTACAAAAATTTAAATAAAAAAGATATGTTTTGGATATCTAGGGGTTAAATATAGTAAATTTTGTTGAGAAAATTTGGTTTGTTTCCGATGATCGGGAGAACAAAAGAATGCTCATTTTTATGAAAATATTTTATTAAAATGACTCAACTTTTTGCTGTAAATGTATAGCAAATATAATAGATCATTGGTTTTTAAACAATTTAATTCTTAAATGTTATTGATTCTAGAGATTTAAACAATTTTTCTTTTGTCACTATATCTGCATAAACACAGCGGTATTTGGTTAATGATTTTTTAAAATAAACCAAACTTTTTCATTACATTTTAAAGAAAGTTCGAGGACAAATATTAATAAAGATATATTACAAAAATATTTTCTAAGTATCATTTTTTTTGTTTTTATCTGCAAGCGAAGAAATGACTTATTTTCTCTTAGTTTAATTGATGCTCAAGTTTTAACATTATTTTCATGTTGAAATACTCTTGGCATTTTAAACTGATTTTTTTCTAACTTAGTTGAACTTTTAAGGCATTATACTTTGAAAATTACTTTAAAAATACGAAAAGGTAAACAAAAATGCATTTTGAAAAATCAAATTCGCGATCACTTTAACCCCCTAACAGTCCCCCCCCCCCCTCTATCTCAGCTCCTGTTACAGATAGAGACGTAATACTTTTTTCTGATGGTTCATGTTTATTTTTAGAGAAAATTACTTTTTCTAGTCATTGCGGTCAGACTGCTCCTTATCCGCTTTTTAGCAGCCAGCCGCTAAATATTAAAACTGCTGTAGAGCAGCCAATTTTAAAGCTAAGAAAACCAAATTTTACAACGAACTATTATTTTTATAACAAAAAAATACCTTTTCTGACCATCGCCAAAAAACGACAATTTTGGCAGTAAAATGGCAGTTGGCGGCGCTGATTAATATTTTTATCTAAGAAAACCAAATTTTATGACGAACTATTATTTTTTATAACTACATAAGTTTTGTTGTCCCTTATTTTTATATTATTTGTCAAAATTTATTCAGAAGGTACCATGTGATCAATCATATATATTTATTCATACTTTTCTACACTTTTTGTGTGTCAAATCAGATTGATTCCTAGATTTTCAAGTTCTTGGGAAGGTGGTGTTACCCTCCCCCAAATTAGTTATAAACCTTCCCAGGACCTAAGAGAAGCTACCCTGTTATGGGGAACCATATCAGTTCAGCAGTTAGTGAGATCCTTCAGTACAGAGAGACATAAAAACAGACATTCTGTTATCCCCCCTAAATAAAATATCCTTCCCCCCCCCCCCTGCCTAATAAACACATTGGACGTCCTTGAAGGGGAGAATGGTAATATTACTACAATTATTTTTTACACTATATCAATATTAGATATTTTACAAAAGTTTATATAAAGACAACCATAGACACAATTTTTCTCACTATTACTGATTATAAACTTTTTTTTGTTAGATACTATAAAAATAGGTCCTTCACTTATTGTATCCACCTTTCAACTAAAATCAGAAGACATTTCTAAAGTCATTTTATGCATACTAGCACATAAGAATCACCGGCAACTTCGTTTTCTGTCCATGATCCAGAATCTTTCTATCAACAGTTAAATTTTTTGACACTTTTGTAAGAGTTTGCTATGTTTTGCAAGAATTAGTTATGTGAAGGACAGAAAAGCTAAGTTTTCCAAGAATTTGCTATGTTTTGTAAGAATTTGCTATGTTTTGCAAGAATTTGCTATGTTGTGAAAGAATTCGCTATGTTTTGCAAGAATTTGCTATGTTTTGTAAGAATTAGATATGTTTGCAAGAATTTGCTATGTTTTGTAAGAACTTGCTATGTTTTGAATAAATTTGCTATGTTTTGTAAGAATTTGCTATGTTTTGCAAGAATTAGCTATGTAAAGGACAGTAAAGCTGAGTTTTCCAAGAATTTGCTATGTTTTGTAAGAATTTGCTATGTTTTGCAAGAATTAGCTATGTTTTGCAAGAATTAGCTATGTGAAGGACAGAAAAGCCAAGTTTTGCAAGGATTTGCTATGTTTTGCAAGAATTTGCTATGTTTTGCAAGAATTTGCTATGTTTTGCAAGAATTTGCTATGTTTTGCAAGAATTTGCTATGTTTTGCAAGAATTTGCTATGTTTTGCAAGAATTTGCTATGTTTTGCAAGAATTTGCTATGTTTTGCAAGAATTTGCTATGTTTTGCAAGAATTTGCCATGTTTTGCAAGAATTTGCTATGTTTTGCAAGAATTTGCTATGTTTTGTAAGAATTTGCTATGTTTTGCAAGAATTAGCTATGTGAAGGACAGAAAAGATAAGTTTTGCAAGAATTTGCTATGTTTTGCAAGAATTTGCTATGTTTTGCAAGAATTTGCTATGTTTTGTAAGAATTTGCTATGTTTTGCAAGAATTTGCTATGTGAAGGACAGAAAAGCTAAGTTTTCTAAGAATTTGCTATGTTTTGTAAGAATTTGCTATGTTTTGCAAGAATTTGCTATGTTTTGCCAGAATTTGCTATGTTTTGCAAGAATTTGCTACGTTTTGCAAGAATTTGCTATGTTTTGCAAGAATTTGCTATGTTTTGTAAGAATTTGCTATGTTTTGCAAGAATTAGCTATTTAAAGGACAGAAAAGCTAAGTTTTCCAAGAATTTGCTATGTTTTGCAAGAATTTGCTATGTTTTCCCATAATTTGCTATGTTTTGCAAGAATTTGCTACATTTTGCAAGAATTTGCTATGTGAAGGACAGAAAAGCTAAGTTTTCCAAGAATTTGCTATGTTTTGCAAGAATTTGCTATGTTTTGCAAGAATTTGCTATGTTTTGTAAGAATTTGGTATGTTTTGCAAGAATTTGCTATGTTTTGTAAGAATTTGCTATATTTTGCAAGAATTTGCTATGTGAAGGACAGAAAAGCTAAGTTTTCCAATAATTTGCAATGTTTTGCAAGAATTTGCTAAGTTTTGCAAGAATTTGCTATGTTTTGCAAGAATTTGCTATGTGTTGCTAGAATTTGCTATGTGAAGGACAGAAAAGCTATGTTTTGTGAGGTTTTGCTATGTGAAGGACAGAAAAGCTAAGTTTTGCAAGATGAAGGACATAAGCAGCCTTCCTAATGTAAGAATTTGTCAGACAAAGGACATAAGTCATCTCCCTTAAGTTAGATTTTGTTAGATGAAGGACATAAGTAGCCTTTCTTAGATCGATCAGATCAAGTTCCAGTGACTTCTGTCCTAATTAGGAATGACTTTGTTTTCTTTCCTATTTCTAAATATTAATTTATTTAATTGCCTGCGTCTGGCATCTGACTAAAATAAAAATCTATTACATTAGTTTCAACAATTAACTGTGTTGCCCCTTTCCGGGTCTTAATCAGCAAATTTTTGTATGAAGTCTTTTATTGTGATCATAAACAGATAAAAATATTAATTAGCGCCACCAACCGCCATTTTACTGCCAAAATTGGCGGTTTCCGTTATTAGCCGTTTTTTGGCGATGGTCAGAAAAGGTATTTTTTTGTTATAAAAAATAATAGTTCGTTGTAAAATTTGGTTTTCCTAGCTTTAAAATTGGCTGCTCTACAGCAGTTTTAATATTTAGCGGCTGGCTGCTAAAAAGCGGATAAGGAGCGGTCTGACCGCTATGACTAGAAAAAGTAATTTTCTCTAAAAATAAACATGAACCACCAGAAAAAAGTATTACGTCTCTATCTGTAACAGGAGCCGAGATAGAAGGGGGGGTGGTCTGTTAGGGGGTTAAGTAGGGGTACAGAAGTTTAACTGCCTGTTTTTGCCGGTTTTGGTGCTGGAAGCGGCAATTTTTTTTTAACTGAGAATAATACCTTAATAAATTGTAACTATAAACAGAAAAAAAATATGAATTAGCGCCGCCAACCGCCATTTTACCGCCAAAATTGGCAGTTTCCGTTATTTGTCGTTTTTCGGCAATGGTCAGAAAAGGTATTTTTTTGTTATAAAAAATAATAGTTCGTCATAAAATTTGGTTTTCTTAGCTTTAAAATTGGCTGCTCTACAGCAGTTTTAATATTTAGCGGCTGGCCGCTAAAAAGCGGTCTGACCGCTATGACTAGAAAAGTAATTTTCTCTAAAAATACACATAACCACCAGAAAAAAGTTTTACGTCTCTAGCTGTAACAGGAGCCGAGATAGAGGGGGGGTCTGTTAGGGGGTTAAGTAGGGGTACAGAAGTTTAACTGCCTGTTTTTGCCGGTTTAGGTGCTGGAAGCGCCAATTTTTTTTTAACTGAGAATAATATCTTAATAAGTTGTAACTATAAACAGTGAAAAAAGGAACAAAAAAAGATACTTTTTAGGCCTTTTCAAAAGGCAGTTTTGAAATCCCGTTATTTCTTTAAAAAATTTAAAATGCATAGAGAATGGCTTGGAAGGTGAATTTATGTGTTCTGCATATTTCAACTTAAACACATAAGGCCTAAGATATGATATCCCAAAAATCTTTTGTCAAAGTCTACTCTACACCTAGCGCTGGCGATTTCATTTTTCACAGGTATAAAATGCATGATTTTAGAAAACTGACTGGCGCTAGGTGCAGAGTAGACTTTGACAAAAGATTTTTTGGATATAATATCTTTGGCCTTATGTGTTTAAATTGAAATATGCAGAAGAGCTTAAAACCTGCACATTACTGAGATATTGTTAAAACCGCCGTGCTACCGTTATCTGTTGATATTTTACATGCCTGGCGCTAGGTCGCCAGTAGAGATAAAGAGCTGAAATTTTGTACATGTATTTCTAGGCCCCTAAAGTAACTTTTTAGGTTAGCAGAAGAATGAAATTCGAGAAAGGGTATTTTCATGAAAAGATCTACTGCTTATGCAACATATATGTAATATGTATTTGTTTAAATTGTGTTTTTTTTTCAAGTACTAACAAGCAAATAAGCAAGAGAATGACAATTTTAATAGCTAAAATACTTTTATTATCAATGTAAATCTATTTTAGAATATTGAACCTTATATAGTTAATATATAATAAAAAACATCGATTAAATAGCATTTTTTACCTTATTTTATGAAAATTATATACTTTATTACGCTGTCTAAAATGGATAATGTGAGAAGTTATGGAGTTTTGACGTCATTAAAAATTTTGTTGTAACAAAATCATCCTAAATGAACATATAAACTTATTGGGGATGATAATAGAGCTGCTACGCTTTCCTAACTGTTACAGGAATCATCATGCAAAGTTTGAAATCTATAAGACAATATAATCCTTGTTTTTTAATATTATCCCTATAAGTTAGAAAAATCATAAAATTAATACCAGTTTTATGAGCCCGGGACTACGGCCCCTCGGGTCTTACAAAATTGGTTTTAATCTAATAACTATTCATCTTAATATCTGCGGAAAGCTGTCTATAATAAATAAACTATTAACCATTTTCTTTTTTTGTGTGTAGGAATAAACATTAAAGAACCCGTGAATCCCAAACCAATAAAAAGAAAACATTTTGGAAAGTTGCTACGCCCAATTTCAAGTACTCAATAATTCAGATCAGATCAAAGGCATCAATGATGCATCATGAACCGCTTAATTTACACTTGATTAGAACCAGTTCTAAGCCATAATTAAAAAGGCATTGTATCGTATAATAGACAAATTTCAACGCCTAATAAAGTAATAATCATAAAATTAATATAAGTTTTGTCGGCTCGGATCTTCGGTTCCTCGGTACAAATAAAACTGGTTTCAATCTTGTAATTAATCAGTTTACTAATGGACATTGTCAATATTTAAGATATCAATGCCAACCGATTAATATCCGCTGTATTAGAAACGGTTTTGAGCCATACTGAAAAAGCATGCATTATGTCGTATAATAGGAAAAATTCAACGCATAATAAACTACTAATAATAAAATCAATAATATTTTTTATGGCTCGGGCATTTGATACGAGGGGCCAATAAAACAGGATTTTAGCTTAACATTTTTTATTTCATTATCCAGGGAAAACTGTATATAATGCGATGTCATAATTAAATCCGCATGAAAATTTATCTATGGGCTGAAGACTGATTTTTTAAAGGGTAATCACAAGTTTTAAAATTTGCAATGAATTAAGAAAGTTAGCTTAAGATTTGCCGACCAATCAATATAATACATGACTAGTGTGATTTTGTTTATTACATATACTTGAGTACGCACTTTAAATGTCAATTATTATCAATGTAAATCTATTTTAGAATATTGAACCTTATATAGTTAATATATAATAAAAAACATCGATTAAATAGCATTTTTTACCTTATTTTATGAAAATTATATACTTTATTACGCTGTCTAAAATGGATAATGTGAGAAGTTATGGAGTTTTGACGTCATTAAAAATTTTGTTGTAACAAAATCATCCTAAATGAACATATAAACTTATTGGGGATGATAATAGAGCTGCTACGCTTTCCTAACTGTTACAGGAATCATCATGCAAAGTTTGAAATCTATAAGACAATATAATCCTTGTTTTTTAATATTATCCCTATAAGTTAGAAAAATCATAAAATTAATACCAGTTTTATGAGCCCGGGACTACGGCCCCTCGGGTCTTACAAAATTGGTTTTAATCTAATAACTATTCATCTTAATATCTGCGGAAAGCTGTCTATAATAAATAAACTATTAACCATTTTCTTTTTTTGTGTGTAGGAATAAACATTAAAGAACCCGTGAATCCCAAACCAATAAAAAGAAAACATTTTGGAAAGTTGCTACGCCCAATTTCAAGTACTCAATAATTCAGATCAGATCAAAGGCATCAATGATGCATCATGAACCGCTTAATTTACACTTGATTAGAACCAGTTCTAAGCCATAATTAAAAAGGCATTGTATCGTATAATAGACAAATTTCAACGCCTAATAAAGTAATAATCATAAAATTAATATAAGTTTTGTCGGCTCGGATCTTCGGTTCCTCGGTACAAATAAAACTGGTTTCAATCTTGTAATTAATCAGTTTACTAATGGACATTGTCAATATTTAAGATATCAATGCCAACCGATTAATATCCGCTGTATTAGAAACGGTTTTGAGCCATACTGAAAAAGCATGCATTATGTCGTATAATAGGAAAAATTCAACGCATAATAAACTACTAATAATAAAATCAATAATATTTTTTATGGCTCGGGCATTTGATACGAGGGGCCAATAAAACAGGATTTTAGCTTAACATTTTTTATTTCATTATCCAGGGAAAACTGTATATAATGCGATGTCATAATTAAATCCGCATGAAAATTTATCTATGGGCTGAAGACTGATTTTTTAAAGGGTAATCACAAGTTTTAAAATTTGCAATGAATTAAGAAAGTTAGCTTAAGATTTGCCGACCAATCAATATAATACATGACTAGTGTGATTTTGTTTATTACATATACTTGAGTACGCACTTTAAATGTCAAACTTTTCTATGTATATAATAGGGTCGGTCCTTAAACCTGCAGTCAAAACCAAAAGTTTATACAGTTAACAGCACGCGAAAAATTCTTTATCCCCATTACTTTTTTAATTGAGGGTGTATTTTTAGTGTATATAATATCGAAATTAAACTTCTTTTGTTGTTGTTGTTGCAAATTTAGGTGCTTTGAACCTTTACTTCGGGTTGGAACCTAGTAAAAGTGGCTGACTCTGATTATGACGTAAAAGAAATTAGCCAATCAGAGGCCACTATAAATTTTACCATTGGTCAATTACAGTGTATACTGGCCTCTCATTGGCTAATTTTTTTACGTCATAATCAGAGTCAGACACTTTTACTAGGTTCTTCGGGTTGTATTTTTTTGTGTGGGGATGGGTAAAACCTATTATATATATCTAACATTTCAGGGGCGATTATTCTTGGGAAGTTGGAGGTACCCACTTACAAAATAGTTATTTATTAAAAAGTTTTGGCTCAAGTCAAGAAATTTTTCTTTGTGAGGGTTGGGAGGGGATGTAAGCACCATAGCCGTCCAAGGGGGGTGGGGTAATGGGGCGATTACCCCCCCCCAAACGATTTTAAGGGTGCCAAATGTTTTTTCATTTTACCCCCCCCCCCCATTTAAAATTTACCCCTACCTTGGTTTACCCCTCCCAAACAATTTTGGGGGGGTAAATACCCCCCCTTCAATTAAAATAAAAAATCTCTAATAAAAACAATTCTTGCATTTGCATTTTTAATACTAAATATTTAATAAAATTTAAATTACCCCCCCAAAAAAATTTTACCCCGGGGGTAAATTTTGGGTGGGTAAACTAAATTTTTGATTAGGACTATACCCGAAATTTCTTTGTATACCATAATAAAAGAATATCATTGCATGTAAGATTTAAAATCAACAATTATGAATTATTTTATACTTTTATTTTGCTGTCCTTATTTAAATTTCATATCATCTTCACGTGTCACAGTTTTGGTCTTGTTTTTATTCATAAATATTGCCTATTTGCATAATTTACTACTCAATTACTTAAATCTCAACATAGTTGTGCAGGTCCAATTTTAATCTCCTCCGTTAAATGTTGTTTATCTCTACATACTCCTTGATCACACTTAATTATGGAAAAGAAAACTAATAAATGATAAGAATTTTTTTATTTTTTAAAGTTAGATAATTGATCTATATGTTCTTATGCAGAAGGTTCTAACTAAGACTAGTGTAGTAAGTGATTTTGATAATATTTGGGTTTTCATTTACTATTACACCCATAATCAATAATCATGGATCCATAATTGATCTGGAACTTGAATATTGACAAAAAAATTATCAGATGGATTGATCAACTTGTTATAATAGATAATGAATGAAGATAGCATATTTTCTCTAGGTAGTCAGGATAAGAAATCCATTAAAAATATTGGATCTACTGCAGTTCACGGTAAAATATTGCTGGTAAGTAATATTTCCAAAAATCTATGAATTTTTAAGGCTGCTAGCTGCCAAACGGCTGAACGTACAGATCATGCCCGCACACTGTTTTAAGCGACATAAAAAGGCCTACAAATAATCTGGAATAGCCATAAATCACTAATGCATAGTTATCTCGCAGTGCAGAGAAATGTGCTAAAAAGACATATTTTACGCGTTTTTTCTTCAGTGAAGCTTTCCCTGTGCATAATTGGATCTTGGCTATTCCAGATTATTTGTAGGCCTTCTTAATGTATTTGTAATCATATTTTTTTTGAAATATTATTTCCATTTATTAGTGTTTGTTAATACCTCATTAATATTTTATAATGTTCTATTATTCATAAATCCTCATTGTGTGCTAATTTATTTATTTCAGGCAGGTGGAACCGTGTTTACACCTAATCCTTTCCCATCATATAAACCTGATCCTCCAACCAAACAACCTAGCCCTACATACAACCAATCGAAACCTACATACAATCAACCTAGACCTACATACAATCAACCTAGACCTACATACAATCAACCTAGGCCTACATACAATCAACCTAAACCTACATACAATCAAGTTAGACCTACATACAACCAACCAAGCTCTACATACAATAAACCAAGCTCTACATACAGTCAATCTAGACCTACATACAACCAATCTAGACCTACATACAGTCAATCTAGACCTACATACAGTCAATCTAGACCTACATACAGTCAATCTAGACCTACATACAGTCAATCTAGACCTACATACAGTCAATCTAGACCTACATACAGTCAACCTAAACCTACATACAATCATCCTCAACCTACATACAATCAACCAAGCTCTACATACAGTCAACCAAGCCCTACATACAGTCAATCTTGACCTACATACAGTCAAACTAACCGCATTGGAAGCTATACGTCTACTAGCAATAGTATTTCTCAGGCAAAATTTAAGTTTATAATTATTTTTTACATTATAACTATGCATTGGGCCTTTAGAGGCTCTAAGGGAGGGGGGAAGTCAACCCCCCCACTTCAATTGTAGTTTTAAAAAGAAATATTTAAAAAAAATTATGGTTGCTTATCTTTTTCTAGTGGCGTTTTCTCTTGGAAGGGTTGTGGTCCCCTCCCCAAAGCAGTTTTATACCTTCAAATGACCTATAAGAAAATACCTGGTAAGGGAGAACCATATTTGTTCATTAGTTTCAGTACAGACAGACAGACAGGCAGGCAGATACATTACTTTATTAGAAGGATTACAACATATTTGCTTTACATGTTCAATATTTAGGTTTCTACTCTCACTGATTGTATTGGAGACTTTAACATAACTGTTACTCGAACTCAGATGATTTGCATTTATTAATTTGTATTATTCTTAAGCTTTATTAGCAATTATTTTTAGAAAATTGACATTAGAAACTAGTATCCAAGGATCTTTGTGTCCTATTTATAGTACAAACATTGAATAGCTCAGCTGCTTATTCAGATTTGTTTGTATAATCAAAATTCTAAATAAGTGTGCATCCAAACCAACAGTTATTTCTAATACTATTGTTTCATTAGGAACATCAGACCCGTGATTGTTGTCCTGGAGAAACATGTGAGGAATGTCCAGAATTATTCCAGCAATTCTTCTCAAAACGGTAAACACACTTTTAGCTAGATCTTTAAAACTGTTTTAAACCTATTTCTAAAATTCTAAACCTTATGCTTTAAAAATATTGTACTCTAGTATAAATAGGTGTCAGAGTATATTTTTGATCTCTTAGGTGATGCCCTCTGAGGAATGAATTTAAGATTCTTTTTATTAATTTGCAGTCTATCTGTTTAACACACATATTTTTCAAGTAGAAAACAAAAGATATTGACAGTATCAAACTTCTGAGAACAAAAAAACATGACATGCTCTATAAGTTTGAAAGACAATTCGTAATAATCCAAATCTAATTTTTTTACCCAACCCCAATTCAGATTCTTTCTTCCTATTCAATATAACTTTTTTATCTTAGAATAACCCATGATCAGCTATCCAGAAAAGAATGTGGCAAACAGTAAGTAAAAATATTTTTTTATATTTTTAAATTTATTTTTATTAACTGTTATAACAGAAAAACAATATTCATTCTTTTTTAGGAAACATTGTTGCCCAACTATATCAGTATCTTTATCGGATACAGGTTAAATATTAATGAATGATAGATACCCAGCTAGATATTTCGCCATAGAGTCGCCTTCGAGCTCGTGCAATACATTAACCGATTCCTATGCTACCTCGAATCCCATTCGCCATGAATTAACACCTAATTTTTTGGCGATAAACGATGGAAAATCGGCCTTTCAAGCAAAAGGTAGCATGCGAGTTCGCCATCGATATTGTAGCAGAGTAGCATAAATTAAAAGAGCGAGCGAGAGAGAGATTAAATAAAGAGTAAGATATGTTTCTCTCTCTCTCTCTCTTTTAATTTATGCTACTCTGCTACGATATCGATGGCGAACTCGCATGCTACCTTTTGCTTGAAAGGCCGATTTCCAACGTTTATCGTAAAAAATAGGTGGTAATTCATAAGCTACCATTTGAGATATCAAACAACGTACCATGCTACCTTTTTAAAAAGTTTCGCTGGGTAATAGTAGATAATATTTTTTACATTTTTTTTTAGTTATAAATTAATTATAATAACTAATTATGCATACAACACTTTAAATGAAAATAAACCTTAAAAAGTATTCTTATAATAAAGTAACAGGGTGTATGTCCGTCTGTTTGTACAGAAGGATCTAGCTAACCACTGAACTGATATGGTTCTCCCTTAAAGTTTAGCTTATTATCTGTCCTGGAAAGATTTAAAGTTATTTTAGGAGAGGATACCACCACCCCTAAAATAAATCGCTAAAAATAAAAAAAAAGCCGCCTAGCAGATATTTTGGTAACCAGCTAAAACCAAAAAAATACTTAATTAACCTCATTTAGCGGCGAATTTTTTTTTGGTAAACAGTTGGTTTTAACATATAATGAAAGGAAAACATTTTATGTAGCCGCTAGTAAATGATATTTTATTCTAGAAGCCTCAGAAAGAGATTGCATTGTAGAGAGAAATGAATGCAGAGCTCATAGTGGACAGTAAGTCAGACTTTTAGAATATCCAAAAAATGCAGGGATCTAAAGGGATAAGACAATAGCCGATAAATTGATATAAACCCCAATGATTATGCACATAATTACTACTTCTGTAGATTATTATTAGTGGTTGAAAAAAGAAAAAATGTGTGATTTACTTGATTCTTAGCAATCCTTATCTGTGTAATATATTCATTTTAAAATCGTGAAAATTCAAATATTTAGGTGTTGTAAAAGAACTTATCAAGGCAGAAGAATTGTGTGTCCTGCATCTTGTTAAATTTATATTCGTATTTACTGGTATAATAATAATTACAGTGTTATAATGTTATTTATAAATAAATCCTTCATTGTTTAAAATTTTTATTTTGATATGTCCTTATAATAAAGTAACAGGATGTCTGTCAGTGTGTTTGTATGTTTGTACCGAAAGATCTTGATAACCGCTGAACCGATTGGGTTCTCCTTAACACGGTAGCTTTCCATAGGTCCCGGGAGGGTTTATAACTGTTTGGGGTGAGGGTACAACCACCCTCCCCAGAGAAATCACAAAATATCGAAATTAAACAAAAATATTCTCGATTTTACATAGAGACTTGAACGCAATCTAGACATATTATTTGAAATAAAAAAAAACATTTAATAAAGTGCCATTAGAGGCCTCTAGGGGGTATAGCCGCTAGCATAAGTTAAAGCATATCATCTCCAAAATAGCATAGTTTTATACATTTTTCTGCTGTCTGAGATGTTTATTGTTTTAAATGATCATACAAACTTTCTGGTGATGATAATAGAATTGCTACGCTTTGTCTTTGTGTTTGTATGTTTGTACCGAAGGATCTCGCTAACCGCTGAACCGATTGGGTTCTCCTTAACAGGGTAGCTTTTCATAGGTCCCGGGAGGGTTAATAACTATTTGGGGGGAGGGTACCACCACCCTTCCAAGAGAAATCACAAAAAATCTTATTTTATAAAAAAACATTCTAGAGACTTGGACGAAACATAGACACACATTTTTTTTTAATTTCAAGAGATTGAAGGCAACATAGACACAAAATAAAAAATTTTAAAAAGTGCCACTAGAGGCCTCTAGGGGGTATAGCCGCTAGCATTAGTTAAAGCATATCATCTCCAAAATAGCAATAATTGTTTAGTTTTATACATTTTTCTGCTGTCTGAGATGTTTATTGTTAATGTCTGTGAAAAGCTGTCTATAATATAATCATAATACGTAAATCACTATTTCTTTTTTGTGTGGGAATTGTGAATCTGAAACCATTACAAAGAAAACCTGCCTGGAATTTTAGAAAGTTGACGCACCCACTCTCAAGTAGTGAAGCTACTCTATAATTCGGAGTGTACGTCTGTCCATCCATGTTTTTTTTCATTTTCATACTTATGGATGTTGTCAATATTTAAGACATCAAAAATTACCCGATTACCATCTGCCGGATTAGAACTGGTTTTGATCCATACTAAAAAATCAGGCATTGTATCGTATAATAGACAATATTCAATTTTCGATGTCTTAATCAACTACTCATGTATATTTCTTAGAGAGAGAGGGGACAATGGGCTATTTATTACACTAGTCCCCAAAGTTTTAAGATAACGATTTCTTATCCATTGGCTGGACAACTTTGGGGGCTTTAGTGAATTTTGATTGGTTGGCTCATTAAGTTGTTCAAACGTTTCAACCAATAATTTTAATCCACAGAGTGTGTAATTTTGTGTAAATTCATTGGGGATTTACATTGATTTATCGGCCATTATCTGATCCCTTTAAATCCTTGAGATTTCTCCATGGGTTGAAGATTGATTTTTTAGGGGAATCACAAAAATTTTAAAATTCTGAATGAAAATAGAAAGTGAGCCTAAGATATGCCAACCAATATAATACACAACAAGTGCAATTTTGTTCATTATTCGCGCAGCAGAAGCCGGTTAACAACATAAAGCACAGTATAATGTAATACAGTAATAAATATTTACAAAATCTTATGACAAAAAGAAACTGCGTATATAGATAGGATATGTAATAATTATTGAATTCACCAAATTACACATTTACTTAGGCTTTTTAGTACAATATGTGATGGATACCTTGTATATATAGAGTAGCTGCTTTAGTTCCTAAAGAATAGATTAATTGCGTGACGGATTTTTAAGAAAAGAACTTTTGAAAATTGTAAAGCAGAATACAGTCAAATGTAGAGTAGATTTGCTGCAAACATCCGTATATTTGAGTGCGCGCCTTTTTTGTGATACTTTTTTGTGCTATATTAGAATAGGTCCTTTAACCCCTAAACATTGTGCGTCTACAGTTCAAACCAAAGCTTTAAACAGTTAACATCTTATCACGCGAACATTTCTTTATACCTCTTAAATTGTTTTTTCATTTCTGATATGTTATTTTTAGTTTTTGAAATATCGAAATTAAACTTCTTTTCGTTGTTGTTGTAAATATAGGTGCTTTGAACCTTAGATTGTTTGCATAGAATTGTTGGTGAATATGCAACAAGCTCTTTAAATTAATAATGTGAATTATAATCATTATAAAATATTTTGTATATATATTCTGGTAAGCCGAGCGTTCTCGGCCCACAGGGTAACGAGTTCGAGTTCAACGAGCCCTAGCCTTGAATTATTCTACCAAAACAAACTAGCAGGATTTAGTCATACAGAAATTATATATTTAACTGAATAATATTTACAAGCAATGTTTACTATATATATACAACAGATTATAACAATGGTTAGGTTTGAAGGGGGTGTGGGACGCTAGGGCTTAGCTCCCGGCGGTAGACAGGCTGTGGGGGCAGCGGTGGTAAAAGGGGAGGCAGCGCCTCCCGGTTATATAAGCGCGTGAGGGGCGCGTGATAGCTGCATGTTTGAGCCCCTCCCCACATTTAGGCAGGCCAGTTTGACCGCTAGATAGCGGGGTCAACATCGGTCATGAGATAGATGGTGATATAATAAGATTAGTGCAGTGGGTTTGTTATGATAAGTCACAGCGTAGCAACTCTGTAAACTGCCTGTCCGTCTGGTTGTCGTATTACCACAACCTCCCCTTCAAGGGTTGCGTGGCTCTCGAGCCACCAGGCCTTGAACCTGGGGATACGACAACCTATGTCTGCGCAGTACAGGCTCTTCCTGGGGCACAGCTCGATGGAGGACAGCTCTGGCTACACAGGCTCCACGGGACACTCGTTGCTCGGTCTGGCTGTGGTTGGATATCAGCATTGTCAGCTCCTGGTTGGCTTCTAGACGGGGGTTGGCGACGGCCAGGCCCCGGCGCTGGAAATTTTGCCTCGTCTGCAGGACTAGCTCTGCCTCAGCGGGTAGCTGGACACGGAGGCCTAGGCTAACTCTGGTGGTTCCCAAGGGGGGAATGACGATGGATGAGGGCGCATAAAATTCCATGGGGGCGCCTGCCTGGTTCAGGTTGCTTGGCCTCCTAGCCCCTACCCGGATAGGGATGGCTGTCATTAACAGGGGGCACATGGCTTCAGCTTCGTCCTCTGGGGCGGCCTCTTCCATTGCAACAGCTGCTTCTCCTCCTACAGGCTCGCTGCTGGCTGGCAGGTGCTCCATGTCTGTGTCAGGATTCCAGATGGCATCTCTGGGTGGCTCTGGAACTGGCGGCGGCGGCGGTGGTTCGTTTGGTTGCTCCTGCAGGTCCTCTTCTACTGGGTCACGATCTTGGCCGCTGGGCTGTGGGGCGGCTGCGGCCGGCTGGTGCACTGGGAACTGTCCTGGGTCGCTAGCTGCGGGCGCCGCCGCTCCAACCGGCAGCTCGGTGGCATCCTCGTCACCGTCCACATCAACTTGAATGTCTGCTGGAATCTGGTGGGCAGTCACATCTCCAGTGTATTTGCGCAGTCGGCCTACATGCGCGGTAACTTCCGAGATCCTGGCTATTGGAGAGGCAGGTTTGATGACATAATGGACTTCTGTAGCTTTCCTCACTACCTTCCAGGGGCCAGTCCATCTCTTGGTGATCTTGGCTGCCTTCCCTGGCACCAGGCGGGGGGCCAGGTACCAGACCAAGTCTCCAACCTCATACTTGGCCGTGCCTGCGTAGGCTGCCGCGCTCCTCCGGATGGCTCCCTCCTCCTTCTGCTGGATGGCATCATACACTGCATAGTAACGTTGCAGGAGGGCTTGGACGTTGGCTGGGACCGAGGCATATTCTGTTTCTGGCAGCCGGAGCACCATATCCACCGGAAGCTTGGCCTCTCTCCCAAAGAAGGCCAGGAACGGGGTCACGCCGGTAGATCTGCAGGCCTTGGTGTTGTAGGCGAAGGCAATGGCAGGCAAGTGGGGCTCCCAGTTGTTGTCGTCTCTGTCTAAGAACAGACGCATGCCGGTATTGAGCGTCCGATGGAACCTTTCCACTCGGTTGGACTGTGGGTTGTAGGGTGGTGGATGTGTCAGGCCAATCTCAAGCCTGGAGGCCAGTTCCTGGAATACCTGGCCGGTGAACTCCATCCCATTATCGGAGTGGATCTTCAGGGGGCATCCAAACGTGGCCAGGTGGCGGTGCAGCAGGGCTTCAGCCACCGTGAGGGTGCGCTTGTTGGGGATGGCGTAGAGGCTGACAAACCGGCTGAACCCATCTTGGCAGGTGAGGATGTAGCGGTTCCCAGCTGGGGTCTCTGGCAGCGGCCCCACCAGGTCGATGAACAGGACTTGCTGTGGATACCCCTGGCGGGAGGGTACATGTATCCCTTGCTTCAACCTTTCCTTGGTAACCTTCTGGACACATTCAGGACAAGTCTGAACCATCAGGCGGACGTCACGGGCCAGGTTGGGCCACCAGAAGTGCATGGCCACACGGGCGATAGTCGCGTCCATCCCAAAGTGTCTGGCCATGGGGGTCCCATGGGCTAGAAAGAACGCGTCCTGCTGGAGGGCCGAAGGCAGCAGGTATCTTGTCCGCTCCCCTGTCAGGGTCTGGTCAGTGGTGGTGAGGCAACCATGCTCGTCAAGTCCCAGGGCTGGGAAGCGGCTGGCGTACTGCTGCTCGTCTCGGTCCTTGCCACGCAGCTCAGCCTTGGTTGGGGCTCTGCCATCAGCCACCCACTGGCGGACACGGAGCAGGAGGGGGTCTTGTGTCTGGGCTTCTAGTACTCTAGCTGGGTCCAGTCGGGCGGCAGGGGGCCGGCTGGCTGCGGACTCCCCTAGCTGGCAAAGGTTATGGAGTTACTCAGCCTGCTCTGCTAATTCTTCGGCGCTGGCCGTTGGCATGTTGGCGTCCTCCCGGCGGCTGAGGGCGTCAGCGTTGGTGTTCTGGGTGCCAGGACGGTGGCAGACAGTAAAGTCTAGGGCCGCTAGCTCCTCTTGCCAGCGGGCCACCATTCCTGTGGATGTGTTCAGTGACTTCATCTGCAGCAAGGCTGAGGAATCAGTGTTGATCTGGAAGCTGCGGTAGGACAAGATGCCGTGGAATTTCCGGATTCCATACATAATGGCGGCCATCTCTCCCTTCCAGGACGGGTAGCGAGTCTCCGGGTCGGTTGTCTTGCGCCCCACGGCGGCAATCAGCCTCTCCTTGCCGTCCTGGCATTGACTCAGAATGGCAGAGATGGCGCGGCTGCTGAAATCTGTGGTGAGCTGGAATACCGCTGGCAAGTCAAACCTGGGCGGCGCTCGGATGGGGGCTTGACGGAACTTGTCCTTGAGCTGCAGCAGCTGGGCTTCCATCTCAGGTGTCCAGGTTAGGGTCTTGGCCGTCTTCTGCCGATTCATCTCGTAGGTGAGGTCGGCATACTCTGGGATGAACAGGCGGTAGTATCCAAAGAACCCCAGAAGCGCCAGCAAGTCTTTGGGGGTGCTGGGGGCCGGCCAGTCCAGGATACGGTCAATATAATCCTCTTGCATAACTATCCCCTCACGGCTGAGGGTGTGGCCCAGATAATCCACCTTGGCTCGGAACAGCTTAGTCTTGGCTGGCTTGAGGCGGATTCCTCCCCTGCGGTGGGCTTCCAAGACCTCTCGGAGCCTAGCCAGGTGGGCCCAGGTATCCTGGTGGAAGGTCAGGACGTCGTCAAGGTATGACTGGAGGTTGGCTGTGCCTAATGGGTTTAGGACCCCTGCAATAAATCTAGAATAGACAGATGGTGCCGTAGCCAGGCCAAAGGGCATCCTTTTCCATTGATACAAGCCTCTGGGGGTGGTGAAGGCGGTGCAGGGCCGGCTGTCCTCAGACACACGGATGGTGTAGTATGCGGCCACCGCGTCTAGGGCACTGTAGACGCGGTGCCCTCCAGCTCGTTCTACCAGCTGCTGGATCCTGGGCAGAGGGTAGCTATCCAGCTCCAGGCACTTGTTGAGGGCTCTGTAGTCGACGGCCCAGCGGGTGCTCCCGTCCTTCTTCTTGATGGGCACCAGGGGGCTGCTCCAGGCGGAGTCTGACGGCTCTATGACTCCCTCCTGTAGCCATTTGTCCAATTGTTTCTCCAGTTCAGCCTCCTGCCGCGGGTTCAGATCCCTAAATCTCTGGCGGATCGGCTGGGTCCCTGGCTTGAGGCGCAGCTGCAGCTCGACTATATCGGTGCAGCCGGGGGTAGAGTTGGAGAAGACGTCCCTGTATTCTGATAGCATGGTCCAGACCTCCTTCTTGAGCAAGGGGTCCTTGCGCAGGAACTCGTTGTCTTCCATCTCAAGGGCCTCCCACAACTCTTGCATGTCTGGGGGCTCAGCAGGCTCTTGGAACGAGTGGAGACTCGGGGGAGGCTTATCAGAAACCTCCAAAATGTCAGGCTTGACCAGCTCCCCTGCCACTGGGAGGCCAGCGTCCAGCAGAAGGGGTGTCTCCCCTTCATTCACCACCAGCACTCGAAACACAGTGGCGGATCCAGGCCTGTGGGCATACAGGCCTTCTGGGATGACAAGATCCTCCCCAAACCTCTGTTCTGGGGCAGCTAGTTGGATGGCATCCTTGGTGCGGTGGCCTACTAGCTCAACAGGGACCGCCATGACGCCGCGGCCAGGCAAGACCACCCGCTTGGCCGTGCGCAGTTGGGGTGGCTGACCGTCAGTTGGAGTGACAGCGCTTAACCTATACGTGGCTGGTGTGGGGCCAGCTTCGGCTCCGGGACCCACCAGCCGCGACTTGACGGGCTCGGCCTCGGGAGGGGCTGACGTGTTGGAGCCAGGTGTGGCTCCGAGGGCGTCCGGCCACGATTTGACGGGCTCGGCGCTGGGAGAGGCCAAAGTGCTGGGTCCAGCCTGGGCTCCGTGGGCGTCCGGCCGCGACTTGACGGGCTCGGCGCTAGGAGAGGCTGAGGCAGCGGAGCCATGCATGGTTCCGGAGGCAGCCGGCCACGACTTGACGGGCACGGCGCCGGGAGAGGCTGATACCTGGGAGTTGAGTGTGGCTCCGGGTACATCAGACCGCGACTTGACGGGTCTGGACTCGGGCTTGGCTGGTGGACTGGCTGGAGGTCCCAGGTAGAGGGGGCCAGGTGGACACGGCTGGCCATTGATAAAGGTGTCGGCGGAGAAGATTGGTTCTGGAGGGCTGGCAATCTCAGGGAACGTTGTTGGCAGGTTCTCCCGCGGCACCTTGGGCACTGGGGGCAACCCCATGGCTAGCAGGTTGGTCCCCCTATGGGCGTTGAGCGCAGCATCCACCCAGTGCGTGCCTTTCTCGACCACACGCGGCTGCTCTGGCAGCGGGCCTGGCAGAGGCCCCTCATAACTCAACTCTCTCTCGGCTGTCTCCCGGTCAATGGGGACGCCACGGAGTGGGATAAACTCCTCACGCACCCACAAGCAAGGTGGTTGCATGTCGAAACAGAGCCTAGTTCCGAACTCCTTGAGAAAATACCCTCCTAGGTTCAGAGGGTGTGAGAGGTTCCGGACCACAGTCACGTGGTAAAGATGGAGTATAAGAGTGTGTGAGACTGCCATATATAATTCTTTCAATTTTCCTATTACCTGGAGGGGTTGACCTTCCTCGTTAGCAGTCAGGATTTGGGTGTTGTCCGGAATCAACATGCGTTGCACGCCCATTGCGTGCATGAGGTGTTCAGAAATTACAGCAGACCCTGGTACACGGTTGCCAGAATCGATCATGGCATCAACCTGTACATGCTGGGCAGGGTCAGGAGTAGGAAACCTCACCCTGATATGGCAGGGGAAGTGGAGGTCCTGCCCTTGAGACAAGGGGGCCTCCCGTTCGGCTGGGGTTGGCAGAAACTTCGGTGGTGGCCGAACCGCAGCTATGGTGGTATCGCTTACCATGGTGGCTTAGACTGTAGCTTCGAATCACTAGAGCTTATTAATTATCACTGGGTCAACAATTTTATATTTATTTTTATCACTTGGTTGACATTTATACACACTTATGTGTTGTTATCACTAGGAGCTCTAGGTGTGATTCTGGAAGCACTGGCAGCAGGGAATGTCCGTCCTGCAAGGTTCAGAGGGGTGACGGCGGTAGGGAATGACCCGTCCTACAGCGCCGCTACCTCCCTATCACAATGTTCTTGTGCTAACTCTCAATTGGGCCGTCAATGAAAATCAACCAATGGTTTCGAGCATAATAATACAGCAAAGAAGCAGAAAAAAATTTGCTAGCAGACGAATAAGATCATTACAGACAGGGATCGGAAGCTGCGCGTAAGCCGCGTGTAAGCCTCACTGAAATCGTCATTTTATCACTATAAAATTTAGCTGGATGTATAAAACTGCTCTTTGGCAGACAATCCTTCTTTCTGAAATTTATTTTTCTGCTCACAAGCAGGTTTAAAACTGAGACTTATGCGCGGCTGAGGCGCGGCTTCCGAACCCTAATTACAGAAGAAAGGAGGTAGTTATCTGTATATACATCTATACTATAGATCTGTTATTTTTTGAGTGAAAAATATAGAAGGCAATAACTGACTTTTTTAATAAAGCAATTAAAATATCCTACAGTAGTAACATTATAAAAGTCAATTTTAGGTTCCAGGTATGATCTTGCATGTCCTGATTCTCCAGTAAACTTTGAATGGCCTCCGTAAACGTAATTGTCGACATAGAAACTTATCCTACATCCCTACATGACATATTAACATTTTGGGAAATCAAACTCCAGTTGCCAATAGCTGCTGAATGCAGCTTTCTTAGACTGCCTTTGCCAAAATTGTATGTTAGTTTGATAAAAAAAAACATAATTATAGACTACTAACACATAGAGTAGTAAGATGCGCTTATATTACTCATATAATATATATATACGGATATTTAATATGAATTACAGTGAAGCTAAGCTTTATATAACATATTTCACAAGTTGAAAATGCTTACAATGAAACACTGTTTGATTCCAAAATACATGTTTGATGGTTAGGGGTTGAAATGCTACTGAATACAAACTAATTTCTGGTTCTGTTTTATAGTTTGTAAAAACGAAGCTTTTCTATAATTAGGGTCGGTTCGCTCGTCAGTCTATCCGTCATTCCGTCCGTCCGTCCATAACGGTTGGCTCTTTTTATTAATTTAGACATGTTAGAATTGTCCTATCGATTTTAAACTTTGCATGATGATTCCTATATCAGTTAGGTACGACTCAGAAAGCGTAGCAACTCTATAATCTTTACTAGAATGTCTGTACGTCCCTTTAAAACATGTTGATTTTTAACCTTTTTGGCAACATTTTATATGTTATACATTTTGCAACAAATTTACTTACAATTTGTTTATACAACATGTGTTAATTTTCGTTTTTCCTATTGTTTCAGAGCTTTGCTTTTATGGATGTTGTCATCCTTGTTATGGTAAAATTACTACACTTTCTCATTGTTTTCAATCTAGTTACAGTAATAAATATAAAAAATAAATAAATACTTGAAATGTAATAAGTTTGAACACATCTTTAATTTTTTTGTGAACATCAACATTTTTTTCTATGATAATATATTTGTCCCTGTTTTCATTATTTGTTGGCAACCCTTAAATATGTCATCAAATTGTTGCATCAGTAAAACAAGTATTGATACAATTTAAATACATAATCTTTTAATCAACTAATAGGAAAACAGTATAATAACAATCAGGCTATATTATTGGTATCTTTTACGAAAAGGCAGTTATTTTTCCATTTTATCTACACTTAAATATAAATGGTTGCATTTCTTAGGATAAAGATTTGCTTGAACAAAATATATATTATAAAATTCTTCCTTATTATAATTTAAAGCATATGACAAAACAGGATAAAATTAGCTTTTGTGAAAAGATTTCATATCTTTTACTATTAAATAAATTTATATATAAAAAAGGGTTCGTCTACTTGAAAAAAGTTTGACCGATTGACCACTTAGATCTACTATATCTATTGAAACTAGAAATATTCAAGATTTGCAAGGATGAAAGACAGATATTCATTGATTTTAAAGATGTAACCTGCCCCAAACGGCGGGGTTGTAAGAAGTTGTTGTTAACCCCCCCCCCCCCCCCCCTCGCCTCCAGATTTTATTTAAACCATATACACATGCAAATCAGAGAAAGAGGGGACAATGTGCGTTTATTACATAAGTCACCAGCAAAGTTTTGAAACAACATTTTCTTATTTGTTGACTTAACAACTCTCGGGACTTTTTAATTAATTTTGATTAGTTGGTTTATTAAGATGAGTGTCCAAAAGTTTCAACCACTTTTTGTAATCTTCAGAAGGAGTAATTCTGTTTATCAAAATTGGATGTACATTAATTTATGGGCCATTTTTAAACCCCTTTAGATCCCTGCTTGCAAATAGTAATGTATTTGTTGATTACTTGTCCTGTTTCTAAATAAAAAGATGGGTATCAGTACGTTCTCTGTCAAAACTGTTGGCATTATACTGAAGTGAGAGAGAAGGGGCAATGAGCTATTTATGTCCCCAGTCCCCAAAGTTTTTTTTTATTCGTTGGCTTAACAACTTTGGGGACTTCAGTGAATTTTAATTTGTTGATTTATTGGGTTGAGTGTTTAAACCTTTAAACCATTAATTTTAATCTACAGAAGAGGTAATTACAATGGCTGATAAATTAATGTACATCATTACCTCATTGGGGATGTACATTAATTTATCGGCCATTGTTTTATCCATTAGATCCCTGGGTTTAGGTCGGACATTTATTGCTTTGAATAAATAGAAATATAATTTTAAAATATTTTTTTTGTATTATTTAATTCGCCTATGGCTTCAATAGAAAAAGGTAATTTCTGACGTCATATTTGCAGGAGCGCATTGCAATTTACCCTACTTAATTAATCAACATTCATACCAAGCCGTACAGCTAATATTATGTTTCTTGGGCGGCTTTTTACGCCTCGCAGCTTATTGGGTTGCCTCTAGTAGCTGCGCTTGGATGCTGCTGCTGCCGAGCCCTATGAATTAGTATCTGTTAAAACAGTGTAAAATGTTTAAACCTTTTTTTGCAATTTAAAAAATATATATGCATTGAGTTTAGATGATCAGTAATAAAATGCCGTTTCCAAAGTAATACGCGTTCATACGCAATGTTTAAGGGTGACGCAAATTTCAGATCTTAGTTTTCGCGATTTAAAATTTACCTTTATATCATAGCGAATAAGATAATGTTGCAAGCATCGCTTTTATCTTATAAAGAAAATAAGTAAATGAAATCGCAAAAACTCTGATCAGAAATTTTATTAGTAATGTAAAGTTTAATTGTACGAACAGTAAGTCTTCAGTTTTATAATTATATGAAATAGAATATAATAATTCTCTTAAGAAAACAGTGTTATTATAATTTCTTAATTTTTATTAAAAGCGAAGCTTTTCTATAATTATGGTGAGTCCGTCCGTACGTCTGAAACGGATAGCTTTTTTCGTTAATTTAGGCATGTTAAAATTGTTCTATCGATTTCAAACTTTGCATGGTGATTCCTGTAGTAGTTAGGTATGATGTTGAAAGCAACTCTATAATCAATGCCAGAATGTTCTTACGTACATTTTAAACATGTTGATTTATAACTTTTTTAACAACAAATTTTATCAGATAAAAATATCCGATTGATCTGATTTTTTGAATACTGATTCCTAGGACAACAAAGTATAATTTTATAAGCGAAGCATCTATATATTAAAGTCCTAAAAACGTAAGTATGTCCTTAAACATTATCCTTTTTTAAGCAGTTTTTCAACAAATTTACTTACAATTTTGATACGGCATTTATACATTCATGTTCTGATTTTTTAGTTCTGACACACTACAAGTGTTAATGTTTGTTTGTCTTACCGTTTCAGAGCTTCACTTTTATGGATGTTGTCATTATTGCTAAAGAATACTTTGTAAGTATTTATTTATAAGATGAGTAAATTACAGAACATTAAACCATTCCTAAAACCATGAGTCTAATATTAAGAAAGAGAGAGCTTGCAATGGATATAATTAGATATACGTGAATAAATGGACAGGGGAATATTTTCAATTTATATCGCTAACATGAACCTTATTTATAGATCAGTTCCTTCATCCAGTAGGAGGGGTGGGGTTGATATACCACACTTTTCTGGGATCTTGCCGAGTCAAGTATCAACTGTTGGGAATATCAAAGGATGACTCCATGCAAAATTTGAGCCGGATCCGGCCAAAACCGGCCGTGAATTTTATAAAAAAACGTTTTTTTCCGGTTTTTAGGGGGTATCTGTAAATCGATTCAGCTGGAGCAAAATCAGTTGGAGGTACAAAAAATTTTACTTCACATGAAATTTAGCCAATGCAATTGCCTACAAAAATGTACTTCATCATCAACTTGATTGGACAACTCTTTTTCCTCCTAAATGTCCATTAAAACGTCGGAAACGGCAAAAATCGACAAAAATCACGCCTTCGGCGGCGAATAACGGCTAAACGGTCAGCCGGAGGCGAATGAAACATAAATAAAGAAATGTCCGCCCCAAAAAGTTGTTCAATATCAAAGAGATGCTTGAAGTCTCTTAAACGACTCCTTCCCCTCCTTTATGGGGAAAAACTGAAAAAACGTCATTTTCAAAAGTATGCCCACTTCGTGGGTGTGGGGGGCACTGAACCCATCACCCCAGGGTCACCAAATATAAAGTCTAGGCGGCTCACATTGCTAAATTTTCACCAAGTGAAAGTCTTGTGTCATTATCTCTTATGAGAAAAAAGTTATTAATTAATTAAAATTTCAAATTTTGATTTATTGATGGATTTCTTTGATGAAATGAAAGGCCGGTCAATTTTTAGGCCATTTTTTGCGGTTTTTGGGCCGTCAGGCCCAAACGGTTTGAGATAATCTCACGGGACCTTTTGCCCAACCTAAGTCTGGTTATTTGTGAGGTCTAGGAAAAAAAATCCGACTTACGCAAAAGATTATAATTATAATCTTTACACAGAAAAATGGCATGAGGTGAGGGTTTGAGGGGGCAAAATGAGCCGACCAGCGATTTTTGACGGCGCGCAGCGACGTCGTGCTTCATCCAATCCGAGATTTTTTTTCTTAGACCTCACAAATAACCAGACTTAGGTCGGGCAAAAGGTCCTGTGAGATTATCTCAAACCGTTTGGGCCTGACGGCCCAAAAACCGCAAAAAATAGCCTAAAAATTGACCGGCCTTTCATTTCATCAAAGAAATCCATCAAAAAATCAAAATTTGAAATTTTAAATAATTAATAACTTTTTTCTCATAAGAGATAATGACACAAGACTTTCACTTGGTGAAAATTCAGCAATGTGAGCCGCCTAGACTTTATATTTGGTGACCCTGGGGTGACGGGTTCAGTGCCCCCCACACCCACGAAGTGGGCATACTTTTGAAAATGACGTTTTTTCAGTTTTTCCCCTTAAAGGAGGGGAAGGAGTCGTTTTAGAGACTTTATTTATGTTTCATTCGCCTCCGGCTGACCGTTTAGCCGTTATTCGCCGCCGAAGGCGTGATTTTTGTCGATTTTTGCCGTTTCCGACGTTTTAATGGACATTTAGGAGGGAAAAGAGTTGTCCAATCAAGTTGATGATGAAGTACATTTTTGTAGGCAATTGCATTGGCTAAATTTCATGTGAAGTAAAATTTTTTGTACCTCCAACTGATTTTGCTCCAGCTGAATCGATTTACAGATACCCCCTAAAAACCGGAAAAAACGGTTTTATATAAAATTCACGGCCGGTTTTGGCCGGATCCGGCTCAAATTTTGCATGGAGTCATCCTTTGATATTCCCAACAGTTGATACTTGACTCGGCAAGATCCCAGAAAAGTGTGGTATATCTAGGGTTGGGGTAAAGGGGGATGATAGAAGGTACCATTATTTTAGCCAGCTGCGAGTATCACTTTAATAGGGTACATGAAAATATGATGCAACATCCATGTAATAAAAAATCGATTGAGCTTGCACACCTTTTACAATCTGTAATGATCATGATTTTCTACTTTTTTTTTCATAGTCTGACATGTTATGACTGCAGTAAATTGTTGCAAAAAACACAGTGGAAAAAAACAAATGATATTTTAATCAATGAAATAAAATATTGGATTTTATTTTTTATGTAAAAATAGTTAAAAATTGCATATTTTATTGTTTTTCTTATTAATTTTCTAGTTATAGTATTATTTGACTTTATTTTTTTTATTTCATTGTTTTTTTGCATTTAAATTAAGTCCATTAACCGCCAGAAAATGGCAAAACTACTCTATAGGTTATTATTGTTACTTAGTCATTTAGTCTCTATGCATATTTTATATAAAATTGTCTGATATTCCCTTTCTCTGCCAAATATAAAAAAAACGCGACCTTAGAGCATTCACTCGTGGAGGTGATAGGTTCGAATATCAGCACGTGCAATCAAAGGGTTGGCTGTTTGAAGGAAGTATGACCATATAACCTTGCACACCATTCAGCAAGTTTCAGAGACACTAATAGTTATTTCTTGCATCGTATTATAAACGGCTTTCCGCGGATATAAAATGTACAATTATGAGATTTAAACTATTTTTTAGCCCCGAGGTGCAAAAAAAACTGGCTTTAATCTTATGATTGTACATTTTTATATTCATAGAAAGGTAAATACAATACGATGTTAGACATAGTTTTTTCATAATGATGCAAACCAGTTCCTATCCACCGGATTCGAATGAATACGAGAAAATAAGATCTTGTGTATCCCATCCACAGGGCCAACCGAGGCCATAATTCCTCTTATCAGTTTTCCTGTACCATGGAAGTTCAAGTTTTGAAATTTGAAAAGTATCGAGTTTTTTTAAAGAATTTTGTTTATGGGGGTGAGAGACAAACCATAAGATATTTATAAAAAATAACATTTACCCGAATGGTCGATGGTTTGTGTATTGTCTTTTGGGTTTAAGTTTTCATGAGGAGATAGCAAACGAATATACTATAATTAATATATTATTTTGAACAAAACCTTTTAGCTAAATTGTCCTTGTTTAAAAATTATTTATGAGCCTGAGTGGTTAAGATTTTTAACTGATATGTGCTATGCAACACTTTCTCTATGGTTGTAAATCCCCTCAGTTTAGATAAACTCTTCGTCTGGTTAACACACTTAAGAAAGATTGTTAAGGATGATAAGATTATTTTTATCATTTTGGTAAATATCTAAAAAAATTTTAATTGTTATAATATTGTTAAATATTTTTTTGGTTTCATATATGTTCGAGTAGATTTTTACTTCGTAGCTGTGTTTAGTGCCCTGGGAAAATGGGGATAGATGTCACAGCTTTTAGCCTACCTTTTCTAGAGGGGAAGGGAAAAGACACTCCCTTGAAAAGAAATGGGGTATAGGGTATTTCCTTACGTCAACAGAATAATTATTCCAAAAGCAGTGACATCTATCCCTATTTTGCTAGGGCACTTAAGGCAGCTACTTTTACTTCAAAATACAAAGTACATAAGATAAAAAAACAAATGAATATATTTTTAGGTTGATCAATATGTTGATAGCCCATGTAATGCCATCTGGAACTGGATTCGAACCCAATACTCAATCTTCTGGTGTGGTAAGATTGTTTTGGCTTAAATTTTTCATTTTGATTGTTTTATTGTATTGATATATTGATTGTCTCGCCAGTTTAAGGCTATTTTTGTTTTCAAGAGAAAGACTTTTTAAATCGCAGGACATACTCTTGGATAAACAAAAGCTTTTTTCTTTTATTTTGTCCTGCGAATGAAAAACGGTGTAATAGTCAGGATACCTCTAGTTTTAGACTCGCATTTAATGCTTGCGTGGCGTTACATTGATAAAATATCATAATTAAGGTTATAAAACTAATAGATCTACCTTATTTTCAATGCCAATTCGTATATTATTCAAAATAGATTTTTTTAAATTTATTTTGCTAATTGATCTAACAGTCTTTATTTTTTCAGGCTAGTTATCAAACATGGAAGACCAAGTATGTATTGAATATGACTTTATTTTTATTCTATATTTGCTATAAATAATTTACTGGCTATAATGACTCTCTTTAGTAATGGTATCCTGAATCAAAATTCCAACAGAAGACAGGTAATATCAAAGTTTACAAAGTAACATAATGGATGTAGAATATGTGGTTATATTGACGTTAATTTAGGTTGCTAATATGGGTCTCATTTATTAGCAAGTTCCTTCATCCAGTAGGTTGGGAGGAGATTGGGTAAAGGGGTTATATGAGGGTATCGATACGTTAGCCAGCTGCGAGTATCACCTTGTTAGAGTATATTAGAATTTAGAATGTGGTGCAACATCCAAGTAATGATATATCGATAGAAGTAACATACTGACTTTTAAATCAACAATAGAGATTATATAAAGACACACACTCTCTTAATCAGACAATATGAAAACTTAAAACAGTGGAGGAACTACCCGGCCATATGATTGGTTAGAAAGTGTACAGTTATTGGTGAAAAGGGGCGGTTATTTTTTCATTTCATTTGCATAATGATGCTGTTATTAAAATAACAAAGAATAATAGGACAAAGCTTTGCTTGGTTACATTATATGAAAGTGATTTTATTTTTTGCTGATCTTTTACGGTTTAGTTGATCTGTTTTTTATTTTCATAAAAGTTTAATGGTTTTCTTTAATATTCAAATTTGGTAATTTTTGTATTAAAGAGGCCTTCCAACCGCAACAGATATCCTCAGCAATCTAGACAGGCAAGATTTCATTGTCATCTATAATACAAAGTAGAACGATGTCTGTCTGTCTGTTTGTATTGAAGTATCTCGCTAACCGCTGAACCGATCGGGTTCTCCTTTACAGGTTAGCTTCTCATAGGTCCCGGGAAGGTTTATAACTTTTTTCTTGGGGGATGGGACACCCCCAACCCCCCCAAAAATGAAAAATATCCCCCCCCCCAAAAAAAAAAATTCTTTTTAAAACTAAAGTCAAAATAGTGGGGTCGACTTCCCCCCACCCAAAAAAAATTCCCCCCACCAAGAATTAAAAAAAAAAAATTCTTTTAAATTGGTCTGATCGAACCTCTTGGGGCAAAGCCCCTAGAGGCTAGGGGCGAAGCCGCTAGTAACTCATAATGTAACAGAAAAATATTTCTTGTATTCATTCCAAACCGCTTCTAATCCGGTGGAATAGAACCGGTTCTCATCCATACGAAAAAATTATGTCCATCATCGTATTATATCCACAAAAATGTACAATCATAAGATTGAAAACAGTTTTAATATTAAAATTGTACATTTTATATCCGCGAAAAGCTGTTTATAATACGATGCGAGAAATAACTATTATTATGTCAATTCTACTAATTATTTAGAGCTCTTCAAGCAGGAAATATCCAACATCTAGTTCGAATAGCCGCCAGGTAAAAATTGTTTTCTGTATTAAAGGATTATTAATAAATGTAATAAGTATAGATGTATAACCAAGACTACTACCTTTTTCCGGTCTTGGAGACCTTTTTCGTCTTATAGGAAATTGCTTTCAGCTCTTTTGTAGCGACTTGGCTGTGTTAATTTTATAGACGATATTGTCTAATATGGAGAGACCCTATTGAAAGTTGGCACAGGGTCCACGGGTTGGGTTCATACAGTTATTTAACCAGGGAGTAAGGGAGGGGACAATGGGCAATTAATTAAATATAAGAGTTATCAAAGAAAGGGCATGAAATCCAGTTTAATCCAATAAATTTGTAGGAAATTATAAAGGGATTGTTAATTGAATAATGAATTTCCATAGCGTCATGTAAAGTGAAATCACAACTTGTTTTTGATGAAATATATTGAGGTTTTTTGGTGTGATTTTATATTAAAAGATTATTGGACCTGGCCAGCTGCTAGCAAGAATATGACTGCCCCTTTTTATTCTGTTTATTTCCCTTGCCCCTTGCCCTCACCTCACTTCTCCCTTCTCCCCGTCTGCTACATTCCAAACTAACACAACGAGTGTTTATCTCTTCCCCCCACTTCCCTTATCCCTTCTCCCCGTCTGCAATATTCAAAACATACATAACGAGTAGCGGCATTCTATGAGCAAGTCCCCAAACTCAGTCAGAAACTGCTAAATTCTTGCACATTCCCTTTAAGCCAGTCCCCAAAGTCTGAGACTCCTAAAAATTGAATATTCGATCCATTGTCCCCTCCCTTACTCCCTGTATTTAACGCTTTCCATCTCTATTATCAAAACCCATAATATAATACTAAAATATTTATGATGTCTATTCTACTAATTATTTAGAGCTCTTCAAGAAGGAATTATCAAACATCTAGTTCGAATAGCCGCCAGGTAAAAATGGTTTCCTTTATAAAAAGGATTAATAGCGTTATTAACTATTTTTAAGTATAATTTGCCTGATTTCTAATAATTTAGAACTCTTCAAATAGTTCTAATTGTCGCTTGGTATAAATTGAATTTAACAATATCCATTTTCTAAATAAAAATTCTAAAATTTCTATGTCTTATAGAGCCTTAGGTATAGTGGAAATAGTGAAAGTAGGAACTATCAATCATCTAGCAGCAGCAATAAGAATCAGGTTATTTTTTCCATTCACTGATTTCTTTTTAACTTTATTCAAATTTATTTCAATAAAACAACTATCTTAAGAGATAGAACAAAGTCACAAAATCCTAATTTTGATTATTGAAAAGATTCTTTCATAACATTAAAAAGCATACACAATATTGAGCTGAATACTAATTAACCTATGTTATTTATGTAGGCTTGGAAAAACAATAGCTGTGAACCAGGAGAAATATGCGTAGAATGTCAAATTTTACTAAATCAATACTTTTCAAACAAGTAAGTTTTATTTGTAAAACCCAAAATAATGAATATCCTAAAGTCTTTTTAGAAAGTAAGTTTTTGAAAAGTTGTTATTGAGTATACGTTTACTGAAATCGATAAAAAAGTAAAATATTTATTCTATAGGATATCAATAGATGAATTATCTGCAAAGGAGTGTGGAGAAAAGTAAGTATGAGGCCTCTAAGGGTACGGGGGGGGGGGGGACTATCAATAATTTCAGTTTTAGTTTTAAAAGAAAAAGTGAAAAATTATTTTTTGGACAGAGAATAATTTTGTCTATGGACAATTTCTCCCCAAAATAGCTATAAACCTTCCCAAGACCTTTGAGAAACCATTGTAAAGGAGGACTATATCAGTACAGACAAATGATTTCAAGTGGCATTAAAAAATCTATTTTACTCATATCAAATGATAATAATAAAATATAAGATTTAGGAAATATTGCTGTCCATCATCCTAATTTGCTCAGTACTAAGAAACATATCCAGCAAATTGACAGATCATTGTATTTTATTTATTTCTAAAGATTTTTTTCTCAGTTTTGCAATATCATGAAAAGAAGCTTTATGGTTTGAATTTATATGTATTAAAAATTACAATTAAAAGGTGTCTGTAAACACTTATATAATATGTTTAAATGATTAACTCTATTAGTACACAATCACATACACAAAAATATTACTCTTGGCATGTGATTTTTCAGTAAAAAATAAAACATAAAAATAACAAATTGATGCAGAAATAAAAAAAAATATTACATGGTCCTATAATAATTTGATTAAAAGATTAAAAAAAATATTCATTAATAAATCATTATACTATAAAATACTTGCTCTTTTAATATTTAGATAACTTCTAACTTTTATTTTGATCTTCTCTTCTAATCTATTATTAAATTACTTTAGAATTCACATTTTCACTGGGTATAACTGTTTTGTTTTGTTTTGTATTTAGCTATTAAAATTGTTTAACTTTTAATTTATAATAGTTTGTGGTTTTGTTAAAGGATAATCATTATCCTGGAATTCTTGTTCATTATTGTACTGCAAGTACCCCATTTTTGTCATCAACTCACTAAAACAATGTTTCTCTCAATCAATCAAAGAAGTCAAAACTGAAGTTTAAAGCTACAAGAAAACAAGGATAGTAACATAATTAGTGAAGCACATAAATCAACATTATTAAAATATGAAGAAAAGGCAAAGGACAAATTATCATATAAATTTTGCATTACATCTCTAACTTCATAGTAAATGATAAAAACCATTTCAACATAGAGAATGAAACACTGACAGATAGTCAAAAGAAGAAAGTTAAATAGTAGAAGCTTATTTTTCTTCCAAAATTTAAGCCTAGTGCCCAAATATCTGTTATTTAGAGCCCTAGCAAAATGTAGATAGATGTTACTACGTTTGGCTAACGTGTTCTAATAACGTCATAGTAGAGGAAAGTGAAAGGGAAGGGGGAAAGAAACCCCCTAGAAAAGAGATGGGATATATGGTATTTTATGACGTCAATAGAATAGGCACGTCAAAAGTGGTGACATCTATACCTATTTTGTCAGGGCACTATAGACAGCTACTTTTAATTTGCACCTTATAAATAGCATTACTGACGGACTGGCAGATTAAATAAATTGTGGAGTAAATACTTATTGGTGGAAAAATCTTAAAATAAAATAGAGTAGACAGATAACACAATACCTTTCAATGTAAATTGAATATCTTTTGTGCCATAATCTACAGAGAAAATAATCAACCATCATTAGTAGTAAAAATATGTTTTCCACGTACTGGTTGTAACTGACAGACAGACATATGGACATTCATTGATAATTGTAGAGTAACCATATCATGAAATATCCAAAAAGAACACAAATATGAATTCAAATCTTTGTTTATTTAAAGAGATATCTGATTATCTAACCTGCAGGAATTCTGAACTTCCTCAACCTTTGTCCAAGGTAATGTGGTTCTCCATTTAAATGTTACACTCTACAATAAACAAAATATGGATGACAATATTCATAGATAGTGAAGAACAATTACATGGAAAGACAAACAGAGTGAGTTAAAGGAAGCCTGCAAGAAATACAACGCTTTAACTGCTGAAAAATTGCCACAAGTCGACCCAATACCCCAAATTTGAAGCCTTCAGCTTCAATAACAAAAAAGTTCTAGGCATTTTAAAATGTCATTTTATGTACAATGAAAATTTTGAAAGATTTCCATTGCCCCAAATAGAAATTACAATATTAAATTTTTAGTATTTTTGACTTTTCCAGGATGAAAAAACAGCTTGACAGGCCAATGAAATCTTCACAGAAAAAATCAGCTATTTATTTTAAATAGCAGTCAAGAATATTACATTTCCGCCATAGCATATTATGAACTGACTAATTGATTGACGAACGGACAGACAAATTTAACTATAGGATAGCTTTGATACTAAAAATAAAAAAAATTTAATTGTTAAGATTTGAGTTATGTTACTAAATTTAGATAAGAAATAATACCTTAGAGTCTCTTGTTAAGGCATACTTGTCTCCATTGTCCTTCTTGCAAAAATATTGATTATTAATAGTTATTTATTATATACAGAGTGAGTCAAATAAAACTGAGTTTTCCGGTTTTCAGAAACAACCAGAAGGAATACAGAAAAAATGATTATATGTCCTTGTTCTCTGTACAAAAGCACATCAAACTTGTAAAAGGTGTTTTTCATTATCTCTAAAAATGCGGCCTCTATGATAGGTGTATGGTGTCAAAAAATGCCTTGTGTGAAAAATGTTGATCAAGAAAAATTAAAATAACTCATCTATTTTGTATATAAAAATCTTAAAATTTCAATATTTATTTAGAAAAAGGTCTAAGAAAAGTACTTTAATGAGTTTTATAGGTGAAATGCTTTTTGGCTCCTTACAAAAGCATTTTTAGAATACTGCAATTTGTCATTTTTTCATATTTCTTGATTGTGATGCATGTGGTTTAAAAGAATCTTCTATAATAACGTAGCTTATAGTAAAAAGAAAAAAAAACCTTTTTATTTGACAAAAAAATCTCTTAAGATAAAAAAGTTATTAAAGTTTGAATTTTTAAGATAAAAATGCCTTTTAGAAGCCCTACCCTATTTAAATGAAGTTATTATAACACACAAGTATAATTTGTCAAAAGGGGGCGGAGATTTTTTAGATTAAATCCGGTCATAGTCCAAATATAGAGGAAATTTAGGGGGAGGGGGGAGGAATTTAGGTAACAAGATGAAATATTTCTGGTCATGAGCTGGTTTTCCGGTCATGAGCTGGTGTTCCGGTCATGGGGTGGTTAAATCTTAAGAATAGTTTTTCATTTACCTTAGTTTTAATTATACCTTAAAGCTATCAAGTCATTACAATGGTTCGTGCACAGTTTTCTCCTGAACAAAGGACTAAACTTATGCTTGACTTATTCTAATTTAAGTGTGTTAAAAAAAAACTTTTGGCCAGAGCTTAACCAGCGGTATATGGAAGCATTTCCCATGTCTCGTCTGCCTGCAAAGAACACAGTGAGAAATCTTATGAAAAAACAATTGTCAAAGTTTACAATGCACAATTGTAACAGTAAATATTCTCCAGGCAACAATCAAAGTGGCCGCACACACACGGTTGTGACAGAGAGAAATAAGCGTAGGGTTAAAAGGTTGATGGATAGAGATTCTGCAAAGGATTTAGGCCGTATTGGACGAGACCAATCACCAATCAACTCAGGCCTAAACTTAGTATTAGTCAGACCAGCTGGCGTAGAATATCTGCCGAGTTGAAATATCATCCGTACAAGGCTGTCAGGCGCCAGAGACTATTGGATACAGATCTTCCAAGGCGAATCAACTTTTGTAACTGGGTTTCTAGACAAAGAGTGCGTGAAATGAAGAATATCCTGTTTTCGGACGAGGCCTGTTTTGATTTGAAAGGTCATGTTAACTAACAGAATGTGGGAATGTATGCTGAAGTAGGGAAGGGGCGACCAGAAAACCTTGCACATGAAAATTTTGTGTCGGAGAAGCTGCTTGTTTTTTTTGTGGAATCAAAGCATCTGGCTTATTTGGTCTCAAATATAAGTCACTTCTCCAATACCATGTGTTGCCTGAAGTCAGGGCAAATAATGGTGGCAACCTAGACAACCTTACCTGGACACAGGACGGGGCTCCATGCCACACAGAAAGAAGAAACATTGCTTATCTTCACCGCCAGTTTGATGGCCGACTGATAAGCAAGGGAGCTGAAAGAGAATGGCCACCAAGATCACCAGATTTAAATCCCTGTGACTTCTTTCTGTGGGGTTATTTAAAATCTCGGGTTTATTATCCTAAACCTAACAATCTGGATGAACTGCAGGCAGCTATTCAACGTGAGGTTAGGCAGATGGATCCTGACATGTGTCGTAGAGCCGTTTTAGATTTCAGAAAACGTGCAGATCTATGCTTAAATAATGATGGAAAGTGCTTTGAAACATAGTCTTTGATTACAACAAAACGTTTGATTTATAATGTGATAATTTAATTTAAACAAATTGTATTTTTAAGATGTTAAATATTTACAATCTGTTGAATAAAAATTTTAATAATCAAAATATATGGTTGTTTATCTTTTTAGGATGGTAGACATTTTTTATTATAAATAAATCTACCTAAAAAGTACAAAATAATGGCCGAAAAAGTCACCTTTTCTATGTTTAATGTATATTTTTATAGAGAACAAGAACCTATAATTGTTTTTTCCATATTCTTATTGGTTGTATCAGAAAATCGGAAAACTCAGTTTTTTCTGACTCACCCTGTACACCTTTCCGCGGATATTAAAATGAAAACTTATAAGATAGTATTACCAGTTTTTTTTAGCCACGAGGTGCCGTAGCCACGGGCTAAAAAATTAGTTTTAATCTTATGCTTGTACATTTTTATATTCATAGAAAGCTGGATATAATACGATGCTAGACATAGTTTTTTCGTATGGATGAGTACCGGTTCCCATCCAACGGATTCGAATGAATACGAGAATAGTTATTTATTGCCTTGTTTGTTAGCCTTGTATGGTCGAATTCCCGAGCTAAAAAACTGGTATTTATTTTATTATTTTTATTTTATATTCGTTGAAAAATGTTTTTTTTTATACGATGCTATGCATAATTTTACAGCATGGCTGAAAACATGTATACTACAGCATAATGAAAATATTAATCAGTTTTAAATCCATATTGAAAAGTAAGTTCCTTTCTGTATTTGTTTGTATTTGCTAGTAATGAAGAACCTTTCTATTTACTATTTTAAATTATCTTTATTTACACCTGTTTTGTGGAATTTTCAATAAAGTTTTTCATTCTATCCAAATATTTCTCTAATGGCCAGCCTAAAAATCTAAATAACAATTTGATTATAAATTGATTACTCTGATGTTTTTTAATGAACAAAAAGTGTATACAAGAGAATATTTAAAGTATATTGAAATTTTATGAAATTATATAATTTTAAAATATCCACATGTGACAACTTTAAAACTGTAATTAAACAACAAATGTGAATTTAAATTTCTTTGAAAAATACTTATGTACTATCATAATCATACATAAATTATAACTTATAAGATTTGTAAAAGTTGTTATTAATAAATCAATTAATGCATATAAGAAACGTGGATATTGTAAGAGATTCTCGCATACCCTGATGTTTCTACCAGCTGGCTAATTTATAACAATAACCCCCATCCGCTTCTATTGACTTCACCCCATCCCCTGCGCTAATCATAAAGGAACGTATTGACCAATACCTGAGAACTATATTAGCATTCTCAATTGACGTCAAAAATTCCCCTTTTAATATCCATGTATTTTTTCCCCAATAAACTATAAAATAGATTGTAATTACCTAAAAAGATGAGTGGATTGTTGTGTAGGATTTAGTGATAAATCCTCATATCTCATGATGTAAACTTTTTCTGGTCTCTCTTTCTTCAACTTTTCAGCTAACTAAAAATATCAGGCGTTATCATCTTAGAAACATTGTTTTTAATTTTGAAAATTTTTATATCCCCTTCCCCCCCTCGGAACTATAACTCTAGCAGAGAACAACTATTTTAGGTTAGGTTATAAGCAAGGGGACAAGAGGCTAAGCAGGCAAGGGGACCGAGCGCTGCGGCTAGGGTAAGGGTGCCGAGCGCTGCGGCCAGAGTTCTTTTTTCTGTCTAGGGGGGGTGGGGGGGGGGGGGTTGGGGGGTGGATATTTCTAAGAGAATAATACAAAATACCAATATTAATACATGTAAATTAATTTGTATAAAATATCCAAAATGTAGAAAACAAATAAATAAGCTATAAAGAGGTTTATTTTTTTTCGTTTATCATCTGTAAAGTAGTGTGTTAGCGTTTAGTCAAATGCGATTATTAAGTAAAATTGTTGAAAATGGTCAAAATTAAGAACTGATTGACTTAATAAGCGTATTAACACTAACACACAGCTTTACGGATAATACGCAAAAAAATTACTTTCTTTGGTAATTATTTTAAAATTCTAATAGATGAACAAATCTCACCAAAACATCTTGATGAGTAATCCCACATGATACTTTCATATCATAACATTTAGGAGTATTGCTACACCATCCCTTTACTCCCTTCTCTTCTCTGGAAGCTGCTACACCCCTGGGGTCACGAACCAAAAGTACTATCTAAAAATTTAACTGAGCTGGATCTTTAAATCATTTTAGTGGTGAGTCAGATCGGGGTGAGCTGAATTTCAGTTAATCAAAGCGCGGCATTTCATAAAATTCTGTGCTCTCATTGGTGGAAAGTTGGCTCACCCCGATCTGGCTCACCACTAAAATGATTTAAAGATCCAGCTCTGCAAAAATAGATAATAATATTAATATAATGACAAAGAAGTGTGTCTAATTGCATAATCAAGTTTTAGTTTATACTACGCCTTTAGAGGTCTCTAGGACACTTGAAGAAGTCAACCCCTACACCATTTTAAAGAGACAGCGTAAAGTGGCACCAAAAAATAACGTCATACGATAAAATAACCCATGAGAGGCCAGTATTAATTTTACCATCGGTCAATTACAGTATATACTGGCCTCTCATTAGTCAATTTTAATGTATGACATCATTTTTTTGGTTCCACTTTACGCTGTCTTCATTTTAAATTTTATTTAAAAAGAAAAAGTAAAATTCTTTGGCGGGGGGGGGGGAGGAGGGGGTGGTGCTACCCTCCTCAAAATAGTTATAAACCATCCCAGAACCTATGAGAAGCTATATTGGTTTTACGATTTCGAGATCATTTGGTGCAGACAGACAAATAGACATCCTGTTACTTTTATATAAGTATGAATGATAAATAAAGAAACCTTTAAATTGAGATCATTAATATCCAAGAGCTTAACTGCATCCTCTAGGGTTAATCTCACTGTTTTAATCACTTTTATTGGACTTGTTGAACACAGCTGCTCTGAAAACCATAAGAGATTAAATCAATTGCCAAATAAATATATTATTTCTTATTACTATGACTATCACTAATGCTACTATATAAAATTTTTTTATGTTATAAACAAGTTTTCTTTCCTCTAGTGACCATTTCTTTATTTTAAAGATTTAAAAATTTTATTAAAATTTATAAATCTACCAAATTTTTTTTTTAAATCTACCAATTTTTTTTTTAAATTTACCAATTAAAATCATCGGGGAAAGAAAAAGATTTTTGAAGAACCATTGGGAAAAATTAATTTATTAAGACCCTCGGAGAATGAAATAACTGTTCTTAATACAAATTTAGAGGGTGTTTATATGGGAATGGATATTTACCTTTTCTCATATATCCAAAAATTTAACTTTAAAGATAAATAATTTTAAATAAATTACAACAACTTTCTCCATTTTTTTACCTAAATAATTTGTCTTGTAGCACATCGCAATTGGATGGGTATTGTAACATGAACGTAGAATCTAAAAAAAAATCAATCAGATAAATATAAAATATTCAGAACTTTACAGAAATATTTTGCCTGGAAAACTTTTTTACTTAAAGTTTTAAAAGATTTTAAAGCACCAAAATATTTATCTAATTAGCAAATATTTAAGAAATAATAGTTATTAAGGTGATACTCGCAGCTGGCTAAAATGACGATCCACCCCCTTTATCCCATCCTCTCCCTCCCTAATGGATGAATGGACTGACCAGTAAAAGAGGTCCATATAATAGCAACACAAATTAATGACAAATGTTTCACTGTCAATATATCCACGTATTCTATGTCCATTTATTGGATGTAAAATTTACTTACTGCTGCTGGAATTTTGTGTGGTTGTTGTCTTTGGAAACCAAGAAAATCTTCATTTTCACCATCAAATTTACACTTCAAAATATGTTCTAATGTTTTCACACTGAAATTGTAAATGATAAAATAACGAATTATGATATAACTAGTGAAGCACTCCCAGCTTTCTGTCCGGCAGAAAAAAAGGCTTAACAACATCCAGAAGTTTAATTCAGTTGAGTTCTGTAGTTATCAAATCGCTTTAGACAAAAAATTTTATTACTTTGTATAATAGTACATATAAGGGCTATCATGGCGTTCTCCTCTTTTGAAAAATTTTATAGACAGATTAACTATTTTAGGTTAGGTTAGGTTTTAGCCTAGGGAGCTGAGCGGTGCGGCTAGGCAGGCAAGGGGGCCGAGTGCTGCGGCTAGCAAGGCGAGATGGCCGAGCGCTGCGGCTAGGCAGGCAAGGGGGCCGAGTGCTGCGGCTAGCCAGGCGAGATGGCCGAGCGCTGCGGCTAGGCAGGCAAAGGTGCCGAGCGTTGCGGCCAGAGTTCATAGTTCTGTAGGAGGGGGGGGGGGGGGGTTATAAAAATTTTCATTACCGCTTTCATGACCATAAATTTATTGAATTCTTCAAACTTGTATAAAATATCGCAAATAAGATATTTATTTTAAAGCGCCCATTTCTACCTAATATTAAACCATATTAGTAAAATGAAAAAGTAATTTGCAAAAAACTACTGACACTCTTAGATGAAAATTCACAAACAAAACTAACAGTAATAAAAATCTTCGAGGTGATATATTTATAAAACAGGTTGGTTTATTGAACTAAATAAGAATTTAAATTTTCTTTTAAGAAAAAGACCAGCAGAATTATTACTTACAAATAAGGATTTCCGCTTATTTCATTGTAAAGTAAGGGTTCAAAGTAGTAAAAAGTTCCAGGAAATTCGTCCAACAAGCCACCAGTAAATGAGGAACCACTACGCCAGGTTGTTACTAAAATAAAAAGCAAAATTAAATATATTTCAATGTTTAAATGTGCTTTACTCTAGGTCAGGTAAGGTTAGATTATATTGGGTGTAGGGTAAATACTCAATGAGGCCAATGTGATGTAATAAATGAGTAGTTTGCAAGTCAGTTTTAAATGAAGCATGCAGGCAAGCTGTTTAAAAAACTTACCAATTAATACATGTCTTGATTCTTCATTACTTATTCTTTCTCCAACAGTTTTGTTCTACAAATCGTTACAAGGATAGTCTACAACCAACTTTAATGCAATTTATTCTTAAATATTAGAAAAGTTTTATCGCCTCGTATTATAGACAGCTTCCCACCAGATATTCATACATTATACGATTGATATCAGTTTTGTTAGACCCGAGGAGCTGAAGGTCTATTTTATGATTTTTATTTTATTATTTGTAGAAAACTAAATTTTATACGATGCGATACATGATTTTTTAGTATGGCTCAGAACCAGTATAATTTCATATCCAAAAACACAAGTTGTGCATGTTTTGGGCCAAAGCATTCCCACTACTCTAACTATTAAAGTTGTGCATCTGGCATAGTAGCAGTATGAACCGTGTTTAACGTCTTCAGTTATGACGAGCCGAGTTTCGAACTAATCTCCTACCCGACTCTGAGCGGATGCGCTAGGTGTTAAGTCACAGTCAAGGAAAATTTTTCTCCTAGAATAATACTTTACACAAAATGATGAAATTTGAAATCTGCTGATTCATTATTATTAAAGTAAAAGAATAGAGGGGGCATGAGCTTTATGTAACTCCTGTCCCAATTTTGAATTCAGCTAATAACGTCGGAAATATAAACACAGACAAGTCCCTACAAAAGATCAGAAAAAAATTTGCTAGCAGACAAACAGGGTCTTCATTTCTTTCTATAGGTAGTTGTCTGGAATATAGATAACGTTACTATTAAAATAATGAATTTAATTATCCTTATATTCCTGAACTATACCAACAGGTCCTGGATTTTCAAAAACAAATGCTTCCTCGTTCTCGGTTTCTATTCTAGTTTTAAAAATATTCTGATATTTAGTTTTCAATTAAGAGTAGAGAAAATTTTGCTAAACATTGTTACTAGGAATCGCTACATTATGACATGGATAATGGATATTGCACCAGATCTTTATGTACTCTAATGAAGTGATACTCGCAGCTGGCTAAAAGAACGATACCCTCCACCTAACCCCTTTACATTATCCCCTCCCTTCCTACTGATATAGCGAACTGAACAATAAATGAGGTCCATGTTAACAATCTAAATTGATGACAAATTTTCCCACATATATATATCCACGTATTTTATATCCATTCTACTAAGCTAATTTTTATTAACCTTTCGTTTTCCAATTCTGTTTCTTATTGCTTGCATAACTGTTTAAACCAACTAATCTTTTAAATTCCTTTATTTTTAGAATAATTTTTGTAACATGTGAATATATGCATTTCAACAACTATTAGAAAACACAGCTGTTATATGTTAAAACATGTAATAAATTACTGTAAAAAATTCAAAGGCTTGTTCTATATGAACCATATATAAAGGTAATATGATTTTTACTGTAGCTTATGATCTCGTAATTCATGACAAATATAATTCATTTTTAAGATTTTCAACTATTTTTCGGGAAAATTTTCCTCGAAAAAAAAAAAATTTTAGATTGAGGAGTCGACTTCAACTATCCTATCTCCTAAAGTGCCAATAATATATCATAATATTTTCCTTGAGTAATTATTTGTAAGTTCAGCATTTAAAATGTTCAAGTTGAGGTTTCTAAACTTTTCCCAGGACTCTGCATCCACCATGGCAACTGTCTTACTAGCTAAAACACACCAAAAAAACAAATTTTAACAAATTTTACAAATTAAAACAGAAATTAAATTCTGTTTTCATAAAATACATTTGTAGGTTTTTGAACTTTTCCCAGGACTCTGCATCCACCATGGCAACTGTCTTACTAGCTAAAACACACACAAAAAAACAAATTTTAACATATTAAATCAGAAGAATTAAATTTCATGGAGTAAGGTTGGGGACAATGGATCGAATATTCAATTTTTAGGAGTCTCAGACTTTGGGTACTGGCTTAAAGGTAATGTGCAAGAATTTAGCAGGTTCTGACTGACTTTGGGTACTAGCGCATCAAATGCTGCCAACTCACAACGTTAGTTTTGAATATAGCAGACAAGTATCAATAAACTTAATTTGCTATGAGATAGTTTAAAAAAAAATTATCCAGAAAATATCATTTCATAGATAAAAACTTTATTGTGATAGTTTTGTAATAAACAATCTAAGAACCCTTACAATTTGGGGTTATTGGGCTATGGGTTTAAGGGGGAACACAGTAATAGTGTCTGACTGATTATGACATAACAAAAAAATTTGCCAATGAGAGGCCACTATAAATTTTACCATTGGTCAATAACAGCCTCTCATTGACTAATTTTTTTGTTACGTCATAATCAGTCAGACACTATTACTGTGTTCGTTGAAGGGGTTCCAGGGACGATTTTTCTAATTACTGAGTGGTTATGTCAGTCTGATGTGCTGGTAATTTAATGAATGTTTCAAATGAATGCTTTTCTGTCTTGAAACTTTTTCTTATTTTATAGTTTTCTAAATTTTATTAACACACATTTTAAAATTTCCTTAATATTTTCTGGATAAATCTGAAATTCATGGTCTTAAAACTCTTAAAATGAATCAAATGCCCATTGTCCCCTGCTTTACTCCCTGATTAAATTTAGTTATTCATAAAATGCATTTGTAGTCAAAGTAAACGTTTTAAAAAATAACCCTTATAATAAATTAACAGGATGTCTAACTGTCTATTTATACCAAAGGATCTCACTAACCGCTGAACCAATGTGGTTGTCCTTTACAGGGTTGCTTATAATTCGTCCCGGGAAAGTTTCTAACTATTTAAGGGAAGGGTAACACCACCCTATCAAGAGAAATCGCACCTAGAAAAAAAATTTTCCCCCACCTGAAAAAAAATTTCTTTTCAAATTTAAGAATTGGTCGACCCCTCCAACCCTCCCCCCCCCTCTAAAAAAAACTACCCTATCAAAAAATACTTTTTTTACTTTTAAAATCTAAAATAAAAAACTTAATTTATCGAATTCAACTACCACCTTCTTAAGCGCCCCTAGACGCCTAGTATTCAATAAAGAGGTACTTACTTTTTTTTAATCTGTAGGGCTGTAGCATAATCTGCAGATATGTTAGCTCTGGTATCTCAATTGTAACATTTGAAGGTGGAGTAATTTCATCTTCACTTTCATTTAGGATTTCTTCAATATCAGTATTTTCTTTTTTTGGATTTTCATTAAATTCATCTTCATTTTTTTGGGCCTCAAGTGATGTTTTCTCATCTAGGGTTTGTTATACTTATAATTTCCAATGAATCTTTAATTTTCCTTTAATAGCCTTTTCCCCTCCCCGTGACACCCAACTTCAATATCTCAGCTTGTGACATAGCAAAATATATCAAATATTAAAAATCATTAGATTCCTTTTGATATGGTTTGCTAAGCTCATTTTTTTCTTCTCTTTTATTATTTTAAAATTTACACAATGAAATAAAAGAAGAAAAACTGACGAAGGGAAACATCCCCTTCTTAGATACATAGAGAGAGAGGACAATTGGTTGTTTTTTTACACAATTCCTCGAAGTTTTACAATTTACAAATAATGTTTTCTTATTCGTTTGCCAAACAACTTTGGGGACTTTTAGTGAATTTTGATTGGTAGATTCATTAGGTCGAGTGTTCAAACGTTTTTACTTATAATATATTAATCTACAGATGGGGTAATTTTGTGTATCATCATTGGGGGGTACATAATTTATTGGCCATTGTCCTATCCCTTTAGATCTTTCCCCCCTTCCTCTGGTATTAGAGTTAAGAGGTATTTGTTAATGATAAATGATGATGAATTATTCCTGTTGTTATATTGTCCTCAGTAACGTTATAAACAGTATCTTCTTTATTGTCTTCTGTTACATCATAAACAGTACCTTTTTTATTGTCAGCAAGTTCTTCAGTATTTATCTTCATTCAGAATAAAAAACAAGGATGACACATCCATAAGTAGCGAAGCTCAAAAATTATGAGTATATATCAGGAAAAATTACTAAAAAGCAGTGTCATACAATAAACATTAATGTTGATAAAATAGAGAAATCAGAAAATCTTTAAAATCACGCAACCTTAAAAATCATGAAAATTTTAAAATCTAGGAATCGATCTAGCACCACAATTTATAGACAAATCTTAATGAAACTTGATAAAAAAAATGTAGAATATGAGCATATTCAATCCCTAATAATTTCAGCCGCAAATCCTGAATAGGAATTGAGAAAACAAAAGAAAACCTAAAAATCTAGGAATCGATCTAGCACCCCTATTAATAAGAAAATCGTAATAAAACTTAAGGAAAATAGGTAGAATGTAAATTTATTCAATCCCTAAAAATTTCAGCGCATTATCTTAAAAAGGAGTTGAGAAAATCAGGAAAACATGAAAATGTAGGAATCGATCTAGCACCCCAAATAACAGACAGATGGACAAAACAATGTATAGATTAGATGGGCATATGTTATAAGAATCTTCAATAAAATTTCAGCTGTCTATCTTTTATAGGGGCCGAGAAAATCACGTTTCCCCCACTTTGTCTCAGACGAACAGACGGATAGACGGACAGACGGACGGACAGACGGACGGACAGACGGACGGCAGACGGACATTTCGAATTATAGAGTAGCTTTGCTACTAAAAACAGAAACAGCGTATAGTATCCAATAAAAATGACGTCATACAATACAAATTGATAGGCCTGTATACATGATCATTGTCCAATGGTAAATTGTATACTGACCTATCGTTGGTCATTTGTATTGTATGGCGTCATTTTTATGGACACTATAAGCTGTAAAGCCTCAACTACAAATAGCACAAAAATAATATTTATATTTCTGAAAACTAGAGTCTATGACGACTCTAATGGTATGCATAACATTTTTCTACTATTAACAAAAGCCGCGCAACTTGAATTTGAATTTGAATGTGAGCATTTTTTGCACGATCTTAAAAGCATTAAATCTTCAAAAATAATGCCTTTGGTAAAAACTGGTTTTTAAGGAACAATTTGTTGAAATAATCGTTTTTTAATATCTAAAACATAAATGACCTATAACAGGTTTACCTAATATATAAAGCATCTTATATAAATGTTTATTTTTCTTTGCATAATTCACAATGATTTCGAAGGTGCTTTGACTTTTGTGTCAGAACCTAAATTGGGACATAGTGCATTTCATTACCCTAGGTTAGGTAACTTCATTTCATTTTTCAATAAAATTTAAAATGCAGCGGTTTTTGAGAAAATTAGATTTGAAAATTTTAGGTCAAATTTTCATCCCCTAGGAGTTATCGCATAATCATGACAAGAAAAGCAAAGATTATTTATTTAAAATTTTGAACAACTTTGCTTTTCTAAAGTTCTTCATAAAACCACTCCTGAAGGGAGTTAATTATGGCCATTTTTATCAGTTGCTTTGCTAAGGTCATGGAAATTCAGCCTTAAATAAATCATATATAGAGATGTTTTATGAAAGACTTTATAAAAGCAAAGTTGTTTAAAATATTAAATTAATAATCTTTGCTTTTCTTGTCATGATTATTCGATAACTCCTAGGGGATGAAAATTTAACTTGAAATTTTCAAATCCAATTTTCTCAAAAACCGCTGCATTTTAGATTTGGTTAAAAAGTGAAATGAAGTTACCTAACCTAAGGGTAATAAAATGCACTATGTCCCCATTTAGGTTCTGACACAAAAGTCAAAGCACCTTCGAAATCATTGTGAATTAAGTTTTAAAAAAAACATTTCTCTTGGATGACCCTGTAGAAGATGACTAAAATTACGATCCCAACCTTTTCCACCCCATTTACCCCGTCCCCACCACCTCCTACTGGATGAACGAACTGACCAATAAATGAGTTTCATATTAGAATGCTAAATTGACGACAAATTTTTCCCTGTGATAATATCCACGTATATCAAATATCCATTGATAGAAGATAAATATTCCTATGTTTTCTCCTTTTACACCTTCCCACTCTTCAACATAATCATACTCATATTCTGGCTGGGATCTGTATACACTAAATAAATATCATTCATTGAAATCGAAGCTTTTCTATAATTAGGGTAGGTCCGTACGTAACGTCTAGCTATTGTTTTGATTTAAGCATGTTAGAATTAGGGATTGAGAAATTGCAAATAACTTTGAAATCTGTATTTACATATGGCTAATATAATAATAATAGTCTATTAAGAGATAACAAGAATGACAACATCCATAAAAGCGAAGCTCTAAATGGAAGGACAAACGAACATTAACACATGTAAAGTGTCAGCACTGAATAAGTAGAATATTAATGTAAAATCTAAAAAAATGGCAGTAAATTTGTTGCAAAACTGCTGAAATACATGATAATGTTTAAGGACATACTTACATTTTTAGGACTTGATTATAGAGATGCTTCGCTTATAACATTGTACCTTGTTGTAAAAGGAATCAGTATTAAAAAAATCAGATAAATAGGATAATAAAAACATTAGACCTTTTCATGAAAATACACTTTTTCGAATTTCAGTCTTTTGCTAACCTAAAAAGTTACTTTAGGAGCCTAGAAATACATGTACAAAATTTCAGCTCTCCATCTTTACTGGCGACCTAGCGCCAGGCATGTAAAATATCAACAGATAACGGTAGCACGGCGGTTTTAACAATATCTCAGCAATGTGCAGGTTTTAAGCTCTTCTGCATATTTCAATTTAAACACATAAGTACAAAGATATATTATCCCAAAAATCTTTTGTCAAAGTCTACTCTACACCTAGCGCCAGTCAGTTTTCTAAAATCATGCATTTTATACCTGTGAAAATAGAAATCGCCAGCGCTAGGTGTAGAGTAGACTTTGACAAAAGATTTTTGGAATATTATATCTTTGGCCTTATGTGTTAAATTTGAAATATGCAGAACACCTAAATTCATCTTCCAAGCCATTCTCTAAGCATTTTATTCTTTTTATTAAATAACGGGATTTCAAAACTGCCCTTTGAAAAGGCCTAAAAAATATCTTTTTTTTGTCACTTTTTTCACTGCTTATAATTAGAACTTATTAAGATATTATGCTCAGTTAAAAAAATCGGCGCCTCTAGCACCAAAACCGGCAAAAACTGGCAGTTAAACTTCTGTGCCCCTGCTTGCCCCCCTCTTCGGCCAACAGTAGTTATCTCAAGAAGTAAAAGACATATCAACACACGAAAAGAAAACTTTTTTAACATAACCGAACAGATTGTAATGTAATGTTTACAGATTTCTTTTTGGGACTTTCCTTCCAGGGGCTTGTGGAGCAAAAAAAAAACCCAAAACACTAAAAATATGAGTTCTGAGCTTATTTTTAAAGATATCAACCTGATTTTTATAAAAGAAAACTTTTTAAATAAAACTGAACTCAGTAATATTTAAACATTTCATTTTGGGACTTTCCTTTCAGGGGCTTGTGGAGCAAAAGACCCCCCAAAACACAAAAAATATGAGTTCTGAGCTTATTTTTAAAGATATCAACTTGATTTTTTAAAAAAAACTTTGTTACCATAACCAAACTCAGTAACATTTACAGATTTCAATTTGGGATTCCTTCTAGGGACTTGTTTGGCAAAAGACCCCCAAAAACTAAAAATATGAGTTCTGGACTTGTTTTTAAAGATATCAACCTAATTTTTTTTTAAAACTTTTTTTACATAACAGAACTTAGTAACCTTTACAGATTTCATTTTGGGACTTTTCTTCTAGGGGCTAGTGGAGCTAAAGACCCCCCAAAACACAAAAAATATGAGTTCTGAGCTTATATTTAAAAATATCAACCTGATTTTATTAAAGAAAACTTTTTTAACATAACCGAACTCAGTAATGTTTGATGAAATCTGTAAACATTACTGAGTTTTGTTATGTTAAAAAAGTTTTCTTTAAACAAATCAGGTTGAAATTTTTAAACATAAGCTCAGAACTCATATTTTTATGTTTAGGGGGGTCTTTTCCTCCACAAACCCTTCAAAGGAAAGTCCCAAAATGAAATATGTAATGGTTACTTAGTTCAGTTTTATTTAAAAAGTTTTCTTTTAAAAAAATCAGGTTGATATCTTTAAAAATAAGCTTAGAACTCATATTTTTGTGTTTTGGGTGTCTTTTGCTCCACTAGCCCCTGGAAGGAAAGTCCCAAAATGAAATCTGTATAGGTTGCTGAGTTTGGTTATTTGGAAAAGTTTTCTCAAAAAAAAATTAGGTTGATATCTTTAAAATAAGTCCAGAACTCATATTTTTAGTTATGGGGGTCTTTTGCCAAACAAGCACCTAGAAGGAAAGTCCCCAATGAAATCTGTAAATGTTACTGAGTTTGCTTATGTTAACAAAGTTTTCAAAAAAAATCAGGTTGATATCTTTAAAAATAAGCTCAGAACTCATATTTTTAGTGTTTTGGGGGGTCTTTTGCTCCACAAGCCCCTAGAAGGAAAGTCCCAAAATGAAATCTGTAAACATTACATTACAATCTGTTCGGTTATGTTAAAAAAGTTTTCTTTCTGTGTGTTGATATGTCTTTTACTTCTTGAGATAACTATTAACTACTGTTGGCCGAAGAGGGGGGCAAGCAGGGGCACAGAAGTTTAACTGCCAGTTTTTGCCGGTTTTGGTGCTAGAGGCGCCGATTTTTTTTAACTGAGCATAATATCTTAATAAGTTGTAATTATAAGCAGTGAAAAAAGTGACAAAAAAAGATATATTTTAGGCCTTTTCAAAGTGCAGTTTTGAAATCCCGTTATTTAATAAAAAAATATAAAATGCTTAGAGAATGGCTTGGAAGATGAATTTAGGTGTTCTGCATATTTCAATTTAAACATTTAAGGCCAAAGATATAATATTCCAAAAATCTTTTGTCAAAGTCTACTCTAAACCTAGCGCTGGCGATTTCTATTTTCAGAGGTATAAAATGAATGATTTTAGAAAACTGACTGGCGCTAGGTGTAGAGTAGACTCTGACAAAAGATTTTTGGGATAATATACCTTTGTCCTTATGTGTTTAAATTGAAATATGCAGAAGAGCTTAAAACCTGCACATTGCTGAGATATTGTTAAAACCGCCGTGCTACCGTTATCTGTTGATATTTTACATGCCTGGCGCTAGGTCGCCAGTAGAGATAGAGAGCTGAAATTTTGTACATGTATTTCTAGGCTCCTAAAGTAACTTTTTAGGTTAGCAGAAGACTGAAATTCGAAAAAGTGTATTTTCATGAAAAGGTCTAATAAACATACTAAAATTCGTTGTCAAAAATGTAAAAAAAATCAGCCTGTTTTAAATGGACGGACAGACTTTCTGGTAACGATTATAGAGTTGCTGCGCTTTCTAATTGTTAAAGGAATCATCATGCAAAGTTTGAAATCGGAAGGACAATTCTATCCTGTTTAAATTTATGAAAATAGCTAACCGTTACGGACGAACATATGTACTGACCCTAATCATAGAAAAGCTTCGCTTTTAAAAAGGGGTATGTGAAACAGGGATGACAACATACATAAAAGCCAGGTTAAATACAAACAAAAATAGGAATAGACCGGCCCTGATTGTAGAAAAGGTTTGCATGAGTTTAAGAAGAAAAAAATGAGTTACCTTAGCTTGTTTTGTTTATAAGTTTTATCTGTGATTAATAGTATCATAAACAGTGCAAGAACTGTTATTAACACAAATCTTAATTAAAGAATTATAGTACATAATCATACAAATAACGTCCTTAGTTTAAAATCAAAAAAAGAAAACCCCATAAAGTTTCACCATGGTTTTCTTCAAATAAAACTTTGAAATGTTGAGCATTTTTTGACAATATATCATCAACTGTTTTGTTGAGTTAAAAGTTCTAATAAAATAATCAAATGCTATAAATTACGAAAGTACACTAATAAAACTGTTTATAATATTACAAGTACCATTAATTTTTCTTAATAAACATGTTTCATCAAAAAAGTTTACTTCTGTGTTACAGCAGTTTGAACTCAACAAAACATTTAGTAATAGTTGGTCACAAAATGTATAATATTTCAAAGTTTTATTCATAAAAAATCATGGTGAAATTAAATTTTTTAAATCGATATAACGATATCAAACATAACCCTAGTATATTCACTAATAAGAAACATTTAGAATTACTGTTGGGAGGTCTTTAGAATCATTTGCTCTTGTTTGTGCATAGTCCCCTTCAATTAATAAGCTGATAATTAAAGCTGACAAAAGTTTTATTTAAATAACAAAACCAAGGATAATAATAATTAGTCTCACTGCCTGGTTTGCAAACTAAAGGCTTAAATCCTTTTATAAAAGTAACATAATCTATGTGTCTGTGTGTATCCAAGCATATCCCTAACAACTGGACCAATATGGTTCTCCTTTAATTACAAAGTAGCTGTTTATAGGTCATGGGAAGGTTTTGTAACTAACCCGCCTAAGAGAAATCATCCCTAAAATATTTTATAGTGTCGCTAGATATTGTCACTGACATTGAAAACATTTTATACACAAAAATATTTCAAAGGGTCGCTAGAGGCAGAAAATACTACCAGGGCCCCTTAGTTATTGGCAAAATGGGATTTGGATTTTTGCAGTCGTTAGGTAATTTGTGTTTGTTGTGTTAGTTTAGTAATCTATTATATGTACTAAAATCCTTTCCTGTAGTAATTTCTTGCATTTAACATTTTAAATTATATAAATTTTAACACTTGAAACTAAAGTCACTATCATATATTAATTTATAATTAAATCACCTATAACTGAACATCTGCTTGAACAAACTAATAGAACATTTGGACATTTACGAATTACATTAAAGCAAAACAAGCGTTTTCCCACAAATTGCGAAGTGGTCCAGCTTATACCACTAACGAAATTATTTCGAGAAAAAAAGCATGAAACCTTTACGTGGTTTTAAGCTGTAGTTAGGGGCAACATATAATAAAATTTCCCTCCAAATATCTTTTTAGATTTATTTTACTTGTTAGTCATACCTTATACCTGGACTTGGTCAGCAATCACACCTCCCTTTCATTAAATATATAAAGTAGAAATTAGGAGAGGAAAACCATTACTTTAGGTTATGTTATATTGGGTACTGGGTAGACCCGCAGGGTTATGTCACCCTGAAGGAGTTAGGCATAGGATAAAAACAACCCATACTCCTTCTTATTTTCATTTAAAAAAAAATAAAGCAGAGTGGTACCAGTGCTCGAAAGGCACACTGGTAGAAAGTACCATAAAACTTTACCCCTCCCCCTTGGACGTCTATGGCTCTAAGGGCGTAGCCGCTATATGTATGATATTTTGATCTATAACTATTTTAATTTCTTTATTGAAGTCCAACAAATTTTTCTCACATGCATTGGATCGGTTGACCCTGCCAAGTTTACTGTTCGTCATGTTTAAAATTATAATTTCGTATTTTTGTATGATAACCAACCTTCAAAGTCACTAATTTACCAGGGATATAAAGGCAATGGCCGATAAATTGATGTACATCCCCAATGATGATACACAAAATTATTCATTCTTTAGAGGGTCGGAATGGGGGAGTGGGGAGTTTTTTCCCAACCCAACTGCATTTCAGGTTGAAATTAGATAAATTAACAAATCGGATAAAAATGTAAGCAATCTTACTAAAATATGTTTGCTATTCTATATTTTTTTTCTTGGTATTATTGACTGAAGAACATAATTTACAGGTGTGTGCAATAATTTGTTTAATTTAATCAATAGTGATTACTGATAGGGCAGCTATGTGATGACTCAGGTATGGCCGCACGTTGGTCTGTGTCTTCCTCGTGGCTATTAACAAAATTAAGTTTAAGACTTTATATGGAATTTTAGTAACTATAAAAGTGAAGACAATTTTTTTATTCTAACATTTTTGAAATTTTAAGGCTATTAAAATCAAAACTTAATATTTATTTGTTCTAATGGTTGATGACAAAAGGTTTCATTGCAGCTTGAAATTATTTTAGACGATTCCTCAGATTTATTATCATCTATTCCATGTTATTTAAATATATATGTTATAACATCCAATATATTTGTGCTTTGCTACTTTTTAATGTTGCTATCTTTGATAATGTGATGACTGCATAGTATTTATTTCAAAAAAAAACTACTTTACGTTTATCAATTCAGTTTAATATTTTAATTTATAAAATTAGATGTTTTTGATATGATTGAAGTCACCCTTATTTTAACAAGGATGACGACCTAGATTAACAAAAGAGATAGACATAAAACAAACCTTATACCTAACTACATCATAAACCGTCATGCCGAGTTTGAAACTGATATGACAATACCTAAATTAACGATCAAAGCTATCCGTTATGGAAGTACGGATGGACTGAAAGACGAACAGGCCTACCATAATTGTATAATAGTTATTTCTCGCATCGTATTATAAACGGCTTTCCGCGGATATAGAATGTACAATTATGAGATTAGTTTTTTTAGCCCCGAGGTGCCGAAGGCACCGGCTAAAAAAACTGGTTTTAATCTTATGATTATTCATTTTTATATTCGTAGAAAGCTGGATACGAAAAAGAGTTTTACTAACTATTTTTGTTGCAGAGTTAAATAAACAAGGATGACAACATTAATGGATGTCCCATAAAGTAGTAATTAGCGCACTACGCTCTGACATCGCTTCATACATATTTTTCTTGGATGACAAATTATATTGCAATTTGTCAGAATATAAACACGTAACCTTACCTAAGATGCCCTGTTGTTGTAAGGAGGGAAATTTGTAGGAAGTTAGGATTCTACCAATCAAACAACTGTAATCATGCTTTTCCCTGCTCATGCTTCTCATTCATATGAGAGTGCCATTAATTAGGACGGCTAAATATGGAACACCTGCCGAAACTCTAGGCCAAAGTGACGTAATAATGGAGTAGCTTCCACGAGAATTGCAGGTCCGCTTGTAATGTAACTCAGCTGTGCGCAAAGCTCACCAATTCATGATTGGCCAAAGGATTCTCACTTCCAATATCTGTGTGCATCTGAATCATAACTTCAGAAAATCAGGGCTACATACAACATACATGTAAATAATAAAAATATAGAATAGAAAGAGTCAGATAAACAAACAAAAATTCTGTATAAATTATCCCTATATAAATTGAATTAAAGATGCTTAAAATTTACTTATAAGTTTAAAGGTTGCGTCCTATCGTCGTAGGAATAATTATTTCAAAAATCAATTGTACATTTCAATCTCGTTATTAAGCTATAAAAATTGGAAAGAATTTTAATGAATATAATAGATTTAAAATCTGCATAAAATTTTAAGGATTTTTTTTTATAAAATTCGTTTTTTTATATAATTCATTATTTAAAAGCGCAAATCCAATTTAAGTTAATAAATTTTGACCAATAGGATAGGTAGATTGGAAACTACCTGCGCTCTAATTGGTTGAATGATGTATGTCACTTAAGCTTCTCCAATCAGGGCGCAGATTATTTTCAATCCACCAATCACAGATGTCAAAATTATTTAACTTAATTTGTATAGATATAGAATTATATAAAGAATTATACAAAAAACGAATTTTATAAAAATTCCTTAAAATTTTATGCAGATTTCAAATATATTATATTCATTAAAATTTTTTCCAGTTTTTATAGCTTACTCGTTATATAATAAATTATTTTCAAAATAGCTAAAACTAGCAAAAATAGCTAGAATAATCTGAAATGAATAAAATGACAAAGGAGGATCACTTCTGCATACCTACCCTAAATTTAATAAAACTTTCCTTAAACTAGTAGGTGCGTCATTAAAAAAATAAAATAAGGATGACAACATCCATAAAAGCGAAGCTCTGAAACGATAGGACAAACGGACATTAACACTTGTCAGTATAGTGTCAGAACTGAATAAACATAAAATAATGTATAAGATTCAAAGCAAAATTGTAAGTAAATTTGTTGAAAAACTGCTTGTAGAGAATAATGTTTATGGACATGCTTACATTTTTAGGACTATTATTTAGGATTATCGAGTTGCTTCGATTATAATATTATAGAAAAGCTTCGCTTTTTAAAAAGAAATACGTAAAAAATGTGAACTATTTTTCTATTTCTTTCCGTTCATTTGATTTGTATATCGCTACGTTTTTTCAAAGAAATGTACTAAAACAAGGATGACAATATTCCAATGAACTTATTCAAAGCGAAGCCAATTTTCATAAATTGGATAGTAAAATCTATTTATTTATACATTTTTTTAAAGATGGATATGTAAAAATATTTTCATTTTTCCCAAGACATCAAATATTTAAGTAAACATTATCGAATCATGATTACTAAATAAATATGACTCAGATAGACGTATTTATGTAACTACCCTCATTATATAATTATATAGCCTCGGATAGCCTATAAAGAAGACAGGGTACAACAGAGTTCTTATTTTCTTGTATTTCTGAACCAAATCTTGATTAATAATGTGCACGAATATATGGTCAAACAATCTTTAGACAAACAACCTCTTGATTGCACTATCTTTGTTTGTGCATGGTAAAAGAGTTACGCCTGTTTGTGGTCAAGGCCTTCCCCCTACTCCAACTATTTTATGTCGGGCATCTGCATTAGCAGCAGTAGGAACCATTTTGAAAGTCTTTAGTAATGACTCAGTTGGGGCGAGATTTGAATCCATCACATTACTAACTACTAGCGGATGCGCTACTTGTTACGACATAGTCTCTCAGGATAATTATAGATAAGGTGCGCTCCAACAATTGAGTGCGTCACACATCAAATGTAAATGTGATGCCTCATATCAGAAATATGAAAAGTTATCAAACAAATTAAAAATTGCGTGACATATCTTTCTATTTGACATATGTACTTGCGGATGTGCCCCTAGCATCTAAGAGCTCTGTATTTAGAGTAAAAATGTAGTAGAATAGTATTTCTAAAAATTGAATAGCCTAGAACCCTACCGGGACCTATGTAAAGCTTCCCTAAAGTAGAACTAATAACTATTCTGTTATACAAAGATTTCAATAACTACTGAACTGATTAGGTTCTTTTTTTTAAGAAAGCTTCATTAAGGTCCCGGGATAGTTTTAGGCTATTTTAACAATTACAAAACCCTTTCTGGCTAGATACTTTTGATGCTTATAACAAAACGTTATCTGTACAACTGACGTATGGATCCTATAGAGGTATAGAGTAGCTGCGCTACAAGAAAAAAAGCGTGACAGTGACGCACCGTATCAATCCTAAAAATGTAAACTATTTCTTTTTATGCATGGAGGGTGGGTATATTGGGCTTTAAATCAATTGTACCGAAAGTTTCACGCTCACTTATTCTTAAACTAAAAAAAACTATTGGGAATTATCCTAAACAGTTTATTAGTCAATGAAACTAATAAACTAAGTTTTGAAGGTCCTATGAAACAGTTCATTTATACGGAAAACTGAGGGTAGATCTTTATCTTAAAGAATTCCAATGCCAATGTGTTTTTAACTTTAACTCACTTTGTCCTTTATTCCAAAAAAATTATTGGGCTTTGATACTCATGATTTTTCAATCCATGTTTTCTTTCAAACTTAAACTTTTATTATAGGTTAAACTTAACCTTTCATTTACTTACTTATTCAAAATATGTTATTTATTTTATTGTTCTGTTTAAAAAAAATACTTTTTTTCCAACTGATGATAAACTCATCCTTAGATAAAAAAGTTAGCATTACAAATTAAATCTTTCGGATCATTTATTATTTTTCAATTTTTGCGGCTACGTAAAGTTTTTGGAATGTATACACTTTTAGTATAACTATGTCATAATTCTATAAATCTGGCACAATCCTGCTTTATTTTATCTGTATATCAACTTTGTATGATTTTTTTCTATTTATTTGCAGGGAGGGAAGGGACATTTAACTATTTATAACACTAGTCCCCAACGTTTTGTATTAACGTTTTTTTTGTATGGGGACTTTTATTCAATTTTGAATAGTTGATTCATCAAGTTGATGGTTTAAATGTTTCAACCAGTAAGAACAGGTAATTTTGTGTAACATCATTAGGGATGTACATTAATTTATCGTTCATTGTCTTATACTTTTAGATTCCTGATTTTTGTTAATTGATATAAAAGGTCTAGATGAACAATCATTCACAGTACCAATAGTAGCACAGTGTTCAAACTTTTTATTTTCATTTTGCATGGGGGGGGGGGGGGAGTAACAACACGTATTTTAAGTGTGAAATGTAAAAAATATACCTAATTAAAAAATAACATGTACATTAAAGCATTGCGCGAAGCGCCAAAAATATTTTTTCGGTTGGGAGCTATAACCCTTCCCCCTAAATTATTTTTGAAATTTTTAGTTAAATATTTATGGAGGTTGGGGGGTCAAATCTAATTTATTTCCAAATTATGCTGGGGGATAAGGGGGGTGGGGGTGCACCCACACTTGGAATTACCTACAGGAGGAACAATTATTTAATGGTTTTTGAATTGTACATTTTATTTTGTTGGTTTCGAAAATGTTTATTTACTCTTCAAATGACACTTTAATCTTTGTTTATCTATCTATTAATTACATTTTTTTAAACTGATGACCTATGCTATGAATGACGCACAAGCATTCATTGAAATTGACATACAAACGCATCAAATCTGAAATAAAAAAAGAAAGTCACTTGATAGCATTACGGGGCATATCGATAAGATTATTTCAACAAAAATAAAGTTTTCCATATCAAACACGTTGATTCTAGCTTATCTAAAAACATATTTCAAAAACAATAACTAGAATAATTAGGCTTAAATGAAGCATCTCTATAGCCAAACCATAAATCTCCATATTACTAATTCTTTACTTTTAATAATTTTTTGATTTATCCTAAAATTTTGCTTAGATTTGTAAATCATATTATATTACTTTAAATTCATGAAACTGTAATTTCCCCTTAGGCTACCTCTCTTTCTCAAAGGTCTTTATTTACCAACCAAAAAAAAACACACATAAATATCCTTTTTGTATTTTTATAACTAAAAAGAAAGCAAATTATAGATAAGCTGGACTCCAAAAATAAAATCCACATGATGCAAATGATGTTTGTAGCAATGCAAGGGTACAAGGATATTACAATGGATAGAAATTTATTTTTTAATATTTCTATTTGCTTATTTTTGACTGTAGAAACAGAAAATTTGAAGAAAGATTTGTAGATTAATTTAACTGTAGTTTTTCTCTCCCTCCCGGGAGTAATGAGGTGTGATAGTTTTATGTTTATTCAATATACAAAAAAATCTTACAGAAATGTAAAATTTTCTATCCCACCCCCAAAGAAAATAGCTGAAAACCACCACAAGACTAGTAATTATATTATCTTAAGAGAAGAGCCTAATAAGTCCAGCGGTTAATAAAATCTTAAGCTATAGACGGACATACGGAGTGACAGACGGACAGACATCGTTCTACTTTGTATTAAAGATATTTTTGAAAAGGAGGACAAAAATGATATTTTTCTGTCCCACAAAAACACTTTTACTTTCCACGTTTTATTAATCCATCTTTGCCCGTTCAATTTCATCTTTCTGCAATCATAATTTTATTTTTTTTCTGTCAAGTCTATCTTAGAGATATATTAGATGATTAGAATTTAACAAGAATGAAAACGTTCCTAAGTAGCTAAGACATTACAATCTAACAAAAATCTGTGAAACAATAACAAGAAGCTGTAATGCAGAAAAAAATAATGAATAACCTTTAGATATTTTTAACAAATAAATTCACTTGTAATAGGTCTTTAAATATTCAAATAAATAGAAACATAGTTTATAGAATAGCAGCACCTTTTGAATTAATTTTGTTACAAACGGTTTGAAAAACAATCAAAAGCTCCACTAAAGTCTAAAGATCAGAAACTATAAAATCACAACTCTAAAAAATCTCCCATATAGACGACTCAAAATGCGTAAGCCCATGAAACTAATCATATTAATGCTTTCTGTACACTTTTAGTACAGTATTAGATTAACATTCGTGTCAGAAAGAAGCAACTTCTTTTTTTACCCTTATTCATTTTGAAAAAAATATTATTTAATACTTATATTTGCGGGAACTTTTATATAATGAAATTATACAATTTTTGACATGTATAAAACGGCTTGCTTTATTGCATCAAGATCCATGACAGATCTAGGTAGGAAATAAATGTCTATAAATGAGCTCAAGTTTTCCAAATATTAAGTGTTTAAAACTCATAGTGCTCCAATAATCCATAATAAACTCTCATTGACCAGAACGATATGACCCATTATTTTACTGTATGAAGAATATTTTTTTTATATTTCATTTTGCTATTTGAATTACATTGAAGTATTAAATTTCGATACCATGGAAACTGTCCCAATTTTGTATAACTTTTGTGGAACATGTTCCAGTTACGTCATATTTTTCTTTCCCAAAAAAGGGAAGGGGGGAAGAAAATCTCTTCAAAAGAGATGGGGAAAACCCCCTTTTCTCCCATATCTTTTTTCTTCCCCCCTTCCCTTTTTTTCTTTCCCCCTTCTCTTTTTCGGGAAAGAAAAATATGACGTAACTGGAACATGTTCCGCAAAAGTTATACAAAATTGGGACAGTTTCCATGGTGTCTTAAATTTCTATTCATAAAACAGAAAATTTAAATTTATAATATAGAAAATAAAAGTAAACTTAGTTTTAAAATAATTTGATACTAGCGATACGTGCATAATGTGGTCAGATATTGAACTAAAATCTAACAGTTAACTAAACATTTTGACACTTTCAGGATGATACTTTGAAATAAAAAATATTAGGATCCTAAAATATTTTAAAGAAAGATAGGCAAAATTATAAATACTTTAATACTTTAAACAGGGATAGGACAATGGAAGAAAAAGATTAATATTCAATCTAGCTAATGGGATAATTTTAGAACGCTGCCTCTAGTAATTATTTATAATAAGAACAATTATTTATATTCTATAGTAGAACAGTTTCTGACAAATTGGAAGTTCCTATTAAAATTAAACTATAATACTAAAATTTTTAGTAATATTAATCTGATGGTAAATTCATAAAAGTTTAAGTGACAAAAGCACAAGTGCCGAAAGTGAAGGGTATAATTTTTACTTTTTATGTACCAGTCCTGAGGTGGATTCTTTACAAAAAATTAAGGTCACTTAGTGAGGCAAAATTATTTTCATGAAAAATCCTCCAAAATTGCATAAAAAATCTACAAAAAAAGGTTTATTAACACAAGATGTGATTTTTGAAGATTTTTCACAAAAATAATTTTGCCTCACTAAGTGACCCTATTTTTTTAAAGAATCCACCTCAGTTGTTTGTATGTGTATGTTTAACAACAATCTTACGGAAACTCTTTTAAGATATTATGACTGAAATTTATGAAGACTACGAATGGGAATACGTTTCTGGTTCTGAGGTACGTATCTGATTAGATAGATAGACAGCAGTGCAGATAGAAAATATATAGATACATAAATTGATAGAAAATAAATATACAGATTTTATCGAAGTCTAAATTTATGGATAGGCAGAAGCAGTATAGATTGTGTTTGAAAAAACACTATACAATATTTTGTTAAAAGATCTTTATTTTAAAAGCGAAGCTTTCTATAATTAAGGTCGGTCCGTCCGTCCGTAACGGATAGCTTTTTTTCGTTGATTTAGGCATGTTAGAATTGTCCTATTGATTTCAAACTTTGCATGGTTATTCCTGTAGTAGTTAGGTACGATTTAGAAAGCGTAGCAACTCTATAATCATTACCAGAATGTCCGTACGTCCATTTTAAACATGTTGATTTTTTACTTTTTTAACAACAAATTTTTATGTGATCTAATAATCCGATTGATCTAATATTTGGTATAATGATACTGGGACAACAAAGTACAACATTATAAGCGAAGCAACTCTATAATCAAGTCCTAAAATGTAAGTATGTCCATAAACACTATCCGTGTCAAGCAGTTATTTAACAATTTTACTTACAATTTTGCTTCGACTCTTATACATTTATATTCTGATCATTCAGTTCTGACACTATACAAGAGTTAATGTTGTCACAGTGCTTTCAGTGCTTCGCTTTTATGAATGTTGTCATCCTTGTTCACATGGAAACACTTAACAATTGTAACAATTGAATAATAAATATATTTAAAACCACTTGGCACCACAGCTTGAGACCCATTTCTTGAACATATTTTTAGGAAGAAAGTTCTGATTATGAATATGAAAATGGGTTACAAGATTTTTCCTTGTTAACATCAAGATCTGTTTCTACTACTTCATCGAAAGCTTCTTCAAGATTTACCTCTGAATCTTGCTTTTGCTCCAGGTAAGATTTTGTCTATCTAGTGAATACTGAAATAAATTAGATTTTTGTCAATCAAATTACATTATAATTTAGCTGTGAATTAGTTGACTTGACTGTATCCCTATTAACTCAATTTTCTTCTATATATATATATATCAATCTATCATTACACCTGAAACGTTTTTAATCATAATTTTAATGAAATATTTTAGTGATTTATGTGTTTGTCTTGATGATGTAAATACTGTCTTTGCCAAGCCTCTCAAAATCAATAAAAGGTAATTTTTGGGTTTCTAAATAGTTTTCGAGATTTTCTGTATTTTTAATGTTGTTCTAATTTGTTCTAATCTATATGTGATAGCAGCTGACACACTTATGGAATCTTAAAGTAGCTTCTCTACAAAATGATTTTTTCCATTTACTTTAGGTCACCTTACAACAATGAACCCACTGAAATTAAACTTTCTGAAGCTACAAAACATTCCACTAAAATATTAAGGTAACAATTCTGAAAATTTCAAAAAATGCATTATGGACCAAATAGTTATAAAAAAAAGTTTTAAATCAAAAATAAATTTACTGTTAAAATATAATGAAACCTTTTACATTTTTAAAAATGTAATATGACTGACAGTCCAACTGACCAAGTAAAATATATACTGGATGCTCATTGTAATAAAAAATAGTCAAAAGATTATTCAATCATATATCTTGAATAGATGCGGAGAAAATATTATTTCTGATAAACAAAAAAAGTTAACTAAAGAGAAGCTTTGCAAATAAAATTATCTTGAGATTTAACAATAATAGTTTATACTTTAGGACATTTTTGGATGAAATGCGAGACAAAAATCAAAGCTTTTCTACTCCTAAAATTGAAGATTGCATTTTGAATGGTAATAATTTTGTTTTGGTAGCACAGCTGCTATTCAACTGGAAACTCTCTGTATGTCCGTCTGTAAATTATGGATTACTGTTATTAGTTTCTATGTTATTTTCTTTATAATAAGAACCCAGCTAATATTCATTTCTATATAATTGTATTGATTGATTTAATATTAATGTGGTTATTGTATTAAGGTGGTTTAAATAACCCTAAGCATTGGATAATAGAAGAATTATGTACAAAAAGCAAACCTAGTTGGATTGAAGAAAATAATATAAGGTTTAAATTTGATATGATTTAAATTACTATCCTATTCATTTTTTTCTGGAAAATGTCCAATGTGCACTTACTCAATAACTTACTGTGTCAATTCAAGATATGTTATTTCTATAGAAAAGTTATATACATATATAGACGTTTGATTTATTGCGAAGATTCTCTAAACAATGAATAGAACATAAATGTATTTTTCTTGGTTTCATCATGATATTTGTTTTATTCTGAGCAATGGAATCTTCTTTATCTTACTTCTTTGCCTGACCAGTTTTTATCTTTGATATAAACCCTTTTATGTAAATGCTTTGCTTTCCATAATTGATGTTGATTTATAATTATTTCTTTTATTTATTTTACTTAGTAATATTTTTATTTTATTTTTAGTTATATTGATGGATCATATTATGAAGGCGATATGCAGGTACTTTTTCTTTTCTTTGCCAATATCAGATTCAGTTCCATGGATTTTTATAAATTTAATAATGCTTATATAAAAGTAACAGGATCTGTGTCTTTCTGACCAATAGGTTTCTAACCGCCCATCCAATATGGTTTTCCTGTACAGTGAAGCTTCAAAAAGGTTCTGGAAAGGTCTATATAAATTTTGGGGGAGGTTGGCACCACCCTCTCCAGAGAAATTGCCCCTATCAAAATACTTTTTTTTTAAATTTAAATTGAAAGGGGGGGGGGGAGGGATCGACTTCTTCGACACACCATGCAAGGGCCCTTAGATTTCACTTGTGGCGTAGCTGCTAGTTGATAATAAAGTATTTAAATGAAATTTGTGTTGAAAACTTTATATTTAGAATGGAACAAAACATGGAGAAGGAAGCTTTTGGAGTAAAAATAATATTAGGTAAAAAATAAAATCAATTTTAATCAGTTGTGTATTATATTTTGATCTAAGAGTAAATAACAATAATTCCAGTAAGGCTAAAAACAGATGAATATCTGCTGGATTAGAACCGGTTGTAAGCATTTCTGAAAAATCATGTATCGTATTTATACAATTTCTCCGAATAATTGAATCCTAATGCTAATATCAGTTTTATTAGCCAGGGCTTTCGGTCCTTTGGAACTATCAAAACTAGAATTAATCTTTTTAATAATTTCTATTTACTATCCATGGAAAACTGTTTATTTTACAATGCTATAAATAATTATTAATCCTTATTATAGATTTGATGGTTACTTTGTGAATGATTGCCCAGAAGGATTGTTTTACAGTGAAAATGAACATAATTCTGAAGAATGGGCTTTTTTCTATATCAAGGTATATTTATCATGATAAATTCACTTGAGCTAAAAAAATAACTTTTCATTTGAAATATATTTTGGTTAACATAGCACCCTCTTCAGTAATAATTACATAAATCATATTAATTTAACTTACATAATAAAAGATTAGTTATAGTAAAGAAATTAGTAAAAATTAAAAGGTAAAATATTCAACAACTGCTATGCAAAAGTCAAGAAGACATTAAATTGAAAAAAATAAATACAACATCAAAAAAATATTTTTTTATCCTGAATTCTAAAACAAAAATTTATTCTTTTCTTAGAATGAGAAACTCTATGGGCAATTCAAAGAATTAAGGTATTTTAATATTTTTACTTTATTTTGCTACTAAATAAAGATAATTATATAAATTTTCAAGTCACAAATTAAGATCTTTACAGTGCCTATAAAAAGGGATATAAATTTAATTAAAAGTGAGATATAAGAAAGAATATTAATATCGATTTGAAACTAAAAAGACAAGAATTTTATGAACTCAAGAGTGAGGGGTAGTTTTTTTCCCAAGGCCAATTTCCCAGTATAATTCATTGACAATTGACCTAGCCTATTTTTTTGGTATTATTTTATTTTTAGAGGAAAAAATGTGAAATATGGCATTTGGAATGGTCCTTTCTGGACAATACTTCATCATGGAGCTGTATTATATGGTCAACTAGATAGGTATAAAATTTAAAAAGAGTATATAATGGACAATGCAGGAGCTCTTGGGTGCTCTGTGACGCTTCAGGCCCAAGACTTCTCCAAACCCTTTTTCAACATAATCTGCGTTTTAATTGCAATGTAACGCGATAATTGCTAATTAAGTAAGGTAAAACCTAAACAAAAACCAACTCTCTAGAAGTCTAGAAGTCCTAATTGTACATGGTAATGAGTTGCGTCTGTTCTGGGCCAATGTATTCCCACTACTATTATTGTTGCACATCTGACATAGCAGCATTAGTGACCATTTAAACATTTTTATTCATGGGCTGAGTTTCGAACCTGTCACCTTCCCAACAATCAGCGGATGTGCTATGTGTTAAGACACAGTCCCGGGTTATGCTAGTGGCTAACTTACTATGTAAAAATTGATCAATTTTATAAAATTGTAACTAAGAGCCATATGTATTATGTATTGTACGTTTTTAGTAGGAAAAGAAGTTAATAAGTGTTTTTTGACAGAGAAATCTTTGCTAGTAATAAAAAAGCTTACAGAAATTAAGCAGTTTATTTATAAATGCATCTATTCTATGTTCTAATATTTTTTTAGTACTGGGAAGATGTCAGGGTATGGAGTGTATCTCTATCCAAATCTTTGGCTGGCTATTTATGGACAATTTCAAAATGATAGATTTATACAAGGAAATTTACTTTGTTTCTTAACCTTAACTATATCCTCTTAAATTTCGAGTATGGCCGTTTTTCTGGATAGCAAAAAAATTTGATTTTTTGAAATAATTTTGCAATCAATCTTCAATTAAAGTAACTACATCTTGATAAAATATCCACGCATTCTTATATTGCAATGTAGTTTACAAATAAAATGATATTTATATAATTTTTTTTTATTCACTAATTTTAATTAAGCTCTAGAAAAATCTTCCAAAACATTTAAACAAAATCTATATAAATAGTCAAAGTAAATTTATCTAAAAGGTGGGGAAGGAGTTCTAGTAGATATAGTTCATGATAATTATGGTTTCTTGAAACCAATTATTCAGCCATTACAAAACCAATCACTTGTAGAGTTCGAGGCACCTTCTAGACTTAGGTAAATACAATAAAAAATGTTATACAAAATATTAGTAGTATTAATCTTTTCGACGTCAACTGTAATCCCTCCAAACATCTGTCTATACTTCAGAAGTCAAACGTACAGCAATTTATTTACAATTAATTTAAGATTTAAAAAATCTTTTATGGGAAATTAGGTATTTCAATTACCTACCTAATTCAAAATTTAAGTTCAGTATTCTCAAATTACTGTTTTCACAACATCATTCCAAATGCATGTGAAGGAACTGTATCCAAAAAGTAAATTAATATAAATTTTTTTTTCAAATTCATTCAGATTCACATAGAGTGTTTATTAAGCTCGACTTTTGTATTACTTCAGGAATCATTGGTCTAGATTTTAATAAACTTAGGTTAATGACACAAATTACATTTGATGAACACAGTAATAGTGTAATGGTAATGGTAAAATTTATAGTGGCCTCTCATTGGCTAATTTTTTATGTTACGTCATAATCAGTCCGACACTATTACTGTGTTCCATTTGATAATATTTTAATTTAGTTTGGGAAAGAACCTTCAAAGTCAAGATATGCTAGAAAATATTCAAGTTTTTGTCAACGAATCAAATGTACCTGGTAGGTCTTTATTTGTTTTAAAAATTATTCACAACCTTCATGCAGAGTACTTTGACCAAAAAAAATTGCTTTTGGCTTTATGTTTTATTTGACTTGGTAAAAGAGAAAGAAAATTTTACCAACAGCTGAATTTAATACCGAAAAATACCTAGATGTCTCTAAGGGCTCATGAAGGCGTAGGGGGGAAGACGACCCTCCCCCCTCCATACTTTTAATTATAGTTTTGAAAAGAAAAAGAGGGGTCATTTTTTTCTGGGGGCGATTTCTCCTTGGAGGGTGGTGAATCCATCCCCCATAATAATTATAAACCTTCCAGGGACCTATAAGAACCATTTCGGTTTAGTTAGCAAGATCCTTCTGTAAACACAGACAGACAGACAGATTCTTTTACTTTATTATAAGGATAAGGATTATGATTAACACGTACCATAATTTTTCACCTAATGTTTTAATTATTTAAGGAGCTGGAGAAGGTCTGTTCGCCAAAGTAGATATAAAACAAAATCAAATTGTCTGCTTTTTTAATGGCATTAGACAGGTTTGAATTACATTAAGATTTCATAATTGCTTAACCTAGTATATTATATTTTTCAAAACTGTTTTTAATTTAAGTTCAACCCCTTAATAAAGTTGCATTTACCAATTGTACACTGTACAGCTTTTGGAAATAGTGCAAAAACTGTAAACTAAAAATGTAGGAAAGAAAAGTATAAAAAAATATTTTTTTTAACTAGGTGAGGGAGGGGATATTCGGTTGGTTATTACACTAGTCCCCAAAGTTTTAATTACCTTTTCTTACTACCTGGCTTAACACTTTTGGGGACTTTCATTAGATTTGGATTGTTTGGTACATTAAGTTGAGTGCCTACACTTTACAACCACAAGTTGTAATTTACAGAAGGGGTAATTTTGTATAGAATTAAAATAATTCTCATTTTTTCCATTATCTATTAATTTTTTTCCCTTCAAATTAGAGAAAATGTTTACGAAGTGCATTTCAAGAACAAGAGATTACGAAGTTTAGTGAATATAGGTAATATGCAATTCAAAAATATACTAATATACAATTAGAAATGTAATGAATCATATGCTTTAGTTAAGCTAATACTTTTCTAAATTGATTGCTATTTAAATACAGTGTGTTTTTTTTATGAGAACTTTTTTGAATGCAATTTTACCCCACTTATAGTTATCAGAATTTATTGATTAATGGCTTATTTTCTTCGTTTTTTAATGCAATTAATAGGACATTAAAAAAAAATATTTCAGTTTTTTAATTAAAAAGTACAGTAAAATTTAAAATTCAAAACTTAGGTGACAAAATCAAAAGGGTTTTAGCGCATTTTTCTTATGATCAAATCTTCTACCTTTTGCAAGAAAAAAATTGGATTTTCAGTAGTCGACTTTGGGGGGCCAGTACTCCCTCTCTGATTGAGATATGACCTGCAAACTTTGATAAATTCTAGTACATGTCCCTGTAGTATCTGTATCAATTTTTAGCTCTAGATCTTAACTTTGAAGCATTTTGCAGCAATTCTTGCAAAAGGTAGAAGATTTGAACATAAGAAAAATGCGCTAAAACCATTTTTAGATGTTGACATCTAAGTTTTTAATTTTACATTTTACTGTACTTTTTAAACAAAAACTGTAATATTTTGTTAATGTTCTATTAATTGCATTAAAAGAAAATAAGCCATTAATCATTAAATTCTGATAACTATAAGTGGGGTAAAATTGCTTTCAAAAAAGTTCTCATAAAAAAACACACACTGTATTATATGTAATTTACAACACATTGGCTTAATGTTATTTTTCATATCACAAAATCAATTATAGGATATGTTTGAGCAAAGATATAAGTTTGGATATTCCTGACGAATACATTTCTATAAAAAAGTAAGTCAAACCTTATATTAAATGATTGATATTTTAGGTCACATCATAAGTAAAAAGCAACGAAAGACAGTTACTCTAAAAATCTACAGTTGGGCCTTATCATTTTACATAACTTGATCAAGGCCAAAAGCTGCAGATTCGACTAAAGAAGCCAAATTTATTTTAACAGTTTGTAATTTAAGTAAACAAGCTACAACCTGGTCGCCAAAAATATGTAAGGTTGCTTTTCTCTAAGAAATTGATAAAGTAATATAATATTAGATATATCAAAGAAATTGTATAGAGAAAAACATTAAGATACTTATTTTTTGTACACAAATTTCTGAAGAGCATTAGTTTAGACATTAGTAATTAATAACACATGACATGTTTTTAGATACAAAGCAACCCTTGGCCACAAAGTCTGCCATTCATTTCAACCTAATGTCATTTTTTCTGAAACTCATCACCCAAGGTATTTCATTATTTACCTCTTTAATTTCATAAAAGGAAAACAGTAAAAGTGTCTAACTATGACGTCAGAAAAAATTAACAATTAACCAATGAGAGCCCGCTATATATTTTACCATTGTGAATACTGGCTTCTCATTGGTTAATTGTTAATTTTTTTCTGACGTCATAGTTAGACACTTTTACTGTTTTCCATAAAAGTAATAAATAGTTTGGTAAGTCTAATTGAATTGTTCTTTTTCTTCAATCTTTTTCCTTGTTGACAGTATCCCTAACCTTTTAATCCTGCTTTTATTTATTAAAACAATTTCATGATAGGTTTGGAGAAATTATATGCTTGGTAGCACAGAGGGATCTATGCAAAGGAGAAGAGATATTTGTTAATTATGGATATGAAATTCAGGTAAAATAAATTTATTTACTATAAGCCATAGTACTTTGTAATACAAATGGATCTATGTAAGAAGATATTTGTTAAATATGGATATGAAATTCAGGTAAAAATATATTTATTTACTATAAGCCATAGTATTTTGTAGTACAAATTGGACTATGTAAATAAGAAGATATATCTATTAATTTTGGATATGAAATTCAGGTAAAGTATATTAATTACTACAAGCCACAGTATCATGTAATACAAATAATTCTATGTAAAGAAGAACAGATATTGTTCATTATGGATATGAAATTCAGGTAAAAATATATTGATTCACTAAAAGCCAAACCATCTTATGATAGGTATATTTTTTATCTTTTGTTTTGCAAAATTTTTCAAATGTTTAACGTACATTAGAGTGTTATAAAAATCTATGTTGTCAACATTTGATATCCGAATTTTGTTGTTCTAATATAGCTGCTATAATTATTCACATTTAGCAACCTCCTTATCTCAAGAACTGACATAGTTTTAGGGTAGTTATTCATTTTCTTATCTATAATACAAAGTAGCTTGATGTCTGTCCGTCTGTACGTCTGTCTGTCTGTCCCTTAAGATCTCGGTAACCACTGAACCGATCGGATTCTACTCTTCAGGGAATATACCTACTGGTCCTGTGGTGGTTTTAGGCTATTTTCTTGGGGTGTAACCCTCCTAAAAATAAAAAAAATCCAACCCCCAAAATTTTTTTTTACATTTTTTGTAAAATCTCAGTAACTGATGATCAAATTAGGCTCTACCCTTCTGGGAATATACCTACTGGTCCTCTGGTGGTTTTAAGCTATTTTCTTGGGGGGGGTGGGACACCCAAACCACCCCAAAAATAAAAAAATCCCTACTTCCCAAATTTTTATTTTTTTATTTTCTTTAAACAAAAACCAGTAATTGGGGTGGGGGAACCCCACTGCAACATGGGGCGAAGCCCCAATGAATCCCCCCCCCCAAAAAAAAAATCAAAATATATTTTTTTTAATATTAATTTTTGTGTATGCGAACAACCTAGGTCTAATTTTTAAGAATTGAAATTTTTGTGTATACGGCAAACAACCTGGGTTTAATTTGTACAAATTAAAATTTTTGTGCATAAAGCGCACAACCTGGGTTTAATTTTACCACAGAGTAATTAAACAAAGAATAATTTTTTGTATATTTCTATTAAGGAGGGTTGATTTCCCAAAACTATATAGGGCGAAGCCCCTTGAGGCTAGGGGCGAAACCGCTAGTCAAAATAAATAACACTATACATGTGTTCAGAATGCCCCAGAGTGGTATCAAAATCTGTGGAGTCTGCATTTAAAATCTCAGTTTGGTTGGTCAACACACGACATACTCAAGTAAGTGGAAGCTTCTCTGAAAATTATAGTTTAGATAATCTTAGATCAATGAAGGTTTTTTTAAAATCATTTTACATAATTGCCTTTGTGTATTGGTGTAAATAAAAACTGGAACTAATTGCTTTCCTTTCTTATTAGTTTGTCCCCTTCAAAATCACTATGGATTGAATTTTTTTAAGGTATGGTTATTCCGTCCACAGTTGCACAGCCGCTTTTGAATCTGCTAATGCGAATATTCAAGCAAGAAACAACAAACTATTGGATGAGAAGCTAGTAAGCTAGTTCTTAATTGGCTCATGTGGTCGCTAATTAATCCCAAAACTTTTTTACTTAAAAGTTGCATATTTGTGCCTTTTGAAAAGATTTAATAGATAAAAAGAGATGCATAAAACATTAGGAGTACAAAATGTCGTATTGGAATAAAATTAAAATAAAAATTTTTCTCTATTTTATTTATTTATTTACTTACTGTTTTTAAAGATAAAATCAAATGTTTTAATGTAAATTTAAGATTAATCTATGTTAGATAATTATTTTGTGTATTTTTTGTTCAACTCTGTTTTTAATACTGTGTTAATATAATAATACATTTGATACAGAAGAAATAGATAATCTCATTTTTAAAACAAAATACAACATTCTGAGTAAGTCTAAATAAAATTGTGAAGAAAAAAAATAATTTGTAGCGAAGTCGTAAATACAGGATACAGTAGAAGGGCATAGTTTCAATCAAAGAATTTGATTACAGAAAAGCATCGCTAATAATATTATACTTTGGTATTCCAAAAATCAGATAGATATTTACATCAAACAAAAATTTTTGTTAAAAAGTTGAAAATCAGCATATTTTAATTACCGAACGGGATTCTGTCAATTTTTCCTAAAACGTACCCAACTTTTATAGAAATAATCGTGAAAAGTTTAAAATCGATAGGATGTCTAAATTTACGAAAATAGCTAGTGGTTATGGACGGACGTATGGATGAAGTAAGGACTGTCCGACTCTAATTATACCAAAGCTTCGCTTAAAAATAACAAAGTCAATCTGGTTACTTTTCCCCCTCCCCCGTCCCTATCGAAATAGGTTTTGTGTTTGTCTTTTTTCTACTTACATTTTTTAGTTGTAATCATAGAGTTGCTGGGCTTAGAAACCTAACTATGCTGTTAATGATAATATCACACAATGGGTTGTCTGTGTTGGAAGAAGGAGGGGGGAAACATACCCGCTTGCATGTATGTAGTTAAAGATGACGGGTAAGAAAATTCCGAAAATAGAAATGACTCAAATGAGTACAAAAGTTACGCAAATTCTGATCTCAATATTCACGTTTTTTTTTAATGAAATATATACTACTAGCTATTAAAACAATTTTCAAGCATAACTTTTATCTTATTAGGATAACAATTAAATAAGAAAAATATGTTTTCCATATGCAATTCGTGATCAAACACCTAACTGAAAAAAAATGCAAGACATAGCTTTTATTTTAAGAAAGACTAGGGGCAACTCCCACTAGAAGCCTCTAGGTGTTCTTAATGTGGGAGGGGGATAAGTCAACCGCCCTTCTACTTTTTAATTTGAGTTTTGATAAGGAATATTAAAAAAAAATTGGGGGGGGGGGGGATTTTAAATTTGGGAGGGTGGAGATACGCTCTCTCAAAATAGTTAAAAACCTTCCCTGTACCTAAAAAAGCTTAATTGCACTGGAATTTGGAAAACCAAACAGATGTCATTTTTTATAAAATAAAATTATAAAAAAAATTGGCGCATATGTATAAACACCTATAAACTAAAAAAAGTTACGCAAAGAAAGGGGGAAGAAAAAAGAGAGGGGGGAGAACAGGTTTTTAAGAATTCCACGATATATAATAACTCCAACTACTGTCATCGTAGTTAAAGGTGTGCCAGTGCAGGAATAATAATAGAAGGGGGGTTTGGGTTCAACCAACTATTTTTATTAAAATTCAAGGATTTAGGAACAGGTATATATCCTATAATATAAGGTAGTAAGGTTTTTTGTCTGAAGATATAGATCTCAGAAAATTCAAAGATTCTGAATTGATCGAACATTTCAGAGAATTTTTCCTCTGATGTGAAAATTTATAGAGAACAAGTACCTATGCATCTTTTATTATTGTATTGAGAAATATGGGCTGCAGATGCTAAAAACCACTTTTTCGTGGGTCATACTGTACTTTTCAACCAATATGATGCAAAATAATAATCCTAAATTGAATTTAATTGTTATTACAAATTTAGCATCACACATTTTTACCCTACACATACCTATCAGTTCAGCTGGATTTTTAGAGATATAAAAAATGCCTTAAGTAATTTTGATGCACAGGGGTAGTTTCACGAAAGGCACTTGAACTTAATTTAGTGAACCGCATATTTTTCTGGTTAATTGGTTAAACTACATTTATATGAAAGAATTTCAATTTTCTACCACGTAGTTTTTAAAATATCAAGACTTGAAAATCGTCTTTTTTAATTGCATATATCACAAAAAGACGATTTTCAAGTCTTGATATTTAAAAACTGAGTGGTAAAAAATTGAAATTCTTTCAAATATATGCCATATAAATTATAAATATAGTTAAACCCATTAACTAGCAAAAAATATGCGGTTCGCTAAATTAAGTTTAAATGCATTTCGTGAAACTACCCTTTTAATATTTCTTCTGGTTGTTCCTTAAACCCAGAATTAAAACGCCGTTTTTAAAGTTTTGCATATAAACGTTTTTTTTTGTGTGTGTGCTTCATTGTAAAGCAGATCCATATCTGTCTGGCGATAAGCGATCCTAAAAATAGATAGACAGACAGGATTTACAAGTAACATGATGTTGTTATGTCTTCTTTACCTAAGACTGGACTCACATATCTCGTTTAACATGAAGCCGATAGCACTAAATGTAAAATTAGTAAATATTGAGGAGAGGGAAAAGTTTATCATTTTGTATTTGCCTCTCCTTGCATCCCTGATTTAGTAATTTATCTTCTGCGCGTGGTTTACAGCATCGTTCAGTTTGTCTACAGAAATAGAAAGTTACCAGTTGTGTATAATAACTACCGCATCAAATACAAATAGTGTTTCAATTTCGCTAAACATGCTTCACAAAGAAAAAGGGGATCCTTGGAAAGAAAACGATGAATCGAGTTTCTTCGTATTTTCACAGTAGCTTCTCTCCATTTGTAGCCTGCAGGGCAATTATAACCATTTACCTAACCTAAAATAACTATCAAAAGCTACTGTGTAAGTATGACGAAACCCTCTACTCTAATTTTGCGGGATAGATTGTGTAATATCTTGTGATATATCATAAGTAAATGAACGTTGTTTAAACTTTCTTTCTTAAATTTGTCCATCCTCTATTTTTTTTTAAAGTGGTCGCCCTTTTAAACAAAATATTTTCTTCTACATTTAAGGCTTGCTTGTAAGTTCTCTGTTCGCTGAGAAATAAAGAAAAAATTAAGGGGGTTTCGATTAAAATCAAAATGTTCCATTATTGCGATGAATCTCTTATAAAACTATTAAAATGCATATTTAGTCTAATTTCCCAACTTTCTAAAGACCCATTGTTTGTTTTAAAGCTATGATATATTTCACTATGCTAGTGAATGTATCCGTGTGAATGTCTGATTTTGGCAAGATAGTACGTGAGGAAAGAGTATTTTGCCAGGGATATAAAGGGAAAAGACAATGGCCAATAAATTAATTTACATCCTAAATGATGATATACAAAATTTCTCCTTCTGTATATTAAAAGTAGTGGGTGAAACGTTTGAACACTTAACTTAATAAGCCAACCAATCAAAATTCACTAAGTCCCCATAGTTGTTAAGCCAACGAATAAGAATATGTTATTAGAGAACTTTTGGGTTTAGTGTAATAAACACCCTATTGTCCCCTCCCTCTCTGGTATTTTCTGTAAGTGTGCGCGAAACTTTCTAACGCCAATGGATGCTATAAAAAAAGTTTCTAGTGGACAGCAGAATAGAAACTGTGATTGGGCGTATATTGTACTGTGATTATAAACAAAAGAAACAGCCTGGTTTTCTAGGCGAGGTCATACGAGTTAATTGTTAAACATACCATGTAACTGGTATGCGTGAGTAAAATACTAGCTACTACGCCCCCCTAGATGCCTTTAGTGGCCACTAAGAAGGGGGAAGTTGAATTTGATCACCCATTTTTATTATTTTAGATTTAAAAATAAAAGTGAAAAAAACCAGAGGGGGGGGGGGATTTTTTGAGTATTTTTTGCGCGCCCCCACCCCTTTTAATTTTTTAAATTTTACTTTCTAGGGACGATTTCTCTTGAGAGGGTGGTGGTACTCTCCCCCGAAATAGTTATAAACCTTTCCAATGACCTATGAAAAGCTACACTGTAAAGGAGAACCTGATCGGTTCAGCGGTTAGCGAGATCCTTCAGTGCAAACATAAAAAAAACACACAAACACACAGAGAGACATTCTGTTACTTTATTATAAGGATTAGCGACTAGCGGAGGGGGGGGGGGGGCTGACGCTCCATCATTTCTATTTTTAGTTAGAAAATTTAATAAAAAATTTTTTCGGGTTGGGGGGGGGGGGGGTTTTCATGGGGCGATTTCACTTGGAAGAATGGTGGTACCCTCCCCCAAAATAGTTATAAACCTTCACAGAGGACCTATGAGAAGCTGAAATATCTGTAATTGCTTGATTATCTACACACTAGTCATTTAATAGTTTTAAACATTTTAAAAATCAATAAAGTGGCAGCACAAAAATTTTGTTAGTATATTTTTAAGAAATATACCAGTCATACCCAACCCAACAAAATCTATTTTAGAATCCGATTCCACAATCTTTGAATTATTCTTTTCTTTCGGGGCTTGTTTGGGATGACTTTTATAGAGGGGTATCTAAAATAAAAATTTTAGATATAAGGACAGGACAATGAATTTATTGTTGTTGCGGTCTTGTACTTTGTTTCTAGATTAAACCACGAGGCCCTACTGATGAACTACTAGTGCATAATAAGTAAGAATTTTTTAAAGGAAATATTATTGGCAAGACTAAGTCTACAAGTGATTGTTTCCATAGCATTTTTGGAGCTATATGTTATATGTATATGTATATTCTAAGGAGATGGAAAGAAGCAAAAAATTAGCTTAAAGTCATTTAGGTAAGCAGGAGCTATGTGACGCTTACCTAAAACAGAAAACTCACTACCTCATTCAATGGGAAAATATAGAAAGTTAAATTTATTGATTTACCTTTGACCTATCTCAATATCCCTGAAAATTATGGTTCTCTGTTCAATATTAGGTCACAGTTAGTACATATTTACTTTTAGTATAGCTAACATATAAACATATAGCATTAACATTTTGTCTTATGTTTAGAAGCGCAGCTTTTCAATAAACTAAAAAAGTACTTCCTTATTCATATAAAACTCAATTTATTTTAGTTGCGAAGATACCGTATAAACACAAGTGATCGTAGGGCCGTCGACTAATTTACTAGCCATTTACTTAAGAGGTCTTAAAAGGCACTTTAAACAGTCATTCTATTGTCCGTCGAAAACGTTTAGTTGAATATGTGATTTTTGCTTTCCCAAATGACCTAAAAATTAAACCTAGGGATTAAGTGAAATCACCAATGGTCAAAATAGTTTTATTTTATTATTTTTTAGATATAAAACAATGAAATATCATCTTTTGATACCTTTATTGATATGGTATTATCTTATAGACACTACATATTGTAAAGGTAAGACATTAAATTAAAATAGTAAAGTGAGCCCTATGTAACTTTCTCTAAGGTACATAGATAAATTACCATCACTTGCTAAAAGGGTCCTTCCTATTTCGGCAATATACATCTCAATATACTTTAATTGGTAAGACAAGTTTTATTAGTGTATAAATATATTTTTAAGTAGCGAAGCTACTCTATAATTCAAAATTTCCGTCCGTCCGTCTGTCCTTGCAGTCATGAAGTGGGGGAAAAGTGATTTTCGCGTTCCCCATAATAGATAGAAGGCTGAAATTTTCAGGGATTAAATATGTTAATATCAATAATAATAGCTTTATTAAGATTCGTCAATTAATTGGGGTGCTAGATCGATTACTACATGTTTAAGTTTTCATGATAGATGGTTTTAACAATTTTTTCTCTCCAGAAAATATCATTTCATATTTAAAAACTTTATTGTGATATTTGTGTAATAAACAGTCTTTAAATAAACAGAATCATTAAAATTTTGGGAGATTTTTCTATGATTATTACAGAATGGTTACGTCAGTCTGATGTGCTAGTAATCTAATTTTCAAATGAATGTTTTTTGTTGAAACTTTTTTCTAATTTAATAGTTTTCTAAATTTTATTAACACACCCTTCATAATATATCCTAATATATCCATAAAATATCCTTCATATTTTCTGTATAAATCTGTATTTCATGGTCTTTCAGCGAAAACTCTTAAATTGAATTAATTGCCCATTGTCCACTCCCTTAATCCCTGGATTTAATACCTTAATGTTCTGCATACTTATATTTGCCTATTGGTTGGGGTGCTAGTTCGATTCCTAGATTTTTAAGTTTTCATGATTTTCTTTACTCTTATTTGAGATAGATTGCTGATATTTTTAGGGATTATTTAAGTCGACAATTGATATATCCCCACACAGCTTCATTAATATTTGCATTTTGGTCGAGGTGCTAGATCGATTCCTAGATTTTCAAGTTATAAATCTTACAAGGTTTCGTGATTTTTTTGTTTAATTTTTTTATGAAACTGCTCTATAGTTTATTTTTCCGGAAATTTATCCATAGTAATTTTAGTTTTAAAGATATGCAATTTTTAAAAAGTTTTATTTTCAGTGCGCAATAACTTTGATACAAATGATTGGTTTGAACATTTTGAGGATAAAGTACTAAACTTGTTTTCCAGCAAACTTCCAGTGCTTAAAGGTAAGTTGTAAATGTTTGGGGTAAAAGCATCATTCCTCAATCGATTCATAAGGTATTTCAGGTGCCAGTTATACCCGTCAAAACTGGCTTTAGTAAGCCAATTATTGGAACAATAAATCTTATTTACAAAAAAAGTTGAATATTGTACCATTGAATTGAAAAGTCAAAAAAGTTATTGAAACTTATACACTTAAAATGGAAGAAAAAACTTTAGACATCTAGAATCCTAGAAGTCTTTGGTACAAGTCTTAGTACAACAGTATTGCTTTACTTAACCTTCCTCTTAACAATTATCATCAATAATATATATTTTCTTCATTGTTTATTTATAATAAAAATTCACAAAAATTACACAAACATGCCTTTAAAATTTTTGCGGGATTACTAGTGTTTTGCTATTCTTGTACATACTTGATATGTACATGATTACTTTTTTGGTTTTATTAGAACATCAAATTCTGGTTCTTTCTATTTCGTTTGGCCTATAATAATTAAAATATTTTTCTCCAAAGAATTACCTTCTTCAATAAAAACTACAAATATCATGAAGTAACTTCATTTTTTTTTATATTGTGAAACAATATGATATTTCATAATAAATATAATATCCTTATAATAAAGTAACAGGATGTTTGTGTGTTTGTCTGTGTGTTTATATGTTTGTACCGAAGGATCTCGCTAACCGCTGAACCGACCGGGTTCTCCTTAACAGGGTAGCTTCTCATGGGCCCGGGAAGGTTTATAACTATTTTCCTGGGGGGTGGGACACCCCCAACCCCAACCCCCAAAATGAAAAATCCCCCCCCCCCCAATTTAAAAAAAAAATTGTTTAACTAAAATTAAAAATGAGAGGGTTGGCACCCCCCCCCCAAAAAAAAAAAAAATTTTTTCGCCCCCCCCTAAAATTTTTTTTTACGTTTTCTGTTAAAATCTAAAATAAGAATGTGAATTTTTAAATTTGACTTTCTCCTCCTCAAGTGCCCCTAGAGGCCTCTAGGGGGTGTAGCCGCTAGTAAATGATATTTTGTTGAGGCAAATAGTTTTTAAATTTTTAGTAAATACCCTTCTGAAAGGTTTTTAATTTGGTCTTAATCCATCAATAGATTTTTGCTTTAATAGAAAAATTCATTAGAATGTTTTTTCAATCGTTTTTAAAAAAAATTATTGTATTTTTAGATTACCAAAACTGTGGTAGGATAAATCCAGGTAGTGTTTATTTTTTATTCCAATGGTCACCTTATGTGCACAAAAAAGAAAAGTTGGAATTATATTTTTGTTTTTGCATAATTTTGTCTATTTAATAAGGAAATTATACAAAATCATCTTATTTCAATATAAGAATGAGTTTTTATACTGTAACAGAAATTCATCTTTCGCTTTATATTATGTATAAAAGATTATAATTTCTACTTTATTCTCCCCTAATGGAGTGGGAGAAATCAAAGGTGTGCCTTGGGATCGAAATTAATAGAATATTTTAAGTACCAATTTATAAATATCTATTAGGAAATTGACTTCTTGCTCTTAATATTTAAAGATCATTTATCTTTTCAAACACTTTCACAATTTAAAAAAATGTTTGTCTCTTTTGGATACAAATTTTTAAAAGTACGTCTAATATATAGTTTATGTATATTTAAGTATTTTAGATTTATATTAACCATTTTTATTATTACTAATATAAATTAGTTGAAACCTGTGGTAGTGATTGGACTGTTGATCTGAAAACAGGTAAATTTTAGTTTACTACTTCACTATAAGGTTTTAAAGTATAAATTGTTGTGGATATGACTTAATCTCACAAAATAAAAATAAAATTTACATGTAAAAAATATATATTAAATATTCTCTATTAAAAAAATATTATGCTTATGGAATATCTATAATACAGTTATAGCTTGATGGCTGTCCATCCTCTAAGATCTTGGTAACCCATAAACAGATTGGATTCTTCTCTTCAGGGATTATACCTACTGGTCATCTGGTGCTTTTAGGCTATTTTCTTGGGGGGGGGGGGGGGGGTGGGACACCCCAATCATTCCACATAAAAAAATTCTCCCCAATTAAAAAAAAAATATTTGAAATTAGTGGTGGGAGTTCCAGTAATAACTAATTTTTTTAATTACATTGTTGGGAAAAAGCCCCTAGAGGCTAGGGGAAAAGCCGCTATTATACTTTTTATATCAGGAGATTGCTATCAAATAATCAAAGAGCCACAATATACATGGGATGAAGCAGAAATAGAATGCAAAAAATTGGACCCCGATGAAGCTCATTTGGCATCCATAAACAGTGAAGATGACAACGCATTTGTCTTAGGTTATTTAATTTTATCAATTTAAAAATCTATAAAAAAGGATAACAGTTCGTATGAAATAACTGAAAATTTAACATTTTTGAATTAGAAACTCAAAATTTTCAGTAATGGAGTTGCTACACTTTTAATAGTAAACCATATTTGAATAAAAGTTCAAATTAATTTATATGCAAATATAGTTTTACTGTGATGACATGTACATGTTGTTTGTCGTACATATTGCACCTTCTAAATCTTGATTAAATATAAGGTCTATCCTGTATGCATAAGTATCTGGGTTTGTAGCTTTCTGTTAGGGACAGAACCTAATTATTGTTTAATATTTATCAATTTGATTTAAATAATCATTATTTTTGTTTCAGAACTTTTAAAAAGAAATCCAAGTAAAAACAATTTTTGGATTGGGTTAAAACAAGGAACGGGTATGTGGACAGATGGTTCTTCAGGTAATTTACATTCCTGGAGTGTAGAATTGTTATCTTTTAAAAATATAATAAGTTGGGGTTTCCATAGCAAAAAAAACGGGAATACCTTCTATGTAGACTTTCTCTGTTCCGTAATGGTGTTGAAAGAAAGACAGAAGTAATTTAACTTTTACGTGCTATGTCAAGAAACTAAAACGTATGTAAAAATAATTAGATTGATTCATCTTGATTAAATCTTTAAAACTCGGTATAAAGGAAGTAAAACGAAGTTGCAAGTTTCGTCGTTTTTTCACAGTAGCTTTTCTCCTATTAAAAGCCCCTGCGGGGAACTATAACCCTGCAGGGCAATTATTAACATGTATTTAACCTAACTTAACCTAAAATATTATATTAAAAGCTACTGTGAATATTAGACAAGACTTCGTTTTCTTTCCATGATCCAAAAATCTTTATATAGTTGGTTACTGTCAAGATGATACTTTTGGTTGTAAAGGGATGGATGATACCCTGTGTATAGCGGTAATTTTTAAAACCATTAATTTTTCAAGAAAGTAACTTAAGAAAAATTTTACTTTTAATCTGTGAAGGCCAGTTAGGTAATAAGGAAAAATAAAATTGTGTAAGAACTTTCAGCCAAGATATTTTACACTCATGAGCAATTTAGTTATCTAGATATAAAATACCTCTAAAATTTACAATAGCTCGAAGAAACCTAATACAGTTAGGGACTTGAATCCATTTTTATAGAAGCAGAAATATAATCTATGATTATGGTTTGGACCCTCTAAAACTGTAATCTACCCTTCCACTTTCCCCTCTCTTGGTGAAGATATCTTCAACGCCGATACGATTTTTGAAATATAAGATTCCACTTTTGTCTCTCTTGTTGAAGATATCTTCACCAAGAGAGGCAAAAGTGGAATCTTAAATTTCAAAAATCGACTTGGCGTTGAAGATATCTTCACCAAGAAAGGGGAAAGTAGAATCTTACATTTCAAAAATCGTATCGGCGTTGAAGATATCTTCACCAAGAGAAGGGAAAGTAGAATCTTACATTTCAAAAATCGTATCGGCGTTGAAGATATCTTCACCAAGAGAGGGGAAAGTGGAAAGGTAGATTACAGTTTTAGAGGGTCCAAACCATAATCATAGATTATATTTCTGCTTCTATAAAAATGGATTCAAGTCCATAACTGTAATATACATCACAGTTAGTATCAGAATAAAAACTTTAAAAATGACATATATTCTTATTTTGACAAGGGCATGTTATTTATCTTTTTAATCTTTTTAAAATCGAAACTTTTCTATAATTAGGGTAGGTCCGTCCGTACGCATGGAACATATAGCTTTTTTCGTTAATTTAGGCATGCTAGAATTGTCCTATCGATTTCAAACTTTGCATGTTGATTTCTGCAGTAGTAAGGCACAATTTAGAAAGAGTAGCAGCTATATAATCGTTACCAGAATGTCCATACGTCGTTTTTAAACATGTTGATTTTTAACTTTTTTTTACAACAAATTTGTATGTGATAAATTATCCGATTGATCTGATTTTTGGAATACTGATTCCTAGGACAACAAATTACAATGTTATAAGCAAAGCATCTCTATAATCAAATCCTAAAAATGTAATTATGTCCAAATTTACTTAAAATTTTGATTCGACATTTAAATGTACATTTATGTTCTGTTTTTTCAGTTCTGACACACTACTAGTATTAATGTTCGTTTGTCCTATCGTTTTAGATCTTGCTTTTATGGATGTTGTCATCCTTGTTAGATCATTAATTAATGTTATTTAGATGAACAGATACAGTGCAAATTGGCTGGTTAAACCTTGTTCTGATGGCTATTTACCTGTCTGTAAAATAAAGTCAAGGTCATTAAAAGGTATGGTAATATGGTTTCTATAATTTGGATTAGGTTTAGCTTTATAATATTATGCAAAACAAAGGTAATGACTTGAACAAACAATTCTAAAGCTCTTGTCCTTAACCCCCTTACCAATAATAAGTAGGCAAGCAAAATTATATGAAAATTATACAACTATTTCTAAGTAATTGATTTATTTTAAACATTCAGAACTACGTTTATATTTTTGTGTTGTTCTATTAAAAATATATAGTGTTATTTTTATCAAATGATACCGTTTTTAAATAAGAATAAAATTGGGGTTGTTAAATCAGTTGACCCTTATAATCTTTGCTATTTAGGTTTTTATCCTGGATAACCAGGTCGCTAAAATTTTTGAAAATTTTTACATAATTAACTTAGAGTTAGAAATGTCTTAAATATATGAAAATAAATGTAAAATATTTTTTTTTATTTAGCAATTGATTTAAGTATGTGTTGTGTAAATTGTATACTAAAACCCAAATATGTTTCAGACCCCAAGGACTATGCAACTAAAGTGGTTCACGACTGTTGGGAGACGTGTCCATTTAAGGCTATAGACAGAGATTTGAATACAGCTTTATATCCTCTCATAATTCAATTAGGGTAATTGTAGTACATTGTTTAAATTGGAATGATTAAAACATCCATAAATAGCAAAGTACAGAATTAATCCAAAAATATAAAAGGTAGGCATATTAAATCCAGAACAGATACATATTGATTAACAAAACTCTTTAAAGATTTTCAAGCATTTCATTGTCAGAAGGAAATATAATATGGCAGCTTTCATGTTCATAATAGAAAAAAATAAACTGAGATTATAATCTAAATGGGGATCACTAGACATTGATATCTCAAAACATTGAGAAAAAAAGATAGAAAACATAATCTTCACGGCAAGTGCTAAAACTTTCCAGTTTTTGTAACAATGTTAATGTTTGAACTACTTACAAAAAACCATGGGTAAAAATTGCAGTATTGTGCATACCCTCATTTTTTCCTTATTTTTACACGGAGCACAAGAAGGATTATCGAAATCATTATTCGATGATTTAATCAATAGATGTTTTTCTCCATGTTTTTCAGTTTGAAGTTTTTCTCTTTTTCTGTTAAAAAAAAGATAGTTATATGTTATAAGTGTAGACATTAAAGAAAAAAAACATTAAAATCTTCATAGAATCGCTAAAACTGTCTAGAGTTAGTTAAACAGTTAATGTCTATTAATAGTTTTGTCAGTAGTGGAAATATTACTTAAATTTTTTAAGGAGTTTGTGCATTAATTATACATAATAACTAGAAATTACAGATTTTACCCAAAACAAGAAAATTTAGAAAATAATAAATAATTGAAACTATCCGGCCGGATATCCGGCAATATAATCTTTTATATTTAACAACAAAAATCTCTAGTTTTTAAAATCTTAAATGGCTGTAATTTTTTTATTATTGAAGCTAGAAGAACAATTTGTTCTGAATATGTTTATCTTTATGTAAATTTTATATTAGAAATCTCAAAACATAAATTTTGGCGGTGGCAGCAGTACTTGGCAGCTGCCAGCCGCAAACCGACGGGTGGCAGGTAAACGGCAACGGATTTTATGAAATTGTAATATGTCATGAAGATATATAAAAAAGCCTAAGTTTAAAATTTGAAATCTTTAAGTAAAAATTTGCAGTCACAGGAACCGTTTAAAGATTTCGACTTAAACACCTATATTACATATTAGGATGTACAACTATAGGGTATTTTAGTATTAGATAACATGAAATGCGTTGTTTAAGTAAAAAAATATTTTTACTTTTTACCTGAATGACCTTACCAGATTTGCTGGCATCCTGTGCCCGCCAGGAAGGAGGTATTAAAAAAATTTCAACTCTCAGTTATGTGTCATACCCATATTTTGAAAGTCACTCAGTTATAGCCCTTTACCTTTTATACACAGAAAATGGGATAGAAAAAAACAGAGGGGGGGGGGGGGGGCAGGCATTCAACGCCACCTCCCCGCCCATCCTCCAGATTGAGCAATAGTTAATTAGATTTATTTGCTAAGAAGAAAGATCATTTAATAGTTACTTAATTTTTAAGTTTTAACCTTAATTTTATCCTATTATATAAATTAGTAAGCTTTTTTTGTCTGTAGCGAAGGATCTTGCTAACCGCTGAACCGATATGGTTCTCCTTTAGAGTGAAGCTTCTTATAGGTCCCAGGGTGGTTTTAGGCTGTTTAATTTTTATAAAAAAGTCGTTGTAAGGTTTTAAGTTATTTTTCTTCACTTTCATGTCCCTTATAATATCCCTAGATACTAGGGACGCAGCCGCTAGTATAATATAAAACACCAGTTTATGAAGAAATTTTTTTTGCGGGTATAGTCCCTTTCGTGGCAACGCCCCTTAAGGAGCGATTATTCGTATTTTCACAGTAGCTTTCCTCCTATTTCTAGCCTCTCGCGGGGGACTCTAACGTTGCGGGGCCAATTGCCTAACCCTGCGGGGCAATCACCTAACCAAATATAATCTAACCTAACCTAAAATAACCTATTAAAAGCAATTTTAAAAATACAACGGATCGCCCCTTAAGGTGCGTTGCCACAAAAGGGACTATATCCTTTTTTGATACTTTAATATGTTGTAATTTGGCCCGTTATCCGGCCGGATATCCGGTAATTTGGCCGGATAACCGGATATTTGCCAGATACCGGCGTTGGCCGGATATCCGGCCTTACCCTAATATATATATATGTGTGTGAAATCCAAACAAGCTGTGCAAGTACTCCTTGATGAAGGCATGGTTGTAATTTGTTGCAGCAATCTTCATGTTGGCCATGACCTTTATTAACAGTGCAGGATACTTTGTCTCGAATTATTGGTTCTGAGCACTTCTTAGTTCCTTATACAAAAAAATCACGCATGAACAGAAAGAGCCTAAAAACTATCCTAAATTGTAAAAAATACATTAAGAAATGATAGTGTGTTGAAAAAAAATATTTTTTCTAAAAATAGAAAGAGATTTTTTTATTTTCCTTATAGAATTAGTTGAAGTCATGGCTGCCAACACAAAAATGTTGAAACCGTATTTTTGTTCTCATTTGAACAATTTCCAGAGTTGACATGAGTTTTGTATCTTAAACTTTTCCTTTAAACTTACTTGACAATCGACATCAATGGGAAACATCATTTTCTCAGCTCCTATAAAAGATAGAAAACTGAAACTTCTTGTAAACATTAAATCAATATGGAGCATAATTAAGTATGAAACATCCATAGCAGTCGGACTGCTTTTATATTTTTTATATTTTCACAACTGATTTTCTCAATGTATTAATTTTTTTAGTAGCAAAGCTACTCTAAATTTCGAAATGTCCGTCCGTCCATCTGTCAGTCCATCTGTTAGAAACAAAAAGAGGGGGGGGGGCGTGATTTTCTCAGCTCCTGTGAAAGATAGAAGGCTGAAAATTCTTGTAGCTATTCACATAAATATGGAGCATAATTAAATATAACACATCCATAGCGGTCAGACTGCTCTTTTTTTCTTTTTTGTGTTAACAGATAATCAGCTCTATGACTCACTTTGTCTGTTTGTCTATTTTACAATAGATTTTGTGCTTCGCTACTTATGGATGTTGTGAACCTGTTTTTTTATTTAATACAAATAAATGTTCTTATTAAATAGTGTAAAAATTCAGTAGTTATAAATGGATTTGTAATTTAAAACATTTAGAATGACTCTATATCTTTATGAAACTTAAATAAGGGGGTGGGGGGGTGTACACTTTCACAGAAACAGTGCGCTGTGAGGCCCCATATACAAGATAGAGCTCTGAATTATAATACTATGGGTCAGTCTAGAAATATTCTGCAAAACTTTTAATTTTGGTGGTTTGGCGGCTGACCGCTGGTTCAATTATTCAGCTAAACTTGTAAAATTAAACATGTAATCTTGTTTTTTTGGGGTTTGTTTTGGTTAATTATAAAAAAGTATATCAACAGTAACAAAAAACTGTTGAGCTGCAAACTACCAGCCGCTGGTGGTGGCTATTAATAAATATTACAACAATTTTGCAGCTCTATAGTTTTTCGTTACTTTTGATATATTTTCTGATAATTAACTAAAACACACCCAATTAAACATGTGCCTCAGAGCTTACTGTTTATGTGAAAGTGTTCAAACTGTCTCCCCCCCACCCCTTGTTCCACTAGCAAACAGAGGGCGGTTGTAAAGAGCTTTGTTTACTAATCTATGGTTTAAACAAAATTAATTTTAAAGTAGCTTCGCTACTGTAAAGTTGTTTTATGTAAAATGTATTTTTTGTGTCCCATTTACGTAGATTTAACAGGAAGTGATAGTTCATCTGCTAGGAGGTAATAAGGGAAGATTTAGCCAACCTCCCTGGATATCCTTTTCTATTTATATTATCTCATATATGTAAGACTATTTGTTAAAACATTTTATCATTTTGACAAAAAAAAAACAGTACAAAGAAGCGCAAAGAAAGAAAGCTAGATTTTTGGAAACAGATTAATCAGTTATAGAACTAGTTAGAATAGCGTAGCCAATCTAGCATTGATACCATATTTTACTCAAGTACAGACTATTCCATTTATGAGAAAAAAAAATTTATATTAGGTCATGCTTTTTCCACAATCGACCTCCAGGTAAAAAACACGTGTGAAGAGCTGTACTCATACACTTTATTAAATGTGTTGATTTAAAGGTTTTAGATTGTCAAGCAAGTTTAAAGGAAAAGTTTAAGGTATTAATCATGTTTTAACTCTGAAAATTACGCATTTTAGAACAAAATTAGTATTTCCTCTTCAATGTGTTAAAGTTGATGGCGTTGCTAAAGTCAAAATGAAAAAAAAATTATTTTGTAGTATTTAAGCAATAAAAAAACTTTTCTTTAATACACTGTCAATGGTTTATGTATGTTTAAAAATTTAGGATAGTTTTTAGGCTTTTTCTGTTCATGCGTGATTTTTTTGTATAAGAAACTAAGAAGTGCTCTTCTTACAAAAATAATCGTTGACTTTTTACAATGCAATTGGAAGATTTTTTTGTCAATTTATTTACACAAATTTTTTGTTAATTTTTATTTTACACATTTTGGCCTCCATTCACGTTATGAGTGTAGGTCTTATGAGATTAGGTCTTATGTCAGTGTTGGTTTTATGAGTGTAGGCCTTATGAAGCAACAGAATAATATGTTATGTAGACGTTTAAGAAAAAGCTTTTGATTAAAATTTAGATTTAAAGTCAACTTTTAAAGTTTGCAGGAGATCTGAAGGATGAGATCCTGTAGGATCATACTCTTAAACCTGGACTCGGCTTAAACACTTATAGCCCTCATCATTTTATACCAGAGGCGTGCAGAAGGAGGGGGTAGGAGGATGGATAAACCTTTTAACCTACCCAATGTTTTCCCCCGTTTAAAATTGCAAAGCTTGAGTTAAGTTTAAAAAAAGCATACCATACTTAATTTTAAAGCTGATATTTAAAAAGATGTACGCTTCATTCGTCAATTTTCCAATCAAAGGAGGCTTGTTTGATCTTTAGTACATTAACTATGTAGGGGGACGGATACCCATGAGGGAATATGAAACACCCTAACAAACAATATTACCTCTCTTTATATCTTTGTTACACCCCCGTAAAGCTCACAAGGTTCCTTCCCCATTAAATTAAAATATTAATTTATTATCATTACCCTATATGATTTCATAAAAATAGATTATTATGCGACAAATAATTTTCCTTTCTAATATATGAAGCATTACGCATTAAAATGTACTGCAATGTTTGAAAATCAGCAATAGCAAGTACATTGACAAATATATTTATGCCACACAATTAAACACTAGGAATGGATTTAGAGTCGTTTAAGAATGCGAAAGAAACTAAACTGTGTTATACTATTACGAGAAAAGTTGAAATTGAAAGTGTAATTAATAAATTGTTTAGAACAAAATTATTAATTTAAACAATTAATTTACAGGGGTTTTCATATAATCTGGTTTTTAAAAATACGTATTATGGGATAATAAAAGTACCCACAGTTTTTTTTGTAAACTTATAAAGGATCTTGTTTATAAAACTTTGGGTACTTGTATACACAGTGCGTTCGAAGGTGCTTTAACTTTTGTGTCAGAACCTAAATTGGGACATAGTGCATTTCATTACCCTAGGTTAGGTAACTTCATTTGACTTTTCAATAAAATCTAAAATGAAGCCGTTTTTGAGAAAATTATGACAAGAAAAGCAAAATATATAAAATTTTGTACAAGTTTGCTATTATAAAGTTCTTCATAAAACCACTTCTGAAGGGAGTTGATTTATGGCCATTTTTATCAATTGCTTTGCTAAGGTCACGGAAATTTAGCCTTAAATAAATCATATATAGAGAGGTTTTATGAAAGAGTTCATGAAAGCAAAGTTGTTCAAAATTTTAAATGAATAATAGTTACCTAACCTAGGGTAATGAAATGCACCATGTCCCAATTTAGGTTTTGACACAAAAGTCAAAGAATCTTCGAACGGACTGTGAGTAGTATTTTACTCAAATGTCTTCTGGAATGTCCACTCTGTGTTCAAACCAGTAGTACAAGTTAAAATTTAAATTGTAAACTAAGAAACTATGACTTAAAATCCAAATATATTCTAAAGAATACCGGCAGATTGGACTTGTTTCTTTAATAAATGTTTCAAAACATTAGAAGACAAAATCAGGTAAAATTTAACAAAACTTTTGCCTTAACAGCATTCTACTAAATATAAATCAATTATTTTTAAGAACCCGGTGTGGCCAACTGGTTTTTCTCATACATACAAGATGTTATAAAATATTGAAAGAAGCAGGACCGTAAAAAAAGAGGTCCTTGATTTTATACTATAGGCCCAATTTTTTATGGTTGAGGGTGGGATTTCTACTACTTTTTGCATAATTCTGTCACTTATTTTTGGATCAAAGCTGTAGTTGGGGAGAGAAACGTTCAATTCTGCTCAAGTGTCCCAGTATTTTCGATAAAACATGATATATTGCCTCCTAAATCAAAAAACACTTTCTGGCAGTATGAATATCTTTTTAGGAATCAGCCAGATAACAAATGTAGTTGTGTTGACATTCAGCCCTTGACATTCAATGAATACATTGAAGAATTAGTAAAGTGTTATATTTATTATTTTTCAGGATTACAATTTATGCCTGTATGTAAATATTTAAAGGGCATATTCTTATCAAAATATTATTGCACTTAAAATAAAATGTCCAAGAAAATATAATTTGGCATGAAAGTTATCATTTTCAAATAGATTGTAGGAAACAGGCTAAAAGGGTTTATCTCCATAGATTTGATTTTATATTGCTTTACAAATAAAATCAAAATATTAAACTATTTTTGAAAGGTATATCAAACCTGTAGAATCATACTGCACAGCCGAAAATACGAATAGGCCCCTATATAACTTTTTGGGGGAATCTTAAAGTTTATTTTTTACTTTGCTTTGAGAAAGTTTTTACAGATAATTAAGTTTTGTTTTTATTGGGGTAAAATTATCAGCCTTTAGATTCTATTATAGAGTAAAATTAGATCTTTTCATTTCATCTTTCTCAACTTATTAAACACTAATCCTAATATATCAATGAATTAGGGTAAGGGGGGGGGAAGTTTCGGTAAGGGGCTATTCTCGGTAATTTCGACCTACCTTCATTAAATGACCTTTTTCTCCATGTTCCTTTCAAATGACAGAAAAAAAACATGAAAGCAAATTTGTTCCTTATTAAATTGCCTACAAAAAAGTATCAAATGAATTTTTTGTGAGATGAATATTAAGGGTACTTATTGGGTCTCAAAGTCGGACGAAAATTTTTTTTTTCCAAAAATTTTTTAGTAGGTGTGTAAAGATCGACCTACACAAAAATTGGTAAGACCTAGAGCTGATCTGAAAAACTTTTTGAACTAGAAATTGCCCGCTTTTTCCAAATCCGTTGAGAGCTTTAAAATCTGGTTAATATTTTTTTCAAAAATGACCAAAGTTGGCGCCGGGGGAAAAATCGGTAATTTCAAAAGAAATTAAAATTCAACTTTTAAGGTCATGTTTTCATGTTATCTTTTGTCAAATCTATTATTCCATATGGACTTTTTAAGAATTAGGCCTAAAAATGAATAGAACAGATAAAAAACAAAAAAAAAATTAATTTTATTTTTTGAATCAAAATTTTGCGTGGAAAAAATCAAAATTTCTGGTCCTTTGAAAAAAAAATATTTTTGACATAGGAGGAATAGTCCGATCTTTATGAATTTTTTTGTGGTTAATCCCAATCACCTATACTAATTATGATTTATTACGCTTGTTTGGTCGTTTGGCCTTTTTTCATCGATTTTTTAAGGTTAAAATGTAGTCAAGATTTTTTGCAAAGATGACACTTTTGCTTCAAATTCAATTTTTGAGGTCAATCTTTAATCAATTTTCATGTTTTTTGGGCTAAATCTATAGTTCAATGTGAGCTTTTTTAGGATCAGGCCTAAAAAGTAATAAAATACGTTTTTTTCTTATATTAATTTTAAGTTTAAAAAAAAAAAAATTTCGAAAAAAAAAAATCGAAAATTCGCGTCTTTCAAAAAAATTCATTTTTAACATAGAAGGAATAGTCCGATCATTATGAAACTTTTTGTGGATAATCCCTATAACCTATACTAATTATGATTATTTATGTTTGACTGGCCGTTTGGCCGTTTTTCATAGATTTTTTTTAGGTTGAAAAAAATTACCGATATTTCCCCCGGTGGTGGGGAAATATCGGTAACTTTTTTGCGGTCAATTTCGGCCAACTTCTAAAAGTCCTAGGATAATGTCCTTTTAGGACCTGATAGTCCTTTCAGTAAGCTTTCTACTGGTCTTGGTTTTATTTGAAAATATTAATATTTACCCCATTTTTTTTCAAAAAAACCGAAAAAAAAACGAAATTTCCCCCCCCTTACCCTAACATATTTTTATAAGAATAGTTTTCATTCTTTTCATATAAAATTTACCTCCTAACTAATGTTGTGGAAGGGGGGGGGGGTAAATACCCCCCAAAAATAAATAATCCCTAAAAAAAAGAATTTGATGAGCTTTGTGCGCATTTTTACTTCAACTTCAAAATCAAAAGATTATAATTCTCCACCAGATTATACAGTTCTGACCATGATAAAAAATATATGTTATAGTTTATAATGACTGGGTGTGACTAAACAATGCCTATTCAAAAAAAGTAAATTTTTTCCAGTTATTAAGAAAAAAATGTTAAAGTCAAAAATAATTGTCTAGCTTCCATAAAATAGATAAATCAACTTAATCAAACATTCAAAAACTTTATTCTAGGGGCAATATATCTTGGCAGGCTGCCAGGGTAGTGGTACCTTCCCCAAGACTAGTAGAAAACCTTACCATTACCTATTTGATTTTACATTTTACAGGATAATCATATTGGTTTATCAGTTAGCAAGACTTGTAAGTTGGTGATTATGTTTTCATGTAAGGAATGAGATACTACTATTATTAAATTACCTATCGCAAAAATTTTAACCTGGGGGTAAATTTTATTAATTATAAATTATATCCATCCTTTTTATAAAATTTTATTTTGCTTTTCTTTCTGTAATTGTATAAGAAGAATTAAGAAAATTAAATTGTAATTTTTAAAAATAGTTAGAATACCGGATCAAAATATACAGGTAACATTTTTGATAGAATTCCACATTATATATGGTGCATTATTTGCCAAATGTACCACTTTTCTGCACTACCTCTCCGATTTTGTTAATACTCTATATTTTGGTCCGTTGGGTCATTCAAGGATGCTGGGTGGCCTAAAAAAAGTTTCATAGTCCCTGGATGTCTAGATATCTAGCTATCTATGAAGGTAGGTAACAAAAATGTAAAAAAGACCCATTTTTTTCACAATTTTAAAAATTAATTTTTTCATCAATCTTACATCCAATCTATACATTTTATACACCAAAATGATTGTTTATTCATGTAAAAAGCGCACATAATGCTCTTTTGGCCAAAACTCTAATTTTACAGGGTGTCCAACAAAAAGTGTATTTTGGATATCTAGCGTAATACCCAAAATACCTGTCCGAAAAAAGTCATTTTTTTTGGCTTAAATCCTGTGTTTTATCTGTGTGCATATGTGGTATATAACGGTTTGGACCACCCGGGACTATAAGGTTGTCAAATTTCACTTTGGGACACCCTGTAAATGTGAATTTTTGATTTTTTCAAGACACATCATTTGTTATTTATGCAAAAACCGCAAAAACCAAACCGTTTTGCCGTTATTCACCACCAAAGGCGGAATTTTTTTACGTTTTTGCTGTTCCGGAGGTTGTAATGGGCATTTGTGGTAAGAAAACGTTGATTTATCAAGATCCCTCTTAAATACTTTTATTTAGGTAATTCAATTTACTAAATTTCATATTAAGTAAATTTTTTTGTGCAGCTAACCGTTTTTCGTTGAGATGGATTTCAATTGTTAAAACAAGAAAATGAAGTGAATATAACATAAATAATTGCTATAACATAAGTGATAAAAGAAACATAAATCATGTGCATTTGAAATTCCTTTTGACAAAAATCGGTTGGATATACAAAAAAATTTACTTCACATGAAATTTAGTAAATTAAAATACCTAAATAAAAGTATTTCACAGTTATCTTAATAAATCAACGTCTTCTTACCACAAATGCCCATTAGAACCTCGGGAACGGCAAAAAACGTAAAAAAATTCCGCCTTTGGCGGTGAATAACGGCAAAACGGTTTGGTTTTTGTGGTTTTTGCATAAATAACAAATGATGTGTCTTGAAAAGTTCTACAAAAATGAAGAAATAGTCTATGGCCCTAAAACGACTCCTTCCCCCCAAAAATGGGCAAAAACCATCATTTTTCAAAAACATGCACAGGGTGTCCCAAAAGTGTAAAAAATTGTAAAATAGGCAAATATTTTTGTTATAAGTCAAAATCTGTATCTATATGACAGTTTTAAGTAACTTAAAAATAGAAAAAAAATTTAAAAAAAACAAAAATTTTTTTTCTCTTTTTTGAAAATACAGGGTGTCCAAAAAATATGAAAATATTGATCTGGTCAGAAAACACTATGGCCAAACATACTAAGACACATATTAGAGTAATTTGAAAAAAATAGCCAATTTGGACCAAGTTTTAGCTCTACAGACGCAAAAATCACATTTACAGGGTGTCCCAAAGTGAAATTTGACAACCTTATAGTCCCGGGTGGTCCGAACCGTTATATACCACATATGCACACAGATAAAACACAGGATTTAAGCCAAAAAAAATGACTTTTTTCGGACAGGTATTTTGGGTATTACGCTAGATATCCAAAATACACTTTTTGTTTGGACACCCTGTAAAATTAGAGTTTTGGCCAAAATAGCATTATGTGCGCTTTTTACATGAATAAACAATCATTTTGGTGTATAAAATGTATAGATTGGATGTAAGATTGATGAAAAAATTAATTTTTAAAATTGTGAAAAAATGGGTCTTTTTTACATTTTTGTTACCTACCTTCATAGATAGCTAGATATCTAGACATCCAGGGACTATGAAACTTTTTTTAGGCCACCCAGCATCCTTGAATGACCCAACGGACCAAAATATAGAGTATTAACAAAATCGGAGAGGTAGTGCAGAAAAGTGGTACATTTGGCAAATAATGCACCATATAGATTATGATATCTAACTATGTCTGTATGTCTATCTGTATTTATTGTGTGTTATATATTGCAAATTTATTTCCACACAGTTTCTCTGAATAAATCACTGGAGGTATATCATATGATGTTCAGTTTTTATCATAAAAGACCTCTTACTGTCTGTAATACACCACCCTCAATTTGGTTTAAGAGAGTTGTTAAAATATTTATTGCATTTTACCTCTATGACAAAGCCCTGTGCACGCTACTAATATGAACTAAACACACCCTATTTAAATTAAATTATTTTTATTTATCTTTGAAATGATTATCATTCCTAAAGTTTCAATTACATGAAAGAAGGCATCTTAACTTTTATTTTTATAGCTAGTCGGTGTTTTAAGTAAGTAGTAGATGTAAAATTTCCCATAGAATTTAGATATGCAATCGGTTTTTTTTTTGTAGACCTCTTATTTTTAAAGTAATTTAAGTTTTTAAAAAAATTAAGTAGATTTTAAGGTACTGAAACGCAACAAAAGAAAAGGAGAAAATTGTCATTATGAACAAAAATAGTAAGATCTTTAATTTGACACCATACTTTTTAAATTCTGTTGAGTAATTATTGAAATTTTTTTTTAACCTACAAGAATAAAAACTTTGAACTTAATTATATAATTACATAGGCATAAGAAATAGGTGTTTTATATACTTTTAGAATGAGAAAAATATTACAAATCCATTCTAAGCAAAATTGAAATAAAGTAAAAAAAAATAAAAATAACAAAAATGGCCTAACATATTTTATTGTACAGACAACCATCTTAAATTGTTGTTTTGGGGTAAAAAAGGGAAGGGGGTAAAGAGGGGACGAAATAAGTGTTGCCTCTACAATAAAATATGTTAGGCCATTATGTTATTTTTATTTTTTTTACTTTTTTTCAATTTTGCTTACAATTGATTCGTAATATTTTTCTGATTCTAAAGGTATATATGAACCCATATTTTCTATGCCTGTGATAGGATATATTTACGTTCACAGTTTTGATTAAACTGAGGTTTTAAAAAATCGATTTTTCAATAATCACCTGACAGAATTCAAAAGGTAAGGTGTCAAATTAAAGATCTTACTATTTTTGTTTATAATGGCAATTTTCTTCTTTTTTTGTTGTGTTTTAGTACCTTAAAACTGACTTCATTTTTTTTATTAAACTTAAATTACTTTAAAAAAAGAGGTCTACAAAAAAAACGATTGCATATTTAAATTCTATGGAAAATATTACATCTACTACTTACTAAAAACATTGACTAGCTATAAAAAATGCTTGTTTGTAATCTGTATTTGTTTAGTTGTATGAGGTTAACTATCAGATTGATCCACTAAGACTATTGGTTTCATTTGTTGCAGATTATCTTCATATTAATTCTCTAGATTCAACATTGGCTTCATATACAGGAATTTAGTGCTTGATATACAGTCAATTTTACTTTAAAAGGAGAAATGTAAAGCAATAGGTAATTAATCAATTTTAGCAAAAAATGTCTGTTGACTTGATATAAAAAGTGAAAAATGTTGACTTTAAAGTTAATGGTACAGATACATTTACTTAGTAATACTACGCTTTAATCAACCTTCAAATATTTTTCAACATAGATTTAAGTTTTTTAGTGGCTAAGTTACTCTAAAATTATTTGTGCCCGTCTGTTATTTTTTCAGCAGAAAATTTTTTTTTCATGATTGTATGAATATCAACTTACAACATTGACCTATAATTAAACATGGAAGACAACACCCATATGTAACGTAGCCCAAAAGTTTCAAAAGATGACTAAACACAAACAGAAATATAAATTAACATATAGAACTGAAGATAATAAATGTGATGATCCGCGAGGATGGGTGGGGGGAGGGTAATCACTCCTTTACCACCCCCTCGGATGTCCCTTTAACTGCCCCATATCTATAATACAAAGTTGCTCGATGTCTGTCCGTCTAAAGCTTAAGATCTCAGTAACCACTGAATCGATTTGGCTCTACTCTTCAGGGATTATACCTACTGGTCCTGTAACAGCTAGAACTTAAGCTCTAATGTAAATATCATACACATTTTTTAACCAGCTAAGATACTTGAAAATTTGAAAATGAATCTTCTTGTCCTTTGTATTTTTAGACACACAAATTCTTTTTATCCAGAAATTGTTTTAAATATTAGACCAAAAACACGTTAAAATAAACCAAATATGATATACCACATTTTTCTGTAAAGTTTCCCTGGATTTTAATATATGTCCCCTATTAACCCTTAACGGTAGGGGGGGGGGGCGTTTAACGCCCCCCCCATCCGGTTTTTTCTATCTCATTTTCTGTGTGTGAAAGATAAAGAGCCCAAACTGCTTGACTTTTTAAGTATGGGTATGACACATAACTGAGAGTTGGAATTTTTTGAATATCTCCATCCTGGCGGGCACAGGATGCCAGCAAACCTGGCAGGGTCATCCAGGTAAAGAGCAAAAATATTTTTTTGACTAAAACAAAGCATTTTATCATACCAAAATACAAAAAAATCCTCTAGTAGTACATCCTTATATGAAATACAGGTGTTCAAGTCACTTTCAGGTTCCAGGTATGATCCTGCAGGTCCTGATCCTCCAGGTCTCCAGAAATCTTTAAAAGGCTCCTGTGGCCGCAATTTTTGACTTAGAGACTTCAAATTTTAAACTTAAGCTTTTCTTACATGTCTACATAACGTATTAAAATCATGAAGATCTGCCGCCGTTTTCCCGCCGACCGCCGACTGCGGCGGCTGGCAGCTGCCAAGTACAGCTGCGGCCGCTGAAATTTATATTTTGATATTTCTAATGTAAAATTTACATAAAAATAAACATTTTCTGGGAAAAAAATTTTCTTCTAGATTCAAAAATAAGAAAATTACAGCTGTTTGAAATTTCATTATCAAACAGGGGACTTGCACAAAAAAATTTAGCCCTCTAGCTCTAATAGGAACTGAGATAATTAGGGGGGGCGTTGAACGCCCCCCCCCCCCCCGACCGATTAAGGTGCGGCAAGGGGCCCGACTGTAAAGGGTTAAGCTTTAAAAGAGTTAAAGTAATAAAAATAGTTCAATGTTTACTGTTTTTAACCCTTACAGATCGGGGGGTGGGGGGGTCAATATGACCCACCATCTAGTTTTATCAATGTCATAAATAAAGATAGAGAGTTGTGACTTCATGACTTTTTAAGTTTAGTAATTATACGTCGGCAAGAGTTGATCTTATAAGAATATCTGGTCTGTGTCGGTTGTGGCGTCCGATCAAAGTCGGTTAGGTGGCACCAAATTTAGAAAAAATTCTAAATAAATCTTAATTTCTTCATTATGACTTTTGTGTATTAGATAGAGACCTAATTTTTTTTTGGTGAATACTGGGATGTCAATGAACACCTGAGAACAGTGGTGTTGTGACCGTTTGACCGCTTCCTGACCCATTTTATGACCGATTTTATGTCCTGCTTTTTACATGGACTTATATCATGTATTTCGTGGCATTATTTGTGGTACATCCTTGAGCAATAATAAACTTCCGTGAGTAGTAAGGTCATGACTGTTTAACCACTCCTTGACCGATTTTTGACTGATTTTCTATTTCCTACTTTTAATATTCCGTTTGTAAGCTGCCAGCCGCCGAATTTCAAAACAGCTATAGACCAACCAATTTTTTATGTTGTCTTTTATTGTGATCAGAAACAGATAAAAATATTGATTGGCGCCGCAAACCGCCGTTTTACCGCCGTAACCGCCGAAAATGGAGGTTTTCATTACTTGCCGTTTTTCAGCGATGGTCAGAAAAAGTATTTTTTTTGTTATAAAAAAAAGTTCCACCTAAAATTTGGTGATCCTAGCTTAAAATTTGCCGCTCTACTGCTGTTTTAATAATTAGCGGCTGGCCGCTAAAAAGCGGCCAAGGAGCGGGCTGACCGCTATGACTAGAAAAAGTAATTTTCTTTAAATATGCACATGAACCACCAGAAAAAAATTTATGTCTCTAACTGTAACAGGAGCCGAGATAGAGGGGGGGTCAAATAAGCCCCCCCCCCACCCGATCTATTAAGGTGGGAATTGGGGCCCGATCTGTAAGGGTTAATAGGAATATAGAAAATTTTAATTACCCTATACTTTTAATTAAAATATTTATATAAATGTTTAATCATCAAAGACTAAATAAAATTAAAGGTACAACTAGTATCCATAGTACAACATTTACTCCATCTATTTGTCCTTCGGGTCGTAAAAGAAAAAAAAGAAGCATTGATAAAAAAATAGAAGACAGGTATTTTTATTATTTTTATACACTACATATATAGTTAGCTCTCTGATAATAGGTTATTTCATTCTCTCGAATCTAGTTAAATCTAATGTTTGATTGAGTCAAATTTGATTGACAGAAATCTGGGCAAATATTTTACCATTTTTTTAAAAAAAGGAGTACATTAATGCATGAATAAGGTATAACCAACAAGCAAAATAATTCTAAAATAATATTTGGGGGGCAAATGGAGAGGTCGTCAATTTTATGATGTGTTGCCCCCCAACGACAGCTGAAAAACACGTATAGGTTTCGTGATTTTCTTCCGAATTAATTTCGTTATTGGTATGAGCTGACATTAATGTTATATTATTACAAATCACCATCCCATTTCTTAAATTAATTCATAAAACTCTTGCCCTTATTGGTACAAAGACATCTTTACTAATTATGCTTTGGCTATATGCACCTTACCTCTGAGTAAACAAGGTGACAACTTGAGTAAAATTTATGATATAATATATAAACATAATGGCTATATGAATATTTTTGAAATATTTCTATTTCTAGAACGAGGAACATTTTAGAAAGAATTCAGGGACCATCTCCAGCCGTTCCATTTGAGAGTAAGTAAAATATTATTGTAAAGTTGTAACTCATTTCAAACCTTTTCTAGTAAGAGAGGGAAGTTTCTCTTAAAAATTGATATACCAGATCAATAGACTTATAAAGCCCCTGCTATCTTATAATCTACTAGCGGCTTGGCTCCTAGCCTCTATGGGCTTCGCCCAATGAGGTAATGAGAAGTCAACCCTCCTTAATATAAAATTATTCTTAAAGCTAGAGATATTTTCAAAAAAGATATTCTTAGTCATATTGCTCTATGGTAAAATTGAACACAAAACTGGCAAATGAAAATTGTGCATAAATCAATAAAGTTCCCAAAAACTTCCCCTTCAACCTAGCTTAAAGGATTTAAGAAGCAAAACAGTTTTTAGTGTCTAACCTAATAATCATAATCATTTAGTTTTTTTAAGAAAAAATAACTAAGTTTTATTTTAAGCACTGTTATTTCTTAGGAAATTTAAGTGTTAAAGGGTACATTGAGTTAATGTTTTCACTACTAACAAAATATATTGATAATGTTAAACTGTTTTTAACCTATTTTTAAAACGTATATAAAAAATATACTATGACACCAGTATAATCAGACTGCAGAGCCTAAATTTGAATTAAGTCCCCAATAAACTTTTTTGGGGGGGATTTAAATATTAATTTTTACTGTTGCCATGGTCATTTTGACCAGAGCAAAAGGTCTTTTTTTATTTAGGTAAAATTCGTAGCTTTTAGAGTGTTTTGCTTTATAAATATTGTATTCTGGTATAGAGTAAAATTAGGCCTTATGATTTTACTATAACAATTCACTAAAAAGTTAAATCTTTACAATATACCAATGAATTAACATTAACATGTTTGTGTTCTATCACCTATTTTAAACACATAAAAATTGGCTGTAAAGGGTTAAATTTGATGACAACATGACAAGATGACAACAAATGTTTATGCAATACAACAAAATTATTTTTGTCACATATACAAATATAATATAAAATAAGATTATTCAAACTTATTTTTTAAAAATATTTTTAAAAAGTATGTATCTTTTACGTGTATAGTTTTCATTCTTTTCATTTTAATTATATAAAAATTATTTAACTACATTGTAAATAAGTCACTTTGTGAAAACACTCTTTCGGAAATTATAAAGAATTGAAATGAAACAAGAAATCTTATTGGTTTGACTTTAGCATTATGTGTTTTATTGTATTATGTTAAATTTTTCACTGAAATTAATTGTTTTAGAAAAAAAAATATTTCCATTGAACAGAATAATGTTTTTTTTTTATTGTATCAATATAACGTGAATTATATAAAATTGTTCTCTAAGCCACAAAATTACCTCAAGTAAAAAAAACCTTTTGCTCTGGTCAATCTGACCAGAGCAACAGTAATAATTAATTTTTGAATCCCCCCAAAAAAGTTTATTGGGGACTTAGTTCAAATTTGGGCTCTGCAGTCTGATTCTACTGGTGTCATAGTATATTTTTGATATACATTTTAATAATAGGTTAAAAACAGTTTAAAACCGCAGTTACCAAGATCTTAAGTTTCAGTTAAACAGACAGATGGACAGACAGACATCTTATACTTTGCATTATAGATATACATTGTTCAGTCTCATTAATAGGTAAAAATGCTACATATACTATTGTATTATTTATGTATTCCTATCGCTCTATTTTTAGAATTTTAAATATTGTTTTGAAGGTACTTGTCATGTAGAAATACTAAAATCAGGTATTATCTGTCGTTTGGCTGTAGCTGAGGTTGCCTTAGAATAGCGGTGAAGAGAGTGACATAGGCTAGTGAGACTGATTGAGTTAATTACTTATTGTTATTTTTAGAGAGAGATACCAACCGACGATTTCCTTGGGTTTGTTCTCTTAGAAGCTCAGGTTATAGGTAAACTATAGCAAATATTTGAGATAAAATATTTAAATTATATAAACTTTCCAAATACTTGAATTAAGCTTCAAAATGATTCGGCTATTATAAAGTGATGTTCTGCTTATTAGACATAACCATTAAAAAATATTTGTTTATTTAGGGGTTTACATAGATGTGGAGTAACAATGTTGAGCGCCCCTACAAAAGACAATCCTAACAGTCCTACAATTCTTGTTTCAGCTGCTCATTGTAACTATGTATGTAAGGTAAAAGTTGATCAGTTAATTATACAATGTTATATAACTTTAAATCTTTTGTTGTTTTTGCTAGTGAGGAAAAGATCAGCCACAACATTTTAAGCAAAAGCTTTTCCATAATTTAAAACGTCTGTCTGTCCATAAGTCTGTATTAAACATTTTAGGGGAAATGTGATTTTCTCAGCTCCTTTTGCATGGATTAAATAAGTTGGGTATAGTCCTTTTCACGACATCCCTCCATAAGGAGCGATTATTCGTATTTTTCACAGTAGCTTTTCTCCTATTTCTAGCCCCTGCGGGGGGCTCTAACCCTGCGGGGCCAATTACCTAACCCTGTGGGGCAATCACCTAACACAATATAACCTAACCTAACCTAAAATAACCTATAAAAAGCCATTTTAAAAATACGAAGAATCGCTCCTTATGGAGGGATGTCGTGAAAAGGACTATACCCAATAAGTTTAAATTATTCATATTTCCCCAAAGTTTCATCACTTAATTTGGGTTCAAGATTGATTCCTCGATTTTTTCTAGATAGACAGAGAAATTTTTAGGAATTGATTAAGTTCAAATTCTGCATACTTTTATCAGTTAATTTCAATGAGATTTGCTTATTGCTTGGGGTGCTATTTCCAATCATAGATTTTTCAAAATAGACATGTGAGATTTTAGGGTATTAAATAAGATTCATTAAGATTTGCTTATTTTTTTAGGTACTAGATCAATTCCTAGTTTTTCATATTATGTATTTGATTTATTTTAGTTTAATGTTTATTTTTTTACAAAATGGCTCTAAATAAATTTTTCCAGATGTCCATCTATAATTTTTGAGCTTTGCTTTTGGATGTTGTCATCCTTGTTATTTCTGCTATTATATGCTTTGGAGAGAATATGCTTAATTTTAGATTATTTTCTTTTCAATGTCAAATCCTTATCAACCAAACAAGGGTATACAAGAAAATAAAATTTTAAAGAAAAAAAAGAAAATACCTAGTACTCCTAGCAATGTATTTATTTTGGGTACTACTTTCTTTTTAAGGATTCAAAAGGCAAAATATATGAAAGTTGCTGCTGTAATCGAAATGGTAATGCTGGATTGGTCATTAATTGCAGGTTAGTTATTTTTGTATATGGCTAAAAATCAAATTCCTTACTTTGTAAATATAGTGAGCTTTTTCATTAAATAGAAACAATTTAATAATTAAACACACTTACCCTTTCAGAGGTTAATCATTAATATCTAATTAAAGTTTGGAGCTTTATATTAGAAAAAATATTTTGGTTCATCTCAAAACACATCTCAGAAAATGATTATCTCATAATATGTGTTCTTAATTTTTAAAAATAAGCCTTGTTTTATATCTGACAATAGATTAAAGAAAATATTTTAATATCATAATTATATTTCACAATTTTTTTCATTTTGTAAAAACATGTCATTCATGGACTCTTTTAATTCAAAAATAAACAGTTACCAAACCAACCAGTATATAAACATAGATAAGGATAAAATTATTAAAGGACGCCTGTAAGAAATACCACGCTTTAACTGCTAAAAGACTGCCACAAGTAGACCCAATACCTAAAATTTAAAGCCTTCAGCTTCAATAACAAAAAAGTTCTAGGCATTTCAAAATAGCATTTTATGTACAATGAATATTTTGAAAGATTTCCAATGCTCATAAAAGAAAAAACAATATTAAATTACGTCGACTAGACACAAAATTATAACCTTATCTTTGTCAGAAACTTAGATTGCCTGTAACTGATTACATTTTTATTATAAAAACACCACATTTCATAGTCAAAATCTATGAAAAATATTCAATTTAAATTGCATTTGTAAACGAAAATCATAGCGGAAACAAAGGGGTAAACTAATACAAGCTCAGCTGTGATTGGTTGCTTAGCTGATTCAGCCTTCTGATTGGCTACAGTACACTCGGTACAATGCAAGTTAAACTTAATTTTTTTTAATGATTTTGACTATAAAAATGGGTATTTTTATTGTAAAAATATAATTAGTTACTGGCAATCTAAATTTATGACAAAAATAAGCTTACAATTTTGTTTCTAGACCACGTAGTTTAATTTCAAAATTTCTAACATTAGCATTAAAATTCTTTCAAATTTTCATTGTACATAAAATGTCATTTTAAAATGCCTAGAACTTTTTTGTTATAAAAGCAGAAGGCTTCAAATTTGGGGTATTGGGTCTACTTGTGGCAGTCTTTCAGCAGTTAAAGCGTGGTATTTCTTGCAGGCTTCCTTTAAGGCTCATTCAAAAGTACATAATTTTTAGATATAATCCAATCAAGCATAGAAATAAGACATTTAAGGAAGCCTGCAAGAAATATACCGATATAAATGCTGAAAAATATTCATTTTTATAGTTAAATGAAGTTTAACTTACCTTGTACTGAGAGATCTGTAGTATTTCCAGCCAATCAGAAGGCTGAATCAGCTCAACAACCAATCACAGCTGAGTTTGTATTAGTTTCATTTGTTTCTGGTATGATTTTACGCTTACAAACACAAATTAAACAAATTTTTTCAGAGATTTTGACTATGAAAAGTATTTTTTCCTTGTAAAAAAGTAATCAGTTACCTTCAACCTTAGTTTCTGATGAAGAAAGGTTATAATTTTGTGTCTAGGCGACGTATATGATATTGTAATTTCCAATATAAGCAATGGAAATCTTTCAAAATAAAATGTAATTTTGAAATTCCTAGTATTGTATTTCTTGCAGGGTTCCTTTAAATTAATCTTCTCCCAAATTAAAATTCAAGGTAAATCAAACATAATGTACCATGGATTCTTCAACAATATGTTAAATTGCTTTCATATTCTAAAATAGTTTTTCATTTAAAGCAACAGCTATTATGATTATTTAAACTGTTTTTAACCTATTTTTGAAAGGTATGTCAAAAATATACTCTGTAGAATCATAATGCAACACCAAAAATGAGAATAATTGCCCACATCGATTTTTATTAGGATTTTAAAGCTTATTTTTTACTATGGATTAAATAAATTTTACTGAATCGTGATGTTTCTTTTCTTTGTGGATAAAATACTCAGCTTTTAGAGTGTCTTGCTTCATAAATATTTTATGCTAGTATACAGTAAAGTTGGGTCTTTTGATTTTATCTATCAGAACTAATCAAAAATTAATTCTTTACAATATATCAATGAATTAACATAAAAATGTTTCATGTCTATTATTTTGATTTTGATTTTTTTGATTTGTTAAAGAAACTTGACTTTTCTGCTTTAAAGGAGTGTAACAAAGATGATATTATAATCCTCCATGCCACTGGCAACAGTATGCTTGTCAAAGAGCAGCACCAATTAGCTAATGGACAGTATCACCTTCTTCACCCACAACTGCTCAATGATGAACAAGCTGCCCTTCATATTGTCCTTCTGTCACAAATACTTGTCAAACTAACAAGTATTTTCACAGGGAAAATAGTTACGATTAGTCCTTTTCCCCGACACATAGAGAAATGCTGTGACAACCGGGACCATGCTATTGTTGATGTCACAGGCAACCCTGTCAACATGATCAACTACACTCTTGCTGTCTCCTAGTACATTGCCATGTCACCTGGTCTCAGCCACGAAAATGTTCACTACATTGAATATCCTGCTGTGTTTGGTCATAACTTTGCTGGTGTCAACCTCACCGATGGCGTCCATCTACAGGACAGCGCCACTGAAACACTGTCTAAATTTGTGTTTGGTCTGCTAACCAAACTCAACAAACCAACCTCCAGACTCTACAGAGTCTACAGGTACAACTCTCTTCCCTGCTATCAAAGAAGAATATCTTCAACAGCGACACCATCATCAACACCAACAACGATGCAGAGGATGACAACATCAACATGGAAAAGAGAAATGATAAAGCCATCAAACTTATAAACCAGTAAAACTATATCTCACCGTTTTTACTTTATCTTATCTTGTTTTAATATATGCGTATTTTATCAATATTTTATGTTTATTTTACAGAAAAACCAATAAATTATAGAATAATAATAATAATTTCAGTAGTCAATGTGTTATTTCCTATCATCTGATAACGGGGTAGGGAGTGGCCAAACATCAATTTATTGACGTGGTCATATTTTCTGTCATAGTGGTCATAATAAAAAATTTCTTTTGATTTGCATGCAAACCATCCATAGTAAGTAGAGTATATCAGTGGTTGAAAAGTTTTGGTACTCATCTTAATGAACCAACCAATAAAAATCAATAAAATTTTCTAAAGTTGTTATGCCACAAATTTAAAAACGTTATTATAAAACTTTGAAGTTTGGGGACTAGTGTAATGTCCCTTCCCTTTCTAAATAAAACTGCTGGCGCTAAACATGAAGACCATGTAACTACATAATTTAAAAATAAAGCATTACCAATAGACAGACAAATAGACTACTTGCTAATTCCAATTTAGAATGATTATAAGAACACCACATTATTTAAATATTAACTTTACCTTTCCGCAGTAACGGAGGGGACATTGGGTTGTTTATAACACTAGTCCCCAAAGTTTTACAGTTGTGTGTTCAAAAGTTTTAACTACTAACTTTTATCTACACAAGGGGTAATTTTGTGTATTCTCATTGGGGATGTACATCAATTTATTGACCTTTGTCTTATCCCTTTAAATCCCTGATGTTTGTAATAATCCATAGAAACGATTATTCAGTTACATTAAAACATCAAACATAAAGAGGTTTATATTTAGGTTGAAACCAGTACAGGCGATTATAATATGTCTTTGGGTAATCAAATATTGTTTTTTTAGCCGGAGACAACCGATGAACCTGTTACTGTCTACTTAAATGTTGATTTTAAAACAAACAAAAAGAAACTAAAATCTTGACTTCAACTAGAATTATTTAGGACTAATATCTTTAATTTGTGTTTTTATCTTTTATATAGTCAAAATACATGTAATACATGACTCATCAGAAGTTATTTTGTCTAATCACGTTAATTCTAAGAGATTTTATAATACTTTTAAAATTGTTGGTGAAATACAAAAAATAAGCCTTTTTCTGTAAGAAAATTTGTGCATTTCTTGACTTTCAGGCTTTAGAAAGCTTACTTAAAAAACGTATTTTTACGATTCCTTTGAATTCTGATGTACATTGGGTAATGGTATGATAATACTCATAGAATGATTAAAACTTGATTTGGGGGTGGTGAATTGAATCCCCTGGTTGCCCCTATGTGCACTGTTAATTTTTTATTGACAAGCATTAATGAAGCACAAGATCTCAAGAACAGTATTTTGGGGAAATACTGGTGAACCAAAAAGATATGCAAATCCAAAGAAAATGGAAATGTTAAAAAATTCAATTTTAAAATTTTGATGACCTTTAAGATACTCCTCTTGGTGATAATGCTGAGCAAAATGTTATCAAATGTTTTGACTGACAAATCAATATAAAGTAATTATCGAACATATAAAAAGTAACAGACTTTAAGGGATTGGGCTTTAATGATTAAAACACAACTTCTTCACACTAGAAATATCATTATTTAGAGCAAGTATACACTGTGGTAACAGTGAGGATCTCAAGATGGAAAAAGCAAAGCCAGAAGATCTTGTAATGGTTTGTGGAGAGGCAAGTGTGGAAATAGAAAATCAGTACAACTCAGCAGAAAATGAGGTATAACTTTCAAAATTATTAGAATATTAGCAGATTTTATATAAAACAACCATTATCTCATTAAAAGAACTAATAGAGATATTAAGACATACTTGAAAGCAATGTTGTTGGTTATTAAAATTCAGGGAAGATTAAAGTTATTTATCAATCACTGTTATTTACCATTACAAACAGCTATTAATATGTACCTGTCAAATCCAATGGCCTTTATGAGGTCAAATATGGCTCCTGTGGCCGCCAAGATTGCTGGTTTAAAAATTTTCAAAAAGTATATTTGTGCCATTTAAGAAGTAAGAAAATTTTGTAACTGTATATTTAACACAATTAAATGAGAGGGACAAAAAGTAGGGATTAGAAGGGTTGATGCCAGTCCACACTTTTTGAATTTGTATTGTATAAATTTTTATTTTGGGAGGTTGGGGTGTCCCACCCCCCAAGAAAATAGCTTAAAACAGGACCAGTAGGTATATTTCCTGAAGAGTAGATCCAATTGGTTCATAGGTTACCGAGATCTTAAGGGACGGACGGACGGACAGACAGACCTACAGACATCATTCTACTTTGTATTTTAAATTGAAATACTTCTTTGAAATGTTTCTGTATTCTAGATATCTATGCAAGTTTTGGCTTATCACAACTATCCATCATTTGATCCTACAAATATTCTAAATGGTTATGACATTAGTGTCTACATGGTCAATGACCAAACCTTAAAGGTAATACAAAACTGATGCTTTCCAATAATCAGGCACAGAACCTCTCCCCCCCCCCCTTAGAAAATATATCTAAAATAAGGGGAGGTGGAAAGTATTTTTACACACTTATGGTGTTCTAATTCTGTGGGGCTACCCTGTACCCAACAAAACATAGCCCAGCCTCAGTTTAAATAAAAACACCACTCCCCCCTCCCCTTATTTTAAATTCATTTCTAAACCAGGTTACTAACCTAATCCTTTCCAATTTGGCATCAAGATCAGTCAAACAATGAGATATGCCAGCTATGTCTATTTTTAGTCCTCGATTTTTAACAGGTCGATCTATTGATGCAAATTAGCTAGGAATGGTTATAAACCTGGTTAAGGTTGTCTATAGAAAGGTTTTTCTACAATGCACTACAACAAATTACTATATATTTAGAATTTCACAAACAATATCTTAAACCCAAGAAACATATGGCCAGCTTGCCTTCCTAAAGATGAATCAGTTTTTGAATTATGGTAAGTCATGAAGAAAAAACTTATTGCAAGACCCTAGGATTTCATGTCTCACTTCATTTAAAATTTAACTCAGTATGCCTTGAATTCTTAAGGGAAAGGCTTGTAAAGGGCTAGACGATTGCCAATAATTCTCTAGTATCATGCATTTTTGAAAACTAGAGAGTTTTCTCAAAGAGGAAATGAATTGTTCCCCTCCTCAAAAAATATTTTGTATCCTTATACTAAAGTAACAGGATGTCTATGTGTTTGTGTGTTTGTACCGAAGGATCTCGCTTACCGCTGAACCGATCGGGTTCTCCTTAACAGGGTAGCTTCTCATAAGTCCCGGGAAGGTTTATAACTATTTTGGGGGAGGGTACCACCACGCTATCAGGAGAAATCGCCCCTAGAAAAAAATTACCCCTCCCGAAAAAGAGACTCCAACGAAACATAAACCAATTATTTCTGTAATTAGATATTTAAAAAAAAACATTCAAAGTGCCACTAGAGGCCTCTAGGGGCGTAGCCGCTAGTTGAAAATATTGGAAGAAGCAATTTTATTTTTTAAATGTTTTAAGGAGATTCTTAATGTAAAGTAACCAACTACTGTTTCATTTAAAAAGCTGAATTTGGTAAATCAGTATTAAAATTTAAAAAGTTACATATATTCCAGACAATCACCACTACAGAGTTCAAGAATCTCTTACCATTTTAGTATAGCTAGCGGTTTTCCCCCTAGAGGCATCTACTGCATTTAAAATGTTTTCTTTTCAATTTATGTTAAGATTTAGCTGTTAACAAGAAAATATCCGCTAGGTGGTGCTTTATATTTTATTTTTGATGATCTCTTGGCAGGGATGTGTTATCCTTTTCCCAATATCCAATAGCTATAAACCTTCCAAAAAACTATGAGAAGCCACACTGTAAAGGAGAAGCTAATCCTTTCAGTGGTTAGCAGAATTCTTCAGAACAGACACAGAGAGATGCTTTTACTTAGTTATAAGATAAGAAATTTATTAGGCAATTTGCTTCTTCAGCTCTGAAACTGACTCCAACTTCATCTTATGATTTTTTTAACTTTTTTAACATCAAATTTTTATGTGATCTAATTATCCGATTGATCTAATTTTTGGTATATTGATTCCTGGGACAACAAAGTATAATGTAATAAACGAAGCAACTCTATAATCAAGTCCTAAAAATGTAAGTATGTCCATAAACATTATCCTGTATCAAGCAGTTTTTTAACAAATTTACTCACAATTTTGCTTTGACTCTACAAATTTATATTAGTATTATTCAGTTCTGAAACTATACAAGTGTTAAAGTCCGTTTGTCCTACCGTTTCAGTGCTTCGCTTTTATGGATGTTGTCATCCTTGTTTATATAATTTCAACGTAGTTATAAGACTAGGTAGCAATACAATGAGGCAGTTAAGGGGGGGGGGGGGGTGTTGAACGCCCCCCATCCGTTTTTTTCTATCTCATTTTCTATGTGTGAAAGATAAAGAGCCCAAACTGCTTGACTTTTGAAGTGTGGGTATGAGACATAATTGAGAGTTGAAATTTTTTGAATATCCATCCTGGCGGGCACAGGATGCCAGCAAACCTGGCAGGGTCATCCAGGTAAAGAGCAAAAATATTTTTTGACTTAAACAAAGCATTTTATCTTACCAAAATACTAAAATATCCTCTAGAAGTACATCCTCATATTAAATACAGGTGTTCAAGTCAATTTTGGGTGCAGGTATGATCCTGCAGGTCCTGATCCTGCAGGTCTCCAGAAATCTTTAAAAGGCTCCTGTGGCCGCAATTTTTGACTTAGAGACTTCAAATTTCAAACTTATCTTACATGTCTACATAATGTATTAAAATTTCATAAAGATACGCCGCTGTTTTCTTGTTTGCCAAGTACAGCTGCGGCCGCTGAAATTATATTTTGATATTTCAAATATAAAATTTATATAAAGATAAACATTTTCTGCCAAAAAAATTTTATTCTGCATATTTTAAATTCGTATTATTGACAAAAAAAATACCTCACTGTCTACAAAGGGTTGAATCTCATAGGTTATTTAAAATAATAATATTCTTTTTTATTGTGTTGGACAATAAATAAGCAAACCACACCCTGCCTTAACCATTTAAAGGATAAAAAAAATTTACCATCAAAACGGACAATGGAGCGTTCAAATAGGACCTAGATCCGAGTAGAATCCATTAAGCATGAAATCTTAGCTGCTTCTTCTTGGCAGATATTTCATTTTTAAGATTGAAGGTGAAAAACACTTAATTCGCCAAATATACAAGGTTACTCTACTTTTAATACAGGAAGAAAAATGTGTTTTTGTAAATTGTGCTCAATAGGATACTTTTGTGACACAAAAAAATCTTTTTTATGCGAAATCAATGAAGCAGTTGTGATTTGACTCGAATTTAGTTAACTTGTCTTTGTGTTTTAATTGTTTTCTTTTTAATCTCATAAATTTGGGTATAGAATTCTTTACATATTAAAATAGAGAAAATTAGGGACACACTCTCTAAATCAGCCAATAGAATAACCATGGAAGAATAATCTGGCTAAGTTATTGGTAGAAATGTGTAAAGAATTTGGCAGAAAAGAGAAAATTTTTGTTTTTCTTAAGACAATGTTAGCTTTTTAGAAATCATATTGTTGAAATATTACTTTGCTGTATTACTGGAATGGATTATACATAAAACAAGGATGACAACATCCATAAGTAGCAAAGCACAAAAAATAATGTATGGGAATAGATTTATTGGAGAAATAAATAAACCACATATTTTGTATAATGATGAAGGTCAAAGAAAATTACATAAAAGATGCTCATAATAATGGTAAAAATTATTTTGATACTGATATCCCAAAAAAAGTTTTAAAATTGGACCAAAAACACCAAAGATATAGGAAATTATGTAAAACATATAAAAATAGCCAAAAATCTGCTAAAAGGCAGTTTGACTGCCATGGTTGTTTTCTTAAAACGACAGGAAATTTAATTTTGATATCTGAAACTGAAATAATTTTGGAAATCGGACAATAAACACCAAAGGTATGGAGAAAAATGTGAAAAATACAAAAATAGCCTAAAACCTGCTTAAACGCAGACTGACCGCCATAGTTGTTTTCTTTAAACGACAGGTAATTTAATTTTGATATCTAAAACTAAAAAAATTTTGGAAATCGGACCATAAACACCAAAGATATGGAGAAAAATGTGAAAAATATAAAAAATAGCCTAAAACCTGCTAAAAAGCGGTCCAATCGCCATTGATGTTTTATAGTTAATTGTGCTCCTTAATAATGGGAATGTTGTCAAAAAATTTCAGCCTTTTATCTTTTATAGGAGCCGAGAAAATCACGTTTCCCCCAAACTAAGACGGACAGACGGACATTTCAAATTATAGAGTAGCTTCGCTACTAAAAAATAAACAAAGTTGTTTGTCTGCTAGAATTTCTATTTTAAGCTGATGAATTATAGGACCAGAGATAGTATAGATGATTATAGTGCTAAGATATGACTCTACAGGTTATCTGATTACTTGACTGTATAGTTAATATTTCTATATAATTCTAATAAACTGACAAGTAATAATTTGTAATCAATCTGTTTCTATTAAAATTTCTGAATTAAATTCATTAATAAAATGGACGACCAATTATTAAGGTACTTAATAATAAAAAATGGAGTTAAAGAGTCTTCTAAGTGATACTATACTTTCACAAGACTTTAGCTGGGATAATGATCCTGAAACTGGTATGTTTATTATTTAATGGCAATAAGCCCTAGCCTACAAAATCTACAAGTTCTTGTTTCTGATATGGTTGAACCAAACAGCAACTTTCAATTTATATTTGATCTAAGTAAGTTAAATTTTATTGGATAGTGTCTGATGACAAAGATTTGATTGCTTTAGTTCCTCAGACAACCAGAAGTTCATTTCTCTGTCCTCATTGTTTGGTACCATTTCACCAAATTCACTCAAGATCTCAATCATGATAAACATTGCCACAGTACAGCAAAGGCAATCTTATAGTTAAAGAACCCTTTGCTTAAGTGTTTTTGTTTCAAAAGGTTATCATGGTACAACTTTTAAAGGTAAAGCTTTCATTAATAAATATGAATTTCTAGGAGAAATTTAATCAATCTGAACTTGAAAAAGCCGAGGTTTAAGTCAAGTTTGAACTGTACATTGATTGTAAATAAAGCTTTGAAAAAGTAATTAATGCTAGTTTAAGCTCAAAACCCGCTGACATCTGAAGATATGAGAGCCTGGTTGATAATTTTAACATGTTTAGGCAAATTGGATTCTTAGTCACTTCCTGAGTGATTTGTGTTAGACCCTAAGCTTCCCTGTATACAATAACTAGGACTAGGGATTTGTATAAAAAAGGCAGGATTAAGTTTCCATTTTCATTTAAAAGAGTACTTTAAGAAGTAATAGAAAATTAGCTCCATGGATTATCATACAGTATTCAAAAGTTTTTTTTTGTATGTATGATCCATTTGAGTAATACAGCAAAGAAATTTCAACAATTTGAAATGCAACTTTTCATAGTTGACTTATTATATATGTTTTGTTATATGCTTTACTTTAAACAAGGGAAGAAAGAAATTCTTTCAGAATGTTATTTACCTTTTCAAAGCTTTACTCTAAGGGGCGTCGTAGCTCAGTGGTAATGCACTGACTTATGGTGATGAGAGTTCGAGTTCTAGTCCCCATGTGGCAACTCAAATTTCTCAGTTAAATAACGCAACTTCCCCTGGTTGTGTAAGAAGGGGATTATTGAGTAAGTTTGGGTACTTAATAGTCAAGTACATAATATCAGTACTACCCTTATCCCAAGCTCCTCTGTGGAGAGCGTCATTCATTACGGTGACTTAATTTGGGACACCTGCCATACTCTGCAAGGGTGAGGTAATAATGAGTAGCTCTCATGAGATAGTGGGTCAAGTCATAATGTCCTTGAATGTGGAGCTTGATAGCCCTAGTGCCTATACAAAAGTGTCTCAGCCTACTCCATGACTACTTAGGTCCAAACCCTAAGAGACTATGGCTAATCAATCAATCAAAGCTTTACTCTAAAAAATGCAACTATTTTTATCTGACACATTTTGCACACTAAATGAAAAATCTATCTCTTCCATGCAAAAATCTGTACACATCAACCAATGAATTAGCCAGATTTCCCTTCCCCAGTTATCATATTGGTTGATCTAGAGAGTGTGTTTCTAGATTATCTCTATTTTTAGCACATACACAATTTGTAAATAATTCTATACCCGAATGTTTGAGAATAAAAAGAAAACAATTAAAACACAAAGACTAGTTAACCAAATTTGAGTCAAATCTCAACTGCTTCATTGATTTCACATTAATAAGATTTTATTTGTGTCACAAAAGTATCCTTTTGAGCACAATTTACAGAAACACATTTTTTCTTCCTGTATTAAAAGTAGAGTTACCTTGTATATTGGGTAAATTAGGTGTTTTTCACCTTCAATCTTAAAAATGAAATATCTGCCAAGAAGGAACAGCTAGGATTTCATGCTCAATGGATTCTACTTAGCTCTAGGTCCTATTTGAACGCTGCATTGTCCGTTTTGATGGTAAATTTTTTTTATCCTTTAAATGGTTAAGGCAGGGTGTGAAACAAAAGCGCGTTTTGCTCTATCTGTGAGATATTATGAATGAGATAATGTTAAGATTTGATATTAAGATGAGAAAAATTTACGTTCACAGTCCCTTTAATTAGTGTATTTCCTGCAGGCTTCATTACATTCATTAAAAATAATCTTTGTGACTGATTACATTTGTTTTGTACAGGGACCCTATTCTTTTAAAGAAAGGGAGAATTGCTGGATGGGATTCCCCTGATGTTAATACAAGAAATATTGGTGGTCTTGCTTCAAAATCTTTTACAGAATATGAAAAGTCTACTTTTTTCCAAAAAGAAGCTCTAATGGAAAAACTGAATGAATGTAAAGACGATGATATAATGGACACAGATACATATTATCCACCAAAGGGGGCTTGTTTCAGGTTAAATTTCAAAACATTTAATTATTTTCAAATTAGATTATTTAGCGGGCTCAATTTCCTACTTTTGCATAAAAGGTTGTTAACTTTTATTTTGATTTAGAGACCCTACTACAATGAGTTGTCCAAACTTTGGAATATCTGGATCTGGACTCATGAGACCATATTCAGATATAAGATTGGTAAGATTAAAACTATTTGAATTTTAAAAATAGACTGAACAAAAAATAGGAATGTTATTTAATTATATATATCAGGAAAATCAATTTGCAGAAACGTCAGGTTATGCAGATCCACATGGTTTTGATTAGATAGCTGTTTCTTGAGATATTTACTAAAGTAACAGTCTCTTTTTTTGTTCTTATTATCTTATTATATTTCCCTTTACAATCTTATTAAAAATACTATATAAATTTTAATTATTACAGCATATATTACAAAAAATAACTGGTCTTAAAAATGATCTACCCCGGCCCCCCCCCCCCCCCCGGCCCTCTAATAAAATTGTAGCCCCATTTTCTGTGTGTGTGATCTTTATATACATGTGTAATGGTGTTTGTTGTGGTCAATTAGATCAAAGAACATTTATTGACATGCAACAGGCTAAAAATAAATATCAAAAATGTCTAAATTCCACCTAGTATTATTTTAATTGAATTTTACTTAAGCCAAAAAATCACATAATAAAATTGATTTTAGCATAGGGTTTATTAAGAGTTTTATCTTCAGCATAAAATTCTGCGTCCATAGACACATTAATCAGCTTCCTAGTTCTCATACAAGTAATTTGAGGCCAAAAAGTATGTATCAAGAACTTAAAGGAAGTGTAAAGATAAAAATTTCTCATCATATTATCAAATCTTAACATTTTCTAAGCACCTTTCAATAAACTGATCAACAAAAACGTCCTATTAACAAAAATATCAAGGAGTTAAGCCCTGATTTTTCGGTATTTTGGGAGGGAAAACTGGAAAAACAGGGAAAATCTGAATGTTTTTCTGTATTAAAATGTTTGTAGGGATATTTAAATTGTCACATATAGTTTAAACTATTTACTTACTGTTAAGCATTTATTTTATGACATAAAATTGTTGATTCATGCTGTAATAACGTAGAAATTAAGTAATAAAGATTTATTTTAAATTCATATTATTGACAAAAAAATACCTCACTGTTTACAATGGGTTGAATCTCAGAATTTATTTGAAATGATAATATCCTTTTTTATTGTGTAGGACAATAAATAACCCACTTTGGAGAATTAGTTTACACTTTTATCAGACTGTTTATAAAGAAATATTGCACCTATATTATTTACAAAGAAGGTGTATCAACTTTTTTTTTATAGCTAGCCGGTTCTTTTAGTAAGTAGTAGATGTAAAATTTCTCATAGAATTCAGATATGCAATCGGTTTTTTTGTAGACCTCTTATTTTTTAAGTAATTTAGGTTTAAAAAAAAAAAATTAAGTTGATTTTAAGGTACTAAAATGCAACAAAAAAAAGAAAAAAATGGCCATTATGAACAAAAATAGTAAGATCTTTAATTTGACACCTTACTTTTTCAATTCTGTCAGGTAATTATTGAAAAAATCGATTTTTTTAAACCCACGAGAATAAAAACTTTGACATTAATTTTATTATTTCACAGGTAAAAAAATATGGGTTCATATATACCTTTAGAATCAGAAAAATATTACGAATTCATTGTAAGCAAAATTGAAAAAAAAAGTTTACAATATAGTATATAAACTACAATAAAAGGAATTATATGAAAATATCATATTATATTGTACATGCAACGTCTTAACTCTTGAATTGACTATAAAAATGGGAAGGGGGTATAGAGGGGGTAAAGAGGGGGTAAAAAAGGGAAGACAATAGTGTTGCCAGAACAAAAAATACAATTGGCCATTTTTATATTTTTTAATTTTTTTACTTTTTTTCAATTTTGCTTACAATGGATTCGTAATATTTTTCTGATTCTAAAGGTATATATGAACCCATGTTTTTTATGTCTGTTTGAGAAAATATTTAGGTCTAAAGTTTTTATTAAACCGAGGTTAAAAAAATAGATTTTTTCCATAATTACTCAACAGAATTTTAAAAGTAAGGTGTCAAATTAAAGATCTTACTATTTTTGTTCTTACTGGCCATTTTCTTCTTTTATTTTGTTGCGTTTTAGTACCTTAAAACCGACTTAATTATTTTTTAAAAAAACTTAAATTACTTTAAAAATAAGAGGTCTACAAAAAAACCGATTGCATAACTGAATTCTATGAAAAATTTTACATCTACTACTTACTAAAAGAACCGGCTAGCTATAAACAAAAAAGTTGATACACCTTCTTTGTAATTAAAGGTGGGCGAGAGATGGGCCATCTAAAGTTACTTGGATACTAATAAAAAAACCTGCTTTGTTATTGTATTTGGTTTTCAATAAAAAATATTGCTTAATTTATCAATTTCTAAGTAACTATATATTGATTGAAAGCAAGGATTATGTTAAAAGTAGGCTTAACCGTTAGGAAAAATAGAGAACTATGTAAAAAAGTTTAGTTTTAGCTATAGAAGGTATAAAAGACAATTAACTGCACATTTATATAGGACGGAATTTTTTCCCCTAATCTTGGACGTAGTAAAAATCGGCGGAAAAAGCCGTTTTTTAAGGAAATGAGAGCCCGTTTTGATCTAACTTTGAGAAAATGTGAATGAGATACTGTTAAGGTTTGATAATCTGATGAGAATTTTTTTAATTTACAATCCCTTTAAAATCTATGATTTTTGCTTTAAACTGTTTTTAAAGTATTTTTGAATGGGGGGTCAAAAATATACTTTGCCACATAAGTAAGACGAATGGTTAACGGACCCAACATGTAAAATCCTCAGACAGAAAAACTCAAGGCATCAAATTTTTAAATTTATTCAACGTTTCGAGGGCAAAACTGCCCTCATCATCAGGAACTAAACAAAAAAATAGCAATTAAAATTTATCAAAATATGCATTTTAAGTCAATTATTACTTAATATATGTTTTATAGGCATTTTTACATATAAAAAAAAAGAATTAAAATTCCCTATGGTTACACATTGATAACAAATAAAGTGAATAAATAGGATATATGTTTATACAAGGTTAATTAAATGCAAAGTAGGGCAGTTTAAATAACAAAATAGAATTAAATTTGAAATAAAATCTTACTTTTTTTCGTCCATGTAGATTATTAACAAAACACAAATTGAAACTGGCAAATTTTTGATTGATTTTTTGTAAATTTTTTGAAAGTTGGACGGTCAAATTAAACAAGTTATTAAATCATTTGCTCTAGAAAAAACTTCAGTATAGGTGCAGCTTTGCAGATCAGTCTTTAAGTAAAAGTTTGACCAAGAAAATTTTTTTAAAAAAGATGAGCAAATGTAACAAAACAAAACAAAACAAAAAAAAAATTTTTATTGCAACTAGCAAAAAGGTACATAAAATTGTCATGAATTTATATTTAAAATATGTTCAACTGTCTTTTTTTTCTCTGATATCCAACAGAGTTTTATCTTTTTTGTGGAGTTTTTCAAAAGGGGTAAAAACCATGTCTGACCATGAATGGTTTCTACTGTTAAAATGTTTGGCAACTGGCTTTGAAATTTTTTTGTTTAAAATATCCGAAGAATGAGCATTAAATCTAACAGAGGCAGCATTAGAAGTTTGTCCAACATATTGCATTGGACATTGTTTACACTGAATAGAATAAATTACAAAATTATCTGAACATTTAATATTTGACTTGATTGGGTACTTTGTTTGAGAAAAACTGGCAACATGTTCAGAAATATTTTGACTACGATTACACAGGTTACAACCAATATCTCTTATGCTACATTTAAAGAATCCATTTCTTTCTCTTAAATTGTATCTCTGAGTAGGATATAACTTGGCTCGAATTAGGTGTTCACCTAAATTTCTTGCTCTTTTATATCCTATCATTGGCATCAGAGGAAAAGTTTTTTTAAAAACTGGATCTTTACTTGCTAAAGAGAAATGTTTTTTCATAGAATTAGATACAGAATCAATACGAGGGTCATATGTTAAACAAAACACAGGTCTACTGTTACTTTTTACATGAACAACTTTTTGTAAGGCTTGTGTGCGAGAAATAATCTTTACTTTCTCAAAAGCATGTTTTATAACTTTAGAGTTATATCCACGAATTAATAAATTACATTCAAGTTCTTTTAATCTAATTACAAATTATCATTTGAAGAACAAATTCATTTTAATCTATAGGCTAAGCTGTAAGGAATATTTTTTGTAACAAATGGTGCATGTGCACTTTGAGGCTTTAAATAGGTTACACGATCTGATCCCTTTACAAAAAGGTCAGTTTCAAATTTATTATTTTCATTTATCCAAATATTACAGTCTAAAAAATCAACAGATCTGGGCCTAATATTTAAAATAGGAAAATTTTCAACAATAAATTGGCCATTTTTCCATTTTGTTTTTACAATTTTATCTTTTAAACGATATTCACATGTAAATTTAATAATGTTATGAAATGTACTTATATATTTTAAAAAATCAAGAAGTTCATCCTCTGTTCCTACAAACAAACAAAGAATGTCATCAATAAAGCGTTTCCACCTAGAGGGGGGACGGCCTTTCCAATCTGTGAGTAATTGGGATTCAAGTTTTCCCATGAAAATATTGGCATATGTTGGTGCCACTTTTGTTCCAATGGCTGTCCCCCACTCTTGCAAATAATACAATCCATTAAATATGAACGAGTTGAATTTTAGAACAAAAGATAGTAACATAATTAAAAAAGGAATAGATACATTACAATCACCATATTTCTTATCACTTAAAGCTTCTTTAAAAGCTTGTATCCCTTCATTGATAGGAATTGAAGGATAAAGTGCCTCGACATCAATACTGACCAATATAGCCTGTTCTGATTGGTCCATATTTTCATTTTGCTGATCAAGAAAACGTAGTAAATCAGGGGTATCTAAAATGTGGCTATCAAGCATTGGGGGAATATGTTTGGCTTTAAAATCTAAATAGCTACTTAGATTTTCAGTATTGCTGGAACACCCACTTATCACTAATCTAGTGGGCGGAATTTTTTTACCTTCTGCTACACCTTTGTGTACTTTGATTAAGCCATAACCTCGCGCTTCTGCTGGTTGGTCAGGCAAAAGTTGGTCAGCCAGCTTTTTGTCAATAGTCTCGTCTACAACAGCATCCTCTAAGGCCTCCTTGATTCTGTTGTAGTGTACTTTCACCATTACTTGATCTATTTGTCTATAAACAGACAAAACAGATCCATCCTGATTGGTTATTTTTGAGCTGAGGTGTTCACCTCCAATCGCTGAAATATAATCATTTCTATTTACTATAGTGGATGCACCACCTTTATCAGCTCTTAAACAAACAATGTGACCCGATTTTTGTTTGTCAATTAAATTTTTTAAGGCAATTTCTTCCCCTTTTGATACATTGGGAAAGACTTTCTTTTTTTGATTAAACATTAAATCACTTTCAATTCCATACAGAAAATTAGACAAAGTTTTAGTTGGCTGACATGAAGGTAGATTAAATTTTTTAACAGGATTGCTAAATTCTGGTATATTATTTGTATCAGAATTTTCACTAAAAATATCGGGATTTAAATCAATGGCTTCCCTCCATCTCATTGACCTAGAGAATCTCTTAACATCATAACTTAAGCTGGTAATATTCAGCTTTTTTGGCAAAGGAGCGAAATTTAAATGTTTGTTGAAAAGCAAAATTTCATCTGATGTTAAAACATGGTCAGAATAATTAATGACCAAATCATCTAAAGGTTTTTGACTTAACCTTTTCATTTTTCTCCTATATTTGGAACGTTTTATAAATCTGCGATTACGTTTTTAGTTGTGTTATTGTCAGACTCAGCAGGTTTTATTTCATTGCTAATAAAATCTTGTTTATTCACATTTTGTAGATTAAAAAGTTTTGCCTTATACTTGTTTTTTTCACTTAGAAGAAACTTAGATAATCTAATATCTAATTCTTTTTTTACAATAACAATTTCAGAGCTTTCAAGATAAAGATAAACTTCACTACTTAGATTTAAAAATTTCTTATAAAGTTCACATTCCAATATGTGATGCTCTTTTATAGACAACTTTAATTGTTCAGTTTGTACACTGGTAAAAAGACTTTTCATTTTATTTTGGGCTTTAGAAGAAAATCTTTTATTGACGTTTGATTTGATTTCAAATGTTTTTGGAAAGACTTTTTTAACTAAACAGTCTTTTAAAAAATTAATCAGCGACTTAGTTTGGGAATAATTTTTGAGACAATCTACTGTTCTAAGATATTTCTTTTTAAGAATGTTATCAATGGTTAGCCAAACAGAACTAAAATCCTGAATATTTTGAGGTTGGGGGCTGTGATCGAAACCGAATGGTCTGCTGCGTCTGGTCGCCCATGGGGTTGTTTTGAGAGGCTGACATCATGGTGGGGGGCGACTCTAAAATCACAGTTACACAAGGATGTTCTTCACACGGATCACATACGTGATACACTGGGCCGTCACAGGGTTGGTTGATAAGTAAGACGAATGGTTAACGGACCCAACATGTAAAATCCTCAGACAGAAAAACTCAAGGCATCAAATTTTTAAATTTATTCAACGTTTCGAGGGCAAAACTGCCCTCATCATCAGGAACTAAACAAAAAAATAGCAATTAAAATTTATCAAAATATGCATTTTAAGTCAATTATTACTTAATATATGTTTTATAGGCATTTTTACATATAAAAAAAAAGAATTAAAATTCCCTATGGTTACACATTGATAACAAATAAAGTGAATAAATTAGGGTTGGGCCGGATACTTTTTTGGCCGGATACCGGATACCGGATATCCGGCTGATTTAAAATGCCGGATATCCGGTAACCGACCGGATATCCGGCCAACGCCGGATATCCGGCAAATATCCGGTTATCCGGCCAAATTACCGGATATCCGGCCGGATAACCGGCCAAATTACCAGATATTAAAGTAGTAAAAAAAAATTTCTTCAGAAATCTTATATAAATTTACATAAAGTTAAACTTATTCAGTAAAAATGTTCTTCTAGCTTCAATAATAAGAAAATTATAGCCATTTAAGATTTTAAAAAGCAGAGATTTTTGGTGTAAAGTATAAAAAATTATAGAGCCGGATATCCGGCCGGATAGTTTCAATATCCGGTATCCGGCCGGATATTGAAAATGGCCGGATATCCGGCCACACCGGATATCCGGCCCAACCCTAGAATAAATAGGATATATGTTTATACAAGGTTAATTAAATGCAAAGTAGGGCAGTTTAAATAACAAAATAGAATTAAATTTGAAATAAAATCTTACTTTTTTTCGTCCATGTACATTATTAACAAAACACAAATTGAAACTGGCAAATTTTTGATTGTTTTTTTGTAAATTTTTTGAAAGTTGGACGGTCAAATTAAACAAGTTATTAAAGGACGCCTGCAAGAAATACCACGCTTTAACTGCTGAAAGACTGCCACAAGTAGACCCGATACCCCAAATTTAAAGCCTTCAGCTTCAATAACAAAAAAGTTCTAGGCATTTCAAAATAGCATTTTATGTACAAAGAAAATTTTCAAAGATTTCCAATGCTTATAAAAGAAAAAACAATATTAAATTACGTCGCCTAGACACAAAATTATGACTTTGCCTTTGTCAGAAACTTACATTGCCGGTAACTGATTACATTTTTACAATAAAAACACCACATCTCATAGTCAAAATCCATGAAAAAAATTCGATTTAAATTGCATTTTTAAACGAAAATCATAGCGGAAACAAAGGGGGAAACTCAGCTGTGATTGGTTGCTTAGCTGATTCAGCCTTCTGATTGGCTACAGTACATTCGGTACAACGCAAGTTAAACTTAATTTTTTTTAATGATTTTGACTATAAAAATGGGTATTTTTATTGTAAAATTATAATTAGTTACTGGTTGCCTAAATTTATGACAAAAATAAGCTTATAATTTTGTTTCTATGCCACGTAGTTTAATTTCAAAATTTCTAACATTAGCACTGTAATTCTTTCAAAATTTTCATTGTACATAAAATGGCATTTTAAAATGCCTAGAACTTTTTTGTTATAGAAGCTGTAGGCTTCAAATTTGGGGAATTGGGTCTTCTTGTGGCAGTCTTTCAGCAGTTAAAGCGTGGTATTTCTTGCAGGCTTCCTTTAAATCATTTGCTCTAGAAAAAACTTCAGTATAGGTGCAGCTTTGCAGATCAGTCTTTAAGTAAAAGTTTGACCAAGAAAATTTTTTTTAAAAAGATGAGCAAATGTAAGAAAACAAAACAAAACAAAAATATACTTTGCCACATTTAGAATAAGACTGCAGGGCCTACATTTAAATTAGGCCCCCAAGTTAGTTTTTTTTGGGATTTTAAAAATCATTTTTTATAGTGGATTGGGTAATTTTTACCCCAGCAAATCGATTATTTATTTTGTGGTTAAATTGTCGCTTATGGAAGCATTTTAGTAATTCACTTTATATGCATAGCCTACAAAAACAATGTACTCTGTTAAATGCAAATAATATTTTTTCTTAAAAAGTGAATTCAATAGAGAAAAAAGTTTAATGGCCAATTATAGTTATAATAATATGACTAATCAAAAGACCATATGAATTAATTGTTTCCGTTTTTTCTCTACCAATTTTTTCTCTATATTTTTAAATTAAGGAAAATAGAATAAATTAGGGGAAAAAATGTACAAAGTTATTTATCCAGAAACCATATAAAATATGGTGCGGATACGCTTAACAAAAATTCTCTTATTTTTTAAACCCCCAAAATTTTATACAGGGAAAAGACGATAAAATTATGCAATGAAGAAATTGTCCAAAATTCCTTTTATTTACCCGTTCCAGTTGTTTTGTTCACAAAAATGCAGATTATATAGCTGAACGATATTCTTAAACCAATGTGTTTTACTTTCATAAATATTTTTTATTTGTTATACCCAATCAAGGGCATAGTAGAGTGTACAAATGAAAAGAAAGGAAGAAAAAAGCAATTAAAATTAAAAATGCTTCCGCTTTTGTAAAAATTACCCAATCTACTATAAAAAATAATTTTTAAAATCCCCAAAAAAACTAACTTGGGGGCCTAATTAAAATTTGGGCCCTGCAGTCTTGTTCTAAATGTGGCAAAGTATATTTTTGACCCCTCATTCAAAAATACTTTAAAAACAGTTTAAGTAAAATTTACTTAAAATATAGAATCGGTGGAATATTGACATTTTGAATATAATCTTTTATAGCCTGCTAAATGTCATAAAATGTTCTTTTATTTAATTTACCGACACAATCACCATCATACATGTATATAAAAACACACACAAAAAAATAGTTTTAAAATTTCATTAGAGGGGGGGCTAGACCATTTTAAAGACTGGTCATTTTTTATAACGTATACTGTACACTTTTTAAGGAAAGATACAGCTTCTTTGGCCCCCTCAGTTTTCACAGGAAATAATAACACAGAGTTTTATAGTCTAAAGTAATTCAATCAAACTATTGTTTTGTTGATTTATTCAAATGTTTTTTACTTTAATCCAAAAAATCAGTACTAATACACTCCTATATGTATTTACTAGAGTTGGGCTTGATTTAATAATCTCGCTATTGGCTAGATTTATTCAAATTTTTATTTACTTTCTTTTGATTATCTGAATTCTGACTACCAACCCTATTCTTCCATTATCTTCTCCCTGACGATTTCTTTCTTTAAACTATTTTAGGATATTAATATTTTCTATTTCAAACTATCGTCCTGAAAAAGTTAAAATGTTTAGTTAATTTGTTTCGGTACGCATGCCTTGCCGTACACGAAATCTTAATCTCCAAGCCCTCCGAATGACCAACATGTGAATGTTTACAAATGTGTATTTATTACCATGAAAACGGTGCATCTAAAACAAAAATATAAAAATTAATAACATAATATTAATGGTTTATTATTTTTGTATATCGAGGTTGCGTGATTTCAATTTAATTAAAAATATAAAATTTCTAAAAAACTTTAAATTGGCACGAAACATATTAAATAGCATCAGAAATTGATAATTTTAGATTCAAATGATCAATAAAATTAAGGAAAATATTCGTATGTCAAAAGTTAGCAGTTAAATGGTCTATTTGTTGAAAAATTAATGTTTTAAATTTCTTCGTAAAAATATACCATACTACACTTATTATTAAGAATTAAAGATAAATTCTTACCACATTATACGTCAAACTAAGCAGGAAGGCTTATTTGAGATCTTCCACGGATTAGAGCGCATGTATATCCATCCAATACATTATTTTTATTCACGTAGCTCTTCACATGGGAATCAACAAGGAAAAAATGTGCGCGCCTTTGTTTGTTTACAAGCGAAGCGCGGAGATAGTTAGGAATGCCGCGTAACACACTCATTCTCTGGTGTAAGGAAAAGGGAATTAATGGGTTCGAACTTGCCAGGGAATACAAGAAAATCATTCCAACACACACCCGTCTAGTCACTGGGAATCGAACACAATAACTCATCTTAGCATCATGCGTGCAGACAGTGTCCACAAAATCACAATCTCATAACGCATAAATTACAAGAGTTTAAAATGGCATGGCCATCAGGCCTAAAATTAATTATGGTAACTTACGAACACCACAATAACTCAAACCGACTCCACTACCACATAAGGATAGGAATAAGGAATGGGAAAAGCATTCAACATTCATGAAATGCACATTTACCACTCACACATCTCATTAATCATGGCCTCATAATCTCAATTAAAGTTAGAATTACAGACCATGTAATTGCGAATACATGAATTAATAATCAATAGTACCTAAACTTTGATTAGGTACCTACATAATAATAGGCAAATGATTTTTATATTAAAAATCGCATCAATAATTAAATAATCAACTCAAACTTTTAATCAAAAGAAAGAAAGATTAAATAATGACATTTTTTCTACTGAATCTTTTTGCTAGAAAAGAAAAATAGAATTTTCATAAAAAACTTCTCAAAATTAAGCATTTTCTCCAGCGGAAAAATACTCGGGCTTACATCTAGACATTCTTAGATAAGATAGGTAATCCTTAAATCTAACATGTTTAATAAAATAGATACTTAAATCTAAATAAAATATGACTGTAAAATCATCAAACATCGGAAAATTAAAACTTCATAATTTTAAATCTTCGTGAATCAAAATTGCGTAAAATAAAATTGCAATTGAAATATGCAAATTAAATTACCAAAATAAAACAAAAGCTCAATTATAAGAAAAGAACTTCTCTAAATGCTGAGTTTGCAATTTCTCTCTGTTTTAAGAAGAAAGCAACTTGTACATATTCATACAGTCAAAATTAAGGCAATTTGGGGCCTCAGTTAGAATGAACCCCTCAAGATACAAACTAACCAATCTTTAAAATATTAATAATGCCATGTTCCAGCTATCCTGACGGACGTTATGTCTTTCCATCACAATTTTTTGATACTGCATAATTTCCGACAGGATTTCTGGCGCAGGGCTCCATCAACTGAAAATAAACATAATTAGTGATGTTTAAATCATATCAAAAATTAAAAGAATCATGAATAATTCAAGAAACTTTAGAATCATCAATCAAAGCAATCAAAATAAAATTATCTTATGCTTTAGTTTTGCCGTTCTGTAGTATGTCTGGCCGAGGTAACAGAGCTAAGATACACTATAGAGCGGTCTTATTAAGCTTAGATCTTCGAACTCAAAGAATCTACTTAATTCAAGACGAAAAAAATCTGCATTTTTCTTTAGGTACATCGGTTAAAAGGTAAATAGAAATAATTTTAATATATATGTAATATCAAATTATCTATGTGATTATAATAAATCTTAAAGAAATATTTGTATGATGTAAAAAATTTCATTGTGTTACTTTTTATCATATCGAATTTCAATTAAACAAAGATAAAAATGTTCGTATTTGCGTAGGTACCTAGGAAAATTTCCGCGAAAAAAATCCCTGGTCCCGGAAAGACTTAAATCATTGAAAAAACTTGCGTAAACATATAAATAACTTAAGTTTGCATTTCAAATGAAAAAATCTTGCGTCGATTTGAAAGTTTAAACGAAATTGAGTCAAAATTTGCGTTTTTTGTCTTTCGAAAAAAATATCTGATAAATCTACCGTAAAAATAAAATTCAAAGTTAAACAAGAACGATACTTATACTAAACTTTGGGTAGATTGATCTTGAGCAGACGTCTTGCGGAAGTCTCGTTACTCGTGGCGGCTGCGTCATCTGATAATTTGAACTTGCAAACCACGGTCCTCCCACCTGGGCGCACTTCTTCCACACGCCCCAATCTGAACTTCTTCATCAAATTTGTGCTATCGTCGATCAGCACCACGTCTCCCGGCTCGAGCAGCACCTTGTTGCTGCGCCACTTGACGGACTTGAGTAGCTCAGGCATGAGCTGCTCCTTGTACACCTGATGGAACTGACGGGTCAACTCCTCCAAGTTCTCCAGCCTCCTGGTGATGGGCTCTTTACAACCTGTCTCAAAGGTGCAGATTGCATCGTTGGTCCTGCCGCCTAACAGATCAGCAGGTGAAATTATTCTCCAGCAATTGACGTCATCTCCTTGGGTGGCATAGGTCAATGGCTTAGAATTCAGGACTCGTGCAGTCTCAGCACACAACACCAATAAATCATTGAAGGTTACAGTAGCACCAGCCAACTTCTTGTTCAACACACGCTTGACCAGCCCAACCTGCCTCTCCACAGTACCCACGAACGAGTGTGCTGCGGTGGGCACCAGATGCCATTCAAAATGCATTCGGGTATCCTTCAAAAGTTCATCCATAATTCGCTTGGCACCGGCCATATTGGTGCCTCTGTCTGTGGTAACCCTTCTAGGCATATTGTAAAACGCCTGAAGTTTTCTCAAGCCGACCAGCACGGCTTCAGTTGAATAATCAGTCAACACATCAACAAACACAGCCTGTGTAAATCTACAGGCCACAATCAACAACCAAACTTTGTACTTGGTCTTGGAACTCCTGGTACCAACGCCAGGCTTCGTAACTTCGATCGGCCCCGCAAGGTCCATATGCACCTCCTTGAAGGGCACAGAGGGCTCGACACGATCTGGCAGAATATTAGCAATTGCGGGACTCGAACGCTTGGCATATTCAATGGAACATGCAGCACAACTCTTGACCACTTTCATAGCCTCCATGCGGCCATGTGTGATCCATGCATACCTGCGGCTTTGCGCCAACGTCTTACGATGGCCTCCATGCCCCAATTCATCGTGGGACTGTTGAAGGATGAGCCGCGCCAGCCTGTTGTGGCGGCTGAGCAAGACAACACCTGGGCTGTCCTTCATAATCTTCCTGGGGCCTCCAGCAGCGGCCTCAAGAGCCTCATCTCCTCTCCCGGACATTTTCAATATTGTAAATGTCCTAAGAGGGTAACATCCATCATGACCCACAATGGGCCAACAAACCTGGACCTTGTGATGATACGGTTGAAGGGAGTCAAATTTCCCCTCGGCGTCCATGGTCATCTCCTCCTCTTGGTTGAAGGAAGTCAAAAACAGGTCACAAACAGAATCCATGTATGTATTTGTGAAGGTATAGTTCTCATAATACTTAGAACTATCAGTGTTGCTAACAACATCCTCATTTGCTGCAACGCCACGTTTCTTGATAAGCAGCGTTTTAAAGCAGTTGGCAGCCTTAAGAACTGCGGCCACAGTCCTCCTTGCCTGCCTGTAGGTCCTTCTTGCCAGAGACCTCCAAAAATCATTGTCCACTACCTGTGTGAACATTACCTTGAGCTTCGCCATCTTGGGATTTAGCTCGCTCTCGGGAATGGATGCATTTACCTCACCCGCCGTCTTAACGGGCCACTGGTCCTGTTCCAGGCGCAACCAGCTTGGACCTTCCTGGTATGTAGATCCAGGTTGTACATCCTCAATCGTACACAAACCACGCGTTGCCAGATCGGCAATGTTGTGCTGGGTTGGAACCCATCTCCAATCTTCAGGGCTCGTCAACTGTTGTATCTCGGAAACACGATGACTGTTAAAAACATTTAACATAACACTGTCACTGGATAGCTGAGCTAGGGCGCAGCTGCTATCACTAAAAAACACTTTGCCAGAAATGTTGAAAGGTAGGGCTCTGGCAACAGTATCCACAAGCCTTGCCAAAATTAGACAACTAAGCATTTCTAACCTTGGTATAGACTCAATCTTCACTGGTGCGACACGTGACTTGGCGCAACACAAAACTACATCATATCCTCCAGGAACTGGCCATCTCAGGTAGGTGATGGCTGCATAGGCCTGGTTAGATGCATCGCAGAAACCAACAAGCATTGGGAGCCCCAACGGCTTATCAGGAACCATCGAACGTCTGAACGACACATTTCCAAGTGCCGAACGGTCCTGGAGGCTGGACACGAGCTCCGACCTCAACTCTCCAGGTATAACATCATCCCAGTTACATCCATGTATGCAAACTGAGCGCAGACAAAGCTTGGACTTAAGCAGCAATGGCGCTGCTAGACCCATTGGGTCATAAAGTTGTTGCACAATTCTCCAAACTTCACGTTTAGTTATCAACTCAGGTAGACTTCTCCAGAGATCCTCCAGGTCCAGATCCTCTAGTAACTTTCTACCCTTAATCTTCTCGCCATGGTTGGCTCTGACAGGTAGGAACAACTTATCCTGTTTAGGGTCCCAAACGAGGCCCAGAACTTTTACACTGTCAACATCATCTCCAGAATAAACAACAGATTTAAACTTGAAATTGCCAGGTGCAATCATATCCTCCAGCTCTTGGACCAGCTGGACAGCTTCAGGTTTACTGTTATGACCGCTCAAACAGTCATCCACGTAAGTACAAGTCTCCAATTTGACCGATGGAGGATCTTGATACAAAACAAATTCAGAACTGAGTGGTTGCTGAACATCTCTCCACACATCCTGCTGGGCTACAACGTCACAACCTCTAATCTTCTCAGATCCATAAACATCTTGAACATCCTGCTGGGAACGTCCACCAAAAATACGACCAGTGAGTCTGAGGGCGGTCACGGCCATATCTCCAGCCAAGGCCTCACCAAAGTTGATGGTTTTGGTAAGGTAGACCTCTGGCTCTCCATCAACTGTATCAGCGAAAAAAACACGTTTCAGCTGAGAATCTTCATAGGTAGCTAATAATGAATTATAGAACTTCTGAATATCAGCCACGAATGCACACTTAAAACTTCTGAACCGGATAAGATTGTGCATCAGAGTATATAATGGAACTGGGCCGTCCATCATAATACTATTGAGGCTTAGCCCCTTGCAGCAGAGGCTAGAATTAGCGCATATCCTCAACGGTGTGGAAATAGACTCTTTATATGCGCAGACTAGGCTCGAGTAATACACGGGCTTAGTATAAGCTAGGTCTTCTGGCGAAGCTTTCTGATACACTCCACGAGACACAGCTTCTTGAAACACTTGGCAGAAGGTGCTGTATTCACCTTTTTTAATCATTCTCTGCCGGTCACGTAAGCAGATCTTATAGGCCTGCTCTGAATTATCAAATAACACACTTGGCGGCTGCTTGTAGGGATATGAGGCCGTCCAAATATGGTTCTCAAGATCTAATGTCAGACCTTCTTCAATCAGCTGCCGCTTACGCACGTCCAAGGCGGACTGCCCGGCGGCTATGGCGGCGCAATGACGGCAGTTCTTACAACCGCTGCACATTGATGGCGGCTGTATTCCCAAACTCTCAGTACTCAGGAACTCCATCTTGCTGACCTCCAACTTCACAGCTTTACAGGCGACAGGATTAGCAACAGTCCTGCCATCTGCAGACACTACTAAATAGCCTGTACCAAATAAGCTTCTGTACAGTCTAGAATCACCAACCATTTTATCTGCACACGGAAACATAGCTGGTGTTAAATGGCCGATTAAAACATCAATCTTGCCGTCGACCATAGAAAAATTATCAGGCTTCATGTTGAAAATATCGGCGGCGGCTGTAGGATCAATAGAACGCAACCCTTCTTCAGTACCAATGCTGGGCACTACCGCCGCCTCCAGAATATGTGAATTCCGGTTGCGGTCAACCAAACAAATCTTGACTGTAGGACACGCTTGGCTCTTTCCATCTGCCAGAGAAATAGTAGCTGTGCGACCAGTAGATGGCAACTCTAACTTCTTGGCAATACTTCTAGAAATCAACGTCAAATTTGCTCCACTGTCCCACATGGCATTGACGGTGACTTGACGTTTGTCAGCCGCCAACGCCGGGACCTGCTGCAACATCAGCATAAAATTGTTCTTGCTAAACAATTGTGACTCATACACTGCCGCAACTTGTCCACTAGCAACCGATTCATGTAATAATGAATTATGAGGCTGGTTGCAACTGTCAATGGTGCAGCTGCCAAGCTTATCGGCTCTGGGACAATCGGCCACCCGATGCCCTTTTTGTAAGCAGAGCAAACAGGCGCCTATCTTCTTGATGAAGACTTTGCGTTCAGGAACAGACATATCCCTAAACTTGGAGCACTTGAACAACAGGTGATCAGAGTTACAACCTTCCGACGGGCAAGGCTGTTTCTTCTTGGTCTTAGCTGGAGACCCAGGTTTACCAACGGCTGTAGCTGCGGCCGCAGGATTACCTTTCTTCTTGGAGGGGGTGTCTACATCGAATGAACACCTCATCAAAATGGCGCCACGCTGTTCCTCTATAATCTTCAACAGCTTAGGAATATTTGGGGTATCCATTGAGCCCAACGCCAGGTTGAGCTTGTCCTGGAAATCACGTGGCAACTTTTTGGATAACATTTCCAAAAGAATAATGGTCAACCACTGGCTTGTGGTGACTTCCTCATCATCATCATCTTTAGTCAGCTGCTCGAGCTGGCTAACTGCACCACCAAACTCTGCTAAGACTGTCACAATCTGGTTGGAGTCCGACGGTTTAGGCTTCTTCTCCCATTGGTTGAAAAGGCAGAGCATCTGACGTGTTTTGGACTTAAAACGTGCGTCGAGGTAAGCCCATTGAGATTCATGTGATTGAATCTGAATTAACTGAAGTCTTAACTCTTTATTTTTGCAGACCTTTTCACTGCTCAACAATAATTGTAAATATGACGGGTCCTGTCCTACGGTAAGCTTTTTAAAATTGTCCTTGAAACTTACGTAGGCTGACTCTGAGCCGTCAAAGCTTGGAAGAAGACGTTCGTCGACACGATTCATATATCCTGGCGTGAACATAGAACCGGTGCCGAACTGTGGTGTGCCAAACGGCGACACAAATGGCGATGCTGTCGAAGCACCCGCCGTCGTTGTAGGCGGCTTCACAGGTTCAAGCTTAACCTCGGCCAGCCGTTTCATCAAAGCAGACAAAGTGTTTATAATTGGTTCTGGTAAGGGAAAGTATGACCCTTTAATAACCTTCACAATCTTTAAGCAACGATCATATAGTTCAGCCTTATGGTCAGGCAAATTATCACCAACTAAATCAACAACACTTTGAATGTCACTGAGCTCCTCCATAGCATCTAGAGCATCTTTCAGAGCGTTATAATCTTTTTGCACAGTAATTATATTAGAATAAATGTCACTAAACTCCTCAAGCTCTTGGATTCTCACACCAAGCTTGCTAAAACCGACCATAATGCTATCGAATGTCTCGAACTTGTCATGGACAAGGATTGACTCCTTAGTGAAATGTCTAACATCAAGCTCTGAAGATTCACTGACCAACTTCATCACTTTATCTAGTTCACTGGTTAGGGCCTCGACGGCTGGGCGCAGCCGTAGTCCCAGTTGAGCGCCTTTATTCTTTTTAGGACCCATGATTGTCACAATAATTAACTGTACTGATTATGATTATAATAGTGTGTGGTAAGGTATCACAACCAACACATTCACAAAACTTCACAGATATTTTCTTAGCCGCATCTGTTCTGTCTCGTTTTCATTGTTTCGGTACGCATGCCTTGCCGTACACGAAATCTTAATCTCCAAGCCCTCCGAATGACCAACATGTGAATGTTTACAAATGTGTATTTATTACCATGAAAACGGTGCATCTAAAACAAAAATATAAAAATTAATAACATAATATTAATGGTTTATTATTTTTGTATATCGAGGTTGCGTGATTTCAATTTAATTAAAAATATAAAATTTCTAAAAAACTTTAAATTGGCACGAAACATATTAAATAGCATCAGAAATTGATAATTTTAGATTCAAATGATCAATAAAATTAAGGAAAATATTCGTATGTCAAAAGTTAGCAGTTAAATGGTCTATTTGTTGAAAAATTAATGTTTTAAATTTCTTCGTAAAAATATACCATACTACACTTATTATTAAGAATTAAAGATAAATTCTTACCACATTATACGTCAAACTAAGCAGGAAGGCTTATTTGAGATCTTCCACGGATTAGAGCGCATGTATATCCATCCAATACATTATTTTTATTCACGTAGCTCTTCACATGGGAATCAACAAGGAAAAAATGTGCGCGCCTTTGTTTGTTTACAAGCGAAGCGCGGAGATAGTTAGGAATGCCGCGTAACACACTCATTCTCTGGTGTAAGGAAAAGGGAATTAATGGGTTCGAACTTGCCAGGGAATACAAGAAAATCATTCCAACACATAATTGTTAGATTTTAGTTCAATATCTGACCATATTACGCACGTATTGCTAATGTCAAATCATTTTAAAACTAAGTTTTCTTTTTGCTATATTATAAATGTAAATTTTCTGTTTTATGGATAGAAATTTAATACTTCAATATAATTCAAATAGCAACATAAAATAAAAAAAATAATTTATTCTTCATTCAGTAAAATAATGGGTCTTATTGTTCTGGTCAATAAGAGATTACTATGGATTATATGAGTTTTAAACATTTATCGCTTTGAAAACTTGAGCTCATATAAAGACATTTGTTTCCTATATAGATCTGTCATGGATCTTGATGCAATAAAGCATGCTGTTTTGTAATTATTAAAAAATGGAAGATTTAATTAAACAAAAGTTCCCTCAAATATAAGTATTAAATAAACCTTTTTTAAAAATTCCATTTTACAAATAAAATATTAGTTATTTCTCGTATCGTATTATAAAAGGCTTTCCGCGGATATAGAATGTACAATTATAAGATTAAAACTAGTTTTTTTAGCCCCATGGTGCCGAAGGCACCGGCTAAAAAAACTAGTTTTAAGCTTATGATTGTACATTTCTATATTCGTAGAAAACTGGATATAATACGATGCTAGACATAGTTTTTTCGTATTCATGAGAACCGGTTCCTATCCACCGGATTCAAATGATTACGAGAAAATAATTTATAATAATTGTATAATTTATTTCAAAAACATAAATCTATTCAAACATTAAATATAAAAAGTCTGTTAATGTTTAATACAGGGGCTGTCGAGTCAATTTCTTGCCTAAGTATAATGGATTTTCTGAAGTCTACATAAGGCAATCCTTAAATCCTACATTTTTCACAGGTGAAAGTACTCCACAGTGCAAATGAAGGTGCTTTGACTTTTGTGTCAGAACCTAAATTGGGACATAGTGCATTTCATTACCCTAGGTTAGGTAACTTCATTTCACTTTTCAATAAAATCTAAAATGTAGCGGTTTTTCAGAAAATTAAATTGGAAAATTTCAAGTTCAATTTTCACCCACTAGGAGTTACCTCATAATCATGACAAGAACAGCAAAGATTATTTATTTAAAATTTTGAACAACTTTGCTTTTATAAAGTTCTTCATAAAACCACTCCTGAAGTTAATTAATGGCCATTTTTATCAATTGCTTTGCTAAGGTCACGGAAATTCAGCCTTAAATAAAGCATATATAGAGAGGTTTTATGACTGACTTTATAAAAGCAAAGTTGTTCAAATTTTTAAATTATTAATATTTGCTTTTCTTGTCATGATTATGCGGTAACTCCTGGTGGGTGAGAATTGAACTTGAAATTTTTAAATCTAATTTTCTCAAAAACCGCTGCATTTTAGATTTTATTGAAAAGTGAAATGAAGTTACCTAACCTAGGGTAATGAAATGCACTATGTCCCAATTTAGGTTCTGACACTAAAGTCAAAGCACCTTCGAAGGCACTGTGACTCATCTTAAATATTGTAACAAGAATAGCAACATCCATAAACTTAGTGAAGCTTTAGAATGCAAAAAAAGAACAGCAAAACAATTAAAAGGAAATAGGTTGCATGCCCCATCGAAAACTCTAAACATTTAGGGGCTCATCTCCAATATTTCAAGTACTTAAGGCAGTTTAATTGTGAGCGATTAGGTTCTTTCTTTACATCCTTCAAACGCCGAGTAAATTTCTATTTGAAATCAAATGACCATCAAATCATTACTTTACTGACAGACCAAGTAAGAAATAAAGTAGATGATAATCTGTAACTCAAAAAATCAGGATATCAAGAATAAGAGTAAAAAAAAATATTTATTCTCTTGGGGGGGGGGGGGGGTTGTAGGAGTAACACCTAACAACAAATAGCTTAAAACCAACAAAGGACCGGTATGTATATTCTGAAGAGGAGGGCACAATCGGTTCAGCAGTTACTGTGAACCTAAGCTTCAGACAGATAGATGGACGGACAGACAGAAATCAATCAACTTTGTATTATGGACAAAATCATGGTTTAATTTAAATTCTAAGTAACTATACATTAGTTTAGAGCAAAGTATATGTTAAAAGAATGCTTAACGGTTAGGAAAAAGTTTATTTCTTTATTGATTTCCCCTCCCTCCCTACACCTTAAGTGTTCCTGGAGGCCGCAAGGGGCCACTAGTAATGGATATAGGAATATGTAATGCCCAATGTACCTACAATTGCATATTAGAATTAAATTCATTGAATTTGTTTCAGATGCTCGATGTTTCATGCGATGGATTGCAAATAAGTATAGAATGAGAATGCCTGATGGCTATAATCCACCCCCTGAGTGTTTTAAACTTAATGGCAGAGGAAATAAATATTCCGAAGTGTAAGTTTTATAATAATGAGAAAAATTATAAATAAAAATGAATAAAAAAATACTTTTTTATTTAGTGCACCTTCTGATTGTCAGGCTTATACACTATTTGGATGGCAAAAATGTAATTTTGCAAAATCTTTGGTATGTACAATGCTTTATCCAATTTTAAAGAAATAAACAAAAAAGGTGTAAACCAGAGGCGTGCGAATCGAAGGGGGCACTTGGGGAGATTGCCCCCCCGGGCCCCCCCCCCTAGCGCCTAAAACGCCCCCTGCCCTTCTGCCCCCGCCCCTTCTGGCCCCCTCCCCTAGCCAACGCTCCCCCTGCCCCCCCCCCTAAATGTTGAAAAATGCCCCATTTTGCCCCATCCTGGTGAACAAAAATGCCCCATTTTGCCCCCTCCCCTCTCCAAAAAGCAAAACTGTCCCATTGTATCCAAAAGATCATAACCCAAAAATTTATTGGCCCTTAATATTCAATTAATCTTACCATATTTGGAAATTCCTAATTATGACCAATAATTTTTTAACTAATGTAGAAACAGTTAGACATGATAAGGAGGATACATGATTTTCTTGGCTCCAATAAAAACTAAGGCAACTTTTTGACAACATTCCTATTATCAAGGCGCATAACCAAATAACATGTCTTTTAGCAGGTTTTTGGCTATTTTTATATTTTACATATTTTCCCTTATCTTTGGTGTTTTTGGTCCAATTTTCAAACTTCTTTTTGAATTTTTTCCATATTTCTTAGCAGCCAGTATCTAATTTACTTAGACTGTCGATCTAACAGTCATCATACAAAATAAAATAGGGTTTTGTGCTTATTTTCTTAAATTAATCTAAAATAATCATCTACGATTTTTTTGTGCTTTCCTACTTATGGATGTTGTCATAATTGTTTAAAATATTAACATTTCCGAAAAGAAAATACATATTTGCAGGGATCTATAGGGAAAAGACAATTGACTATTAAAAGATCTACATCCCCAATGATGATACACAAAATTAATCATTATATAGATTAAAATTAGTCGATGGAATGCATGGAATTTGATTAACCAACCAATTTAAAATTCAATCAATTGCGATCACCACTTTATAAAAAAGTGACAGATTTTTAAAATGCCATTCTTTTTGTCATCCCTCCCATAAAAAAATTTTGATTCCTTGCGGGGGGGGATAGGTAAATATTATTTTTTTTTTTTGCAAGATGCCTTTTAACCGAAGAGATGGGGATGAAGAGATGGGGGATAGGGATGGGGGGAAGAGATAAGGGATGGGATGGGGGAAGTGATGGGGGGAAGGGATTGGGAAGAAGGGATAGGGATTAGAAGCCCCATAATCAAGTATTCCCACCCCCTTAAGACGCCCTTTTTAAAAATAGGTATATATAATTAAAATGCCCCCCTCCCCCCAGACAAATTGCTTCGCACGCCACTGGTGTAAACTATTTTAGAAAACAAGATTAGTTCCTAAAATTTTGAACATGCCATATTTATATATTCTAAATCATATTTTTATATTATAAAATATTATTTATAAGGTTGGGGGTTGATAGCTTCACCCATTCTTAGGACGAAGCAAATAATTACTAAAAAAATTTAAGTTGTATGTATGTGTATCTACGTCTATGTCGACTAAGATTTTCTAAACAATTTTCAATAAAGTTTATTAATAGACCAAGGCAGGTTTTATACAATTTGATTCCCCCTAGTAAGAAAAGAAAAAGTTAATCAAAACTAAGAAGAATATACTATTTGGAATAAGGATGTACTATATTATAATTATTTTAATGTAATTTAGGAATTCTTCAATCTAACTAATAAATGTTGGTCCTTTGACCAAGAAGGGCATAGAGACCATTCCTTTTATTGCATCACAGGTAAATATAGTCATCTTAGATCTGTTCATTTAAATACAATAAATTATTTTTAAATATTAACTCAATTTGAATTTAGACAAAGGCAATACTGGTACATGTCGCAATAATTGCCCAGGGGTAGGTCCAGTACAAATTGGAATAGCAGCTGCTGGTATTGGTAGTGCTTTTGCTGTTGCAGGTTGTTAATATAAATCATTTAAATATTATATTTTAAAAACTAAATAACTAAAATATAAATGATTTACGTATAAAATGACATAGAGTTAAATAGAAAATTCGAATCATTAGTTGCAGGAATTCTCTATTATAAACTTTAAAAGTTACATATACAGTAACAGCAACTAAACTTTTAATATATTTTCAGGTGGTGCCTTAGTACCACCATTTACAGTTGCTTCATCACTTCTTCTTGGCTCTATGGTTATGTCAAGGTAAGATACAGACAATGTTTTGTTTGTAAAGAAAAAAAAATAATACTGCAAATAGGTCCAATCAATTTTTACAGAGCATTGTTTTTTATGTTTTCATTTCAATCTTTGATTTAATTTAACATTTTGTATGGAATTTTGTTATGATAACTATTTTTGATTGCTTTTCAAGAAAGATTTACTTCAAAATGTACTTGCATTCCCATCTGTCGAGGTACATGGACAGATATGACCATTACCGAGATCTGTTGCGACAAGCAACTGATTCCTCTACTCCCCAGGAGAACTAGGCGGTTTATGAATAGTATGTTTATTGAACAAAACTATGAAAACAGACGATCCTGAAACAATATTAAAATTAATACATTTAATTTTATTTGTTTTTAGGTAATTTTATAAAAATAATAATGATAGATTTCGTGAATTTTTGTAAGACAAAGAAATCCTTTCAGTTTTAGAAATAATTAAAATCAAAATAATTAAACGTGTAAAAACAGAATAAAAATAAATGGCATAAGAATAAAATTATCATTAATGCATATTAAAACATTCGGTTACAAGTTAGGTTTAAAAACAATCGGTCTTTCTCTTGGAAAATAAGAAAAATAAAATTGCAATTTTTTACTTGGCTTAAAACACATCTTAACACTTTAACACGCAGATTTCTACGGATAAAAAAGTTACCTAGACGGTTCTCTTATCAAGCCGGGAGATATTGGAGGATATATCAGCACGGCAAACCACACAATTCATACAATACATGGTTTTTCATTCTCATAACATAATGCGCGTGCCTCAATTAAAACAAAAGAGAGCGTTGTTTACATTAAGCGCGAGTCTCTTGGGAAAATGCCCCGTTTCAGACCAACACAAAGGTCGTCTTTGTAGGACGTCATATAAGGAAAAAGGGGAAGCTAGGAAACAAATCCCAAAGGCAGTCATACACCTCACATGGTAGCAAAGTACCAAGACACCATCTGTAAACAAAAATTTAAGAAAATACAACTATATTTAGAAGAACAAGATGTCCTGATATTTGTAAACTATCATTTGGTCAATGCAGAAATAGAAGACAGTGTCAGCGGTTAGTAGAGATAACAGCTGATAACAACACAACAAGGAGATTTTCTGATGGTCTTTCACAGGAATATTTATTAAGTTTTTTGAAACTATTTTTCAATGATGCCAATTATCACTCAATTAAAAAAAAAGGCAATAAACAAGCTGATGAAATAGAGACTTATTGAAATAATAAAACATAAATCTATCAAACATGTAAAGATTGAAAAAATTTCAATCTTAAGTGTTTAGGAATTAAATAAAGTTCTTTTTTTTTATGTAAAAATCATAAAAAGTATATGTTTATTAATGAAGAAAAAATATTACTATTGATACTAAAAATCCAAAAAATCTGAAAGCAAGATGTTTTTCTTCTGAACAAGATAGGAATTAAAATGTATATTTATTTTCTGCAATTGTAGAACTCTATTTTGACAATAATATCTAATGAGTATATTCTTTTTATTAAATTTTTTATATTTTTGCAGGCTTTTTAAGTAATGTTTTTCAAGTTGCAATTATTGCAAACAGAAGAAATTAATATTTTTTGTCAATTTTCAGATAATTAACTTATAATAATACATAGAAACCAGTTGAACAAATATTTGCTGAAATAAGAGGAAAAGCTGAAAGTGAGCAATTAAGAATTTTGCAAGAGTATATAGACCTAAATACAATCATTGACAGAAGAGAAAGAAAAGAAGACCAAAAGTCTTCGCTCCTAAGTGAAAGTTTTGATTTTCTGTCAAAAATTGTTGGCAATATCTTAAACTTCTTCATAATTTAAGTTGTTTTTCTGTATAAAAGATTACAAAAATAATCATGTGAATTGAGTACAGTTAAAGGACGCCTGCAAGAAATACTACGCTTTAACTGCTTAAAGACTGCCACAAGTAGACCCAATACCCCAAATTTAAAGCCTTCAGCTTCAATAACAAAAAAGTTCTAGGCATTTCAAAATAGCATTTTGTGTACAATAAAAATTTTGAAAATATCCAATGCTCATAAAGGAAAAAACAATATTAAATTACGTCACCTAGACACAAAATTATAACCTTATTTTTGTCAGAAATTTAGATTAACGATAACTGATTACATTTTTACAATAAAAACACAACATTTCATAGAAAAAAAATCGATTTAAATTGCATTTGTAAACAAAGTGGAAACAAAGGGGAAAACTAATACAAGCTCAGCTGTGATTGGTTGCTTAGCTGATTCAGACTTCTGATTGGCTACAGTACACTCGGTACAATGCAAGTTAAACTTAATTTTTTTAATGATTTTGACTAAAAACATCAATAGTTACTGACAACCTAAATTTATGACAAAAATAAGCTTATAATTTTGTTTCTAGGCCACGTAGTTTAATTAAGATAATTCTAACATTAGCTGCATTGAGATTCTTTCAAAATTGTCATTGTACATAAAATGTCATTTTAAAATGCCTAGAACTTTTTTGTTATAGAAGCTGAAGGCTTCAAATTTTGGGTATTGGGTCTACTTGTGGCAGTCTTTCAGCAGTTAAAGCGTAGTTTTTCTTGCAGGCTTCCTTTAAGCAATTTATTAGTAACACATAAATGGCAGCTACGATTGGTATTCATGTTAAATTAAATGTACTTACAAATCTGTACTTTTTAAACATGAACTAATCAATAATCACATTAGTTCTTAAAAATAGTTTTTCAAAAAGAATAAAAACATTCATATTACTAATTTTATAAAATGCAAAATTATCTATAAAGGGAGAGGTAGGTTGTGCTTAGATTTAAGGCTTAAAAAGAGTAGTAGAACGATAATATTCACAAAATATTTGTATTCCTTATTAAATAGAACCAGAGAAAATTTTTTTTTATATAATTATATTTAGTGAGTATTATTGTTTTACTACTGTTTTTAAGCCTTAAAACTCACACCTTTACGGAATTTTATTACAACCTACCTCCCCCTTTATATGATTTATCAATTAGAAAATCTTGTAATAATCCTTATATATGTATAATAATTTGTTAAATTTGTTGAAATGAATTATGCTTTGTAAATATTTTTCAAATAGGTTTCATACTTATATGAAAGTAGATGGATGGTTGTCTGTGTGTCTATAACTGATAACTGCAATTACAATGAAGCTTCTAATAGGTTCAGGGAATTGGTGATTAAGGAAGTATTTGACTTTATAGCCCTAACTAGCGGCTACGCCCCTCGAAGCCTCTAGTGGCACTTAAGATTTAAGAAAGATTTAAAAAATTATTTTGTGGGGTTTAAAAAATAGTTTAAAACTTTTCCAGGACCTATAAGAAGCTTCACTGTAAAGGAGAACAATATCGGTTCAGTGGTTAGCAAGATCCTTCGGGACAGACCAAAAACGTTTACTACTTTATATAATAGGATTGACATATTGGCAAAACAATAGTTCTTAGTTATATACTGTTAAAACTGGTGGTAAGGTTTTATTCTCGATAAAAACAGAAAACATGAAGACCTCAAAAATATAATTTCAGCAAAAAAACTATCATAAATATATTTTTAAAATGTACAAGAATATATTAAAACAAAATAATTTAGAAAATTTTTTAATTAAAAGCCGAATCCTGTAAAGGTTCTTTGACTAACATAGACGTCCAAGGGGGGGGGGGGGCACTATGTTCCTGACAGTGACAAAAAATCGATTTTTACATTTTGGAAAATACACTTTTAAACAATTATTTAGTAATACACACAAGTTTTTGGAAACAGAACCGAAAGAATTAACTCTTTACTATGAAAAATAAGAATTGTATGTGTAATTATACCAGAGGTTTTAAATTAAGTTCCTTTTCATCATAGTAGACAACTGTTTTTTTCTGTCAACTAAACTACATTTCAAATCCGTGTGGACGGTTTATTTTTAAAGCTGTCGTTAAGTATTATACATTTTTGGATTAGATATGCAATGCTTTAAACGTTTAGCCTTTAAAAGAAGTCAAATCTCCATTTTTTGTTGTAATTGTAGGTACTTTTCTAGACATACCCGTTTCTTGTAAAATAAACAATTTTCTTAAAATGAAAATTTTACGTTTGGTTCCAGAACTAAAAATGGCAAAGGATGGCAATAAAATCCTCTCGTATGAGTAAATTAGAACTATGTACAATATCATAGAACTTTAGCCTAATCTTCCGAAATCTTGCGAAGTTTTTTTTTTTAAATCTTAAGTAACTAGGGTCAACCAAAAAAATAACAATTTTTCTTATTATTTAAAACACATATTCAATTAAACTTAAAGTAAAGAAAAGTTTTAAAATGAAATAAAAGATTATCTACTAATGTCTTAGCTCTTATCTGAACTATCATACCTCTCTGATTAAGATAGAAACTGTTTCCTTTAAAGTAAAATGAAAATAAAATTAAAGTCTTACATATCTGTGATCTAAAGGAATAAGACAATGGCAGATAAATTAATGTACATCCCCAATGCTAATACACAAAATTGCCCATTGTGTATTCTATAAATTACATTTAGTTGTTGAAATGTTTGGACACTCAACTAATAAACCAACCAATCAGATTCAATAAAAGTCCCAAAAGTTGTTGTGCCTACAAATAAGAAAATACTATTATAAAACTTTGTGGACTAGTATTATAAACAGCCCATTGATCCCTCCCTCCCTGCTTAAATGTACGCCTATATTTCATATTCTAATGTAGTAATATAGGATATTTTAGTAGTTTGGTAAGATGAAATGCTAAGTTTAAGTCATAAAAAAAAATATTTTTGTTCTTTACCTGTATGATATGCAAGGTATCCTGGCATACTTCCCCCATTATTTTTTCTTTACCTGTATCATTTCCTGTTGTCCTTGCCATGTTTAGAGTTATTCTATCTTTCAGTTATAGATCTCTATCTTTAACAACTAGTCACTCAGAAAATGAGACAGAAAATACCATAAGGGGGGGCGACCCCCCCCCCCCCCCGACTATTAAGGGTTAACAAACATTGTTATTTGGGTAGTACAATATCTTTTGATATAATTCCCGTCAATGTAGCTCAAAAAGAAAGGAAGTTACAGCTTCTGAAATGTGCTTATTAGACTATCTTTACACCCCCCGTTGACGCCCCTTGTGTAAAACCCCTATTATAAGTATTTTTCACCATTTTAAAAAAGATATATGTATACTTATTGCTATTTAAAGAAAATTTCATCAAAATTTTCAATTATACACTCTCTATGATTTTTTGTCATTTTTCGGGATTTCTGGAACAAAGTGGGGGGGGGGGTTAAAGTGGGGATTACCCCCCCCCCCCCCCTATTTAAAATTTACCCCTACCCAGGGGTTGCCGTAATCACCCAAAACCATTTAGGAGGGGGTATTTACCCCCCCCCCCAAACAATTTTTGGGGGGTAATACCCCCCGAAAAATAAAAAATTTCTAACAAAAAAAATTTTTAAAACCATTTTACCCCCCCCCCACCCCAAAGACGAATTACCCCCTCCTTAAAATGGCTAAGGAAACTCTTACTAATAGGTCAGCCAATGACATTTCCAGGACATGCATAATTGTAAGTGTATTGTGAGTTGATATTTGTTCGATCCAAAAAGCTGAGAAGAGGGCCAAGGGGACTAGAAATAAAATTTTGAAAAAGACAAAACAAAAGAATCATGTTTGAACGAAAGCTTTCAGCTGATTTCAAAATTAGCTTTGCTACTTGCAGAAATAAAAGAAAAAGTTTTGTTAATTTATTGGTATTTGAGGTTTCAGTAACGGTGAGTCAATTTTCTTGTATTCTTCTTTTGAGTTATACTTCATATATCCCATTTTTGTCATTAATTCACTGAAACACAAAATAGATAAGTATATTTTAACATGTCAGGAAGGTTACAGGTTTAAATCTCAGCACATTCTGTATCTCAACTAAACAAGTTAAGAGTGTGTCCTTGAAGTTGTAAGAGTTCAATTTAAGTTTTGAATGAACAGAATGATTCTAATATGACCGCATTAATGTATGTACCTGCATGAATCTTGAACATCTTTGACTTTATACCAGGGTAAAGTTGTCCTCCATTTGAATGTTGTTTTCTACAAAACATTAATAGATAAATTAATTAATTTATCACATCATTATTGTTTAATTTACTTATCACTTCATAAATTTTCCTTTTTTTGCTCAATTACTAAGCTATGTTAAGGCAAATTAACTTTATTATATTTTTATTAAAGTACATGAGTTTCACCTTTGAATCTCTTGTTAAAGAAAAGTTATTTCCTTCGTCCATCTAAAATGCAAATTAATATTAGAATATTATTATACTTTTTCTCTATAGGAATTTCCTAACAAATTATTATCCATTCTTATTTTTTTTTTGTCAGGAGCGATTTTATTTTGTTATTTTTCTTTTAAATTAGAATCTACTCTGTTATACACTTTTTAAGTTTATATTTGTAAATTGTTTTTGTTTTAACGGAATGTCTATGTCCAATTTTGGATAATTCATTTTTTCCTCTCTATAAACAACTGAATATAATGTGGTGTGTGTTAATCAAGCTTCAGATTAAATTAACTTCGCTAATTTTTGCTGACTTTCCAACTTCATAAAAAACAAACATAGAATTATTGTAGAGTAACTTTACTGCTAGGGTATATATTTCTGTGTTACCGCCTTTGTAGATTTATCAATGAAGTTCTTCATTTTCTCCCAATATTTTTGCAATGGCCAGCCCAAAAATCTGAAATAAGATAAATAACAACATTGTGAATGATGTAGGTGAACATGAAGGTTAACTGAAAGCTAAAATGATATGTTATTATTCTAGATTTATCTTCTTGCTCTTGATTTACTAATACCATACTAAAAACCAACTATAAAAATTTTACATCAGGATTTACTCAAAAGCATATCAACTTTAAAACTTCACTTAATCAACCTTGGGAATTACTATGCTATCACAATAAAGGTACTAAGAAAGAGAGGTTATGTCTGATTGAGCCAATAAATGAATCGCATCGGAGCATACATGAAATCTCATTGGTTGAATTAAACTGAGTTAATTAGAGCTGTTCTTTCAACTTTTACTCGAATAAAGTCCACCACATGAAGTACTGCCTTCATATTGTTGTTTCACATCTATGTTTTATCTGTGCATTAATAATAAATATGCTTCATCAATTGCAATCGTTGTAAAATAATAAAAATCCCTTTATGAATTTAAGTTAATAAAATCATATTTTTTTCTTGAGTTTCTATTAAAACAAAAAAAAATATTTTGGACTTTAATTACATAATTTATAAACATTTAAAATACATAAATTCATAGTTTGTTTCATGTTTACCTCGAAATAAATTACATAAAAATAAAATAACAACAAATAGCAATACAACAGTACGTTCGTTACGTTTTCAACAGGACCTAGCGTTGTACTGTGTATACACTGTACACATATGGGTAAGAGGAAAGAGCATCTTTTTTTCATTTTGTTCATATAAAGAGTCAGCTGTAAATAGTCGCATTTCTTAAGATAAAGCTTTTCTCACGTAAATTATATCGTGTTAAAATTTATTTTCTAGTATAGTGTAAAGCATATTTCAAATTATATACTCGAAAAATTTTTAAGTTTTTTGTCAGCTTGAGGAGTTCCTTTGTCAGATTTACGAAAAAGGGGTTCACACTATACTTCTTCTCTTCTAATTCTATTGCTATCACCCAACCTGATGTGTGAGCAACAAACACACACCTCTTGTTTTCAATATATTTTAAGAGTTTTAACACTGGCAAGCTCTCCTTACTATTTTGTTCTCTTACAAAACCTACGTGTACACCAATAAATTTCAGTTATATGAAAATACACCTTACTTCAATTGTTTTTAAGAAATTATAATCTATTTTAATTTTTGGATTTAAACAACTCTCTATTAGCAAATCTACTACTCTGTTTTTTATACCTTATTAGTTCTTTATATAGTTGGTTAACATGTAGGGATAAATCTTCATATCTCATTATATAAACGCTCTCAGGCCTTTTTTTCTTCAATTTTTCTGCTATCTGAATAATAATCATTGAATAAAGGTACTAAGAAAGAGAGGGAATGTCTGATTGAGCCAATAGGAGAATCGCATCGGAATTTACATTGGATCTCATTGGTTGAAATTATGTACACATTTTCCTACAAAGGCATGTTTTTTTTCATTTCATACATACATAAAAGTCAGCTGTTAACAGTATATTTTCTTAGTAGAAAGCTTTGCGGAATCAGAATTAATTGCCCAAAAATTTCGTTTACAATTTGAAAGCTTGAAACAAAGTTAGATTCTTAAAAAAAAAGTTAGACTGGCAACTCGCTGGTGAGGCAAAATTATTTTTGTGAAAAATCCTCCAAAATCGAATAAAAAAATTTACAAAAATGAAATAAAATCTTAAGAGGGTTATTAACATATGATTTTGTTTAATTTTTGTAGATTTTTAATGTGCTTTTGGATGATTTTTCACAAAAATAATTTTGCCTCACTATCGAATAGCGAGTCTATCATTTTTTAAGAATCCACATCAGCTTGAGTCGAAAGTAAACAATACTTTTGTCTGCTAGGAATGTTCTCTCTTAGATTTGACGAAAAAAGGGTTCAGAATATTCTTCTACTCTTCTATTTCTATTAATCATTGATACCAATCAAGTAATATTTTAAAAGTGCATAAAGTATATTTAAGCACTTACAAAAAAAGGTTTCTGGATACCTAAAATTGGCTGCATTATTTCTATTTTTTTTTTATTGTCATATCAATAAATTCTCTCTTTACCTGGATAACCTACAAGACAAAAGGGATCCTGTAATAATCCTGTATGATGATGAAATGGACTATATTATATCCAATTAAGATGTTATGAATAGATAGCTAGGCAGGTGTTCAATTTTTAAATATAAATATGAAATTTAAATTCAAAAAAACAAGTTTTAAGTACTCACCTCAACATCACTTAGTGTAATACCACAGGAAACTTTCATATCAAAACATTTTGGAGTATTTTTGCACCACTGCTCCACTCCTTTTTCCATTCGGGAGGCTGCAACTCCCCGCGGATCTCTTACCAACAGAACTATCTGAATAGTAGAATTTTATCAACATTATTTGTTTGTTTTCTAGGATTTCAAATTGCAGATGCTGTAAATAAATAATTTGCATCTATTTTAATTACTACTTATTGAGTATTAAATTACACAGTTCAAAAAGTACATAAAGTTATTTTAATGCAAAGTATGCTACACGTGTAAGTTGAATAATTATTATTAAACAAGACATTATACCTTCAAATTAAGGTCTTTAATTTCTGAAAGCATAACTGCTTGTTCCATTGAAAGTCTGACCGTTTTGATCAATTTTATAGGGTTGTAACTACACCAATCCTCTGAAAATTTAAAAAAAAATTGGATTTTTCACTCATTTATTCTATAATTATTTTAATTATCTTGATCTAGGACAAAATGCAATAAGTAGCACAAAATAATTAAGCAAATTAAGAATAATACAGTAATCTGTATTTTATTCTGTAATTTTTAAAAATAAATAGGACTGTAAATAAAAGTAAGAATGTAAACTGAGAAACCAGATTCTTTAGAGATGTACCTTTAAACCTTTAAGTTATTAACTCCTATTTATAAAGTAACTGCAATAATTATATAGTTACCTAGATAACTTGGTGTGTAACACATATCCAAAGGGTGAGTATCAGTACATGAACGAGGAACCTGATTGTAAAGTAAATAAAATCCATATCTTAAAAAAATTTAGAATTCCCATTCCTACTAAATTGCATGAACAATACCACAATTCATGAGTGATATGAAAAATGCTCGTTGACCATAATAATAATAGTAAGACACTAAAAGCCAAAGATACAGGCATACATTCAGTTATTGAGTAGCTCATCATCTAAAAAATAACCTTATGTATTCCTAATGGATTTCTTCTGATAAACTTTAGGAAATTGCCATTTTCTCCATCAAACTCACATTTGAAGATATGCTCCAATGTTCTTACCCTAAAAGACGGGAATAATCTTCTAAATCTCAGTCATACTGAAAAATCGTGTATACCAATGTGTTACAGACAATTTTCCATGAATACAAATACAAGTCATACGATTAATACCAGTTTTGTTAACACAGGCTTTCATTTCATAATTAGTCCTTTCAATATCGTGGAAACCTGTCTATAATTTTACAATGCAATAATAAACTATTAGTATCTCCTAGCCTATGGATGAAATGTCGCCACCAAAAATTTGTCAAAACTTTGTGATTCTTTACTTTTGTGTTAAATTAATAATCATCATAATTATGAAATATCTAAGTTCTATAACTATACTTAAATGTTGATTTGATATACATTTTAACATTACTCTTACTTACATATCTTTATCTTTGCTGAGTTCATTGTATAGAAGAGGTTCATAGGAGTAGAAAGTTCCAGGAAATTCATCCAGCAAGCCACCAGTAAATGACGAGCCACTTCTCCAGGTTGTTACTAAAAAGTTTGTATCAAGAACAAAAAAGTACAATTATATTTATAAGTTACTGATCAATTACAAGTTATTATCATTATTAACTTTCATTCTAAGTTCAGTGAAATCTGTCTAATTGTAATTTACTAATGGTAAAATGCATACTGGCCTATCATTGGTCATTTGTATTAAATTACGTAATTCTTTATTAGACACTATAACCTGATTCGATTTTCATTAAATGTTCCTACTGGTCCTTTGATGGATTTACTCTATTATGAGGATGCTTTTTTAAAACTTACCAATCAGAACATGCCTCGACTCTTTAGGACTTATTTTCTCACCAACTGTTTTATTCTACCAGATTCAAAGATTTTTTCTAATTTAGTGACTTATTTCTTCATATATGTTTATTCTCTGTCATATTTTTAACTTTATATTAATTCATTGCAGATGTGTTTAAAACAGCTAAAACATTTACTATATAATTGTGTTATTCTTTATGTCAGCCCACAATGTTACGGGAGATTAGTGATTTCCAGATATGATATCCATAGTTATCTGACATATTGGAAAGTTATATAGATTAAAGGATATTTTGTTTAAAATCCTGATTTTTCCCGGTTATGTCGAGGGTCTTTTGAGTTCAGTCTGTAAAGATTTATTGATTTTTTTAGTATTTTAAGGAAATCTTAAAATAAAAACCTCCAATGTTGTTACACAATAACTTCATATTTTAATATTTCATATGCTTTACAATTCATGGATGTTAATTAATTGTTTCTTAAAAGACTTACATGTAATATAAATTTATAAAATCTTTGAATTCCTCTACAATACCAACGGGCCCTGGATTTTCAAAAACAAATGTCTTATCATGTTTTCTTTCAACTCTTTACCATAAAAGCATTATGTAATTTGCATTTTTATGAAGAACACGATTAGATTATCAAATATTATTGCTTCTTTTTTTTCGCATAACTATTTCTAGCTGAATTAAAAGATTTAAATAGAATTCGTGTAATTCTGACATTAACAAAGCAAGCAATAAAAAAGTTACTAAGTACTAATTATTATTGAAAAAATACTTTATATAGTTATTTATAATAATACTTTCCTAGAGTAATCATTGGTAAGTTCAGCGTTTAAAAGATTTAAGTTCAGATTGGCGAACATATTCCAACCCTTGGGCCAAACTTTCTTGATGGCTTTGCCTGAAATATTGTATATCAATGTATGTAAGAAAACAAAGCAGGTAACTATTTCAAAACCTATTTATATCTGCTAGATCATGTATCCTATAGTATTACAGACAATATTCTGCGAATAATAATATAAAATCACAAAATTATTACCATTTTTGGGCTACCAAAACTGGTTTTAGTCTTATAATTTGGCATGTTACTATCCGCGGAAAGCTGTCTCTAATAATATGTTGCGAAAAATATTTATTCGCCGGGGACAATTTAAGGCAAAAGTGGAAACGTATTTTCTATCATTATGTACAAAGTCTCATCACGTATCCAAAAAATGACTTAAACCACTAATGGAATATATTCACAAAATATTGTAGTAAAAATTATCTAGTTTGATGCCTTGTTATTTTGTTACCTAAATTTATTTAATTCTTTTGCATATAAGCTTTGTGTTAAATCCTTGCTAACATCAAACTTTTTCTAATAAAAACTGTCAAATAAAAACTTACCCTTTTCTGGTTCAAATGGTGCAAGTAGATATTGCATATAATATAAAGATGGTATCTTCAATGTATCTTTAATGATATATCTCTTTTATTTCTAAAGTTACTTTCCACAGAAATTTGGTTGAAGAAAATAATTTAGCATAAGATTTCCTTACGATGTTTTAATTTATTACCTAATTTAACAACTGTTATTATTACATGTCATGGTCAAAAAATTTAAAACTTAAATACAGAACATTTATTTGTTTGTGAGCCTTAGGTTGTATTGCAAGTCAAGGCTTGAAAGTCTTTCCTTAATGGGGAGGAGGGAGGATTAATCCTATTATTTTTATCTACCCATACGATGATTTACTTGGTATTGAAAATTAAAGCTATAATCAAAAATCCCAATTTCAAATAAGAGATTAAAATTCCTTCTTTATTTTGTAATAATTTTCTTTCCTCTAAATGTATCTCATAATTTTGATGTGCCACTTTTTCTTCAGTGCTAGAAACATTAAACATGCATGAATAAATAAATAGAAAATATAACAAGAAAATATGCTCTTCTCTGCTGACTTGATAATTGTCAACATTCATAATTAGTGAAGCACAATAAATCATGGATTCAAATGCAGACTTGGAGATTTAAAGAGCATTTGTTAAAATCAAGAATTGGTGAAAAAATTTACACTTAATCTTTCATCATGAAACCCTTCACATGTATGTATTTACATTTCATCATAAATGACTGACCGACAGACAAAGTAAATTACACACTGAATGTTTATTAGTATAGAGAAGTTTTCTTTTCCTGTCGTTTTTCTAAAGTGAATGTTCATAAAAAAAAACTGTTAGGACAAATCCTGTACCAATTTCCAAGGCTGGTTTTATAAGTCCTACATATTCCTTTATATGCATATACAATATATATACAATGTGTTTTAGAAAAAACTGCATTTTCCAGTTTTGGGAATCAACCAGAAGGAGCAAGAAAAAAATAATTATAGGTCCATATCCTCTGTAAAAATGCACATAACATTTACTTAAGGTGGTTTTCGATATCTCTAAAAATGTGGCTGTACTGATAGGTACATGTAGGTTAAAAATGCCTGATCCTAAATCTGTGACAACAATGAGATTCAATTAACTTATATTTTTTGCAACATATAGGCTGAAAAGTAATAAAAGGTTAAATCAATGTCCTCATTTGAGATTTTTTACATATTTCCTTTTTTTGGCTACATGCACAGAGCTTTTTGGATTCCTCGGATTTTAGTTTTTTCTATTTCTCCATTGCAAAGGCATTTTTCATAAAAAATATCTTTTAATTCCATGCGCATTGAGAAATAAAACAAGTCACTTTTTAGTTCATTTCAATATCTTAAAAAATAAGCAAGCTATCTTAGTTTGAAAATGTCGTTAAAACTGCTTCTATTTATATCATATTAGGTTAATATGTCACAAATGTCAAATCAAAAGGGATTAAGAGATTATAAGGGGAGGGGTAGGAGGAACGGTTATGAGAGCATAATTGAATGATCATGATTGAATCGTAATTAAAGCAAAAATAAAATTGGTTATTTATTCTTTAAAAAAGCATTATTGAATTAAATTTTAAATGTAATTATTAGAATATTTGGTTTAGCATGCTATAATGTCGTTTTCAAGTAAAAAGAAGAATTTAATTGGACGTTTTAGCCCTAAATTCTACAAGAATAAAGCAACACACATACATTTTGAATTCTTTAAGCTCTAAAAAGCGCTATTGTTTTAAGAGATATTAAAAAACACCTTTTATAAAATTGATCCATATTTTTATAGAGATTAAGAATATACAATTATTTCTTTCATACTCCTACTGGTTGTTTTCCAAAACTGGAAAACGCAGTTTTATTTGAAACACCTTGTATATATGGTAATTCATTTAGCCTTACATGCATATTTATATCAATCAACGCTCTGAAACAAAAATGATTTCCTTCAACGACTATCCTGAAGAAGAATCTGCCCCCACCCCCTGACCAACTTCATGCAGCACCTTGTAAAACTGGTCCTTTCATGGCTTACAAGATCAAGAAGAAGAATTTCAAGAAAGAAAAATCTCCTACTCTGCCTCAACGGAACTTCTGGTGCTTATTTTTTTAAATATTATGTTCAAAAAATCTTCTAAAACATTAGTAAAAATCCTTTAAATTAAAGTTATTTTCAACTTTAGTTTTACATTGACATCTGAAGAGTGCAAACATGCACGAAACAATTTGTAATGTCTGAATAAATATGTAAAATTCATATTTTGTTTTGTGAGTTAACCTCTTATATATATATATATGCATGTAAGGCTAAAGGAACCATAACTATTAAGCTGACCTAATACATTTAAAGGATTGGCCTAACATCTCACCTTTGAATGTTATTTATAATTGTTTTTTCAAACATCATTAGAAATATTATTACTGGAGTTAAGAAAATTATTAACACCAATTTTGACCTATCAAAAGTTATAGAAAATACAATATACTAGAGTTGGCTCGATATAACTATCCCACTATTGGCTAGTTTTCTATAAGTACATATCTATTTATCTATTTCAATTTTCCTCCCTCGCCATTACTATCTAAAAGAAAGAAGTAAATATTTAATATTTAAATGATTTTAAAAAGATTTCTTCAATTTATTTTTTATTTACATTACCATCACCAAAGGGTTAATATGATTAAAATTTTAGTTTTAATATTTGAACACTACGAAAGTGTCGCCACAATCAAACTCTTTTAAAACAGAGTTTTCTTAGATTTTTTATATTATGAACGTATATTTTTTGTTTATTAAATCAAGATTTAATACTTTAATGTAATTCAAATATCAACATGGATTGAAAAACTTTATTCATTCCATAAACAAATAGAATAAAGGTCTTATTGCTTTGGTCAATGAGAGTTTAATGAGGATTATTCGAGCACTATGAGTTTTAAACATTTATTCCTTGGAAAACTTGAGCTCATTTATAGACATTTATTTCCTATATAGATCTGACATTAATCTTGAAGCAATATAGCAGGCTGTTTTGTAAATGTTAAAAATCGGAAGAATCTAATAAATAAAAGTTATCGCAAATATACTTAGTAAATAAGAGGGTGTAATTGTTGTTGTTGTAGCCATGATTCTCTGAAGTTAGGACTCAGATGCACACGGAGACTGGAAGTGAGAACCCTTTGGCCAATCTTAGATTGGTAAGCTTCGCGCACAGCTGATTGTATTCTATGTTACATTACAAGCTGACCCGCAATTCTCGGGGAAGCTACTCAATTATTACATCACCCTGGCCTAGAGTTTTGGCAGGTGTTCCATATTAAGCCACCCTAATTAATGGCACTCTCATACGAGGAGCATGGATGAGGGAAAGCATGGTTAGAGCTGCTTGATTTGTAGAATCCTAACTTCCTACAAATCTCCCCCCTTACAACCCTAGGGCATCTTAGGGAAGGTTGCGTGATCATAATCTGACAAATTGCGACAGCATTTGTCAACCAAGTGCAAAGTCTATGTGGGGACTTGAACTCGGTTTCTCCAAACCACAGCGTAGTGCACTAACCACTACACTATGGGACACCCTGAGAGGGTGTAATATAAAGCTTCCCTGAAATTAAAAACTTAATCTGAGCAGCTAGAAAGGATAAAAGTTTAAGGTATATTTAAATTATAATATTCCTGGCGGTTTCCCCCAAAGTGTTTAGTCGAGCACAGAACCTTCCTTACTTTGAAACAAATTGAAACTGGGGGGGAGTTTTTCGTTTGTTTGTTTATTCTTAAGTTAAGGTTTGATTAGATTATCTTGGAAGGCTACTCTAGGTATTGAGTAGTCCATCAGGTTAGAGCAACGCGGGTTTAGGCCTCGCAGGGGTAAGACATAGTTATAACAAACTAACCCACACCCCATTTATTTTCAATTTATTTCAAAATTTGAGGGGGGAGGGGCAGAACTTGATAGTCACTTTGAATGATAGCTTAGCTTTCCGTTTAAAACTTTTTAACAACAGTTATATCAATGCTGGTCGTAAAAAGCAATTCATGGAATAAATCATAGAAAACATTTATCTTAGGTACAAGTGAAGTCTGATTTTTTTTATATACATTTAACATAAAGAATATAGGCGGTAATTTCAAATAACCGCGAAATCAAAAAGATCATCTGGTGCTAGACTTTGCTTTATGGGGAAGCTCCGTTGTGAGCCAAGAAAGGGAAGTGAACAAAAATGCGTTCATGTGAAGCTCCCATGTGAAACTCGCCGAGCTTATTTTGGTCCAAGGTGACCGCTTGGGCCAGGTCATTGACATGCTACATATGGGGTTTCATAAAAATTTCAAGCCATTCACAGACTAATTTTAAACTAGATTGAAATAATATTTTTATGTCAACATTTTATATAATTTCATGATAAGATTTAATTAAAAGGCTTTTCTGCCGCCAATACAGACCTAGTTATAAAGTATGTGTGCTACTTTTACTATAACTTTTTCCTTGAGTAAAGTTTTAAGTTCAGCATTTTTATTTATTTTTTGACCACTTGTGAATTATGTATTTACTGCAACTCTTGTTATTATTATTTACGATGTGTAGGTGTCACTAATATTGGTAAACAACTGTGAAGAGGGTTAGGTTATTTAATTTGTAGTAGCAGTACAGCTGTTCAGTAATTTTATCTTCTAATATTAACTTCTTTAAAATCATTAGATAGGTCTTTCAGAATCTTTGTTTTCTAAATAGGTAACAAAGGCAAAATACAACTTTTTATCATTCTTTATCAAACAGAGAAACATTATAATAGTTTCTAGGCCTTTGCTTCCATCACAAGCTAAGATAATATAATCTTAATGGGTGGGGGAGGTATACTATCCCCTCCAACTCTGCCTGATACAGTCTGTACATATGTCAAGGTTAATTTTGCTATACAATTGGCTATATGTAAGTCTGGCTTTGTTCAAGGAGCTTTCTTTTTTTGAAATATTGTAAAAAGTAGGTGGAAGATTTTCATTTAATTTTTATTACTTTAGGTCAGGTTTTATTGGGTTATTTTGGGTAAGGTTGTCTAGTAGGTATAGACTCATCATGGTTAGGGCCCAACTAAGGGTTTAGACATAGGAAAAACTATCCCTCCCCTCTTTAATTTATTCAATAAGTAGACAGCAGATTTTATCTTCGCTGCACCGATTTTTAATTTATAAGCAAAACAGTATAGTAGACATCTCCCATTGTATTTTCTTATATGCAGACAATCTTAAACAAAAAAATGACTGGAAAATGGTAGTAACCTTTTTTTTACAGAAAACCATAAATTTTGCTCCTGAGTGTCGCACACTGATTAAATCGTTACCGACAGACCACCAGAAATTCAAAAAAAGATAGACTAGATGGTCATAGGTCAGGGGAATTTCTGGTGTTTATTTGGGAATTATAGAGTCGCTTCGCAACTACAAAAATATGTCTGTTTTTCTAATTACATTTCACAAAAGCTAGGTTTAAGTACACGTTGATGAAAATTTATTGAAATTTAAACAGCTGTTCATTTTGTAATTTGTCACAAAATTGATATCGCACTCTCCAATCGAACACGCCTAATCGTGTTGTATAAAAAGTTTAAAATAACCTGGATATTCTTTTAATCGCAAAGATGCTCCGCCCCCTCCCCAAAATTGGTTTTTAGTCTTAAATGTATAAAAAAAAAACACGGCGACATAGAGATAGAGGTATACGACACAAACAAGAACAGCCTTCTAAAATATAATCATTTGAGATTTTTTGTTTATTATATTCTGACACTCTACAAAAGTTATTGTTCGTTTGTCCTTCCTACTGATTTTAGACATTCGTTTTTATGGATGCTTTCATCCTTGATTTTTATGTATGGGTAGATATCTAAATTTGTGTTTTATAAAGAGGAAGGCTGTCATAATTTGCCTTATACAATATTGATATCGATTTCTATATAATTAGGGTCGGTCCGTCCGTCGCCCGTAACGTTTACCTCATTTTGTTAATTCATGCATGTTAGATTAATATTTTCAAACTCAAACTTGATAGTATAATATGATTCCTGTAGCAACTTAAACTTACTTAGATGCATCCAGCTATTTCAGTATATCCAAATTGACTTTGCCACCTCAAGCTTCCAATATATTTTGCTTTTTTTACTTTTACCTAGTTAATTCATGTTTTAAGTTTCTTTATTTTGTATACTGCAAACAACCCAGTTTACTTTTCAGTTAATACAATAAGATGAACAACTATAAGATCTATTAAAACATAATTCTTATTTATTTTCTTTATTATTTGACCTAATATCTTGAATTAACAGAATATCAGGTTGAAAAGTTGTAAATATGACTACACTTAGTAAATTTGTTAAGAGATATTCATGAAGATGTTGTGGAATTTTGGATGGGTAAATTTCAAAATAGGGTTATGAACTTTGGGTAGGGTGTAAGAAAGTGATAAATAGTTTGGAAAACACAAAATTTTGTTCTAGTTTTTATTATGCTTAAAAGAAATTTTAGATTCGTGTTATATAATTATTAACATACACAAATAATATACAAAATATTTATTGAGTATGATATGCTTTAAACTTATCAGAATTATATAGCTGTTCCTCAAAATAAAATAAATTGTTTAGAATAATTATTATAAATCATAAACAATTTAACATTTTCTATGTAACTATTTAACTTTCCATATTTGATGAATTTGGGGGAAAAATAGGGTGAGGTTATTTTAATGTCTTACCCCTATATTCCTTCTTATCCTTATTCTCTTAATATAGCAGCTACTCTTTAGTTTACCATTTTATCCATCTTTGTACATAGTTTATTAACTAAATTGATTTAGTAACTGTTTAATTGTGTTTTAAGTAAGAAATCATTAATGACAAGTATTGTATTATTCTATTGAATACTGTTTTTAAATTAGGCTTTATTTTTCAAAAATGTAGTGGGCATTTTATGAAAAAGGCGTTTTTTGAGATAGGCGTTTTCTGAGATAAGCGTTTTTTGAGATGACCCTTTTTTAGGTAGGTCGGGGGCGTTTATTGCATAAGAGCTATTTCTCCTGAGGGGATTGCGTCCCCATCAAAACCAGCCCCAAAACGATGTTAAATCTTCTAAAAATCATAAAAATAATAATCCAACCGTTTGCAAGATCTTTGTGGACGTACTAACATAACCAATGTTTACTAACAAGTGTTTGTTAATTTTCATAAAAATAAATCTTTTCACAACGACATTTCATCTATACATTAAAGATTTATACAAAATAATTTTTGTACCTTTATACCAAACTTCATAAAGGAGGATTAGGGTGAATGGATGGACCACTTTAGTTACCTTTATATTGGCCCTTTGGCAACCGACACACCTTCAAAAAATTTCTATAAAAGAACTGAATTTAGAGTCCTTAAATTTTGTTTCAATGACTTTAAAAATGTTAAAGATTTGCATAACTTGTTTTATTTCGTTCAGTTGGGGGCTAATTCGATTAAATATTTGTACTGTTAATTAATTTTTGGTAAATGTAGGTTCTTATCGAATTTAACAAACACCTTTTTTTAAGTTTACTAAATAAATAATTTATGATTTTTCTAATAACGAGATTTTTATTATGAAAATTCAAATCACTATTAGGACTAAAACTTTAATGGTAACATCTCTATAATTACACCTAATTACATCTTAACAAGGATGACAACATCCATAAAAGCGAAGCACTGAAACGGTAGGACAAACGGACATTAACACTTGTAAAGTGTCAGAACTGAATATATAATGTATAAGAGTCAAAGCAAAATTGTAGGTAAATTTGTTGAAAAACTGAGTGATACAGGATAATGTTTATGGACATACTTACATTTTCAGGACTTGATTATAGTGTTGCATCGCTTATTACATTATACTTTGTTGTCCCAGGAATCAAAATACCAAAAATCAGATCAATCCGATGATTAGATCACATAAAAATTTGTTGTTAAAAAGTAAAAAAATCAACATGTTTAAAATGGACGCACGGACAGTTTGGTAATGATTATAGAGTTGCTACGCTTTCTAAATCGTACCTAACTACTAAAGGAATCACCATGCAAAATTTGAAATCGATAGGACAATTCTAACATGGTAAAATTAACGAAAAAAGCTCTCTGTTACGGACGTACGGACGGACCTACCCTAATTATAGAAAAGCTTCGCGTTTAAAAAGGAAATAAACATTCTAATTTATTATCAACTTTTTTTTAATAAATTGAATATTATTTTTCTTTTCATATAGTTTTTTAGTCTGTTTGGTCGAGCTTCACTTTTTCGAATATAAAAACCTTGATAAAAGCTCTAATCGTTAATATAGGCATGTTAGAATTGTTTTTTTCTATTTCAAACTATGCATGATGATTCCAGAAACAGCTTAGCAAGACCGTTTAATCATATTTATGAATTGACTTCAATTTTTCACATAATTCTGTTATCCTTTGGCTATTATATTTTAATGTTTGTCAATGATCATTTATTGAACTTATCTTTATGAATATTAGCTTGTTGAAAGTTCAGTATCTATTTTTCATGGCTACTTTTGTAGCTAATTTCACGGTGAAAAAAAAGTATCTGTCAGTGTGTCTCAATCAAATACAGACAATACTCATTTTACATTAAGCTTTGTATGTTCTGTTCTACAGTGTGTTTTTTTTATGAGCACTTTTTTGAAAGCAATTTTACCCCACTTATAGTTATCAGAATTTAATGATTAAGGGCTTATTTTCTTCGTTTTTTAAGGGAAATTATGAAACAACAAAAAAAAATACAGTTTTTGTTGAAAAAGTACAGTAAAGTTGAAAATTAAAAACTTAGGTGTCAACATATAAAAAGGGTTTTAGCGCATTTTTCTTAAAAAAATGGATTTTCTGTAGTCGACTTTGGGGGGCCAGTACTCCCTCCCTGGTTGAGATATGACCTTCAAACTTTGATATGTTCTAGTACATGTCCCTAATAGTATCTGTATACATTTTTAGCTCTATATCTCAACTTGAAAGTGTTTAGCAGCCATTCTTGCAAAAGGTTGATTATTTGAGCATAAGAAAAATGCGCTAAAACCATTTTTAGATGTTGACACCTAAGTTTTTAATTTTCAACTTTACTGTACTTTTTCAACAAAAACTGTAATTTTTTTTGTTGTTTCATAATTTCCCTTAAAAAACGAAGAAAATAAGCCATTAATCATTAAATTCTGATAACTATAAGTGGGGTAAAATTGCTTTCAAAAAAGTGCTCATAAAAAAAAACACTGTATATTTAATTATATAACTCACTTTGTCCGTCTGTCCTACGAAGTAACTTTTACTGGTTTACTCAGTTACTATTATGAATAGATAACTGATTTTATTTTTGAAAAGATTCTTCTACCACTTGGATTATCCTTTTTGTAATTCATTTTCTTATATTCATTCAAAACCGATTAATATCGGTCGGATTAGAACCGATGCTCATCCATACGAAAAAAAATATGTCTAGTATCATATCCAGTTTTCTACAAATATCAAAATGTACAATCATAAGATTAAAACAATTTTTTTAGCCGGTGCTTTCGGCATCTCGATGCAAAAAAAACTGGTTTTAATCTTATAATTGTACATTTTATATCCGCGGAAACTGTTAATAATACGATGCGAGAAATAGCTAGTATTATTATATAACTTATTCAATGCATATATTGTCATGGATTTAGTCACCCTTATAAAAATTATAATCTAATATTCGTCAAGACCTATATAAATTAAAAGGTATAGGCATGCCTTCCCTTTTCGCCCTCCCCCTCCCACCCAAGACTCATGTAAAATATCTGTGCACGCTATATACTTCAATAGCGGCTACGCCCCTAGAGGCCTCTAGGGGCACTTAAGGAGGGGGAGTCGAATTTGATAACCCAATTTATTATTTTAGATTTGAAAAGAAAAAGTAAAAAAAAATATTTATTTTTTCCGGGACCTATGAGAAGCTACCCTGTTAAGGAGAACCCAATCGGTTCAGCGGTTAGCGAGATCCTTCGGTACAGACACACAGATACACAAATACACAAACAAACAAACATCCTGTTACTTTAGTATAAGGATGCATATGCTAGTGTCGTCATCCCTATCATTAAAAATAAAGTTTGAAAAAATAGCATAAAACCATCCCAGGTGATATTTGAATCTTCCCAAAAAATAAGGAACTAAATCGGTCCTGCAGTAAGCGAGATCTTAGCAGTCCACAGTGGGATCTTTTGCCAAAAAACGGGACATTAAGGGTAGACAAAAGTAAACATCAATAAAAAAGCTTGTATTAGACGAAATGATGTAATTTCTTTTGCTTTAACTCAAAAATAACATAAATTTTGCTCCTGTTAACTTCTAATGTGCATTTGGTAAGTACGTCTGGCGGTTTTGGAGGAGCGAAGCTACCCTATTTTTAAAAAATCTATAAACCTTCATAACTTTAGTTAGGATAGGAATATTTTAACAAAATAAACGTCTATGTAAATATTTCTTCAATGCAAACAATGTTTGTGAACATGAATATAGCGTCAGGTGCACCCAGTTTGAGTCCCGGCATTTTTAGGTAGGTCCAGTATAAGTAAAATAGGACACTAATAAGGCATGTTTTCTAATGTTTTTTTTACAGATATAAACAACAATAACATAATTTTCAAAACACTTTTGATTTTGTGTTAATACCTTTATTCTAATTCTAGCTATCTTCATTTAAAGTTTGTATAAGAATATAAACATAATTGCTTATATTACATATATTCTCTCTCAAACGTATATTTCTCTCTCTCTCTCAGACGCATATATAATGTTTTTGCAATATTATAATTAATCCCCGAATTTGAATTTCTGCTGAACCAAAACCAGTTAGAAATACAACTTTTTTCAGAACACATGAAATTTAGCAAATTTAATTGCTAAAATAAAAGTATTTATAAGTCATCTTTTTTTAAGGACTCCTTGTTCCCTTAAATGTCCATTAAAACCGCGAGAACGGCAAAAATCGTTAAAAATCACACCTACGGCGGCAAATAACGGCGAAACGGTTGGCCGGAGGCAAATAATCCATAAGTAAAGAAAGATCCGCCTCAAAAAGTTAGAAAACATTGCAGAGATGACTTTGGGCTCTAAAATGACTCCTTCCCCCTCTAACGAGGGAAAATTTCAAATTAACAAGAACGAAATTGTTCAAACCATGCAATGTAAAATGCTCAATTACTCAAAAACGGCCGGGAGGCCCCAGGTTATGAAAACTGTGTTAAACACAATACATGTTGCATATTAATATTATTATTGCAAAACCCGGGGCATCCTGGCCGTTTTTGGGTAAAATGGAGAAAACTGATTTTTTGGGGTTAAAAATCTTAATATTTTAGTGAAATTTTCTCACAAAATGTCAATTTACACCACCAATTTTAAAATTTTTCTTTAATTAGACATTGGTACAGGTATCTGAAAAGTACCTCAATCAAAAATTATTTTCATAAGATGAACATAAATGTATTTTTTGTTGCTTTGAAAAAATTATGTAAAAAAATCTGGAAAATCATCAAAACTGAAAAGAAATTTTTCACTACTTTTTTTAAAAATGGCATAAATCCGCCAAAAATGAATATTTTTTAAAAATTTCTTTTCTAGCTGTCTACTTACAGCCATTATTAATTCCTAGGATAGATAAAAGTCAATTTTAATTTTTTTGGATGTCCCACTGGATCCCACTGTGCAGTCGAACACTAAGCGTAACTACTTAATATAACAAGATTAGATAAAAAATCACAAAACCTAGATGAAAATGCTAATATCATGTATTATGTCTACAAGAATTAGCTAACACAATCAGTTGATAAATACATATTAGCACACCATAACTAAATTTTATTTAAAGTGAATGAGTAAAACTAAATAAAAACAATCTTACTATTCATTTACAGCTGCAATAATTATGTTATTTTGTCTAAGAAAGCCTCGTATTTATTCCAAGCCCCCCAATCCCCTGTATATAAGGCTTTAACCAAAAAGTAATATGAATAAAATTACTATTTCCTATTTTTTTTACCTCATAATAACCAAATAACTCTTTAAATGACATAAAAAGTAGTCAGTACATTTGCCGCTTGTTGACTAAAGACGGCCTTTCGTTTAATCTTGGTTATGAATATACTTAAAATTTTTATTAGTAATAAAAAACAACGATAGCTATCTACATTGGATAACTTACTTGTTGTGAGACTTTAATAGTTATCAGATTTTACTGATTTTACAAACTATAAAATAATAAAGGATAATAAAATAGTTCTTTATCTTATTTGCCCAAAAATTCTACTCTATTAGATAAAATTTTGCATTTGATGGATGTTTATTATTAAAAATTTTTCTGTTGACCTGTCCCTTAATCTCTGTGTACGTTGATGATATTTGAGAATATAATGTTTTGTTGTTTCCTCTTCCCTGTATATAAGACTTGGGCCACCATATAAAACTATAGTTAAATTGTGACAGAGTTTAATAGCAGGGTATCAACAAATTTAAGCAAATGGATCTTTGATTGTCTGCTTAACCGTGACGGTTCACCTTTACAGTGTAGCTTCTGGGTAATGTTTTAGCTATATTGGCGGAGGGTACCAGACCCCCCCCCCCCCAGAAAAAAGGGGTCGATTTCATCTACAACCTCAATTGCCCCTAGCGGCCTCTAAGGAGCGAGCGAAGCCGCTAGTCTAAGTTATAATTTTGACAGTGAAAGTCCAATATTAGGTATGAACTGTGCAACATTAAGATAAAGAAAATAATTGGGCAGTATAGTAAGTGATTTCAAGTATGTTTCATAGACCAATTTATTTCTACTGAATTGAAAACAGTTATGAGCCATATTAAAAAATCAAAGATATTCCGAAGTTTTTTTAAAAAAGAAAAATTAAGAGCTGAATGAAAAGTTATAAAAATTTCCAATAATCTTGAAAAGGATATATTTCCTTTAAAAAGAGTTATGGTATATTTTGCAACCAAACCAATATAACTTGTCATCGCTACCAGAGCCTTTTACAAGATGATAGGGTCCTCTCGGAGAGGAGTGGGGGAAATAAGGGTTTAGATATTCGCATCTCTTGGGTGGGGAAAATTTTAGGGAGAGTTTGGGAGGGGGGATCTTTGGGGTTGATGAAACATTAGAGAAGAGGACACATTCACACACAACCACACACACACACACACACTAACAAAAACTTACACACACACACCCACATTACACATACCCGACCATCCAACGGAGATTTTGGGCCCAGAAGACTTTAGTTTACACACAGTAGTGCTTTGATCAACTCCAGCTAAAGAGAACAGTCCGTTTCGATTTTTCTTTCCATACATTTGTGTGTGTTTTTCTCTCTGCAAAAAAAGGAAAAATGACGCCTAAAAATTTGCATTTATATATGCATTATCATCTGACGGATTTTTTTTACAATTTTTACCCGGATTTATCATTTTTAAAAGTGTTTATTTTATAAGGCATAATAGTAGTTTTATTGAATATGTTTTTATCAATTTTGTTGTCCTTGAAAATATAAGAAAATCATAATATATGGTATTTGTCCTCTAGGTTTGAAAACATTATCCCAAGACTTTAAGAAAGTTAAAGGCCAAACAGCATAACTCATTTTTGAGACAATTTTTATTTATTTTGTTTTGTAACTAATTTATTATTTTGAAAATGATCTATAAATTTTGTTAAAAAGCAGTTTTACAAAAGTTTTAAGATTTTTTTTTACTTTTAAAATCAATTTTTTTTTTATTAATAACATCATTTATTGTTATTAATGCTTCTGAAAAATGCTAATACCTCTTTATCATATGGATATATAGAAAGTTGTCCGTGGATAGAAAAATTAGGATTTATATATGGAAAAAAATATATTTTCTTATTTTATTTTTAGAAGTAAAATTTTTATAAAACCTTAGGTTTTAGTCAAATATGATAATATAAGGAAAAGTTTTTCAAAAACATTCACTGTTTAAAATATTATGCAATTTTATTATCATCATTTTGTTTAAGCCTTAAATAGCTTTAAGGCTGGTATACATGAATATATAATGTTAAACCAATTTAAAACGCCAAGAGTGAAATATCTTTATTGTTGTTGCATCCAGCAGAATGGAAGCACAAAATTTAATGACTTATTTATGTTAAAATTTACAATTTTCAAGGTTTTTACCAAATTCTAAAGAGACGGTAAGAAGTTAGAAGTAGCTGGAAAAAGTTTCTCAAAAAAATCAGACTTATACTTATTAGACTTTTAAAAAATTGACAGATCAATCTTCTAAGTAAAACTTGAAAATGTTCTCAAAAACTAATTTTTACATTTTCAAAATTTAAACAAAAATTCTTGGTGTATTTTTTTCTATATTATATTTCATTAAGTAAAGTTTGTGTCTTTCAGGATATTAAATGTATCAAGCTTCAATAAAAGTAAAACCAATAGTTTGCCAAGTTTTAGTTTTAAATTGTAAAACTTTCTTTTTAAACGTAATATTGTAAGTAAAAGAACTTAATTTTTAATACAATAAAATCATCATTTTTTTCACAACATTCAAACACACAAGAACTTAAAATTTAATTAATGAAATGTATCTACTTTAAGATATTGGCTTTTGGGTAAGATTGGTATATCTAATAAATACATCTTCTATTATATATTTCTATTAAAAACAATTTGCATATTTTTGTAAATTAAGAAACATAAAATGAATAGTAATAAAGGACTGGTAAATAATTTTTAATTTCATTAAGTAGATTTTGAATAAAAAGAAAATTTCTTGGAAGAAGCAAAATAATAAGGTGACATAACCAAAAGCCTTTTCTGTTTTAAAACCTCGAACAAAAAGGTCTGATAAGAAGGAAATGACTTTAAAAAGTTTGAAACTAATTTGAATATTGGAAAAAACTTTACTGCACACAAGAGCAAACTCATTCTGATAAAATATGTATGTATACTGTATAGGCATAAAACCAGGGAGGGAAACAACAACAAAGGTGGTTAAATCAATTATGAATTATATGATACCCTGGGGCTGCTATTCAGCCAATTAATTACATTTGAAATCGCCGAAAATTAAATATTTTGTTGGAGTAAAGTTGATTTTTGGTGTTACTGAAAGGGAAGTGTGTAAGAAGGGATGATAAAAGGGAAGGGGGTCGAGGGGAAATTTTCACTTAGAATTGTTTGTCAGAATCACATTCCCTTTTCCCTGACAATTAAGAAGAAAGCAAATATAGCATTCACTGTCGTAGGGACGTCCAAGCTTTTTTTTTAGGGGGGGGGGGGGGGGGTAAAATCAGGGGTAATCTACTGTATTTTTAAAAATTTTAATGTAGTAAAATGATAGGTTTCAAAGTTTGAGTAGCTTGTCTTGTATAGATTCCCTTAACTAACTATTAACAAATTTAAGCATGTTTGTTACAAATACTATTTAAAGTATTCATAATCTAAAATTTGTTTCACTTCCAAATTTAAACAAACATTGTATACCTTGATAAAATGGTCTGAAGAATGCTTAAAAGTTAAAGATCAGCTTTGTTTTATTCAGTTTTGGTAGATTATTGTAATGATATATAAGTACATGTAAAGTTCATGTTTTGGGGAAAAACTGAAGAGATGATCTTTTTTTATTTCCGCTTGTTTGCCCAGTCAATAGTCATCATTTCCGGAATAACCCTTTTGGATAATATATGAGTTATAGATAGATAGACAGAATTGGAAATAACCAGATATATTATATAGAAAACATAGATAGATAGTCAGATTTAAAGATGGTTAGATGAGAAGATTCTTTGGTAAAAATAAGATAAATGATTAAATAAGTAGTCAGAGTAATAATAGCTATTGATAGAAATTTGGTAAAAAAGATAAATTGACATTTAGTTGATTAATACATAGCTTAGATATTTATCTGTTAAATAGATAAATTGAATAATATTTAGAATATTTACGAAGGCAGATTGAAGTAGAGAAATGAGAATTTATATTTTATTTTATCAAAGATAACATTTATCTGAAATGAGTTTTATTTTTTAAGTTGACAAACATACTTTTTTTCTCTTCTTTCGTTTTCTCTCATTATTTCTAAACTTATTTCTTTCATTTTTCGCTCTCACTCTCTCTTTAACTTTCTCTTGCTCTCTCTTTCTCTTTGTCTTATTCTCATTCTCTCTATCTTGTGATATCTTTTTGTATTATTTTGTTTGATATTTATCATTGTCATATCTTAGTCAGCTAAAAACACAGGGACAGAGAAAGGGCACCAGAGGAATATTTTACTCCAACACTAACTAAAAGCCAGCCATAGTACTAATATTGTTTTGGTGATTTAATCAAATTATCAAAATAAAACCTTGTATGTGTACTCCTGGAGCAATAAGGTATTATCTTAAAAATTAGGTATTAACACAATGATAGGTTTAACATCAATTATGAATGTTTTTTTCATTTGTACATACAAAATTTGGACATCCTTTAATCATATTTTTTTGTTTAAATTATTATCTAGATGATCTCTGTTCCTTTTTTCATAAATGGCAATTTGTTTGTACAATAAGATGCAGAAAATAATATATTTTGTCTTATTAAGTATAATTTAAAAAGGCATAAATGTTGTTATTGAACTTTTTTTTGTATTATCCGTGTTCACGAAAAAAAGACACACAGTAGTTTATTTGTCGTGCAATGTCATCCGCATCGTGTTTCATATTCGTAAAAAGACACAAAAGCAAATCATTAAAAAGGGGATTTTGCATAGATGAGCGAAGCAGAGATGCTGTGAGTATTGGTGCAAAAATATGACGTAACAAAAAAAATTAGCCAATGAGAGGCCACTATAAATTTTACCATTGGTCAATAACGGCCTCTCATTGGCTAATTTTTTTTGTTACGTCATATTTTTTGCACCAATACTCACAGCATCCGAAGCAGATATTTCTACTGGTATACTAAAATGCGCTTCTGATGATTGGATAATGTGATTCATGTACGGAAATAATAGCACGTCAGTATATTTATTATCTTTTATTTCTGTATTTTATGTGTAGTTTGGTTTCTAATAAAATGTATATAAATCCTTAATAGTATATTGCTGACATTAAATTTTACTACTGTTCTACCCAGTTAGACTATTGGACTGTTATTATATCAATGTAATAGCCGCAACGCCCCTAGAGGCGTCTAAATGGGCGATTTCCCTTGGGAGGGTAGTTTTACCCTTCACCTTAATAGTTATAGAACTTCATGAGAAGCTTCACTGTAAAGGTTTAAAAATATCAATTTAGTAGTTAGCGAGATTCTTCGCTACACACACACACATTAATACAGACAAACATCCTGTTACTTTTGTAAAGGATTTAAAGATAATCTCATGAAAATTATCCCCTATCATTTAGGGTATCGAAGATTGAAAAAAATGCTATGGCTATCTAGAGATTTAAATCTATCAGTAAAATAGCCTAAAACCATGAAGGGAGCTATGATAAGCTTTAATAAAATGTAAAAGTAGTTATTTGAATCTAAATCTTCCGATAGAGAAAACCTTACTTATTATATAGTTACAAGGATGACAACGATAAAAGCGAAGCGCTGAAACGGTAGGACAAACGAACATTAACACTTGTATAATGTCTAAACTGAATAATCAGAATATAAAAGTATGATAGTCGAACCAAAATTGTAAGTAAATTTGTTGAAAAACTGCTTGATACAGGATAATGTTTATTGACATACTTACATTCTTAGGACTTGATTTTAGAGTTGCTTTGCTTATAATATTGTTCTTTGTTGTCCCAGGAACCAATATACCAAAACAAGATCAAACGGATATTTAGATCACATAAAAATTTGTTGTTAAAAAAGTAGAAAAATCAACCTGTTTAAAATGGACGTACGTACATTCTGGTAATGATTATAGAGTTGCTACGCTTTCTAAATCGTACCTAACTACTAGAGGAATCATCATGCAAAGTTTAAAATCGATAGACATGCCTAAATTAACGAATAAAAGCTATCTATCTCGGACGGACGTACGGACGGACGGGATCGACCCTAATTAAAGAAAAGCTTCGCTTTTAAAAATCAGTCGTTGAAGGAAATTAGACCACTGCACTATAGTTGTATCACCGATGAATAAGTAGATAGATAGATGTAATGTTTGTTTACCTGTATGGTTTTGTTTACTTAATATGGTGGAAACCTATGGTTGCTATTTTCCTTGTTTATTTAGCATGCTAAATAAATATGTAATATGTAGAATAAGGATGCTATCATCTAGTTATTAGATACAGAAGAGATGTGATATTATACATTTTTCACAGTTCATTATTTTCAAAAAAATACTTTGAAGATAGATATTGTATAAAATATAGATAGTTTTTAAAAAGCGAAGCTTTTCTATAATTTGGGTCGGTTCGTCTGTGCGTCCATCTGGAACTAATAGCTTTTGTCGTAGATTTAGGCATGTTAGAATTGTCCTATAGATTTCAAACTTTGCATGGTGATTCCTGTAGTAGTTTAATCTGGTAAGATTTGCAAATCGAAGCAACTCTATTATCGTTAACAGAATGTCCGTACGTCCATTTTAAAAATGTTAATTTTTAACTTTTTTCAACAATAAACTTTTCTATCATATAATTATCTGATTTATCTGATTTTTGTTATACTGATTCCTAGGACAACAAAATACAATGTTATAAGCGAAGCATCTCTACAATGAAGCCCTAAAAATATAAATATGTCCTTAAACATTATTTTGTATTTAAGCAGTTTTTCAACAAATTTACTTACATTTTTCTACTACTATAAATTTTTATTCTGGTTATTCAGTTCTGACACTCTAAAGTGTTAATGTTCGTTTTTCCTACCGTTTCATAGCTTTTTTATGGATGCTGTCATGCTGTCTTCTTGTTTGGAATAAGAAGAATATTATGAGGTTATAGTTGGCGGGATTTGTTAATAGAAAGATACTTTGCTTTATTTATGTTTTAAAAGTTGAAAAGTTTAGTTGCTTAGTTCTAAAATATATTTACAAATTGATGGATTGACAATAGATAATAGGTTTTGCTTGTAGATAGATGGATAAGTAGATTGAAAAATAAAGGGTAGATGGATAGTTTGGTTTGTTTGTGTTTATTTAACCTGGTGGGAAATAAATTGGTCTCGTTTACACACATGTATCACGGGTGTCAACTTTAATTATTCACGTATTTAGTAGAGCAGAAAATCAATGAACAAGTCCACACGTCCGTTGGACCATATTTAACATTAATTAAGCATAGGTTACTTAACTTTATTACGGGGTGTTGGGGGAAGGGAGGGTAGCTCATTGTAATTGTGTGAAACGTACAGTTACAAAATTATCTGACTTTTCAAATAGCACAAATTGCAGCCTTTTTTTGAAGAAAAAAAACATTATGATATCACGAATTTTGCTACTGAAAAACTTTTCAATTAATGTTACTTAACCTTAAACCTTAGAATAACATTTGATATTTTTTTTAATCAAACCTCAGTAAAATATTGATGAATTAATATCCCCTGGCACCACTGTTCACATGTCCCAAAATATTGTGGATAAACAAACCTTGGTTACTTACATACCCAGCCATCACTACACTCAGCCCACACAAAAAAGGATTAGAAAAGACAAATAATGTATAATCCATACTTATACATCAACATAATATGTACTTATACTTGTTTATGTTAATTTACACTTATACTACATATTACAGAAAATAAACAATATGTATTCTTACATATTAATATTAACAATACTATTGACAGAAAAAAAATAATAAAATAAAACATTTCAATCTTTAAGCTCTTGTTATAGGGATGCTTCTCATAGAAAGAGGGGACAATGATTATTACACTAGTCTTCAAAGTTTAATAATAGTGTTTTCTTATTCGTTGGCTTAACAAATTTGGGGACTTTGTGTGAATTTTCATTAGTTTATTCATTAAGTTGAATGTTTAAACGT